>NC_135544.1:25720076-27119076 GCF_045843805.1 Urocitellus parryii | reverse complement strand
GTGTTATTTCAAAACTTCGTCCACACTCCATCCTTATTTCAGGAGGAAGGCAAGGGTTCTGAATGTTACTTCTGAAACCTGAGAGTCTATCAGAATAATCTAGAGAGTTTTAGAAAAGTATAGCTTTCCAGGATCCATCTCAGCTCCTGCTAAATCTGAATTTTCCAAATACAAAGCAGAGACTATTTATTCTAAAGACTGTTGACAGTTACTGTTAATTGCAAGGGGTCCCCATCCCCCAAATCCAACAATCAAGAGTTCCTCTCCTCAATTGCCACTCACTGTCCCACTTTATTCTGCTATATAAAACTATTAGCAAATGCTAAAAACAGGCAAACTAAGAAATATAAAAAGCAATAACCTTATATATACAGTGATTTCTGCAAGTGTAGTAAACTTGTGATTCTGTTAAAGAACAGTCCAAATATAGAGTTACCCTACTGAGCCTAGAATTTTAAGTTTCATTTAAACTTTGTTATATGTAAAACATTCCCTTGTAGCTATGCTATGAGTGTTTGTGTTCCCTGAGTGTATGAACTTTCAATCAAAAGTGGGCATATAACTCTTCTTTTCAAGGGGTAGTAGCATATGAAAATGCAAAACTTAGAAAAAGCATTTCTTGTCAGGAAGTGTCCTTTAAACTGAAATCATCATTAAGAATAATGTTTTTTGCAGTTTTTCTTTAAAGATATCTGTGAGGTTCTCCCCTCCATCCACTGGGGATCTAACACAGGGGCACTTTACCAGTTAATTACATCCACAGTCCTTTTTTATTTTTTATTTTGAGATAGGGTCTTGCTAAGTTATCCAGGCTAGCTTTGAACTTGGGATGCTCCTGCCTCAGCCTCTTGAGTAGCTGGGATTACAATTACATATCACCAAGGCTGGCTATCTGTGTGCTCTTTATTGACAATCAATGTTCTGGTGCTAATCATTAAAGTATTTACTAAAACCTATGTACTAACTTTTTATTGGTGTTTATTTGTCTGTGGTACAAACCCAGGGAAGCAAGAATGAGCATAAAAAAGAACCAAGGCAGGAAAGGAGGAAAGCAAATATAAGGTAGTATATCACCAACTAGCTGCAGTTCTAGTAGAGATATAGTCTGAGAAGTGGTATGGAACAATGCATTGCAATGCATCTTGGAACAGCATTAACAAGAGGAAGGAGTCCTCCAACTCCTTCTTTCCTCTCACTGGTCAAAATTTACCTTCCTGGCTCTATTCCTTTGGCCCTTTAGGCAGCATGAGTGATAGAATGAGTGGCAAATTGGAGCGCAGGTGCAAGCTATGGCACCCTTCCCTGCAGTTTGCAGCCTGGTGCCTGGAGGCTTAGCTAGGTGAGCAGGTACAATTTAGAGATGACATAAAAGCTCCAAGTAGGAGGATTCTTTACTAAAGGATTCTTTACAGGCAGGCAGTCTTTAGTAGCAGTCTGAAGAGTCAGGTCGTGAGTGACATGGAGGACTGGAGACAGCTGTTTCCAGGTGACTGACTAGCCAAGTAGGAGTGTGCTACAACAAATAATCGGTTTCCCTCTCAAAGGTGGTGATGAAACTTAATGAACTTTTCTTAGCCAAACCTCTCTGTAGCTGGGGTTGGTGCCAGTTGGCCTTCTGGTTGGGTCTTCAATAGCACTGAGCAAAATATGATGGCCAAGCACATCTAGGGAGGCATATAAATGTGGTCTGGCCCATCAAGTCTGCAGTGTGCACACAACATGTAACATGATTCTGGGTCACAAAATTGTTGTGCCAGAAAATAAGGAGGCTGCCAAACTTAGGTCTTCTCAAAAGGATGCAAGTGCCAATTTGAGAACTCTGTTGGTCAAAGATGTGATATTTTCAGAAAAAAAAAAAGGAATGGATTGCAATGTATTAAACATAAAAAGTCAAAATTCATGAGTTTATAATGATAATGCCAAAAAAAATAAATAATCCCAAGAGTTAATAAACAGCATTCCTTCTTTCTAATGGAATTCCTGCTTATAAATGTAAAAGGAATGATAGGATTAGAGAATGTTCATTGTGAAAGCTTTCATAAACTAATGGATCAATAATCGAAATTTCTGGAAAACATTAAAAAGTTGAATCTTCCTAAGGGATAGGACAATCTGATAATACTTGAATTCACTGATTATTCTTTTTCTGTTGGGGGGGTGAGGTAGAGTATTCCAGGGGTGAAACCCAGGGCTTATGCATGCTAGGCAAGTGCTATATCCCCAGCCTTTTTAAACATTTTCTATTTTGAGACAAGAGTCTTACGAAATTGCCCAGACTGGCTAGGAATTTGCCATCCTCTTACATCAGACTCCCAAGTAGCTGGGATTACAGGTGTGTGCAGCCACACCCGGCTTCACTGATGACTCTTACCCCTAAAAGTGAGATAGACAGCCAGATATTAAGTATTTCCTATGGAGTATCAGAGCCTAAAATGGAACCTGAATTTAATTAAGAATCTTGATTTACCAGTTTGTTGAAAACACGAGGGATAAAGGAACATTATTCATTGATACCCTGAAGATATAATATGCCAAACAAGGAAAATTCTAAAAGATAAAATTTCTTATTTTTCAATCAGAAAACTGCATAGGAGAAAATGCGAGTAGGTTCAGGGAAGAAAACAAATATTTAAAGGGGTTTAAAAAATGTCAACCAAACACTGTTTACGAACATGTTTGGATTTTGATTCAAACAAACTAACTTTAAAACACACACAAAAGGGTTAGTGACATAGGCCAATGAGAGAATGTAAGCTTAACATGCATTAAGCCATGGATTCAATCTCCAGTACATCAAAAACTGTTTATGAAAATTCAGGAAAACTGAATATAAATTGGATGTTAGAGGATATTAAGGATTTGTTACTAATTGTAAGTGTGATGGTGATTGTAAGTGTGATAGTAACATTGTTAGATGTACATACCAAGGAATTTATGAAAGAAATGGTACGATTTGGCTTTTCAAAATTCAGAAGAGGGCCAAAAAGTGTGGAGGTTTAGTAGATCATAAAATATGGACGAAATGTTGCAAGTGTGTTGAAGTTGGGTGGGGGGAGGTACCATTCATTATGCTGAACTCTCTACTTTTTGGGATGTTTCAAAATGTCTGTAGTAAAAGGTTGTGAGGGTTTGAATGTTGAATGTCCCTCTAAGGTCTGCCTACTAAGCAAGTAGTCTCTGGGTGGTACTATTGGAAGGTTCTATGGACCCTTAGGAGGTCCTTAGTTCATCCCAGGATGTGTCCTAGAAAGAGATATGGGGCACTTCCTGTTCTTCCTACTCTCTCTTTATTTTCTGCTTCACAAATTCAGTGGTTTATTTGGCAGCATGCTCCCACCATGATGGGCTTTCCTTGCCAGAGACCCAAAGAATGAGGCCACTTAATCTTGAACTGGAAACTCAAGAATCATGAGCCAAAACAACCCTGTTTCTTTTATAAGGGTTATAGTGATGGAAAGCTAATACAAAGGTTAAAAGTTAGAATACATGAGCCGGGAGCAGTGGTGGATGTAATCCCAGCTCTCTGGGAGGCTGAAGCTGGAGAATTGCAAGTTTAAGGCTAACCGGTGCAACTTAGCAAGGCCCAGAACTATTTTGTAAGACTCTGTCCCAAAATTTAAAAAAAAAATTAAAAAGTGATGTAGCTCAATGATAAAGGGTCCCTGGGTACAAAAAAAAATTAGAACACATGAACAAGTTCTTTTTAAGCCAACAATACAAGCTCTCCAGTAGAATCATGTAGATAGAAAGGAACTTGGAATGAAGGAGACAGGTGTTGAGAAGTTGGTACCACACTTACCCCTAGAATCTCAAGCCCTGCTACTCCTGGTTGCTTTACCATCCCCAGATTATTCTCAGGGGCTCAAATCTCCAAACTGAGCAGATGGTACAGAAGAATTCAGAATACAGAACTAAATGTTACAGCTCATGGTTCTACTAAAATTCCCTCTCAGTTATAAGAAAAGAAGAATGAGTATTAATATTTAGTCTCTGTTTCCATAAGAAAGCCTGTGGAAAATTTTTAAAAGCATCTATAGTAACTAATCCAGAAAATAAACCAAGTTAATCAATGTTGAGGGCTTGCATTAGAGGCGAAAATAAGATCCTTTTGTGTGTGTGTGCATGTGTGTGTGTGTGTTTGTGTGTGGCTAGCTTGAGGATGGAAATTTATGCTAATTTTTATGACACAAAATTTGCTATTAATTATTTCAAAGTTAGTTTAATTTTCACCCTTGTATGAGGCTATGGAAACAGCAGTGAGCTGTATTGTCCTACCTTTGATTTTTGGATCTGCCACTGACGAACTGTGTGACTTTCTTCAAGTTACCTTCTCTGGGGATTCATTTTCAAATTGTAAATAGAAGGAGTAATAGATGCTTGAAATCTTTTCAACTTTAATATCTATTTTTCTATGAGTAGACAAATGTCACTCCTTCACATGCACTATTTATGTCTAGCAATAGCCTTATAACATAGGTAATTTTGTTATTTATACATGATAGGTGCAGAAATTTAGAATTAGAGAGAATAAGTGGTCTGATGAAGTAGATTCTCAATAAATATTGAAGAAGGAGTTTAGATATATCCCAGTTTCCATTCTCATGGAAATATCCATTTTACTATATCCAGCCATTAGCTTTTCATGAGGGCTATAAGAGTTATTGTTAATAGTTGGGGCTCAAAGGATTTAGGCATTTGAAGTCAGTTGAACTCTGAAACATTAGAAAAGTTTGGTTTCTCAAAACATTATGGAAACTTTGCATCTCAGTTCAAAGCATTATTTGTAAAATATAAGAGCATTTCTACAAATTAATTTCTTTTCAACTGTGTTTGTATGTATGTGTGCATGTGTATGTGTGTGTATTAAAAAGTCACTCTTCTAAAATTTCAAGAGAATTAAATGAATAAATATTAAGTCTTAAGTATAAGATATCATAAAATAAATGGAAGATGTAAAACTTTTAAGAGGTCAAGTATATTCATCTAACAAATATTTAGTCAGCATCCACTGTAGAGCTCTTTGTTCCAAAGGAATTTGAATTTTTAGTGTGGCTCAAGATCTATGTTGATGGATTGAGAGTCATTTCTCAGACTCCAATAGGAAAGAACAAATTACCTCACTAATTTCCAAGACTGGTGCCCTGTTCAACCACACAGAATGCATTTTGATCCTATAATCAACATCTTGGCAGCCTGGAGAAAGTTCAAAATGCCAGACTATGTGTGGTGCATAATATAAAGCCTCACATACAACACACGTCCTTAACAAGTGAACATTTAATCAAACTTAACATAAAAATATGCTCCTTTAGAAAGAAAAAGTGTGAGAAGCCGCATATACCTGTAATTCTAGCTATTCAGGAGGCTAAGGAGGGAGGATTACAAGTTTGAGGCCAGTCTTGGCAATTTAGGAAAACCCTGCCTCAAAATTTTAAAAAATAAAGGGTTAGGGATGTATCTCAGTGGTAAAAAGCCTCTGGGTTCAGTTCTCAGTCTTAAAAAAAAGGCGGGGGGAGGGGAAAGTGGATAAGTTTACTTAGGCCTTTTAAGCAGGTGAGATATCAAGTGACCACAAATCATGTTCATATTATAAGGGCGATAAATACATTGTTCTTTGTGGCTTTTGTGCCACTGCTAGCTAGACCACTGCTTTCTTAAGATCTGATTCCCTTAATGATAAAGAGAGTAAAGATTTTTGTTTTTTAATATATATATATATATATATATATATATATATATATATATATATTTGTTTGTTTGCTTGCTTTTTCTTTTTTCCCTTTCCTTGCTACTTTTGCAGTGCTGGGGGTTGAACTCAAGACTTCACACATGCTAGGCAAGAGTTCTGCCACTCAACTCCACTCCCCGTCCTCACTTTATAGTTTTTCAGCACTTTGATTACTTTGTCTTATTGCATTGTTGTTTGTTTGTTTGCGGTACTGGGGATTAGATTCTCCTCCACCCTAACCCTGGCCAGGGAAGCTCTACCACTGAGCTATATCCTCAGTCCTTTTTAATTTTTATTTTGAGACAGGGTTGCTAAGTGGTCTAGGTGATCCTCTTGCCTCAGCCTCCCAAGCAGCTGGTATTACAGGCATGTGCTACGGCTTGATCATTGATCATTGTGTATTCATGTACTTAATGAAAGAGGAACAAATCTTCCATTTCTTGTGTGCATGGGATAGTGCTAAAAATATGGTTGTTTTTTTATAAATAAGAAAAGAAATAAAAATAAACTCTAGAGGCAGAACTCGCTTATACATTTTCCAGCAGTTTATAGGTATAATACCAACATTGTTGACTAAAAAGATACCCTGTGGGGAAAACTTCTTTTACACTAATGCCACTTATTAACTCTGAATGTTCTGGGGAAATGGAAGAGAACTTTGAGGCTGTTAAATCAAAAGGCATGTTACCCTGTTTTAAGTTGTATGACCATGAAAATTAGAAGCCTTTGCAAAACTGTTTTTCTAATTTACAGTGCATTTTAATAAGCATAATTCAGTTGTCTGATTCCCAGTTGCACTGAACAGAAAGCAACACTGTAGGTGGCTGATTAATATTATATGTTTATCTTTAGTAACTAACCATGTCAATATGTGAAGATGTTCTAAAAGAGGCAACATGTTCAAAGCAGACTTCCTTTGCTGTGTAATTTCCTTAGGATATTGTATTTTAAAAAGTATTTATATTAAAGTTCTTAAATTATTGTACAACTTATCCAAATAATATTAGTACCTCACCTTTAATAAAATGTATATTAAAGTTTAGGGTGGAAAATTACTGGCTCAGAGACTGTTTAAAGAAAATTATTTTCCTGTTGTCACCTGTTATATTAACATATCTCTCTGAGTACCATTTAAATTTCTAAACCTTAATGTACTTTTGAATAAATTAAGTCCAGATCATCTTATAAAACTTCTTGGGAGTTTGACCAAATTTTCCTTTATGTTCACAATAGTCACATCATTATTTCTGACTTGTGTATTTGTATACTACTGATTTTTATCTTCCCAACTCCTCACAAAAATTGTCATTTTCCTAGTGATGTATATTATGTAGTAGAAAGTTTTATCTTTCTTAAAGGAAGTAATTTTAGTTAAAGTCATCATTGAGATGATCCAGGTAAATGCATGGGAGAGAGATAATATTTTATAAATGCTTATACAATATTTCAAATATTTAACAAATGATAAGGCTGAGGCACCAATCAAGCAGAACAGACAGAAGTCATAAAGTTGAACAAAGTCCCACAGTCCGCTCTTGGAGCAGACATTAACCTTCTGTTTGCTGGATGCTGAGAAGGTGGGAGGGGATGGACCAGGAGAGGCTGAGGAAGGATGAGGAAGTTTCCAGGGGGTTCATAATCTTGACAACCATTTTGGACACCAGTGGCTCTTTTCCTGATGGGGACTGTCCTTTTACTCATGTGCAGGTAAATCCTATATTGCCACTCTCTCCTTCAACTTTGGAGTGAACTTAGAGATTCACTGGCCAGGTATAGATCATGACTTAAGTGTGAAATGTAGAGAACTTCACTCAACTTTTACCTCACCTCACAGCAGTAGGACAAGCTCCACTTCCTGTTTTGTCAAAATGAACCAAACAATTACCACCTTGTTTATGGTGGTGATCTAGAATTCTCTTTCTCCTGCAACTCCTGCATGCGAGCAACAGTCACAAAATCCAGTTAACTTGCCATCAGATAGTTAGGATTTCATTCTCTCCTCTCTACTATCTGCTGTACTGACCTAATTCCTCCTGACTGATCTTCCAGAGTGTGGCATCTCCTCTCTCAAATGCAAACTGCACACTGCCTTCTGCATTCTCTAAAGGGCAACTTCATGCCTGTTAAAATGCTTCCGTTTTCTAAAGAATAAAATCTAAGGGGTGTAGCAGTTTCCTAGACCTTCCCTAATGCATTCTCTGCTCAGTCTTGAAGCCTCTAGATTGGAATTGGAATTCCTACTGGAGTGCTCTAGCAATTCTGAATAGCTGTTAACACACTGTTACCTTCTGATCAATTTGTTCTTTCCACTGGAATTCCCTCTTCACCTTTTGTTACCTGACCGATTCCTGATCTATTGGTTTAAGGGACACCTCCTCCCGGATGCTCGGTCTGTGTCGTTCACTAGGACCCAGTAGCTCTTTCATCTGTAGTATGCTGTGTCCTCCTTAATTCTAACTTTTAATCCTGGGTTGAAATGGTCTGTTTAGCCATTATGTGGTTTTCCATGAGAGCAGAGATGATGTCCTATTCATTTTGTGTCTTTAGTCCTTGGCACAGGTGTTAAGAAGATGCTTCTAGTGTGATGTCAATTTTGGGAAAAAAATTAGATCTACAGATATAGAAAAGAGAGGGGTGGGGAGATTGGAAGGATATCCATGTAACATGGCTAGGTTAGGGTCTATGTTCTGATACTTATTGGAACTTTCTCCCACTTTGGTCACAAGAAGTATCAGAATGGGGTTTACAGTAAAATAAAGGAAAATAAAGTTGCTCTTCAATTTTGTGAGAAAGTCAGTAAAGAAATGAGGTGAAGAGGGAGAAAAGAGAGAAGGAGACGACAAAAGGTATAAATTTTGCTCACTGTATAGCTTTAAACTTGTGCTCTCCAAACTTAGAAACCACATTGTTACTGGCAAAAGTTTTAAAAGCATAATGGAAGTTCAACTGTACTATTATACAACTGTACTATTACTTCCCTTATACACTATGAGCGGTGCTCACTCTTTCTTCTATATCATCCTGTCCAATATCTTCTCTTCTCCCCCAAAATGTATTGAAATTAAAAATTTTGTACAGAGTGGGGAGGTGTATGCCTATAATCCCAGCAACTCAGGAGGCTGAAGCAGGAGGATTGCAAGTGTGAGGCCAGCCACAGCAACTAAGCAAGGCTTTAAGCAACATAAGCAGCAAGATCCTATCTCAAAGTAAAAAATAAAAAGGGCTTGGGATGTAGCTTAGTGGTAAAGTACCCCTGGGTTCAATCCCTAATACCAAAAAAAAAAAAAAAAAAAAAAAGAAAGAAAGAAAGAAAAAAGAAAAAAAATTAAGTTTTGCAATTTTTTTCCTGCTGCTTTTGGGACTCCAGCTCAATTGAGGCCATAAGGCTAGCAGATGGATGCAGTTTTTAAAGAAGTTATAATATTTGGGTTGAAATTCGCTACTCTGTTAATTATGGCCCTGAAGACTCCTTGTCACACAAGCAAAATTTCACAACCCCCTGACATTAAGAATGTTGATATTCAGGCCTAGTGCAGCTGCCCGCACATGAGGCCAACAGATGGGCATTCTGTTACAAAAAAAAAGAGAAGGAAGGAAAGAAAAAAAGTTGCTTGAGGAGGTTTACATTCTCGGATCCAGTCGCTGAGACTCTGGGCACTCACTGTGTGAAGCAGCCTTACTGCTTCTTCAGTTGAAGAACCCAGTGGTTCTTTCCTGCCCTCTCTGTCTTAGCCAGCTCTGCACTCAGAGCCACTGGGAGAAGAGTGTTAAGACGCAACAGCCAACTTAGTGTCTCATGGAAGACCTTCCTGTAGTTGGCTTATTATCATCACCTTAACCCACACCCGGTGTGCTGGAAGCACAGAGGAATAGGAACAGAGATAACAATAGAGTTTTTCATGTGGAAAAGCAAAGAAGGGTCCAATTTTCATATTGTTTCTCAAGCAAGTGTGGCTTCAACTTTGCAAATCAACGAGGATCCACACGATAGTGTGTCCCCATACAACCAGAGCTATAGACCCTTTTATCAACTACTGTGTAACAGAAATATTTCTTCGCAGTCCACCTACAAATTTTACTAAGCTTGATGGATGTTGCCTCTGTGATGGAATATCCATGTGTAAGCTGAAAGCCAGTTGCTGGAGGGGACCCTCAGCAGCTTGGTGTGGTGGAATGCATATGATTTTTCAGTCAGTTAGGTCTAAGTTCAAATTTTTTTTTTTCCAGTACTTGCTAGCCGTGTGACTTTAGGTAAATCATTCTTTTTCCTGGATCTCCGTTTATTTACACATAAAACTAGAGAAACAGTAACCACAGGACCGTTAGATCTTGTGGAATTTAGAAATTTGAGCTTAAGGTATCATTGCTTAGTAACTGGTACCTCTTCCCGAGGTCGATTCAGTTTGTTCCTCTAAGATGTTCTCTCTATATTTTGTAGGCCCTGCCCTCTGCCCTCAGGCCTTAGCAGGCCACTTGCTTCACACCCTGTCTCCTGGAACTTCATCAGAGTGGCCTTGATTCATTCTGTAGGTTGAAATGGAGAGGAAGAATGTTCTTCACTGTGTGGGTGTTTTAGATGTGTATCATTTATTTTTATTTTCTTTTTTTGAAGGAAGTGAAATACAAATCATCAAGATTTAGATTTCATTTAGTTATATTTAGATAAATTTCCTTGCTCAACACCTTAATATCACATTTTTATACGCGTTAAAAAAAAAACTAGCTATGAAGAAAGTCCAAAGATATTAGAAACCAAAAATACTCTTGGAACTAATACTAAAATATTAATCAAACATGGATTGTATTGATCTTTTTTCTTTTCTTTATTTTTCCATTTTAAAAATAAGCTGCAGTGGTAGAGCAGCAAGGGTTATCTCAAAGCATAAAGTGGATTACTGTTATGTTCCCTCACTGTCAATTTCTATATTCCATTTCTATGGAAAAGTGGGGAACAACATCTCCAAACTGCTTCCTGATGAAAAGGGGGTGAAGTTGGGGGAAGTAACTCAAAGTCCTTGTTCTCCATTATATTGATTTTTTTTTTTTTTTTTTTTGTACCAGGGATTGAACTCAGAGGTACTCAACCACTGAGCCACATCCCCAGCCCTATTTTGTATTTTATTGAGAGATAGGCTCTCACTGAGTTGCTAAGCACTTTGCTTTTTGCTGAGGTTAGCTTTGAACTCATGATCCTCCTGCCTCAGCCTCCTGAGCCACTGGGATTACAGGTGTGCACCACAGCACTCAACAATTGTTGATCTTAATTGGCATTTTAAAACATACTGATGAAAGAACTTCCTTGTGTCATACTATACTAGTGCTGGGCTAAGTGGTTCCAAAATCTGTGGGCAGCTTAATGCACTTTTCTTTAGTTAAAGAGGAATTTCGTGCAATGAAAGGGGAGAAAGGGGAATATAGGCAAATCCTTTGTTCTTACTAACTGGTTATGGAAAAACAAGTGACAGCAAGTCCTACCTGTCCTTTGTCAACCTGGGCTTATACTTGACAAGGACAGAGGGAGAATCACTTCCTCACTTTCCATTCATCACCCACTCAGGGGAGGCTGTGGGATTATCTCAGGGGACCTAGTTTAAGGGAAGATGTTCCTAATCCTTCATTTCTGTTGACTCTGGTGAACTGATCTTACCAACAAAATCTGTTCTCTGGACATAATTACACTCTCCATTCAGAGTTAATAGAAATGATGTCTCTTCCTTTCATTTTGTCCCTAAGTTTCTAAATGAAACTTTTTCTTTAATGAAAACTAAGCTTTATAAAGACTAATGGTCATCTAGTTATACGCCTCAAGACTTCATTTCCATTCAACCAACATTTCTGTTCAGGTCTAATATTTGAAAAGTGTTGAAGGCACAAAACTGTTTGGTGATCTACCTCTACCATCTTTTTAAATTCACCTATTACCTACTCTGTGACATCTTACCTCACTCTGTCACCTTAGCCCCAGTACATCTACTAAATACTGTTTCCTAGAATTCCTCTGAATTCAGCATGGCAAATTCTATTTGAATATTAAAGTCAAAGGAATCAGAGAGACTCAAATATTTTGCATAAGGCCCTGTTGTGAAATAAAAGGTTCTCCCATCTGTTGATGGAATGTGAGGCACTAGCAAATTGGTATGGAGAAATGTTGTACATTGGGATGGGAAAATGGGATCACCTGATCCCCTGAAATAACTGAACACATATTCAGTAAACATTAGAATACATGATGTGATTAACTGAATTATTCATTATGAGAAGACAGTGAAATCATATTTAGAATCTAGGAAATTTTTTTAATGCAGAATGAATGATGCTGAATAAGATATGCCCATTTTTCATTCCAAAAGATACCATTGCAGGTTATGTGAATTTCTTCCTCCTGAAATTTACATCTGTTTTCATTCTTCCCATTTTTCCTTTTGTATAACTTCCTTTACTAGCTTTGGCTTCACACCCATCCAGAACCATCCAGAAGTAAAATAATACCAGCCCTGAAATGTTTTTTCTTTGTTATATTGAAAAAAAAATTGTTTGAATGGGACATGGTGACCTGTATGTGTACAATCTTTATTCATATATTCAATTTATAATATTCATTATATATTTTATTATAAGAAAAGACTTTCTTTGAACTAATGGTAAAAATATCAAGTATTACATTTTTGTGCTTTTCCCTTGGGTGTGCCAGTATCGTATAAGGCCTTAGTTTCAGCAAGTGTCAAAGATACAAAGAAATTTGGTTCCCTGCCTATCCTTTCACAGGTTAACAACAATAGTGTTAACCAAATAATAGCTATAATTTGTTGAATGCTTTTTGGGTACCAGGCACTTATACAAGCATTTTGTATGAAAGAATTCACTGTATTTAAATGACATTGCAAGGTACAGAAAAGGCAAGATACCTTCCTTCATCCATCACAAGGTTCAAGGTTTAAGCTTATTTATATAAGTATATATATATATATATATATATATATAGTTGTAGACAGACACAATACCTTTATCTTATTTATTTGTTTTTATGTGGTGCTGAGGATCGAACCCAGTACCTCACACATGCAAGGCAAACACTCTCCCAACTGAGCCACAACCCCAGCCCAGGGTTGAGGTTCTTATTTTTGAAAAAAGTTCATAAGAGAAAAGTATAACAAATTTATTTAATTAAAGTTTTACCTTCCATGGGAGCCTTTAGAAATGAAAACCCAAAGACCCAGGAAGAACTGAGCCCCAAGAACTTAAATTCATCACAACCATTACTTATAATTTGATAATTTCTGCTTGCTTCACCAAGCTCTTGCAGTGGGCTTAGTTGGCTAACAGCAGGACATGGAAAAGGAACCACTGACTATCACCCCTCATCTAGCTGAAACTGGAATAGAAAACACGTGCAACAGCAGCAAACAGTACCCTCCCTGACCCATGACGTCTGAAGTGCAGCCCATCCTGATTATAATGTTAAAGTCTCTAGTTCCAGCAGAACATGGGACACATGTGCCGGGATACATGCTCCAGAACACATGCAAACATATGATAAGTTCCACCCCAGGGCCTGTCCCTGTATCCTCTCTTCAGGAGTCCCCCTCCTCTGGGTAGCCCACAACTTCATCAAAGTCAACAACCCTTTGTCTTTGAGAAACTTGGGAATTTTGGGTTCCAGGACAGTCTAGGATCCCTGATTCGCACAACTCAATAAAGTTCCGTTCTGTTTTAATTGAACCCCTGTCTCACAGTTTCTATTGGCATACATTCAAAACAAGCACCCAGGAGCCAGTGGGCTCCCGTGTCCATTTTTATGCTTAGATTCCACCCCAAAAAAATGGACAGCTGTGTAGAAATGTGATGGGACAGAAGGGTGGGAGGTAGTAGTGGTAGACTGAGAGAGGAAACCCAGTCAGGCTTGTAGGTTGGGATTCTTCTTGGCCTCTCTGGGCAGCATTGCTTCCTCTAGGGTATGATCAAGACTCCTGTGGAATGAGGGTCTTCTAGGAAGAAGGCACAGTGAAATACAGTGACCTTTCTAGTTTTGATGGTTGGCTTTGGGGAGAAGGGGTGGGGAAAAGAGGGGTAAAGACAGGAAGGCAGGGGAAGGTCAGAGAGAGGCTGCTTCTGAGGGGTCCCAATATCCCCTATCTCCTTTAGATCAAAGTAGTCAGCCTGCCAATGCGCCAGACCTTAGGTATTGTTTTCTGAGCTCCAGCAACATTGAACCTTTATGAGACAGAAGGCCCTGAAAAGGAATACGCAGTGAAGCTAATTCCAATCTTCAATTTGTCTGGGAAGATGCCAGATGATGCCTATGTCTTTGCCCTCATCCAAGGTCAGTGCCAATGTTCTGCCAACCAAATGCCAATATTAATCCTAACCAAAGTGTGACCCAGGGGCCAGAGGCCAGCCTGGATTCACAGGAGAGTTCATTTAATCCTATTTATGGGAACTGAACACATCTTTTCTTTTAGTAAGAACAATGGATTAAAGTAAGTAAACAAGAGAAGCTAAATCATATCCAAGAGTTTCATAAAATAATTAAACCCTGAGCATGACCTATTGAAGGCCAAATATGTTATAATTAAGACTAAATGAGTATCTGCAACATATTTCTGAAGAATGCTTTGGTTTAATATCCACTATAATTGGATTAAATCCAGTACTTTGCTTAACATTTTTTTTTTTTTTTTTTTTTTAAAGAAGGGATGATGTGCCCAGGACTTGTTCTTTTTTTGTGGGGAGGGTGCTGGGGTTGGGGGAGGGGTCTCACTAAGTCGCCCAGGCTGGCCTCTGACTCATGATCCTCATGCCTCAGCCTCCAGAATAGCTGTTCTTACAGGCATGTACAACCACACCCAGCTTCTAGACTTGTTTTAATGGTTATTTTCATTTAGTTTTTTTGCTATCATAAACCAAGCAATTCAGCAACATATTTAGCAAGGAGCATGAATCACATATCTCATCATAAACCAAACTGACTCAATTTTGATATGTGCTTGTGCATTGTACTGCTGTTATATAAACTATGTCTTTCTTGACTCTAGGCAAACTGATCTCCACCTGCATGACATTTCTCAGCAGGAGGATGCAGGCTGCGCTAGTGAGGGGTGTGAATTTAACTGCACACAGACTTTAGCTCAAATGAGTGAACAGGTACAGGTGGAATTCAGAATTATGGGATAAATTGTGAAAGAATTTGTCAAAGACTTTGAAGCTGAAGATTCATTCCTGCATCATTACTAAAGAATGAGTTTCTCCTTAGCAAAAGCACATATTGAGTGATAAGATAATTTTGATTGATCTTTACCACCAGCCTCACCTCCTACCTGTACAACGGGTCCTTTGAAGTTTGCAAAGTAAAAAAAGTGAAGAAAAACCGGCCAATTGTGAATCATAACTTAATTATTCATGAGGTATATGGTGTATGCCAAAGAAAGGGATTAAAAATGTTTGATGTATTCTGCCTGAAAGATGAATATTAGCGCGGCATGATATTTATCATCATGGAGAGAATATAAAAAACGTAATAGTCATATATGCTTGGCTATGAAAGGCAAAGGAATTAAATTTTATCTTATGGACTGAGCAATGCTTTGAGATGGGCATGTACCTGTCTCTGGCAAACAGAGGGCTACCAAATGTGGCCTGAAACCTAAAGATGAGTGGATTGCTGGTATTTATTCTTTCTGATTATTCCCTGACACTTGGAACATTTGCCAATGTACAATTTCTACTTGCAGGTGAACTTAAATTCCCACTGTTTAGGACATTATAGAGATTACAGAGTCTAACTTGAATAAGAACAGGAATATAGTACAAAGTACTTACCCTGATATAGTACCTATCCACAGGTTAGGCTGGATTTTGAGGACAATTAGCAAACTTCCTAGGTTTGAGCCTTGGAGAAATGAGATAGTGTTAGTATTTTGATCTTAACAACTACGATTATAATGTCAATGACCTGCATTAATTGGATACTAACCTTTTTCCAAGTGGGAAAGACTGTGGACCCAGTTGAGATGGGTGGAGTCTTCTTTAAGATCTCAGGGAGATAGTAAATACTATGGAGTCAGTTGACTCTGAGCTTGACTATAGAAAGTAAGAAGATTGGCTAATTTCAACTGCTTCGCAAATTATCAAAGGGTAGGCACAGATTGTAAAGTGTTTCCACAGAAAATTTTAAATTTTTGAAATCCAAAATAATTACATGTTGACTTAATCACTAATCTTGATGAAAATTTTCACTTGAACTATGTGATTTCCATTTTAGGCATGGTAAAAATGAAGTACTTTCCCCACTCTCTCTGCATGAGTTGTGAATTATAAGCTTCTAAGTACCAATAATTTGACAGCAATGAGCTGAACAAAATAAGCATTTTGATCTCTAATCAGAGAAATGAACACCTGTGAGCAGAAGAATGGAAGGAAATTGTAGGATTCATATTCCCAGAGAATTTAACTGTAGGGGGGAAAAACCCAAAGATAATTGCTGTGAATCAATGTTCAATGTTCATCTGATAGGTTCAGAATTGGTTTAAATTTTGTTTTTAGTATGCAATTTTGGATGAGTTTCCTTTCTAAAACAAATTGGGGGGGGGGGGGGAGGGAAAAGTTTGAACATTTCAGCCCGGGTATCGAGGAAGGTCTTTTGCTTTGTTGAAATGTTTAAAAAGTGGTTAGATGTAGTCTCCCAATAAAATAGAAGGAGAAAGGGTGATATTAAAAAAAAAAGAGAAATCAACTTTGAGTTCTGTAATTATCATGAAACATGACTCTCCCTTAAAACTTTGCAGAAAAATATAAGAAGTAGTAAACACTTCTAAATTATTTATGTTCTCTAATGTGCTCTGATTTTCATTTCTGCTTTCATAAACTCTGATTTTATACTCTGCTTATTTTTATTTACTGAATTATATTAGGAATAAATATTATTGCACAAGTGACTTAGAGGATAGTAAGCTATCCTTTGCGTATTGTTTACATACTTTAACATTTTTAAGAAAGGAGGGGATGGTTCAGCAGATAAAGTTGTGTTCAACGTCCTGTTGTTGCATAGTACTCTGACAATCCTGAATATGCCCAGCTGCCAGCACAAGTAGATTCCTAAGGAGTTGTTTGCCCTTGGCTGCTGGTGGTAGTTGTGTCTGCAAACTTACTGAATATGTGTGGGGCAAGGCTGGCCCCAGGTCTCTCTCAATCTGCTGTTGGAGTTGGCATTTATATGTACTTGGGTTCCATTCCAACTCATCTTGTTTAAGTCAGGGGGGACAACTATGACACTCTTTACTTTTTTCCTTTTAGAAAGAGGAGTTTTCTGTAGCTGTGCAGGTTTTTTCTTTCCTTTAAGCAGCACACGAGAAGCAGTAAATTTTCCTGTTTTTAATGAACAGTATGAATCACTGCGTGATTGACAGAACTCCATAGCCTGTGTGTTCATCCTGAAGACATCCAGGGCTGAACCTGACTAATCATTTGGTTTTTGCAGCCTCACAGCCACGTGGTTAGTCCTTTGTTTCGCTCAAGTTCCGCCTTTTTCTTTTGATGTGCTAGGGTGTGCTGTGACAGGTTGTTAGCCTCCAGGACTTGCTGTGCCTTCCCTGCCTTCTCTCTGCAACCAGCGGAAGGTCAGGCCTCCATATCCTTGCATATCCTTGCACTCTGCCCCTGCCAGAAATCTGCATGGGAAATGGCCCCAAATCCCCGCAACCCAAAGCCCTTTTCCTCTTAACTTAATCAACACATTCAGTGTCTCATTGATCAATTCAGAGTCTAATCAAGCAATTGGGAAGAAAATCTTCTTTGTCCCCAGGTTTGCAGTGTTTGGCAATTATTGAACAGGTGGCACATACTTCCTCTGTTTACAATAACAAAAGGCAGGCAGCCTGCCTGGAGGGCTGATAAGGATCTGTTGAGAAAGGTTGCCCCAAGCCATCTCTCAAGCCACAGAGAAACAACTGAAAAACAGACCTCTGATAAGAAAATGGCTGGAGAACACTAGCATTTACCTTCTCAGACTGAATCACGTTGGGGAGCTCTGTGGCTCACAGGGTCCCGGCTTATCTATTCCTTTCTCAGCTGGCCACTGTCTTGATTTACACCAGAGAGAGATTGCTGGGTGAGTTAACTGATATGATCTAAAGGAGATCTAGGTACCCAAGTGGGGAGAGGCAGATCTACATGTCTATAAAGGCTGGGGGTTCAGATAAATTGATTGTTTTTTTTTTTTTTCCCTGTGATATAGGAAATTTTGGCCCTGGGAAGTCTTTTGTTGTTCTATTTATTTGCAGAATATAAAACAATGTCACCCTTTGCACTACATTTTAGTTTATGTCTTGGAAAACAGTTATCTTTTTTTTCATAAGCGTCTGTTTTATTTATATTGGCCTCCGTGGTGCTTTGCTGAGTGATGGCCCTTCAAATATGTCCACATCCAAATCCCTGGAACCTGTGCGTACATTGCTTTCTATGACAAAAGGGGACTTTGCAGATGGGATCAAGTTAAGGATCTTGGATTGGGAAGACACTCTGGATTATCTGGGTAGGTGCAGTGTGAGTGTCAGGGTTCTTACAAGGGGAGATAGGACTACTACAGGCAGAGAACAGGTAGCGACAATGGAATGGGAGATTGAGTGATGAGTTCTGAAGACCGCGGAAGGGGCCACAATCCAAGTCATGTAGGCCACCTCTGGGAGCTGGGAAAGGCAAGGAAAAGCTTTCCCACAAGGAGCCTCTGAAGGAACGCAGCCCTGCCAAAACCTTGACTCAAGACTTCTGATTTCCAGAGCTGCAAACAAATAAGTCTGTGCTATCTTGAGCCCTGAAGTTGTGTTAATTTGTTATAGTGGAAACAGGAAACTAACATGTTATTTTTAAAATAATTAAGTACTTTGAACATTCTCAGTTTTCATTCTGAATGTGATAAATACTCATCGATATACAATATGCAAACCAAAGTTCTTGGGAATCCTCTGTAATATTTTTAAAAATATTTTTTTAGTTGTAGATAGACACAATACCTTTATTTTGTTTATTTAGTTTTTTTAATGTGGTGTTGGGGAACAAACCCAGTGCCTCATGCATGCGAGGCAAGTGCTGCACCACACTGAGCCATCACCCCTGCCTCCCTCTGTAATTTTTTAAAGTGCAAAGTAATTCTGTCACCCAAAAGGTTGAGAACTGGTACCCTAAGTGATGGAAGAGCACAATGGTTTAGATATGATTCGTCACCAAACTTATGGGTTGAAAACCTGGTCCCCAGTGTGGCAGTGTGAAGTGGAGCCTGGTGGAAGATAAGAAGTCACTGGAGCTCCTCCACCTTTATGAATGAATTCATGTGGCCTTTCAGGAGTGGATCAGGTCTTCTGGGACTGGATTTGTTCCCTTGAGAATACTTGGTTATTAAGCGAGGTCAAAATATGCAATTACTCTCTTCTGCATATGGCTAGGTCTCTTTCCTTTCTGCTTGTTAACCATGTTGTGACGAAGCAGAGTATGCAGATATCATCAACTTCTATCCACCGTAATCATGAGCCAAATAAACCTCTTTTCTTTATAAAGAATGTAGTCTTGAGTACTTTGTTATAGTAACAGAAAATGGAATAACACAGACAGCAATAAGGTAGAAGAAGCACGAGTCCCTGGATGAGTTCTAATTCTCAGATGTCTAGCCAGGCAGTACTCTGCACACCTCTAGGCTGGTGTGTGTGTGAGAAATAAACACCTATCTCATTTAAATTACTGCTTTTGGAGTCTCTTTGTTACACCAATTCAGCCTGTGGCTAACTGACACATTAACTAATATTATCCTTAGACTCTTTTTTTTTCAATAATTTTTTTTTCACAATACCTTTATTCTATTTATTTATTTTTATGTGGTGCTGAGGGTCAAACCCAGGGCCTCATATGTGCTAGGCAAGTGCTCTACCACTGAGCTGCAGCCCAAGCCCTAGACTCTCTTTTAATTTCAAAATCAACTCTTAGTGGATGTAATGAAGATTTTAAATTCTCATCTGATTTTCAATGGGAAAGGGGGCCAAAATCAAATTAGTGATAGTTTTAGAAACATGTGTCTTTTCCTCATTAAATTCTATTTCTTACTAATATTGAGATATACTTTCCCTCTGCCTTATAAGAACAAAAAGGCTTAAGTGTAATTTTCCTAATAGAGTAATATGAGAATTTTTTCAGTGATTATTGGTGTGATCTTTTGATGTTAATGCTTACTAATCTTGGAATTCATCAGCGAATTGAAATAATTTTAAGGGATTAAAATAATGATCTCTATGATTTTGCCTTTTAATACACCTTGACAAGGCAGGATGGGAAAACAGTATTTCCATTTCACCTGTGAAGATATACCAGAAATCTAGAAAGAGTAAGAGACTTAGCACAAATGAAGTGACTATCTCCTGGCAGAGCCAGACCAAAAACCAATTTTGTGCTGACACACTGAAAGAGCATCTTTTTGTTGACAACACATAACTGACTGTTTTTAGAGGATTTCATAGGTTATTAACTGGTAACTGAATTAGAAATAAATGCCTTTTCAACTCTCCAATAATATGTCTAAATAGCTTTTTAAATGTGTAACCTCATTCTTATCAGAATTCTGGGACATGATCTAGGCAGTGACTATAAGTAATAATCATTATAAGAAATAACTATTTTTTAAAGGTTTTTTTTTTTAGTTGTAGATGGACACAATATCTTTGTTTTATTTATTTATTGTTGTATGTGGTGCTGAGGATCGAACCCAGTGCCTCACACATGTGAGGCAAGCCCTCAGCCACTGAGCTACAACCCCCAGCCCAGGAATAACTATTTTAATCACTATAAGGAATAACAATTTAAGTGCATTAGCAAATAGTGCCACCATATCCTTAACTGTGCCATTTACCTAAGAAAAGACTTCAAGCCCAGGAGCAATAAGGAAACATTTTGAAACCCAGAAATTTACGTCAATAAAGTAAAAACAAACCAGAAGACTTCCATAGTTAGAGAGACCACCAAGTGTGTATATAGGAAAGGATGCAGTGGGACTAGACAAGATGTCACATCACAAGACATGTCCTTTGTGAGAAAAAGCTAAGAAATTCAAAACAAAAATGTTTGAAAGAACTTGCTTGTATTCACATGGCACATGACATTATGATTATTTTCTTCTGACAGAAATAAGTTATATAAATAGGACATCAAAAGGAGAATGTAGCTTTGATCTTGTTTCTAATTAATTGCACCCGGGGAAGATTCAGATCACATAAGCGAGGGATAGTAAGTGTTACTTATGTAAATAATTAATAAGCATCTATGATCTATTAGGCTTTTATCTGTCCTTCCAAATGGGGGGGAAGTTATCTACAGTTCAGCCAGCGAAGAGCAAACTTGTCATTTAAATCTCTTCTCTGAGCTTATTTCTTGGAGGGATTTCCTCAAGAGCAAAGCCATCTCTGTAATCTCATTCAGAAAGAGCAGTGTTCTAGAGTGCAAGCCACAATTAAGTTTCTTTTTAAAGATACTTGTGGCAAAGATTTTTTTGTTTCTTTGTTTGCCACCAACATCTGTGTTCTTCCTCTTGTTCCTTAGAAACGGAACTGGAGCAGGCATGTGACTGTCCAGACAGGGGCCACGTTTTCCGCGTCCCTAGCCATGAAGGGCTTTTAGAGGACACATCAAGGAAATGTGAATGGAAAGGAGGTATTTGTTTCCATCTGACTTCCTTTCAGAAAAAAAGTTTTGTCCCTGGGCAACGAGTGATGACCAGAATAGCCTTGTCGAAGGTGGAGGAACAGTTGTCAGCCTGGGGCCCTGAAATACTCTGTGTGGTCAAGGTACGCTCACTTCAGACAGTGACTTTCAGGAGAAATAAACTTTTGTGTTCTTTAATATTTTGGGACTTTGCTGTAATAGATTACCTTGCTAATGCATGGGTGAAAGATTTAATTGCATCAAATAGGGGTTTTGATTTTTTCCAATCCTTAGCTATACTTTATAGCAATTTAATTCTGCTTATGTAAAGTAAGTGAACTTTGACCATAAAAATGGATCTTGGTGAGGCACCACACTCTCTGTTATCCTACCCTAACTTCTAAAAATTCTTGAAAGAATGTTTAACCCTTCCTGCTCCAGTTTCATAAAATTTGTTTGCCAACCCCGTCCTATATAAAACATTTTTTCTTTCCTTAACTGATCATGAATCCGATTGTCCTTGTGAAGATTGTGTTTGGGGGAATAATAAATATTAGGGCATTCTTTATGAGAATCCTCAAATTCTTCGCACCTCTGAATTTTTCTCTATATAGTACTTTTTCTTTTTTCTTTTTTTTTAAATTGAACAAATACTTTTATTTGTTGTCATTATTTTCTAAACAATATAGTATAACAACTTTCTATGTAACAGTTACACTGTATTAGGTATTATAAGCATTCTTTTTTTTTTTATTGGTCGTTCATAACATTACATAGTTCTTAATACATCATATTACATGGTTTGATTCAAGTGGATTATGAACTCCCGCTTTTACCCCGTATACAAATTGCTGTATCACATCAGTTTCCCTTCCATTGATTGACATATTGCCTTTCTAGTGTCTGATGTATTCTGCTGTCTGTCCTATTCTCTACTATCCTCCCTCCCCTCCCCTCCCCTCCCCTCCCCTTTTCTCTCTCTACCCCTTCTACTGTAAATCATTTCTTCCATTTGTATTCTCTTGTCTTACCCCTCCTTTCCTCTTATATGACATTTTGTATAACCCTGAGGATCGCCTTCCATTTCCATGCAATTTCCCTTCTCACTCCCTTTCCCTCCCACCTCTCATCCCTGTTTAATGTAAATATTCTTCTCAAGCTCTTCGTCCCTACCCTGTCCTTGTTTACTCCCCTTATATCAAAGGAGTCATTTGGTATTTGTTTTTTAAAGATTGACTAGCTTCACTTAGCATAATCTGCTCTAATGCCATCCATTTCCCTCCAAATTCTATGATTTTGTCATTTTTTAATGCAGAGTAATACTCCATAGTGTATAAATGCCACATTTTTTTTTATCCATTCATCTATTGAAGGGCATCTAGGCTGGTTCCACAGTCTTGCTATCGTGAATTGATCTGCTATGAACATCGATGTAGCAGTGTCCCTGTAGCATGCTCTTGTTAGGGCTTTAGGGAATAGACCGAGAAGGGGAATAGCTGGGTCAAATGGTGGTTCCATTCCCAGCTTTCCGAGAAATCTCCATACTGCTTTCCAAATTGGCTGCACCAATTTGCAGTCCCACCAGCAATGAACAAGAGTGCCCTTTTCCCCGCATCCTCTCCAGCACTTATTGTTGTTTGACTTCCTAATGGCTGCCAGTCTTACTGGAGTGAGATGGTATCTTAGGGTAGTTTTGATTTGCATTTCTCTGACTGCTAGCGATGGTGAGCATTTTTTCATGTACTTGTTGATTGATTGTATGTCCTCCTCTGAGAAGTGTCTGTTCAGGTCCTTGGCCCATTTACTGATTGGGTTATTTGTTATCTTATTGTCTAATTTTTTGAGTTCTTTGTATATTCTGGTTATTAGGGCTCTATCTGAAGTGTGTGGAGTAAAGATTTGTTCCCAGGATGTAGGCTCCCTGTTTATCTCTCTTATTGTTTCTTTTGCTGAGAAAAAACTTTTTAGTTTGAGTAAGTCCCATTTGTTGATTCTGTTTGTTAACTCTAGCGCTATGGG
The DNA here is from genome assembly GCF_045843805.1 of Urocitellus parryii. Lineage (NCBI taxonomy): Eukaryota > Metazoa > Chordata > Mammalia > Rodentia > Sciuridae > Urocitellus > Urocitellus parryii. The sequence goes on along the minus strand of NC_135544.1, from coordinate 27,095,657 downwards.
TGTCCTATTGAGGAATTTGGAGCCCGATCCCACAGCGTGTAGATCATAACCAACTTTTTCTTCTATCAGATGCCGTGTCTCTGATTTAATATCAAGCTCCTTGATCCATTTTGAGTTAACTTTTGTGCACGGCGAGAGATAGGGATTCAGATTCATTTTGGTGCAAATGGATTTCCAGTTTTCCCAGCACCATTTGTTGAAGATGCTATCTTTCCTCCATTGCATGCTTTTAGCCCCTTTATCAAATATAAGATAGTTGTAGTTTTGTGGATTGGTTACTGTGTCCTCTATTCTGTACCATTGGTCCACCCGCCTGTTTTGATACCAGTACCATGCTGTTTTTGTTACTATTGCTCTGTAGTATAGTTTGAAGTCTGGTATTGCTATACCGCCTGATTCACACTTCCTGATTAGTATTGTTTTTGCTATTCTGGGTCTTTTATTATTCCATATGAATTTCATGATTCTTTTATCTATTTCTACAAGATATGCTGTTGGGATTTTGATTGGCATTGCATTGAACTTATAGAGAACTTTTGGTAATATCGCCATTTTGATGATGTTAGTTCTGCCTATCCATGAGCAGGGTATATTTTTCCATCTTCTAAGGTCTTCTTCTATGTCTTTCTTTAGGGTTCTGTAATTTTCATTGTATAAATCTTTCACCTCTTTTGTTAGGTTGATTCCCAAGTATTTTATTTTTTTGGGGGATATTGTGAATGGAGTAGTTGTCCTCATTTCCCTTTCAGAGGATTTGTCGCTGATATACAGGAATGCCTTTGATTTATGCGTGTTGATCTTATATCCTGCCACTTTGCTGAATTCATTTATTAGCTCTAAAAGCTTCTTTGTAGACCCTTTTGGGTCTGCTAGGTATAGAATCATATCATCTGCAAATAGTGATAATTTAAGTTCTTCTTTTCCTATTTTTATGCCTTTAATTTCTTTTGTCTGTCTAATTGCTCTGGCCAGTGTTTCGAGGACTATGTTGAACAGAAGTGGTGAGAGAGAGCATCCCTGTCTTGTACCAGATCTTAGAGGGAATGCCTTCAATTTTTCTCCATTCAGAATGATGCTGGCATGTGGCTTATCATAGATTGCTTTTACAATGTTGAGGTATGATCCTGTTATCCCTAATTTTTCTAGCGTTTTGAACCTAAAGGGATGCTGTACTTTGTCGAATGCTTTTTCTGCATCTATTGAGATGATCATATGGTTCTTATTTTTAAGTCTATTGATGTGGTGAATAACATTTATTGATTTCCGTATATTAAACCAACCTTGCATCCCAGGGATGAATCCTACTTGATCATGATGTATAATTTTTTTGATATGTATTTGAATCCGATTCGCCAGAATTTTATTGAGGATTTTTGCGTCAAGGTTCATTAGAGATATTGGTCTGTAGTTTTCCTTCTTTGAAGTGTCTTTGTCTGGTTTCGGAATCAGGGTGATGTTGGCCTCGTAGAATGAATTTGGAAGTTCTCCCTCTTTTTCTATTTCCTGAAATAGCTTGAAAAGTATTGGTGTTAGTTCCTCTTTAAAGGTTTTGTAAAACTCTGCTGTATACCCATCCGGTCCTGGGCTTTTCTTAGTTGGTAGTCTTTTGATGGTTTCTTCTATTTCCTCTATTGTTATTGGTCTGTTTAGGTTGTCTATATCCTCCTGGCTCAATCTGGGCAGATCATAGGACTCAAGGAATTTATCTATGCCTTCACTATCTTCTATTTTATTGGAGTATAAGGATTCAAAGTAATTTCTGATTATCTTCTGTATTTCTGAAGTGTCTGTTGTGATATTGCCTTTTTCATCCCGTATGCTAGTAATTTGGGTTCTCTCTCTTCTTCTCTTCGTTAGCATGGCTAAGGGTCTGTCAATTTTATTTATTTTTTCAAAGAACCAGCTTTTAGTTTTGTCAATTTTTTCAATTGTTTCTTTTGTTTCAATTTCATTAATTTCAGCTCTGATTTTAATTATTTCTTGCCTTCTACTTCTTTTGCTGTTGTTTTGCTCTTCTTTTTCTAGGATTTTGAGATGAAGTATTGTCGCGACCCCTTGCCCGCAAGGAAGACGCAACTCGGGAATCTTCTCTCAGCAGTTTATTCAGGTCCTTGATACTTTTTCTTCTCTCTCCCGGATGCCCCTCCCAGCCTTAATAAATCACCTCAAGCCCCAATGCGAAGCTGCCACGTGGACTTTTCTCACAGGGTGCCAAGTCACAGCGTGCCAACTCATTCTGATAAGGAGTTGTTTGTCACAGACTACAGGGGAAACCAGCGCCATCTTGTAATGGCGGCCACAGTTCACAGAAACGGCTCACCACAAAGTATGAGATCATTTATTTGTTGGTTTTTTCTTTTTTTGAGGAATGAACTCCAAGCAATGAATTTTCCTCTTAGAACTGCTTTCAATGTGTCCCATAGATTCCGATATGTTGTGTCTGTGTTTTCATTTAACTCTAGGAATTTTTTAATTTCCTCCTTGATGTCTTCTAAAACCCATTGATCACTCAGCAACCTATTGTTCATTCTCCAGGTGATGCTTGCTTTTTCCTTTCTTCTTTTATCATTGATTTTCAGTTTCATTCCATTATGATCAGATAAGATGCATGGTATTATCTCTACCCCTTTGTATTGTCTAAGAGTTGCCCTGTGACATAGTATATGGTCTATTTTTGAGAAGGTTCCATGTGCTGCTGAGAAAAAAGTGTAGCTACTTGATGTTGGGTGGTATAGTCTATATATGTCAATTAAGTCTAGGTTGTTAATTGTGTTATTGAGTTCTATAGTTTCCTTATTTAACTTTTGTTTGGAAGATCTGTCCAGTGGTGAGAGAGGTGTGCTGAAGTCTCCCATGATTATTGTATGTTGGTCTATTAGACTCTTGAACTTGAGAAGAGTTTGCTTGATGAACAGAGCTGCACCATTATTTGGGGCATATATATTTATGATTGTTATGTCTTGTTGGTGTATGGTTCCCTTGAGCAGTATGAAGTGTCCTTCTATATACCTTTTGATTAGCTTTGGCTTGAAATCTATTTTATTAGATATGAGTATGGACACTCCTGCTTGTTTCCGCGGTCCATATGAGTGATATGATTTTTCCCAACCTTTCACCTTCAGTCTATGTATATCTTTTCCTATCAAATGCGTCTCCTGTAGACAGCATATTGTTGGGTCTTGTTTTTTGATCCATTCTACTAGCCTGTGTCTCTTAATTGGTGAGATTAAGCCATTAACATTTAGGGTTATTATTGAGATATGGTTTGTTCTTCTATCCATATTTGTTTATTGATGTTACTAAACCTGATTTGTTATCCTCTTTGACTACTTTCCCCCCTTTACTGTCCTACCTCCCATTGTTGGTTTTCAATGTTATTTTCCATTTCCTCTTCCTGTAATGTTTTGCCAAGGATTTTTTGAAGAGATGGTTTTCTAGCTGCGAATTCTTTTAACTTTTGTTTATTGTGGAAGGTTTTGATTTCATCTTCTAACCTGAAGCTTAATTTCGCCGGATACACGATTCTTGGTTGGAGCCCATTGTCTTTCAGTGTTTGAAATATGTTATTCCAGGATCTTCTAGCTTTCAGAGTCTGTGTTGAGAGATCAGCTGTTATCCTGATTGGTTTACCCCTAAATGTAATCTGCTTTCTTTCTCTTGCAGCTTTTAAAATTCTCTCCTTATTCTGTATGTTGGACATCTTCATTATAATGTGTCTAGGTGTGGATCTCTTATGATTTTGCACATTCGGCGTCCTGTAGGCTTCTAGGATTTGGGATTCTGTCTCATTCTTCAATTCTGGGAAGTTTTCTCGTATTATTTCACTGAATAGACAGTTTATTCCTTTGGAATGGAGCTCTGTGCCTTCCTGTATCCCAATGACTCTTAAATTTGGTCTTTTGATATTGTCCCATAATTCTTGGATGTTCTGCTCATGGTTTCTTAGCAGACTTGCTGAGCTGTCTATGTTCTTTTCCAGTTGAAATACTTTGTCTTCATTGTCTGATGTTCTCTCTTCTAAGTGATCTACTCTGCTGGTAGTATTCTCAATTGAGTTTTTAAGTTGATTTATCGTTTCCTGCATTTCTAGAATTTCTAATTGTTTGTTTTTTATTACCTCTATCTCCCTGTGAAATTGATCTTTTACTTCCTGGATTTGTTTGTCAATGTGATCTTTCATTGTCTGATTTTGCTGTCTCATGTCTTCCTTGAGACTCCAGATCATCTGAAGCATATATATCCTGAACTCTTTATCTGATATTCCATCTGTTGCAGCTATTACCTCTTCTAAAGTTGAGTTGACCTGCATTGCTTGTGGTCCTTTCTTTCCTTGTCTTTTCATACTGCTCGCGTTTCTTTCTGCTTGGTGCAACTGTTGTGTTTTTGAAATTTACCCCCTATTTATTTATGTTGCTCTTGTATACTTGAAAAGTCTCCCTTGCAGGTGCGGGCGGCGGCTGTGCCCCTACTCCAATTGGGGTGACGTGTCTACCACGCTGGCGGCTCTCTGGGCCTGTTCAGGGAGTGGAAGGCGGCTCTGCTCTGTCCCTATTCCAATTGGGGTGTCGTGACTACCATGCTGGCAGGTCGCTGGGCCTGTTCCGGGCGTGGGCGGTGGGCTTGGTTGGCGGGATTCCACCTAATGGCAGTCCCTAACCTCCCTGCTTGCTAATTAATGGCTTCTCTGAGGTGCCACGCCTTCTGTAGCTGCGGGGCAGGCCGCGCGAATCAGTTGGCCTGGATCTCCGGGGTCCTGCTGCTGGCTGTTTTGATGTTGCAAGCTGTTGGAGAGTGGTGGTGTATCCTTCAGCTTTCCCGGATGGTGGCCGCTGACTGCCTGGATGGAGTGTCCGCTGTTTTGATGTTGCACTCTGAAGGAGAGTGGCGGTGTATCCTTCAGCTTTCCCGGATGGTGGCCGCTGACTGCCTCGGTGGAGTGTCCGCTGTGGGGGATGGGACTGTACCGCTTCCTTCCCCTTCTGAGATCCCGTGCTCGACCCAAGGGTCCGTGTGGGCTTGGCTGGCGGAATTCCACCTAATGGCAGTCCCTAGCCTCCCTGCTTGCTAATTAATGGCTTCACTGAGGCGCCACGCCTTCTGTAGCCGCAGGGCAGGCCGCGCGAATCAGTTGGCCTGGATCTCCCTGGTCCTGCTGCAGTTGGGATCCCTGGCACTCTATCACTTTGATTTTTTCTGCTTGCCCCTCCCCCAGCGCTGGCTAGCCAGGTTTCGTTTTGGCTGCTACTGGGAGGAGGGGTTGGAGGTCAGGTGTCTCTAGTTTCCTCCTAGTCTTTATGGAGGCTCAGCTTGATACTCCCTCTCCAGGCAAGCCTAGGAGAGATTTTATGCGAATTCCCGCTGTCTGGGGGGTGAGCTGAATGACACCGACCTGTTTTGATGTTGCACTCTGGAGGAGAGTGGCGGTGTATCCTTCAGCTTTCCCGGATGGTGGCCGCTGACTGCCTCGGTGGAGTGTCCGCTGTGGGGGATGGGACTGTACTGCTTCCTTCCCCTTCTGAGATCCCGTGCTCGGCCCAAGGGTCCGTGTGGGCTTGGCTGGTGGGATTCCACCTAATGGCCTTCCCTAACCTCCCTGCTTGCCAATTAATGGCTTCACTGAGGCGCCACGCCTTCTGTAGCCGCAGGGCAGGCCGCGCGAATCAGTTGGCCTGGATCTCCCTGGTCCTGCTCTATAGTACTTTTTCTATATTCTTCCTGCCCAAGACCTTTATATTATCTATGCACTTTAGCAACTGGCTACATTGCTTTTTTGGATTTTTTTCCCCCTTATTTTTCTTGGGTGTGATATTCTCTTCCTTGGTCTTTTCCAGTTTTCCAATGTACTCAGTTCTCTTGCAGGCCGTAAAGCATCTTTTTGTAATTATACTTCCATGCTGAGTCTCCACCTTATCTTTTTTCCCCTTATCTTTCTCCTCTTTTATCCTACCCTAACTTCTAAAAATTCTTGAAAGAATGTTTAACCCTTCCTGCTCCAGTTTCATAAAATTTGTTTGCCAACCCCGTCCTTATACAAAACATTTTTTCTTTCCTTAACTGATCATGAATCCGATTGTCCTTGTGAATGTTATTCTTTGAAAGCTTGTACCGTACTGATGGCTGTTATCTTTTTGTTCCATTCGTTCTTTTCATTCTGCTTCTTTGACCATTTCTTCCTTTCTTAGAACATTCATTTCTCAGTGCAATGACCTTTCTCTCCTTCGTTCCGTCTCTACCTGTCTCAACAAATTTATGTAGTTCTTAAGTTCTGTCCTTGAACTTTTTTTCCCCCTGTCCATTGTCTCTCTTGAACTTTCTGTCTGCTATTGTGGATTCTCTCATGAGGGTAAATCTCGATCTGTTATATATTTACTTCGTATAGGTGCCTTATCAGCAATTCAAGTTCAACATTTCCAAAACGGAAATCACCTTTCTCTCACCCAAATGACCTCTTACTCCTGATTTCCATGTATCTGTTCATGGTAATATTGTTATCCCCACATTTGGGCTTGAAAGTGTGGAATAGATTTTTTAAAGGCTTCTTCCCCGCCCCCCCCCAACCTTTAACCATTTACTATGTCTTTAAAGACTTTTTATCTTTTTCCCCCCATTTTTGAAGTGATATTACTCATCATTTTTGTGTTCGTCCCCCACCCTGTCACTTTAACACAGGTTTGTGTTCTTATTTTTCCTGGACTTTAGCAATATCCTTCTCATCTGTACTACATCATCCCTTCAATCCCATTCATACAACATAAGTTTCCTATTGTCCATTTTTTTTTTTTTTTTTTTTTTGGTGGTGTTAGGGCTTGAACCCAGGGCCTTGTGCATGCAAGGCAAGCACTCTGCCAACTGAGCTATATCCCCAGCCCTTTCCTATTGTACAAATTGCAGCTTATCATTTGCCCAATCAAAAATTTCCCGTAGTCCCACATTGCTTGCTAAATAAAAGAAAGACAACTCTGCCCCTTTGCTTTCTAATTCTGTTTTGCATAAGGTATAACTTGTTATCCAGCCTAATTTGAACTCCTGATCTTTCCCTGTGCGGTCCTTTCCCACCTCTATGCCTTTCCTTTTGCAGCTTTCTTTCTAGAATGTTCTCAACCTGTCTGCGTGGATGACATCTCTTTCATCAGATGAACTCTCACCCCTGTTTAGAAGAACTAGAGCAAAGTCTGTGAATCACCCTCGGGTCACTCTTCAGTGCTTTCTGAGGTACTGGTACGTGATGCAATGGAAGCAGCACAGTATTTGAAGTCCAACACTGACTTCCATCTTGCTGTACCACTAGGTGAGCAGGTTATTTTACCTACTGGTGAAAATGCATCCATGTATAAAATGGAGATAATAATGTCTATTCTACCTCAGGGTTTCACAAATGATTAAATTAAATTAAGTATGTGTGGGAGTTTGGTAAATTATTAAAGCCTTTACAAGCATTACTTATTATTATTATTATATTATTATTATTATTCATTATTAGTATCTTATTTCCTTAAGTATATCTTAGTTTCTTAAAGCAAGAATAATGTGTTCAGATTTCTTTCTTATTTGCAGACAGAACTTGTCATAGAATTTGCTTTATAAAGTATTTGTTAACAAGGAAAACAATCAGAATTACCATGATAAACGAAAACTATGTAAAACATTCAAATTGTCTGCCATATTATATTAAACACCCGGATCTTACGGAATAGAGTCATATGAAGTTTTATTTCGTACTTGACACTTCAGGTCATTTATTTTGCTTAATAGTCAATGTGGCTCCCGTTTGCCTACAGAAAGAAGGCCAAGGAATGGACATGAGTGTGCTCTCTCTCACACGTGAAGTACCTAAAATATTTGATATATAGAAAGAAATGATTTTCCTCATCTTTAAAAAGAACAGGGATGAAATGCAGGTGGAAATGCCACAACAGAACATGTCAGTTCCTTTGGAACATTAGGTAGATGGTGTTCATTATTTCCAGGCAAATCTGAGCAAGTGAAATCATCAGACAAGCATTTGTTGATATCTCACAGTGATTTGTAGAAATCAAAACAAGAACACCTCTGTTCAGACAATAAATTCCTCTGGAGATTGATTAGAATAAGAGAATTTTTAAAGAGGATTAGAAGACAATCTTCAGCAGGAAGCAAATTGACATATAAAAATACAGTCATTAGCATTCTCTGGGGATGAATAACAGAAAAACTAGTAGAAACAAGGCGTTCTGATCTCTGCTGAGGGGCTTCAGAATTAAATGCCAGAACCATCTTTTCAAAGACCATGTACTTTATCTATAATTGTTTTACTAATAGATTTATTTCAAACAATTTCTAGATCCCTATCTCCCCAAATGAAAAATAGTGCACTTTCGTTCAAATGAGCGTAAAACATTCAAAGAAACTTAGAATTTTATTTGACTCCTTTATTTTTCTAACAAAAATGAACTGAATTTAACACTTGAAACTCTGGCTAGATAGATGCCTTGATTTACAGGTAATCTCTTAAATGGCAATGGGAACAGGATTCTCCCACAGCTCTTGCCCACCCGAGTCTTTCTTCTCTGATGGGGACAGATCCTGCTGAAGGGAACTCTCCTAGACTCTCTTTCGTGCAGCTATCAGGCTTTTTATTTTTATTTTATTTTTTATAAATCCTATGTGCTGACTGGGCCTGGATGATGTTGCCCCCAATACAGGACCACCTCTAGCCCATGAGCTTTCCTCTGGTTTCCTGTACCAGACTTTGAATTTTCTGGAATCTCTTCTGTGAATTGCTGCTATCAGGAAGGGCCCTACATTCTTCTCTTCTGCTGTTCTCTGCTTAATCCTTCAGATTAGCAGCACCAAAAGCACATCGAGGAAAGAGCAGGTAGATGGCTGCTTCTTTTCCCCAGGGGTTCCAACAGAGGCACCATTGCCTCAGGTTTTTAAGGTAACAAGTTGACATAACCATGGTTAAAACTAAAAGGAGGCAGGTTGGAGAAAGTGGTGCAAAACCAAGACTTTGTAATCCACACAGAAGGGAGGTCAGGGTGTTGCCTTTTCTTCTGCTGACTCTCCCACATACTAGCATAGGCACATCATCCCACTCCTCCCAGGGCACACCAAACCCAGTCCTCTCCCAGGCTTTCTCCTGAGTTCAGACTCTGCCTTCTCGGTGCAATGTCATATTTCTATCATGTCTCTGTAGGCTCTGAGTCCAAGCTGTGTAGTTAGTTCTACCTTATTCTGTGGAAGGCTAAGGGGAAAGGTATCTCTATTTTTTTCTTTTTTTTCTATTTTTTTTTTTTTTTTTTGACCATGACTAATTCTCGAACATTCCAGGGGAAGGGGTAGACCAAAGCACTCAGGCACTCATTTCCCCAGAGGAGTATGATTCCTGCTTAAACCCCTCCTGGGTCTCTCTTCTTTCCCTTTGCAGACTCTGAGGCCCTTCTTGTTGTTTGGGAAGTTTTGTTTGTTGTCTGCTTGCTCTCTAGCTGTACTTACTATTACCTGGACCTCGCATTCAGTGTTTGCATTTCACTTTTTTTTTCAGATTCAAAACAATAAGATACTGGAAAAAAATATATATATATTTTTTTCAGTGCTAGAGATTGAATCCAAGGGTCTCACTTGCCAGGTGCTCTACCACTGAGTTACATTTACTTATTTTTATGTGGTGCTGAGGATCAAACTCAGTGCCTCAAACATGCTAGGCAGTCACTCTACCACTGAGTTACAACCCCGGCCCCCCACCATATATTTTTAATACAAGTTCTCTTACTTTCTAACTTTGAGAAATCTGTATTCTAATTCGGGCACAAACATGTGACAGGGTCATTCTTGATTTTCTGTTTGGAAACTTTTCTCCATTAAATATATTGGCTCAGATTGCAAATGATTAAAAACAAACAAGTGTTTTTCTACTGCCTAGTAAGTGCCAAAAAAGTGTTTGGCATTTATAGGTTTGGGGACAAAGGGAATAGGTTGAGGGAGGGGAGAGATGATCTTCAGGACATTAGTAGTAGTGCGGAAGACTCATAATTTAACAGGGGCATCAGAGAGAAAAGACAGACATGTAAATAAATCATTTTACTTCAACTCATTAAGTGTTGCAATAAAAGCAGATATAAAATCCTGAAGTGGTAATTACCAGGGAATGACCAACTGTGGCTTAAGGAACCAGGAAATGCCTCCATAGATGAGCCTAATAATTATGATGATTCTGTTGTACTTTGCACCATTGTTTAAAATCATGCCCAATCTAATACCAGATGACCTAATCTTTTTATTGCTTGGGGCTGTCCTTGGGGAAGATGATGAAGGGAAGTGAAATGGAAACTGACTGAGCCACCCTTCTGCCCCAGGACTGCTGCCCAGTCTTAATTTTGTTAAGTTTTTGTACCACGTTTACTGCAGAAGAGAAAGTTCATTCCTGGGGAGGCAACTGGAGATGGCGCCTGGGTTTCAATATGGAGATCCTGGGAAGACCTGGGGGAGTTTGAGGACATGGAGTAAATAACACATTCCCGGACAGCTGAGAACATTGCTACCTGGGAAATCCTTGTTTCTCCCTTCAGTGCCTGGTTTTATGAACAATGCTTATCTGAGAAGATTGACTCAGTGACAACAGGTGGGCCAGTATCCTTGCTAGAATTCAAAGTTTGCGGTATATACATCATCAGTCTTTCCCTAGGTTTCTGCTGAAACAATCCCATACACTTCTTAGGATCTCTTGTGAATGAGGGTTTTCAAAGTATTGCACCCATCCAGACAAATCTTACACTGGACCTAAGTCGTCATGGAACATATGTAGGCAATTTGTCAACTGATTGCTGAAATAGAAATGACTCAATCAATAAGTATCATCTTTAGCTATAGAAATCCCTCTTTGAAGTCTATATAAACTATGCATATTTAGGCAGGTAAGATAGAAATATGATTTTGTAAACAACCTTTAGAAGGGCACTTCTCCTGATGGCCACACATGTGCGTGCCAGGCCCTGCTGGCTTTCACTTGCTCTCTTCAAGCACACTCAGGGCAAAGCACAGGAAAGAATTTTCTAAGAGTTTACTCCTCAGCAGTCTCCACATCTCCCAGTGGCTTGCTGGGGCTGGATTTGGAGTGCATTTGTTTTTTTTCCTTTTCTGGGAGATATAAAGATTGTCTTTCCATACAAAGGACAAGTATTTATCACAGTTTTATTTGGACTTCCATTTGTTTTTCAATATATTTTCATGTCTTTCCCTAACCTATCTAAACTGTTTATTTTCCTCCAAAAAGGAAAGAAATACCATTCCTAACTTGTCTTGTCTCAGCCTGTCCCTTCTCCTACTAACAGTGCTTCCATTGTTAAAGAGACGTTTATGTTTCTACACGTCTTTTCTGAGCCATGGATCACAGTAGTTAACATGGTAAGATAACTGCTGGAGTTATTCAGGAAATGAAGGACATTAGTGAAATTCTGTTCATTAAGAAGAGCAAATAAGAAGGAAAGAGCTTATCTTTTATTTTAATTATCTGATTACAGAGATTTTTTTCCATTTATTAAAGCCAAAAAAAAAAAAGACTTTCAAACGATTACAATGACAATTAATTTACATTTTATTGAATTTGGCTCAGGGATGACACCTAAAGCAACAATGTGTCAACAGTCAACTCTCTTGAGTTATCGTTCACTATGTTAGAGCTGTTTAACCATTGGATTGATATATTCTTTGACTTCTTATATATTTCGATTTTTTAAAATGTGGACTTAGCAAGACAAGAAAAGTTGACACCTCTTTCTTCTCTCTTTCTATATTCTGTTTTATTATTTATCTACCTTTTCAGTGACAGGTGTTTTAGAGGAAGTTCAATAAGCATCCAATTTCTTTTCTTAAAAAGTAAGGATTAACTAGATGAGAATTAATTTTGTTCTTTTCTTCTTTTAATTAACATAACATATTAAGTAACATCCCTCAGAAGATAGGTTTTATTATTTTCACCTTTCTTCCCTAACACTTACTATTATGGACTGCATGTTTATGCTCCCTACCCCTACTTCATATCCTGAAATCCTCCCAGCCAATGTGACAGCATTAGGAGGTGGGGCCTTTGCTGAGTGATTATGTTATGAGAGTGGAGCCCTCAGGAACCGGATTGGTGCCCTCATAAATGATAACCTAGAGAGTTCTCTTGCCCTTTTCTTCCACCATATGGGGACAGTGAGATGACAGCTGTCCAAGAACCAAGAAACTGGTCTTCGCTAGAACCTGCCCACATGGGCAACCTGTCCTCGGACTTGAAGCCTCCAGAAATTTAAGACATAAAATTCTGTTGTTCATAAGCCACCCAGTCTGTGGAACTTCACTGTAACAGCCTGAGCAGACCGAGATATATTACACACATTAACCATCGTCATATGTGAAACAGCTGCATGGAGTCAGTCATTGTTATTCCCATCAAGGTAACCTAGGCTGACAATTGCAACGGAAAGAATATTACCATTTCCAACAACACTTCAGTCGCAACCTGAATCACTGTTCCTTAGCAGTTCTTAATGTAGCCATAAAGCTGTATTTTGGTTAATAAAAATAATATCACTTTTCTGGCAGCTGTGCCAGTATTGAAAATATTTCAAATGTAAAGGAGATGAAAAATCATGCCCAGAGATCCTTGGAGAGCTGTCCCAGGGGAACTAAAGCAGTGCTGCTATTTATGACAAACAAGATATTGCTGTAAGAGTGCTTCATAATATTCCAGGCTATATTTTTACATCTCCTTCCTATTGTCTCCAGTTTGCTTCTTTTCCCCATGAACATTTGTTCAAAGTCATGGTCCTGTTCTCCCAAGGTACTGGCAAGCAAATGATGTATTGATTATCCAGTAAACTAATTGGAGCATTAATACTGATGACCCAACTTGTTTCCCTATCTATTTAATATCTATATTTTTAAGAAAAGTTTTAGGGTTTCAGATCAGATATATAATCAGTGAGAGAATATTAGATACTCATATCCTGATATATATACTTAAATACTCAACAGAACCTTTACCACTTTAAACTTTTAAAAGAGACAAAGAGAAGTAGCATTGGAGGAAGCTCATATTCACTATTTCTATGGATTACCACATCCTCTTTTTCCTTCGGTCCACCCATCCATCCATCTGTCCCATGGTTATTGTTTGTACTTTGTGTCTGGCACTATGTGAGGGGTATAGTAATGAAGAGGAGAGTAAGCTCTAAAAAGAGGTCTCTCACCCTGATAAATCAGGGTCATCATATATCAAGATCTGTGTTCCTGTTCCACCATCATCATGTGTCTTCTCACAGTCCTAAAATGTCAGTTTACCATACACCCCGACATCACTTCTGAGCCCACGCAGAGAGGAGAGGGAAGACAAAGAGGCAAAGCACCGAAGGCAAAGGACTAAAGATGTGCAACTGAGTCTTTCCCTTTAAAAAATAATTTGCTGTAAACCTCACTGGGAGACTTCCAATGGGTGTTTACTGACCAGATCCGTAAACCACTGAGCAGACTGTGAGTACTTTAGCTGATCCCATTATTATACTGAACAAAATCCAGGTTCTGTTATTGTGAAGGATGGGGAGAGAGGATTTGGCATGGGAAACTAGGCATGACTGTCATAGAAATGTACCTAGCCTGAAAGCTGAGAAAGGCATATCTCCCACCCCCAGCCTTATTAAGGTATAATTGATGAATAAAAATTGTATATATTTATGGAGTACCAAGTGATGTTTTGATATATGTACATGCTGTGAAATGATTCGATCAGTTTAATTAACACATCTATCACCTCACATACTTTTCATTTCTTTTTCATCCTTTTTTTTTTTTTTTTTGCAGTGAGAACATTTTAAATCTCTGAGCCATTTTCAAGGTTACAATGCATTGTTATTAAACACAGTCACTATTGTGCACTTTAGGCAATAGATCTCCAGAACTTATTATTATTACGGACTATTACAAACTCTGAACTCTTTGACCAATATCTCCCCATTCCCTTTCCAATTCCATAGCACCCACACTCAGACTCTGGCCGCCACCATTCTACTCTCTGTTTCTATGAGTTTGATATTTTTTAGATTCCACAAAACATATGGAATCATATAAGATTTATCTTTCTGTGCCTGGCTTATTTCACTTAGCAGAATGTTGTTGCCAGCGACAGGATTTACTTCAATTTTTAAGACTGAATAGTATTTCATTGTGTATCTACATGATGTTTTGTTTTGTTTGTGGTGCTGGGCATTGAACCCAGGGCCTTTTGCAAGCATTCTACCAACTGATTTACCTTTTAATTCAATTATCTGATTACAGATATTTTTTTTTTACCACTTATTAAAGCCAAGAAAAAAAATACTTTCAATATATGCTGTTTTTAATGTATATATTTAAGGTTTACAATATGATGTTTTGATATACAAATACATAGTGAAGTGGTTAAGTAAATTAACATATCTATCTTTTCATATGCTTACTTTCTTGGTAAGAGTGTCTAAAAATCTACTCTCTTAACACATTTCCAGCATACAAAGCAATATTATTAGCTATAGTCCTGGCTGTTCATTTGATCTCTAGGCTTACTCATCCTACATAAGAGTAGGTTTGTACCCTTTGATCTACATCTCTTTGTTTCCCTCACTCTCCTACCTCTGGTAACCTCTGTTCTAGTCTCTGTTTCCTTATATTCAATTTTACCACATTCACATTTTCCATTCTTCATTTGATCCTATGTCTTGGTTATTGTGAACAGTGCTGCAATGAACCTAGGAGTTCAGATATCTCTTTGACATCCTAATTTCATTTCCTTTGAATATACATCCAAAAGTGGTATTGCTGGATCATGTGGTAGTTCTATTTTTAACTTTCTGAGGACCTTCCATTCTGTTTTCATTATGGCTGTATGGATTTACATTCCTACCAACAGTATGCAAGGATTCCCTCTTCTATACATCCCCACCAGCACTTATCCTATGTCCTTTTGATCATAGGTCCTCTAATGGATGTGAGGCGATACCTTACTGTGGTTTTGATTTGCATTTCCCTGATGATTAGTAATGCTGAACATTTTTTCAGATACCTGTTGGCCATTTGTATACCTTCCTCTGGGAAATGTCTATTTGAGTCTTTTGTTCACCTTTTAATCTAGTTCTTTTTCTTGTTAACTTGTCTCAGTCCATTCATACCACTAAAACAAAACACCTGGGACTGGATCATATAGAATACAAAACTATTTTTTATATAGAATAGAAATTTTTTTCATAGTTCTGGAGGCAGGAAATTACAAGATAAAGGCCCCAGCATCCAGTCTCCTGTGAAGGTTGCTCTCTCTGCTTTCAAAATGGCACCTCATTGCTGTGTCTTTACATGGCAGAAAGAAGAAAGGCAAAAAAGATCTAGCTGCCTCTCCAGCTATTTTATAGGGCATTAATCCCATGTATTAGGGTTCTTCAGAGGAACAGAATCACCAGGAAGTATAATTATAAAAAGGGAATTTATTAGGTTGGCTTAAGTGACTAGAAGCTGGATAGTCCACAATGGCTGTCTGCAGGCTGGAGAGCTGGAGGAACCAGTAAATGTGCAGTGCAAGTGGCTGAAGCCCCAGAACAAGAGGGATCAATGGTGCTACCCTAGTCCAAGACCAAAGGCTTCTGGAGAATCACTGGCAGAGCCCACTTTGGAAGAGTGAAGAAGTGAGAGTCCAATATCACCAGAGGATAGCAGCAGCAATAAAGAACCCAGTTCGAGAAGAATTGAGTTTACATCTGATGCTGTTTCCTTGTTCTTCAAACTTTAATTCCATTCAAGCTATCATCCTATTGGTTGGTGTTGCCCATGCTTAGGGAGGGTTTCCATTTCAGTTGGCTAGATACACCCATAATCCTCTTAATCCTTGGCATCTCTTAATCCAACCAAGTTGACAATTCAAATTAACCATTACACCTATCCATGAGGGTGAAGACCTTCATAAAGGGGTCACTTCCTAAAGACCCCACTCATTAATATTGTTGCTTCAGGCCTTAAGTTAAAACTAATTAACATGAATTTTGAGGGATACAAACATTACCATAGCACTTATTTACTTCTTAAGCATTAATTCAATTGCTAATGCTAAGAAAGCATCAGGTCAAGGCAAAAGTTGGGGTGAAGTCAGGTTCATGCTGAAAGAATACCCTGGAATCAAGGTAAGCACTGAGATGACTTGGAGCTTGGTGCTTGGGAAAGAATTAAGAAAAATGAGTTGAAAATAATTGCTGGAAGGGAGAGATGTGAGAAGGAGAAAGTTAGGTTGTCCATTTTCAGAATATAGTATTTAGTCTTAATTGAATTCAATTGTAGCCAGTTGAATTATAGCCCTTCCCTTTGCCCACCCCAATTTTAAAATTAGCTGATCACAAAGATTTTACCTGAGCAGGCAGACTGCCCACCACGTTCAGTAGCAGCCCTTCTGGCATGAGTGACGTTTACCTAGCCCTCCTACCTCAGGGCATATGTTTTACTTCATGCAGCACTTTGGTATGTCTAACAGAGAGAAGAATAACTTTCAATTAAGGACAGAAAAAAAAATCTTTCGTGAAATATTAGGACCTTTATATTTGAACCCGTGAGTAACTGTAAAATACTGTCGTACTATGATGGGAAATTGGTTTGGTGAGTTTTACATTTTTAGAAAGAATATTTTGGATCTTCCCAATATAGACTAAAGAGGACAGAAGGGAATATAGAAGTACCACTTACAAACTTCAACAGAGGAAAGAAGTGATTTTAGTCTGGTATAAGCTAGAAGCAGTGGAATGGAGAGTTTTCTCATTTTTTAGTATGACAGAACTGAGAGACGTGTGTGTGTGTGTGTGTGTGTGTGTGTGTGTGTGTGTGTGTAGGAGGGGGAAAACTCATGTGACTGAAGATGAAAAGTCTGGGGTGATCCCCAGTTTTCTGATCCAGGGTCATAGTGATGGCATTGTCAGGGACTGAGACAGAGAACACAGCCTCTGAGGGAGGGTGAGCAATAAGGAACTGCATCTTCCATACTGGTGTTGGAGGAAACTGCTAGATATCCAAGAGGGAGTCAATTATCTAGTTCCCAGTTAGGTATTAGGGTCTGGAAATTGAGAGAGCTCCCAAAGGTTCAGGTGAGGGTGCTTGGGGGCATAAAAACCATGAATGAAGCTATGGGAATAAACGAGATTGTCCTTGTGACATGGCTTTCCAGCTGCCAAGCCATGCAGCCTGCCTACTGGTTAGTAAAGGTGTTAGAACCTTGGGGTGGTGGAGCAGCAGAGTGGCAGCCCAAGAGGGTTGGAGCATGTGGCCAAGGGGAGCCAGCCATCAGAAGCCCATTCCAGGAAGTGCTGCGGCTCCAGATGACCCACTGAGTTTGTGCAGTTCAATGACTTCAACCTCCCTCTTCCCAAAGTGGAGAGAAAAATGGAAGTGGGGCAGAACCCAAGTTGGGACCAAGAATTGACCTATAGCATTAGTACTTTTCCAAATCCTAATTAATATAAGTTTGGACCAATCACAGTGTCCCAAGTGCTATATAAACCCTAGACTAGCACACTCCACTGAAAAGAAAAGGGTCACCTTTTCCCTTGTGAGAGTTCTGTTCCTGTTCTTCAATAAAGCCTATCAGTATACTCACTTACCTTGTTCTGTGGATTTCATCCTTTGAATTCAGGACACAAGAACCTCCCCAAAAGAAAAAATTGATGGTGAGCTGCTGGGGTCTGCTGCAACACTGGAGAGCATGGCCTGCCATTAAGAGCTGCAACATGCTGGGTACGGTGGTGCACACCTGTAATCCCAGCTGCTCAGAAGGCTGAGGCAGGAGGATCCAGAGTTCAAAGCCAGCCTCAGTGGTTGAGTGCCCCTGAGCTCAATCCCCAGTACAAAAAAAAAAAAAAAAAAAAAAAAAAGGAGGCTGCAGAGACCTGCAGCTTGTGCAGACTTTACCTGGCAGCAGAAGCTGGGAATCAGAGTGTCATCTGAAAACTGTTTTTCCCTTGGGAATGGATAGAGTGACAAACTCATGTCAGATCTCCTGTTTTTGAACTGGGTAAATTTTTTTTTTTAAGTTGTAAGATGGACACAATGCTTTTCTTTATTTATTTTACATGATGCTGAGGATCAAACCCAGTGTCTCACACGTGCTAGGCAAGTGCTCTACCACTGAGCCACAACCGGAGTCCCCTGAGTAAATCTTAAAAGTGAGCGGCTGGAGAAAAAGACAGTTCCAAAGGGAGAACAGAGAAGAGTTTCCAAATGAATAATGTGACAGTGTCTTGCGATATGTAAGGAAACGGGGATGTCATGAATTAGTAGGCAGGACCAACCTAGCAAGGTAGAGGTATCAGCCACACCTAGGCAATGCTGAGCAGAGGTCAGGCTGAGACACTTCATTCCCAGCCACGCAGAATATTAAACACCGAAAGTTCATCTGCATATCATCAACTCCATCAGTAAGGAGATAGGCCCTAGCTAAAACTGAATGAGTGCAGTGAAATGTGTGCCACGCACCTTGGACTTGCCCTTTCTATTTCCTTAATTCCTATCCTCCTATTTCAGCTCCTATTTTTTAGCTACAAAAATTCTTTTCAATTAAAAGATGGCAGGCTCTAATTACAGTTATTTAGTCTTTGAAGGAGGCATGTTTATGCCAAAATGTTGTTTTCTGTTGTTTTATTTAACTTACATTTCTCAGGGCTGAGGTTGTGCTCAGAGGTAGACCACTGGCCTAATGTGTGAGGTGCTGGGTCTCATCCCCAGCACCACATACATGCATACATACATACATAAAGGTATTGGGTCCACCTACAATTAAAAAATAAATATTTTTTTAAAAACTTACATTTCTCATTGAACACTAAAATTCATTTTATTTTAAATTTGTAAAAGAGAACTGCAGATTATTGGGCCAATGATATCTTTGAATACAATAAATCTTACGAAGAATGCTCAAGAAATGGGATAAGAACATACCACGGGTGTTCCTCTTAGCCTTCCTACATGCTTAGAGAGAGATCTCTGGGTGCAGGTGCTGGGTTTCGTGCAGAGGGCTTGGGACCATTTGGCCAGCTTTGTCTGAATTTTCCAACTACTGTTATAGATTATCTTCTTCTTGCTTCCTCTCTCCCAGATCATCTCTCTGCCTCAATATCCCCAGAGCACTATTCAGAGAACATTGTCTTGGGGTTCTTCTTTTCTGTCTTACTCCTTGACCCCTGGCCAGGATTTCTCACTGTTCAAGGCTAAGACATGCCCCTACTACCTCAGTTGTGGAAGAGAGAGGTAAACACTGGATATAAACTTAGTGTCATTTATAAAGCACATGGAATCTCAGCATTGGAACATCTGGATATCACAGTATACAGAGGAGAGAGGAAATTCCAATTGCTGAGAATTACATCAGTAGACTTTGTTTATACATGGGGAATTTGTGTGTGTGTGTGTGTGTGTGTGTGTGTGTGTGTTCAGGAAAACGAGAGATAGAGTGGGATAGATGGGAATAGTTGCTGCCAGGTTAACCAAGATTAATAAAGGTTTCAGATTTTGCATATTTATAGATTTTGGTTATTAAACTATAGAAGAAAATTAAATCTTGGATTAAAGCAAATTTTAATTTTTTACATTAATGGCATTAATGTAAGACATATATGCAGAATAATTATATACATGCATATTCTAGTAATAGACAATAGACATACACATGTATACACATACATATATATGTACATCCATGTATTTAACATGTGAGTTACATAACCATACATATATAGCTCTTTAGTCAGATAAGAAATTTTGTATTAGCTGGAACTTCTACCTTCTTTTCTGTTGTCCATCAGCCATTCCCTTGAGCCACTATCCTCTTTAAGAACCAAATTTTTAAGGCATTATATATGGAAGATGCCAAAGCAAAGGTTCACCTCTTATTACTAGGTTTATAAACATAGAGCCTGAGTCACTAAGATGGTGTTTTTTTTCCTTATTTTTGAAATCTAATTTCTTGAAAGAGTGGTAGGAAAGTTAAAAGTAAATTACTGAATTCTTTATTGTCATCTCAAACCACCTAAATGAGAAACTACTGACCAATATAAAGAATGCAGAAGGGATTCCTCGCTCTAGAGAATGGTTGCCATAGAGTGGGCCATATTTGTCACTTGAAAGCCTATCTTTCAACTGTACTCATCTGTGACAATAAATTTAAGACTCACTCCAATGAAGAAAGTGGAGAGAGAAAAATGAGACCATTTGCCAGAGCTAGGCTGGACAGCTGTTATATTTTTGTTAGGGATATAAGAGTTTATAAGAAAGTGCCCCTCAAAGAATGGAATGCTTATATGTACATTCTTTACAGATGAGATTCCTTAGGAAAAAACCACTGATAGAATCCTGTAAATATACACGTACAAAAACAGATGCAGGCGTAGATGACACTATTTAACATTTTCTAATACATACTTGTAGTACAGAAAAGTACAAATTTAAAAAACCTATTCTTTCTTTTTCTTTTAAAAACCATTTATCTTTCTGCTTCTCTTCAAATAATGCCAGGACAGGACAGTACCTTGAACCTTTGAACCCCATGGGAAGACTTGGACTATTCTCCTGCATGGGTTGGAATTATTACATCTCTGGGCATGTAATAATTCCACTTTGCCTAACCTCTGGGTGCTTTTAGAAAGTGTAGGTTTCCAAGTCCTTGTTCAGAATTTTGATTTAGAAGGCCTGGCATGGACACAGGAATCTGTGTGTTTATCAAACAAACCAGTGGATTTTAATACAGAAGGTTTAGGGAATGACACCAAGTAAACACTGCCCTACGACTAATCTTGTTATTAATTTATTGTTGTCAACAGAAAGCATTTCTTCACTAGAGATGAGGGGAAAAAACCCCATAAACTTAAAGATTCCAGAAAACTTTCAAATCCAAGATTATTTTTCAAATGTTTCTGTTCCCTAAATTTTGAATATTTCTGCTATCCCAGACAGTATCCTTCCCATAATCAAAATTGTCACATCATCATAATAGTTAAATTCTCATAATCAGAAAATTTTAGTCTTTCATTCCACTTAGAAAGAACCAGAGAAAGTCTCATGCACAGCAGCTTGATCTAGAGTCAATATGAACCTTCTGGCTCTAACTCCAGGGCTCAATGCACACAACTGATGTTCAGAATTATGACTGGAATTCTGCAGTGTTCTGGAAGTTAAATCATTGCAGGGGTCCTTAATTATTTCCTAGGCTAAATTCCTAAATGTGGAATCTCTGGGTCAGAAGTTAATGTTTAAACACTTTTGTTTGTGTCATTAAGTCACAATATTAAAAGTAATAATAGTAATAAAAGTAAATGTGTAAATACTCCTAGTGTGCTGGGCTCTGAATCTCAATTTTCATAACAACATTACAAATTTAGTAATCATTATACACATTTTAAAGGTGATAAAAATGAGGTTTAAAGGATTTGATACATTGGCCAAAGTCATACAACCAAGGTGTAAGAAAACTGGAACTAGAACTCAGGCCTTCCTGATACCAAACTCTTGCTATTGACCACTGGAATATGCTGCCTTCTGAGAGATTGTGTTAGTTAACAGTCTCACCAGAAGTATATAAGAATTCTTTTTTCCCACAATTCAACCAATCCAGTATATTACTTTCCTTTTAAAATGACTAGTTCAGTGGGAACAACTATTTGTTTAAAGGATGAATTATTTGACAGCAGTTGAGAACTCAATTTAGGCACTACCATTTATACCCGTATATAGCATAGAGACTCACTCCTTCCCTAAAGGTTTTCTACCATGAGTTGAACAACTTGCATTCTACATACTGGAAGGCAACATGGTTCTCAGACCCTTCCCTTGGCCATTTTCACTGGAACTAGGTGCCATGGTGAGACTGGCAGTGTTGAACATTGTGTATCTGGGGGAAGAATTTTGATGGGCTGAATGTAATCTATGTATATGTGACTTCCAAGCTCAGTTTCTGCCAGAAGAGATTTGATATAGTTTTGAATGTCCAATACACAATAAGCAGGACAAATAGAAAGAAAACAAGATAAATAAATTTAATTGAACACAGAGAAACGGATACCTCTGGTGTGTAGGGCTTGTTTATGATATCAGCTAACTCCTAAATTTAGCTCTGTGTTCCTAACAAAGCAAATACAAAGAGTTCTATAGTTTCCATTGTTCTCCCCAAATGAAAACATGTAAATTCTTTCAGAGAATGATGAACTATGGGGCTTTAGGAGGGACACCAGGAAATCATGAACAATACCTTCAGACTTCAGTGTTCTAAACAAAAACAGTCTTTAAATGGTTATGTTCATATTTGATGCTAAATAGATGTAGTTTTGATATAACTATATTTGTTCAAGTTGTCTCATAAATTTTCAGAATATGAGGAGATATCTTTCTCCAAATGGGAAATAATTGCCCAAATGATTCAATTTCTATATGATTTAATTCTATCAGTTTTCTGACCCATAAATGTACATTGTCTGTGTTAGAGGAAGATACTAAAAATTACCTTAATTTAGGCCATTTATGCTTTCAAACATTATTTTTTGAAGCTTTTAAGTACACCTGAGTGGTAGAAGTTCACAGAATTTTCTCTAATCACAAGTTCATAACTTGTACACGAAGTCTAATTTCCAGAAAAGATTTTGCTCTGCAGAACTATTTTTTTGGGTACAATATAACTAAACTATGTTATTATCTTGTTTTAGGTCTAAGGTTAATTATATATACTCTTTCAAAGACTATTATTGATGTGGTCAAAATCAGAATGGTAGAAATCATCACTTCATCGAATTTCCAAAGTGAATTAGCCATTAGACTTTATTTTCCTACATCTTGAAATATATTTACCTATGGTTACATTTCACAGGTGGTTGCTAACTAAATTACTTTGAAGAACCAGGCATACATTCATTCTGTAAAATACAATGTTGGAAACTTTTGGTCCAATATGTCAACTTGTGGATGCCCTTCCTAAAAGTATATTCAAAATCTGGGCAAAATTGTTCACCCATAGCAGTGCTATTTGTAACAATAACATAACTGTGGACCCTGAGTATCTGATAGTGTGGAGGTATTTAAATATGTACCCTGGAGTATTTAGCTATCGATTATGATTTAGAGAACATTCAGAGTATAATCATCATAAGGAAGTAACATGTGTGTTCTATTCTTTTCTATCTCCCCACTATCAAAAAGTGCTTATTATATAGCAAAAGTCTATAAATGCTTGCAGGATAAATATATACTTAATCATTACTAGCTAACTTTTATGCTGGGCTAGACTTCAGAGGGTACCTGGGCATTATTCTAAGAACTTTCAGTGCTATAATCCTTTTCATCCACACAGCATCATCAGAAGCTAAGGAGGTAAGTACTCTTGTTCTCTTCATTTTATAAACAAGGATGGGGAGACACAGGAAGTTAAGGAATGTGTTCACTGTCATACAGCTGACAGAGTTTTAGCTGGCATTTGAGCCCATGAACCCACCAATGCAATTAATTTCCAGTGTCCACGTTCTGGACAACTTCTGTCTGCTTTAGTAATACCTACAAAATGGTAGTGTGAAAGAATGGAGAAATGTTCTTATCATTTAACTTGTTTTATTTTGGCTGGACTGTAAAATATTCCTCCGTGGCATAAAGAAGGACAAGTTTCCTTTTTGATGTTCACGCTATGGTTCATTATGAAGGAGGAGGAAATTTCAGACAATTCCTCATGGCTGGAATTGTCTGAAATAATATGCTAATTTACTTCACATTTACCTCTTTCACACCTGACTGGAGGTAACAGTAAGATTACTATAGCAGAATCAAAAGTGTTTTACTGCCTCCCTAACAGGCTGTATGGAAATCCCAACCTGCTCAAATTGTTTCAGGATCTTTCAGATACCCTTAGGGGATGTGGGGAAACTCCATGAGGTTGCTTCATTTGGGGGGTGGGATGGGGTAGGGGGGTTCTTTATCTTTGTTGCAATGAATTCTGCTGGGGCTGGGGGGCGGCTGTGCTGAGTGGCACTACCAGGGGATCCTTTCTTTTCTAAAGGTCCTCTCCTGGGCTCCTTGGCAGCTGTTGGTCCTGCTTCCTCCCTTAGTCGGCTACATTCATAATTCTGACACTGAACTTGAGCTACATTCTTGCAGAAATGATAAAGCTGCACTGTCTAGTAGTGCTTTTGTTCTTAATGGGTTTGTAATAAATGGCTCTTTTGGGTTTTACATACTGTTTTATTCACGGCTCCTTTCTCTAGGACTCAAGCATGAGTCCATGGTCTTGTATTAAAGAACATGGGAATGACAGAAACCACGGTGAACTCAGAATCACCTCCACAAGCGACTCTTCCGTCTTTTCTCTAAATGCCTGTGTTCAAGTCTGTCTTTATTTAAAATTGGCATGTTTCAAGGAACCTTCTCGTCTGTCATTAAAAGAAACTATAAGACCAATTAGTCTTCCAGATTTGCCCAGACATGTCAAATCCTAGGTTCAACATAACGTAAGCTGAAATGGGGATTCATACATCACTAATATCAATTATATGAAAGGTAAGAAGGATTGGATTTTGCATTTGATAGTTTTTCATGGTTTCAGTGTGGTGTCCCCTTAAAAACTTGTGTAGGGGAGAAAAAGTAGTATCTTTTCTCACTCATTGCTAGTTTCATGGTTGAGGCCCTGTAACAAAAGATGGATAAACAAGATAAAAGATACGGATTTATTTAATATAAATTTTATGGGACATGAGAGCCTTCAGAAATGAAAACCCAGAGAAACAGAGAAGTTTGTGTATTTTGTGAAGGCTGATGAACAATGAACTTTGTACAGAACTATGACTGGATAAAAGGGGTATGATTGAGTGGTAATAAACTGGAGGCAATTCAGCAATTCCTGTTTGTTCAGATTCTTAGCTCTAAGTCCCTGTGTTGGCAGAGATAGGGACATTCCCTTCTTTCAGGTATAGGGACAGTATCTATCTCATGAAGGTCTTAAGACCTATTTTAGAGGAAGATCAGAGAATTATTTTATGGCCTGCTTGAAGGGAGAAGATCAGAGAGATCTTCCTGATTCTGCTGTTTTCTGTAATGCCAACCTGCCATATTTTAGTGCCGTGTGCCCTGAACTCCATAACTTGACAATGGAGAGAAAAAGTTTGCTCTTTAGAAAATTAAATTATTAGGTCAATTATTTTTTTCATGTTTATTTTTTTAGTTGTAGATGTACACAACACCTTTATTTTATCTATCTATCTATCTATCTATCTATCTATCTATCTATTTATTTATATGCAGTGCTGAGGATCGAACCCAGTGCCTCACACATGCTAGGCAGGCGCTCTACCACTGAGCCACAGCCACAGTCCCTCAATTCTTTATTTTTTTTTAATTAAAAAAATATTTTGGGGTAGTAGGGATTCAACCCAGAGGGGCTTAACCACTGAGCCAAATCTCTAGCTTTTTTTTTTTTTTTCTAATAGTTTATTTATAGACAGGGCCTTGACAAGTTGCTAAGACTGGCTTTGAATTCATGATCCTCCTGCCTCAGCCTCTCCATCTGCTGGGAATATAAAGTGTGGCACCGCACCCAGCGAAGTCAATTCTTTAATTAATTATTTCATATCACACAGCGAGAAAGGGAAATGACATTTGGATTTGTGAGACTCTAACTGCTCTGAGTGTGGTATATTTAAGGAAAGAGCAGCAAGAATATCAGTCAAAAGAGAGCTTGGGCAACAGATGGAGCTAGGTAGGTGGAAAACAAAGAATCAAATAATGGCAGAGTCAGCTAGTCACGCTTGGAAAAACAAGAGCTTTGGTCAGAAGACTTCAATTATTCCTGTGTTCTTAGCAAGAACATCCCTAATGAGGATCAGTTACCGGATGTCTTTCTGCAAAGACTATTTGATCCCGCTGGCAACACCATAGTATTTGTAAGAATAATCAATGAGACTTTCATGCCTAATGCCACAAAATATTTAATTCAGATACTTCCCCTTGTTCTGATTCATATACTTTAATATTGCAATTCTTGTTACTGCTGCTACTTATTATCGATCCTTTTGAATGCTGAATCTTTGATAGGCATTTGTGAACATTATTTTATTTAATCTACAGATCAACCCTATGAAGTGAGGATCATCATCCTAAGTATTTAGGTAAAGAAACTGAGATACAAAAACTTGAATCCAGATTTGCCAGATAAATTCAACTTTTTATTTAGGATTTAACTTCATATGTATCTGTTGAAAAATAAAGGAGGAATAATCGGACATTAATTTATAAAGCAATGAAATTCTCCTTTGAGGATTAAGGGAATTACTAACATTAAGTATCAAACACTACCTGTTCATGTGAACCAAATAGTTGCCTGAATTTCCAAAATAATAAGATTTTATTTCTTTAAAATAACATTGGACTTTTTAAAAATACAAATTTTTCTCTTTTTTTGGATGTTGGTGGAAAAGATAGAGTATAAAAAAAGTCAAAGCTGATTTATTATGGAAATTGGATCAAATTGATTGTTTTCACCCTGTGCAGTCTACATTTTTCTCTTCTTTGGCTTATGGTTCCTCTCTGTCTCCACACACTTTATGATTATTTTCCTCTGAGTTCCTGTACAAGGTTAAAATTGATTTTTCAGAACTTCCAATAGCAATTTGTAAAGGATATAACTCCAAAGGTGGCATTTCTAACTGTAGTGCTTAGCTTATATCTGTTAATTTAATATCACAAATTCCTTTGGTTAGCACAATAATTTATTTCTTAACAGTGGATGTGTGAAGGACAAAAAGTAGGCTAAGTTAAATGGTACTATTTCTGCCAAAGTGTTCTTCAGACATTCACATTTTATATGGAATGTAATAACCACTATCATTAACTTCCAAGTACTTTGATGTGAAGGCAGATCCCTCACTAACACATACTTAACATTTATACTATGGTAGTTCTCTAAAATTCAAGAATTATCTTCTGAGTTATATAGCCTCGATTTACTAACAGTAGTACATATAACTTGTGCACACGTGCATACATATATGAGCAGCTATTTGTAACTTATAAATTTTTTAACGTTACTTTGGCTGTATTGTTCTCTGAGGCCTTTCAGTTGTGTTCTTTCTCCTCGTTTTGACATCTTGAGAGGCTCTGTACCAATTATACTATGTACCATTCTTCTAATTCTGGGCATTGCTAAACACTAGTCTCATGAGAGAGAGACGCTTTCAAAATTTAGAGGAATATAGTACGAGAGGAGTCTTATCTATATGTTCCAAATGTTTCTTTTCTTTTTTGTTATGCTTTTACCCCAGATGTTTTTCAATAATGCTATACCATCAATACTTACTCTTTTTTTTTTTCTTTTGGCATGCTGTTTCCTATATATGGTGACATTTGCTGTTACTGATATTATCTAATATGGCTTAGGGTCACTGCAGCAATATCCAGAATTGAGGTAGTTTTGGGGTTTAATTTCAAGGATAGTTCTCTAAATTATTAAGAAATATTGTTAAGAAATATTCATAATCATGATTTAAATAAGTCCTCTGAGCCTCTATTACTTCCGTGTGCATATCTGGCTTTAAACACTTGCCGGTCAGAAGTCATCTTGGTATCAACAGTACCTAGGACCCAACACAGCCTCTCATGTGCATCAGAGATCCTGAGAGAATGTCAGTGGAATAGACCTGGGTGCCTCTGAGAACAAGATCACCGATGCTCTGAAATCAGGTATTATGTAGAATCAGCAGTTTTCTTCTCAGATATGTCTTAGCAAAGCTGTTTAAAGTCTTTCTTAGGAACCCTTTAAAGAAAGCTATAACATTATTAAACTCCATGTATCTTGGGTCCTGTTTTATTATTTGTCAAGTAAATGAACAACATGCTAGATTAAACACTACAGCATGCTAGGAAATGGCTGCAGTTCCTTGACAATTCTAAGTGTGACGGTGTCATTTAGAGCGCAGGGTGGTTTCAGCTATCTATCTTTATATCAATGAGAAGATGCATAAATTAGAAATGAACACTTTGAAAAAAAAAAATCTCCATTTCTCCAGTATCTCCAGATCTCCAGTATCTCCATTTATTAAGCATTTACTATGTACCGGCTGCTTTGCCAAGAACAGGACAGTTTTTTCCTCCCCAAAGCCAATGGTGGTAGTTCCTATCATCACCTTCATTTGCTCCCAATGAAAATAAAACACAAAGAGGTTAAGAAGTTTTTCCAGGATGGCACAGCTTAGTAAGTGTTAGAATTGTTTCAAACCCAAATTCAGTTGATTCTTGCTATTTGAGGTAGTTAAGGTTCTATAAATTGTCTACACTGAATTAGAGAATACTGATCTGTTACTCCTATGGGACACAGGGTTAGATTTCTGCAAACTTCCAATCACAACATTAGAAATTCACTCAACTCCAGGGAACAAGCCGTTCAAAATTAAGATGTTCTTGGTCCATTTTGTACTCTGCTGAAGTTTTCCTTGAAGCCTTTTTACTTCCTTCCCTTTCTGCAGTTGTTCTTAATTAATTAATGAGTTGAGGATTCCATCAGTCTATCCTGAAATGAAATTGTTCTTTATTCTGATATTGGTCTCTTCTCTATTTTGCAGTAAGACCATACTTCCTTTTTTTTTTTTTTTTTTTTTTTGGTGTAGGCATTGAATTCAGCTCGCTTAACTAATAAGCCTCATTCCCCAGTCCTTTTTATTTATTTACTTAGAGACAAGTTCTTGTTAAGTTGCTTAGGGCCTCGCTAAGTGGCTGAGGCTGGCTTTGAACTTGCAATCCTCCTGCCTCAGCATCCCACATACTTTCTTTCTTTTGAGAGGATTGCTGCTAAGATGATTTTTTTTTCTTTTAAACAATGTACTTACCTGATGAAAGCCTTAAAGATTAATGACTGGACTTAAATCCCCAGACTTATATATAAAATTCCATTGACCTATGAACTTCAAAGTCTGGCAACCACAAATCTAGATACAACCTATAAGAGAGTTGTAATATTTACTTTCAGATTTTCCTGAAAGAGAACATATTTGGCAATAGAGAATAGAAATATTTTCAAGGCTATGACAGACAATTTTCACATCAAATAGGTGATAAGTCACCACCTGTCAGGTTTCCTCTCAGCTGTTATCTTTCCTTTAACATTTACCCTTGGTACCTAATAATACATCATGAATCTTGTACTTTTACCCCGAACAGCCCCCATTGGGGCTGAACACCCAGGAAAGAAGGTGAGTAGATTTTTTTGTCTTCTAGTTTTCATCTCATTTCAAGGTGTGATTTACAAACGATGTTGCTTGAGCCTGGATGTGACTCAGTCACAAGTATAAAAGAAGTTTTTAACACTTCTTCCAATTTTTAAATAATCATCTGATCAGGAATAAAACAGAACATAGGGGGGGTTACTACATAGGAAGGTTTAATTTGGAGTCACGGTTTATGACAAGATGGGGAGACATTTTTCTCTCCAGTTTTCATCAGGAGAAGAACACTTGGTAAATTTAACCATCTGCAGAAAGATACAAGGGGAGATTTTCAGTCCCAAATGTTCTATTACGGTGATGTTAGATCTTTTCTCCACCTAGCCATTTAGGGTGATGCACAAGGAAACAGATGAAATGCAGAGTTTTGCAATGCTTGTTATGGAACAGGACTCTGTCTGATATGAACAAAATAAAGTGAATTTATGGTCTGAGTAAAGAAAAGCTATTTGCAAATACAAAAACTGACTATAACAGGCAGAAGGGGACGTCTAATCTCAGTTTTCACATATGTATTAAAAGATTATTTTGTTGATATGCCACTGTGCCTTATACAGGGAGGGCATTCAATAATATATTCGAATGACTGAATGATTCTGTTTATTATCATTTTCGTTTTACCAATGCAAACACTATACAATGTTGTATTATATAAAATCATACCTTATTTTCTGTCAGTATGAACCTATAATTTGCCAAACACTTGCAAGTCTATGGAGAAAAAAAATTTAAGTATTATCCACACTTCAAATACTTCTGAAGTTATCTCATTTTCACTGTTAAGTAATATATAGTTTGGTATTCATCTTGATTTTTATCCATAAACAGCTTATAAAATAGCAAAACAGAATAACAAAATTTGAAGTGAATTTACAATAATGTTGAATAGTCCTAGATACAGGCAGGATTTTGTCTTTTAATTTGTTCTTTTTTTTTTAACCCACATTTTAGGGTCCATGTCCAGAGTTACCACCAATCAAATAACAATATGTAGAAATAGTTTTTAAAATATGAAGCAGAATATTATTGTGGAAAGAGTTATAGGATTGAAGAAAGAATACCTGAGCTCTAATTCTGATTTAACTTATAAAATAAGGCAGTTGGTGGTCTGGGATGTAGCTCAGGGGCAAAGCAGTTGCTTTGCATGTGTGAAGCCTTAGGTTTGATTTCCAGTTCTAAGAAAGAAAAGACTAAATAAATACATCAATACATACATAAATAAAATAAGGCAGTTGGACTACCATATTTTTAGTACATTTTAAGTTTTATATTTCTAAGCTATAAGAAAAACATTTTTTGAGCATTAGCTCAAAGGGTAGTAAAAATAGTAGAATGGTTTGGATAACTATCCCCCCAGGACTCATGTGTTAAATCCTCAGCTTAAAGCACTATCAGGAGCTGGTTGGTGGACTTTAGGGGGTAAAACCTCCTGAGAGGAAGTCCAGTTATTGGAGGTGTCCCTGGGGAATCTTACCCTTCCTGTATCACTCTTTGCTTCCAGGTTGCCTTAGGTCAGCATCTTCATTCTACTCTGTGCTCCTACCATGATGTGCAGCCTCACCACAGGACCAAAGTAAAAGAGCCAACTGATCACAGACTGAAAGCTCTAGAACTGTGTACCAAAATAAACCTTTCCTCTTTTAAATTTGGTTATCTCAGGTATTTTGCCACAATGACAGAAAGAAATCTGACTAACATACATAGTAAAAGTTTCACTCAAAACCAGGAACTTCATTCAATAACTTTTATGCTATTTGTTGGATTAAGTCCTTTTCATCTGACTAAAACGTTTGACATCTCTTCCATGAACTTTTCTCTATTCCACCTCAATTATCAGGACAATTTTTTTTTTACATTTTGTGTGTGATTGTGACAAAGAGGGTTTTGTACTCTGTGCCTCGAGTGCCATTACATGTGCATATTAGTAGTCTTCTCTCCCAAAGCATGGGTACTATATCCCAACTCATTCAGTTTTGTATCCTGCTACAGTTCCTGACACAGTGTCTTACACAGAAGGCTTAATAAGCATTTATTGAGTAATTGATCAAACCATTATAAAAGGTATTAGCCAGGGATTTATTAAACTGCAATGTTCAATTATTCATATATTCAGTCAACAAACACTTGCTGAAGGTTTATAGTGTATCACATGCTGAACTGGGGGCTGGAGACATAAAAGTAAATACAGCTGCTGGAATTAAGGAGCTCATAAAATAGCAGGCTGACATTTCACCAACAAATTACCATATAGTGATATATCAACAGTGTAGGACAAGACGGTATGTGTTTGATGGTAAAAGATTTCCGAGACCAAAGGATGTTATTTCCGAGCTAGGTATTCAAAGGTTACCGTGTGTTTGTGAAACAGACCCTGTGAGCTTGCAGGTGAGTGTGTGTGTGTGTGTGTGTGTGTGTGTGTGTGTGTGTGTGTAGCCTTCTAAGGAGAGTATGATCTGGACCTTCACAGAGGTGAGGAACAGCCTGGCATACTGGGGCAAGCCTGGGAGAGGGCAGGATAGAAGCACCCAGGATGGTCAGAAGGGGAGGTAAGTGGGAAAGAAAGAGCAGAAACTGTTAGCCCAGATACAACTGGAATTGATGGGAAACAGAGACAAGGTTCAACAGGAAAGTACCAATCCCTCTAGAAGCACCATGGAAAACAATGTAGGGAAGAACTTCCAGAGGTTGGAAGGCAGACTTCTGATGCCATTGCAAAAGTGCAGGTGAGAAATAACGAGGCCTGGGACTCTGCTGGTGACAGAGGTGATGGAGATGAGCAGATGGCGACCCAGCTGCTTACTGCTCCAGTTTGCACTTGTATTAACTTGTATGGATTCTTTATAGAAAAACATTGAAAACTTAATAAAAGTTATGGCCAAGACAATTAATAAAGAAGTTCAAAAGTTGTGCTCACTAGAGGAAAAAAAATAATGGGAAAAAAAGAGGCATGATAAAACCGTATTCTTGCTCATGTGGTTTTGGAGCTTGGTGGAAAGGCTTCCTTCCTCATAGTGTCTTTCATGTGTCCAGTTTCGGTACAGTACAACTTTTCTGAAAGAAGTAAAAAAACAAACAAAAAAAACACAAAACTTTCTTTTCAGTCCAGTTGAATTTATTGAACATAAACTGAATTATCAACATCAGCATGTTTTTTGTATACAGTTTGTTACTGATTTTTTTACATTTCTTGCAATGATATAAAGGGACATGAACTAAAACTTTTATTAGGGGAGGGGAGGTGAGCTTATCTAGTAGGTAAGTTTTAATGAGAAACCGGAAAGAGGAGTAGAGGTAAAAGTTATGGAGATTTTCAGAGAAAATGCAATCCTGGGAAGGAAAGCATGGAGCTACGGAAGTGTACTCTGTTGGTGGCTTTGTCATAAATCTCTGGCACAGACATTTTCCCCGATCCTGAGGAAGAAGTGGGGAAGGAAGCCAGGGAGCTGAATCCATCTGCACTCAAACTAACCTGCCTTTAGCATCCAGACACAGTGTTATTTGAATAAAATTTATGTAGGATTAAGTGAAGGACTTGAGTTGTAAGGATAAAATGCAAAGTCATATTGGAAATATGGAAACACGTAAATAAGCATAAATCCTATACTTCTTGAGCTTTAAACAAAATAACTTAGATTTTAAAAAAAATCCCTGTTTATTACTGCTAACCAGGTAGTGAATTTTTTTTTCTTTAAGCTGCGACTGGAAAAATTACTTATAGCTATCTTTTATTTATTATCAATAATTGGTAAATTGATAATAAAGAAGCATCTTTTTAAATATTGTATCCCACATTTATTTTTTAACTTTGTATTGTGGAAATTTTAAATAGATACAAAAGTAGACAAATTTCTAATGTCTTCATCATCCAGCATTGATATTTATTATCTCATTAGCATTTTGTTTCATGTTATCTTCCCTTATCCCTTCCATTATTATTTTTAATTTTATTTTTATAAATTTATTTATAAATTTCATTTTTATCTATATTTATTATTATTATGGGGGGTGGTGCTGGGGATTGAACTCAGGACCTTGTGCATGCCAGGCAAGCATTCTACCACTGAGCTACATCCATAGTTTCATTTTTAAATTTTAATTTCTAAATTATTTTTCTCCCAATTTTATTTTGAAGTAAGCCTTAAATATCATATCATTTCATCCTCAAAATTTCAGCATGTGTCTCTAATGATGTAGAGTTAAAAAAAAAACACATAACCACAATAATATCTTTATATTAACAATACCTTTAAAACACATACAAATTAACAATAATTCTTTCATTGTATATATGCAGGCAAGCCTCAAATTTCTAGTTATTTCTTAACTGTCATGAATTTATTTTTAATAGTTTGAGCCTGAACCCACACAAGGTACACACACTGTAATTAGCTAATATGTTTGTCTTTATTAACATGTAGGTTCCACTTTATTTTTGCTTGGTTAGAAAACTGGGTCATTATCCTATGACGTTTCCACCAGTCTGGAATTTGAGAGTTGGCAGTTTCATTATGTAACTTGCTCTCTGTATTTCCTATAAATTTAAAGCTTGGAATCAAATTAGATCAGGCATAAAAACTTTTTTTTTTAAGCAAGAATTTTCATAAGTGAAGTTGTGTTCTTTAACTAAAAAACTTGTATTCTCTGATGTATTGTTTTGTTATCAAATTAACAGATGTTGCTGTACAATAGCTAGATCTTCATAGGCATATTATAATTTTTAAAAGTTTTGATGTAAAAACTATTTGAATGGATAGTCTGAACCACAAAATTTGTTGAGGAAGAATAGGTAAGTGTCACCTGAGATTAACAACAACAGCAACAAACCACTTTAAAAAAAAAAAGAATGCAAATAATTTCTAATGACCCCATCAAAGGCTCATATCATTTATCCAAATTATATGCCATGGATCAGCAAACACCATGACAAGGAAACTTCTTTATGTGTGATATAAATCACCAATTGCTACCTTATTTAAAAACTGCATGATGATAACAGCTCTGTGACTCCATAAATTTGAGTTTCTAATATTATGCAGAAGAACATAAAACCTGTTTATGCATTATAATGTAGCAATAATGTATCTTTTCGCAATCATTGGCATAACTAAATCTACTAACTTGCCTACAGCATGCATAATGACAAGTTTGCAAAATGCTCAGAATTTTAAATTTTGATTCACCTGCAATTCAAATCCCTGCAGCAATTAAAGAGAAAACCACACATGGCAAACCAACAAATCCCTTCAACTGAGTAAGATGCAATTTTCAGGGAGAGTATTTTCATATGCCCTTTGAGGCTAGAGCACAACTGGAGTCAAATAGATTTATATACCTGCATATTAAAATGACTCATGATTGAAATGAGTTGCTTCTGCTTCTTTTTAAATAAAGACTGATAGAAATTTAACAAAATATGTGTTAGTTTGAGCCACCTAAGTGTTGGTTGGTTGTTTTTTTTCATGTTGCTGGCTACTTCTGTGAAAGTAAAAGTGAAGAGTTGAGATCTGTATTTATCTGTTGACAAACTTTCTGTAAAAGTCTATATAATAAATATTTTAAGCTTTGTAGGTCATTTCTTGTTACAGCTACTCAACTGTTATTGTACTAGGAAAACAGCCTTAGAAAATATGCAAATGAAGAAACATGACTGTGTTCCAATAAAACTTTATCTATAAAGATGGACAGTAGACTGGACTTGGTCTGTGGGTCATGGGTTGCTGACCTGGAAAATTCAAATCAAATCTTATTGCCTATCAAAGAAAGTCTTTCTTTCTTTTTTCTTCCTCTAAATAATTGAGGTTGGCAGTCCATACTAATTGGGTTCAACAGAAGGTAGTTTAATTCTCCACTTCATTTGGTATTTGTAGACACAGGTTTTGTTATATTTTTAAAACCAGTCCTTTGAGAAAGCCAGCCACCTGTCTGAGTTTATTAGAATTAATGAGGGATAAGAATGGATTGTCCTATGTAGAGCAAAAAAAGTCTTCCAGAGGAAGTTCAGTACTTGAAAGAAGACTTGTATATTTTTGCCTGGTTTTATTAAACAACCACTTCAAAATTAGAGATATCAGAGGAAAAAAAAAAAAAAAGAAAAGAAAAAAGAAAGAGATTTTTGGCAGGCTTAAAAATTCATCACTCATTGTGGCAATAAGCATGAACTTTGTATTCCTATTGCTTCAAACAACAACGATAAGGGCAAAAAATTCAAAACTTTATTTCAAGTGGCAATCACTTTAAGGAAATTGTATAAATTATTCCATTGTCTGAAATTAAAGATAATTATGTTCAATATATCTTGCATTACTTTTTATTATATCACAGATTATTCAATTGCATTCCTTTCAAAGATGACTCACAATCTTAAAAAATTTTAAATACTATTTTTAATATAACTTATTAACCCAAAAGGTTGTATTCGAAAGAGAAAATACTATTTATTTCAGCATCATATTTCAAAAACTGTGTATTTGTCCTCAATTTTCTAAGGTTAATTTTTGTCATCAGATGAATCAGGCAGGACCTAAATCAAGATGATTTTTTTATTGTCTTTTATTATAGAGTATCATCCAACTCTGATGGTGGACATACAGGGAATGTGCATTTTAAGTACTAATCAGACATGAATAGTTCAGATTTATATGGAACTCTCTGAGAGTAAATCTATTGTTTTAAAAGAAAAAAAATTTCTTTTAAGCATAGACTTTTTTCAAAAGGACATTTTCTAGAAGTTTGTCCAAATTCTTTTTCTAATGTCATAAAGACAACTTGAAAACATTCAACACATTATCTAACCTTAGCAGTTTGCATTTTCCTCATTTCTATGAAGTGTCAAGTGTTAGAGATTGCTCTGCAGTCCATGGTCATTTTATTCTGGCTCAATGGAAAATCAAACTTTTGAAACAGAATGAAAGATTTTACAATGTGTGCCTTTTCTTTCAAAGGAGGCTTGACTTTTAAGCTTGACATTTGAAAACTTTAAGATTGACGACACAGATAAGCTATCCTTTTACACACAAAAGGAAAAGAATGAATTGGTAAACAAGTTTATAACTGCTGTTTATAAAATCTGCTAATGATCCTGCTAATGGGAGACAGATTAAGGGATATTTTTTGCTACAGACTTATCTTCATAGCAGCTCTGATGAAAACTATGATCTTGCATTTGGTTCCTAAACAACAGTTTTTGTAATGGAAAAAAAAAAGCAACACAAATTACTTAGTGATAGACAATTGTGTGTTTGTTAATTGTATCTACATATTCACAAAGACATTCTTTAAACCACTTCAGCAGAAAATTGAATTTGGATAAGAAAAGTATTTTTATTAGGATGAAACTATAAATAAGTAACATATTCCTAGTGCTTTTTTCTTTTCTGATCTCTTTATAGCAATACTTGTTTTGAAGATATTTCTGGCTGCCCTCTGTTCATTTGTACAATCTTAGATCTCATAACCTTTAAGATGAAATTTATGGTCTTGTTAAATTATGCTCCTCAACTTTGAAACAAAAAGAGATGGGTCAATAGAATTTTAATTACCAAAAAATCCTGGCAATGACCCTGCTCATTGAATGCAGATTCCACAATGCACATAGTCACTTTTACCTTGATTTATATTTTACTTTAACCTAAAACTCTACCAATTTAAGAAATAATGGCTTTCAGAGCACATAATGAATAATATTCCTGTGCTGTTTTTGTAGAAGCATTTTGTTAATATTTTAAATTAATGTTCCAGTGTGGCTTATGCTTTTTTTTAAAATGCATAAAGTGTTTTCTGGAAAAACAATTTCATAGTAATATCTACAAGACAGCTATCACTCTAATATGTTTACTGGAGTGTGTGTGTGTGTGTGTGTGTGTGTGTGTGTGAAATCTTTTAAAATTGCTGAAGTTTGCAAGCATTTTGGATTTAACTATATTGTCATACAAAATTGAGTAAGTGAAGTTTTGACCCCATAAAAGGTTATACATCTTCACTGAAGGAATTTCTGACAGTATCAACAAGTTCTTGCAGATCACAGCAAGCCAGCTACAACTAGGGTAACAACCCTTTCATGACGTTACGAATGAATGATTTTCAGTTAGAGGATACTGAGGATTACGGTTGAGCATACGCCATGCAAGATCATGAAGGTAAAATACTTTGGAAAAAGTTCACCTTGTGCGGCTTTTACCTTCTAGAGATTGTCACAGATTTGGCCACGGTAGTATGGAATTCATTTAAAATTTTAAGTGTTTTAGTGAAGTAATTTATCTGTACCAAAAAGAATGCTCTGACATAAAAAAACATTTTTGAGCAAGAAAGAACTATGAAAGATTTTAATCAAATAATAAAGAACTAAGAGGGAGCAGGACATTGTGGTTTGGAGAAATGACTGGTTTTGGTAGATTAAAATCTCTGATGATGCCTTTGTTAAGTTATTCTTGATGAACAATTTCCAGAGAATACTGAAGCTGGAAGTATATTCTCCACTTAGACTGTGTTTCCATAATCAGATAGAGTTAGTTTGGAGGTTTTCATAGAATTTAATAGGTAAATTTATTTACTTATTGAATTATACAGAAAAAGGACACATATTCTCAATGCCTGTAGCTTGATGAATTTTCACAAAATTTGCTACAATGTCTAGACCTCATGTCAAGATCCATAGCATCACCAGCATCTGAGAAGCTCAGCTTGTGTTTCTGTGTGTGTGTGTGTGTGTGTGTGTGTGTGAGAGAGAGAGAGAGAGAGAGAGAGAGAGAGAGAGAGAGAGAGAGACTGAGGATTGAACATATGGAGTGCTTTATCACTGAGCTACAGCCCCAGCCTCTTTTTATTTATTTATTTTTTTCTTTTGACACAGGGTCTTGCTAAGTTGCCCATGTTAGCCTTGAATTTATGATCTTCCTGCATCAGCCTTGTGAGTCACTGTGATTACAGGTGTGTTCCACCACTGGCTTCTGCTTATTTCTTTTCCAGATATTTCTCCCATTCCTATGATCACCATCATCCTTATTTCTCAATTTTTTCCTTTTTGATGCTGGGGATTGAACCTAGGACTTGTGCATGCTAAGCAAGTGCCCTACCCCTGAGCTACATTTCCAGCCCAAATTATAGATTATTCTGGATTATTTCTTAAATCTTATGTAGATTGATTTAAGAATCTATATAAGATCTGGTTTCCTTACTACACATTAGGCTCATTTTCATAGTTATGAGCTGTTTCTTGTACAAATATGTCAGGATTTATTTATCCAGTCTACTACTTCTTGGGAAGTATCCAGTTTTAATGATTAGGAATAGTGCTGTAATAGACAGTATTTATATGTGTTTTTGGTGAGTATATCTATGCATTTCCATTGTGTGCATTTCTGTCTTTTTAAAAACTATTTGTTATGGTTCTTATAATAGTATTTGCCTATGTATATTGAAATTACCTGTGGGGCTCTATCCATTTCTTGTTTTCTCCTCTGAAATATTTGTCACATTTTCTTGGCTCTTACATACCTAGAAAGTTTTGATTTTATCCGTGCCTTGTGGTTAAAAGAGTCACAGGAGTTTCAGATGACTTTATATTCTACCCAAATTCTGGCACATAGAGATAGAATAAGGGAATTATCCATTCAGAGATTAAACTAGTTTGCAGAGTTAATAAAATTCAGCCTACATCTTACTTGCTCCTGTTCTTTGAAAGTGGTCCTCTTAGGGTATTTTTTGTTTGTTTGTTTTTGTTTTAGAGGTAGTGTCTCACTATGTTCTGCAGACTGGCCTCAAACTCAGATCTTCTTGCCTAACCTTCCCAAATCACTGGGATTACAGGCATGCACCACCATGCCTGATTGGTCCTCATGGTATTGTGGCTGAAAGTTTGTCAATTATTCTTCTTTTCAGTATAAAAAATCAGTAAGAGATCCAGATCGGTGCTTTGTAAGTTCCCAGTCCAGCTCTCAAGCCACCTTCTAATGCAACTTCAAAAAATAGCAAGTCTTAGTGTGTGATGTGCTTGAGGCAGGTCTGTGCCCTGGCATGTGTGTTCCCTAAACATTGGGAAGCTGCCGTGAATCTCCTGCTGCCTTTTAGGAACTTTGAGCTTAGCTGGACAGCCTCCTGCATAACCTGCAAACTTAGAACATGTTCCAGGAGAGAAAACAGCAGCATGTTTTGGCTCTTCAAGCTTGCAATTTGTTCTCTAGCTCTGTGCAACTGCTAAATGCTATTCTGGTTTCTCTTTTCCAGGATAATGCCCTCTGTCTGATCAGGCTATACTCTACATTCAGTCTGAGCCTAGAATTAGCAAACACTCTTAGGAGCAAAAATGGCTGACTATGACCAGCTCTGCACACACTTGCCTACCTGGAGTTTCAGTTGGTTTTCTTTGCTGTTTTTATAGCTCTCTGACATCTTTTAAGGACATATTATTTTAAAATTTATCTTTTTTCTACTTTTGTCACTATGAAAGTAGTAGCCTTGGCCTCGCACAACCTACTATATCCTCTCAGAAGCAGAGGTCAAGTCAATAAAATTTTGATTATCTGTCATATTGCATAATTATTTATATTTTAGAAAATAAATGCAATATCTAAATTTTTATTCTCACAGTGATTCTAGGAATGAAGCACAATGTTCATCAGTCTTTTTAGATTGGAAACCTAGAGTTCAATAAATTGTCTCTTACGAAAGATCAATCTGCTGAGGAGCAGAGAAGGACCTTGTGTCATTTAATTTCCTAAAGCCACTGTTACTCGCTGCACATCACTCTGCCTTTTTAAAAAATTTATTTTTTAAGTGACAAAGAAAAATTGGCAACATTTATCACTTTCCACGACTGCTTTTAACAAATAAATACACACGTATTCACAAATGCGTAAGCATGTATGATATAAATCACAGTTTTGAAATCAATGGAATGATTTTATGTCATTTTTGAGTGTGTGATACTAGTTAATAAAAAGCCTAGAAAGCTACATACATGACGGAGCTCACAGAACACTACAATGCTAAATCCTGGCCCCCAATACTCATCCTTCTCTCCTGTCATGGGGCATAGTTGGAATATGGTCTTTTGGTGTTATACCTGTGAATTAAGTGGATTCTTTTTGAGATTTCTTGTTAGAACTGTATATTCCCCGGAAAACAGATTCAGGTTTTTTTTTTTTTTATGTTATAATGAGAATAAAATTGCAATAGGATGGAAACATACTAAAAAAGTGAGCCAGAATGATAAAGTGGACAGAAGCAAAAAATGATACAAATTTCAACATGTTTCAGAGTATGAAAAAGAATACAAGTGACCTGCGAATAGAGAGGGTGGATCAGAGAAGAGCAATACAGTGTG
This sequence comes from Urocitellus parryii, assembly GCF_045843805.1. Lineage (NCBI taxonomy): Eukaryota > Metazoa > Chordata > Mammalia > Rodentia > Sciuridae > Urocitellus > Urocitellus parryii. Next base: position 27,055,088 of record NC_135544.1, on the reverse strand, counting down.
GGGGCAGGTATATCATAAATCTGTAGATATTATAGATGGAAGAAAACTGATAGGTTGAAAAGTTGTCTAGCCCAAGGGAGGAAACTGAGGACCCTGAGCCTGTAGATGTGTTTGGGTTCTCACCAAGAAGATTTTTTTAGTTGAATATAAATAAATGTTTTTAGAGGGGCAGTAGTGCTTCAGTTTGAACACAATCTCCAAAACTTTCTCTTATCATTTGTTCATTGATGTTCCTCTCTGCCTCTTGAAGGTATTTGACCTTATAACTCTTGACTAGCGAAATCGTTTTATTTTACAGATGAGCTAGCTTCTGAACCCAGCAAGTGATATATCCAGCTTAATGAAACATATCCTTTTTGTCATTATTCTCTGAAAGCAACTGCTCAAATTAGTTCACAACCTATTAATAATTAGTTTACCCACTGGTTATTTCACTGCATGACATGCTCTTTTTTTTTTTTTTTATACTTTTCTTTCCACTAAACTGACTCTTCCTTCCTCCACCCATAAAAGAACAGACATTTTAGCTTCAGATGATTGATCTAAGGGCAATGGGTAGAAAACACGAAGCAGATTTCATCTAACTATAACAATTAACTCTACAAATTTTGGATGTTGCAAAAAGGAGCAAGTAGTTTTGAAATAATATATACTCTGATATTAAAAGTGTTCAAATCAAATTGATGAAGGGTTGACTCTGAGATTTCCACCTTTCTTTCCAATATACAAAAACATTTATAAGTCCCGATCTGTAGCTATCGAGTTTTATTGTTATTAGTATCTGTGTTCAAATCTAGATCTGATGCCGTCTGCATTTCCAGAGCTATACCTGTACAACTCTAGCTCTGTGCCTGTGTGTATGTGTCACAACGTATGCAAACCTGTTGGGCACTCGTGTTTGTTTGAGGTGAATGAGTTGAGTATTTATTATGAGTAACTGGATATTTAAGGGATGTTGAGGTTAGAGTTGTAGATCAGAACATGGCTACTGCCACAAATAGCCATTACCAATGAGACTGTCAAAATTAAAAAATGAAGTTTTGCAATAAATTAAAGTGAAAGGAGTGGAGGATCCTGTAAGCTCCTTTGATTTAATCTGTGAGTGATAAGACATCCCTATGAAATTTTTTTTTGGAGTGGTCAGAAACTTTGCATTCTAAGAGGTTATTACAATATAAGTAAAATATTACTGGGATCTAGAAAAAGATTGTAATCATAAAATTGAAAGAGGAAAAAGTTTTATTTGGAGGGATTTTTTTTTATATACTTAAGTAACAAAACTGTAAAGATTTTAAATTAAAGATTTTGTTTTCCTTTTCTCTCTCTTTTTTTTTTCCTTGTGAAATAAGGAAACAAAACATTTGTTTTCCTTTGTGAAATCTTCAGCTAATGAAATGTTTGGAGATCCATAAATCTAGGCAATATGGCAAGGCTAATTGAGTTTTTGAAAATATCATTTCTTTAAATAAAATAATGTGCCAACACGTGGGGGTGGTTTGCAAACTTTCTATAATTTGGAAGTAACTACTCACTTGATTCAAAATCTGAATAGCTTGCTTTTCTATGACTTTATGTGGCAGTTTGAAATGGAGAAAGAATAAGTAGAAGGAAATAGTGGCAATCCTTTAGTTTGAAGCCTCCAGCAAATCAATGGTTATAGAATATAGTATAAAATTCTGAGTCATTTACCAATTTTTATAGGGAATATGTAAAGAAAAAAAACTAACTTTTTACCTCATGAGATAGCCATTATTTTTCTAATAACTATAAATATTAATAAATTCAATTCTAATATCTTGCTACATTTAGAAATTTTAGTTTGTGATAAATATTCCCATAAAATATGTTTAAATTGGTGTCATGTCTGAGGATTTTTTTTTCCAAATTTAAGATCATAAAGATTTATCCCCATGTTTTCTTCTAAGAGATTATAGTTGTAGATTTTACATTTAGGTTTGATCTGATTTACATTAATTTTTATATACCCTGTGAGACAGTGGCCCAATTTCTTCTGCATATAAATGTCTAGTTGTGTTTTACTACTTAAAATCTTATAGGAAAAGAAAACTAATTTGCTGCCTCATAAGAAAGTGATTTCTTTACTAAATAGCAATAATTGTTAACGAAATCTCTTTCTAGCATTTTGCTACATGTTTGACTTTTATATCATGATAAATACTTGTAATAAGTATATTTGTTTGATGATACATGTTGGAACTTAAACTTGCATTCTTTTATTTATTTTTATTTTTTTTGCAGTGCTGGGTATGAAACCCAACGTGTGTGCATGCTATGCAAGCACTGTACCACTGAACGTCTCCAGCCCCAAACTTGTCTTGCATTAGTAGAGAAATATACATCCTACAATGTAATTTGTAGTAAGTTAATATGTTATTTGATAGTTGTCTCTCATAGGGAGATTGTTGGTGAGGTAAAATGTATCAAGAGAGTGTGCTTGGACTTTTGAGTTCAAAAGTATGTTCTTATCATACATCTGAGAAAGTTGCTGAACAATCTAAACCTTGTTTTCTTATGCACCAGATGAGGCCCAGTAGTATCTATTTTATATGATATGCTATGGTGATTGGATATTTCCTGGGAGAAAAAAGGAGCTCAATAAATACTAATTTATATTATATTTGACCTGGTTCCAAGTAAAATTCATTTTTATGATGTGGGTTTTCATATATTCTTTTTCTACAGCAGCCTTATTTTTTTTTTTTATTGGTCGTTCATAACATTACATAGTTCTTAATACATCATATTACACGGTTTGATTCAAGTGGATTATGAACTCCCGCTTTTACCCCGTATACAAATTGCTGTATCACATCAGTTACCCTTCCATTGATTGACATATTGCCTTTCTAGTGTCTGATGTATTCTGCTGTCTGTCCTATTGTCTACTATCCCCCCTCCCCTCCCCTCCCCTCCCCTCCCCTTTTCTCTCTCTACCCCTTCTACTGTAAATCATGTCTTCCATTTGTATTCTCTTGACTTACCCCTCCTTACCTCTTATATGACATTTTGTATAACCCTGAGGATCGCCTTCCATTTCCAACTACAGCAGCCTTATTGAAGTGTAATTTCTATTATAAGTGCACATGCTGAAATTAATTTGCGCATTTTTAAAGTGTACATTTTGACACATTATGACATACATACAGATTCATAAAAGTACCACTACCCACATAAAAATACCATTACCCACAAAGACAGTGAACATATCCATTAACCACAAAAAATTGCCTTCATGTCCCTCTGTAGTCACTTTCTCCTCTGAATCTTCCTTCTTCAGGCAACCAGCTATTTGTAATATGTCCTTATATTTTGGTTTGCATTTTCTAGAGTTTTATATAAATGTGATTATGTGGAATGTTTCTTTCTTTCTTTCTTTTTTTTTTTTTAAAAACTCTTTTCACTTAGTACCATCATGTTGAGATTCATACCTGAGTGTATCAGTAGTTTGTTAATTTTTACTGCCATCTTATATTTCACTACATAGGGATGCCACAGTTCATCTATTGACCTGTTGATGGGCATTTACTTAGTTTTCATTTTTGAGGCATTAACAATAAAGTTGCTATGAACTTCTATGTACATGTTTTAACGTGAACATATGTTTTTATGTCTTTTGGGTAAACAGCTAGGTGTAGAATGACTGGATCATTTAACTTTTTATTGTTTTTTTAAAATTTATTTATTTTAATTAGGTATCTATGACAGCAGGATGCATTTTGATTCATTGTACACAATTGCAGCACAAAGTTCTATGGTTGTACATGGTCTAGCGTCACACCATATGTGCAGTCATACATGTACCTACGGTAATCATGTCCATCTCATTTGACCATCTTTCCTTCCCCCATGCCTCCCTCCCCTTTGTCCAATCAAAGTTCCTCCATTTTTCCCATGTCTTCCCACTCCCCATTATGGACCAGCATCCACTTATCAGAGAGAACATTCGGCCTTTGGTGTTTTGGGATTGACTTAATTTGCGTAGCATGATATTCTCCAACTCCATCCATCTACCTGCAAATGCCATGATTTTATTCTCCTTTAATGCTAAGTAATATTCCATTGTGTATTTAGACCACAGTTTCTTTATCCATTTATCTATTGAAGGGCATCTAAGATGTTTCCACAGTTTAGCTATTGTGAATTGAGCTGCTATGAACATTGATGTGGCTGTGTTACTATAGTATGCTGATTTTAAGTCCTTTGGATATAGACTGAGGGGTGGGTTAGCTGAGTCAAATGGTGGTTCCATTCCAAGTTTTCTAAAGAATCTCCATAGTGCTTTCCAGATTGGTTGCACCAATTTGCAGTCCCCACCAGCAATATATGAGTGTGCCTTTTCCCCCACATCCTCGCCAACACTTATTGTTGTCTGTGTTCTTGAAAACTGCCATTCTGACTGGCATGAGAGGAAATCTTAGAGTACTTTTGATCTGCATTTCTCTAATTACTAGAGATGTTGAACATTTTTTTCATATATTTGTTGATGGATTGTATATCTTCTTCTGAGAAGTGTCTGTTCAGCTACTTTATCCCATTTATTGATTGCATTGTTTATTTTTTTGGTGTTAAGTTTTTTGAGTTCTTTATATATCCTGGAGATTAGTGCTCTGACATGCAGTGGCAAAAATTTCATTTAACTTTTTAAGAAAATTTTTAACTTTTTAAATAACTGCAAAAATGACTTCCCAGACTAGTTGTTCCATTTCACATTTCTACCAGTTGAGTTCCAGTTTCTTCACATTATCACTATACTTTGGTATGGTGAATCTTTTAAATTTTATCCATTTGAAATGAGGCCCAGCAGTATCCCATTGTGTACCTTCCTACTTCTACCTATGATGTTTTTCTTCCTGTGCTTATCTGTCTCATTCATTTATCTTTTTGGTGAAATGTCTTTAAAACTTTTTGCATGTTGTTTGTTGAGAATTTCTTTACATATGCTGGATCTTTTTTCAGACATAGGCTTTGCAAATATTTTCTCTTAGTTTACAGCTTGTCTTTATTTGCCTTACTGGTGTCTCTCAAGAAACAGAAGTTTTTAATTTTGATATGGTAACATTGGTTAATTTACGGCTTTTTTCTCCTTGATGCTGTGTCTAAGAAATTTTTGCTTAGCCTAAAGTCATAAAGATTTTTCTCTTTTGTTTCTTCTAAAATTTTTATACTTCCAGGTTTTATCCTTAGATCTATGCTCTACTTTGGGATCAATTTTTGTGTATGGTGCAATGTATTGATTAAAGTTTATTTTGTTACATAGAAATATCCCAATTGTTCCAGCAACATTTATTGAAAAGAGCATATTTTGTCCACTGAATTGCCTTAGTAATTTTCTCAAAAGTCTTTTCTACATAGGGATTTTTTTTGAGGGGGAGGCATTTTATTCTGTTCCAATGATCTGCTGATCTCTTGAAGCCAATAGCATACTGCCTTGGCAATGTAACTTCTAAGAAGTCTTGAGATTCCTTTTAGTATTATTTCATTGTTTGCAGCATACAGATATTAATGGTATTTCATGTTTTTTAATGCTATTGTTAGTGATAGTGTTCGTTTAATTTCAGTTTCCAATTGTTCATCATTAGAGTATAGAAATCGAAGTGATTTTGTATATTGATTTTGTATGCTGCAACGAATCAATTATTAATTCCAATAGCTTTTTTTTTGTAGTTTCCACATAGACAATTTTGTCTTCTGGCACTGAAACAGTTTTATTTCTTCCTTTCCAATATGCCTGCATTTTATTTTATATTTTATCTTTGCATTGTTCCATGGGCTGGTACTTCTGTACAATGTTGACTAGAAATAATGAGAGAAGATGACTTTGGTATAGTTTTCTCTACAGTTCTTAAACATGGTGTTCGCTGACCTTCTCAAATCTGTGACTTCATAGTTAACTTTGGAAATATTTTGGCATTATTTCTTCAAAGTTTTTTGTTTCTCCCTTCTGTACCTCCTCCAGGACTCAATGAAACTTGTATGAGATCTTTGATGTCGTCTCATAATTCATCAATGTTTTTCACTTATGTTTTACATTTTTGGGGGGTTTTATTTCGATAGTTTATGCTGCTCTGCCTTCAGGTTCAGTAATCTTTTCCTCTTTATTGTCCAGCCTGCTATTAATCTTATTCAGTGTATTTTTTATCCAACCCCAGCTTATTCAGTACCTGTCTGAGTATTCTACCCAGTGCCTTAGATTTATGATGCTTTCCAGTGTGGCTCATAGGAACAGGAACTATTTTGGACTGTGTTTGAGAGCTTGCCACTGTTCCCTATGATCTGATGGTTCTCCTGCCTTGTTCTTGGATAGTATGACCATTCATCTGTAGCCTACTAAATATGGAAGGTGGTTCTCTACAGATGTCAATAGTTCCCTCTCTGTGCTGCATTTGGGCATTTGCGCCAAGGATACAACTTGTAGGATGATATATACCTTGCAAAACAGTTGACAAACTTTCTACTCTTTGCTTTTTCGGTAAAGGGTAAATATTTTAAGCTGTGTAGGGCATATGTTCTCTGCTGCAACTATTCAACTATGCCATTATAGCTTGAACACATCTATAGTACCTAAATGAATGGACATATCTATGTTCCAATAAAACTTTATATATACAAACAGGTGGCAGGCCAGATGTGGCTCATGGGCCTCAACTTATTGGTAACCATGCCTTTGTGTGTGGCGTGTATGCATGTGGTTGTATTTTGTAGTTACTGTCCCCAGAATAAGATTTGAGACAGCTTTATTCCAAATTCTAAGCAGAAAGAAGGGTCTATAGTTACTAAAACTGTTCAAATTCGTGTACACTGACACTTGCTTTCAATATTTTTTTGCTTCTGTTTTTGAAATGCTAAGTAGTGAATCGTTTAATGCTGACATTTAAGCTAATTGCTCTTTAATGTACATTTGACATATGAGGCAACATATTGCAATCTAAAAATAATTAAGATAAATCATTTGCTTATGTTGCTGTGGAAAAGACAAAACCATTCTTCATCTCTCTCCCTGCTTCCCAATGTCTGAAGCAGGAATATCTAGAAGTAAAAATGAGGAATGGGTACCTGCCATCAGCCCTGTGCCTCAGTGTCACTGGGAGTCCTGTGTGGAGTGGCAGCAGCAGTTCTCTGGGATCCTTTCTCTGTCATCAGACAACCTCCCCAGATGGGCTGCATTCCAGGGTCTGGGCTTCTGAATTCCTCTGGAGCACTTTGGCAGGCAGCCAGGGTGCTCTGAAGGATTAGATTCTGTCTCTCTCCCTTTTACATAAGCCCCCAGAGGATTTCCCTCTTCAACTTTTAAAAGACTGGCTCCAACCAGCAGATCCAACAAGTGGGCCCATTTGTGAGTGGAATATCTTGGGAATTATGCTATACAAATAGGTCATAGTTGAATAACCACTATGTGCAAATTGATTTTTCTCTTTGGGGGCGGGGAAGAGCAACTCTCAGAATTTTCTCCAGAGGGATTATACCACCATCTAACAACTGTCACAAGGGCACAATACATTTTTGAGTAGAATGGATCATTTGTTTCTCTGGGCACTTCATTTTTAGTTATAAAGTGAGCTGATCATATTTCAAAAGCCTGTTGTCATGTATGTTCTTTAAAGGAAACCTTTTCTCTACTTGTGCTAAGCAAGTGAAAGTTTCCAGCTTTACTGTGTGTGATTACATACTGTGAAACCAAAAGGCTATCAGTTATTCCTGTACAAAGGCAATTTGTTAGTTCTTTGTGAATAGATTTGAGATAAGCTTTTATAAAGTGCATGTAACACTTTTCTATATTGTTTTCTTTCATGAAAAGAAGTAACTTTTATGAGCACATGCCTCGCTTTTAGTTAATTAAGTAAATATTTATTTAACGCTCATTAAATACATTTCCTTTGCTACAAAGTAAGCTCTATGATAGCTAGACCATGCATGTTTTTATTACCATTCTATCTCTAATGGCTGAAGGCATCTAATACATAGTTTATATCATTTTAATATTTGTGAAGTAAGTGAATAAATGAAAATAACAGATCTTACTGGATGGGGTGACTGAATAACTATTAAAATGAAAAAAGGTAGGTATATTCATAGAAAATGGTAACTTAATTCCTAGTGTTTAAAGGTGAGGGTTGTTTTGTTGAGTAGAGCTAAACTGCCCTGTTTAATCTTTCAAGAAAGTCTGTGGTGGTCAAACAATTTACACACAGTACCAGAGAAAATAAAACTACTTCTATGAATAACTTGAGGAACATTATTTACAATAATGGGGAGTTTGGTGGAGGAGGAAGTATGTATGATTGAGTTAGAAAGGACTGTATTAAATGCTACACACTTCTACCTGTCTTCTATAAACAATGACAAGTCTTCTAGCTCAAAAATATTAATATGCATTTTGCTTTGAAAACATTCTTAAGTATTAAATATATGAAGCCCCACATTAAAAAAAAAACAACATTAGAACATACAGAAATTACAAGAAGACTTTGTATTGTGCTTATGTCACACATTACCCACAGACTACATCACACACTGTTTTAGTCAGTTTTTTTTTTTTGTGTGCTTTTTTTTTTTTTTTTTTTTTTCTGTGACCTATATATCCTACAAGGACAATACAGAGGAGGAGAAATTTGTTTCAGCTCATGGTTTCAGAGGTGCAGCCCATGTTCAGTTGGCACCATAGCTCTGCGCCCAAAGTGAGGCTGACCATCATGGTGGAAAGGCATGGTGGAAGAAAGCAGCTAAGGACATGGCAATCAGGAAGCAGACACACACACACACACACACACACACAGAAGAGAGAGAGAGCGTGCACGTGCAAGAGAGAGTGCATGCACACACATAAGCATACTCTGCATACTCCAGCGACCCACTTACTGTCCCTTCCTATAGTTACTGCCCAGTTAATGCATATTAGTGGAGTAATCCACTGACTAGGTCATATCTCTCATAACCTAATAATTTCACCTCTGAATGTTCTTGCATTGTCTCACACATGAGCTTTTGGGGGGGCACCTCATATCTAAACCTTAAAACACACTGATCTGTGCAATCAAATTTTGGATGAGTTATTGAATAAACTTTGTTCTCATGAAGTGGGAGAAGTCATTCAGAAAAATTTATATCAGTTCTTAATTTCCAAATGCTTGTGTGTTTTAATCCTTTTTGTTGTCACTGGTGTCTATCTTTATGAAAATGTTTTTAGAAAATATAATTTATGTAATAATGATTTCTTGCCATTTGTTTTATGGACAAATTTTTATAAGTATGTCTCAAATGAATGTATATTTTTAAGTTGTAGTTGAAGGAGTACATATGTAATCTATATCCTTACTGATAATTTTCTTTTATTTTTATTGAGAGGTACATATTAAAAATGTCCTACTATGGTGGCAAATCTGTCAATTTCATATTGTTTGTTTTTTTTTCCAAGCTAAATTATTAAGCACACAAGAATTAGAATTTCTCTATACTGCTGATAAACTGAAGTTTCTATCAATAGTGACCTGGAGCCAGTGCACAGGGGTTCATGAAAGCCAATTGCACATATCTTGTCACACATCTGTGACTTAACATTGGTGGCTTGCACTTCACCATGGTGGTAGTATTTATACCATGGAAATTAGCTAATGTCACAAATCAAGGCCATTAATCTCTGTCCCTCAAAGTACCAATTTGTCAACATATCAGCCTCTTTTTCTTTGAAAATGATTTGGGTCTTATAAAATACTTTGTCTGAAATAAAAATAGTTTCTTGAGATCTCTTCTTCTGGTTATTTGCATGACATGAGAGTATGTTTCTTCAGGGAGTATTTGATTTGCTTCGGGTTGTACTCTCAAGCAAGATAGTTTAAATTTAAAACATAAGCTGACTATCAGGATAGCTAACATAAAGCAGATAAGAAATACCTGGTGTTAGCAAAGAGGTGGAACAATCAGAACCTTCATACCTTGCTGGCATGTGTGTAAATTGGTATGACCACTAAGAGCAAAGTATGCATCTTCTAGGACCCAGCAGTCCCTCCCGTGGGTGGAAGGAAGATAATAGGCACACATATGTTTGCTACAAACAGCACTACTGATCATAATAGACCCAAACTGGGAGCTAGCAAAAATCCAGAAATAGTACCATCATCAAAGAAATTATGGTACATTCACCCAATAGAAAACTACATAGTAATGAGAACAAATACAAGTGATTTGGAAGAATTGAACAAATAAAATGTAGAGAAAGAAGCCAGATGCAAGATGGTAAATACTGCATGATTCCATTGATATCAGGTTTATAAAAAAAAAAAAACCCTAATTTTTGCTGTAAAAGTCAGGACAATGGTTTCCCCTGAAGGGTATATTGATTAGAAGGGACTATCCAAATGCTTCCTGTTTGCTGCTAATGCTCTGTTTTTTGAAGACACTCGTTGCTCAGTTTGTGAAAATACAACTTGTTCACTAGTATTTTTTTTGTGTGTGTGTGCCATTCTTGGTGTGTATGTATTGTTCAGTCAAAAGCAAAATCATGTCTTTGGGAAATCAAAATTAGTAGTACTTGAGACTCCAAGTTCACACAAATTTTAGACCTACTTGAATTCTCTGGCCCTAGACTCTTCAGGGTATAATCTTTCTTTGTCCTCCACTAAGAACCAAAGGGGAAAATAAGTTTCCTATAGTCTGCCCCTGCCAAGTGGTTTTCTATTCATCCCTTGCTTCACCCTAACAGAAATGTTATAGCCTTGCTCGGCTCCGGTTTTATGCTGATATAATGGATCCTAATCATACATACATCAAAGTTCAAGGCTATTTAAAATGGATAGAAGCGCCCAGATCAACCATTGACTTAATTGCTTGTTTACCTACAAAGACTCTTGTTTTTTATATTTTATTTAGAGATGGGATCTTGTTGAGTTGCTGAATGCCTCACTTATCTGCTGAGGCTGGTTTTTAAGTCACTGTCTTCCTGCCTTAGCTCCGGAGTTGCTGGGATTACAGGTGTGTGCCACCTTGCCCAGCAAGACTCTTGTTTTAAACTTCATTCTTAGTCTTAAAGGTTTTCCTTACCCTCCGCACCCCTGACTAAAGCTCATTCATCCATAAGAGTAATGTTAGCATTTCATCCATCACATAATAAAATGTTTTAGCTCTCTTACTGTAATATTATGACATACAGAAATCTTCTTCCAAGGTTCATTCTCCTTGTCTTTTAGGCAAAGAGGGAAAAAGAAAAAGGGAGAAAGTAAGTCCTAACTACTCAATTTTTTATCACTAGTAAATTCAAACAAGTTTTGATGATGGTGGAGGATGATAATGCAGAGAGTTGAGGATAATAACACTTTAGCTCAGAGGATGTGGTTGATTATGTTCTAATGGCCAGCTATGCTATCTCATCTACAGGATGGGAATGGGGATAGACTAGCTCTTTGCTTACTGGGTCTTCAATTTTAAAGAAATTAAAGTGATTTTAAAATAGTAGCTAGTATTCCATTGATGTGTGTGTGTGTGTGTGTGTGTGTGTGTGTGTGTGTGTGTGTTTTGGTATCAGGGATTGAACTCAGGGGCACTCAACCACTGAGCCACATCCCCAGTCCTATTTTGTATTTTATTCTGAGCCAGGGTCTCACTGAGTTGCTTAGTCTCTCACTTTTGCCGAGACTGGCTTTGAACTCATGATCCTCCTGCTTCAGCCTTCTGAGCAGCTGGGATTACAGGCATGTGCCACCGTGCCTGGCTCCATTGACTTTTATAAGTCTTTTATTCATTGTTAAAGTAATAATTAAAATTGTTTGAATTATTAATTTTTTATTCATATGAAATAACATATTTGTTACTATGATTTAGCATTTTACTAAAAACTTACCTTACAGTGTGTATAAAAAGATACTGTTCTTGTCTTTTAGAAATTATGGTAATATAACATGAGCTGAAATTTAATCATTATTACTGGAAACCAGGCTATTTTAGTAGTATACTCTGTATCATATTTATGTTCCTCATTTACAAATTTTTATACACTTTTCCAATGTGTGTATCTGTGTGTGTGTGTGTGTGTGTGTGTATACACCGATCTTCCAAGTTGATACATGAATAACAATAAACATAGTATTACAAACATAAAGTAATGGTGTATTTTAGGAATTCAAGTAAAAATAACTTCCATTTTAATGCTGTTGACTACTAAAGGTGTAAATGGCAAATACTAGAAGACCCACATTAAAGGAGTTAATAAACTCAACCTTTAACAATTCAGTAACTACCTTTCTCTCCTACACAGTACAAGCTTTCTGCTCAGTTTTAGGTGCTTCAATTCCATTATTTAGTTGTTAATTCTGTGAGGGAGTGAGCCATGAAATTTCTGTTTCCATCATACTCAGATTCAGAATTTGGGGCTGTTTTATGAAGCCTGTACATTGTTACAATATTTTGCTTTACCTCTTTTTTTTTTCTGCTTTTACCTGTGTTTGTAAAGATGAACTTAACCGCTCTGTAGATTTTAAAGCAGAGGTAGGTGACACATTGCTAGAAATATTATTTTTAAAAGGCTTTGCAACAGTGATCTAATCATTATCTTTGTTAAAACATTTTTAAAAATTACATATACTAAGAATCCAAGCATGGAGGTGTGAGAGGAAGAGCTCTGGACTGGCTCCTACAAACTTGAACCTTATGAAATTAGAGGTCAAAAATGGTTGAATATTTTTAATTACATATAGTTCTATATAATACTATCTATGTAATGCTGGGCAGATTTCTTAACCACATAAACTTTAGCTTTGTCAGTTGTACAATGAAGATATTGCCTCACTCAGAGGATGGCTGTCAATAATACTTGTGAAAATACATATTATTGCCTTGGAAATCCAAAAACATTATACATCTATGTCATAATCATGCATTTGGTAGATTGGATTAATCATGCATTTGGATTCTAACTTGCATTTTTACTTTTATTCCTATGGCAATTCGTTTGTTGTGAAAATTAGTTTTGAATGTATTAAGAGACAAAGAAGTGTTTGAATATTAGAAGAGTAGAGGTTAGGATCCCACACGCCATCTAGGGACATGAGAAATTCTCCTGTTAGGAAAGAAAAATTAATAGTCTATGTGAGATTTTGCAATAAATTTTAGAAGTAATTGGGCTGGTCATTTGGACAGTGAACTGTCTTCATTATTATCACATCCTCCTCCTCCTTCTTCATTATTCACGGACAAAAATTATAAAAGACTCCTACAGAAATGGTATAGATTCTTGAATTGGTAGAAAGTTGGAAGCCCCTAAAGTGCACACAAAGGAATGACCATATTTTCCAGGGCTCATTTGTGGAGGGAGATGCTTCAGAGAACCCTGTTCTCCTTCAGGTGCCCCTCCTCTTGCATTGGTCCATGGTAAAACACAGATTCTGAAATGAATGAATGACCAGTAAGGAATAGCAAGATAGTACGATATTCTCAAGATGATTACAAAAGACGAAGACAAACTTTGAAATTCATTAAATGCATGTTGGTTAGTAGTTGCAAAAATTATGCACATATGCACACTTCAATATGAAGCAAGCGCTAATCTGTTTGGCAAATGTATGGAACTCCATGTGTTCCCCATACATTAGCGAATCTGAAACAATACCTCTGTGTTAAACCAAAAGATGTCTGTCAGGCGAGCATCTGTGCCTGAGGGGGATGGGAAGCAAAGACACAAGAGCACAGAAGCTGCTGGGATTGTTTACGAAGTCTTGGATAGGCAGGCATCTCCACAGATGTAGAGAAGGGCCAGGGAGGGGGATGGCAGCAGACCATGGAGCAGGGTCCTGGCTCATGACAGGAGCCAGCTGTGCACTCCGTGAGGATGAGCTGAAGCTGCCCATGCTCAAGGTGTTTGAAATTGTGATGTCACAGCTGGCGCAGGCATCCCAATTCCCAATTTTCATGCCTTCTATGAATAATGGCTCAGTGGTTAGTGCCTGGCCAAAGAAATTCAAAGCAAAAGACACTCTGCTGCCTGTGACACTTCGTAAGATGAACACAGAAAGCATATCTTTATGTATCCTCCAGCGAGCTCACTGTCTACTAATACACTTCATAAAAATTTCTGAGAAAACACTCAAATGGCTGGTGGCACAAAGATCTGTGGGAGTCTTGAGTATGTCACATCGACATTTCTATTTTCCTGCCCAAAAAAGACTATAAAATGAGAGCACAAAACACATTTAAGTTGGAGATGATAGCTGATTATTTCAACTTGCTTGTATGTCATTTTATCTATTACTGATGAAATATACAGAATTTCAGTTATGTTTGATACAATTGACTTTGATATTTGTCAGTAATACCCTGAACTTGTAATGCCCTTCAAGCCAGGATTTTTTTTTTTTTTTTTTTGAAAAGGAGGCAAACAAAAGAGGAAAGTCTAAAATGTGAGATGGGTTATGGCTTGTTTATTCCCAAGTATCGCACAGATGAGAAATAGCATTTGGAGTTAGAAAGAACTGGGTTTAAATTCTAGCACTGTCCCTCTATAGTAATAATGAAAATAAAATTTAAAATAAAATATTGACTGAATGTTTACTATGTATAAAGCACTCTGTACTGGGCATTATCTATTATTATTATCTATTATCTATAGGCTGTTCTCTAAAATCCTTACAGCAATCCTGTGAGATAAATGTTTAGGAAATTCATCTTTTTCCACAGCTCTAACTCACAGCTTCTCAGAAATCTCCCAGCTTGCATTTCTGGGCCTGATGACTCCCTTAATCTCTCAGCCTACACCTCTGCATGGCTGAGGTGAATCTTGGATAGGCAGGCTTCTCCACAGATATAGAGAAGGGCCAGAGAGATAATTTCCAGCTGTGGAAATTATCTGCTTTAAGGGGTCATGTGATTAAATTGGGACCACTTGGGTAGTTAGAAGAATCTCCTTTTGTGCCCACCTTTTTTCATCAAACACATCAAATGTTAACCTTATAGTCACCCAAGACCCCCCCCCCCCCCGCCAAATTAGTTCTTCTGTGCTTTCTACATCTTTATTTCTATAACACATACATTATTTTTTATGGAAAGCTACTCATTCCCTAGATAGAATTTCTTTCATTTTCTGTCTATATGTATTCTTTTGGTCACTAAGTTGGAGCTATCTCTTCTCATCTTGATGCTCTCTTTGCTATTCTTACTGCTAACTGACTTAATAACTACTGGGATAACTGGTCTCTTTAAATTCGTGGCCATGAACATCACTTAAACCCTTCATCTTGCCTAGAAATGATACTACATTTGTAGTCCACTTCTCCAGCTCTTTCTCTCTCTCTCTCTCTCTTTTTTCTAAATTTATTTTTAGTCATGCATGGACACAATATCTTTATTTTGTTTTATTTATTTTTATGTGGTGCTGAGGATCGAACCCAGTGCCTCACATGCGCTCTGCCCCTGAGCCACAACCCCAGAACTCCAGTTCTCTTGTTTCTTCTTACTCAAAAGTTCTCCACCTCTTCTCCCCCTTTTACAATTTTGCTTTGCTTTCTACATGCTCTTGTCTGAAAATTTGTGTCCGTCCAAAACCCATAAAGGTGAAACCTCACCTCCAGTACAATAGTGTTACGAGGTGAGGCCTTCAGGGAGTAATTAGGATTAGTGCAATTAGGAAAATGGCTTGAGGGAACTTCTACCATGTGAGGATGCAGTGAGGAGGTGCCATCTCTGAAGCAGAGTGTCCTCATCAGACAGTGAATCTCCTGGCTCCTCCATCTTGGACTTCCCAGCTTTCAGATCTTCAAGGAACAAATTTCCACTGTGGGGAAGCCACCCAGAATTTTGTTATGGCAACCAGAATGAACTAAGATGCAGTATCACTGGAAAAATAAGAGCAGTCACAAGGGAATGGCACTCTCTCCCACGCTGGTGCTCTTTTACCATCTGTGCAGGATACCTTCTTATTCTACTGTCCAAAGCCAACATAGTTGTTTTCCATAGCTCCTATCTAAAAATCCTGGTGGACAGAGTTGTTCTCCCTTAAGATCTCCATGCACTAATCCCTGGACCTGTGAACATGCTCTGTTAAATTTAAGAAAAATAATTTCATAACATAATAAGGTTACAGACTTCGAAATAGGGAGATTATCCTGAACTATCCAAGTGGTCCCCGTTTAATCACATGACCCCTTAAAGCAGATAATTTTCACAAGCTGGAAAACAGGATGCAGCAGACATTGGCAAGACAGGATGTCTGAGAAGGAATCAAGTCCTACGGTTAACATGGAGGGGGCAACGTGGTAAAGGAATGTGAGTGGCTTTAAGAAGCTCAGTCTCCTGGCTGGCAGCCCGCAAGGGAATGAGGTCCTGGTTCTACAACCTCAAGGAACTGAATTCTGCCAACAATCTTCATGAGATTAAATGTGGTTTGTCCCCAAGAACCTTCAGGTAAGAGCCCAGACTGTCCAACACCTTGATTTTGGCCTCAAGACACCTTGAACAGTGGAATCAGCCAAACCTTCTCAATTCCCACAGACTTACAGAAACCTTGCAATAATCAGTTGGTATTAATTCAAGCCAGCATGCTTGTGGTAATTTGTTTTGGTAGGTATCGAAAACTAATACAGATCCCCATTTATTTATTCAAGAATGTTGAACCCTACTAAGTCTCCCCTCTCTTCTGCCTCATCAATTTTCCTTCTGTGTTGGATCATTCCCATCAGCATATTAAATGATGTTATTTCTTACATCTTTAAATTGTGTTAGTCAGCTTTCTACCGCTATAACAAAATACCTGGGATGATTAATTTATAAAGAGAAAAGGGTTATTTTAGCTCATGGATTTAGAGGTTCTAGTCTATAATCAATTGGCCCTATTGATTTGGGACTGTGGTGAAGCACCACATTATGGTAAGAGCACATGACAGGAGTACATGGTGGATCAAAACCACTCACCTCATCACTAGGAAGCAAAAACAAGAGGAGGGACCAAGGTCCCACAATTGCCTTCAGGGGTAATAACCTAAAGACCTTCCACTAGGCACCACCTTTTAAAGGCTCAATCACCTCCCAGTTACACTACCCTGGGTACTAAGTCTTTAACACATGGTTCTTAAGTGGGCATTCATGATCAAACTATTAGCACTAGTGTGGTTTAGGTATGAGGTATCCCCCAAAAGCTCATATGTGAGACACTGAAGAATGTTTAGAGGTGAAATGATTAGGCTATGACAGTTTTAACCTAATCAGTGCATCAATGCTCTGATAGGAATCAACTGGGTGGTAAATGTAAGTAGGTAGAGTGTGGTTGGAGGAGGAGTCACCGGGGACATGGCTTGGGGTGTGCATTTTGTACTGGCAAGTGCAGCCACTCTCCCCGATTCCTGTGCCATGTCCTGAGTTGCTTTATTCTCCTCCATTCTTCTACCAGGACATTCTGCTTCACCTTGGTCCTGGTCAGCCATCTAGGGACTGAGACCTCTGAAACCCTGAACTCCTAAGTAAATTTTTTTTTCTTTCCTCTAAAATTGTCAGGTCTTTTAGTCACAGCAGTGAAAAAGCTAACTAAAATAAGCACAAACAAATCTCTCTAGACCGGGTTCTCCTCTGGCTACTGCCTTATTTCCTTATCTCCTTGACTATTAAAACCCTTTAAACAGTTGTCAGTACTTGTGTCTCCACTTCCCCTCATTCCTGTTTTATCTTTTCACTTCGATCAAATCTTTCCTCCTCCACTCCCCTACTGATTCACCTGAAATCTACTTGAAAGAGTCACCAATGACTTCTCTGTTCTAAATCCAGATGTTCAATTCTCAGTCTTCAACTTACTTGACCTACATCCAGCATTGAACATAATTGTTTCTCCCTCTTTTGACCATTAATTTCAAATGTTTAACTTCGTTCGTTTAAAAAGCCAAAAATACCTTTTTGAATTAAGCAACATAACCAATTTTTCTTAGTCTTGCTTGCACAATCCTGTTACCCCATTCAGATCTTCATCTCAAAGATTATGTGGCAAAGATAATAATCAGGTTAGCAACATGAAAATTCTTGTGTAACCTAGTCAATTCAGGTAAAAACTTCTTTTATGTTACCTAGATTACCTAAACTGACTAGGTTATCTAAATTGACTAGGCTACTTCAATTGTAAGAAACTTCTTGCATGGGTATTCAAAGCCTGAAGAATTCTGATTTTTAGATTGATTTGATAAAGTTACACTTAAGTAGACCTACCCACTTTATTGTCAAATAGCAAAGTACAACCTCTGTTGTTGGAACTCAGAAAACAATACCCCAAATATGGTGCCTTTGGATTCTTGTTACTTCAAACTGAAAGTACTTAGAAAGCAACAAATGTAGGAAGAAGCTATCTCTGAAGCTGTCACCTATTTTATCTAAAGTCCAAATCCCTGGAAAATATTCAGTTGTTTATACCTTCCCCAGATGTCCATCAATGCGGGGGAAGACTGATTCATAAAGAAAGACTAGAGCTGACACCACACCCAGGACCCAGAGAGACATAGTCACAAGTTATCACCTGTACTTTGGGCCCATTTTTTCCCTCTAAAAATTTATTTACTCTTTATTACCCTGCCTGCCTTTTTCTATGAACATGGTAATAAATAAGCTTATAAATCTCACTGGGTTATTGGGGACTTGGTTTCCTGTGACACTACTGCACATATAATAAATTATGCCTCTTCTCTTGTTAACCTGTCTATGGTCAGTCTATTTCAGCAGATTACAGAACCTTCAGAAGGCAGAGGGGAAGTTCCCTTTGCCCCTCCTGTTATCTGTGGACACAGCTGAGGGATAGAACCTGGTTCAAATCCCAGCTCAATCACTAAGTAAGTTGTTTAGCTCGAAGACCTCCTTCTTTTGTTAACATGAGGATTAGAAAAAGTTATTTCATAGGATTGTGAAAACAAGCAAGTTTTGCTTTTTTAGTAAAAAAAGTTTTACTAACACACTCTCAGCAGAGTGGTCAGGAAATGGAAAGAACTTATTTTAACTGTCTTGAAAAATGTAATCCATTCATGCATGCCACAGATAAACTCAAGAAAAATAATTACCACAAAATTTGTTAACATAAATGCCATAAGAAATAAAGCTTAATAAACTATGTAAATATCAATCTCTGAAATTATGTCAACAGAGATGAAATTCAAATATTTAGACACTTATTCTATTTTAGAAAAGCATAAACACTGTTGTCATAATAATTTATCCTATTATTTTTCATTTTATTTAAAATGATTAGCTAATAGTCATATTTTAAGGTAGCTTAAGAAATCAGGAAAAACAAAGATTTGCACAGTAGATAGAATTGTGTATCTTTTAAAAAGCAACACTACAGAATATTTTTATTAGAAAAAAGTATTAATAAAAATGCTTTGAATGTTCTTTGACTTATTAGATATTAAACATGCTATTTTAGAAAATATGATTAATTCACCATCATAAGAAATGAAGCATATCCGTGGTTCCAATTTTTAGTTATATTTTTGACATGTATAATAAGAGTTATGTGCTACTAATTCTTAGAGGCACAATTTTTGAAGAAATGTATGTTAATTAACTGACAACTGAAGACAATGTCAGAAATTTTTGTATGTCAAACATTTAGAGAAATTATAGATCAAAGTGAATCGAATTATCAAACTTTTAAAATGAATAAATACAAGTGAGCCAAAGATGAATGAAACAAAATGCATTAGAAAAGTATTACTACCAGAGCCTTAGATAATAAATGAATGTAGTGTATATTTGATTGTATGATTCTAAACCTAAATTGCATTAAATTATTCTAATCATTTATCTTCCTTGAAGTTTACAGGCAGTTTTTTTTTTAAATATTGAATTATTCACATACACCCCTAAAGCAGAAATAAATCAATGGCCAAACTTTGGGAAGCTAATTTTTTTTTCTGGAACTGAAGATTCATATAAATAATAGTTTATGAGCATATCAGTTTAGGGTATCAGGCTTGTAATTTATTAAAGAATATATTTTACACAAATGTGAAAAAGGAGGTCATGGTTGTATGTTGTAGGGTCTACTAAGAATCACTAAGAATCCATACAAAAAATCATTTCCAATGATGCTATTAAAATATTATGTCCTTCAAGTGAGAATGGAGCCTTTATAATAAGATTCTCATTTCCTAGTTCCTTTTCTGTCCTACCTTCCTTTTCTTACCTCATGTCTTTTTACAAAAATGATTCAAGGAGTTTACCTCTGTACTAAAAAAAAGTAAAAGTTTTGGTATTTATGTTGTTGGATCTCTATTATTTGTTAGAGATTGGAAGGGCTATATAACCAAACAATTGATAAACACCCCACCCATAATAAGCAATTAAAATTGTTATTCAAATACATTAATTTATTGTAATTAATAATTATTTCCTGTGAAGTCATTCAATTCCTTACTACCATGAAATACTGAAGAAATAAAATGCATTTGGAAAACATTATTCTGGATAAAAATTGGAATGGATGTGCGAAAAGTACAGGTTGAAGCAGTAGTAAAGCCTGGGTCCTCATCTTGACTGTGTTATATAACTACGTGACCTTTGACAAGTCACCTTGTTAAAAAAAAAAAAAATATATATATATATATATATATATATATATATATACATTAGAAAGGTATTACTCCCAAAGCCCTAGATAATATATGTATATAGTGTATATTTGATTGTATGATTCTAAACATAAATTATATTAAATTATTCTAATCATTTATTGAATTTTGCAGGTCATTTTTTATATTGAATTATATCTATAATTGAGTGGGTCCTAGTTTCATCTATATTAAGTGTGGAGGTAAGAATTTGTGATCTCCAGTTGTAACGATTTCATATACATTAGGAGTCCACCTAACTCCTGAACCGAAGATATTTCATTTTGGCATGTGAACCTAAAGTAACTCATTGAGCTATCTCTTTTCTCTGAGTAAAGCGCATAAGCATAAGGACTGTTAATGTGGAGTTCTTTGTTTCTCTTATCTCCACATGTTAATGAATAGGTACAAGGCTAAAGGAAGAGATGCACAGAAGCATAAAATGAGAAAGTGGTAGAACAGGAGTATGGTTAATCCATAAAATGAATAAATTGCTGTTGGACAATTGAAAATGGCCCTAATTGCATTCTAATTGGTTGTAGTTAGAAGTCTTTTTTTTTTTTTTTAAACTTTTTCCAAATGGATTTTTAGGGGCTATATACTTGGTCAAGGGAAAAGGATTATTTTGTGCCTTGTATATTTTGTGTTAAAATCCATAGTATGTAAGGATTATCGAAGGGTTATTGTTTCATCCTCTTTATTTGTATTGCATCTATTAATTTGTTTTGGATTACATCTTCTCAGAGGAAGCATGAAACTTTTCATATGTTTGAGAAAATGCATTTTTGTGTGCAGTTGCACATAAATAAGAATTAGCACTAGTACAAGGTGGAAAAGTGAACCCAGTAAAGGATTTCTGAGGCTCTATTTAGGAATCCAAAATATGTTTTATATTTATGAGTATAAAAACATATATGTCTACTTTGGCTTCAGAATAACACTCTATTTGAGTTGGTGGCATAGCAATCTGCTAAAATAACAGCTTATAGTATAGTTCTTGGCATGCAGTTGGTGAATGAGTGAAAAAGCAAATTAATGATGAGAAATCCATTTTAATATCAGAGTCATCCTAGTGATTAAATTAATGACTGATCATGAAGATATCAAATTGCCCATTACAGGGCAATCATTACTGACTGTTTTACCACCATTGTAGGTCTGAGGTTTGAAGAATTTTGTCTAGTAAACATGATAAATGCATTTGGCAGCAATTTCTTTTTCTTATTTTTAGTAAGAGTGATGTGAAGGAGTGTTGACAGAAGTCATCAACTGTTACATTCATATCACTTATTAAGGGTTCATATTATTAATTAAGGTAACAGAGCACAGTGGTTAAGGGCATGGATTTGTGATACAGAGTTATGGACTTTTTAACCAGATTGCCTTGGTTAGAACTCCAGCTATGTGGCCTAAGACAAGTTTTTATAAATTGTTGTGTCTCAATTTTCTCATCCTACAAAGGGGGATAATAATTGTACTACATTCCTGATTTTTTTTTTAATGAATCCACAAAAAGCACCTAAAATAGGGTCTGGGACATAGTAAAACACTCAAGAAGTATTCAATATTTCACACCATCTAACCTGAATGCTCATACAGATTATTTCCAATGCTTCTAGGAATACAATACAGTCAGCATTGTACCTAATTTACAGAGGAGATGACTGAGACCTGTTGAGGTTAAATATTGCTTAATTTAACAAAGACTAATTCAGGTCTAGAACTAAAGGCTGTTCTTTCTCTTCTTTTTTCTGCTATCTCCCTACCCTCCCTCCTTTCCTCCTTTCCTTTTCTCTGCAACAAAAATCTTGATGAGCAAGAGATAATGGGTGTTGCCACATTACGTTCGTATAATTCCAGGCTGAGTCAAAAGTGCTTGACATTTCAGTGAACCTGTGCAGCTTTAGGGAGAAATTTACAATTTCTGTTTAATTCTTAGAAATACCAGAAATGGCTTAAAGAGCTGCACGGACTTTCAGATGAGGAATTGTTTCTCTAAGTGGTTATGTAAAAGGGAGCCTCTGGTTTGCTGCTCCATATTTATGAACATTTCAGTTTTAGGTCAGTCCTTTAAGTATGGCTATAACTAAGATTTGAAGTGGGTGAATTTTCGATTTTATGATTTTTCCAAATATTAAGAAAAAGGATTTTTTCAAAAGTCACTACTATATAACCACCCTGGCGTCCAATGAAGACAAGTTTTGGCCAATAATGACTCATTTCTTATAAAGCCCAGCACATTTATTCTTTGTCCCTGTTTCAGAAGGAAATAGCCGCAGCAGCATGGCCACTGCTAGTCCTAACACTAACACTGAAGTTTATAATCCATTTTGGGCCTTTTCTGGCTGCCGCTGTTATTCTCTGGCTGGAGGGACTCCAGGGCCACACACAGAGCGTGCATACATGACAGTATCTTTTATGGAGCAGAGCAAAGGGGGCACACGCTTTCAAACAGGGAGGGGTGAGACTTGAAGCCCAGCCCTTGAGCACCCACCCCTCATTATCCCAGCCACCCACAGAACCAGGAAGCACCACACAAGTCTTGGCTGAAGACTGATGAAAGTAGAGACTGAATCATGGATAAACACTATGAAATTAAAATATGGTGACTTGAGGAGGACAAAGGCTCTTTTTTTTTTTTAAAGCAAAACCTACTTATTCATGTCTGCTTTTCAAGAATGGCACTCCATGAGGCCTAGCCTTCCCACTCACCACTAGTGTAGTGGGAAGAACACACCCTTGCCCTTGAGTCCTTCCCCACTTCTACCCAGATCCACATTTTAACTTTCTCAATTCCTGCTCTCTTTCTCAGCAGGCAACTTTGCTTTTAATTCTCATTTTTCCTGAGACTCTTTCTCATTATACTGTTCTCTTTCCATATTATTTCCCCTTCACCATTCCTATCCCTCCTCCAACCCTGCTTCACCTGTGTTGTTTGCTTTTTTCTTGGGTGTGAGCATACTCTTTCACTTTTCACCACATTTTTATCAGGTTCCACATCCTCCTTTGGGTTTTCTCTTTACCGAGCAAAACAACAGGGCTGTCCTCTCCTGAATGTCACATACCTCCGGCTAAGGAAGCAGCGTGGCCTTGCCCCTGGACTCACCTGACCTCTGCCTTTGTGATCTAATTTGTTACATCCATTAGTTCATGGGTAAGATACATGGGTCTCTGAACTTCTCTGTCTCTGACAAGTATGTTAAAGTGAACAGGTCTCTGGTAAGAACAAAACCATAGATTAATTTATACCAAAGCTCATTGTGCTTTTGAATTCCCAAAGAATTCAGTCTCTTTTGTAGCCCTCCAGCATATGAAATAAGCATATAAATAAATTGAGAATACAGGGCAATGTATCAGGGGAGAGGAAGGTACCAAAGATCCAGTTCATGTTTCTTACAGTTCCGCTGAGGGCTGGGTTTGCCAGCGGGGAAATAAAGTAAGAAAAAAATAATTTTTAAGTTGTAGGTGGACAAAATACCTTTATTGTACATATTTTTGTGTGTGGCTGAGTATCGAACTCAGAGCCTCACACATGGGAGATGATCACTTTACTGAGCTACAACCCCAGCTCTGGGAAAAGAAATTCTTAACTCTGGATTCAAATGCTGGTTGCATTTACTAAATAGCTTAATTTTGGTGTCATTTTCCCCATATGGCTCTGCTGCTGTCATTTCTATAGCTATAAAAATTTTAGAATATTTTTTAAAATTTTTAACAGTTTTTAAGTTCTTTGGAATAAATGTACTACATTAAGCTATTAAGTCAATCAACATGGCAACACAGCTTTATGGAAAATTTTTATAGTTATAAAGTTCAATTTTTTTTCCATGTTGAGGACTGAGGTGGATCTGTAAACATTTCCCCTATCACTCACACACACATACACACACACACACACACACTAATTTTTTTTCTTATAGAAGTAATACACATTCATAGTAAAATCAAGAAAAAAAAAATGAACAGTTTACCTGGGTGTGGTAGCCCAGAGCTGTACCCCTGCTATTCCAGAGGTTAGGGAAGGGGGATCACAAGTTTGAAGTCAGATTGGACAATCTAGTGAGAACCTGTCTTAAAATAAAAAAGGACTGGAGCCTGTGCAGTGTGGCTGGCCTGTACCCAGAGGCTTGGGAGGCTGAGACAGAAGGATCACAAAGCCAGCCTCAGCAACAGCGAGGCACTAAGCAGCTCAGTGAGACCCTGTCTCTAAATAAAAATACAAAATAGGGCTGGGGATGTGGCTCAGTGGTAGATCACCCCTGTGTTCAATCCCAGTACCACAAAGCAAACAAACCCCACAAAGAAAAAAAAAAAAAAAAAACCCAACAGCTCAGAGGAGGAGAGAAGAAAGCTGAAATCCCTCCTGCAGCCTCACTTCCAAGAGCAGAGGATCTCAACTGGGACAGGTTTGCCTCCCAGGGAACATTTGGCAGTGTCTGGAGACATTTTTATTGTCACATCTGAGTGAGGACAGGGAACTGGCACCTAGTGGAAGGGCCCAGGGAAGTTGTAAAAACATCCTGAAATGCCCAGGTGGACCTCCTTCGACAAAGAAATGCCCAACCCAAGGTTGTATTAGCCCCTCTGCTGTGGAATCCAGGCTTAGAGTGACTACTCTGTTTTGTAGATTCTTCCAGGAAGTTTTATGATTTGCATGGAATGCACTCTGTATCCTCACTAATCTGAGACTTGCTTTTTTTTTTTTTTTTTTCTCTTAAGGATATGTCTTGGTTTGTTTTCCATGTTGACACATACAAATTACCTAGTTATTTTTAACCATTGAATAGTTTTCAATTGACTCCTTATACCATAACATACTTAACAAACCCTCAGAGGTAGAACATGCTGTTGTCTCTAACTTTTCGTTATTGTAACTGAACCTACCAGGAAAGTGTTCCTAAGAGAAGGTACACAAAAGGCTGGCTTCTGCCACATTCTTGCTTGCTTTACTTTTGCTCAAAATCTGACTTGGAGGTTAAGTTCACTGTGGAAGGTTGAATCAGTGTCTTTCTTACAAATCCCAGTTCTCTTACCACTGTATCTCCCAGGAGCGTGGGAGGAGGAAAGAAGAGCAATTGTGTTTTTGTGCCACATCACTAGGGAGTTTATCCTGTAGACACTTCTAAAGTGTAGCTCACCAGCCAGCAAATCATGTCAGCTGTGGAAATGTTAAGCTTAGGGGGCTTGCCATATCTGAATCACATCCAAAACTTTTTAAGAACCTGGATTAGTTAAAATATGCTAGAGATTCAAGCTGTCCCTTAGGTTAAAAAAAAAAGAAGAAGAAAAGAAAAAGAAAAAAGAAAAAACACTTCAAAGGCAACCCCTCATTGTCCAAGTTTTTTTCTTTTAATTCCTCTGTGTGAGTTCATTCCAGAAGTTCAGCCAGTTGATGTCTTACACTGATTTCCTTGGTGCACTTTCATTTTGGGTGAGACATGTACATATCATCCATCAATTATAAGGCATACATCAGATTCAGAACCGCACAATCTTGCTCTTGATTGGGGAGTGATCCTCGCATGGAACATTTAAGGTAAATATTCTCATGACCCCACAGAGGAGACTATCACAGGAAAAAATATTCCAGAATAATTTCCATTTCACAAGAACATTAACTGACCCTCAGAATAATGTATTTAAATTCTTAAACAGTGTAGACTTATCTTTTGGGGGAGTGCTGGGGGATCAAACCCAGGGCCTGGGTGGAGGAGCTCTGCCACTGAGCTACACCCCTAGATCGAGCTCCTGGACTTAACGAATTCATCTCACTTCAAGCAGCACAGAAGTTAATTTTGTTTCAAATTAGTTGGTTATTTGTGGGAAAAAAAAGGTCAAAGTTCATAGGAACAGGCTTAAAAAAAAAAGAAAAAGAAAAACTGCTTTAAAAAACTCTTGCTTCCCACTAAGAGGAGAGTTTCTCTTTTTGTTTATTAAAACGTGAAAGCAAAATGGGAAAACTGCTTATCCCTTCTTTGAAATATATTTTTTTTGAAATATATTTAGGAAGGCTATGCTTTCAGGGATCATTTCTATAGTTTTTTAAATAAATATATTTAGGTCTTCTTTTATGCCTTGACCTATTATTTCATCCCTTCAAACTTCATTGCGTTTCTCCCATGGCAACAAGGAGCAATTCCCATAAAAACAACTTGCTGCCTTTTCCACAGAGATAAAAATAAAAGAGAAAAGAAAATGATCAACTCTCTTGTAAGGCCTCCCATAGAAGCAGGCTATTTTTAAAGGCTCCCATGGAACCTTCTGGAAGCAGCTGTATGTTTTGATGAGCTGGTACCGGACTTGGTGGCTCCCTGGATAATGGCTTTGCCGTGGATTCCACACTGGCTCTCTCATGGATGTGAAATGAAAGGCCACACGTGAAGGGCAAGCAGGGTCCAAAAGTCAGTTATTGCTTCTTCTGCCAATGATTCACTAAGTGCCTCTGAGCAGTTCACTCATTTCTTCCATCCGATAAAGTTATTGGACATGAAGGAGAAGTGGCAATGTTTCCTTATCTTCTCAGGAGCCAGAAGCTATAAAGACAAGGCCATGGCCAACTCCACTTTCAACCGCTCCTCCATCAATCCTTTGTGAGGGAACACTTAGGAGGGCTCAGCTGTTGGAGGAGGGTACAAGGAGAAAGTGCATAATTGTGTGGGCCGTGGAGTGAGTGGGGCAAAGGGGAGCCAACACAAGAGGGCCTGTTGGAGAGAACAGGAATATGTCAGAAGTTATCTTCATTTGTCATGGACTGTTTCCTTCCCTTTGAACAACGTCACGTTTTAGACTCCACGACAGAAGCTTAAAAGAGTAGAAGAGTTGTTCAAAGATGTCTAAGAAAAAAAAAAAATTTTTTTTTTTTAAATCCCTTTCCTCTGGGATTGAAAGTCTAGGAAGAATGAAGCCCTCAGCAATTCAGTGAGACTGAATTGAAGAATAAAGAGGGCTGGGGATGTGGCTCAGTCAGTAAGCACCCCTGGGTTCAATCTCTTGTATCAAAAATCAAAAAAACAAAACAAAACAACAACAACAACAAAACCACCATGAACAGACACAGAGCCCTTTCTACTTCAGCCCCCTCCCCTCTCCCACCATGCAGTTTTTATAAATCTGTCTTGGTTCACTTCTACCTCAGTCCTCCATGGAATATTACAATATCACAGAGTAACATTGTCCACGAATGATTTGTATTTATCACACTTCATAATCATTGGGAGCTATCAAACATCTCAGTGATGAGAGGTCTTCTTAAAATTCTATAGCATACTCTCAAACGGTGCCTTACAGAGGAATTAACCTCAGTAAGTTTTGAAGAATGATAAGGACAAAGGGCAAAAGTTAACTCTCTGTCCCTCCATCCAAGTATCATTTCCAAAAAAGGGGGTAGGGGTGGATCTCTTCATTCTCCACGTAGGTATGAGCTGAACTCAGTTCTTTCTTTTTTATTTATTTAGTGGCAGTGTCTCCCTATGCTGCCCACGCTGGTCTGGAACTCTTGAGCTCAGTGGGTCCTCCTGCCTCAGCCTCCCCTGGTAGCTGGGACTCCAGGCTGGCCACCGCTGCACTCAGCTCTGAATTGAGTTCTTAACAAAACAAAACAGAAACTCATTTCTTTGTGCACTCCAGGTCTTTTAAGTTTACATGCCTAGAGAGCTGCATAAAAATAGCTCAAGGCTGAACCTTCCAGGGAAGTTATTTTTTTTTTTCCTTAACGGAACAATTTCTGAAAATTGGGGCTGAAATTATAGTTTGCAAATTGTAATGTATTG
This sequence comes from Urocitellus parryii, assembly GCF_045843805.1. NCBI lineage: Eukaryota > Metazoa > Chordata > Mammalia > Rodentia > Sciuridae > Urocitellus > Urocitellus parryii. Next base: position 27,026,743 of record NC_135544.1, on the reverse strand, counting down.
AAATTCCCTTCCACTTTCCTCTAAATAGCATTGTACTATATCCAATTGCAGGGATGGAATAAAATTACCACAGGAGATTCGGAGTCTCATTCTTCAACCGGAATGCTGCCTGCTACTCACGGAGACTCTGTGAATGGGGAAGGGCAGGCAGCAAGCAAAGGTGGCATCTGAATTAACGCTTTGTGGATTGTGACCTTTGCTATCGGAAAGGAACACACATTCTGTTTTTTGTGCATGTCTACTTTAAAAATATGCATTTATATTATTATTTATATTATATATTTATATTATTAAACACATACACATAGATAGATCTACTTATTGTTTTCCCATAAATTTACCTATCTATATTATAATTTGGTTACTAGAATCCATGTCATAAGGACATATTCCTACAACCCTTTTCAAATTAAAAGCTATTGAACCAAAGAGAACTGAAAAAAAAATTACTTTTTTTTTTTTTTTTTACCAGAGACAGAGCAAATTTTCCATTATCACAAACCAGTTATGATTTATTAACCTAATTACCAGTGATGTACTGAAAAGAAAATTTAGGGGAATTCAAATTCATTTTTTTAAAAAAAGTGACCCTGTCCAATGTACTATCTATTCTCTGAAACTATTAGCAATTGTTTTTTTCTTAATGTGCAAATGTCTCAGTTCCCCAAATTTCCCCATAACAAATTCTCTCGTTCGATTTTTTTAATGCTTCGCTTATTTTCTTGGGATTTGTGAAAAGGGCCTACTGTGAGTACTGTGCTGTTTCTGTATGTCACTGACTTATCATATTTTGTTCACTTTTTGGTAAGCTTTTATAAAAATCCATCTATATCACTCACTTCTAGGTTTACTGATACAGTTAAATATGTGCACGACCAATTGCTAATGTGCCAAACGGTTATCTACTGCCTCTGGAGATGATGTCCACTCCACCTATGGTAGTTATGCCATTGTGCATATCCTGAATCTGATTATGACGAAACATCAGACAAATGAGGGGTAGTCATAAAGTGATTGGCCTGTACTCTTAAAAAATAAGACAGTATGAAACACAGAGAAAGGTGGAGTAGCTCTTCTGGATTAAAGAAGACTGAAGAGACAAGACCATCACGTGCAAGTGTGATCCTTGTGTGGGTCCTAGACTTAGGAGGAAAGGTGGTGGGAAATGACAGAGGATAATAGTAAGCACTTGTCAGAGTTTGAATATGGATTGTAGATAATAGTGTGACTGTTAAATTTCCAGACATAAGATAGCGTCTTGGTTCTTAGGAAATATATACTGTAGTATACAAGGGTAGAGGGGCATGATACCTGTAATATCTCATACAATTTCGAAATCAATCAAGCTATCTTTTTATAAATGAGATAGAGCCAGAGACTCATGCACATGAGACAAATATTAACAAATAAAAAAGCCTGTGTGGTGTAGACTAGACTTCATAATATTTTTACAACTTTTTATAAGTTTGATATGATACCAAAATGAAAACTTACTAAAATGAATGACATAAATAATACTCACTTCATTTTGTTGTGTAACAAAGAAAGGTAAATAGCACAATTTAGGGCTTCAGATTGAGGAGCATAATAATCTTTATGTTCATTTCTTTTTTTCTACCTCTGTTCTTGGAGTCCAAATAATATATCAGAGGAACACCAGCTTTTCTAACACATTGTTATAATTAATGAGGAATCTGGTGTTAATTGTGAATAAATAATGTATGGATTGAAAGATAGCACCAGCTGACAGTGGTAATAACATGGTGTGATTCCAGGTAAACAGAAGATATCAGCTGGAGAATTTGGGAGGCCTTAGGGGAGAAAGATTGAAAAGAGACATTCTCATAAATTTTTTGCATTCTGGAAAATAAAAGGTGCTATTTCTTTTAGAGGCAGTCTTTTGTCCTATTATTTAACCTCTTCTGATTTTTACTTTCAATTAAATGCAATTTCTATTATATTTCATAGATGATCCAAAGAGCAAAGTTCAAAGTTTTTGACTCAATGGGATTTAATCATTAGGAATATGTGTATATGTGTGTGTGAGAGAGAGAGAAAGGGAGGAAAGGAAGGAGGGAGGGAGGGAGAGAGAGAGAGAGAGAGAGAGAGAGAGGGAGGGAGGGAGGGAGGGAGAGAGAGAGAGAGAGAGAGAGAGAGAGAGAGAGAGAGAGAGAGAGAGAACTGTAAACAAATTGTTAAGCATATACAAGGCATAGATCCTAAAGATTCATAAATTATCAGGCCCATATTTTGAAATAAGGTTTGAAATTAGGAGTGAAGGGGACATGTGTCAAACAGATTATGAGGAATTTAAAGTTCTATAGAATAGACTAATGATATGGTGGGCATGCAATGCTCTGGAAGCAGAGAGAAGAAAGGACTTGAAAAGGAGAGGTTATTAGGGAAAATCAAAGGACAGTGTTAGACACAAGGAACAACCAAAAGATGAAGAAGTAAGAGACAGGATGTCAATCATCTCTCCACTTTCCACTTTTCTGATCTCTTGAGAGAGGTATAATCAAGAAATTTGTGATCACTATGTCTGTAATTTCAGTTCTAAGCCCTTAGCAGTAAAATTGCAGACATTCAGTCTCATCGTTGCCTTCTGAAGTCTTGGTAGACTTCTCCCAGTGTTTTTCTGAATCTTCTTTATGGCACAAATGTGATATCTGATGTCACCAGACTTAAATTTTTTTACCTCATAGTGTCAATACCTGCTGCTCGGTTCCTCTGAGGCCAGTCCAGCCACTGAACTAAGGACCCATCCCTTCAATTAATTTGTAATGAGTCTGACCTTCCATCTTCCTGGTGCTTCCTGGATGAGCCAAGAACTAAAACGCCACAGTGCACTCTACCCATGAGGCTCATAATTTAGAAGATACTCTAACATTATATTTTTAATATTGCTTCTTCAACTAGATTCCTTTTTTTTTTTGGAACAATGGTTGAAAATATGTAGATCTTCTTGTTTTTGTTCTTCTCATCTCAAATTCTTTTCAATATTTTTCTCTTTTACTTCATTAACTGAATTCAGGAGAGTTTTCTTTGATCTATCTTCTAGTTTACCAATTGTCTCTTCAGCTCTATCTATCCAATTAATTTGTACATTGACTTTTTAATTTCCAAAACTTCTGTTTGAGTCTTTTAAAAAATATACTGATTTTTTTTTATAGTCCCATGTTCCTGCCTCCTATTTTAAAGTTTCTCTTTTATTTCTGTAAGGTTAGAAACATAGTTATGTTATATTCTGGATTTAAAAATTTGAATATCCACTGTCTTTGTGTCATTTTTCTGCTGTCTATTGTCCTATGTCCTAGTTGACTCTACCATACCTTTTCTTGTTTATTTGAGTGCTTTGTGACTATTTTTAGTGGGAATTCATATTCATTTGGACTATGGAAATTCATTAAAATCTAGATTGAAGCAATATGTTCCCCCAAGGATAGCTTGCATTTGCTTTTTTAGTCATCTTAAGCACAGAAACTCTTTAGCTGGACCACTTGAAATAAAATTCTTTGCTTTAAATTTGCTGAATTACATAGGTAGGTGGATTTGGACTTTAGTGGTATAAATTTTCAAGATTTCTTCCACTTTATTCCAAAGTTGAGACAGACAGATTTTTGTGCTCTCCACCTCTGTGAGCTTGCCTTATTTTTCATTTGTCCTAAAGTTAAGGGTATATGGATCTTTGATGTCCTGGCACTCCATGTGAAAATCTTTCCATTTACTTTCCTGCCTTGGGCATGTAATTGTCTCCTGTTTTCCATACTCACTGCAGCTGTCACAATGGAGGCTCCGAGGTCTTGGGGGCTTAGCACAAGCCCTTGGAGGGGAAAGCTGGCATTGGCAATTGCTTAACTTCTGGTTCTCTGCTTTCACTTAACTTTTGGCCTCTGTGGGTTTCTTTCTTTTGTGCCAGCTCAGTAATGCAATTAAAGATCTATTTTTTTCTTAATTCAACCTTTTAGTCATTTTTATTGGCAGAGATTTTCAGGAGATCTGGCCTATAATAGTGCCAGAAACAGAAGTTGGCTCTAAGCTGTCTAATAACCAATGAGAAGAGGGAAATCTAATCAATTACATGGTCACAGGGGCCAGGAAAAAAAAAAAAAAAGACTCTTAGCCGCTTGGGAGAAATGCAACAATCATTGGCATTCAGGCCACACTAGGATTTTTCTCAGCTGCTATTTCAGTAGGCACCATAGTCTCTACAATTGTCTGGGAGGCACAATAGATCCAGGTGCTGCACTACTGGGCATCATGATTAGTACCATTAGGTTGCCAAGCTGCATGGTGTTCAAGGGTAAAGATCCAGGAAGACAGATTACTCTTTCACTTTGTGTTAATACTATATAGATGGGTTCCAAAGTGGGCAGATTCTCCAAAGGCTTCTGAATTCTCATTCCTAGACTTTTAAGTTTCTGAAACATGTCCAGACATATTGGAATGTCTTATAGCTCAGGCATAGAAGATAATTTTTAACTTATGCTGCACAGAAAAGGCCTCTAGATGACATAGGTGGAATGGGTCTGCTATCAGGTAGTAAAACTGAGTCAGCATCTTTTATGCCCTTTTTGTGGCATGACTTTAAAAACACTTCTCTAGATAAGTAGAAACCAAAGATCAAAAGGAGCTGTGGTGAAAGAACACTTTCTGTAATTGTTAACCATTATAAACTTTATATCCTGTTCTAGTTATATTTTAGTTTGGTTTGCTAGTAAATAAACTAGGAAAGTGAAAGAATACTTACTTGGTTACATGAGACTGCTAAGAGTAAAGACATTGATAAATATTAGTTAAATAAAATTTTTTTGAGAATTTTAGATAAAACTTGGTTAGAAGACATGTTTTCTAAAATAGCAAATAGATTATATGGCAAATGGAATCCTGGATCTCTGTTTCATTTTAAATCAAAATATGTGAAAATATGAAAAACCTGTTTGCAAAGTTATGGTAGATAAATCATATTCTGTAAATAGCACTAAAACCATGGTTACCTAAAGCTTCTATGCCTGGGAGAGTTGAGAAGAAGAAAAATTTCATATTGCAAAATAAGAAAAGTTTAATGAGTTGGTCATTACAATTACCAAGAAGGGGCTTACTTGAGGTTGGGGACTAAACTTCAGTCAAAAGAGAAATAACAGACTTATGATTCCTGATGGAGTTTAACAACAACAAAAAAATGGGGTTGAAGGCAATTATATGGATCCCTTTATCATTTACAGTGAGAACAGAACTGACATTCTAAGAAAGAACTTTCTGTCATTTCTCAGAAATAATTAAAAGTGCTATGAGGATCTTATGAAGTGAATTTGAAAGACTGAAATAAATCATACCTTATTGCTTGGGACCCACAGAAATGCCTCGTGATTCTAACCACATTGTGAATTTAACAAAAGCTCCTACCTATTTTTGAAACTCTTGGGTTCAGTGAATTTACTAAATTATACTCTTTGTCAATACAGGAAACTCTTATGTTGTTTACTGTGTGTGAAAATAGCAACTTTAAATTTATTGTCAAAATTTTTTTTGGTACTGGGGATTGAATCCAGGGGCACTTAACTACTGAGCCATATCCTCAGTCCTTTTCTTTTCTTTCTTTTTCTTTTTTTTTTTTTTTTTAGTTTTTATTTTGAGACAAGATTTCACTAAGTTGCTTAGTGCCTCACTAAATTGCTGAGGCTGGTTTTGAACCTGTGATCCTCCTGACTCAGCCTCCCAAGCCACTGGGATTATATGCATGCACCACTGTACGTGATTTATTTTGTGCTTTAATGGTTTCTATAGTTATATTCTGATTCCTAAACATTTTTTCCCTTTCTGGACAGGTTCTTCCCCATGATGTAAGTGCCACAAGCAGGCAGAATATAGATTCCAACCCTTCCTTGGTAAGCAGGAAATTGTTATTCTTAGGTTCAGGATTTTCTTTTTTTAAAACCCTCTGAAAAATAAGAAATCCTGTTTTGTTAGCTAGAAGAGCTCTAATTACTGTGAATATGCAAACATGGGAGTAAATTGTAAATCTATAATTTAGTTAAGATTTACACACAGAGCTTGAGAAATAGTCATTTCCTTTCTCATCTATTCATTTGAAATTGAATTATTCTCATAAATATTATCACACTGGTTTCCCATTGACCAATTTTACATGAATTTAGAAAATAAAGAAATAATTTTATGGCAAAAAAATTTAAAGAAGAAATAAATAATAAATAATAAATAAATAAATAATCAACCATTTTTAAGACTAGAAGTGGTTGAACCTAAGTATTTATGCTTTCTAAAGAGGGGAGATGGGGGGACTATTGATACTGAAAAGACATTTTCTGCAAGTTTCATAATTAAGTGGAAAGACTGTTTAAAAATTGATAAAGTGAAAGAATGTGAAATGCCTTAGTTTGAATTTATATGCAAGTGATAAAATATTATTGGAGAGTAGTTTATTTTCCACATTTAAAATTTAATTTGAGTGTCTTTTCTTCCCAAGCGTTGGTATGAGGTTTCAAGATTCACCCAATGTATTTGCAATTTAAGCATTATATATTCTCCAAACTCCTGACTTCTTCTCTGTCCATAACTTTAGAATTTTTAGAAAGTTATCTGGCCACAGAGGAAACATGATATACAAATGGCCACTTATACGTGGGATCAGATGGAAATATTCTTTCAGTGCTGATTTGTGTAATAATTTTCGTACATGAAAACTTGTAAAAGAACTTCCATTTATTGGGATGATCCTTTCCACATTGTGGAAATCTTTACTTAGAGGATATAGTTCAGTCAAGAGAGGAGGAGGCAGTCTGTAGTGATCGGTGGGAGCTGTAGTTTTTGTCTGCTCACCATTGGGTCTTCCTTTGACTCCCTCATTCTTAGTCATCCAGATGATGATGTCAATCAGTGTGACCCGTCCCCAATTCATGGGTGAGTGTGCTATCAAACATAGCTACTGGAGTGCCAAGTATCGATTCAGGAATATGCATAGAAATCAAGAAAGATAAATTATCTTTCCTGAGAAATTGATAGAGGACTTCTATTGGATGGGTGACATCTAATTCCACTGTGATTGCTTAACAGGGCCAATGTACATCTGGAAATGATTGAGGTCATCTTGTGTGACACAAATCCATCCACTGAGCCTACCTGTAATGTAACAAGTGGAGATACACACAGCTGAAGGATGGAGAAGTGAAATAGAACTCTGAGCTCACTATTTGCCCCTGAATCCATCCCTACTTAAAGATACAGCCTTCTCTGGACTTGCCAATTACATAGTCACTACATTTTCCTTTTTCTTAAACCATTTTGAGTTGGATTTCTAAAAATCTAACCAAAATGTGTCTTTATGAATACAGTCCTTATTGCAGATCTTCTATAATTCTGCTAAATTTTTCTCTTCCTCACTTTTTCCTTCTTTCGTCTGACCAATAAAGAGTTTAAAAGTTTTATGCTAATATGACAGATTCACCAGAACACAAAGAGTGATTTCATGATGCAATTCAAACATAGATTCCCCACTGAGAAAACACTGAGGTGTTTGTAGTTATCCATGGCTGTGTGTAATAACTTTGGGCTTAATGCTTTCATTTGAAGTTACTGTTGTGGAGTCTAGAGCACCCTGGGAGTTAACCTGCAGGACAATGTAAAGAAGAGCATATATTCTTTCAAGGCACTTGTAGCTGTCATTTTATTTTTTGAGAGTTATGAATGGAGGTATTGTTGCAAACAGCTGTACCGTGAAGGCATTTAAGCCAGTTATTACTGCCTGTGGTGTCTGCACTCAAAATGTTGCAAACACTGAAATTATGATTTAGAGGTGAAAAACGTGAGTTTTATAAGATCTAGCTATATGCTTGGCTCTGTCTTTTTATGTTATTGGACAGATTCTTTTTAAATGATGATTCTAAATCTGGGTGCCTGCATTTCTAATGAATTCAAGAGTGCTGGCCAGAATATATCAAATAACATGTAATAATATATTAATTTTTAAAGTAATATGGTAACATTATTTTTAATGTATTTAATTATTTCCCAATGGCATTATGTTAAATTTATACTACGTGGAATGCAATTTGAGGAATCAGAACATAGCAAACGAATTTTTAAATGTTACATATCTTTGATGACAATGAATTTGGTTGAATTGAACTAAAGTGACAATCTTTAAGGTTGGAAAATAAAATTTTGTGTTTCCTGGAAGAACTCGGACATGTTATCCAATAATTCGTTTCTTTGTAGTAGAATGACCATCTTTAGTACATTAAGATGTACTGTAACCCTCAGTTCAGAGAACTAATCTCTGCTTTTCTTACCCAAATCATGATGTAAACCTTCACTAGATCAAACTCTCCTTTCATTAAGATAGAGGCAGAAATTCAGTAACTGGGTTGCCCTTCATGATTTCTGACTCATGATTGCAGATCATGCATCATTTCACATTCAGTTCATATGACAATTAAAAACTATTCCAAAATTTTTTTGCCAGAGTCACCAATAGAAAATTTCTCAATTAGTCTACAAGTTAATGGAAGATATGATGTCTGTTTAATTTGTGAGAACAGCATATTCTGCATATTATTATGTCATTTAATAATCTAATTCTTTAACTTAAATGAGTTCTATAGATCATAGATTTTTTTTTAAAGAAGTCACTGATAGTTCATCTAGTAAAATATTCTCAATTCATAGGTGTGCCAGTTAGAATGCTTTGAGTTGCATGTAATGGAAAACTGATTCAAACTTCCCTAAGTAAAGATGGGAATTTGGAGTTCACAACATTGAATGTTCCAAGTCAAGAGACTTTCTCCAGAGTTGAGAGTCTATGACGGGGTCTGGATTTCTGTTTAGTTCTTACTCCTGCTTCTCTGTGTGGGTGAGATTCTTAGGTAGAACTCCCTAAAAGGGCGACTGGCAGCTCATAACCACATGCTTCCTGGCACTTCTACTAGGAAAGACTCTGCCTCCCTGATATTTTAAACCAAATCTCAGAAGTGAGTTTTCCTGGCCCTGATTGATTGGCTTGATTGAGTCACTAATTCTTTTTAATTAATCTCTGTGATTAGTGGATCAGACTTGTTGACTGGATCAAGGCAGCGGACTTCCACTCCTGGAGCTGGAAGCTGAATCAACCCCACACCAACTGCACTGCAGGGAAATTCAGGTTACTTTTTCTGGTAATGGGATGCTTGGGAAGCAACCAATGAACTGTAAGATGACGGAGTCTGAAAGAATCTAAGGGATGTGACTGGTCACACAGTGAGCAGAAAAGCCTCCTCTAAAACCTAATTTAAAAATCATTGTATCTGTCTAAAAGGTCCATGAACTACTGTACAAATTCACACATTGGGCACTGGGACATATCGTTGTGGAAATGCGGGCACTATCTTGCACAGTATGTATCAATGTGTGGTCTGAAATTCACTTTATAAAAGACACCTGGGATGTCTGGAAAAAAAAAAAAGAAAGAAATTGCAGATTCCTGATCCCTGTTCTGGATTTCCTGAATCAGAGTCTGTGTGGGCAGAGAGGGCTCTGGAATTTTAAATATGCTTTCTAGGCAAATGTCCTGTCCGTTAAGATGTGAGCACCCTTGTGCTCACATGTAACTCATCATGTAACTCGTAAATTGTTATGGTTAACAAATATTCCAAAACTTCTTACCACATCTGCCTCAGATAGTTGGAAATATTTTCTAAAAAAATAAAATGTTTTTATTGACTTTCTTACCAAGACTGTAACTACTTCTAAATTAATCTGTTGGACAACTCTGTTAGGAGAATCAGGAGGTCTTGCAGAAGCCATCAGGAGAGCAGGGTAATCTGCAGAACACTGAAAGGCAAAAATGAAAAACATTTTTGTTTTATACTATCAGGGAGTATCAGCAAGTGTGAAGATGCCTGAGTTGAGCCAAGCAGGAAAAATAAAAATATACTTACTATGATAAATGGTATCAAATAAAGCATGCGAGTACCCACTTATAGGTATTATTTACCTAGGAGAACTCTTCTCAATTGTCTTCAGGCTATGATTGATACATTAAGAGCTCCATCTGTAACACTTGGATAGTAAATGTAGGGATTTCAACAGCTAGTGAAATTCATATGAATGTGACTGAGACTTATAATAAGAAATACAACATTCACTGTGTTGCTTTGTTAGATCTTTGTTTTGGTTGGGCAACACCAATCCCAAGACAAAAAATTCTACCTGCTTCCTAGAAATGACCTAGGGAGGACCTATTGCTGCCCCTGTAACTCTCCCTGGAGGACCAAGAGTTTTTTTATTATCCTGTTGACAGCCTTTCTTGGAGATTGGCTGGGGAGTGATTGTGTTGTTTTTAGATAGTAAACAGTTTTGTGGAAGAAGAGTGAAATTAAGATTATTACTAGAGTAAATCTGATGTTTTTTTCAATTGCATTTCTTGCAATGCTACAGGATTTGTGAGATGTAATATTGAACCATTGTCTGCTCAGGAAGTTGAATTAATTTTTTAAGTGCTGCCTGAGGAGAAAACAATGTAAACAGAGTAGCAAGATAAAATTCTAGGTACAATCATGATTTGAACTAAAATAGCAGTGAACCATAGTCCAAGACAATAACAGACAATTACTGAGTGTTTGTGTTCACTGAATATCCAGTATTACTGAGTGCACTAAGCTATGTTTTGAGCAATTTACATGCAGTAATTATTATATTCTGAGAACAACCCTAGAAGAAAAGATGCTCGCACCCTTGTGCTCACATGTAACTCATAAATTGTTTGCCATTGTTCCATTTTAGATGAGGAAACTGAGACACTTAGAGGTTGATAAAATTTGCCTAGGTTCATACATCTTGTAGGTAAACGTGTTAGAATTTAAACTCAGTCTTGATTTAGATCCATACTCTTAACCATGAAAGTATAGTTGCTTGTGTATGATTTTAATGTGTCATAACAAATCAAGAATTATGTTACTACTTCCCAATATACTCTTATAGTGAGTTCTGTAGAGCAAAGGAGGGGGTATAAATCCCAATCTGTGGTTTTGCTTCCCATAGTTTCAATTATAAACAATCAGCTATGGTCTGAAAACATTAAAAGGAGCCTTCTAGAAATAAACATTTGATAAGTGTTAAGTTGCTCACATTCTGTCCAGTGTATCCATGCTGTATGTACTACTCACCTGTTAGTTACTTAATAGTCATCTGGCCATCAGTTTGATTGTTGCAGTAGTAGCATATTATTGTTTTTCTATTTTAGTATCATTTATTATTGCTAATCTCTTACTTTGCCCAATTTATAAATTAGACTTTATCATAGTTGTATATGTACAGTATAAGAAAAAACAATATATAAAGGACTGAGTATTAATGTGCTTTCAGGTGTCCACTGGGATCTTGGAGCATATCTCCTAAGAAGTATGGGGGACTATTGTAGTATGTAGTATATGGTAGTATGAAGATTATATGACCATAATTTCAAGCCATGTGCAATTAATGATAAGTATTGGAATTGGTTTCAAAAGCCTTCTAGTAAAGACTAGTCTAAGATATGTGGGACATCATTCTTTCTGGTGACAATATTAATCTGCCATTAGCTTGGTAGGTCTTTTGTGTTGGTTTGACAGTAGTACATATGGACATGGCTAAATCATGCAAGTTTTCCACCAGATTATCTGTGGCCAAAGTAGCCAATCTGCACTGCAAGATGATGGACAAGAGTTAGGAATTCACCAGTGGTTGGGAAACTACACTTGATAACCACAGAAATTCAGAAGTTCCCCAGGCTTTTGCTTGGCTTTCTGAGCACTTTTTCCAGCCAAAGGTAGATACTGTGTGATGACAGCAATATGATTCATTTACGAGTGTTTAAAGTCTATGTTGCCTCCCAGATAATTTTTAAATAATAATATCAGTGAAAATAACAAGCTCAAAATTTCATGCTTCATATACTTTTCTGTATATTCCTTTTCAGCCTTGCTTTACAGATAGAATTCTGCATATTTGCAATCTTATTGTATATATAATTTTGAATCCTATTTTGTACTTAATGTTTCCCAATTGTGCTGTGGTTTTTTTCATTATTGCCATCTTATTGGTACCCAATAAGCAATTGAATTGATAGTCATATGTTATGAAACTATTTTCTGATTGTTGAGCTTAAAATTTTTTCCATTAATAAATACTTACTGTGAAGCTGGGTTGACTCTCATACCAAATCCTGCCAACTACCTATTTTTGTAAATAAAATTTCACTGGAACACAGTCACACACACTTGCTAGTATCATCTATTGTTATTTTTGCATTATAACAGCAGAGTTGAGTAGGTATGACAGAAAGTCTAAAATATTTATTATCCAGCCCTTTAGAGAAAAAGTTTGCCAACTCTAAATCGCTATCTTAGTACCAAGATCGATTCTGAATAATTTCATTAAGATAAATCCCCAGGGTTGGGGTTATTTGGCCCAAGTGTTTTGGATTCATACAGTCTCAAAGTGTATTTCTCAATTGCTTTCTGAAACTGTTATATTGATTTAAAATCTTACCAACATAATAAGTGTGCTGCTTTCAATCAACTTTATCACAACTGGGGTTTGTCATTTTAAGTTTTTCTTAATTTAATGTCCGTTAATAGTGTACATCATTGGACTTTTTGTTTGCTTTTCTTCAGAATGAAAAATCTATTTCTCTGTATATCATTAGTTGTTTTTCTTTTGTGTGAAATGTCTGTTCATGTTTCTTATATGCTAATCTATTAGAGTCTTACTGCTGCACTCCTTAATTTGTATGAGCTTGCAGACGATTTTCTGACTTACATTAAAAACACCAGCAGTAAGATATGTTGGTCAATGGCTTATTGCACAAAGATGCACATATATCACGCAAGTATTATGTGATTCATTAAAGCAGATAGAGAAGTCAGGCTTATAATAATTATGAATGCCACCTTTTAAAGCGAGAATAACCATGTTGCTGATGTAAATAATGCCAGTAACTCTTTTATTACTCTCTAAATCTGTAAGCTGAACTCCTGCAAGGAAAATATGTCTTCTTTATGTAATGAAAATATTTGCTTATGTAGTATTAAATTTCTCATTTGTATATGACTCATGCAAGTAGACAACCAACTCAGCTCTGGTCTTAAATAAAAGAACTTTGTTACAATAATCTTTTTTCTCGAGATAAAAAATGTTGACGAACTTGAGTCTCTCCCACTCTGGTTGCAAAATTAAAAAGGTCCATAATAAAGTTATAGAAGAAAAATGTGTGATGAAATGCAGGATAGAATTCTCAGGCAAAAGGAAGAACAGCTTCCTAGAGAGAAGAACAAGGAGACATTACTTATATTTGTTATAATCTTAAGGAAAGTTTTTAGGCACATATCATTTTGGTAATATTTTGAAGATATTAAGTCATTGCACTTTATTTTCCCCTTTAATATCATGTTCCCTTCTCGCCTCCCGCTTCTGGGTAAGCTGTGAGTCCTGTTGCCCTAGGGAATGAGAAGACAATTCAACATGGAACAAATATATATGATTGATCAGCTTTACTCACAAAACTGAATTTCTTGAACATGCTGCAAGACAATAATTTTGAAAGACAGGCTATGGTGGGAAAGAAACACGTTTTCTAAATTTGTTTAATAATCATTAATATAAAAATTCGATTCATTACCATATGCAAAGTGTAATTGTGTTAGAGTCTGTAAACAAGTCAAAATAACACCTGGCATTTTGCCAGGGGAATGTTAGAGTTCCTAAACAAGTCTAGATGGTGCCTGGCAAAATGCCAGAGGGAGTGGTTTGTGAAGTAACAAAAGTGAGCCATTAAGTGTGGAGATTCCTTATTGGTTGACTGATGTATCTAGTTTATGCTAATTAAGATAAGCTGTGCAAAATGTATAAATACCTCTGTTGTCCTACAATAAACGGCTCCTACTCTTGCTGTATCAACGTACACAAGTTATTCATCACCCCCCCCCCCCCCCCCCCCGTTATTTTGCTGCAGCCGGACTGCGGCATAATTGGAACTCAGAGTTTGAAGACTCAGAAAAATGAGAAATATTTCTCATTTTTAACCTGGGATCTGGAATAGCAGCATGAACGGAAGACTTCGGGCAATAACGTTAGGTGTTTTGGAGGAGGGTGCAACCAGTGGTCCCATTAAGAATGTTATCGAAGAGATAGTGTCATAACAATGAAGGAAGATTTAGTAAAGGCCAAATTCCTTGTTCTCATGCCTGCCTGGGCATGCAGAGTTTCCATCCAGACTTTAATTTTTTTTTTCTTTTTTGATGCTTTGGAGAAGGACAAAGATGTTGCGAAAGCTTGGGCAGATGACAAATGGGCCACAGTGAATGGGGATTTTAGGTTCCAAAGGCCATGTTGGGGGCTATAGAACCATGGCGCATACCAGCTTGATGCTAGATGGCAAGAAGGGACTTCCAAGTCATAATTCAGTCTAGAAAGCACATCTAACCTCAGGCAACCAGAGGAAAACTGCTTTCTCTTAGTCCTCTGCACACCCAGACAACAATCTCAGTGTCAGCCATATATTATGGCTAAGAGCAGGGGTTTTCTAAGTTTGAATCCTAGTTCCAACACTTAATAGCAACTTGACCTTGGCCAAGTTATGCATTTCCCTCATGTCTAAATTAAAAACAGGGTTTTTAAGACGGTTTAAGATAATTTTTCTAAAATGCTTGAAAAGGTACCTTGCACACATTAACCCCTCAATAGTCTCATTCATAAAGTTTGTCCCTGGGTAGGAATAGGGTCTGGACTTGAAAGAGACTGACTTCCCAAAAGACACCATTTAAATGGAAAGGAAATGGCAGTGTCTATAATTGAGTGTATTCCACTGTCCAGGGGAAGATTAGACTTGTTGTACGAAATACAGAAGTCACGTTTTCTTTGTACATGTGAGTGCATATTTGTGAATTTGTGATTTCTGTGCAGAAACAAGGCCGAGGACCCTCTGCACCTTGAGCCCTTCTAGCTGGGATCTCTCCCAGCTTTTACAAAGAGTTATGGTTGGCCAAAATATCCATTTCCTCCCCCCTTGGCTTCCCCCTGCCCTTCCCAACATTGCAGTCCCACCACTCCACCTTAGCATTGCTGATCAACAGGCCCATGTTGTAATCTTCTAATCTTTAAAATTTTTATTTATGGGCTGGGGATGTGGCTCAAGCAGTAGCGAGTTCACCTGGCATGCGCGGGGCGCTGGGTTCAATCCTCAGCACCACATAAAAATAAAATAAAGATGTTGTGTCCACCAAAAACTGAAAAATAAATATTAAAAAATTCTCTTTCTCTTTAAAAAAGAAACATTTTATTTATTTTATTAGAGGCAGACACCATGCCCCCCTTCTTTCATCTCTGTGCTCTGCTGACAAGACTCTGTCTTTCATTCTTCTTTAGCTGCTCCTTTTAGCCACTAGGAGCCATTCTCTCTTTCTTGGTCCTTGCAGTGTTGTTATTTTCATAGACCCTTGCTTGGCTCTTGGTTCTTCTCACTCTTTATTTTCCCTATATGCCAACTCCTGACTTCAGGTGCTACTCATGAAGGCAAACACACATGAAATTTCTTTTTTTTTTTTTCCATTTTTATTGGCTCATATTCGCTACTAACAAGATTCATTCATTTTGACAGAATAATCAGTACATGGAATACGATTTGCTCCAATTCAGTCTCCAGGACTTACCTTTCCCCTCTTCCTCCTCTCTCCCCCTGTTCCCTTCCTCTACTGTGCCCATCTTCCTGCTATTTACTTACATTTTTTTAAAAAAAATTAGTCCACACCTCATTCTTGAGTATAAATACCATATGTTTAAATGCTGCCTCTTACTGGGGTGTCCCACGTACTCCTTGGGGTCAACATTTCCCCAGCGGAACCCACCTCCTTCCTTGTCTACTCAGGTTTCCCAAGTGCTCCAACACTTAGAACCTCATTCAGAACCCAGAACCTCACCAGTAATCCAGAACGCCTGCCTCTCTTCTACCTCCAACAGCCCTCTCAATCACTTGAGTTTTGTCCCTGTCATTCAGGTCCTTGGTCTTCTCTGCAGATCTGTCTTTGTCTGCTTTTTGTCTTACCAACTTGGCCCGGATCACTGGCAAGGTTCCCTTTCAGTTAATCACTTTTCCCTCCTTTATTCTACCATCAGGAAGACCTTTCAAAATGTAAATCAGAGCATTCCAGCTTCTTATTTAAATTTTAATGGATCCCTGTGCCTTCCAGGAAAGGATTCTAGGTGGGTGGTGTGAGTTTATCTGCAACACTCTTGCTGAGGTCAAGGACTAGTACTAGCTCTGACTCCACACCTATACCAATCTAGTGCCAGGGCCCTATTCAACTGTTTAAATGATGATGTTCTTTTGTACATCTGGTCCTTTGCATGTGCTGTTCCACTTTTTAAGAATGACTTACCTAGCTAACCACTCTATGCCTCTCAAAATTCAAGACAGTGTCATTGTAGGAGATACTTTGAACTTCCCTTTTGCTCATCTCCTGCTTCCCCAAACCTGGTACACACATTATTTAGCCACCCTGCGTTCCCTATGAAAGCACCAAACTCAAACTATAGTATGATATTGACATTGGTTTACTTTTCTGTCTTCCCTAATGAACTGTAGTCCCTTTGAGGGCAGAGGTTCTTCTTCAGTGCCTGGTAAATGGTAGAGAACTAGTATTTATTGAATAAAAGAGTGAACGTGGCTTAATGTAGATGAATGGCTTTCTGAAAAAAATTCAGTTATGTAACACAGAAGAGTGATGAGGCTTCACTCTTCAAACCATGGCTGATTAGCAGTAGCTTAAAAAACAGTATGGCTGAATACAGATGCTGTGAGCTTACATCAATCTTTTTCATCTTCAGTTATTTTATGTTTACTATGCAGGCCTTTTTTTCATAAGCAAAAACTTCCTCCAATGTTCCAGTACATTTAATCTTTATAGATAAGTCCTTTTCAGCAATTAGCCATGTTTCCTCTGATATTATTTAGTGAATATATATTCATCCTATGTGAGTTACAGAGTCTAAGAACCGGGTTTGCATGAACAAAGTATCATTGTGTAACCAAAAATAATTATAAAGGTTAATCAACCATCTCTGATAAATCTGATGAAGACTGGGCATGCCAAGGAATGGCCCTGTGTCCACTGTTTGGGACAGGTGCTTAACTGCTCTATAATTGTATGTGTCCTTTGCCTTTATCTCAGGCCCCAGAAATACAACATGATTTTACTTTTGGAAGTTGTTGCTTTATTTTTTCCTTTAAATTTCTTTCTATCCTGATGGACCCTAAAGTAGAACTCCCCACTCCCACCCCCCCCCCCGCCTCAGTAAATCTCTTCTTTGATAGTTTAATAAAAAGTAGAGAAACTGAGTTCTTTTAAAACTTTACCAGTCTTTCCTCAATGGTTTTGGAAGTTTTGAAAAACCAGCCTCTACCTCAGAGCAAAGCCTGTCCCAGGAAGGGACATGACCTCTGTCCTTGGAAAGACCCACAGAGCACTCCTAGGCACATTCCCACCCTGCTAAGTTGTTTATCTACAAATAACAGGAGAGATCTGCTGCACCAGGTGTCCCTGACTCAGTTAGGCTAGGTGGGGACCCATAGTAACCCCCTAGCAACCACCAATCAGCATGAGACAAGGAAATACCTGGGATGCCAGATGACCCTCCCAGTAGTTTATAGTGTTGGGAAACCATGTAATTTAGCATGAACACCCCTCTTGGCTTAAACCAATCAGTTCAAATGAATACCCCTTTTGTAGTAACCAATCACCCCTACCCAACTAGTTCCCGCCAGTGAATGTGCTAATCATGTTTTAGAGTTGTTATTTGATTTTCCCGCGGTGTGTGATGATCTGCTAAGAGATGCTGTGATGTATGAGGGGGTCCCTGCCTTCTCCAAAGAATGTATAAAATTGCTGCAAACCCTGGGCTCCAGGCCTCTCAGTGTCACCAGTTGCTGTGTGTGCGCGAGGAGGACCGAGCTAGCTCGCAATAAACACCTCTTTGCTGCTTACATCGATCTTGGTCTCTGGTGGTCTTTTGGGGGGTCCCGAATTCAAGCATAACAGTTTTCTTAGTTATTATCTGGGGAATCCCATGATGGGAGAGTCAATGCACTCAAAACTCTGTTTCTTGGCTTTTATTCTGGGCAGGTTGCCCCTCAGAGGCTCAAGAATGAAAATAAATGTCTTCATTGCCTGCCCCCATCACCCCTGATTTACCTGCCCCTCCCCCCAATTTCTTCCCAAGTCAGCTCTGCAAGCTGTGGAAACCACCTCCTGCACTGATTCCTTGAAAAAGACCTCCCTTTACTCCACAACTTGGAAGCGGAGTGCTCAAATATGGTTCAGTTCGCTTTCTCATTCCACGTTTTTAAAAATGTATTTTTAGGTAGAATCAAATTGGTTCTCAAACAGAGGAGGCTGATTCCTGAGAATACTTTAGAATGCTTTGAAGTATTTTAGTTGCTACATTTGGTTGTTACTAGCATTTAAAAGTGAAAGAATGATAAAGTGTCTGTTAGAATATGGGTGTGTGTATGTATATCTGTCTATCTATATATCTATAGCTCATATATACATAAATCTATTATATATACACATAATACATATATATTATATAATGACTTTTTCTATCCTAATAAAATCTTTTAATGTCTATTTTTCTGGAATTTAATTAAGTGTTCTTTAATTTAGAATTTAAATAATATATATTTTTCTTCAAGTATTTATGAATGTTACATGTGATTAGATGTTTGGTATGTTTTCTAGAAATCTCTGACTCTTAACTGCAATGTTAAATTCATTATTATTATGAATATATTTGGATTGTTTCTAATCTTCTGTAGGTTTTCTAAATTCCCTTCATCATCTATATTCCTTGGTTGTTAAAACAACATTGAATTGAAAATTAAGCTATTCTTACTATTTTAGTAATTACCTTTGAAATATTGCTATGGATAATGTTAATCCCTTTCCAAGACAGTTTTAGGATTTGAGAAAAATTTAACTCAGATTATACCATTACAATTTTTGTGTAACTGAGTCAAAATTCTGTCTTTTTTTAAAAAAAAAATTAATTAACTTGTAACATTATTTTATAGAGGCCAAGTTTATATTTATTTATGTATTTAACAATGTTTTGCTTTCAATTATGTCTTTGATCTCAGTTATTCCTTGGGGTCATTTTCTTGAGCGATCTCTTTTAAAATTTCTTTAAGCATAAACTTGTGGTGAAAGTTTCTCCTTTGTAAAATCTAAAAATATTTTCATTTCATCTATGTTACTTAAAATATCCCTCTTTTTCATATAAAATTTAAATGCCGTAAGGTGTTACAAATCTTAAATATTTAGCTAAATGATTTTGACCCATATAAATATAAACACACACACACACACACACACACACACTCTTTCCTCACCATCTATATTAAGACACACACGAAAAGTTCAGCACCTTAGCAGGCCTTCTATTCCTCCTCCCAGCTAATACCCTTCATTCATCCAACAATCACTTTAGTACATTGTGATTGTTCTATTTAATCATTATGGTTGTTCATCTCTTACTTCACCTCACTTATAAATTAGGCTTTCTCATAGGTGTGTATGCACAGGAAAGCACAGTATACATATCTAGGGTTTGGGACTCCTTATGGTTTCAGGCATTTGATGAATGTCTTGGAATTTACACCTGAAGATAAGGGGGGCGGTCTGCCCAGTTGCTTTGTCTTTCAACATCCTGTCTGGGAGGTTCATTCCTGTTGTGGCACGCAGCTGTAGCTCATTCTTTTTTCATTGCTGTGCAGTATTACCTTGTATGACTCTTCCATAATTTATTCATTGTACTGTTTATGCATTGGGGATTGTTTGCAGTCTTGGGTTATTATGAGTAAGAATCTTCTTGTGTATATTTTTTAGAGGACACAGTCTTCAATTCTTTGGGGTACTTACTTAGGAGTGAAGTTACTGGTTCATAGGCGACATATATATATCTATTTAGTTCTAATAGATGCTTCCAGTGTTTCAAAGTTATCGTACTAATTTACAATCATGGCAGCAATAAATCAGAATTTAAGTTATCTTGCCATTCTTGCCAACATTTGAAATTGTGTACCTTCTTAATTTTGGCCACTTTGTTAGGGATATAATGAAATTCCCATGTGTCTTCTACTTTACATTCTGCTGATAACAAAGGATTTTTGAACATCTTTTCTTATTGATCATTTGGATATTCTGAGAATTTCCTGTTTATATATTTTGCTTCTTTTCCTTTTTTTAAAATTATTTTTAGATGTACATGGACATGATATCTTTATTTTTTTGAAAAATTTTTTAATGTAGTGCTGAGAATCGAACCCAGTGCCTCACACGTGCTAGGCAAGTGCTCTACCACTAACCCACAACCTCAGCCCAATTTTGCTTGTTTTCAAATAGGGTTGTTTTTAATTCTTGATTTATAAAATCATGAAGAACTACTTTGTTATTAAAAAGTAATGTTGGAGGTTAGTACATATTTCCAGATGGAAATTTTTTTTTTCATACTGATGATCTGAAGACACAGAACTCTGGCTTCCATATTTTTCCATGATTAAAAGTTAGTTGTAGATCTTATTATCATTCCTGTGCTGGTAATCAATGTTTTGTTACTTTTTTTGTGTGTGTGTGTGTGTGGTTATTGTTGCTTGTTTTTTGGATGCTGGGTATGGAACACAGGGTCTCTTGCTTATGCAGATTTGGGTTCCCCAGCCCTCTCTTAACTGCTTTTAAGTTCATATTTTTTCATTCTCGATGCTCCACAGTCTTTAGCTATTAGTAGTGTCTTTTTAGTTTACTTGGGTAAGCAAATATAATTTCTTGTGAATTAGAGATTTCTCTGCTAATTACCTTAAATAATTGTTTTCTTTTCTTCTCTCTTTGTTCAGTTCATCCATTTAGAAGTGTGTAGACCTCATTCTATCCTTCTTAGACCTTAACTCCTTGTCAGATCTTCCATTTCTGTGACTATTTTGCATTAGTTATTAATTCATAGCTTTTTCATCCTTCAGTCTTGTGATTTCAATATAACTAAGCCCAAATCATTGGAGTTTTCACTTTTTATTTTTCATTTCTAAAACTTCTCCTGGATCCCTTTTCTGATGATCTTGGAAATTGTGGTTTTGCTCATTCTTAAAATTCAAAACAATTTTTTTTTTTTAAATTTTCTCTCTCTAATAATCCAATACCTGAAGAATTTGAAGATTTAAATTTGCCATGTCTGTTGAGTTCAAGGTAATTTTTTTTTTCATGTATGATTGTTAATCTTTGATCTTGGACTCAGGTTGGTTGATTTTAATTCAAGGAAGACAGGGAGTTAATACTGAAATTGTTTTTGTCCAGGGAGGATTTGTATTTGCTTCTGCTGAGATTCAGTGGGCACTGGATATTCTGACTTTTCTAGTAAATATGTTCTCAAACTGTGAAGAGTGTATGTTTCTTTCTCCGTTTTCCTGATAAATAATATCTAGAGCCATGCTATGCTTTATGATTTGATTGGTCTTGGATTCAGCTTTCCTATCTTGTACATTTTCCCCAAACTCAGCTTCTTGGCCACAAAGATGAAATTGGCACCTTTCCTGGGGTTGTATTTCCTCCCCTTCTTTTTGCCCATCACCAAATAAGCCAGTTTCCTTGGAGGTTTATCTCACTTTATGTGAACCCAGCAATAAATTATCTTTTATGCAGAATGTCCCTAATTGCTAATAGCAGAAGTTATTATCTTTTTTTTTTCCCCCAGGGAGATTATAAAGTGGCCATTTCTGCAGTGCTCTGTGGTTGAAAGCAATGTTCTGCAGACCTCTCTGGGGCAGCCTCTGTGGTCCTGATGGTGATATTGATGGTGAAGGAGAAGAATGAGGTGGGAGCAGATAGATAAGACTTCAAACCCTTCACCCTGCTTCAAGTTGCACTTCCCATAGTTGTCTAAAGGATTTTAATAAAAGAAGAGTTTTAAACTTTAAATATTTGTTCCAATCAGATGAATGATTTCCTAATTCCCAGTTAAATTTATCCTTTTAACTCAGCCCTAAAGTTTCTTTGTGATGATTTAATGGCCATTTATAAGTGTGGGTTTTTAATGTCAAAATAGTGTAAACACACAGAAACAAGAGCAGCAAAATCCAGTAAGGGAAGAGAAAAGTCACAAGAGAGACCATCCTTAAAGATGGGATCCATGGGAAGGTGGTGAAAAGACTTTGGAATTTTAAAAGTCAATAGTAACAAAAATGCTTAAAAATATCATAAACTATAGTGATTCTCTCTTCAACTTTGGTCTTTAGGAAATTCTTTGCTATCAGATTCATTTATTCATGATATTATAATTTTTTATTATTAAAAATTGCTGTTTGTTCAAATATAGACTTCTTGGGGCAGGTCTGGTTACAGGTAAACAGCTACTCATGGTTTTCACTTTGTCCATTTTTATGAGTTTATACTAAGCAAACACACACATTGGAGGTACAATTATAGTAAAGTCCTGATTTGTATCAAAATAGCACCATGTCTCTGGTTTAAGCTTACTGTAATTATAAAACAAGCTCTTCTGTAAGACTGGAAACTTTTTAAACCTATAATATTACATTTTTTTTTTGATATGCGTAGGAAGGTAATGTGTTTATTCTAAGCCAAATGCATTATCTAAAATTCCTTGTTATCTTGTTTAACCTTTATGACAACTGAGTGAATTTTAAAACTTTATTTAAAAAAATTAGGCTGAGAGAGGTTCAATAACTTGATTGAGGTCTTAGAGTTGATAAGTGATGGAACCAAGTTTGAAACATGGTCTGTTTGAAAAGTTTGTGTGTATGTATGTGTGTATAAATATGTATGCACATTTATGTATACATATTACTTACTTTGGAAAATACATTCTTCAAGTGCAGATGAAGTATGTTTCTTTCTTTGTTTTTCTTAAATGTTGTCTCTTTATTTGGTCATAATCACCAATAAACTTAAATGTCATCATCATGGCCATGATTTTAAACTTCATAGTCAAATAAAACTTTTTTTTGCATCTAACTTTATAAAAGTTTCTACTATAATTTATAGGAGTTTTTGTTCACAGAAGTCTTATGAGACTAGTTAATATTGCTTCTAAATAAAATAAAGAACAGAATAGCTAATTTTAAGTCACAATGGAGGCTGGTTAAAATGATCCAAGATCCTAATCACATCCTTGGGGAACTTTAGAGTCAACTCTGCTCCATACTGCAAATAATTTTGCATTAAATTGTCAAGGAGAATGCAATTTGAACATTATTTACATAAGCTAAACGTATTCTTTCAGATATGAGTGGGATTTCTAATCCTTTGTTGGTGTTATCCTTAATAGGTCCAAAAAGGCTTTCTTGAGTACTGAGCATAGTATAAAACACTTTTTGAATACTTAATGTTTTTCAGGACTGTCAAATATGTTTTTTAAACCAACTTGAGGAGCATATGGATAATACAATGGCCAAGAAGCATGGCAAATTGTTTTGAAAAGTAGAACGAAAACCTGCTATTTTTGCCTATCATTTTTCTTGGTTCTGTATTTTACAGCTCTTTGATCTGTATAAAAAAGGAGAAGTACATTGTCATTTTGGTGAGATCAGCATTAGGATCATATGGATGTCTTTTCAGCACAGTTCATATTGACAGCTTTAAGTACTCAGGGAAGTGACAAAATGATAAAGAGCTCACTGGTTATATCAGAAGACTATGGCGTTTATTTATAACAAAAATTTGAAATTAAAAATTGAAGCACATTAGTTAAATATTAAAATTAAATATAATAATTATAAATTTCCTAAAACCTTCTTAAAGACTATATAGCATTTTATAAACAAATAAGGATGTAAGAAAAAAGTGTGATGGGTAGACAAGTATATGAACAGGAAAGAAGAAACCCATTCCTAGGTTAAGTCATTTAATTCATCTGGGCCTTTGTTATAATCAGCACAAGGTAGAGAACATCCAAAGGAGGTTTTTTTTTTGGGGGGGGGGTGTACCAGGGATTGAACTCGGGGGCACTTGACCACTGAGCCACATCTCCAGCTCTAGTTTGTATTTTATTTAGAGACAGGATCTCCCTGAGTTGCTTAGTGCCTCACTTTTTGCTTATGCTGGTTTTGAATTTGAGATCCTCCTGTCTCAGCCTCATGAGCTGCTGGGATCACAGGCGATTACAGGCATGCGCCACTGAGCCTGGCAAGAGTATGCAAATGTTTGTGCTGTTGTTTATGGCGGTTGAACCACTTATATTGACGCTTGTTTTAACCAGCTACTTTGCTGCTGTGATTAAGAGACCTGACAAGAAAAATTTTAGAGGAGGAAAAGTTTATTTGAGGGCTCATGGATTCAAAAGTCTCAGTCCGTAGATAGCTAGCTCCATTTCTTGAGGCTCATGGTGAGGCTGAACATCATGGCAGAAGAGTGTAGTGGAGAGAATAGCTCAAGACATCATAGCCACACCCTACCTGCCTTCAGTTACCACTCAGTTAATCCCTTCCAGGGGACTAATTCACTGACTGGGTTAATGCTTTCATAACCCAATCATTTTTACTCGAAACCTTCTTTCACTGTCTCAAACATGAACTTTTGGGGACAGCTCACATCCAAACCATAACAATGCTATAGAGAGAAGTTCAATAATAGCAGAGCTGGCCTATTTGAGGTGGTAAACAGAAAAAGAGAGTGCTGGAAGTTGGTGGAGGGTCTGAACCCTGGCCTTATAAGTCCTTTCTTTCCTTGATGTTCCCTGAGATAACTTTTTGTTGATTTCTTTGTATTTCTAATTAGAGAATTTCTAAATCCAGCTCCAAGCAACTATTATTTTATGAATTCTTGATGAAGGAAGATACTTAAGTACTTACATAGAGTTAATATAATTCTAGAGTTGCCAAAAATTTTGTTTAGAAACTAGGCTTTGTGAGTTTCCAAGTGTATTAGGCAATTTTTTTGATATTCAAATATAAATCATAGAAAACATTGTTCCATGAAAATAACTATCTAAATTCATGGTAGAGCTGGGACTGTACCTCAGTGGTAGAAGACTTGCCTTCCTAGCCAGCACATGTGAGTTCCTGAGTTTTTATACCCAGCACCCCAAGAAAGGCATGGTCGAAAAGCTGGGAAAACAAATTGTCTTATGAGTGTAAATTAAGCTCAGAATAATTACTACAAGCAATCAGAGAGTTTATGTGACTTTAAGGAAAAGGATGTGGGAGAAGACTGTATCATACTTGGGAATAAAAAAGAGAAATGCATTTCAAGGACGAGATAAAGGAATACGAAGGAGGAGATAGGAAAAGTTATTTATTATAGAATCAGAACTAATATGCCAAGAGAGTGAAACCAAAAAGATTATGCTATAAAATAGTGTCAGGCAAGCTGGCTTGTCAGCTTACTATGAAGAGTGCTGTGGTGAACATCTGCTTTCAACAAAAAAGGCAAATATCATGGCACCAACAATTCCAGGCATGTTACCAAGAAGTCTTTTTGCTCAAGCTAATTCATGTTAGATGCACATTTTCAGTTGCTGCTGGAATTTCAGGCGGTGTGCTGATTTGGTCAACAAGCGGATGGCATGACAGATCAGATATAATCAGACTAATTTTCATCCTCCCTGCATACACAGGAAGGTAAATTACTCTAAAGGCCTGAAGGGATGCTGTTGGATACATTTCAAAACTGCACACAGTGGAAAGAGAGTGGCTGCAAATCTTGCAGGTCTGTACTTCAGTGCTGTTTCAAATATTTTGAAGATTGGTACTGACTTTCTGGGGCAGTGATGGAGGCCAGAAAGATTCAGAAACGAAGGGAAATCTGTCGTTCTTCCAGGAAGTAAAGATGAGACTCAGGAAATGAGTAGAAAAAGAGAGCTCAGGTATGTAAGTTATTTACTGGGTTGCCTCGCTCCTAGTCAGCATTTAATGAATGTTTGCTACTATTTTTGAGTATGGTCCATTTTCTCTGAGAGTCTTTCACTCACCTTCTTCTAGTGAGTTTTCCACTGCTGCAGAGAATTGAAAGATAAAGAGTGCATTTTCTAAACTATCTTGCATGGATGATTCTGGACACAAATTAGATTTCTGTGAATTAGGTACATCATGAAAGATTTGGAAAGAAGGAATTAAGCAGAAGGAACTAAGAAACCATCTTCTTCTTGTGTTTGGTCATTTTTTGCTGGCAGATGGGGTTGTGAACAGCTGAGTTCTTTACTGCAGCAGGATTTCAGAACCTGTCTCAAACTGATTGCATTGATGGCTGTATCCTCCTTTTATCCAATGTGACTTTATAGTTCTTCACATGAAAGGATGGAATCTCTCTTCCACTCTTTGAACCTGACCTGTGTGTTTTCTGGCTTCAGTCAGTACCATGGTGTGGAAGGATGGTGTGCCAGTTCCAAGCCTAGACCTCAAAAAAAAAAAAAAAAAAATCTTGCTCATTTCTACCCTTGCTCTTGGAATCCTACCTGCACTGGCTACATGAAACTGAAGAGCCATCTAGCCATCATGGATCATCTAGTCCCCAGCCAGTCTGAGAGCTGACTGTCCAACAACCCTGAAGAGCTGACCACACAGCTGACCTATAGAATGAGCAAAGTATAATGATTATTATGGCTTGCCAATGATGTTTTGTTGGTTTGGTTTTGCATCATTACTGTGGTAATAGAAAATAGATGCAATGCTTGATTTCTAAACCTGTGGGTGTACAAAGGCACCTGGATTGGAATTGACTCTGAACTCCCCAAACGGGCAGGCAACTTCCAGTTAGCTGTAGCTGCAACTCTGGTAGCTTCCTCATCACTGGATTACACTTTTGAGTGTGTCTTTGAACTCATAGATTCCAGTGTCAGTCTCCTGATTCCACTTTCTCCAGAATTTCGTGAAAATAATAGTTTCTCTACTGTGTCAAGCCTTTTAAGGCCAGTTTAGAATGAGCTCCTCCAATCCTTTTGACAAGTTTTAAGCAACTAATTGCTAGTATTAAACGCCTATCTGCTTGCATACCTATGATGGTACCTGATGTTTTCATTGGACCCTGACTTCTACAACTTTTATTATTTATTATTGTTACTATTCTTTTCCCTCTGTCCACAATCCTTAGTTATGGGACCTCCTGGATGGAAGAGAAGTTGAGGAATCCTGTATGGCACCATGAAACAGTTTTCTCTTCTTGTCTATTCTTTTCACATTGAACAGTGTTCTTTCTAAAACAATGTTTGCAAAGTGTCATAGTATAGTTAAGCCTTCCATTCATTAATTTATTCATTCTTTACATACTTGTTTAGAGCTTATGGTATTCCCAAGCATGGTCCTAGACACCCTTGAAGAAAAGGCAGACTCAGTTCTTACGTTTCGGAAGCTTACTTCTTATTGGAAAATGATAGCAAGTGAATAAGAAAAAAAAATCATAAACAAGATACTTTCATGAAGCAACATTCAATACAAAAAAAAAAAAAAAAACAACCCCCAAACAAAAAAGATTGATGTATGGAGTGTCATGTGATGAGTTCTTTTAGAAGCAGTGATCACAAAAGGACTCACGGAAGCACAGATGCAAGGAGCCAGACATTTGAAAACTTGGACGGAGATAATTGTAGGCAAAGGGAATACAAAGTGCAAAGACTGTTAAGTGGCGATGTATTTTAATGCGTTTGAGGGGGAAAAAAGAATGCAAATTGGAGAAGGAAGTAAAGTGAGCAAGAAGGAAGCTATTTTGAGGAGATGCTTTTTAATGACTTTCAGAAACTCAATGTGACTGCAAAAATTTGAAGTTACCTTGCAGCTTTCCTATTTTGTAATTCTTATAGTTTCTTCTCACTGCCCCAAATGCCAACTGTGATATCGGTCATCACTTGAATGATCAGGCCCATCTCCCAAAGGCTCTGACTTACTGCCCCTGTATTTTCTGTATCAAAAGATGGTCTGGTTCAGTGTTTGCAATGCTGTGTACTCTATGATATTCGGTTTCCTGGGAAATATACTCTCTTGTCTCTTTAACTTAGAATTCCTGACTTTCTTCTTCTTTACCTTTTCATTTTTTCAGGGCAAAATTTCCATTTCATTTAGGAGGAAAGCATCCAAAGAAAAGTATTAAATTTTTGTGTTTGTCCTTCCAGGGGAAAATTGCATATTAAAAGAAGACATTAATCAATTGGGTAGACTGTTTTTGAGGACTCATATTTTTCAGAGTTTTTAAATTTTATTTTATTTTTGGTACCCTCTGCTCCTTGGGCTACAACTTGTTTTACTTATTCTTGTAAATGAAGGAAACCTGGAAATTTCCCATTGCACCTAAAACTGGGTGTTTAGTGAATTCCTGTGGTACACAAATCTTTATGTATTATAATTCACTTTTACATCTAAAATGATTGTGTTATTAATGGTGTGTGACTAAAATATCAAATGTATGTAGACAGGCACTCAAAGTCTATTTCTTCCCTGGTAGCTATATTTGTTATTCAAACAACCTGTTACTTTTTTCTCTCTCCTGGATTACTTGACAATTTTTTTCTCACCCTGTCTTATTATGTGTAGCCTTTTGGTTCATATGCTACTATATCTTTGCATTTCACAAACTATACTCATGGATTCTGCATGGAAATGTATTTAATTTTCTGCCAGAATATCAGCCCACCACTCCAGAGCTGCTTAGAAAATTTTCTTTGATCTATCTTCTTACCTTCCAGAACCAAGAGAGCTGAACCACAGGAATCCAATCTTAATATTGATGACTGACTCTAATCTAGGATCTCATTATTATTTAGCTTGTCTTGGTATTCAATCTTGAGGACTGCTTCTTGGTAATATTAATAAAATGCATTTGAATATTTTGGATCCTGTTTTGTAGCAGGTTTGACTTCTTATTGTCAGTTTTTGGTCAAATATTTAAAGATTGTTTTGTGGACTTAGTTGCAAGTTAACTACATTGCTATTCACTATGCAAATACTGATAGATGAGCTGGGTTATTATTAATATTATTGTAATTGTGCTTTTAGTGTACAATCTGAGAGTTTGTTATTAGGCAGCAGAATTTAGAGACAGGTTGTTACAACAAAAGTCTTAAATGTGGTCCTTCTTTAAGATTTCCATGGGTTGGTTACTGTGTTGGCTTTGTAAAACGGCATGATTTCTCTCATATAATTTTCTAAATGTGTTTGCACAGTGTCTAAATGTGGCCTGTGCTGCTATCTGAATGACTATGTGGAGAATGTCTGAGATGCTTTTTATGGGCGAAGAGCTTCTGGGAGTAGCAGAGGTATAATCTGAAATCAGCTACCAGGTTTCTAATTGCATCCTTGCATAATGTAGGCTGAACAGACTGAGAGAACTTCAAAAGGTTTTACTTTTTTTTTTTTTTTTCATAATGGGGAATGGGTAAGACAGGACAGCTTCCACTCAGAATTCTGTAACTTTTAGAACTAAGTAATTCTTTTTGTCAATCTGTTCAGTGGCAGCTAGGGAATCGAGGTAAACCAAAGATATATTTTAAAAAAGGGTTGAAAATCATACTGAAAAATTCTTAAAATGCAAATTCATTACTTATAAGATTTAGAACTTAAATTTTACAGATATTTTGTACCATCTAGAATAATCTCTCTATGGATCTTTTTTTTTTTTTAATCAGGAATTGAAAAAAGAAATAGTGATGAAAGATAAACACCAAACTGGCAATGTTTGTCATGATGACATTGGAGCATTACAAGGAATCACTTTTACCTCCGTATATATAAATTTTTGTACAAAATTTATAAATTTTTCTACAAAATTGTATAAATTTTTGTACAAAAGTAAAGATTATTTGTGTGTGTGTGTGTGTGGGGATGTACCACGGATTGAATCCAGGGATGCTTCACCACTGAGCCACATCCCAAGCCCTTTTTTTATATTTGATTTTGAGACAGGGTCTCGCTAAGTTGTTGAGGCTGGCTTTGAACTCACGATCCTCCTGCCTTAGCCTCCTGAGCCACTGGGATTACAGGCACAACCACCGTGCCCAGCTCCAATCCACTTTTGTTTTAGTGTTTTTTTCTCAAAAGTTATATATATATATTTTTTGCTTCACATAAATTTTTAATTGATAGAATTCAAATATGACTGATAGTTAAATGCTTTATGTACCTATTCCTGATTCCATTTTTCTCTGTCCTGAATATTGAGAAGTTGATGGATGTTTAAATCAGGAGCAGTGGCGCATGCCTGTAATCCCAATGGCTCAGAAGGTTGAGGCAAGAGGATCGCAAGTTTGAGGCCAGCCTCAGCTACTTAATGAGACCCTAAGCAATTTACAATGATCCTGTCTCAAAAAATTAAAAAGGGCTTGGGATGGGGCTCAGTGGTAAATTGCTCCTGGGTTCCATCTCTGGTACCAAACACAAAAAAAGTTAGTATTATCACTTCAATGCATGATGTTAAGCTTTTCATTACATGTACATAGATTATAAAATATTTACAGTATTATTTTGAATGTTCTTTAAAGTTTATGTGTGTGTATATGTGTTTATAGTATCATTCTATATGCATCAATTTGTGAATTTACTTTTTAAAAATTAACATTATTTTTGAATATATCCATGATAACATGTATAGTTCCAGTTAACTAGTTCTTTCCATATGTTTATTGGTGCATTACAGTTGTACATAATAGTGGCATTTATTGTTACATATTTGCACATGCACACAATATAACAGTATAATTTAGCCAATATCATACTCCAGTGTTTCCCCTTTCCCTCTCTCCTCCCTCCTTGGTCCCTTTCCTCTACTCTACTGACACTCCCCTACACAGTTTTTGCTCTTTTTCTAGTTTACTCCTTTTTATTGCTGCAAAATATCCTATTATATTAATATGTCATAAGTAATTGGTTGATTTTCCTTTGCTGGCCATTTAATTTTGATTTTCCAATCTCAACTATTAAAAAAGTTGCTTCAGTGAACACTTTTGAACTACCTCCTTGTGATCATGTGTGAACATTTCTCTAGGTAATAAAGCTAGAGGCAGACTGCTGAGCTGTGGAGTTTTAACATCCACTTTCCTAGACGTTACCAAGGTACTTCTGTGAATTTGCCCTCCACCAGTTCCTCTGGAACAACAAGCTAGTTAGTGTTCTAAATTTTCAATGCTGCCAATCTGATGCGCATGAAGTGGTATCTCATTTCTTTATATTAATTTTTATTTCCCTGATAATCAATGAAGGTACCTATTCACATGTTAATTTTTCTGAGTTTATTGTCTGTTTTGAATTGCCTATGTAGGAGCAGAAAAGTATACCTTTCCTTACCTAGCATAGTCACAGTTGACACTTCTCTAACAAAAGACAGGTTAACAAGAGAAATGCATAATAAAATCATTTCATCCAAATTTTACATGACATGAAAACTTTTAGGAATGAAGATCCAAAGACTTAGGGAAAACTGCCTACTGCTATTCTTAAGTTCAATGAAGTCCCTACAGCTGTGTAGAAATGTGATTGGACAAAAGGCTATGACATCATGGTGGTGGACTGAGTAGGAGACCCAGCAAGACCTATGTGTTCAGGTTCCTCTTGGCCTCTTTGTGTAGCATCCCTTCCTCCTGGGGTTAGGCAGGACCCCTCTGGAAGGGAAAAAGAATGAAGCAAATTCCTAGATTTTATGGCTTCCTTTGGGAAAAGGAGACCTGGTCCTATTTTCTATGACCTGCCTTAGCAAACAAGAATTCTGGTGTCTAGGGTTCACTCTGGGGGAGAAAGAGGGGTAGAAATGAGATAGGCAGAAGAAGTTAAGAGACATTGCTTCTGAGACCTTTTTCATTTTCTTTATTTGAGTATTTAGTATGCCAAAGCGCCATACTTTGGGCTATCATTTTTCAAATATGTCTGTGTCTCCTGTCTTTTTCTATTAAATTATTTGTCTTTTTCTTAGATATTTGTGAGACACACACACACACATACACACATACACACACACACGTGTATATATAGGTATATCTTGATTACTAATACTTTTTAGTTTTATATATTGAAAACATCTGTGATTTTATATTTATATATTGTATCTTTTTCTATGCGGAACATATGTTAAGAGCAGTGTAGTCAAATTTATTAATCTTTTATGTTATTTCCCAGGCAAATCATTTTGCATATATGTGGCCAATTATACCTGCATCTTATATGGTATAGTACATTTCCCCCTAGTGATTTTATTCCCCTCAGAGTATCTGCATATTTGATTCTGTTTCCATACTTTATTTTGTTTCTTTTTTTTTTTGTTCATCTTCTCACCAATAAGACATACCTTCATGCAATAAAATAAATCTCAACATCTCACAAATCCTGTACCTTGTTCTTCAAATTGTCTTTTATATTTTTGTCTTTCTGCTCTTCCACAAGTATTTTACTATTAGGTTAAGTACCACAAAGACCATTGTTGGGATTTGGATTGTAATTTCATTTAATTAAAATCTCATGATCGAACTGACATCTTTATAATTATAATGTTATAACATTATAATGTTAACTTTTTCCAGTCTTGAATGTGGTCCATTCTGCTATTTACTTAGATCTTCTTTTTTATGTCCTTCAATAATGTTGATAATTTTTTTTATAAAGTTCTTTCAGAAACCTTTTATGAGATTTATTATTGATAGCTTATGCCTTTTTAAAAATATAATTTTGAGTGGAATGTTATTTCCTATTACATTGTCTGTTACATAGGAACTCTGTTGAGTTTTAAAATTCTGACCTCATATCTAGTTACTTTGCTGATTTTTTAAATTCAAATCACTTACCCAATTATTTGTACATATGGTACAAGTATATATTGTAAAATTAATCTGCAAATAATAGGTGCTTTTGTCTTTTCGTTTCTTATTATTTTACCTCTTAAGATAGTAAAGACTTTTACCTCATACCATATTATTGTCTAGGATATGTAGGATAGCTAGTGCAATGTTGTATTGGGGCTCGGAAAATGATACCTCAAAATGTGCCACTTTGGATCCAAAACCAGGGGTCCTGGGAGCAGCAAATGCAGGGCAGGGCTCACTAAGAGTAGTTCCTCCCAAGGGAATGCAGGTGTCTAGGGCACCCTTCCCTATAAACTCACCCAACAGGGAGAATTAACCTGCAGAAAAGAAATCTAGAGTTGATACCACACCTTGGAAACTTCATCCCAGGCTAACTGTTCTTTGGGTCTATTAATCTCCCCTAAATATCCTCTAAAGTTGCTTACACTCCCCCAGTACCCTCCCCCCTCTTTTCTCCTTGGGTTATGGGGTACCTAGGTACAGGCAATAAACTTGTATGCCTTTCCTCCTGTTCATCTGTCTGTGGTCAGTTTCTTTCTGTTGACTTAATTATCAAACCCTCCAAGGGCAGAGGGGAAGTTGCTTTCCTCCCTTCAGTTGAATGCAAATAATAACAATCACCATCCTAGCTTTGGTTCTGATTATTAATGGGAATGCTTCTATATTTAAATCATATTTCCCCTTTATTTGTCTTTAAATGCAGTCATTGTCTTCATAGATACATACCCAAAGCAAATAAATAATTTCTATAATAAATATATGTATGTGAATAAAAGTAGTTTAGGAGCTTATAGAATTTATAGAACAACCTATAGATTTGAAAACTCTGCAGCTCAGTGTCCCAAATCACTGCAAGATGGAAACAGTGGTGAAGAGACAAACAAACCACCAAACTGGCTTGCAAATTTCTCCAAAGTGAAGACATTTGCAATATGAAAGATGCAGATGGAAGTCAGATTGGAACGGCCCTTATCAGGAAGAACAGAATTTTAAGAGATGGCTGCCAGGTCCCCTCACTCCCCACCCCAGGTCTCCAGTCAGAGGGAGGCACTAACCCTTGCCATCAGATCATTTCAAAAAATCGTGCAAAGAAGACTCATCCGAACCTTCTATCCTTTGATGTCCTAAATCTCTTCCTACCTTTTATTAAGCCAGTTTATAAACCCTTCAGCCGCAGTCTGGCTGGGCACAATTCAGGAGCCACTTGTCAAAAGAAACTAACTTTATTTTTAGAACCACACACACCAAACAAAACAGCTCCTCAGGAAAAAACCCTCAGAGCCCAACTGCCACCACCAGCTTCCCACAAGCCTCTCACCCCAACACCAGCCTCTCCACCTCCCACACTCCTCCTGCTCTTGAGGCCGATTGGCTGGGTCGCGTTGGCGGAGCCAAAGAAGTCCCCCAATGAGCAGCTCCGTGGTCTGAAAGGGCAGGGAAACAGCCCAATGAGCATCACCGCAGAGGAGCCAATCAGCTAGATGTTGCTGGGGCCGCTGTGAGCCAATCATCACCTGGCAGCTGGAAGTTTGCTGGCAGCTGGAAGTTTGCTGGGGCCCCTTTGGCTGTGGCTCTCAACACCCTTCACCCCTAGTTTGGGGAGCGACTCTCTATATAGGGTGCCTTTTTAAAATCTGTTTATTGTCAGATAATTTGCAGGTCCCCAGTACATCACTGTTTTGGTAGAGAAGTTTTTCCTTACAACAGCAAAATCCTCATAACTGCCACCTCTGGGCACCCACACTGTGGCTTGCATTGCTGATATCCCCAAAATAAGACACTGTAGAAGATTGTTGCCTTTGAAATCAGATGTAGCTGCGACAGCTGCTTAGCCCTCACTACCAGCCCAGTGGATTCTGCATGGCCTCTGCTCCTTTATATCATCAACTGCTGGTTCAAAGTAAAGGAGTGTGTCTTCAAAACTGGTGGAGCCATTGTGTGCCCACACTTCCCGGCTGCCAGGGAACATGAGCTGACAAGAGTTGGACACTTTTCAGCTTCAATATTAGTGGGTGGGCTCTGTCTCAAAGGGCAGAGACTCCTTCAAAGAAGAAAGTTCATATACCATGGTTGAAAGAATAATAAAAAAAAAAAGAAAAAGAAAAATGTCCATGAAACTCTATATAGGCTTTGAAAGTTGCTAGAGAGTTCTTCCCCTCGACTCAGGGGAAGAACAAATTTTCATTTTCTTTTGACTGGAAATTTAGGAACACTCCTTTCCATCATGGACCACACATGAATCCAGGCATCAAATCTGCAACAAGGTATTCATCCTGCACATCATCTATGCAAAAAAAAAAAAAAAAAAAAAAAAAAAAAAAGTCCTGTGAGCTCAGGGCAAAGTTTACAAGTCACAACAAGATTTCTCTAACTGCCAAATTAGAAGCTTAGTGTTCTGTGCCCAAACAATTTTGCCTAAACCATCATTACCAATAATAATCTGTGGGATCCCAGCTCAGCTGGATATTTGGCTGGTGATATGTGAGGTGGAATGGAATGTAGGGTAGTCCTCTTTAGCTCCATTAGCTGGGCATTGCTAAGCAGTAGCAACCGGCTTTTGGGAGCCTGTCCAGTAGAGGTATATGTAATTTTATGTAGCCACTTATGAGTCAGGAGACACATAGGCTGTCTAATTAAAAATGCCCTTTTGTACAGGCTCTTTTCAGACCCCAACTGCACTTTTATACAAAGGAATGCATAAATATACATGATAATTGACTCTAATGACAGGAAAAGAATGTGATGAAACATTTCCTGATAAAATCTAGTCTCAGCATGCAAAGAGGATCAGGACTCCTCTTCAGTCACAGTGATTTACAGCCTACAGGGTGAAATTCTAAAGGGTGAAGCAATTTTCTTCTAAATGGAGAATCTATGTGTGGAGAGGAGCAGAGACCTCTGTGTTATCTGGACAAGGAAAAATTATTAATGTTCTCTCGATAGAAAAGAAAAGCCCTGTTTGATGAGCCAGGCTGCCTTCACGGCCTTTCTCCTTTTCAGGTTTCAAGTCAATTTTTCAACTCTCTTATAAGTGTGTTGTGCTTCTGATTACATAGCAGTTAGGCTCAGTAAGCAGCATGAAAAGACATTGTTTCTGGGCTTTCTTCCATTGTTTTTTTTTTTTAGAATATGCCTCTAGACACACTTCCTCTATTCTATGATGAATCTGACACTCTTCGGAGATATGGAATGTAATTGTAATGATCAAGGATCTGAGTGTTGCAAATGCATCTTTGAAACTAGACACAGTTGTTAGAATACAATTATGGAAGATTCAATGAACATTCCATGAATCTTAGGGGTGGGAGTGTGCAGGGACCTCCTTCCATATAATGCTATGGATTAATAAAGCCCAATGTGACATCTGATGGATCATTTATCGGATTTCTCATGTTAAAAGCATTCCGTGTGGAGCTTCTCACAGAAATAGCTGTAGTTCTCTTTGGGAAAGAATTGAAAAAGTACATAGATAAATGGAACCGTGGGGGGAATAAACAAATATTCCATCTGATTCAAAACAGGGTTTTAGTGATTACAAT
This sequence comes from Urocitellus parryii, assembly GCF_045843805.1. Taxonomy (NCBI): domain Eukaryota; kingdom Metazoa; phylum Chordata; class Mammalia; order Rodentia; family Sciuridae; genus Urocitellus; species Urocitellus parryii. The sequence goes on along the minus strand of NC_135544.1, from coordinate 26,990,402 downwards.
AACCAATAACAGAACAGCTACCTGGATACTGCTTTGAACAGCAAGCACCTGACAGATTTAGCTCTGATGATACACATTATGTTGTGGGAAAAGAAAAAAAAAAAAACAAGCAAAACTACTGTCTTTCCTCATGGGTATACTTCCTCTGATACTATTTAAGTGGTCTTTGTAAAGGGTATGAAAATATGAGTCAATTTAAAAGATACATGTTTTCAAATAGTCCAGAATATTCACTGAAGTGGACATCTGAAACCAAATTATGGGACTAGTATCTCAGAATTCTATCAAAGTATACAGTCTTTTATGGATATTGAGTGAAATTTGATATTCTGTTATAAATTTAAGATCCAGATATGGCTATTAAAATGGCCATCCGGGTCACTCTGTCTTATGCTTTCACCTGCTTTTCTCACTTTTTCCTGCTAACAATTCTGGTGAAAGACCCTGGCTTTGGAGGTGGTAGAGTCTGTTTTCTGGTTGGGCACAACAGGCTCCTGGAATGTGGTAGATAGGACCCGCCATGCTGAGAACATTAGTGCAATTGACCATCTGGTGAGAGAATGAGATTCAGGTTGCCTGGCAGAATTCTGGTGGGAAGTTGGAGGCAGGAAATGTTTCTTACCTTGCTTCTACCTCCTCCCCTTCCTGACGCTCCTTCCCTCTACCCTGTATTTAAGTTTCTGTAGCTCCTCAGGTGTCTCCCTGTGGCTTGAGCAAAACCTGCCAATTGGTTAGCATTGCACGTCAGCCCTCAGGAAGGGGAGCTTGCATTTAATAAGACTGGGATTAGGAGGGTGGGATAACTCTTAAGGAAGGTTTTGCTAAGAGATTCTCTCATTCTTTAAAATTTTTTAGAAGTTATCTTAGAGTAGTTTTGATTTTCATTTCTCTAATTGCTAGAGATGATGAACATTTTTTCAAATATTTGTTGATCCGATTGTATATCATCTTCTGAGAAGTGTCTGTTCAATTCCTTGGCCCATTTATTGATTGGGTTATTTGTTGTTTTTTTTTTTTTTTTGGTGTTAAGATTTTTGAGTCCTTGTATATCCTAGAGATTAGTGCTCTATCTTACATGCATATGGTAAAAAATTGCTCCTAAAATGTAGGCTCTCTATTCACCTCGCTGATTGTTTCTTTTGCTGAGAAGAAGCATTTTAGTTTGAACCCATCCCATTTATTGATTCTTGATTTTAATTCTTGTACTATAGGAGTCTTATTAAGGAATTCAGGGCCTGTATTTTGTTCATTTATTTATATTGGTGCTGAGAATCGAACACAGTGTCTCACACATGCTAGGCCAGCACTCTTACCACTGAGCCACAACCTGATTCTCTCAGTTTTGACAACTTCTGTTCCCTAGATATACATGGCACATTTCTTCCCTGGTTCTCATTTACTCACTACATTTCTTTTGTCGTGCTTGAGGAAGCCTCTGACCATGCTTTGGTTTGAGATTCAAAAGTTCATGTGTTAGGCAATGCAGCAATATTCAGAGATGAAAAGATTGGGTTAATAGCTATAACTTCATCAGTGGGTTAACCCATTTGATGGGTAGGTAATTTGAATGGATTACTGGGTGGTAACTGTAGGCAGACAGGGCATGGCTGGAGGAAATAGGTCACTGGGGGTGTGCCCTTGGGGACTTTATTTTGTCCCTGTATCTCTCTCTCTTTTTCTGCTTCCCAGGGACCATAAACTGAGCTGTTTTCCTCCACCACACTCTTCCATCATATTGTTCTGCCTTACCTCAGGCTCAGAGCAATAGAGTTGTCTGACCATGCAGTGAGACCTCTGAAACAATGGGCCAAATGCTATGTATTAATAAAGCCCAATGTGACACCTGATAGGTCATTTATTCTCCTCTAAGTTGTTCTGGTTAGGTAGGTGTTTGGGTTGCAGTGTTGAAAAATTGGCCTAACACAACCCATATAGTTTAGGTTGGTGCCCACTTTGGTTCCTTCATCCCTTTCTGCTCTTGTGCATTTACACCCTCATCCTGGTGACCCCATAACGGGTTCATGGTCCAAAACAGCTATCTGTCCTCCAGCCATCACCTTCTTCCTAAGCTTCAGGACCATGTCAACTCCATTTTGGATTAATGGATATGAGTCCAGAGTCTCTAATATCTAAGAGCTTCAGAAAATAAGAACGAGCTTTAAAAAACATTTCTTATATGTGTTCTCTAGATTCATTTTATTGGGCAAAGCCCCTCCAGAATTATTTGGAATTTTTTCTTGATTCCCACACCCCTAATCCATTAAACCAAATCAGTTGCCAGTTCTTGCCGATTTTGGCTCCCTGAATCAACAGTCATGTGCTGCATAATGAAGTTTCAGTCAACAATGGGCCAACATATGACTATGGTCCATGAGATAATGTTGCTTCCTCACATTATAGCTGCATTAGTTTGTTCAAATATACTCTGGGATGTTCACCCAGTAAAATGGCCTGAACATGTGTTTCTCAGAATGTATTTCCATTGCTAAGCAAAGTATGAATGAAACTTGAATCCATCTCCATCCCCCATTTTAGGCCCTTGCTGTTCCCCCCTTGGATTACAGCAGCCACCTCCCGTGTTCTTGGAGTAGGGGCAGGGTTGTGAATGAACCATGCCAACTCTGGAACTGGAATTCTAGCTATTCTGGGTAGATTAGATCAGATAATGTATGTAAAGCATTTATACAGTATCTGGCTTGCAATGAGCATTCAATATATGTTAGCAATTATTGCTATCTCCCTTTAAAAAAATTACAGTTTCTGCTTCTGCTTTGGATTGGGGCTCTCTGCATAAACAGCAGATTCTTTCACTATCAGGTACTTAAGGGCAGGGACCTATATTATTCATCTCTTGTTTTCCAGCACTTGACACATCACTAGCAGATGGTAGGCTCTGAAATGAGTGGCACTGGGCTACTTGTGTAGGACTGCCATTCTGCGGGGGGCAGAGCAGACTTCATGGAGCTCCACAAATCACACATACGGGTGACTACTGATTATTTCTACTCATTATTCTGAAATTGGTCACAGACCAAGTGTCCCTACTTTTCATATTTTTCCTCCTAATTTAGTCTTTATTCCCAATATAGGCTCCTAATACTTCTGCTTTGAATTTTTTCCCCTAATCTTCTAGAAGCCTGTCTGTTTTACTTTATACACACACACACACACACACACACACACAAACACGCGCACACAGACAAATGTCACACCTGGAAAATTGTAGTTATAATAATAATAATCATGATCACAGTTAATATTTTAGCACACCTATTAAGTCAGAGCCTTTTAAAAAACACTTTTTACAACTCCTCTCATTTAATTCTCACAACTCCATAACATAGTCCAATTTTGAATTTTCATTTCCCAGATAAGGAAACTGAGGCAAGGCCCCTCCAGAATTATTTGGAATTGTTTCTTGATTCCCACACAGCTAATCCATTAAAACCAGATCAGTTGTCAGATCTTGCCAATTTTAGCTTGATAACCCGCCCAGTATGCCTCGCTAGTAAGATGTTCATTGGATATTAATTGAATCTCAGTCTCCCTATTTTTTCTTCCACATAACTTTAATTCCCCCCCACCCCAATATTTTTAAACACTTATGTTTCTCCATCATGCAGTGTGCGCTTTAATTTTTAAATCACCTTTACATGCATTATCTTATTTGATCTTCAGAACAACTGAGGTGGATAAGGCAGGCTTTGTTAGGCATTGTTATTTGGAAATATAGGACATTAATTCCAGAAGTGTTTTAAAGGATAATGAACCCAGCCCTTCCATTTGTTTTAGGAAATCAAGCCTCCGACAAATTAAAGCCCTAGTTTCTGCAGCTTGGCACTCTACCCAGAGCGAGTCTTTGAATTTGTGGTCACCTGGATGCTGTGGTGTTTAAGTTGACTTTGGAGCCAATTTTTCAACTTCTCTGAGATCTTCTTTTTAAATAGTTTTTTTTTAAACCTCACATGGCTGTTGTGAAAAACAAATAAGTGAAATTAATAAAGAACAGGTGTGACACCGTCCTGACAATCATTAAATATTAGTCAGAAGTCAGCGATTTTTGTTCCTTCTCCTCTCATCTCTTTTCTCTCTCTAAACTCTCAAGCCCATCTCTTCAACCACTCTCTTGACTCAGTTGTCTACCTCCCCTCCCTTCTGTGCTGGGCAAGACTCCAGTTCCCAATTAATCCAAACACTCCACTTCTTTGCCCGCATGCTGGCACTGCTGTCTGCGGTGACACAGGCGCATCTGGAACTGCTACTCCTTCCGATCTCACCTCAGCTGGGCCCTCAATTCTGCACAATTATTTTCGGTTCCAGTTCCATTTCCCTCACAGCACTTCTAGGTTTTCTGCTTATTCCTCAAAACTCCTGACCTCAGCACCTCACCCATCCCGTGCAGCAAAAGACTTTGCCTTCTACTTGTTGTCATTTGAATCTAAAATGTTCCCTACAGGACCATGTGTAGGCTTGTTCCCCAGCCCATGACACTAATGGGAGGAAGTAAGGTTACTGGGACCTTCAGCTTGACTTCTTGGCTGCCACGTGGTGAACAGCTTCCCTCTACTCTGGCTACTGCCCAAAGTGATGGAGCCCAGAGACCACGGATTAAAACCTCTGAAACCGAGAGCCAAAATGAATCTTTCCTCACTTTTAGTTGATTATCTTAGGTATTTTTGTTACAACAACAGAAAGATGACTGGCAACTGTACAAAGAAAACCCATTAGGGTTCTTATAATCGCTAACATCAACTGAGTGCTTACTGTATGCCAGGCATTGTCCTAAGTCTTTCACTTACATTATCTCATTTATCTTTCACTAAGTGTCATGAAATAGATACGATTATTATTGTTTTATTTTAGACTGAAGCAACATGGGCTCAGAGAAGTTGGGCCATTTCCCCAAGGTGAAATGGCTTGGGGATGACAGCCACAACCACCTGTGGACTCTCTCTAGACCTGACCTTGAATATCAAGGTCAACATTGAGAAACAGCAAGTTTCTCAATGTTCTCTCCTATAAACGACACATTTGCTTTCATTAATTATTGTTATTTTTAAAATATTTTTAGTTGTAGATGGATACAATACCTTGATTTTGTTTATTTAGTTTTATGTGGTGCTGGGGATGGACCCCAGGGCCTCACACAAGCTAGGTAAGCGTTGTACCACTGAGCTACAGCTCTAGCCCCATACTTTCATCAATTATTAAAAATTAGATTAAAAAAGTTTGTGCACAAGATTGAAAGAGAAAAAACAGGTATGAAAAAAAAGAGTAGTCCCTAATCTTAGCCTTAATTTTTTCTTCCATAGGAGCAACCACTTTTAGATACCTTTTTGATATTTGTGTTTATTTCTAAATATCATGCTGTTGTCACTAGCTAATTTGTTTTGTTGACTTTCAATTGACTTCCCACAGGGAGATTGAGGACTTAGCTCTTTCACGTAGCAACACCCTCTTCCTCTCCATACATACCACACTTTCTCTCCCTTCCCATCCTCCAACAAGTCAAATTCATTGATGTATTATGTAATGTAAATGCTAATCACAGCTAAGCCATAGGTACTTTGTACTTATTTTCCCTTCCTGAACACTGTAATGTAAGGCCTAAAATTAAGGTCCACTGTTATGTGCTTCCTTGATATTTGGTGAAAATAGGAGGCTTCAAATGGTCTAATTACAACTCCCCCTCAACACTCAGCCTCCAGAGATAAGGTCCCTAGTCAAAGAACCCTCCTTATTAAGAGAACCAAGAACAGCTCCTGCATCTCTGAATAACGCATCTGTTTCCTGCCAGCCTGTGGATTTGTACAAACAAGTGCATGCTGTCATGGGAACATGGGTCTTTGATGCTACAAAGTGTGCTTCTTGCAGCCTCTGGGTGTTCACCCTGTTCCTGAGTGCAGCAGTCCATGTGGTCCTGTGAGCTGTGCAGTCTTTCTTCCCAGGGATGTTATAATCAAACTACATTCACTCTTTTTTGCCCATTGTCAGGTGTTTTGGTTTGGCCATTCCTCCCTCAGCAAGGGGTGAAGGAGGTGTTTTAGTCTGTTTAATGCTGCTATTACAGAATACCTGAGACTGGGTAACATAGAAAGACAAAAAAAAAAATAATTCCTCACAATTCTGGAGGTTGGGAAAATCAATATGAAGTTGCCAGCATTGGGTGAGAGTCTTCATGCTGCATCTTAACATGATAGATAGGCATCATGTGGTGAGAGTGGGGGAGTATGCAAATTCAGATCTTTCTTTTTCTTCTTATAAAGCCATTAATCTTATCTCAGGGTCCCCAACCTCATGTCCTCATCTAACCTTAATTAGCTTCCAAAGACTCTGCCTCCAAACACCATCAACATATGAATCTGGGAACTAAGTGTCCAACACATGAATTTGGGGGGCATACATTCAATGAAATCATAGCAGCAGGTGATCAAAACACATATCTCTCAGTGTTTCTGGTATCAATAATGATCTTCTTGGGGTTCCCTAAGCTTTTCCCACTTGTAAAAATCCCTTATTCCTTCAATGCTCAACTTTAATCTCTTCTCTGAGCTGCTGGCCTGCTTTTCGTCTGGGTTCCTCATGCCTGCTCTTTAGCCGTCACCTTTGAGAAATTTTGCATGTCTGAAAATGTCATTATTCTCCCATTTACTTGATAGCTTGGCCAGGTTTAGGATTATTGGTTGGAAATTATTTTTTCCTCACAATATTGGAGCCATTTTCCATATCTTTTAGTTTCCAACATTGATGTTGAGAGGTTCAAAAACCACTCAAATTCCTAAGCTTTTGTATGTGACCTGTTTTTCCTTTGCTCTGTGGAAAAGATCCTCCTTCAGCCCCTTTTAAAACTGACGGATGAGATACACACGTGTGATTCCGTTTTCGCTCAATTGAACTTGGCACTTGCTATGACGTCCTTCTAATCTGGAAACTCACATCCTCAGCTCTGGCTTAGTCCCTTGATGATTTTCTCCATTCCATTTTTGTTTCCTATTTTTCTTCTCTTTCTAGAACTCTCATCATACAGACATCAGCTCCCTTCAATAGTTTCCCATTTTTTTTTCACTTTTTCTTTTCTTCCATCTTTTCTCTGTCATTTTAATCTTTGGCTTTCTGGATGTTTTGACCTTATCTTTCAATATTTATTTCTCCTGTTATATTTTTAACTTCAAGATTTATTTTGGCATTTTTTTAATGGGGAATCTCTATTTTTGTGGGTGAGATTTTTGATTTTGCTTCACTGTAGGATGCATTGGCCATTATTTTCTTGAAAAATCCTCCATGTCCTTGCTTTTGTCTGACAGGCACGCCAGATTTCCAGGGAACGTTCTTTTAAACTCTTGACTGGAGGAATACACCACATGAGCAGTGTTCTGCAAAATGTTCCCTCTGCTCACTATCTTTCAATTTCCAAAACTGCGTTGCTGATGTTATATTCCTTTTGGGTTTTTATACTTTTTACGTATCAATAACTTCATGCCATTTAAGAGGATTTAGGTTGGGGCTGAGGCTAATGCATCTGTGAAGCTTTCATTTCTTTATTTTTACTTTTACCCATTCTTCCTTCATTTCCTCTTCCTTGAGCTAAACTCATTTCTATTCTGATTGATACTGGAATCCAATGCCCTTCTGTTTCCACAGAGGCATGGTTACAATAGTTTATTTTTAGCTGACAAATAATTATTGTATGTTAATGGAATATGATGGTGTATGATTTCGGAAAATTGGTGATTTTTAAAATTTTCTACTTAAATCAATGAGCATTATTACTATTCAATCAAATGACAAAGCCAGAAACCTGTGTAACATTCTCACCTTTTTCTCTCCCTTACCTATGGCTTTTAGCTAGTCATGGCGGCCTTTGAATTCTACCTCTTGAAGAGCTCTCACTTTGCATCCTAACTCTTTATCTTTGATCATCTCTTTAGTTTAGGATTTCACACTTCTTGCATGAAATATTCCATTAACCACCTCATTAAAAGTCTTGCTTCTAGCCTTGCCTTCTTCTAAACCTATTATTCAGAAGCTGCCAGAACAACTGATGTAAAAACCCTTGCCCCAGCATGTCATTACCTTCTTTAAAAATCCTCCAAGTCCTCTCTATAGCTTACTGAATCACATTCAGATTCCTCCACTTAGGATTCAAGACTTTCATGCATCTTTCTGAGACCTTTGCCCATCTCCCTAGCTTTGGGTGTTCCATTGTCCCATATCTCCTTACCATGGAAACGATGGGCCATGCTGTTTCCATTTTTTAGAACTTTCTTCATTGCCTGCTCTTTTTCTCCTTCTTATCTAGCTAACTCTACCCATTCTTCAAAAGTTGAAGAGGCCTCCTTTATCTTCTGATCTAGTTTAGAAACCTCTCCTGGGTGCCTTCATCTTATCATCTGAAGATAGCTTTTGTAGCACTGAAATGATATTTTACTTCACTTCTGACTCAGCTAAAACATGTCCATCTTCAGATCTGAGACCTTGTATTACTCAACTTTGTATTCCCAATGCCCGATCCAGTGCTTGACACCAGATGGGCTCTCAATATTTGCTGTAGGATTCCCATTCTGATATTTATATGGATGTTCTATTTTCAAGGGTACTTTAGAATCCCTTTATGAGCACGCTAAAAGAGATTGCTGTGTGGGCATGAGGGAAGTGGAGAAGGAATATAGAAGTTCACATAGATCATCACAGAGGATTATTCCAAATGATCTTTATGCATATTTCATAGTTGTTTTTAGAATAGGGCTAGAACTGAACTGAAGTGTGGCAGTAGGAAGAGATAGAAAGTTCTCTCATTTGTAAGTCTAATGCAATATATTGCATATTCTCAAAGAGAGTTGTTGCAGAATAGTGTCGTTAAAGTACTGTAATAGATAATTGTGTTTGCGGATGCATCACGTGGTATGGCAATAAGACAATGTCTACCGAAAAATTACACATGAAAAATATTGACTGTTAAAAACGCACACACAAATTTGCACCACTAACAGTTGAGCTGTCATTAATTTTCCAAGTAAAAGTTTTAGCTCAGTGTTTACACTCAGTGCTTTTTTCATTCTTACCTTCCCGTGGTGTCCCTTTCTTAGCTTCCTGCAATACTTTCATGTTGAGATTTGTAATTTCCTCAGTTGCATTGCCTTATGATATAGATTACTTGGCTTTAGAAAGAAGATTCCAGATTTGCTATTGCAACTTCTTAGCATTGTGATGGATCCTTACCATAATATCTCCACTTTTTCCCCCCCAGGAATCAGCATAATTTAATGTTAAAGACAGAAGGGATCCAAGATATCATGTCATTCAGAGATTATTTACCAAGAAGTGGTGGAAATGAAGATGGGGATGGTTCAAATCAAAGCCACATCAGGAACTTTTTCAATACATTAGTTGCTGACTCCATGGTTTCTTTCCTCCTGAACCCTGGTGGTGGGCTGCAGTGCTAAATTCACATGTGTGCTTTTACATGCACATACACTCACATGCAACCAAAACCTTCCAGGGGAACATGTCTTTTAGCCCTGCTTTTCTGGATTGAGAACTATTGATTTAGAGTAGCTTTTATTTTCAAAGAAACTGAAGCCTCAAAAGTTCGAGTTTCAGTGCCTGGTCCTGGATTGTAGAGCTAGTGAATGGCAAAGTCAATAAGGCCCCTTATCTCTCCAGGTGTTGGTAAAACACTTCTATTACCTGGACCACTTCCCTGGTTTACTCTTAAAAACCACCTCTACAACTCTGAAGAATCTAGAGAAATCTAAGGAGAGAAACCTGTCTCTCAGGACCCAAGCATCTCTAGAAATCACCACAACATCATTCTGCTAAGGGAATGGTCCTGCATCTCCTCTTCTCAGTCTATTTTCAAAAGTCTTCCAGGACTTTTTAACAGCTGTTGAAAGCTCCAGAGAATTGCTTCTCCATATCAGAACCTTATCCCATAAGTGCGAGAGAAAAGACTAGAGAAGGAGCTAGAGGAATTGGTATTTTCCACCATACCTCTGAATCCAGGGCAAATGAAGATGGGTAGGTAAGTCTATCTTCAAAGGATGCTAAAGCTCCAATTGCCCCAATGGAGTTTGAGAATTGGTGGAGTAGTCCTCCCTGACAATTTAGCAACCTCTGGGCCTGCAAATCACTACCACCCAGTGACAGAGAATATAAACTATCATTCTGAGACCCGACATAGCCACATGGGATTGCTGGTTTCTCTGGGAAGCACAGACACTGTGGTGGGAAAGAAGGGATTATCTGGCATTTTGCACATACTTTTTCCATACAGTAGTCTCCCTCCCAAAGGAAGCATATCTTTGAGCTGGATATTTCTTCTTTTGGCAGGCAGCAGGCCAAGAACTTTCCAAGGAAACCAGTTGCTCCAATTTTTTTTTTTTTTTTCAGATACTGTCCCAAGTAAGTGAAAATCCTGTCTCACAAAGTCCCTGCCTACAAACCAAACAACTTCCCTAAACATTTAAGGGCCCCAAAGAGTGAGTAGTAAATACGATTAGTGATTAGAGCCGACTTAGTTGTCATACCCCAGAAAGCAAGGGAAGGCTAGCTGTGGCTGAAGTTGCTGGAGAAAGCACATCCTTGTAAAGGGAAGTGGACCCGGGAAAGGTCAGTGGTCAGACTGCATTCAGAACTGGCTCAGTCAAGTACAGCAAACAAAAGATAACTAAAGAATAAATAAGGAGAGTGGCTGAGCTGGGCTGGACTGGGAGATGGCAGCTGCAGATCATGCCCTTCCTGGGGAAAGCAGAATTGAAACCTCACATTAAACAGAACCTCCCACCCCCACACATATGCACTAATCTATACACACACCATATAAAAGGCCTTCTCTTTGGGCTAAAGATTAATAAAGCAATAAGTGATTGCCTAGAAGGGTGAGTTCTAGAGTTTGCTCTAGCAGGCTAGGAAAACAACAGATGGTGGAAAGTTTGCTTTTCCTGTTTGCAAATCACATGAAGTAAGACAGCAAAGCTGTCATTCGATTTTTAGGAGTTTTGTTTTGAACAACTTGGATTCAGTTCAAATGGTGCTAGTTGTGTGCGATGCATTTGAAAGTGTATTACTGGACTTTTCTCCATTTTTAAAATATTAAGATAGGCAGCTCATCAGTTCTTTGGAAGGAACACATCTCCAATTGGGAGGCAGGACAGACTTTGAGGCCACCCATGGTGGCCTTACCTGCTGCTCTTCTCTCCCGCCTCCCAGTTTCATCAAGTCCCACCACATTTCCTGGTGACTGTTTGTCTTCTCCTTCACCATCACCCTTTCAGAATATTGTTTCCTCCACTTGTTGCCTAAAGGAAAGAATGACCTGGGGTCCAATTATTTTCTCTGCAATTTAACTTTTATATCTATGTCATGAGTGTTTTCTAGAAACCAAAGGTTTTCTGTACTCAAAAGCTTTCTGTCACTAGTTTTTCTTTGTGAAATCAAATCCAAATCGGATCCAGCCTATAATCTCTCTGCCCCATCTCTGTCACCTGCCTGGCCTGCTGTCTGCATACCTTGTCTCAGTGTACTCCCTTGGCTGGGGAGTACACTTCTGGTTTATGAAGCCTGCTTTTCCTCCACATTGCTTGTTGAAGGTCCTGTCCAGGCCTTAAGACATTCCTCAGTCTAATCCTTTCCAGAGGGACTTCCTTCATTCTTCAATGTGGAATAAGCCTGTTGCTTCCCTGTTTTCCCACAACCCCTCTCTGATGATAGCTTTGCTGTTGCATTTGCCGTAAGTGCTTCATGTTGTAGTCATGGGTGTAGATCTCTCACCCTCCCTTTGTCCCTTGAACTTCTTGAGTGATCAGGGAAGAGAGGATGTTATGAGATGATAATGAGGGAGCAACAGTAGTAAGAGTAGGATGGGGGAAGATGACAGTAAGGCAAATATCTTTCCCATGCCTCTGATTTGGTATTATAATTCACTTTATAAATATAATCTCATAGTTGGAAGGCTTATATGTGTTTACTAAAACTAAGGATATATCTGCAATCAAATGTTCCATAATATGTAGAAGTATGTAATGCACAGCTATAAAGAGGGTATATAATGAAATATTATAACATAGTATCTGAAGTGGAATGTTAAAAATTTTTATCCATTGAAAATTCCCAGAAAATCATCCAAAGGGTTTTATGCAATCACTAACTTTTAATATCTGGAGAAAGGAGTGGAAGAATATAAAATCTGATAAAAGGTGAGTACAATGGATGTCTTAACTTGCAGATTTACAGGATTTTTTTTGTTGAAAAAGAAAAGAGAAATTTCTGCCCATCACTTCTCAATATTTATCTATGCAAATGAGTCATGAGTCACAAGGATATAGAGATGAACTCTGATTTATGACAACATCAAGAAAATGGCTAAAAATAAGTGTGTCTCAGGATGATTCAAAGTGCAATAAGGGAATTTCCAATGATTTGGTAACAAATGTAGCAGCCCAACTCCATTTATTTTTCCAGCAAATATTCCCAAGGAGTATGAAAAATGACAGCTGCATTATTTGAACAGTTGATATTTTCATATTGGTTCAACCTTTTGTGTCCAAAAAGAAAAGAAAGAAGGAAAAGAAAATGAAAGAGAGTATGGAAATAATAGGCCCAGTTTGTATATTAGCAATTTTGGAAATAAAACATTCAATGATTTATAAGTGTCATCAAGCTGAGTTGCGTAGAAATGTTATAAAAACAGCAGGATGAGGTAATGCTCTTGGTGAAAGATCCATGTGAAAGAATCATGAAAGCCTGGAGTTGAAAAGGACAGGAGAGGTCACTGAGTGTAGCCTTTCATCTCGGGAAAGAATTGTCTCCAAAACACAGATCCCTGACAAGTAGAATCTAGCTGGTTAAGCAATGGGAGGCTCCCTACCTCTGTCTTAAATTTCTAGGGCTGCTGTGACAAATTGTCACCCATTTAGTGGCATCAAAAGACATTTATTTTCTCAGCATTCTGGAGGCCAGAAGCTAGGAGGTGTTGAACAGGACTGCACTCCCTGTGGAGACTCCAGGTGAGAATCCATTCCTTGTTTCTAGTTTCTGGTGGTTGCTGGCTTCCTCAGTTTTCTCTGTATTTTTTTTTTTATGTGTGTGTGTGTAGTGCTGGGATTAAACCCAGGACCTTGTGCATGTGAGGCAAGCACTCTACCAACTGAGCTATATCCCCAGCCCCTCTGTGCATCTTTTAAAAGGATACTTGACATTGGATTTAGGCATCACCCAGAAAATTCCGAATGAACTCCTTAGTTCAAGACTTTCAGCTTGTTGTCATCTACCAAGACCCTTAATCCAGATAAGGATTACATTCACAGGTTCTAGGGATTAGGACCTGGATACATATTTCTGGGAGCCACTATTCAGACCACTCCAACCTGTACAGATAATCCATTCATTTCTGGACAGATCTTATTTGATGGACTTTTTAAAACTTTGTTTTGTTTTGAATAGTATTTATGTATCCTTATTATTGGGGGATATTACCAAGGTAGGGCTCTGCCTCCAACTATTGAATGGAAATGGGCAGATTCCTTTCTAACTGGACCATGGACTCAAGGGCACCAACAGGTGGTATAAGCAGAGTCAATCAGATGCTCTCACTGGCCCTGAGTCTCTGGGAGGGACACAGCTGGAGATTAGTTTTGGCTGCTGTTGCACATTCCCAGAGAGTCCAATGGCAATGATACTCTTGGTCCCATTCTAGAGTGGGACCTATGGCTTGCCTCTGTTTTTCTATCTGGACTGGGGTTTCTAGTCTTCCCATAAATTTTGTGAGCTCTCATTTCAATACATCTTTTCTACATGAGTAGTGCTACAATTATTCTATGTTGTTTTACAGACAAGGACCCCAGTTAATGCATTCATATGAAGCTACACCTTGTGTGTTGCAGGCACCTAAATATATCAGTGCTCCTTCTTACACACAAAACCTCCTTAAGAGTTCAAATAATCTGGTGGTAAACTGGAGCCTGAAGATTGTCCTCTGTGACATGACATTTATACAGTCTGCACTGAGGATTGGAATGGTCAAAGGTGTACTCAAAGGCCAGAGCCTGCACTTAGGATCCTCAAATCTTGGTCCAGAGTCCTTCCCCATACTACTGTCCCCAAATGTTTTTCATACAGTCCCCCCTCTTGAAATTTTACCCTTATTCACTTCTTCCAAGGCAGAGATGTCTAGATTTTCTAAACCAACTTAGTAATACTGTTTTATATATATATATATATATATATAAAATTTATATATATATAAAATTTATATATATATATAAAATTTATATATAAAAATTTTATATATATATATAAAATTTTAGTTGGACACAATATATTTTATTTATCTTTATGCGGTACTGAGGATCGAACCCAGGCCCTCGAACGTGCTAGGCAAGTGCTTTACCGATGAGTCACAATCCCAGCCCAATTGTTATATTTTCTAATATAATATTATTATTATGAACAATTCTCTACAAAAATTATCAGTATTTTTATATTATGAAGTTTCCTTCTGAGAGCTTCTGCAAGAAAAATTCTTTCCTGGACTTGGTGGCACATAACTATAATCCCAGTGGCTTGGGAGGCTGAGGCAGGAGGATCTCAAGTTCAAAGCCAGCTTCAGAAACTTAGTGAGATCCTGTCTCAAAATAAAAAATAAAAAGAGTGGTGGCTGAGTGGTTAAGCACTTCTGGGTTCCATCCCTGGTACAAAAACATGAGAAAGAGAGAGAGAAAGAGAAAGAGAGGGAGAAATTCTTTCCTCGAAACCTCCTTAAAACTCATTGCCAAAGGCTCTCCTGCTATATTCCTGACAAACTCTGGTCTTTTTTTCCAACTGTGACTCTTAACATTCACACACAAACAAATTGCTCCCACTGTTGGGTGTTTATTAGTTTAAATCTTTTCCTCCTAGATTGTCCTTCTCTCTCATTTGGTCCTATAAATTCAATGTTGCCATATTAGTTGTTATTTCCCTTAAATTGATCTTTTCTTTTAGACAATAACCACCTCCACATTTTGCATTTTGGCCGTATGTATCTGAGCACAGCCAACTTAGAACTTACAGTAGCCTGTCTTAGTTTTTCTCCTGAATTGATTTATTTGTGAGCCTTGTCTTTCAAACAGAATTGGAAACTACCAGACTGTAGGTATATGATCTTACTTCTTTGGTATAAAGATTTAGTGGTATTTAATGGGCACAGTAGACATTTTAGTTTTACCTATTTAAGAGCAACTTGAGAGTACATAATTTTGTAAATATTTATAATCTTGCTGACTTAGAACTTTTCTAATTATAAAAGATATACAAGTTCATTAATAATGAAAGTTCCATAATTACTCCACCTTCTAATCCCACTTATCCTTAATTCTACTCAAATTGAGGATTTCATGAATACCTTTGAGATTTTTTTTTTCTCAAATGAAGCATATCTCTTTAAAATAAAAAGAAAACAATTGTGTGCATTTAAAATTCTTTATAGGCATTTCCAAATTGCCCCTTGAGAAGTTTGTAGGGGTTAAGAATTTGAATTCTCAAAGACTGTGTTTGGTGGGCAGGGAGGAGGCATTTACCAGTGAGAAGAATTACTGCAGCTTCCATATCTCAATACAACTTATGATGCTCCACACTTTTCCAATTACACAGCATGTAATGTTCATTTGTTTACCTCACTGAGTCAATTTCTCAGGAAGGAAGTCAACTGCCTGCCCTGCTTTTCGTAGAGATCGCCATTGCTCACAGTTGGTGGATATTGCTTTGGAACTCTCATACAGCCTATGTGCATACACACAGGTATATTTTGTAAATGGAATCATGCTGTATCCTGATCTGTAACTTTTTTCACTCAATAATATTTTCCTCTTTCAGTATGTGTCATATTTAAGAGAAAAAACAAGGACATACAAGGGTATACTATCCTAATTAAAAAAAAACCTTGAATATGTAGACACATATACATATATAAATTTATAGCTTTCAAATAAAATGAATTCTTTTGTGGCCTCAGAGTAAATCTTAAGTTCTTAACAAGTAGAACTTGTATAGGCATATTTTTTGATCATACTCCAATAAACAAAAATGCTTAATAAAAGGATGAAATACACAAACTCTTGGTATTAAATGAACTTCTAGATGAACCTCGAAACAAAGGCAATATTAAAAGCCATTAGCAAACCTTGTCAAGAGCAATAAAGAAGAGAATAGTTCACACCAAAACCTGTGTGACAGAGTATAAAGTATATTCAAAGGAGAATTATTAGTTTTAAATGCCTTTTCAGGAACGTAAATAGCACAATCCCTGCAGTAAGTGAACTTGGCAATTGGTGTACCTTCTCAGGATGAACCCAGTGTTTAATGAAACCTCTCATTAGTAGAGACCCTGGTGATTGACAGCAAGTGCCAGAAGCTGGGATTAGCATCACCAAAACATTCATGAAGGTCTTACTGGGGCCACTCAGTGTAGCATGCCTGATTGTACTGGAAATTGTCACTTTCGGTAAAGTTTTTTTTGCTAAACCATCAAGCCCTGAAAATCAGCTGGTTTGGGTTTGCAGGCCTGTATTGCGACTTTCAGGATAGGGTTTAATGATATACTTTCAGTGAAAGTAAATGATTCTAAAAAATTCAGTAAAACTCTATAGACTCATAGATGGGAAAGAGATCAGGAGGAGAGGTGGGAGGAATGTGGTTTTTTATGTTCTAAATTTCAAATTAATGGAATTCTGAGTTTTATTTATCTGTTTTAGGGTTTGTTTATACTCTTCACTCAACAATTTATCACGAGTATTTTTCGACTCAATACAGAGATACATTATATACTTCATCTGAGTTTGTCACTGTGTGGTGATGCCTTCATTTATTTCACTCAATTGAAAGCATTCATGATTTATTTCAAATATTCTACTATAGCCAACAATCTTCAGAATTTCTTTCATATTTCTTTGTTTCTGTAGAATGAGTTCCTAGAAAATGGTTCTGCGGTACTATTTTAAGCTGTGATAGATATTTCTAAATTCATTCCATAAAGGTTAATTTGTATTTGGTAGAATATGAGCCAGGAGCCTGATTAGCTCTCTAATGTCCTGGAGATTTTTAGTGGAGAAAGGGGTATAAAAAGGAAAGTAGGTATAATTAAGGACAAAACTCAGAGCCAAGAAGGAAGCAGGTTGAGCATTTAGCTTTCTCATAGATGAGATCAAAACAAAACAAAACAAAAAAATTTGAAAAAAACAGAGAGTAATGGAAATGAAGGAAGATCAGGTAAGAAGAAAAGATAAGCCTCCTATGTTGAAGTCATTCGGTGAGCACAGAGAGAACAGTTAAAATATTTGCTGAGAGAACTTCTTTTAACAACATGTGCATAATAACTATTATGAGTCTTTTAATTTATTATTTCCATAACTGTGGGGGTTACGGCATATCAAAAAGCATGAGGAGAAATTTAAATAATATTGATAAATATACCAAAAGGAAGAAAAATGCTGACTTCTATGTCAAAGGTAAAACTTTCTTTTCAGTGTGTTTAAATAAAAATATTATTCAGCATAAGGTTTACAGCATCAGATCTGATTATATAAGTGGATGATTACTTCAGAAGTTTTATTTTTGTCTTCTGATGAGCTGATGACCACACAACACTGTAATTATGATAGGAACTAGTTGCAAAAGATTTAGTCATTTGATGTCATGTCCAGCACTGACAGACTTTCTCTGTTCATTCTCTGTGTGTGTGGTGGAGGGGGAGACAGGTATAAAGTGCAGGATCTCCAAGGAGCCTTAATCCAGATGTCTATGACTCCAGAATGGCACTTCCTGCAAATAAAAGGGTTGTTAGTGACTCTGGGGCTTACCTTGCAAATTGTTCCAGGGAGAAATTGCCTGCTCTGGCATCAAGCCCTGGCTAGAAGCCAGAGAAAGGGTTACAGAAAGAGATTAAGGTGTCAGCACTAGAAGCAGGAAAAAGATACTGGACAGTGTATTGCCCTGGTTATACCATGCACCTGATTTAAACCTAGTTTGTGAGTATTTTACAATAGGTAAAATGCCAATAGTTGTCCCACTAAGGTGGCCATAAGCTCTTGAATGATTTACTGCCTATGTTTTCATTTTAAGTTGTGCTTTATTATTTTTATAATAAACAATTTGGAATGTTTTTTCCCCTATAATGCTTATGCAGACACTAATAACATAAAATGTGTGATATAATTTTATAATATTAAACACATTAGTATTTCTTCAGAGGAAATACTATTAGCAATGCCAAGTACCAGATAATATTTTCATTGATTATTAGAGATTTTTTGAATAATACGGACACTAAAAATATATCCAACTTGGTATATATAGCACATTTTATATAGTGCTTTATATGCACTCTAAATAATAACTATAAGACAATTTTATTGGAAGGATAGTTTCAGTGTTAAGAAATAATATTTGTTTAGTTATCTCTAATTCTCTACACATTATGCAATGATTAGGTAAAAAGTCAAGAGTTTTTTTTTTTTAGGTAGGGGCATTATTTAAGTATAAAATTATACTAACCAAAGGCAAAGCTTTCCTTCCAAGGTTATTTTGATGGATAGCCCTTCTTATAGTTGTTGCAGCAAAAGAATTAAAGAATTAAGATTTAAAAGCCATCAGAATCAGATATTTTAATTCTTAAGGAAAAGCTTTGGATATTTTAAAGACTAAAATTCATCTTTAGAAAGGTAATAAATATTCCAAGTACACTTGCATCAATTAAGAATGAATGCATGAAAAAAATCAAGGTGTTGTTGGTGTACGTTTTGTAGATTATGAGGACCTCATTGACATAAGATAAATCTATGATCACGGGGGAAAAGCAGTGAAAATACAGACTTGACTGCTTTACAAAGATGGGGTCCCAGAGTGGTGTTCTTCCTTGTGCTGGCAGAGGGTTTGGGGGCACATTTTTTCCCTCTCTCCCTGTGTTTTGGTCAGATTTTTGGCTGCTGTGACTAAAAGATCTGACCAGAACAGTTGTAGGGAAGCAAAGTTTCTTTAGGGGCTCCTGGCTTCAGAGGTCTCAGTCTATAGAAGGCTGACTTCATTTTTCGGGGCTTGAGGTGAGGCCAGAACCTCATGACAGAAGAGCGTGGTGGAGGGAAGCAGCTCACATGATGATCAGGAAACAGAGAGACTCCACTCACCAAAGGCACACCTCCAATGACCCACCTCCTCTAGCCACACCCTACCTGCCTTCAGTTACTGCTCAATTAATCCCATCAGGGGATTTAATTTACTGATTGGGTTAAGGCTTTTGGGGGACACCTTACATCCAAACCATAACACCCTATGTCCTTCCCTTCCTGCCTTCCTGTCTTTCATCTCCCCTTCTCTTTTCCTGGGCCACTCTTCTCCATACAGCAAAATCACCCCTTCCTTGCTTTGCTCTGTTAACTATGTGCAGATTGCATTAAAAATCTTGAACTCCATGGAAGAGTTCCCTGGGACTACTGGGTTGCAGCCCTTTGTATGGCTCCTCAATTGAGTCCTATTGTATTATACTCTAAATTCCTTTTGCTTTTCTTGCTCACTTGTGTATCTTTTAGGTCCACTATAGTGGCTACAACTAGTAGTAGATGAACATTTTTTGAATGAGCATCCAACAAATAAGCAACAAAGCATAATTTTTAAAAACATAACAACGTAAGGTTGTTTATCCCTCTATGATCTCATTAAATGTTTATTGATAAGATTCTATGAAAAAGAATGAGTGAAAAGAATGAATGATAAGATTCTATTGAAAAGAATGAAACCATACATTTCGATTTTTGGTGACTTCCCCTCACATCAATTTACTTTTTGGCTCAAGCCACAGCTATAAAATGCACAGAATAGCTTAACTTATTCTTTTCTTTTTTTTCAAGAAGACACTATTCCATATCTTTTATTCTGTAGTGTGACATTTTTGTTTGACCACTGACCTTGGATGGTGATGGTTATTTTTAAAGAGCTGCTGGCCTGATGTAAGACTGGTGTATCCTGAGGTGACTTATTATTAAGTACATGTCCCCATCAAATGACTCATATTTGCATGGGCGGTGACTTGGGTTAATAAATGTGGGTGGTAGAGAGAAAGGAAAACAACGCTGGAGGTATTTTGTTCTTGATGTCGAAAGCTTTTATTGCCAAGATAGTGATTACTGAGTTTGAAGGGAAGTGTACAAAGTTGTTAAAACACTGTTAAAAACAGTCAGTGGTTTTCTTTGCTATCCTTTACTCAGTTTCATGACAACTGAGCAGTAGCCAGGAAAGTATAGCATTTCCACATTAGCATGAAGTTTGTAGACAATAAATGCATGCACTGTATGAATGGAAATGTTAAAGACTTTTCCTTTTCAGTTAATAAAGAAAACCAGAAGTGTGACCTGGGTTTTACCACCCAGATTTCTGTGCAGTTTACAGAATAATCAATGTGCCTAAAGGCAATTTATAAGCAAGGGATTTTCTGCATGGTGCCCAATCCAGAGAAAAGCAAGTGATTCTCTTTGAGATGAGTTATTCATTCAAGGCTTATTTCTTAAATGGTATGAGTTTGGGAACAAATGTCAGAGGGAGGATGAGGAAGAGTGCAGTTAGGAGATGCCTGCAGAGCCCTTATCCACAAGATTAAGGCAATTGAGGACAAGACACAAACCGATTTCAAAAAGCAATTACATATGTTAGGGAGCTCAGAGTGCTATGGATTTGTCAGGTAGATTTGACCAGACAGACTACGTGAATCAAAATATTACCAAACCATATGATGTTCTCTTCCAAATTCAATACAGTTAAATGATGAAACAGTGTGCATTTGCTCATAGAAAAAGAATGAAGATTTAAAGTGGAGAGTTCAGACGTGAAAGCTACTTTTGGGGCTGGGGTGGTAGGTCAGCTCTTGCGTAGCATGTGTGAAGCTCTGGCTTCCATATTAAGCACAGCAAGCAAGCAAACAAAACTACTTTTTGCCAAAAATATTCATAGACTAAAATATTTTCCTTCTTTATGAAACATCTCAGAGAATACCATCAGGTATCAAGTTCAGGTTCCTGGTATGTATTCCCTATGTAGAGAACATCATGCAGAAGGGAATGATCCAGTCACAAAATCAGCCTCACGTGCTACCTTGCCTGCTTTTCAGTTTTCCTTGCTCGTTGCTTCCATCAAGTGATGTTCTTCAAGCATCTTCACGTGTACTTCCCGAGAAGATGGTTTTCATCTTTTGTAAAAGTGCTAGTGAATTATTCCCTTAAAAATTTTAGGCTCTTTTGACCTGAATATATAGCCTATACATATTTCCATGTGTGGCTGGAGAAACTTGAGGTGCTTGTTTCACTTCTGTGAGTGGGGGAAGGCACGTGGGCACAGAAAAATAGAATAAGAACAGGAAGCTGAGGACAGGGAGGTTGCACTTCACGTGTCCTATATGAAATGCCACAAAGTCATGGAAGAGATTGCCTTTCAGGGTTTGAACGGTACAATTTATGGTTATACATTAAGAAGGCGTTTGCTCCTCCGTTGAGAGGACAGTACACACTGATACAGAGCTTATAGTCCAAGATCTAGTTTGGTTCCCACTAGCACCTGTAGTGGAAACTGATGAGATTGACTTAACCTTACTGAGTCGTCATCTGTTCATCCAGAAACGGAGAATAACAACAGGGACCTCATAGCATCATTGTGAAAGAGTAATGAGATGCCAGACATGCACTTTTAATAAACTAGTTTTTAGTTTATACTTTCTCAATGACAGCTATGATAAAAACAAATATTTCTAATTCTATGAAGCTCTCTAAATTAACTCAATGACCTTTTCTGGCAGATTGCTTGACTTTGGAGGCATGAAAGAGGTTTTTCAAAAGTTAAATGCCAAATTTTGGGAGATTCAGAGGAGTAGTATTTTTGCAGCCAATTTTCTTCATGTCATCATGAATACAAGATCTGGTTGGTAGGTGAGACATGTCACCAGGATTTTCTTCTGCAAATGCTGAACTAGTTGCTAGAGATTTTCCTGACTTGAGTTGTGCTGGTAAAAACCGTGTGTTGCAATCATTGTCCTACTGAGCACTGGAGGTCAGCTGTGGACCTTGCCCACAGGAATGGCTCAGTGCTTCTGCTCTGTGCTCATCTGGTCATTATTGGCCAATGTCACTTGACCTGCTGCAGGCCAGCTCTGATCTGTCTTGTTCACTGTATTCACATAGGAAAAGTTGGCATTTTTATTTAGTGCATGAACTTCTAGTGAGGACCTTATGGAGAAGCCCTGACTCTCAGTTCTGAATGTGTCCAGGAACTTGATTTTAGTGACTTTCTAGGAACCAGAGAAAAAGCATTGAATTCTCTATTTCAACATTTCTCAACATGTAATTTTCTGATCTTCCTCAGATGTGTTCTTTGGGATCTGTGAGTTCTAGGCAAGTATTTTAAATAGATTTTTCAACATAACTAAAAATTGAAATGGAAGCTTATTCTGCATTATCTTGATGGCTACTTTAATACTGAATCCTGTACCTGCTCTGGGTTTCTCTAGAACCAGTTTGGTTCCTAAAATGAGGGTTGCTTTTGAAGCAGTACAAAATGAAAATACCCAAGAGGGTGCACCTTTGTGCTTATGAGGAATTCTTTTTTCAATCCAAGAGACAAAAGCAATTTTTCTTTGGGGATTAAAATGGGCAATGAGAAGCACTTTAATTCTTAGCACACTAATAAGAAGGTAATAGAATTTGATCCAATATGCGAAAGATACTATCACACCAAATGAAAGACCAGGAGATGTTACTGTATGTGAGGTTGTCATAGCAGGCTGATAAATCCAAGTTGAAGAAAAAGTGTAAGCAATAGTAGGAAACTTGACTCATGCTCAAGATTGATGTGAAAAAATGACACCCAGCATTGATTCATTTCCTTCATTGGTTTGGTGGCAAAGTTTGTGCTGAAATTGGAAATTTTTCTCAACATCTGTAAGAAAGGAAAACTAATTTCAGATTTTATTTTTTTCATAGATTTCAACATTAATTGAGTCGGGTTCATGTTTCATGCAGATTTCAGTAATTCTATAATGTTTTCCTTATCTTTTAGAAATGTTAATTTAAGTTAGTTCTGAGATTTTGTTTTCCTTTAGAAGTTTTTAGCATACTATTTAAATTTGAGGACCACTGCTCTTGCCAAACATAGGATTAAGTCAGCTATTTATGAGGACCCTCTGTCCTTTACCTAATTTTATGATCTTAATATAGCTGGGCCTTTGGAAATATCTTCTCTGTATGCCATATTTTTGTTGCATAGGATCATTTCTATGTGTTGAATTTAATTTAGTTCTTAAAAGAAGAACTTCCAAATAGTGAAAGAATGAGATGATAGCTTATGTGCTTTGGAGGAAGGATTTAGGGGATTAAACTCAGACATTTGAGAATAAATTGGACATTAGACCTCAGACGAAGACCTATTTCCTAGCAACTGTGAACTGGGAAGAAGTCTGTTGGAGAACTTCTCACCTCCAGAAATAGCCAATGGCCAGAGACACCCACCAGTGACTTCATATTGCAATATAATAACTTGCTGATAGCAACATTTGAATTAGATCAGTCTGCAACTTGTGTCAGAGCTGTCAAGTTTACTTCCAGTAAGAAGCCCACAAACTTTATTATTATCTTACATGTTACCATTATTCCAGAAGTAAATTTATTTCTAGTTGCATACTTTTAATGTAACCAATTTCATAGAGATTTTTAAACTCATAACAAAACATTTTATAGGTGTTTTAATAATCGATGACAACTTTATACCTTTCTATTTTACAGTGAATTAAATCTGTGTATGTCTGTGGACATACACATAATTTGTATGAGGAAAATTATCTTTTACTTTGTATCATAATGGAATTTTAAAAGCTATTGATAGTTTTGTCGACAAAATTTTGAGAACCGTAGTGCAGTAGATACTCATGATTTGGTGGGACTAAAAATTCTTTTAAGATTTAGTTTTAGAATCTTAATCTTGCCAGTGATTAAGATGCTAAGTGATGGTGAAGAGTAGCCTGGGAAGAAGTAACTTTATGTCATAACAAGTTACATTTGTTGATAAAGGTTTGAAGAGCTCAGAAGGAAGGCTTTTATGGAATTCTGGCTCTAGCACTCTTTGTCAAAACAAATCAACTGACAAGAAGGAATTGAAAGGTCCCTCTGTGGTCGTACACTCTCCTGAATCATTTACTTTGCTTTTTGTATTTTCCCTTTTCTTCCTTCAACCTTTATCTGCA
The DNA here is from genome assembly GCF_045843805.1 of Urocitellus parryii. NCBI lineage: Eukaryota > Metazoa > Chordata > Mammalia > Rodentia > Sciuridae > Urocitellus > Urocitellus parryii. Next base: position 26,966,158 of record NC_135544.1, on the reverse strand, counting down.
TTTCAAAGTCCATAAGTGTCCTATTATATGGACTCTTTGTGAATAATTTGGCTTCTTGCCATAGAAGGTAGAAGACTCACTGCTGAGGGTCTATTATGTGGCATTTGCTTTTTAAAGAATTCATATCCACCAAGCAAGGAATCCATAGCTTGTAGTTCCGGTCTCAACAAACTCGGGGTATCATGAGACAGATGGACACTTAAAAACATATGCATATGACACCTTATGTGACAACTCATATTTCTGGCTACATTTTTTGGGGGGTACATCAAGGATAATCCTACTCAGTGCACCTTGGGAAACTAGGAAAGGCTTAACAGGATAGTGCATTTCTGCCTTCTGGGACAAAAACCTGGCAAACACAACAGACAAAACAAAATGTAAGAAAGGAGGAGGGGATTTCATACAAGTAGAGGTCATAGCATATGCAAAAGTATGTAGTTCTGAAAGTCTGTGATGTGTCCAGAGAAGTTAATGCGGCACAAAGTAGTTGTCTTTCCTTCACCCAATATAGAAAGACAGATGAGACCAAGAAGGAAGATAAGATTTAAAATCTTATGATAGAAAAAAATGCACTGAATCCTCATTCTCTTTTAATAAGTAGCTCTTATTTAATTGGCACTGTCGTTATATCCTTTTATGGAAAGTCACGTGAGGATCACAGAGATTAAGTCACTTACCTAAAGTGTTGTATTCATATTTATTGAATCTTAACGGTGCATTTGAACCCAGTGTGTCTCACTCCAGAATCCCAAGGGCTTAATCACCACACATACTGCTTCTCTGACTCATGCATTTAAATTAACGTGACTCTACAAGTGGCAGATTCTGGTGGTATAGAGAGGCAAAACCATGATGGACAGAACAAATGTAAAACAAAACAAAGGAAACAAACAATGGCGACGACAATAAATATTTCCTAGACAAATTTGGACAAACTGGTTCAAAAATCCTGGCTCATGTTGTCATATAGTGACATGGTGAGGTCAAAGTTAACCAAATTGTTCCACTCTTAATGTTCTGATCAGAAAGGAATAAATGCTTCAGTGTTTAAACATGAAATATTCTCAAAAGAAAGATGATTTGGAGTGAGGGTGTGACGTTAATTATGATCCATGATTTCCTTCAAGGGAAGGAAATAAAAGAAATGTGTGCACAAGTCCATGCATTGCCATCTTTTGGGTATTGCTAGTCTCTTTCTCCTCCTCTTAGCAATTTTATTGTAAAGAGTAACTGCTTTTTCAATGGTGTCTTTGATCTCTTTGTTATTCTCCTCCTAGGCCATTTTATATATATATATATATTTTCCCATGGCTAAGCCGTTTATAATAATAAGAACACCCTGGTTCAGCTACACATACAAGATTTGTAGATGGGTGGGACACTATGAAGAACCACAGAACCACAGGCAGGACAATCCTGGCCGATGGGAGATGAGTCAGAGGCAAGTGGTTCATTCTTTCTTGGCAAGAGGAGCAGAAAGGCAGCCAGAGGACCCAAAACCTTGGGAGGCTGTTCCTGGTGTTAAGAGGGCTGGCTTAATGATGTTTCCCTTGACTTCAAAGGATATTTTCTGTATGTTCAGGTAGACAGTTTAATGCATCTTGTACCCATCAGGAAGTCTAGTAGCACATCAACTTGAGACCCAGGTTTGGTGTTGTCACAGACCCATGTCAGTCCAGGGCATGAACAAGGCCTTTGTAGGCAAGTTCTAGGCAGCCAGTGTTAGAGACTCAGAACCTTTCAAAGGCCAATAGGAGGCATGTGCCAATGAAGATGCTCTACTCAGCCCCATACCATTACTGCTCGTGGCTTACAGTATGGTGGTGTGAGGCAGGAAGTAGAAACAACACAGAAATTAGTTATGAATAATAAATAAGCACTCTTTTTCACTCTTTTTTTCTTTTCTTTTTTTATTATTAGTTGTTCAAAACATTACAAAGCTCTTGACATATCATATTTCATACATTTGATTCAAGCAGATTATGAACTCCCATTTTTACCCCGTATACATATTGCAGATTCACATTTGACAAAAAAAAAAAAAAAACCATGAATAAAAATTGCAATTGGCTTTGGGAATCTGGCAGAGGATGGGGTGGGGGCATTGGGGAGGAGGAAGAGATGCATTTACAATTACAAAAGAGAAAGTTCAGGCCACATGAAGAATATAGTAGGAGTGTAGCTATGCAGGCCAGGCCAAGTAATGATATAGATATGCACACTATGTTGTCTTAAACATTATTAAGGATGAATTGCAATTTTTCCTGATTCTTGGTGGTCTAAAACAGAAAGGTTAAACAGAACAACTTACATGATTTTACTATTTATAAAGGAAACCCACCCAGATGTCAAATGTTAAAATCACTTTTCATCACAGTTCAAACTGAAACAAAGCAGAAAGAGGACAGAAATTCCTCAGAGAGGAAAATGAGCCAGCATTGGGTCTTTAGGACAACTTACTTTTTCTAGCATTTTAGGAAGAAATCTTCCAAAGTTATTTGTTTTTCAGAGTTTGAAAGTAACACTACATGTGCAAAAGTTCTAATGAATTTTCTTAAAAAATACTCAGAAATGTTTAAAAGTTTCATAACAATTGCATTTTGTATATATATATATATATAGTCAAATCTGACTTTACTAGACTCTGACATTTTGGTTACATTAAGGAATCATCCACAATAAAAATATACATAGATAATAGATTTATAACCACATGGCTTCCATTTGTTAATGTTAGTGTACTGAACAAGTGCAGAACAGATAAAGAAAATATACATTTGAGGGGGGGAATTCTCATTATTGCCTGTCACATTCTGAAATGGAATGTAGTTAATTTCTCTCTTTCCTTCGGTCAATAAGCTCATTTTCTTAGAATTTATTCTCTGAGTTAATTTTAAAAAAACTAGTTCTGATTAATTGTTGTGTTGGAAGTAATTTGAAATACATCCATGGCTGAAATAATATGAAATTATATCCATAGGTGAAAGTTAAATCTGAGAACTAAAAACACTAGTAACAATGAGAACAACAAAGTATGTCTTTGACAAAAAAATGTGTATTTGATATTGTTGAACGTGATGAAATGATCTAACTGCAGGAAGGGCACTTAGAAGACATGCCTGGGCAAAGACCTTTCATTTTTCATTTCTCACAGAAAGAGATATCATGAGCTCTTCAAAGAGCTCTGGTTTCATTTGGACCAAAATTTAGTTAATACTATTATTATATTGCTCTTTGTAGTGAAATGCAAAATAAAAGGCATACTTTATTGGTCTTAGAAAACAATTTTCACACGGATAGTCTCTGGAAAGTTTCAAAACCTTGAAGATTTAAATGCTTTTCTTTTGAGCTATAATGGAAATTTGATAGTACAATTAACCCAGATTTGTGCTGAGTTTATCCCATGAAACAATCATAGAGATTATTTACACTTTGTATGGGAACATGAATATTTTAAGAAATAGGCAAAACAATATACCCCTTTTATTGTTCAGTGTAACTCACTTTCATAAAAGTCAACATATTGAAATATCAATCAATCTAGCAATTGCTTTTTTGTTACATGTGGCTCAATGGATCCTCAGGGACTTCAGATTGTGTGAGCCACTGACAGGAAAGGAGACCAGATGTGTTATATAAGTCATTGATTTTTATCCCTGATGAATTCAGGTAAAATTGCATCATTGAAATCATTCAAACTACTGTTAAGCCATTTTTAATAGGCAAATCTGTCCAGGTTTATTGGTTCAAAGAATCAATCTATGTACTCCTGGACAGAGGTCAGAAAGGTAAGTATCTTAGAGCTGCTAGGAACTTGATAAGAACACTACTAAGCTTCCCAGATCATGGTTTTTCCTGTACTGGAAGAAAACATAAAATGTGAACTTGGTTGTAAACATGAAGATTAATCTGTTAAGAAATATTCATGAGAAGTAAATATTTTTCTGTTACAAAGATCAAGGAAATATGACATGTATCACTAATATTGCCAACCAAGGGCACATTTTGGGGTCAAATGGAATAAATAGCTTTCTATGAAAAAAGAATTAATATGAATTTCATTGCTCTGTAGTGACAAAGTGAAGGAAACACTACCCCAAAATATGGCACCTTGGAATACTGACTGTTGTAAGCTAAAGGAAAATGAGAAGTCTCCAGAATCTAGGACGATCATTCTTTCATCTTCTTCCACCTTTCTCCCCTGAGGCCATAAAAAGAATTTTCAGCTCTAGCTCTACTGGAAGTAGGTCATAAGACCCTCATTCCAGATGGGTTCTGCCCTGTACTCCAAGGTGAAGGAGAACTGAACAGGTAGGTCTATACCCCCAGGTTATATGTGTTGGGTGATATTCTCTATTTGTCCAATCATATCTCTATTAGACAAGGCTTTACCTAACTTAACCACAAAAGCAGCTTTCCTTGAGCCTTTGGATCTTTATTTCTGAAGTCTCTCCTGTCATGTAAAACATTGATCAAGTAATTTTATTTTGTTTTTTTTTTTTCTTGTGAATTTATCTTTTCTTATGGGAGTGTTGAATACTAACTTGGCAATGCGTAAGGAAATCATATTATTTTTTCTCTCCTACAGTTGCTTTTTGAACTTTAGATGTTTTCTTTTTTTAATTCACAAAACAGTATAACTTACTTTTAAGGCACATTTGTAGCCAGGTGCGGTGGTGCATGCCTGTAATCTCAGCAGCTCAGGAGGCTGAGGCTGGAGGATTGCCAGTTGAAAGCCAGCCTCAGCAAAAGCAAAGCAACTCAGTGAAACCCTGTCTCTAAATAAAATACAAAGTAGGGCTGGGATGTGTGGCTCAGTGGCCAAGCGCCCCTGAGTTCAATCCCTGGTAAGATACATTTATAGGCAAAGATCGACTATTAGTGGATAATATTTATCATGTCACATTTTTTTTTCTGTGCTTGCAAACAAAATTTCTCTTTTCTAGTTTAGTAGTTCTAAGAGCACATGAGCAATAGAATCTCCTGTTTCTCATCCATATGAATTTTTTTTTGCTAATTTGTATTTATACTGATTTCAAATTACATTATTGTTTTTTCTTTATTTCTACAGAATGGATGATTCTTTAATTCAAAGACCCTACGTTTAATACCTACTAAGATAATTTTTCTTGTTTCAAGAAGTTTAATTTCCCAATATTTCACAGTTCAGTCTGGCCTAGGAAAAGAAGTTGGAAGCTCTGGTGAAATTTCCAATTCCTTTTATTGCCTTCCCTACTGTCACCATTCTGCATTCTTTATGCAGCCTTAGCAGGCATTACAAGCCCTCATGGTCAAACTACTAGCGTCTACAAAGTGTACGACAATCAATTTTCCTGTACTGGAAGATATAACTCAGCCAAAAGGCATTCACCCACTGAGGAACTCCAGGATGAATGATATTCCATATGCCAAATCCGAGGGTGAAGCATGAAACTAGAAATAAACGGACAATGGTGATGCATATCTGCTCAGATTTATTTCAGTTTTCACTAATTTTAATCCCCATCCCCTGATCCTCAGAGCAGTAGGAAAAAGTTCAAACTACCCGTATCTGTTCTAAAGTGCTCTAAGAGTAAATTCTTTTTGATTTTCGACTTTTGGCATACTGTTAAATGTAGTGACATGATTCACCAGAGTAAAGCATATAATTCCATTTATAGTCTGAAATCTCAAGTGTATAATAAAAGAAGTCACATATTTGAAATGATGTCCTATTGATTCTTGCCAGTAAGGTGCTGAACTTCAGAATTATAAAGCAATCTTAAGAATCCATTACTTAATATTTTATTCTATATTGTACTTTTAGACTTGATGATGCCATATCACGAACTATAATAATTCCTTATTTAGCTTTGGTTTCCAGATACTACCTAAGAAATAATTTCTTTGGAGGCAACATTTTGGCCTTATTAAAGTGAAATTTTAAAGTTCCAAGTTATAAATAAATAAATAAATAAATAAATAAATAAATAAATAAAAATATATTAAGATTAAAAAAACCCACTCTATAGATTTTACATAATTTGCATATTTTTTAGAATAGCTAAAATACGATATGTGCAGTTAATGGAATTCTTTCCAATCACAAATACATCTGAGTATATGTAGAAAGTATACAAAATACAGCCAGTTAACTGATATTCTATAATGAAGGGTATTCTGTCCAAATTCTCTTTTTGGTTCTCATTAAGGCTATAGCTTTTATCAGTGTGTTCACAGAAAACAAGTCTCTATAAGAATTTTATACTATTGAGTTGAAAGTGTACTGAGTTCATTGTATTTATCAAAGAAAAAAGATCATGATGAAGAAAATGAAAAAAAAGTGGAAATAAATTCCAAAATAAAACCCCCAAATGCTTTTACTTTGTATGTGGATACTTCTGGAAAAAATTCGAATTCTCAAATAATTGTTTCCACTGTCCACTTTAAATTGTAAATAAATTTAACAAGTCGAATTCAAATTAATGTTGCTTTCTTATAAACCATTTGGGCAAATAAGCTCTTTTACATTAAATAATTCTTACCCAGTTTATTCTAATACATGTAAAAAGTTAAGCTTGTGGGTGTTGGAGCTTAGAAATCATACCCAGAACTGTGGTAACTTGATGTGCAGAGCTTGGAGAAACAGTCTTAGAACTAAGTTCTCTTACTGTCCATCAGTTTTGACAAACCCCCACCCCCACAGGGGTAGGCGAAAAGTGCACAGAGTCTTTCTCTGAAGTTCTCTTATCTGGCTGAGAGACATTCCCATCCCAAAAGGAATGAATCTCATCAAATAACCAGAGCAGAGAAGATACTAAAAGTGAAGCCCAGACGGGACTTTTCATCTATTCCTCTGAGGGCGGCTCTTAGAGATTGGCTGGGAGCCTTTATCACTTATGACAACCTTTGTTCACAGTGAACTTCTGCCTCTCACCTCCCCCAAGCTGAGAGGAACCTTGTCCCAGGCCATTCTCTGTCCCTTTGATCCATTCATTTTCATTTTCCCTAAAAACTGTTTTGTGTTCCTCTAAGCTCTTCCACCCCCACTTCCTTCTCTCTTCTGAAGGGGAGCATATACATTTCTGAATCTCATTGGGTTTGGGGGTACACATGTTCCTGGGATGTCTTCATGCATGTTGATAAATTTGTATATTTTCTTTCCTGTTAATCTGTCTGTTGTCAGTCCTTGCAGCAAACTTACAGGGGGTAGAAGGAAAATTTCCTCTCCCCGCTACATAAGTCCAAAATGAAATGAAATCCATAATTGATTCCTGTATTGATCACTCTAAAAATGATTTGTACTATTTGTCAATTGAAAGTGTTTATTTTCAGTTTTTATTTATAAATTCATACTTATGATATGCAATAACAAATCCAATTAGCCAATTGGAAACAACCACCGAAAAACCCGAAAAAAAAACCACCAAAAAATAACCACAGAAACAACCTTTGAGATAATATGCTAGTGGACTGTATGACTGAAATGACAGAAAAGCAAAAATGGCCTTACGAACAGAGAATACTTTTCATCTGTTAGTTGTTGATCAGAGTTATAAATAAGCTTAATTTTTAATTCAAATAATTCATTTCAAGAGCATAACTTTTATTAGGAGAAAGACATACAGGTAGTTAGAATGAATTTAAAATTCATTTTTAAATTTAAAATTGAATTTTTTTGTTGGGATGATTTACAATATGATTTTGAATTCTGCAAGACACCTTAAGCTGAAAAACACAACTTTCCAACTTCTCATTTGAACAGAGAGTAAAATGGGTCCCGGGTGACCCCTTGCCAAAAGTTTGAGCATGCGTGCTTATGTGTATACTTTGGGGCACTGACATGTCTTTCTCTCTTTATATGCTTCTTGTACCCAGACAGGAAGATTTCTCTAGTCTAAATGGGTTTATTTAGAGTAAATACCTATAGGGAGGTGGGATATGATCCTTTCATATGTATATGAAAGGAAACATTATGTATTATAAAAGATAGAATTTTTTTCTTTGTATAGTTCAAATCCATTGTTCAAGACTGAAAAGGGAAAAAAGCCACCATAATCCCATGCATTTTTGGATAATAATGGATTTTTTGGTCTTCATTAGTCTGTTATAGTACACACCAACTCATGCATTTATGAATTATATTTATTTCGAAACACAAAATAAGTCTCCATTCTTCCTCAATGCTATGATGAATCATCAAACGAAGATTTTAAATGTAGGGAAAGACCACATGTGACACAATAAAGCCAGTTTTGAAGTTTAATTCTTTCCACATTATGTAGTTGAAAGAAGAGGTTTCATTTAATAGTATCTTAGAATACTAAAGGCAAATGACTTAAGTCAATAAAGTCTGAGTATGTTGAATTGCTCTCTTAATTCTCTATTTGAAGTTATTTATCTATTCACTGAAAGAAGAAATGAACAGAGTAGAGTTTGGGAAGGTTATGGAAAATTAAGTAAGATTAACAAGACAGAACAAAACCAAATGATTCTTAAGTTGAAATATTATTATTTAGCAGTAATATAATAACAATAGAAAATAAACAATAAAATCTAAAGATAATATGAAACCTTTCCCTTTGTCATGCCTATTAAAAAAAAGAATGACTTTTTTTCCTGACTTTCTGATTTGAAATTTTAAGTTTACCTTTCACATTCTTTTTGTTGGAGAGACCTTGAATTATTACTATTCTTCTTATTTTAGAAGGAATTGGATTAGATATACTAGAAAAGGACTCCTTCCAAATCATATCACTTAGTTTTGGTTTCACCTAGTGGGGTTGCCACTGTCTGAGGTTGTGCTGATGTGCAGGGTTCTGGGTGAGGTGTAAACAGAAGCTATTTGTATTTAATTGTTCAGAGTTAGTGAGAAGAAAACTGAATCATAGCTGAGAAGAGAAACAAAGTTTGAAGCATCACCAAGGGTTTTTGTTTGTTTGTTTATTGGTGCATTATAATTATACGTAAGAGTGGGATCCATTAAGCCATATAAGTCCATGCACATAACATACTTTGATCAATTTCATTCCCCATACCTTCCCTTTTCTCCCCACTCCTCCCTCCCCCAGCTACTTGCTGTATTCTACCGAACTGTCTTCCAGTATTGTTATTTTAATTAGGCAGCACCAAGGTTTGATGGAAAATTAAAGGGAGCTGCAATTCATAAGATCAGAGCTAAAATGATTTGAAGCAGGACAGGAAAAAAAAGAATAAAATGAATCAAGAGAATGATTTAGGACTAAAGTCAAGAATGTGTCAAAAGCTTAAATGATACTGATGAGAGCCCGTGTTCTGAAAGCAGAGAGTCAACACAAAACTATTGGTAAGTTTGAAAAGTAGCCTTGTCCCTGAATAATTTTCCTGCCAGGATGACTGACAGCTCTAGTAGGGCATGCCTGTTATTTTAATGACTCTGGAGGCTAAAGGGGAAGGATTGCAAATTTGAGGCCAGTCTCAAAAAAAAAAAAAAAAAGATGGGGATGTGGCCCAGTGGTAAAAAGCACCCTGGTTTCAATCTCCAGTACCAAAATAAATAAGTAAATAAGCAAGCAAGCAAACAAACAAATACATAAAATTTTGAAAGGAAGTGAAATTTAAATGATCAAAACCAATTGTCTATTATTTGTAATTTCAGGATTAATTATAACATGTACTATTATTGGTAGTGTGATCAATACATATAACCATATTTTCCAAGTACTACCCATGAGTGGGCTACATGGGCTACAAAGTGTTGACACTGGTTAAAAGAGTTGGCATTAGTCTCTGCAAATGGAAATGGTTTTGGGCCTTTAAAGTAGAGAGACAAAAAAAAAAAATAGAGCATTAGAGGAGAGGGATAGGACATTCTAGCCAGGGGAAACCGAATAAAGGACTAAAAGGAGGAGGAAGAAGAAAATGAGGAGAAGGAAGAGTAATACAAATAACTAACGGGTGGGCATAATTGGTTTGTTTATTTGACCCACACTCGATTTCCAAGTTGAAGTAATTCAGTGTCAACTCAGATAGACCTGGGAGGTTTAGTCCAACTCAGGTTCAGATGCCATTCTAGTTCCCAGAATTAAGGGAATTGAATTAGCATCTAACCAAAATAAATTACTGCTGGTTACAATATTTTCTTATTCTGTGTTATGGAATTTCCATCCTCTGACTTCTCTGGGTCATCTATGCCCCTGGTATTCCCAGGTCTCTAGCCTCTGGCTCCATGTCTAAGCCCAACTTTGCTTTCTAGGACTGTGGACTGAGCCTCACTCTCTCCTGCTTGGGCTTTGAGTACCTATATTATAGGCACAGATGATAACCACAGGATGCTGAATATTGAGGGTGCTTTGGCCCAGGTACAAGACAACAGCATGTGGAACTTGTGCTGTGTCCTGGTGGGAGAGTTCAAAAGTTTTAGCAATCTTGCAGAATGACAATTGGGCTTAGAATAAGTAATCACTGTATTAGAATTATTTTTGACAATTGCAATATTTACAGCTGGAAAAATATTTCCCAGTATTCTATTATCCTAACAAATCAAATTTATTTGTTTTGACATTCTCCTTTTTAGTTTTTATCCATTTGTCACTTAGTTATAACCATAACAGTGATCCAAATTAGTGCACCAGATCTACTTCAAGGAAAGAGTATAAAAGCTTGTGTTTTCCAACACATAGAAAACACAATTAACTTAATCAAATAATATGCTACCAACAAACTGTACTAGCTAGAGGGTATAGTAGCTCCAAAAATTCCTTTTTTTGGAAGTGGAGCTGAACTTTATAAGAAAAAGATAATTTCCCTTTGTAGGAAGATTCTTGAAAAGTGTGGAAACCCTTAACATTTAAACATTGTAAATATTTTCTCAAATTTACCTCCTGCTTTGATTCCTAACCTTACTCAAACCCATGTTAAAGCCAGCCTCCCTGGAGTTTTATGCACCCCACCACTCCCTTTACAGTTATGATTTCAAGGGACTAAAATCAGTCTTTCAGGGCCTGGGGGAGTAGCTCAGGGATAGAACATGTGCTTAGTATGTTGGAGGCTCTGGTTCATCCCTTGTATCAAAAAATAAACAAAAAATAAAATAAAAAGATTACAGTATTTCATTAAAGGAAATGCAACAATAATAAGCAATCTGGACTGGTAGACAAAGATTATTTATTTATTTAGGTACTGAGGATTGAACTCAGGGCCATTGATCACTGAGCCACATCTCTATCCCTATTTTGCATTTTATTTAGGATAGGGTCTTACTAGTTGCTTAGCGCCTCACTCTTGCTGAGGCTGGCTTTGAACTTGTGATCCTCCTGCCTCAGCCTCCTGAGATGTTGGGATTACAGGCGTGTGCCACCGCATCCAGATCACAAGGATTATTAATCCCTGAAAGAGGTTTTGTTGTTGTTTTTACTTTTCTCTGCATTTCTACATGGTGTTGCAGGATTTGAATTTGGTGATCAGGTAATGTAGTTGTCAAAGATGCACCAAATTGTTTGAATCGATGGAAGAAAAATAGTTTGTTGATAGAAAGATGAAAGTCTAGGGTTATGACATAGCGTTCGTTTTAGAAAAACCTGCAAATTTGGTAAAACTTGTCTTTGAGTCACCTTATCCTTTCTTTCTTATGCTCTTTCTCCTCCTCGTATTCACAGATACCCTGTATGTATTTCCAAACTACACAGAGCTCTTGGATGAGTTGATTAACACAGAGGTTTTAGTGACTTAATTACCAGTCCTTCTGGAAGGGTATAAATTTTGTAAGGAGAACCTCAGGGGACAATATTTAACCCAAATGAGTCGTTCTCTTACAAGGGAAATTCAAGGGCTGCATTCCCGGAAGAGGAGGTATTTGCTGGATTAAAGGATTCCTGACCTGTAATTACGTAACATTAGAGCATAAGTGCTCAATATGTGTACAGACTTCTTGAAAAATATTCGAGATCTTTGGAAGGGGGATTGGGTCGCTAATCTCAAGACTTAAGAGAAGAATGAGGAATAGGAAATTGCAAATCATCTTTATTTAAAGAATGTATATTGATTGTGTCTGCTATGTGAATACTGTATGCCTAACACCTCTCCTGAAAAAAAGGATAAATTCAGATAATTAGCATCCATCAAGGCAAATATTTCCCTCTAGGGATGTAGTAAATGTGCAAAACCACTTATTTGAACATGACTGTAATATTAGGCCTTATTCATCTTCTTAACATGATATTCTTCTTTAGCAATTGGTTCATCAGGTCTCTTAAAACTTTTCTTTCAAGGGGCACTCGACATTTTGATTTGGTAACTAAGGCTAAAACTAGATGAAATTATTGGCAACACTCCCTTGTAAGCCCGAAGCTCTGCTGAGGTGTAGAATCTGGTAGTCTGATCCTTTTTCTTCTGGGGGTATTTGGGTTATGAGACATGCATAGAAATATGATTTTGAACATACACGGAAACCAAACTCTGCACTAGTTTTTTGGATCACTTGGTAGTTGATAAAATAATGCATGTCTACTTGAATCAAATTTGATGATATTTTTAAAGAAAAATATTAAAAATGGTGGTATTTATTTACTATTACAGAATCATTTATCAATCTTTCTTTGAAATTGCATAAAAATACTCAGCCAATATTGAAGGTTCTATTCATTTCCTTTTCTAAGAAATATACTCACATACATAGCCCTAAAATTCATCTGGAAGAATAAAAGATCCAGAATAGCCACAGCAGTTTTGAGCCAAAACAAACAAACCAACAATGCCAGAGGCATCACAATACCTGACTTCAAATTATACTATAGAGCTATACTAACAAAAACTGTATGATACTGGCATAAAAACAGACACATAGACCAACGGTGCAGAAAAGAAGACACAGAGACAAACCCATACATCTACAGTCATTTGATCTTTGACAAAGGTGCAAAAAACATTCACTGGAGAAAAGACAGCCTTTTTAACAAATCGTGTTGGGAAAATTGGTTATCCACATGTAGAAGAATAAAATTAGAACCTATCTTTCACTCCGCACAAAAAATCAGCTCAAAGTGCATCAAAGATCTAGGATTGGAAATGATTCAGCTCCTAGAAGAAAACACAGGGTCAAGATCTAACATATAGGCACAGGCAACAACGTTTTTAATAGAAACCCTCGAGCTCAGGAAATAATCTCAAGAGTTAATGAATTAGATAGCATCAAATTAAAACTCTTCTGTACCGTAAAGGAAACAATTTGGAATGTGAGGAAAGAACCCACAGAATGGGAGAAAAATCTTTTCTAGCTATTCTTCTGAGGATTCATATCTAGAATATATAATTCAAAAAACTACACCAAAAAATCCATAGATGGATAAATGTATTAAATTAAACAGATTCTTCTCAAAAGAAGAAATTCAAATGATAAACAAATGTATGAAAACAATTTCAACATCTAGCAATAGGGAAATGCAAATCAAAACTACACTGAGATTTCACCTTACACAAGTCAGAATTGTAGTATAAGAATACAAACAATAATAAATGTTGGAGAGGTTGTGGAGAAAAAGGAACATTTTTAAGCTGTTGGTGGAATCGTAAATTAGTGCAACCACTATGGAAATCAGTATGGAGTTTCCTTAAAAAACCAGGAAGGGAACAACCATATGACTCAGCTGTACTACTCCTTGGTATTTATCCTAAAGAATTGCCGCATGGTACAGAGATAGAACCATATCCACATTTATAGCAGCACAATTCACAACAGCCAAACTATGACACCAGGCTAGGTGTTGATCAATGGATAAGTAGAGGAAATGTGGTATATATACACAAAAGTTTTATTATTCAGCCATAAAGAAAAATAAAATTATTTCATTTGCAAGAAAATGGATTGAACTTGAGACATTATCTTAAGTGAAATAAACCAGACTCATAAGGTCAAAGGTCATATATTTTATCTCATTTGTGGAAGCTAGGGAGAAAAAGGGAAAAAGAATAATGGGGGTGGGGAGGGATTTCATGAAATCAGGGAGAGATCAGTAGAGGAAAGGGACCCGTGGGTGGGAGGACTGGAAGAGGATGAAGTGCTGGGGAGGGATATTGTCCAAATTATATTGTTATATTGTGTGCATATATGAATATTTAACAACAAATACAACTATGTTATATACAACTATAATGCACCAACCAAAGAATGTAGAGAGAGAGAAAAAAAGAAATAGATTGATATGAATAAAACTATACTATTTAGAAAAGTACTATGGAATCAATTAATCAGAACCTTTTCTCTCTCTAATATTGTGTTAAGAAGGCAGCTCATTTATGTGTTACTGTACCTGTTCACATCACAAGCAAATTAAAGAAATGTCCACTTTTAGGATTTTTTCTTTTATTATCTGAAATCACCATAACCACAAGGTTCTATTTTGTGAAATATTCCTGCAAAAATACACACCATTGTATTTGACCAAACACACAAAAAAATTAAATTGGGTTATATTGAGTATCTAATAGTTAGCAAAACTTATATCCATAGATACCTATTGCTTCACTGAGAAACATGTATGGTCTTGTTTTTCTGTACCCTCAAGGTTCTTTATAAGACATTCAAACACAGAATAAATCAGGCGGCAGCAGTCTGTTAGTAAATTAGTGGCAAAACTAATGAGAAATAATTCTTTTTTTTATTAGTTACACATGACAGTACAATGATCTTGACAATTCATACATTTGAATCAAATGGGGTATAATTTCTCATTTTTCTGATTGTACAGGTTGCAGAAATAATTCTTGATCAGAATTTGCAATTGTTCATCCCTGTAAATAATTGATTATTTCTCTTACTATTTTACAATTTTATCCTTGCCCCCAAACATTTTCCCCACCTTGGAAAAACTCATTATTTACTTTCAAAGGTTAGAAACTCACAAAATTATGAGTAAGATGTGAAGATTAAGTGCACCCAAGGTGTGACACTGCCTTTCATGCAGCACTTTGTGGCCAATGAGGACTGGTTGGTATTCCCTTTATTCCAACAGCAAAGTCAGCTTCAAATGCACCCGAGTGGCAAGTGGACAATTGCCTGACCTGAGCGAGAGGTGTGGTTTAGAAATTCTCTTTGTTCTTCGAGGCTCTGTCCTGTGACACTGAGATTTTCTTTAAAGCAGACCCTGGCATAATGGACTGTAGAGAGGATGGTCTGGTTAACCTGACCGAAACAAGCGTGTTTGTCTTTGTTCAGTGTGGCCCTTTGGCATGCTCTTCTAGATGTTCCTATGCCAGCATGATGTTAGAATGGAAGAATCTGACAACTTTGGGGATCCATAGAGACGATGACATTTTTGAAACATGTTGAGCAACACAAACTTGCCACTTTTCTCTCCCTCCATTTTTAGACACATGACTCTATTAGGGGAAATTTAATCCATATGTTTCTGATTCCTTTACACTTAACTCATCAAAATGTTGTTTTGTAAGAGCCCTTTGAAGTCAAGGAAGCCTTTTAAGTCATTTTTTATGAGATTTTTTTTCAAGCCTCTTTTCTTAGGAACAGGAAGTGGCATTTCGCCAACAGTTAACAAACTCAAACACCAAAAGGTTCAACGTGGGTTTCAATCTCTGAACCCACAAGTGTTTGAATGGACTCTTGACATGACCCATCTTTGCTGTCTCTTAGTGCCAACAGCCATCATAACAGTCCTAATTGCAGAGACGACCCCAAGATCCTAACCAACTGCAAGCTCGCAATTGTTCCTCCAATCAATCTACTTCATGCTAAATTATGACTCATTGAACTTTAAAGGAACTACTTTATGACCCTCTTGGCTTAGTGTTTTTGTGACTTCTGTGAGAGCTATTTAAATTGCCACTCTCAGGAAACCAGCTAGCTAGGACTTTTAAGTCCATTCACTAATAAAATTACGTAAGAGTTCAAGTTCACAGGACAAGTGAGCACCGACTGACCATGAAGGCTTCTACCCACAGAGACAAAGATGATTTCAGCCACTTGCTTCTATGACTAGGCGATAACATGGATCCTGCGATCCTTCTGAAAATAAAATACACATTAAAATAACAAATGCAGCATCTGGCTTCAGAAGTTCTCATTTGATTTACACTCAACAGTTGTTGGAAGTATACACTAGCCTCCATTTCCTAGGAAATTTATAGCCCAAACAAACATGGTGCTGTCCTGGTGGTTCCCACTGCCTAATGCATTTGAAATGACTCTGTCCCGCAGAAGGCTTTGAAATCATTCTGGCAAACTCTAATTTTACAATTTGTAAATGATGCAACGATGAATATGCCAAAAAGCAACAGCTGATCTAGGTTAAAAGCTTTCAAGTAGTCTCAATGGTAGCCCAGAAAGGAGCAGTGAGAAATAATTCTGGAAACAAGACTTTCACTAATTAACACTGATGTGAAGAGCGCTCTGGCAGAACACCACTCCTTTTCTTCAGGGCAGTGTGACTCTGCACTCTGAAGCCAGTGTTGATCGTCCCAGCAAAGGAGCCTGGGGATGTGGTACAGAGAATCTTATATAGATATACCAGGACAGGGGCTAAGTGCCCTGGGGCACTGGAATAGATTAACTGCATCAAAGATGGACTCCGTCTGTAGTTGATCTGTGTTCTTGGGAAAGGGGGAGATAAGAAAAGAACCCATTTCACTGAGCTGTTGTGAAGATTAAATAAGATGGGGCATGTGAAGTTCCTGGTAGAGTCTTAATACATATTATCTGTGATGATGATGATGATGACAACCATGATGGACAGGACTAGGAACTAGTGTAACAAGGAAGCATCCCTCAGATGGAGAGAGAATTAGGAGCACCCCCTGTTCTTTGATTTTCTTAAGAATTCTCATTCAAGTCCATGGCTTTAAATGAAACTTGTTTATTGATGACTTTCAAATTAATGTCCTCCCAGGCTTCTTTCAGAGGAAGGCTGCACAGCTACTATTAGCTTAATCTTCCCCTTTTCTTGCTGAACTAGAAGCCTTTTTTTTACCACTTGAATCCTTTTTCATACTCTATAATTTTGCATGTGGTGTTCCTTCTATCTTTACTTCTTGTCCATCTAGCAAATTTCTATTGATCCTTAAATGCTCAAGTGCCATGTCCTCTGTAGAAGCCTCTAATGACATTTTGCTGATTTGGGTGTTCCTCCCCCATGCTTTCATTCTGTCTCACTCATATTTCATTATAGCTCTCGTCACATTGCCCTAGAAATCTCCGTGTGTTCATCTCCACGCTCCCTGAAAGCAGTTCAAGAGCAGGACCGCACCTTATGTCTTTGGATGCCAGTCCCTAACTAGGGATCCACTTCTAACAAATTTGAGTGTCTTGGAAACTGTCTACATGTCAGGATGAGTTTTATCTTTCTTTATTAAAGATATGTCATGTTGCTCTATGGAGGAAGAGTGCATAGGACAGGTTTCATGTTACATATTTATATCATAACTCAAATTTTTAAGTAGCTCCACCAGGCCTTGTTATATCAGAGCCTGGTATAGAGGAGGCACACAGTATTTGATAAATGAATGGATGAAAGCAAAAGAGAAACAATATTTGGATAATCAATATGAAAACTCCGGTGTTCTTTGCACTTATTTAGGTATGTGCTTCAGTTCTTTGGAGTGATTTTTTGGTCTTCATAGAGTCTTTACTGAGTTTAGCAACAGCCTCATCAAATGCCAATGTCAAAAGTATCTTCTTTCTCCTTCCTCATTGCTAATTACATTGCTGCATTGTCATTCCCTATGTGGAACTTGCTGAGAAACTTGTATATAGCCTTCAAAACCCAACTCTGAAAATGGCAATCACTAGTTGTGAGTGATTGACATACACAAAGAAGAGGTGACTAAAAGACCATATATATATATATCCTAGAGCTGGAAAGACTAAAGTCCAGAGCAGCTTGAAACTGTGCCTGTATGACTCTCTGCATTCGGAGTGTGAACCAAGATCTAGGTCACACTCTTCAGCCATTTCACAATACTCATGCTTGGCTAAGGTGGTTCTGAGGGTTGTTTTAAAGCCACAGCCCCAACCTATTAACTGGTTATGAAATTAATCTAGTAGGTTGCAAACAACATTTAAAAATGAATTAGACTAAGACAAAGCAGTATATTTTACACAGTAAGAGTAAGTATTGTTTCGTAGAACTTTGTTTTGGTTTTAAAACTCTCTCCCCATCCGTGTGTGTATGTGTGTGTGTGTGTGTGTGTGTGTGTGGTGGTATGTGTGTGGTGTTTGGTGTGCTGGTTCTTGATATAAAATTTATTTCTCTGGGTTGCAGTAAAAAGCAGTTGGAAAGCTGTTGTCTTAGAAACTCTGAAGCAACCTGGGGTTTGGAAGTTGATCAAGGAATCACAACCACCCTGTAACGCCAAACAGCTACACTGGAACATTGCTTTGGCAGAAATTCATGTGTGTCATGTGGCTTTTGCCAATGCCAGCTTTCAATTATTCATATAAATGAAGACAAGGATAATTCTGATAATTTATAAATACTCGTGTCTCATTTGATTCTCTTTGCCCCCTTCATTTGAGAAACATGAATTGCATATCTAGTACATGCCTGGGCCTCTTCTAGAAGCAGGGAGATAACAATATAGAAATCAGTCTCTGCCCTCCCAGAACATAAGACATTTTCTAACAAAATGTCTTACAATTCTGAATAACAAAGTTAACTTGATTTTTTTTATGTCTTTTTTTTTTTCTAGCTGTCAATTTTCTCTGGTTTAAAAAACCCCTAATAAACAGAAACTGGTCAAATAGGAACTAAGGAAAAAACAGAATGTGAATGACACATAATTAGACTCTAGGTATTTGAGGCAATAATGAAAGTGATAAAATGTCATATACATGCTTAACTTCTAAAGATGGAAGAAAAAAGCAAGCAAGCAAGCAAACAAACAAAAAACTCAAAAACACAACCTCCTCATTTTATCTATGTATCCAGAACCTCAGGAGTATTGTTGCTGCAGCTATTATCATTAGATGTCTTGGATTTTCTTCCCTGGAAGAGAATAAGAAGTCCCTCCCCTCCCACATTTAATTCTGAGACAGATTTCAAATTCTTGTCTGGGAGTAAAGCTAATGTAGCAAGTTATTTTTTCCTATGCTATTTATTACCCCGTTTCTAGTTGCTTTATGTTGGTTTGTAACATTTAAGGATGGCCAAGTAAAAATCCCTTCAGAAGGGGCTAGGGCTGTAGCTCAGTGGTAAAGTGCTTGCCTGAAATGTGTGAGACACTAGGTTCGATCCTTAGCACCACATAAAAATAAATATACTGTATGTTCATCTACAACTAAATGAATATTTTTTTGAAAATAATTCATAAATATTCCATATTTAGTTAATCATTCAAGTAAGGAAAGCATTGTACTTGCTTTTTAAAGAAGGAAGAGAGAGGGTGTGAGAGAGAGAGTTAGAGAGAGAGAGTGAGTATGCGGCAGCCTCTAAAGACTCCCATGATCTGTTTACATGGGAATTTCAAAAGCTGACAATATCTTTCCTTCCTTCCTGTTCCTTGATGTCGTCAAAAGCTTCCCATGTAAGTTTGATCATTTAAATTTAAAATACTGTTTCATGTACTCAGATAGTCTTCTGCAACAGAATTCTTCAAAAGATAGCTTCTAAACTCCTGATTCCTTTTTTTTTTCCCTTTTTTTCCCCTCTCAACAAACTCGGCTGGTTTTAACTATCATATATAGTTAGTTAACTTTAGGATCCATTCCACATTCCTGCAGGAAGTCTACTTTTAAACATGATTATGTACTTCAAGAATGGAGATGCTCATTTTTTACTAAGTTGTATTTTTCTAGTCGATTCTCTACTTCCTGGTAGCATATTTTTTGATGACACATCCCTAGCAACAGTAGCTCTATTTATAATAAACTGAAGAAGAAACATGGACTTTGGCTAACCTGTGTGTACAAAGCACACCCTGAATGTAATTGTAATTTTGTCCAGTGGTGATGATGTGGTCCAAAGTTTATCAGGATTTCCACAGAAATCTGTTCTGTGGGAGGAAAATTTATCAGTCATCACAACACATAATGTTGTGAAATAATGAAATAAACAGAGGTAGAAATTCCTAGTCTTTTAAAATATCTTTATTTTATTTATTTATTATGTGATGCTGAGAATTGAACCCAGCACTTTACACTACCAGGTGAGAACTCTACAGCTGAGCCACAACCCCAGCTTCTTAAATTTAGTTTTTTTTTTTTAATAAGTAAAATCAACCTAGTTGAGCTCAGTTGACAATCTGAGTTCCCTCAATATTTAATTCAACCAGCTACACTGGGTATTGCATTGGTCAGTTTTTTTTTTTTAATTGCTCTGATGAAAAAACCTGAAATGAACTATTTTAGAGGAGGAAAACTTTATTTGGGAGCTAATGGTTTCTGAGGTCTCAGTCCATAGAAGGCCGGCTCCATTCTTTGGGGCTTAGGGTGAGGGACAACATTATGGTGGAAGAGTGTTGTGGAGGAGGACAGCTCAAGACATGATCAGGAAGGGGACGGAGAGAGGAGAGAGAGAGAGAGAGAGAGAGAGAGAGAGAGAGAGAGAGAGAGAGAGAGAGAGAGAGAGAGAGAGAAAACACTCTGATCAACAAGGACAAAATAAATATTTCAAAGGCATGTCCCCAGGAACCCACCTCTCTAGCCACACTCCTACTTGACTTTAGTTACCACTGAGTTAATCTCTATTAATTAATTCTGATTGGATTAAGGCTCTTATACCTCCATCATTTTACCTCTAAGCTTTCTTGCATTGTCTCACCCATGAGCTTTTGGAGGGGATACCACATATATAAACCATAACACTTATTCTGTTAATTCAATTGGGACTACAGAGGGACTACAGAGGTACATAGGACGTCATCTTCCACTTAAGGGGATAAATCCTAGGTAGCAGGTGTATACAGAAAAACAAAATGTGAGGTAACTGCTTTTGAAATAACAGAATACATTCATTAAGTTCAAATAGACTCAAGGGAATGCTTCTTTGTAGACTGGAGTGCTGGGGAGTGTTGGATACAAAAGGAGGAGCCATAATAGATTAATGGCTCACTGAGAAAGGAGGAGTGTGTTTTGTGGTTGTTGTGGGAAGAGCAGAGGAAATGATTATTTTTGTTTTGACCAAGGTAAGATGGAAACACATATTTAGAACAGTGCTTCTCCAATTTTCATGCACAGGGAAATTACTGGAGATTCTGGTAAACACACATTCTCATACAGCAGGTCTGGGTACAGTCTATCATTCTATTTTGTCTTTTGCCATAAGCTCCCAGGAGATACTTGTTTTCCTATAGCAAATATCTAGAGCCTGGGGCGGGGGGAAAGCTAGTTTAGGATTACGTGGATACCATTTTATAAAGATTGGAATTAAAGTCATGGAACCAGAGGCACTGACACTACAGAGTTTAGAATAGAAAGAAAAATGGGAGGGGGACAGGTCCAGTGGATGTGTCTTAACAAAGGAGTCAAGAAAGAAGATCTAGAAAAATTCTAAGAAGAAATAGGCAGTGGTGTTATAAGGACGAGAGGAATGCGTATCATCATAAAAGCTAATGAATGGATGAATTTGAAAAAATATGACATTACCAGTTTCAAATGCATGAGGATTGAGATCAGGATGGGGGATGAGCAAGTCTTCAGAGACTTTTAAGGCATTGCTTTCTGAAGAAAATATATGATAGATACATAACTGAATGGGAAATCAAGATGAAGTATAAATGAGTGTAGATTGTATATTTTTTTTCCAGATAATTGTTGTTGTGTATAAGCACGAGGAGAGTTTCTTGAGAATATTATTATTTCAAAAGGAGATTTTAATTCTTGGGATGAGAAAGACTGTAGCACATCACAGGACAAGTGAAAGGAGCCAATGCAGCCACAGGGTAATGATGACTTAGTAAAAGACAAAAAGAGACCTCAATAGCATAGAAATGAGCTTGGGAAAAGAAGAGGAATGTTTATATCTGTTTCAGTTATGTGCTGCTATATAACAAACCACCTCAAAATTTCATGACCCGAAACACTAGCATTTCATTTTTTCTCACACTGCTGCATGTGGGTTGGGCTCTACCTAGATGTCTTCTTTTTGCTCAAAGTCGTCCTGTGTTTACCTAAAGTAGCCGCAATTTGGGCCAATGTTAAGATGGCCTTCCTCACTTATCTAATCTCTTAATGTGGGTGGCTGACATATAAAGGTGTCTCTCTTATCCATCAGGGACTCTCTTTCCACATGGCCTTCCCAGAAGCACAGCCTGGACTGTTTTCCTTGGTGATTTAGGGAAGAAAAAGCTTCAAGGCACCAAAACTCATACAGCATTATTTCTGCCATATTCTTCTGTAGGCCACAGGGTAGCTGATGTTCAATGGAAGTGTACTCCATAAGGATACAGATACAGGCTTCAGCTTGGAAGCCCTTAATTCACACAGCTAAAAAGAAGTTTGTCTCTTGCAGAAGTAGCAATGAAGGCATTTATATGAAATAGTGAAATATCTTTATAAAAAATAAAGGGTAAAACCGCTGTGGCACTCTAGAATAAAGCTATGCTGTTAGGGAATACAACATGATAAGAACCCGACTTTCATATTAATTTCCTTTTGTTGGCTAAAATATTTTTGAAATGCATGTGTCATTTGAACCTTCATATTTAATGTGCTTTGAATGAAACTAACATTGAGAACTTTGAAGTTTGATATTTGAATTGCAAGCTAACACTTTAGTATGCTATGGATACTAGAAGAAGACATAAGGACTCTTGCATCTAAGAAAAAAGATTATGTTATTCACGAAAGTAGAGGTATCCAGAATATCAGAAATCTCCTGGGTCACTTCTTTTAGCCCCCATACCTACCAGGCAATAAAAAAAGAAACAGGTCACACCTGAATATATAATGGATTGTGTTGGAGGACAGAAAGCTGCTCTTGATAAACCTGAATCTTTTATAATAGGCTGTTTGTATACCTGCTTTTTGCTTGGAGGGACATATAGTTTTGAAAGGGGGATACCAGGAATTGAACTCAGGGCCACTGAGCCACATCAACAGCCCTTTTTTGTATTTTATTTAGAGACAGGGTTTCAATGAATTGCTTAGCACTTCGCTTTTGCCGAGGCTAGCTTTGAACTTGCAATCCTCCTGCCTCAGCCTCCTGAGCCACTGGAATTATAGGCATGTGCCACCATGCCTAGCTATAATTTATTTGTTGGTTTATTTATTTATTCATTCATTTTGTGGTGCTGAGGATTGAACCCAGGGCTTTGGCATGCAAGGCAAGTACTCTACAGACTGAGGTATATCCCCAGCCCCTGATTTTTTATTATACCACATAGTATAGATGCATGTTTCTTGTGCAGGGAAATACTATCTTTATCTTCTAAAGCTGTAAGCAACCTTATCCTCTGCTCCAGAAAGAATCTCTCTCTTTATCTTCCAATACTGTTTGCTATACAAAGCATCCTTGAAAAGGTAGCTTCAAGCAAAGACATTGCTTCTGTTTGCTAGACATGCAGAAAAGCGAATGACCCCCCCCCCCAAATTGTCTTCCAACAACTAATTTTCAAATATTACTTCACTGTGCAAGAAATGGTCAGAATAAGATCTAAGTAGCACTTGAAAATATTATTTATTTTAAATTTGTAGTATGCTTATTTAGGTATCCTATTTTAAATCAACAAATTTTTCACATAAGCAGTGAAAGAACAACACAACAAAAGTGGTAAGCAGCTTAGTATACTGAAGCCGGTGTCCAGTTCCTTGATTTAATCTTTGGGCAATCATAATCACCAGTGTATTCATGGACCACATTAGGGAGCAGCAACAAATGGTCTTCTCTAGCATGAGCCTACATAGGTGTCTCTTGCTTTAATATCCAGATTCCAACCTATCTTAAGGATTTTCTTCAAGACCTTGGAGTCATTTATACTTTGGGGTGTATCTAGACCTACAAATGCTTCAAGGAATTTGTTCCGGCACAAGTTATGAGGTAGACAAAGATGTAAGAACATGATATTTATTTATATTTTAAACTTACTGTGAGATGATGTGGTTCTGATGGAATTCAAAGGTCTCTTTAAAGTAGGATAAGAAGTTTAGGAATTCTTTCACTTATTGGTGAAGTTTGATTATGATATTTACTAATCTTATGTAGTCGTATTTTTCTAACGACTTTCAAGACACCACATATATTTCATCTATCAACAGACACATATATAATGTAGATTTACTTTTTACTCGTTATGGGTAAGAATTATCAACTCCATTTCAAGGGTAAATAAAGGAGCATGTGAAGATGAGACACAGAGCAAGGAAGGCAGGCTATGAGTTGGAGTTAGCAACGTTCAACTTTGTACTTCATCCTTGCAACACCAATAATTAAATTTCTTCTTGTAGTCTCCTAAATTTATGCTTGCATTTCTTTTCATTGTTTTAGTTCGGTTTGAAGTATAATTTCATCTTAAGAGGGAGCACTAAATCAATTACTTATCTTCTTGATGTTCCAGTAATGTTTGGTAACTTGGTGGAATGCTGAAGTGGTTTAGTATATTCCTTTAATCAATATAGTCAAAGAGATTAAGGGAAAAAAATCAGTGGAAATAATGCATATATCAACATCGACTTCTTTTCCAGAATTCACTGTGCTTAACTTTTTTTCCTATGATCACCTAACCTCCTCCTAAATACTGTCAAGACATACTCCTATTCAATATTACTTTATTAGAAGGGTTTTTATCACTCCAATAAAATACCAGAGGCGGTCACTTTTGTAAAGAAGCTTAGTTAGCTCCCAGTTCTGAAGATTCAAGGGCATGGTGCCTGCATCAGCTCAGTTCTGGTGAGGGTCATTTTGGGGTGTCACATCCCAGTGGATGGTAATGGTGGGAGCATGTGTAGGAGCAATGAATCCCACCTCAGATGGGAAGTCAAAGAAAGCAGGGTGGGACCAGCTCAGGCATTAATAAGAATTTAATAAGAATTCTTCTAATGAGAATGACAGAGTCTTGCAAAAAGCTTCAGTTGACTTTGAACTTCCTCCATTGACCTGGGACCTTCCTCTTGCCCCATCTCCTAAAAGTTCCATAGCACTTCAGCACCGTCACTGCAAGAACTAAACATCCAAATCATCCAAACCATACCACATTACTTCTTTAAGCATTTGCTTCTTCATTATTTTCTTTGTTTTTATATCTACCACTTTCTTATTCTTCTTTCCCCTTCACTTAATATTTTCTGAAAAATAATTGTTATCACTGAATGGATTTTACTATTTTCCAGAGGCAGAGAATGACCATTAGAAAGATAAAGAATTTGGAGAAATTAATAAAACACTCTTTCCAGGAAAAAACTCATATTTCCTGCTTAGGAGATTTTGAGTTCCAGATTTTTTTCCCCAAATTATCTAAGCTACTCTTTGGATTTCCTTGTTAATTTTTTTTTTAACCAGAGATTGAACCCTGGGGTGCTCAACCACTGGGCCACATCCCCAGTCCTTTTTAATATTTTATTTAGAGAGAAGTTGCTTAGGGCCTTGCTTGCTATGTTGCTGAGGCTGGCTTTGAATTCATGATCCTCCTGCCTCAGCCTCTGGAGTTGCTGGGATTACAGGTGTGCACCACAATGCCTGGCAATTTTCTTGCTAATTTTTGATTAAGTAGAACGTCAAGTCTAACTGTGTAGGATGACCAGTAAAAGAAACACTAGTTCCTAGATGCCAATCTTTCTCATCTTAAGCAAATAAAATGGTGACACTAAAAAGTGAGAAGTAGAGTAGCTGTGGACTGAATAATTGTTTCTCTCCCCAGTTTTTGTGTTAAAACTCTAACTCCCAAGGTGCTGGAATGAGGAGGTGGTTGGGGTCTTTGGGACATGATTAGATCATGATGATAGTGCCCTAGTAAAGACATTAGTGCCATTACAAGGAGGCTCCAGGGAGATCCAATATCCTTTCTGTATGTGTGGATAGAGAAAAGATGGCCATATGTGAACCAGGAAATGGGCCAGTGCCAGACACTGAATTCGCAGCAGCTTGACTTTGGACTTCCCAACCTCCAGATCTATGAGCAATAGAAGTTTGTTGTTTGTAAGCCACTCCATTTATGGTATTTTAATTACATAGACTGAATGGACTTACACAAAGATCTTCCTCAAAGAAACATTAGGCTTCTTTGCCAGTGTTTTGTTTTGTTGGTTTTTAAAGCATAGAAATTAC
Source organism: Urocitellus parryii (assembly GCF_045843805.1). Classification (NCBI taxonomy): domain Eukaryota; kingdom Metazoa; phylum Chordata; class Mammalia; order Rodentia; family Sciuridae; genus Urocitellus; species Urocitellus parryii. The sequence continues at coordinate 26,939,993 of NC_135544.1, read as the reverse complement.
TTGTAAAGGACAAAAGTCCGTTCAGCCTTGTTGACAAATATCAGAGAGATGCTTTCTGCTTGGCTAGCTCTACAGGGCTCAGCAGAAGAGAGTGTCAATAAAGGGAGGTGAAATAGTAGGACTATAAGCAGAGAAAAAATGTAGGAAAGAACAAAACCTAATTCAGATTTTTGCCATTGTATCATGAACTGCAGGGAAATGGCTAGCATTAGGGACCAAACTCAGGAACATAAAATTCAAATGGGTTTTTTTGAACTGGGAAAACCTTCTGGTGTCAGGATACGTCTATTTCAAGTAATTATCACTATGCTACCTTTTTCTTTGGTTGAAAGGCCTTTGGGTCATGCATTTATCTTTCTTTGAATGTATGTGTCCATAGGATGTCTGGACAGTTAAAAAAAAAAAAAGAAAGCAGTAATGGGTAGTTAGCAATGGCTGGGAGAGCAAGAGGAAGGCACATAACCTGAGAGTCTGCATGAAATTAGTCAAGCAGTAATAAAAACAGCAGATATATTTTATTAGCCAGGCTTAATGCTAGGATGTGGGGCTACAGTGTTATACAAGGTGAATTTAGTCTCTGCTCCGAATCTTACAGTCTGATGCAAATCCACCAAGTACCGGGGAACTCACAGGCACTGAAGGTAAAACTGGTGTTTTAGATTGTCAGACAAGACAAAACAAATTTCAGAAAAACATGCCCAAAGCTATTTCCTCTCAAGTCACAAAGTCTTCTCCCAAGCAAGGGGTGCAGAAATTGTCAGTGGGTGTGATGTACCAAGGTCTTGCAAAAGGGAGCAAGGGGGACAGATGGGGACAGGAAAAATGTCTACCTGGCTAGAGTAGAGAGGGCAGAATGATTGACCAGGGCAGAACCAGACATGCAGATCTTATCTCATCCACTGGTCAGACATTTACTTTTGATAGTAGTGAAGCTCAGAAAATGATAGCCCATATTTCAATGTATGGCAATTTGGAATTAAAGAGGAAACTCCCAGGTTTCTCTCAGCAACTTCTATGCTATTCTCTTCAGCCTCTTTCTCTCCAAAAAAGCAGGGAGAAGCCCTTCCAAGAAAGCCCCCTTCTCAGAAGGAATGCAACTGTTATGACATTTCATCAACCAAGAAATTTAACGCTGGAAGAAAAAGAAAAAAGACTGAAGCTGTCCCCACCTGGACACTTTTCATCTATTCTTTGGAGGGCAACTCTGAGAGGTTACTGAGAAACTCTCTTTAGAAGACATCCTTGTTCACATGCACTTCTTCCCTCACCCCTCCCATAGTTTGTCACCTCCGCCCTCCAGCCCTCCAAGATACTTCAAGACCCTCCCTATCCAAGTCCCTATTCTTTGAAGTGTGGGAAGTTATTTAAGCCTCAACCATCTGGTCCTTCTGCAATGTTCATACTTTGTATTTGTCTCCTGTGCTGTTATTTTTCCTTGTGTATGTTAGTAAAACTGTTCATTTTTTTCTCCTATTAATCTTCCTATAATAACTTCATTTCAGTGAACCTTCAGAAGATAAAGGGCCTGTAATAGACATATCCACCTTCCAAGGAGAGCAGATTGTGCATGCATATCCACAGTGAGGGTTGTGTGTGGCTGTACTACTCCTATTTTTAGCCTTCTTTATGTGTCTTCTTATCTATTACTTCCCTCTAAGATTTGAGACTTATTATACCTCAGGAATTGTGCTTGGTGCCAAAGAAGCAAGAAAGAAATGTGGACCTTCCACTAACAGAGCCATTCTTTTTTAGGAAGAGAGGTGACAATATAGTCTATTTAAGTACAGTATTGTTTAAATTTTGAGGGGATTCTGAAGACGGATTCTTTAATAACAGGGAGATGTTTTTAATGGACTGTTAAAGAGGAGGTAAAATTTATGCAAGGAATTTGAAGAACTAATGGTTTGCCAAGTACTGCACGTGGTTCCAGAACTTTAGGTATAGATTTAGACTGAGGGGAAAAAATATTGCAGACAGATAAATAGTGTATGTCAACGTTAGTAAGTATGAATACTTATAGAAAGTTCAGAACACCTGAGGACTATTGTATAGAAAACTAGAGCTAGAGGTAGGGATCAGGTTGAAAAGACAGGAGACAGATAATTAACAATTTATAGCGGTATTTATTAAGTAAGTATACTTAAATTGGGGCACCTGCTCTGGCTATGCCTTTTTATGGGACCTGTCCACCTGCCTGGTCTATGTACAACCTTGCTGAGGGTGTGGGCCTCGTTAACATGTTTGCCTCTGACTCTTGATGGTGATGGGTTTATATGATCCCTGGAGCAAGCAAAACATAGGCTTCACTGAACCAAATGATTCTGTTTAAAAATATGAACAAAAAATCATAGTAGGGTGTGAGGGATATGTGAGCAGAGATCACATAGCACTGAGTCTGAGGCAGCCCTATTTTACCATATACCTCCTGCATTAGAATTAGAATGTATACAGAAGGAAAGATCAGAGATGGTAGCAGATGATCAGAGAGCCCATGTGACTCATGAGAGGTATTGTGGCATACTTCCCATCCAGGTATGTCATGGGATACCCTGCCAACTCTATTAAACATCTCTTTGGGGGGAGTCTTAATTTACAAGCCATTGTAAAGACTTTGGATTTTTTCCTGTAAATATGAGGAATCTAAGAAAGGTATTTACAAGGTTAACACAATCAGATTTGTTCTCTTGTCTTATAAATTAACTGGAACATGGAGAATGATTCTGAGAAGGTCAAAATCAAGAGAGAAAAATGCTAAGAAGCCTTTGGAATCATCTAGACAAGGGCTAACAAATGCCTGAACTAAGTAAGGAAAGGGCATTGGTTAAGAGAATCTAGATCTAAAAGATATTTAGAAGTCACAAACAATGTGGAAGTGTTTTCAAGGGTAAGGGATAGAAGAATAGGTCATGAGTTAGTCTGTGTGAATACCATGTTGGTAATCATGGTGAAGAATTTAGAAGGAGATAGATTTTGCAAGTGAAAAGAAAATGAGATTAGTTTTTGAGACGTTGAAGAAAATATAGGATATTTCTACAGGGTTATAGGCTCCAAGGAAGGTTCTGTGTTTACACATAAAGATGGTACTTGAAAAAAATGTGTATGAAAGTGATTTCCAATGGGAGTAAATGGAATGAGGAGCACAGAGATCTAAAGAGGAGCTTGAACAAACAGCAACACTCAGGAGATGAGCAGAATAATAAACTGAGAAAAAGACCAAGAAAGAATGAGTAAGAGAGATAAGAATAGCCAAAAGACTGACCAGAGAGCAAAACAACCAAAATTATGTGTGTGTGTGTGTGTGTGTGTGTATATATATATATATATATATTAAAGCATCAAATTATGCAGTAAAGTCAATGAATATAAGACTTGCATTTAGACATTTTAAGGGTAATGGTGGATTCCAGCCCAAAGCATGCTGAATCCCAAAGAACAGATTGACAGGCTGGGCATAGACTCTGGATTTAGGAGCCAATGGGCAGAGGCTGGCTGTTGAGTGAGCTGAGATCCACAGGTCTGGATCAGACTCAGGTTATATTCCAGGGAAGGCTGATAAGGATTTGTGAAACACCATACATACTTGCAAGACTGGGTTTTTTTTTTTTTTTTTATTGTAAGCTTCCTTTATTCTGAATTTTAATGACCTAACTAAGAACATTTAAGAACTGCATTTTTCCAGGCTTATGAAACCTCCCACTTTGCTAATGAGCAAATACAATTACTGTCTCACCAAAATAACTGAATGGCTAAGTTAGATCATTTAAAGAATTGGGAAGAGTCATGAATGCAAATAAGCAATTTTGCGTAATACTCCCGTGCCCCTCCCAGCTGAAGTCACTGGTACCGGGATTTGCAGATCTAACTTTATTAGATCTGATAGGACTACACCCAGGAGTAGGTGAGCTGGTGAGGTTTGGGCTCTGGATTCAGTCTGGCTGTGTCTCAGCCTGCTGCAGGTGGTCCTGGGATTTTCTGGCACCCACATCCTTCAGTGTCTGTCTTCAGTGGATTTTGCTTTCTCTTCCTAACTATACTTAAAAGGTCACTTGCCATCTGCATTCCTGCTGCATCTCCATGCTATTTGGTAAGAGCTCCTTCATCCCTGGCATTACCTTGAGCCAGACCTGGAGTAAGCCCTAATTGCCCACTCTCTCTGGCTCCTCAGCACTAGGCAGCATGAGTTTCCCACAGTTTCCCTCCAGCCACCTCCACCTCCCTGTTTGGCTGCGTTCCAAGGGCTCAGCCTGCAGGCCCTCATTCATTCAAAGTTCATGATGTTTAATCACAAGTAAATGGCTACTTTCACAGAAAAAGCATTTAATTTGTGTCTGTACTTTTCCAAAGACAAAGTCGAAGTTAAATAGCAGGAATGAAGTATCCCATTCAACCTCAAGCAGTGGCTAGCTTTGCTTGAAAAACTGCTCCAATATCCCTTGTTTTGTCACTGACAGGCATGTGCAAAGGAAGGGGTGAGACCACTTTCAGCAGATGTGCTTCTTCACAGTGAGCAAGGGACAATAAGGAATGGCCATGAAATTCTTGCTTGAAGATTAAGAGCCTGAACTACTGTTTTAAGAACTGTGGAAAACCTCAGATATGATTGGTATGCTGTTGTAATTGGGTTGACAAATAATTCTGCCCATACATTTTCTTTTCTAAAACAAAATTTGGCATTTTTCCTATTGTAAAAAAAAAAGGGGGCACATTCTGCTGTCATGTATAACAAATTAGAACAAATGAATAAATTAATTAATTTAAAAAAGAGCTATGCTGATTTAATGAAAGACAAATTTATTGTCTTATGAAGTTATATTTTTACCAGAGATTAGAAATATTGTAAGGGACTATGTTATGGTAAAAAATAAAATAAAAAAAAGAACTATGGGTTTTTAAAATGTGGTTTTATTATTGTAACAAAAGTTCAAGATTAATACCAGCCTGGATACAATTTTACACTGCATTCCTCTCTCCAGCTTTAAGAAAATCTAAGTTGATTCACTGCTTAATTGGCCTTAGGAATATTTTTGGTTTAAATATTCAAACCTTTTTTTAATATTTAAAAATGAGTATTTCTTTTTAAAATAAAGATCTCACTTCCAGTTTGGAAATGTTTTTAGGATATTTAAAAAAATATTAATGGATTTAAAAATATCCTTCTTTCTATAAAGCCAGCTTTGATACAACTACTGATATACCCATATTTTAAGGTGCCACTTATCTCTTCTACTTTGATGAAATATTTAGGTGATTTCTGGCCAGAGAAGATCAATAGACCAGGGCTGAACACTTTGTCAATATATTAAGATTCTTTTTATTCCCAGACCACAAATGGACAGAGGCCGCTTGGCTCTTCAGAAGAACAGTATTTCACTGCTAAAAATAGCTCTTAGAATGTGAAGTCACCAAAGAGACATCATGAGCCTGGGAAAAAAAAAAAAAAAAAAAAAACAAGAGCCCTGTGATTTGCATTCTGCGATAAGAAGATTTCAAAGTATACTGGGGCCTGGAAGGAGACATCAGACTCCCATGCGGTCCCCAGAGGTACTTATTTTGGGACTGCTTACAGAGGATTAAAAACATGTTTGTACACTAAAGAGAAGAGTACACAACTGGCTGTGTTGGTGGCAGGGCAGGCAGCATTTCCTCCCAGCGCAGTTGGAGCTCAATTTGTGGAAAAATCAGATTAGGAACTTCATTAGCCTTTCAAATGCCTGGCTGTGAGGCCCGACTGCGTGAGGTCACTGGAGGCCAGTGGAAAAAAAACCCACAGCTGCAGGAGTCAGTGTTCATCAAGTGGAGGATGCAGAGTATTTTTGAAAGAGCTCGGAATATACTTTCTCCTTTTCCTGTCTCCTGTTTAATCCCTGGAATTGCTTATGTCGTGTGTATTTTAGAATGGGAAGTGTCCGGCTTAGAAATTATTTTGAGGTGAATTGCTCTTAGGGGACATTTGGCTGTTACCATGTTCCGGTAGCCCTTCCCCTCCAAATTGATGTCATCTTTCTGTCTGTAATCAGTAAGATCCCACTGTGTCTGGAGATGGAGGTCAGGCCAGGCTAGAGCTGGGAGTGGGGGCAGACCCCAGACAGGGAGGGGATTGCCCGAACCTTCTTGTCCTCCCATCTCAGGCCACGGGTGGGCAGTGGAGCTCAGTGTTAAGTGGGAGGAGATGGGGGCGAGCAAGCCAATAGCTCCTTCTGCCTCAGCTGTCTCCATCGGAAACTTCAGAATGATTCTCTTTTCCTTTCAGACCCTTTCCTATCCAGACAGGACTTGATAGGGCTCCCTCTGAGTCTTAGCACAAGGTATTGCAAGTGTCAGAAAATAGTGTGATTGCAGGGCCAGGGTGATAGACTGAGACATTCAATGAGTTCTATTACTGACCCACACCTGCCCTGCTGGTCAGACAACCAGAAGCGCCATTCAAAATCATTTTCTGGGACCATTTAAAGTTATTTTCTGGGAGAGGTGGAGAGTGCTGTGATTAAATGTTAGTGTCTATTTTTATGTAAATGTCACATTAGTTTGCTTTCAGTCCCCTGTGGTTGTAGCCTACAGAAGATAAGAATATGGCTGTTCAATTATTATAGCTCTAAGGAGAATCTTTGTAGGAAGGAAAGCATTCCCTGCTGACTCTTGGCTTAGGTGTATTAGTGCTAATTTGTGGCTCCTTAGGACATTCATAATTGTAAATATAGTCTTGTTTCACCTGTAATAGCAACCATATGGTCTTATGGTTTGTGTCTTTATAGAAAGAACTGATCAGCTTCTGCTAGCTAACTGTACCTGAATAGTCACTGAACATCTCTTTTCCTCAGTGTCCCCTCCTGTGAACAAAGGGGAAGTGACATTATCCACAGAATGTGTTAGAGATAGTGGAATATGCAACTATGCTACCACACAGCGGGGATTCAACAAGTAGTATGCATAATTAATTACTATTAATCAAAATCTTAGAACTCTTGTATGTTCCTGTTAATTATTACCAAGGCAGCTTGAGTGGTCCTAGCTCCCATTTTTTTTAATATCCTTTTTTTGGGCTACTTTATAGGCCCTTTCATGTGAATCTATAAGCTTATGGTTTTTAACTTTTATGTTGAGGAATCACCTGGAAAGTGGGTTAAAATGCAGGTTCACTGGCCCCACCAGGCTCTAACTCTAGGTTTGCCATAAGGCCCAGAATTGTGGTGTTAAGAAGCATCCCCAGTGTTTTTGGCCCAGGTAGTCAGACTGATCAAAGTTTGAAAGAAAGGTAAGACCCCAGGTAGGAAATACCCTGCATCTACCTGAGTCTTTTTTTTTTTCTCCTCATGCTGCTACCTGTTGTTTATTGAGTTTCCAACTATGAGCAAGGCCATAATCTATAGATCTTTTCCAACTGCTGTAGTAGGATCTGGAATGTTCCCAAAGGCCCACGTGTTAAAGGCTTGGTCTCCAGGATAGTGCTATTGGGAGGTGGTGAAACTTCAAGAAGTGGGCATTAGTGAGATGTTTCGGGCCACTGGGGGTGTGCCCTTGAAGGGGACTGTGGGACCCCAGTCCCTTCTTTTCTCCTTCACTTTCTGGCTGTGAGGTGACTGGATTTTCTCTGCCACACACTTCTGCTGTGTTGTGCTGCCTCTCCACAGACCCAGAGCCATAGGGCCAATGCACGCACCATGGACTGAAACCTCCGAAACTGTGACGCAGAGTACGTCTTTTCTCTTTATAAGTTGATTTATCTCAGATATTCATTATACTGATTGAAAGCTGATTGTGCACACATATTATGTGGTGTTTGTAACAGTTCTCTGTTACGATAATAGTTGATTTTATACTGTGGAAACTAAAACTGGAATGTCTCAGTTATCTTTATTCACAAATCTGACCTGTAGGCTGAGATGGCTAGAAAATCCAAATTCTGATAAGTATTGCTCATTCTTTTTTTTATGCTAATTATTACATGTATATATATGTATGTGTGTGTATATATATATATATATATATATATATATATATATATATATAACTAAGTAGTTACTATATTATACATGTATGTATGTATTTATTTGCAGTGCTATAAAATTTTCAACTGAATATTTTATATTGAATATTATATATGTAGTTGGTCCTGGGTTATTCTTCAACAGTTATTGACATGTCTATCATGGGCATTGATGTACCTGTTGAAGAATAACCCAGGACCAACCATATAACATAATGTGAGTCTAGATTAGAGTAGTATTACTATGAAGTAAGTTCAGTGAGTATCTCTGAAAGCTCCTTCAAAAAGATTGTGAAAGATACTTTTTAATGGACCACAGAAGGGAATTGAGAAGCATCTCTTGGCACGTGGGGTGGGGGTAGGGGTGGGGGTGTAACGGCAGCATGACGTCTTTTGGGCAGGCCTTACACCTGGCGCAGTGCTCTACAAGGTCTGGGATGAGTGGTAGAGCCTCATGAAGACTCAGACTCAGGCAGTAGTCAAGTCTGTTTGCATATGCCCAAGTGTTATGGCTTAAATGTGGTGTCCCCCAAAACTCACGTGTGAGACAATGCAAGAAGATTTGGAGGAGAAATGATTGGTTCATAGCATTGAATTGAGCCCTGGTGGGATTAACTGAATGGTAACTGGAGGCAGGTGGGATGTGGCTGGAGGAAGTGGTTCATTGGGAGTGTGGAACGGGCTGCATATTTTGTATCTAGAGAGTGGAGACTCTCTCTGCTTTCTGATCATCATGTCAGCTGCTTCCCTCCTCCACACTCTTCTGCCATGATGTTTATTCAGCCTCACCTCGAGCCCTGAGGAATGGAACCAGACTTCTATGGACTAAGACTTCTCTGTAAGCCCCTAAATAAACCTTTCCTCCTTTACAGTTGTTCTGGTGGGGTACTTTAGTCACAGCACTGAAAAAGCTGACGGAAACACCAAAGTTGGGCAGCAATTTCTTTTAATGCACAAATTACCTATTACCTACTTGTCAATGAACACTATGCATTTCCAGGTTTTTTTTTTTTTCGTTCCTAATAAAAATAATGCTGCTACAAAAATTTTGGACATGTACCCATGGGTACTTTCTCAAGAAAATATACCCAAGAAAGAAATATGTGGGTCACAGTATATGTGCATCTTCAAGTTTATTAGGTAATGGTAAATTGTTTTCCCCAAATCTGGGTTAGTTTACACTCTCAACAGGAGCATAAATGACTGCTGCTACATTGGGTACTATGCTCACAAAAGTTTGCTCCTTCTGCCTTTCCATGAGTGAATAAATCCCTTGTGAGTCAATTTGGGGTGTGATGGGGAGTTAAATAAATGGAATATCATGGTATCTGCACAGAATTAGTGTCAAGGACCTTCAGGATGTAGCTTGGTTTATCTTTTTTTTTTTTTTGCATTAAAATACCTGCAGAATGCTGGCACTTAGAGGTTTTCTAATATATTCATATTTATTAGGTTATAAAATTCTAGTTCATGAATTGCCTTTCCACTTGGTTTGTATACTTTTAAAATCTTTCAAAATCTTGTATGCATCATATCTGCTCTGAAAGAGGCATAACTTCAATCTATCATGTCGGACTTTTGGGTGGATTTATAATAATGGTCTTAATGGCCAAAAAGCACAATGTAATATTCATATAAATAATGAGGTTGTTACATCAAAACAAAAGCAGAGAGATGCTCAGAGTCTGAGTTAATGAGAGAAGTCGCAAATGCAAAAAAAAAAAAAATCTTTGAATGCTTTTAAGTACAGTAAAGTTTCAGATATGTAATTATTTAGGGTGAGCCAGGATGCAGAACAGCTGTGACTGCCGAGCTTAGCAGGTGCAGGTCCTCAGCCAATCTACAGTGGTAGCAAATTTAGGTCACTGGGAAAGGCAGCTCTTGCTGTTCCTGTCACTTTTTAACCATCTAAAAAATGAGATAAACTTGTTCTGCAGGAAGGTTTAGAAGACTTCAAGGAATCATTGAAGGATGTGGAGAACTCAGATAGCCCAAGGGCACTGGGAGACACTAGGAAGAGCTACCTGGGATTTATTTCTTTGCTACTAAATTGCCAGAAAGAATCCTGTTCACTTTGATCATGTCTCAGAGTTCATATCTCAATGTCTTGCACCAATTGGGAAATTATGTGGTGATTCAGTGCTGGCTTTGAGGGACAGGTGTCCACTTTAGAAAACCATCAACCCGCTCAGCTGCCCTTTATGGTAAAGCCAATCAAGGAATGAGTATCAGCATCTGAGTCAAATGCAGGAGGATATCTGTAAGAAAGAGTAGAAGTCACCTAACTTCCCTTTAGAAATAAAGTTCAGTTCAACACAACAAATCCACCTTGCATTTCTGTGATGTTCATAGCTGTGAACTAAGCATCAATGGGAGACAGAAAAGAAGAAAGATGTGGCACTTGCTTCAAGGAGCTTGCAGGCAGACAGGTTCTTTGCTTGAAAAGGGAAGAGAGGCAAGAAGAAAAAAGTCACATTTCTCTGGTCAGGCTAAACTAATTTTTTGCTCTAACTTGTTTGCCAAATTATTGTTTATAAATCTAACAGGCATTTGCAGAAAAAGATTGGCAAATGGAACTGGTCCTTCCTTGGATGCATTTGGCTAGTGAAAGAGAGAAAAGGTGTGAACCAAAAATCCTCTCTGAAAATGGAGAACTGGGAAGTCAGGCCTCTCATATAGAAGAGTTAACTATCTTTGGAAAAGCAATGCTGCAGTGGGGTGAACCGGACCAACGTCAGCCCAGGAAAATTGGAACAGGCTGAACATATCTGGAAGCAAATACTCTACAGATGGAGAGGGAAGTGGGAGGTTAGCTCAGACCACTTGATTTTAATTAAACTCCTTTCATTTTTGTGAACTTGGAAAAGAACAGGCAAGCAGAACTGATAAAGTCCATGTGACATTGACTCTATTTCCTTAACACCTAGATAAATAACAAGAGCAAAGTCTATTAGCGTTACACGTGGGACCTATGTTGCAATTTCCTTACCCCGACAAGGGTGTGTTCTTGTTGCTGGGAAGGAATATGAAGAGTTTGAAAAGCATAGAATGGTAAAAGGAGGTCTTAATAATTTTTGGCACATGTCCGAAGAAAGGGCAGATGCACCAGTAATATTTTCTATTTAGGGATGTTTGACAGAACACCTGAGAGGGGGAACACAGCTTCATGATTAGTGGAACAGATGGACTGAAGGGCAGCTCAGATATTCATATGTTAAAAATGGCCCTCCTTCTGCACTTGACTCCAGCACTCTTGGTTAACATTTAGAACGCAGCCATCCAGAAACATCATGAGGCCAGATGCAGGAACCATGCCAGGGTCCAGGTGTACACAAGGTTGGGGGCAAACTAATTTGTTGCCTAGAACTAAGGTTGATTCAGGTTCTCTTTTGCAGAAGGCTTTGTAAGACTGTAGTGGGGGAGGATGGGCAGTCTACAGTGGCCTCAGACCTCTTCATTTCTACCCCTAACTCCTTCCATTCATGTAGACCTTCTCCCTCATCCCAAACTTGTGTTATTCAGAATCAATAAGCCAGAAAGTATAGTATCAGTTATTAATTATATTTTAATGTATAGGACATACAATACATAGGCCAGTTGTTCTCAACCAGGCATGATTATAATCCTCAGGGGACATTTGGCTGTATCTGAAAACATTTTGGGTTGTCATGAAAGGGGACAACCCCCATGCAACTAGGTATCCTATGATGTACAGACATCTACCAATTATTGGGCCCAGAATGTCAATCTTTTCAAGGTTGAAAAATCCTGGTCCAAGTTATGATTTGATTTTTGCTGAGAAAAGTTGGAAAGGTTGAATCTGGAGTTCAATCAAATTATGTTGGGGTACCTAATTTTGTAAGATCAATTTTAGATTTTATTGGCCATTAAATATTAGCTAAAAGTTTTAATGATGATTTTGCACCCATGTTCTCATAACCCTGTTTATCAATCTTCTTATAAAAAGCTGCAGATCACACATGGGAATCTCATCTTTGTTCTGTCAGTTGCTGACTTCGAGGTAGATTACAGTCTCCTTTTTGGTAAGTGGGAAGAATCTCATTGTGTAATGATCTCTTTTGCTCCTGAGAAAATTCTATGCTGACTGAGAAACAATATGTTTTGCATTGCCATTGATTGGATATTTATTCTTCATCATTTTATATAAATTTAATTAAAATAAATTTTATTCATAGCTTCATTATTAATATGGTGAACATATTTCTGTTCACTTCAATAAAGTAAGTAAACTATTCTATGTGAGCATTGTAAATAAATTTCCATTTACTTCAAAAGAGTAAATAGAAAAAAAAATTTAGACTTCAAACAGGTAGAATGTCCTACACCTGACTGTGGTTAGTCTTCCTACGTGATCACACAGGTTAACTGATGCTTCTAGGGCAGATGGTGTGATGGCTCATTTTGCTGGGCTGCCCTCCATAACTTGAGATATGGCAGAGATTTGGAGACTTAGTGCAGATGCCCAAATGTTAGCTGACCTTGAATCTAAGTCACTATCAATGAAACAATCCTGAATTTCATTTTTAACATATGAATATTTGAAGATGAAGATAATCAAACACCTAACTAAAATATCTAATCAATTTAGTTATATCCATACATTTTAAATCCCATGATTATACAATACAATAATTGAGCTGTATTTTTTCCACTTCTGACTTTGCAAAACAGTTAAGTTCAGCCCATTAATCCTTCTTTAAATAGTGTATTTTCATAACCATAGCTATTTTTTGATCTTGCCTGTCTTATTTTTCATATTATATTCCATCTACTTTTTGAGACTTGATGGTTTTATAATTGTAGATAATTTTCACTGGAAAATTTATCCCATGTTGTAGTTACCTATTAGATAATAATTTCATTTTTAATTCATCTTTTTATAAAAATGTTTACAATATTCACTGGTAGTTTTGAGTTCATGTGTTTCTAGGAAGAGAAATTCTTTTTAAACAAATTATGAAGGGTTATTTCTATAAGCAACAATAAGTTTGCAGTGATTGAGGTGCTATCAGTAGAATTTGTCTTTCATAAGTCACATTTTGTTGTTCATAATAAAGTAACTGAGATAGCATTCTTGAAAGTAACTGATTCTGTATGGTCACAAAGAAAAAGCAATTTTCTCTTTTCTCAGGTACCATTATTTTTTTAGGGAGAAAAATTCTCACCTCACTCTTTGAGCGTACAAAGTAACTATATTTATTGCTTTTGGTTCATTAGGAATTATTACAACACTTTGGCTATACTATAATTCATTTATTACCTGACTATAACTTGGATACACTGAAAAGAATCTGATGTTATAGTTGGAAGCTGGTTTAAGAAGAGATTTCTTTAAATTTTAAGTTCAATTAAATTATGCTTCACTACTTCTTTGAAACTATACTCACTTGATTCACACTAGTTCCTGTTCCAATCCCTAGAGTGTAGAAAAGATTTACTTATTGCTTAAATAAAGGCTTTCTGAATAATAACCCCATGGGACAAGTCAGAGCCCAGGTGCTCTGTTTGTATGACTTCATCCTAAAAGTACCACATTTACTGCTAGAGAGGTAGCAATGTGTTTCTGAAATAATTTGTAGGTTAAAAAAAAACTTTAAGGAAAAATATGAATAAAATATTAAGCCAAAGCACATGGGTTCCAGGTGTGTATCCAAGACAGCTTTTTGACAAGTAAATATTTCCTAAGCAATTAAGCTTATCTTAAGTTGTATATCATAAAGTCATTTAAACAGCATAATGCAAAGAAGGCAGTATAAGAAAATTCCACCTGGATTTCAACTTCTCCAACATTTACTACCTGGTGACCTTGGATAGGTCACGAATGCTCTTCAAGTTTCTGTATAGCATGTTTCTCAAGGTGACTGTCAAATACAGATGAGATAATGTACTTGGAAATGTCTGGTACTTAAAAGTCAGTTGAAACTGGTAAAAGTATAAAGCCTTGCTAATGATTTAATGATTACTAATTATGTCTTTGAATGCTAGCAATTTAATTCTATTGATGTTAAGGATAAGGGTATGGTTTTTTTTTTTAATTTTTTTGAGGAACTAACATAGAATTCTCTAATAAAAATTTTGGAAAAATCTCAAATACTTTGCTTTCAAAATCTGGAATAATAGATGCTAGGACTCCATGGGTAGTTTTAGGCTATTTCCAACGGAGATTTTCCCTGGTCTAGTTTTCAATAGATATGGGGATATTTAACTTTCTCTCCAAGTTGTAGAATGTTTTATTTCCTGGAAACTTTTCACATTAAGTCATTGGTTGTTCTTTGTTTTCTTGGGCCTATGGCTACATCTGGATCGGGGTCACTGTAACCTTTGACTCACACACTGAGAATTCTGGACAAGACATCAAGTTAGCATTGGAGGCTGACTCTTTTTCCTAAACTCAACCAGAAAATATTAAGTGAGCAACAATGTGGTGACTGGTAACTAAATAAGCACAGCAACTGTTGTTATAACAAAGGTTGTCAGGGCCATTTTCTGGGAGGTGAACAGTATCTCAAACTTGAAGAGAAGCAGACAGCACTAGGTAGAGAAGGAACATTCTAGTTGTCTTCATCTTTTCATCCTATATTACCTTGGGTGGATCATTGTTTTCACCAGTGCCCTGTAGGTGGGGGTCCTGCAGCCCCAGGCCAGCACTGGTATTATGCTTGAATTTGGGACCCCCAAAAGACCACCAGAGACCAAGATTGATGTAAGCAACAAAGAGGTGTTTATTGCGAGCTAGCTGGATCCTCCTCCTGCACAGCAACTGGTGACGCTGAGAGGTCCCGAGCCCAGGGTTTGCAGCAGTTTTATACACCCTTTGGGGAAGGCAGGGACTTCACATACATCACAGCATCTCTTAGCAAATCATCACACACCGAGGAAAAATCATAAAACAACTCTAAAACATGATTAGCACATTCACTGGCAGGAACAGTTTGGGTAGGGTAATTGGGTTAGTACAAGAGGGGGATTTGTTTGAACTGATTGGTTTAAGCCACAAGGGGAGTACGTGCTAAACTACATGGTTTCCCAACATGTTATTAACCACCATAAACTACTGGGAGGGTCATCTGGTGGCCCAGGTATTTTCCTGGTCTCATGTTGATTGGTGGCTGCTAGGAGGTTGCTATGGGTCCCCACCTAGCCTGACTGAGTCAGGGACACCTGGCTCAGTAGATCTCTCCTGTTATTTGTAGGTAAACAACTCAGCAGGGTGGGTATGTGCCTAGGAGTGCTCTGTGGGTCTTTCCAAGGACAAGGGTCATGCCCCCTTCCTTGGAGAGGCTTTGCTCTGAGGTAGAGGCTGGTTTTTCACTGGATGAGGAAGGTCACTTGGATGCTGGAGAAGAGCACTATTCACCGCCACCATCTCAGGTGAGAGGCTGGCTCTCCCTTCTTGGTTAATGTACAAGATAAATACAGAAGAGGAAAGCAGATTCCAGAAAGAACAGCTGCCAAGCAGAAGAGATGGGGAGTGAGTGAGTGAGTGAGTGATGGTGTTGGGACCTGGGTGGGAATAGAGAATTCCAAATTTGCAATAACAGAGGCTCTTCTCAGCCATTTCCAAGACTCCTAAACATACCAGGAGGAAAGCACCTGCTTGCCCTATGCTTTCATCCCTCTTCATAAGTCAGTATCACTTTCTAAGTTGGTTGCTAGTCCTAAGGGAATTTGAGTTCCTAGGAAGAGAGGACAAAGGTATCTGAGGAACGGCACTAGCCCCTTAAAAGAAAGCCAGGTGCTGAAGGCTCTCTCAGAAGAAAATGAGCTACTGGCCCAGAAAAATGATTTGAAATAATAAGGTAAATATCCAGAGGAAGAGAAGTTATTACAAATATGAAGCAGGAACAGTTGGTGAAGAAGAAACAAATAGAGATAGGAAGAAGACATAAAATTCCAGTGAGATGAAGTATGTGGTTAAGAAATTTTCCCTGGAGGCTCAATAAAGGGATAAAAGATGGAAAATGGCTAAGAAGATCTAAAACAGAGAGGATAGAAGTAGAGTGGTCAACTTTGATCTATTAGAGAAAGCTAAACGGAGAATTTTTGTTTTTGTTTTTGTTAAAATAATGGTTGAGAATTCAAGAGATTTGGAAGAGTCAGATCAAAGGGCTTTATAGAGCACCAGACAACATCAACAAAGGGAATCACAAATCTTCACACACGATATGTAGTTTAAAATACCAAAGACGAAATTCTAAAAGCATCCAATTCATATCATTTCACTGTAAACTGTTACAGGATTAAATACAAAACTTGCATGAGACAAGAATGATCAGCATCAAACTTTTTAACACTAGAATATTAAAGTAATATTTTTAAAACGCTGAAGGAAAATTACCTCAGGCCTAGAATTGTGCAGCATATAATAAACATGAGGGTCAATGAAACAAAGACTTTCCAAGACACATATAAAAGGTAAAGATACATAAAACCTTACAGAAGATATTTTACGGAAAGTACAGAGAAAATGAAGATATGAAAGAATAGTTTATACAAAATAAGTACAGGTAAGGATAAAATTTATGTATGTGTATCATAGTGCTGTCCCATAGTTCTTTCTGTTTTGATAAAGATAATCTGTACTGACCTTTGGGATATTCCTAAACCATGTTCAGCTATTAAGAATGTCAAGTATGGCTAGCATGACCAAGAAACTGACTTTTTAATTTAATTTAATTTCATTGAACTTAAATTTGAATGACCACATGTGGTTAGTGGCTACTATATTATACAGAGTAGCTCTGTAGTAATCCAGATGTAATGTTGTATCAAGCTCTGCTTAAAGATAAGGAATGAGTACAGGATTTTGAAAACATAAGGAGGTTCTTGCCATGTTCAGAGAAAAGAAATAATAATGTGCTCTAAAACACAGTCTGAGATTTAATATATTCACTGAAACCAACTAAAAAATAGACATTGAATTTTAGCTTTCAGGGTAGAAGAAAAAAAACTGATCTTATTAACAGAAAGCATATGGGAGAAAAAAAAGAAAGTATGACTCATAAAATAGATGAAATAGAATAACAGTTATAAGTTATAGTATGACAGTCATTAAAGTAAAGGTAAATAGTTAAACATGCAGATAGGAAATAATATGCTGTAATACATTGTCTACAAGAGAGATTTAAGAAAAAAAGGAAAAAAAAAGATAAAAGAACAAGTTAAAAATACATGAAAGTATCATCAATTTTTTATTAATTTTGATAACAGAAAATACGAGTTAAGCTGTTAAACAATGTAAGTAAAGATATGACTATTAAATTACTAAAAAAGAGAGGTAAAAAGAAGATAACCAGAAATATATACATCTCCCTGTATGATGAAGAAAGATAAATTATGGAGGAAAAGTAGTTATACCAACAATTGCAGTTAGAGTTGTTAACATATTTTCAAGAAGGCAAACTAATCAAGAAGATAAAAAATAGGAATTTGTTAGGTTAAAAAAAATCTTTCCATCAATAAACTCAAACCAATAGATGTACATAGAAGTTTATTCTCCAAAATATAGAACACGAGTTTCTGCACATAGTGAATATTTACAAATCAACTCTTAAACTCTATGCAATTAAGATCACAAGAAATTAGAGCTCAATAGCAAAAAGATAGTTTTAAAACCCCTACAGGTGACCTTATATTACACAGATCCAAATATGATAATAGTATATCATGAACAATAGAATGGCTAAAAGTTTGAAAACTTAGGTGAAATGATGGATTTCTCTCTCTCTCTCTCTCTCTCTCTCTCTCTCTCTCTCTCTCTATATATATATATATATATATATATATATATATATAACCAAAACTGCTCCAGAATTAAATAAAAAAAACTTGCCTGAGATAAGCATCATGGAAGAAGTTAAAATGTAATCAAATACCTCTCTTCTCCAAAGAGCTCCAATACCAGATAGCTTTGTTTGTTTATTTCTCTAGCTATGGGGACTGAATCTAGGCCTCACACATGCTAAGCACATGTTCCTCCCCACCAAGCGACAGCCCCAGCCCTGCTGCCATGCAGCTTTAAGTGTGAGTTCTATCAAACTTTCAGGGGGCAGATAATCTATTTTATAAAAGAGACATATTACAAAAACTCAGTTAAATCTAATGTTAAAGTATATAATAGCCAAATGTATTTTTTTCTCAAGGTACACAATGGCATTTTAATATCAGATATTCTGTTAAAGTAATGAACATACCTACTAGGAAAGCTATAGTTGTAAAGCCTTTAAAATGGGAAAGAGAGAAAAAGATGCCATGTATTGCTGCAAATGTTTAATATCACGTTGAAAGTCTTAGTTAATGCAAGATAATAGGAAAAAATGCATAAGAATCAAAAAGGTAACAACAGTCTCATTTATTTGTAGGTGATAGAACCTCTGTATAGAAAACCAAACAATATCCATAGAGAAATATAGTAGTGATAGAAGTAAGCAAGGTCGTTTGACATAGGATAGGCACTTGAAGTCACTAGCATTTTGTAATGCCAAACTTGAAAATTTAATGGAAATTAAAACATTATTCACAGTAATATTTCAAAAACTACTCAGGAATTATAATTACAAAGACCGTAATAATTTCTATCATCCTATAATTTAGAAATTGGAACAGGGTCTAGGTAGTTGGTAGCTTTTCAAAGAAGTATTTAAGCAAAGTTTAATTGCACTTAAAATTAAAGAAAACAAAATTTTTTTTGTTTTTATGTATACATGAATATGCCACAATAAAATTCACCATTTTGTATTAGAAAGATGCATCAATAAAAAAAGAAACCAGAAAAACAAAAGTCTTTTTGTAAGCCAGTTTCCAACTATAATACCAGATTTTTCTCAGCATATACAGGTTACAGTCAGGCAAGTTATTCAGGGTACAGCCCAAGCATAATTTTCATAATGATACCTAATTGAGGCCAAATTATACAGGTAATGTGGGGGCAACATGGCTCCCCTATGAGCCTTGCCTCTTGGTATTCACACCTTTGTGACTCCCCTCTTCCTGGCCTGCGCTGGACCTAGTTAGTGCCTGTCTTGTAACACATAGAAAACAGCAAAGGTGGTAGGATGTCATAAAAGCAGTTTGTGTTTTCCATCTTTTTGTTTGTTTGTTTTGTTTGGGTACTGGCACTTGAACACTGAGCCACATCCCCAGCCTTATTTTACATTTTGTTTAGAGACAGTGTCTCACTGAGTGGCTTAGCGCCTCATTGTTGCTGATGTTGGCTTTGATCCTCCTGCCTCAGCCTCCCAAGCTGCTAGAATTACAGGCATGGGCCATTGCACCCAGCTGTTTTCCATCTTGTTCTCTCTACCTGCCCCCCCCCCCCATCCCACCCCCATTCTCTTACTAGGTTCTTCTGAGGAGACCCAGCTTACTGGTTTTGAGTCTTGCTGTGCAGAGGTCCACATGGTAAGGAAATGACCAATAGTCAGTGAGAAACTGAATCCTGACAAGGATCCTGTGAATGATCCTACAAAGAATGTTGCCCCAGTTGATCCTTTAAAGGAGATTTTGATTGCAGCCCAGAGAGAGACCTTGAGGCAAAGACCACCAACTATGCCACCTCTAGATAGATTCCCAGCTCACAGAGATTAATGTTTACTCTTATTTAAGCTTCTAATTTTTTTGAAGCAATTTGTTATGTTGCAATAGCTAACTAATACAATTATTTAAAATAAGATAAACAATGAGCTAAAGAGGAATGTTGATGAGAACTATGATTAACTTATAAGCCAAATAAATAACAAGAAAAGAAAACCAAAAATCTGGTCATGTTTCTATTAAGGGCTTGGAATCACTGGGCTCACTTAATTAAAACTGAGAATCTTAGCCAGGCATGATGGCGCATGCCTGTAATCCCAGCAGCTCGGGAGGGTGACACAGGAAGATTGAGAGTTCAAAGCCAGCCTCAGCATCACTGAGGCCCTGTCTCTAAATAAAATACAAAATAGGGCTGGGGATGTGGCTCAGTGGCTGAGTGTCCCTGGGTTCAATCCCTGGTCCTCCCTCCTCTCCCCAAACAAAACAAAAACACGAGAAACTTGTCATGAGGCATGACAGGGAGTGTACATTGACTCATTTTAACTCCTTCGTTCCTTGTCTCCCTGAACAAGGAAGCTGGAAAGCAAACACTTCAGTTGTCAGCCTTCCCATAATTGACAGTGATCAGGAACACAGTCTGGATGAGAAGATCAAGGCAAAAGTCCCCAAGCAGAAGTTGTTTCTTTTTTTTTTTTTTTCATTTTATATTAAAAAATAAATTCTCCAGGGAAAGGTGATTCACCTTCATGGCCTGTGTATTCTTTCTGCTTTGAATGTGAGAGTGATATTTAGAAGTGTAAGATAGCTTGCAACCACAAATTTTAAATATCTCATTGTGACCGGGCATCAAGGCCCTGATTTTTAAAATGTACAATTAAAATAAACCTGTGTTCATCTTTTTTTTTTTTTTGAGGTTTCAACTGAGGTTCATTTTATTTGCATATGAATATCAGTTGTAATACCATTTGTTAGAAGACTCTTCTGTTGAATTGCTGCCTTCTTTGTCAAAAATCAGTTAGCAACCACATTTGCATTCTCGACAACTCTGGAGGTTGAGGCTGGAGGATGCAAGTTCAAGGCCAGTCTAGGAAACTTGGTGAGACCCTGTGTTCCATGATTTCTCTCCCCTTTCTTTTTCTTTCTTCCCTCCCTTCCTCCCTCCCTTCCTCCCTCCCTTCCTCCCTTCCTCCCTCCCTTCCTCCCTTCCTTCCTTCCTTCCTTCCTTCCTTCCTTCCTTCCTTCCTTCCTTCCTTCTTCCTTCCTTCTTTCCTTCCTTCCTTTCTCTCTCTCTCTCTCTCTCTCTCTCTCTCTCTCTCTTTCTTTCTTTCTTTTCTTTTTTTCCTCACCAGGGCCATTTCATATATTCTTCCATGTATGCCTCATTTCTTCAATTTTCCACTTCTGGGCAAAATGGGTTGAGGATCAGGAAACAGATTAATCTTACCACCTCAGGCACTGAGTCTCCACGTGCCAGCTCTTGCACCTGAACCCTAAGGTGATTCCTCCAGAAGGTGGAACGACAGGGACTTGGCAGTCATAGCCCAAGCACTGAGGCTTCCTGCATTCATCTTTGACTAACACCTTCACAAGGTCGTTGGTGACTTACTTGTGCCTTTAGTTTCACCAACATTTTCCTTCCTTTTTGTTAATCTTGATTCATTTAATTTAGTTTCTATTCTGTCCATACCTGAGTTCATATGGCGTCCTGAATCATTACTTTACTGTTGGAACTGTCATCTACGATTAGCCCAAGAGTGTCCTGCCATGCTAAAAACTTAGGATTGGAATCTGGAAGGGTCCTGGGATCCTGATAGCCTTACTCAGGTAAGGACTAGTCTAGGCTCCTTTTTCATTGTGTCAAATATTACATTTTAAAGCCATTGTGGTACATTTTCTGCTGTTCCTAGCTGAAGATATTTCTAACTGAAACCAATTAAATAATCTTTGATTTTTGTGTATAAATTTGCTGTGCTGCATAAGCTTAATTTAAATTGAGTACTTTGGGAGAGGCGTAAATGTTTTCAGGGTATCTCAGTTAAGAACGAGCAAAATTAGGAGAAATTTATGAATGTCCATTGCAGGAACTATTTTTGCATTGGCAAAAATTTAATGAAAAAAACAAAAAGCTATGCAAAATTAGTCAAAGAGCACAAAAGACCTAAATCTTCCTTTGGTATTCATTTGATGAAGATTCAGGAATCTGGGTTGAATTGTACCTAATTTCAATAAGTTTCAAACTCACCCAGGTATGTAATAGCGCAAAAAGCCCCACCCACCCCCAACTGCCTTTTTATTGCAGTGTTTAAATTTGGGAGATTTTTCCAGGGTTATTAAATGGAATTTCTACGACAACCTAAAATCTGGTGTTAGAATGAGATTGAGTTATTCAGTATAATGAGTCCAACTCTATTTTACTTCTTACTTTTGGCCTCTAAGATATATATGTAAATTATAAATTTAGAGCCCCATTTCAGCCACCATCCAGCAAATAGTACATTAATGGTGTAAGAGTTCAATAAACCTCCATTTTACTCAGCGTACTTTGTGGCCAGCCATAGAAACCAACTCTGGCTGGTCTATCAGAAGGGGACTTTACAGAGAGAATCTTGGGTATTTGATATAATTGCCAGAATACCTGGGAGATCAGACACTAAACATGGGCAGGCATAATGGAACGAGATAGAAGCTGACCAAAGCTTAACTTTTTATCTGGGACGGTCTGGCAGGGACATTCTCTTGTCATGGAGATGGAGGCCAATGCTGGTTCTGGATATTGCATTAATCACAGGCCCTCATTACCACCTCTAGTTCTACTGAGCTGGGTGGAGAAAGGTATTACCAGTGAATCTGGCACAGAATTTTCTGACCTAGTTTCTTTGCTCACTTGATACACATTTAAAGTCATGGGCAGCAGTGTTTAATTGCATGAACTATCAGTTAACAGTTATTTTCAGCAATGACAATAAGTAAAAATTTAAAGCAATAGAAAGGTGGCACAATTGTTTACTTAGGTCCTAAATGCTTTTCAATTTATTCCTACATCTCTAAATATTTTAGGAAAAAAAAAAGGATGAGATAAGAATGGGGAAAACAAAATGAGAAAACAAAATGTGAAAATGAGTTTGATGGAATAATGAAATGAAAAAAATTAAACAATGTACAAGATTTTAGTATATTACATATACATATCAAGAAACTAAAACGTGACTCTGTTGCATATAATTGATTCATTTGGCTCTGATTGTAGTGCCAATGCAGGAAAAGTAAATAAGTATGTTGACTTTCCCTTCTACTCTGTCTCAGGAAATTCAATCAAATAAGTCTTTAAATATCTCATGGTGATTGGGCATCTAAGCTCTAATTTTAACAATGTACAATTGAACAATTCAGAAAACTGTTTACCTTAGACTAACACATTCCCATGGTTGTTTATACAATGTAGATTTTGGGAGCAATATTTGTGATCGTGGTTTCATTCCTCCAAACATTTTCCCTTTCTCTGTTATTTTTGATTTATTTCTCTTTGTTTCCATCTCCTCACTTTATGAAGTTCACACGGTGTGTTGAGTAATGACTTTACTGTTGTAATTGTCACTGGAAGCAGCCTATTTGTGTTGGAGAATTATAAGTGTCCTTACCAGAGCTGAGGCTTCAACAGGTTTGTATTATTCATGAGGAAGATCTACAAATTGTAGGAGCTGGTAAGAAAGAACACCAAGACTTGATTTAAAGTTCTTTCAGAAGAACTGAGGAAGACAGATGGCCTGGAAGATTTTTGGTATCAGATCTGAACTCTCATCAGTCAAGGGAAGGTATTTTCAAAACTAGGTGGCCAAAATGGCATCCCAGGAATTTTCTGACTTCCATTCTTGAATAGAAGAGTCTAAAAGACAAGACAAAGAAATCCTCATCCTTCAGCATTTTTATGCAAAATGATGACATTTAGAAGAAAATTGGAAACAGCCAATTTCTGAGAATTACACACAGACAGAGAACTAACTATAGTGTGGTCATTGTTTGTGTTAATACTATTAAATGTTTGGGGAATTTGATTTTGATTGAAACCAGGATTGTTTCCTTTTCCAAATGACCAGATCAGGTTCTGTGGATACATGTTCCTGCAGTCTTTCTTCATTGCGCTGATCATACATTTAATCTCTTCATTGTCTTCCCCTCCAGTTTGAAAGTTTCAGAGGGGATGGACTGGGCCCACCTTGCACCCTCTCATTCCCCTCACTAGCAACATGTGGACTTGGCACATGGTAAGTCCTTCATTATTTGTTGCTCAAATGGCAAACAGGAGCATGGAAGTAAGTGAATTATATGTAGAACATTTCATTTTGAAAATATCTGTGTGGAATAGAAGGCAGGGGGTAAATGTTCTACTTGAATCAGTCTCATTTTTTTCTCCCCAGTCTCATTTCTTGACTCTTTGAGGCTCTTGCTAGTTTTGACTCTTTTCCAAGATTCTAAGTCTGATTTGTCATTGTCCCTTGCAAATCCTTGGAAAGAACTAATCCTATGTACAAAAGACTGTTCATAAATATTTATTTCTTGGATATTGTTCAGTTTTGACTGATCTGGGGGTCTTGGCTACAATTTTTTCAGCTGGGTTTGGAATGAATCTAGTTGACTGTGGAATCTGAGGTTATCCTGAACAGATGTTAGGCCTAGAATTGGTTCTAACATACACATTATTGGTTCTAACATAATGCATGCGTGTGTGTGTGTGTGTCTATGTGTGAGTGTGTGTGTGTTCATGTGCACACTTATGAAGCTTGGTCAAACTTCTTTTGAGGATGACCCAGTTTTTCCAAGAAAGAATATGGAAGCATTCTTTAAATATACTAATTGAGCACTAAGGTTGTAAATTTTGCATATTGCCTACAAAGTTCAGTTGCATGATTATTGTCATTGATTTCAAAATATTTCTAAAGCATTATATTGCAATACTATTTATCATTTTTGACTATGCCATTATTGTTCAAGCTTCCAGGCTTTTGTGTTTACTCTCTATTTTGTTCGAAAATTTTCTTATTATTCTCTTCTTCACCCCAACTCTTTTACTTCTCCCACTCCTTCCCCCCTGCAAAAATTAATAAATAAAAACCCAACTACTCTGTATATATATACATATATGCATATACACATATGATATATACACATATATTACATACTTTCTCATATTGATGCTTTGCACACATCTATTCTTGCATGCTTGATTTTCTGCATTCCCTTCTAGACCTTACATAAACCATGCAAAGACTCACATGGCACCTAGCCTATATTCCCAGTGCTTACCCAATACCTGCCATATGGTTGGTTGATGTTATCTCTTTGTTAGATAAAGAATGAATGAATGAACATGTGGCCTGGAATACATTTCTGCTTATGCCTATGTTCATGCTAGCTCTCTTTTTAACAGTTTTGGTAGAGCTGGGAAAGGCAAAATATGAGAAATGATGTTCTTATCTCAGCTTCTGAGACTGATTGTGTGTGTAACTATTTGCTTGCTGCTATGGTCCTATCATCTTTGCCATGGTGTTACATAAGCCTTATAAAACCACTGCAGACCATGGCACAGCCATTCAACTAAAATCTTTCCACTAAAGATGCATAGATTTCAGTTTGTATATTGTTTTCCAAACTCTGTGTGCAGGTGAGTTGTGTCTCATTGTCAAACCTCTTCCTCTGGCTGTCCACCATTGGGACTCCTCCACCCATCATGCTCCTCTATCTACTACCACCACATCAGTGCTACTGACTGCAGCATCATTGATTCTGTACTCTTTGCCTGCTCTTGAATTTGGCCATAGATTTGGATGGAGAACAAATGAGGTCTAATAGTGTGTTACCCTCTATTCCACATTCTGTCTCAGAAGATCACCTGGTGGGGTGGAGCTAAGGGGCCCCACCATCTCTGCAAGAAAGTGGTGGTGGGTACCCTCAGAATTTAGGACCATACTCTCTGAAACCTTTAATTTATGTTTTAAAAAATATGTAATACCATACATCTGTCTTTTCTGCACTTGAAAAACTGAGTTCTTCATGTTGATTCCTTGTACCACAAGCTACATTGGACATGGAGACGTATCTTTATATGTCAGAAACAAGACTCAGTATTAATTCAGAACATCTGGGCTTAGTTCTTGACTGGTCCATAGATACCTATATAACTTTGGGCAAGTTACTTCACCCTTTCAAGATTCAGTTTTCATCTCTAAAAGGGAAATGTTGAAGGTATCTCTAAAGTCACTTATAGTTCTGGAATTTTATTACTTATTCTTGCCATCCTTCAATATTAACATAAATTTCTACCTTTACTATTATTCCTTTGAACAAAAGGGGGATATCATAGACTTTACAGATAATGTAGCACTCTGAAAACAAAAACCAAGACCTGCTTATTAAATAAATTAGATAGTCATATCCAGTCATGTTCCTATTTTCCTTTTAACAGAAAGGGAATATTTCATCCATAGAAAGTATGCTATTTCTAACATAAAGAAGATATAATTTCAGGGCCCTCAAGAAAATACTAAAAGTTTAACTCACGTTTTCTTTACACCATCAGAAAGTCAGATGAAACTATAAGTCCACATTTTAGTCACTGGACTAGAATTTTGAACCACGTGTAACCCCAGCATGATTTGTTAAAAAGGCTGTCTTTTCTCCCATGTATATTTTTGGCACCTTTGTCAAAGATCAAATGACTGTAGATGTGCGGTTTTGCCTCATCTATTTTGCACCATTGTCTATAATACAGTAAATCATAGTGATCTTTTCATATAAGGAGATTCTCTCAATGATGTCTATAAATGTTGCACTGTGTGGAAAGACCAACAGTTTAATAAAACCTCTTTTTAAAATGGGTAAACTATGCTGTTCTCAATTTTTGTAATCACAAACAGTGCTTCATTGTGTGTCTCGGTGTTGCCCAGACCTTGGCTGAGCACCCATACAAGTATTTCTGTAAGATAAATTCCGAGAAGTGGAATTATTGAGATAAAGAGATGACATATTCTTAATTTTGATAGATATTCTTAAATTAGCCTATTAAGTTAATGTTCCAAATTCTATTTGAGCCAACTGCTATTATAAGAGTTTTCGCTTTTAATTTCCAGTATCATCAGGTATTATAAATCTTCAAGTTTTGTCAAGTTGAAGAGTTAAAAAAAAATTGAACTACATCTCATTGTTTTAACTTGCATTTCTGATTATTACCAAGGCTAAACATTGTTTGTGATAGAGTTTACTTCTTCTTATACAGTTTCACTTTGTATTTTTACTATGCTGCTCCATTGAGGAATTTTTTTTGCATAACAATGCTTAGTTATTGGGTTATTTTTTTGCAGAAGCTTTTATTTTTTAATATTTTTTGTCTATTATGTTTATTTCAAAAATTTTTTGCTGATCTGTTGTCTGTTACTTAAAACTTTTGAATGGTGTCATTATTCATATATGCCTTAATTTTTAAAGTAGGCTTATTAAGATCTTATGTATAAAGAACTGCATATATGTGATCTGCATCATTTGATGAATTTGGGCATAATAAAATATCTGTGATATCACCATAATGACCAAGTTAATAGACACACACAACATTCCCCAAGTTTCCTTGTGTTCCTCATCCTTATTTTTATAGTAAGAACATTTAATGTGAGATCTTTCTCTTAAGCATTTTTGAAGTGCACAATTCCCTGTTGTTAACTATGGAGATTATGTTGAACAGGTGTCTAGAATGAGTTCATCTAACTTTTAAAACACTTAGGTCTTTTTGTGAGTATAATTTGAATTAGTGACATTCTTTGTTTTGCAAATGGACAGTTTTAATTCATACGGTGAGCACAGACTTTTTCCTATTCATTTGACATCTTTACTATAATCCAAAACCATGTGTATATGTGGTTTATTGTTGGTCTCTCTACAGGGGATTTTTTTTTTAATATTTATTTTTTAGTTTTCGGCAGACACAACATCTTTGTTTGTATGTGGTGCTGATGATTGAACCCGGGCTGCATGCGTGCCAGGCGAGTGCACTACTGCTTGAGCCACATCCCCAGCCCTCTACAAGGGATTTTGATACATCTATTGTTTAATTCTCAGAACTTTGTATTGATATGAGGTAGGTCATGTCCTCATTCATGGTGCGTATTGTCAATATTTTTTCACTATATTTGTTTTTCTTTTATAAATAAATCTAAGTATAACTTGCCAGTCCACTTAAGAGAATCTTGTGTGGAGTTAAACCTTTCATAGAACTTATAATTTAAGTAGAAAAATTGAGTTTCATATAATATTAAGTTTTGTAAGTCAAGACATTTTTACCTATTTCTATTTTTCACTATGTAAAAATTAAAACTTTTATTCTCCTCATTAAAATTATTTGTCATTTTCTGGTTATTTTGTTGCTTTTGTGAATAAAATTTCTTTCTTTTCTTACTAAAGTTACTGTATTGTTGGAAAACTGATGATTTTTATCTCATATTGGGTATATAATCATATTGATGAATCCTAATAGTTTGTATAAGATGTCTTTTCTTGGATTGAATATCTAGACAAATAATGTCTAAAACGATGAGATTTTTGACCCTTTTTTCTACTATTTATACTTTAATCCTTATTTTATAGAATGTTCTTACAGAAAACATTAATGATAGGATAAGCACACGTGTGCACACACAAACATAAATATGTCATGGTCCTTCACACAAAAAATGAAATTGATAGCCTGAAACCAAAATAGACTTGCATTAAAAGTATAACTAAAAATACTAGAACAGTAAAAAATGTTGTCACTTATCATTTTAACAGAAATTGGCATTTGTAAGGGAACACTGAAACAGTTTCTATGTGATTGTTGGCCAAATTTTGAATACAGGGGCAAACTGTGTTTTCCATATACTTTACTGTAGCCATAAGCATCAAGAAAAAAATAATCTACTCCTAAGAGATACTATTCAATAATTATTGTGACACATTTCTATAGGATTTTTTAATACAGTTGAGAAACTCTTCCTCCAAAAATGCATAACAAAGAAATGCACATGGGCATGAATGCCCAAATACATAGAATGAGAGTACCAGGAGAGATCGCATTAGTTTAAATTGCCTAAGGCATTTTTTAAATTCACAAAGAATAGACATGAGATTAACTACATAAACCGATTCCCGTTTGTCTAGATTTTTTTGTCAGATAAAAATTGAGTGATATGATTTTGTGCTGCTCTGAAGATTCTATTGAGGTGGAGGGCTCATTCTTCTGACTTTCAGCACGAAGATGTGTCCTTTATAACCTGTCATTGTTCAATGATCATTTGTTGTGACCTTCTTTTCCTTCTCTTTTAATTTTCTTGAGACAATGTTTTAATTTTGATTTATTAAATGGTATTCTAATTTAATTATATTGTATAATTGGGGTCAAGTTAGTTATTCTGTTGATGGCCTTCAGAATATTATCTCATGGTGTTTATATCATTCCAATTAATGTCCCTGAATAAATTAGGAATCTGCTTTCGAATAGCAGTGAATAGCTTTGTGCTTGGACCATATATCTTTCTTTTATTTTTGAGATTCAACTTTAGTGGCCCTTTGAATGGGAATAATTCACCTTTAATTTATGGTTTATAAAGAAAGTTCTTTTGTTTCATGTATTGATAACAGGGTGAAAATGATCTCAATAAAGCAGAAATTGTGATTTAGTCACATTGCATTTTGAAAATAAAAAGATGAAATTGCTAATTTCCCAATTTATTAGATTTTTATGATATGGAAGAAGAGTGATAGATAATATTTTTCTGCACTTCCTTCTTGTGACAAGATATCACCCTGGAAATATTGATCTACCAGAAGAAATACTATTTTATCAAGCTTTCCAACATATATAGAGCCCAGAAATATAACAAAAACTATTAATATCCTTCAAAAAAGGGATTTCTATTTATTTAACCACTAACTCAGTTATTTTAATAATATTATGGTTAACTCAGTAGAGATTCTTTTCTTTAAATTGTATTCACATGGAACCAACCAGTAAGGTACACTCTCTTGGGAAAATGAGAGGTTTTCAGGAACTGTGTTTGGGTCTTCTTTTGAAGAATGCTCCAGAGACCATTATGATCAGCCATCTACAAACTTGAAATAGTCCTTGTTGAATCAATTTCAATGTGAGACCCTTAGAGAATAGTTGAAGAAATGTTCTGTTAGGAGAAAGTTTTTTTTTTTTTTCCTACAGAGAGATTGCCAAGACACACAATATCAAAAGATTCAAATGAGATGGCTAGTACCTAATTTAGAATAATAATGCTGCTAAGTGTAAGTAAAAATTGAAACTTTGATGAATATGTTAAGTATATATGTATTTTTAATAAGCTAAATATAAATGAAGTTCTATATGTAGTTTCACTTTCAAGTTATATCAGAGACATCTAGTCTTCATTTGCCTTTGCAAATAGAAATGAAGAAATAAAACAATTCTAGTTTAAAATTTTCTGAAATACATCACTATTTAAGAAAGTTGAAATTGTATTTGAAATCGTGGAAAGAAGTACTTTCCCTCTCCCTTTCCTGATATTAAACAGAGAGACTGGAGGGTTGAAAAAACAGATCACAAAGCAAGATCAGCTTTGCCTGGATATCTAAGATGGATAAATATAGGAATTTCAAGGACAAAATGTTGAGTACTACTTAACATCATGTATTAAGGAAAAATATTTCTTTATGTTCTTAAATACATTGCCATTTAGATATAAGAGGTTATTTTAATATCAGAAAGCATAATTTCTGAATTTTACAACTTCAGTTTATACTTGAATACACAAAATGCTTTCCTTCACTGATTATATTTTCTGTGTACAATTTGTAAACCATTTACTACATTATTATAACTTTTTATTCTTCAATTTAATTTTACATAGAATTTATGGACTGTAGATTCATAAGTCTTATTTTCTTGGCTTTACAGTAATTCCCTCAACACGCCGTCTGTGGAACCACTTTAAAATATAATCCACATCATAAATGTTACAAATCCTGCTATAACAGTTCACCTAAGATTCTGCACACTTTTTTTCCAGTGTGCAATGAAGCAAAGATAGCTGAAATACTGTGTATGGATTTGGCAAGGAAATCAACCCAAAGACCTACTTACTGGGGCATAGCAAGCCTTCAGACTGAGTCAAAGAGAAACTCACTGTATTTTAATAAGGATAAATTCCATACAAGATAGTTTATTTCCTTCTATACATAGTAAAGATTTAATGAACATTTCTGGAAAGACTGTATTGGCAGTATATAGAGTATCAAGTAATTTGGGGAGGAATTAATCATTCCTAAATGTAAAATGAAGACATTTCCTTGGAGCCTTTCTGTCCTGTGGAGATAGCAGTATTTTGTCCTATGCTTGACTACAAGGATGCAAAAGGATTTTACCATATTCATCTACCTCTTAGGTACTCAAATCTTAACTGGTAATGGATCCTTCTTATGAAAAAAGGTAATTGTATAAATGTTTCCACTTTTTGTAATCAGAGAATACTAGAGTTGGATATGACCACAAAAGTAATTTACTTGATTAACTTTTTTTTACTAAGTCAAATATTTGAGATATTAAGTAAAAAGCTTTGCATAGTCCTGATTTCAATATCTCCATTCCTCCTGCATATCCCCTCCTGCATATCCCTTCCAAATACTCCGTTTCTCATCCTTTCTCTTCCCACCTCATCCCTGGATCTGTACCATTTGAAATCAGTTCTCCATTAACTCATTTGAGATTAAAAAAAAAAAAAAATGTCTGGAAGGCAGGTTGACTTTGAGATTTTGGTTCTGATGGCTGGACAGAGACCAACTGTTACCAAACTCGAATTTTCTTAATTCTGGTGTCCAGTTGCGTGTTGGAATTTTCCTTAGGTAGAAAGCCAGTGTATTGGGGCACAGTGACAATCAGAGGAGAAGGTCACTGAAGGTTTGTCTATCACAGAGGTTCTAAACGTGTGATCTGTGGTCCTTTGAGGGTTTCTAAGTAGCTTTCACTCGATCTGTGAAGTCAAACTAAGTTGTTATAGTAATAATAAAACATTGTTTGCTTTTATACTATGATTTTATATTGATGCTGCAAAAGTAGTGATCTATAAAACTGCTGACACCTGAACTTGGATCAAGACAGTAGTATGAAACCAGAGTGGTAGTTAATGTAGTCGTCTTCGCTATCCATGTGCATTAAAACAAGGCAAAACAGCAAAGCAAAGCAAAACAAAATCCAAAAGCAAGCCCCTAATTTCACTTAAAGCTATTCTTGATTAGCAGAAAGCAGTATCAATTTTATTAATCTCAGTTAATCAGCACACATCTTTTAAATATTTCTATGGGAAGAATTGGTAAGTACAAACAAAGCCCTTCTACTTACTGAATATGGCGGGTGTCCTAAAGAAAAGTCCTCAGGCCATTGTTTGAGGACAAACTGTGGTATTCAGACACTGGGCTATTCACACTTGCATATTTGGTAGATATCTTCTTGAAAATAGAGCAAGCTTGTGATCTCAAGGAAAGACATCAAATTTTATTGTTGCTTTTAGCCAGGAAAAAAAAAAAATTGAAGTTTTGGAAAGAAGTTTCTGCCCTGTGAACTTTTTGCAATACAGACTTTTGTGAATTTCTTATGACTACTGATTAATGGAATGTGTCAATATTTGGAAGATCTACGTATCTCAAACACTCTTTTCCACATGTCAATGCATGATACGGCAAAATCACACCAGAAGGAAAAAATGACCTATTCAAGTTGTAAGATAGAGCAATGGATTTTAGTATAAGGGAGCACGCAAAAAAAAAAATCCATCAATATTGTTTCAGAATCCACACTGCAGCTGTCCTTTACAACTACTAATTGGCAAGTTTAGGTGTAGTAAAGAAAAATATCCACAATTATACGAAAAAAGCAATCAAAACATTCTTTTCCCTTTCATACATACCTGTGTGAGGATGATGTTGTTGATATATTTAAATCAAAACAACACTTCAACTCTTCTAATAAACTAGATACTAAAAGGATTTGCAAACATGTAAAATGATACCACTGTTCTTATATTTAAAAATATGTTCATTTAAATGAATATATATATATATATATATACATATTAACAAGCAGAGTTATTATAGTTGTTTTATATAAACAATAAGAAATATTTTAAGGAGTCTCACTATTAATTTCTAGCCCAGTAAATATTGTTAGATATAATCCCCATTAATAAAGCTTTTGTAGTCTTTAATTAAGACTTAAAGGAGAAGAGCCATGAGCTGACACAATTTAAGACCTGCTGTTCTCTCCAAATGCTTTTGGGAAAAACAAAGAAACAAACAAAGCCAAAAAAATCCCCAAACAATTCTATAGAATGTTAGAAAAAGAAAAAAAAAGGGGGGCTGGGGTTGTAGCTCAGTGATAGAGCACTTGCCTAGCATGTGTGAGGCACTGTATTGGATCCTCACACCCCATAAAAATAAATAGACAAAATAAAGCTATTGTGTCCACCTACAACTAAAAATATTAAAACAACAACAAAAAAAGAAAACAAACCTCAGAATTCAATTTTCATTTTCAGTTATCAAATCTAATAGCAAAAAACAATTTTGTAATATTTTTATTAACTGTCTTTCATAATTAACATTTTGTAAATTATTTGCCACAAAAATAAAGATATGAACTTTCTTGTTTAGTTTCAAAGGATTCCTTTACTTAGGTTAGAGAGAATATATAATTAGATAAATGGTAATAAGAAACTATTATAATCAATAAGCTAGTCAAATTGTCTTTTCTCAAAAATCTTCACAGAATTTTTGTTTTTTGTCTATGATTTTTCCTTTGTAAGAGCATGGTCTACTATAACACAACATCTTACATTATGAACTGTGGCTCTTTAATTCCAGTGAGGTGGTCAGTAATCAAGAACACCTAGCAGGTTGTCCCTCTAATCCTCAGCCCGTGGAAAGGTCTATTAGAGTAATGCATGTTTGTTTGCTGTTACAGAAAGTCATCTGTAGTGGACACTGTCAGTGCCCCAGATTCCTGTATGGATTCGAGCTTCTGTCTTCCAAGTGCTGTGTTGACTGCTATGGGCCAGCAGAGGCAAATTTTGAAGATCAGCCCTTGGCCATGAGCGCTGCCTTGTCCAGGAGGTGAGTGTGCCATTCCTCATGGCCTGCAGCCAGTGGCTGACTCATGGAGACATGAAAGCCCAGCTCCTTGTCTCCAGGAGCGATATATTCTAAAAGGTCAAAATCTGGGGTGCAATATTCACGTTCCAGAGCTCAGCTAGGGCGGGCTAAAGCTAGATGACAACTAAAACCACATCCTGCCTGGCTCTTTACCTTTCTGTATTCTGTTCCTTCCCTTTCTTTCAGGTTCCTCTTGGGGCACTCCGTCAGAAATAATTTTTCCAAGTCGGAGACAAGAGGCTTGGTCTTAGATATCCCATCTTAGAATCTTACCTTACAGGTAATTCCCTTTGTCTTTGGGGATGAAGGAGTAGGGGGGAGCAGATGGGCCATTTGGGGCCAATAAAGTGAGCGTATGCCTGTTACTTTGCTCTTCCCTTTTACCTCCTTACTTATATAACCCAATTTCTGTTTTGAATCAAGTGATAAGCCTAAGAAATTCATTATAAAAGTAAAGCCTTTTGAAAAAGTTTCCTTCAAACAATGGTTCTCAACTGGCATGATTTGGTCCCCCAAAGGACATTTGGCAATTTTTAATTGTCACAAACAGGAGAAGGATATCACTGACTGTCATGGGTAGAAGCCAGAAAGCTGATAAATATTCCACAGTGTACAGAGCAGCCCCCCCAAACAGATTCATCTAACAAACAATAGTGCTGAGCATGGGGAATTTGATGGACGGTAAACATTTCCATGAATGGATTGTATTCTTTAGCCCAAAATTATACAACTCAAGTTACATAAATGAAAATTTACATTTGTCCTCCTTAGGAGATGAAATGATTGTTTGTTTTCTTCTTGGCACATTTTGTAAGAGAAAAAAATAAAGAGAGAGAGAAAAAAAAACCTTCATGGTAGAAAATAATCCATTTCATTGATTTTCCCCAGAATTTCTTAAGAGTAATGAAAGCAGAATTGTTAGTATTAATTTCACAGTTCTGGCTTACACCAAATGAATTTGAATAAAATGACTAGGACAAGTTCTCCCCCCATATCCTCACGTTTTCATTTAAGACACAGCACAAAGGAAATGTTGAGAAGTGGGTAGCAATAGCTTTTAATCCTGGAAAGTATGGGGCCAGTTCTCAGCCCCTTGGCATAGTCACACCTTTTAGCACAATAGCAATTAGGCTCATGAGTAGCTTGTGAAATAATTGTATTAAAGACCATTTTGTTCTGATTTAAATAAAAACTGGTACTTGGGAATGTCACAATGTGCTTAATCTTCAAAGTATGAAACATTACTACAAATCTATTAATTTAAATTAGTCTTTGACTTTGACCTTGAATGACTCATGACTGAATGCATGTACTCATTCTAAGATTGTAGGCTTTGCATCTCATATAAGCGTTAGTGGGCCTTCTGTTGAATTTTTATATATATAAATCTGTAAATACTTCCTGTTGCAGTGATTTGTCCATAGCATGTTATCTATTTTTTTTTTTTAACTGAAGGCATTGGCAGATTTTTTGAAAAGAAGGAAGTTTCTTTTTCTTCTCTATAAATTTCCTTCTTCATCTCTGTCTTTATTCCATACTATCCCAAACACTGGAAGCAAAAATTCCTTTTAGCTTTTTTGTTCATGAATGTGTTTATATATGAACTGTCTTATTTGTGCTGTTAAAGAGTAATTGGCACTAGGCCTTTTGGATCAAGAGTTCATCTTTTATTCCCTGGCTCTATTATCTCTCCTGGCTCAAGTTCAAACGTCTCCTTTAGCATCTACTTCTGTGGCATGTTCTGTCTTTGCAGGTAGGAACTCTAGGTGTTTGGTACTAAGTCAACATTCTCAGCAGAAATATAGAATTTGCCCATGAATGTCTTTGATTCTGGTTCTTAAAAAAAAGCTCATCTTCAAGTTCTCTAGTTTATGGAGGACCCCATAGTCCAAGAGTTTAAGTAATGGAGAAAACATGAATATATATCAAGCATTTGGAAGGGAAATAGACTTTGTGAGAATTGAATGGTGGTTGCCTTATTTTTTTGCCCTCACATAAATTACAAGAAATTTCTCAGTCATGTTCTTTTAGTGAATTTGAAAGGTAAGCACAACAAATACAGAGGGAGTCATATTCTATTTAACTGCTTTGATTTAAAACAACAACAACAACACAGATTTATACCTTGAAATGCTGATAATCTAATGCTGCTTCTTTGGTGTCTAAAAGGAATGAATATTTCTAGTTCTTTTCTAATTCAAAATTCATAAACTAGATTGCTGACAATGACTTTTCTTGTATTATTTAAAATATATGCTTGGCAATACAAACTTTGTCTATAATGACCACACGCTAACCATGGTTTGTGTAATGAGATCTTATCAGGGTTTGCTAGAGTTAGAATGAGGTTTCTGAGATTAGAAAGTCTGAGATTTTCTAATTCTGACCTAGGTTGTTACCAGAATCATGGACAAACTACATTAGAAATTGTTATGGTTTGGATCTGGAATGACCCTCCAAAGTCTCATGTGTTGAAGGCCTTGTCCCTAAAGCTGTGGTATTCAGAGGTGGGGCTTCTGGGAAGTGACTTCACCATGGGCACTCTGACCTCATGAGTGAATTCATCCATTGGTACCTGAATGGATTACTCGAAGTTGGAAGAAACTATAGGTGATAGCACAGGTTGGAGGAAGCAGATCACTTATTTGAGGGGTATATTTTTGTCCCTGAACCTATCTCTTGGTCTCTCTCTCTCTCTGCTTCCTGGTGGCCATGAACTGAGCAGCTTTCTTCTGCCATCCCCTCCCCCCATGTTTTTCTGGTCACCTCAGGTCCAAGGCAATGGAACCAGCCAACCATGGCAGAAACCTCTGAAGCTGTGAGCCCAAACAAATCTTTCCTCCTCTAAGTTGTTTACCTCAGATATTTGTCACAGCAATGAAAAGCTGACCTAAACAGAATTCCAGTAAAATTTATAGATACGATGAGATAAAAAAAATTTAAGAGATAGTCTCTGTTTTTTTTTTTGTGCTGATTGTGTGCTCTCCTGTCTTTTATAATTTATAGTAAAAAAACAATTTCATGTGCAAAGATTCATCTTGCTTATTTTGAAGTTCTTTCTCTTTCTCTTCTTCCTCCACCCCTCAGTTTGATGTCGCTGCTACGAGTTGCTACATCTGTCAAAGATACATGATGAATGGTTGCTCGGCTTCTTGTAAATGCAGCGTGTCTTAGCGCCTTTTCATACTTGACTTTTATCACTCGTGTTGATTGATGGCATGTTATTTACCTGGCATTGAAGGACTGCTAGGCTATCACACTCAAGGTAAAGTCTTTTAAGCAGTATGCAATGTGGAAATTTACTTCTATTGGGAAGGTTAATGGCCTCCGCAAAGTGGAGATGGCTCCATATGCTAGGAAAGGTTGACGTCTTGTGGAGCCAAGATTGGGGGGGGGGGGTAATTTTCATACAATTTTGATGATTGTTAGTATTTTCATCTTTTTAAATTATGGTGTACTTGCTGAAAATATCTATGCAGTATTTGTATATAGGAACAAGATTACTTCTTTTTCCATCATTCATTAGCATCAACTTCAAACCAGTGTTTATAGAAGGGAAAATAATTTTACAACTGGCACGGTAGAGGCAGAGACCACATCTTCTACTTTATTTATATTCCCGAGAACAGTTAATATAAATTGATTACATGGAAAGAACATACCACCTAAGTATTTGGGGGGCTAAGTAAATGGTAATGAATTACCTAAATTCTAATTTGTCAAACTCATTTTCTAGTTTTCTGTTTTGAGAAAATGAGAAAGGGCATCAAGCATTTTGTTGAAATATTAGTTTCAGACTCTCAATTTCGTTTTTATTTAAACCATGATTATACCCTAGGTGATGATTATAAGCCAAAGCAGAAAAAAATAGAAAATATATGTACACAGGCTGAAGGAATAGGTAATATTTTGGGGGATACACGTATATAACAGTTCTATTAGACTATAGTTTGCACACCTAGCAGTTTAAATTTCTATTTGGTGACTTTCAGGTCACATTTTAGTTTTACATTTCTTACAATAACAAATTAATTGAGCATTAAAAAATCAAACATTTTTTGGATAATATGTTTCAAGTAACTGAGCTGAAACTTTTGAAAGCCAAAATGGTACAAACGTACTACAATGTCCCAAATGAATGGAAAGTCATTTGTTAGTGTTTAAATAAACTTCAGAATGATTAGTTTCTGGGAAGAATCTCTTTTCTATGCTGCTGTAAGAGGAATATACTATTTCCAAGTGTTCACAACTGAGCAGAGTTAATATTTAATGTGCCATTTCACAGACTTACACACTTAAAAGTTGGAAAAGTACTGAGATGATGTAGGGTGAATCTATCACCAATTTGATAAAATGAAGCTGAAGAAACTTTATTTTTCTGTTTTAAGAAAATTCTATCATGACATAATGAACTACACAACATGAAAGCAATTTTCTGAAAATAAATTGTCAGGTTCAAAGAATGACTAGAGATGAAGGATCTTTTGCATAGGGCATAAGAATTTGTAACAAGTTCTGACAGTGTTGTTCACTGATTAAAAATACCTAAAAAGTTTGCTGGATTCATTAATGGGTACTTTTAAAGAAAAATTGGCAATAAAACAATAGCATTTGTTTAAACAGAAAAAAAAAATTCCCCTGCATTCCTTCTTTTGAAAGGAAACAGTCACGTTATGGGTGTTCTCATAGTTTTATGTTGAAACAAGGTGCCTTTTCAAAAACTGTCAAGTTTAGTGTTTCAGAGACTTGTTGAAGAATTAAGAAGGTGAATGTGTAAATAAATCTGCTGATTACATAAAGGGTGTCTCTAGTTTTGCTTAAGTGATTTTAGAGCTTCCGAAGGGCATGATTTTAAAGGTTAAATATCTAAGTCAATAATTCTTTAGTAATACTGTATATGAGAAGTGACCTTAAAAATTTCCATTGTGTAAGTAAGAATTCTGGCCAATTCAGGTCACAGTAATGTAGATCTATTCCTATTTTTAAAAATTTTCTGAACAAAAGTTTAAAAATCATGCCAAAACTTTTTCCATGGATCTGAGAAGTTCCAGTTTAAATTTAGCTATTTTAAAAATAGAAGCAAGTTAGGTTATCAAACAAAAACAGATTTTAAAATACCTGCTGTACGTCTAGAGTAGCATACGGAAACCTAAGAGAAGTAAAAGGTACTGTGCTTTTATTCACATAAACTGGATTTAATTGGTAAAATTAGAATAGTTTGCAAAACTATTAGATGAGTAAATAGTCAAATGATGGGGTTTTAAAGCATAGCTCAGATTGGTAGCCCTGTTTTTTTACCTGTCTCCTAGAAGATCACTTTGGGTTTGGTCAATTCACTACCTGGTGCATCTTGACTTAAAAATTAAATAAAAGTAAGACAAGAAACAGAAAAATCAACAAAGACAAGGAAGAAGCAGAGTTTGGATAAACGGTTGTGGAACATTTTTAGAAATTGAGAGTTTTTTGATATGCAACTGAATTTAAATAAATGAAAACCATATTTCATTATATTGTGTGCATGCATGAATATATAACAAAAATCTCACTATTATGTATGATTATAATGCACTAATAAAAATATGAAAAAATAAAAATTAAATTAAAAATTCTCAATGAACAGGTTTAAAAATTGAGTTACAATTTACATTATATAAAATTAATCATTGTAATGTGTACAGTTTAATACATCTGCAATGTATTAAATGCCACCATAGCTTCCATATAGTTCTAAAACATTTTCATCAGCCCAAAGGAGACCTTATATCCATTGAACCCATGTCTTCTCTGTTCCCTTACTTCACAGACTTGGTGATCACTAATCTGTGTTTCTGTCCCTATGGATTTACTTATTTCATATAAATAATCATATAATATATGTCTGGTTCCTTTCACTTCACATAATGTTTTCAGGATTCCTCCATGTAATAGCATGTTTTAGTACTTCATTCCTTTTTATAGTTAAATAATATTCCAAATGCATGACATTTTATTTATCCATTTGTCTATTGATGAAAATTTGTGTTTTATTCCCACCATTTGGATATTTAAGTCACTTTGACATTAATGTACAAGCACTTGAATGTTTGTTTCCAATTCTTTTGAGGTATTTACATAGGAATGAAAGGTATAAGTATTATGATAATTCTCTGTTTAATTTTTTTGATAAAGCCAAAGCATTTTTCACAGTGGTTGCATCATTTTACATATTAGTAATAAACAGGGTTCCAATTTCTCAACATTTTTGCCAATACCTGTTATTTTAGATTTTTTTTGTTCTAGTTATTCTAGTGGGTATAAAGTGGTATCTCATGGTAGTTCTTATTTGCATTTCCTTAAGGACTAATAATTTTGAATAGCTTTTTTTGTGCTTGTTGTCCATTTATATATCCTCTTTGGATAAATGTGTATTCAAGTTATTTTCCCATTTTTAAATCAGTTTGTTTGTTTTTTTTGCTGTTGAATTGTGATTTTTATATACATATATATATTTATATATATAAATAATGCACACATACACAGAATATGAAACCTAATCAGATACATGATTTGCAAGTATTTTCTCTGTACGTTGTCTTTCCACTTTCTTGTTATTGTCTTTTAACACACAAAAGTTTTAATTCTGATGAAGTTTTGTCTTTTCTTTTGTTGCTTATACTTTTAGTGTCATATCCAAAAATCCATTGTCAAATCCAAGGTTATCACTATTTATTCCTATATTTTCTTCTCTTTTAGAGTTTTTTTTCTTTATGTATTTGATATGCTTTGAGTTATTTTTTATATATGGTGTGCGGTAAGGATCCAGCTTCATAGTTTTGCTTATGTATATCCAGTTTCAGAATTATTGTTGAAGACACATTGTTTCCTCATTGAGGATTTTCTGTGCCCTTATTAAAATTTCTTGATAATATATGTGACAGTTTATTTCTTGTAACTTTATTTTATCCCATAAAATATCTATCCTTATGCCAGTACTATTTGATTCCTGCAAACTACTGTTGTAGGTTTTGCAATGGGCTACTCCTACTACTTTATTTTAGTTTGCAGTATTATTTGACTATTCATGGTCCCTTGCGATTCCATATAAATATTAGAATCAGCTTTCCCATGTCTGCCAAAAAGGCCGATGGGATTTTGACAGGAATTAGATCTGTAGATCTCTTAGGGAATATGTCATATTAATGACATTAAGTCTTCCAATCCATAAGCAGGGGTTGTCTTATCACTATTTATATCTTTAATTCTTTAAGTAATGTTTTGTAGCCTTCAGCATAGTCTTACACCTCCTTGGTTAAATTTATTTATAAATATTTTACTATATTTTATGCTATTGTAAATGAAATGGTTTTCTTAGTTTTACTTTGAATTATTCATTACTAGTTTATAGAAACAACGTATTCTGTGTGTTGATCTTATATTCTGCAACTTTGTTAAAATTATTAGCTCTAATAGGTTGTATTTTCTTTAATTTTTATACATATATGACATCTTCTTTGAACAGTTTTAGTTGTTGCTTTCCATTTGGTTGTCTTTTATTTATTTTTCTTGCCTAATTGTCTCGGCTAGAACTTCCAGTACAGTGCTAGAGATGTGGTGAAAGCAGTACTTTTATCTTGTTATTAATCTTAGAGGAAAAGCTTTCAGTCTTTTACTACTGACTATGATGTTAGCTGTGGGTTTTTCATAAATGCTCATTATCCTTTTTGAGGAAGTTTCCTTTGATTCCTATTTTATGATATATATATTTTTTTATCATGGAAAGGATTTAGGTTTTTTCAAAAGCTGTTTCTGTATCAGCTGAGATTACCATGTCTATTTTTTCCCTTTATTAATGTGAGGTATTATGGTAATTGATTTTTTGTATGTTGAACCAACCCTTTTTTCTTAGAATAATTCCCACTGGTTCATGATGTATAATTCTTTGAAACACTAGTGGATTCAGTTTACTAGTGTTAGGTTCTGGATTCCTGCATCTATCTATATTCATCAGGGATATTTCTCTGTAGTGTGTGTGTGTGTGTGTGTGTGTGAGAGAGAAAGAGAGAGAGAGAGAGAGAGAGAGAGAGAGATACTTTTCTCTAGTACTGATGTCTGCAATTCTGGCCTTATAGACTGATTTAGGAAGTATTCTTTCCTTTTGGAAGAGTTTGATAAGTATTGATATTAATTCTTTAAGCATTTCTTGGTATCCACCAGGGATACCAAGATGGATCCACCATCTTTAGGACTTCACTTTTAAAAATTGGCAGATACTGACAAATAATCTTAAAGTATAAAAATTCAGATGCAAGTAACTTGGATTTGGCAATAACCAAATTTATAAGTGTAAGAATCTTCCTAATGACTAATAACAACAAAATTATCTGTTTAGTCATATAAGGGAGAGAGTTAAAAATAATTTTATATCATTTCAAGATATGGCAAAACTTCTATTAGGCATACTGTACACAAATAAAATATATTGAAGAATTGAGGCAATTAAGCAAATAAATAGAAACCTAATTGACATGTGGTATATTAATGTGCTCAGACTATACCTTAATTTTTCTTTTTACTCTGTCCACATACAATAATCTGTTGGAATTTTGTTTAAACTAGAAAGAGAAAATATCTTTAAATAATTCTATGGTTTTATTCTCCTACTTAAACTCATCATTTTTCCAAGTTGTTGAGTTTATGTTAATAAAAAAACTTTTCAAAACTCGAGTTAAGGTTTTTCTCTAATATGCATGCACACTAACATGCACATAACAGGTCATTCAGATAATACAACTAACTAGATTTGAAAATAGAAAGGCACAGCTTACATATCACTTATAAATCTCCTATATACAAATATCGACATCATAATCATGAATACATTAGTTCTAGATGGTGTAGATCAGAAAATGTGTTCAGAAAGACAGATTGAAAGTAACGTCTGATGAACCGTTGAGTGATGGTGATAAAAGAGGCATGAGAATAACTGAACTGAATATCAATTCGTTTTTGAGTAGAAATAATGTTAATGTTTAGATGTTTCCTGTCAACATTAAAAAGACAGATAATCGCAGACCCAACTTCAGAGGCAGGAGGTTGTTTAAATTTGCTACCTCTTGAAATAAGTACACCACACACAAAGAACTATTTTGCTGTTTGAAATTTCAGAAACATAAACACCCTGAATTGGCATAGTGTTTGGGTTATTGGCAGACCTTTCGAAGAAAAAGTTCATAGACAGCTTCTGGGAGAATCATACCAGCTTTTCTCAAGATAAGGGATTTGTATCAGAAGACTTGACTCACTTTGACATTTCATATGGCTTTCTGTTATTAAAACAACTCTAAAAGTCTTTTGAGCATTCTGTTCATGGTGTTACCTAATAGTAAGTAGCATGTATTAGCCTGTGGACTTTAAGCAGCTTATAGGCAGAATTCATGTAATTAGTTTGAATGCCTGGTTCGTTCAGCAAGTATTCAATAAATATTTATTGAATAAATAATCCTATAGTGAAGAAATAGTTTGAACTGTGAATTATTTTTCCCTTCTATTTCTAAAAGATTAGGATCATTTCAGGAACTATGATCTGCAATCTTAACTTACTTAGACTTCAATTTTTTTTTAAATTATAAATTTGGCTGGTGTATCTTTCCAGCCCATTCCAGCTTCTGAATGATACAGCATACGTTCAGGATTAGACCTGTGAGGACTGAACTCCATTCTCAGTGTCTTGTGTCATGTCATGTAATAGCTAATTGTTGAATGAAATTACATCACTTTGATATGGCTACATATATTTTTACCTGAATAGTTAGTTGTAAGCATAGTTGAAATCAATCAGCACCTATGAATATACCCACTAAACCAGATATTTTTGAAGTATAATATGTGGTCTCTACCTTTAAGGAACTTGTAATCTAATGCATAAAAAGATATATACAAAACAACACAATCAACATAGGGATTTTAGGATGAGTTGAAAATTGTTTCATAATTTCTTTCGTGGGAGTCTAGATATAGTTGAGACTTAAAATAACAATGTGCTACTATGAAAACGGAAATAGCAAAAGTTTTAGAAAAGAAGAAACCAGTTTGGAGAAGAATCAGGAATCTTGTGCTTTTGGTTTATGGTACCTAGGGGTAATGTACCACTCAGCTACATCCCCAGACCTTTTTATTTTCAGACTAAGTTAACCAGACTGGCAAACTTGCAATCCTCCTGCCTCAGCTTCCTGAGTAGCTCGGATTAGCCACGGTGTGTGGTGGAATTCTGTTTTTAAAGCACATTCACTATTTCTAAATCCTAAGACTTTATTTTTTTTTCCCCTAAGGTTCCTCCAGATACCATGTGGAACAGCCTTTAGAAAAGTCTTACCCACACTTTGGTCATTTATGGTCATAGTGAATAATATCCATGATATTTATCTTAAATCTTCCCCCCCCATGTACTTAGGGTTTTCCTCTGTACTTAATGATTTCCTTTAATTATTTTTACTTAAACAAATATATTTTAGAAATTTGAATGGAAAACCCCAATCCTTAAATATGGATGGCAATTATAAAAATAAACCTAATGCAAACAAAACAATCCTAATACATTCTTCCTGGCTTCTGTTGTTTACCTAAAACTTCTGCATCTGAGGTTTGCTTATCTTTTTTATTAAGTGGAAGTTTAGCATAGTTAGAGAGTTTATTTAGAAAGGTATTGTTCCCAATGGAGACTGCTTCTTTGAAGAATTCAGAGTTAAAGAGTTGAAGGAGAATGGAAAAGGAATGACTCTAGGGTGACACTCTTATCAACCAAGG
Source organism: Urocitellus parryii (assembly GCF_045843805.1). Lineage (NCBI taxonomy): Eukaryota > Metazoa > Chordata > Mammalia > Rodentia > Sciuridae > Urocitellus > Urocitellus parryii. The sequence goes on along the minus strand of NC_135544.1, from coordinate 26,895,466 downwards.
GGCTTTGCTCATGTGAAGAAGACACAATGCTTACCTATTGGGAGGTTGGAAAAAACATCCTTGTTATTGACTCAAAGGTTTTGTCAGATGTTAAATTTGAAGAGACAATTTGTGGGCTAAGTGACTCAGAGACTGATAAAAGTTCCAGAACTACTCATAATCAGATTTTCCAAGTCATTGAGTCCACATACAGTAAATTCTCTACCTGAAGCTGAGTCAAAGAGGAAAATGTACTGTTGGAATTCTCTTCCTATTTCTTTTTCATCCATGGACAATTATTTTTCCAATGATAAATCAATTCATTTGACTTTATGAGAGTAGCAGAAGGAAAGATAATAAAGGTAGGAGAACTGGGAACTGAATGAGATTTAACATAGTTGAAGTTCACATAGAGCTGCAATAGAAATTCAGGCTATAAAATAGGTAGCTTTAAAATATTAATTTTGTTAAGAAAAAATATATAGCATGGCAGGTCAGAAATAAAATATTTTGAGTTAAGGTTACCAGTACTTGGTGAATGAGATCCTCTACTTAGAGACAATTGCTAATGTTATTTAACATTAATAATCACCAACTGTGAACCAGATGCTATGAATTGAAGTCCAAGTTGGATGATATAAGACAATATCCTGATTGGTACATAATATATTAAAATATTGTCTTATTCCTGGAATTTGAATTCAACAAATATTTGGTACTTCATGTAAATAAAATGTTATGCCAAATGATAGTGGGGATCGAAAGATGTATGGGACAAAACTCCTATCTTCAAAGAGCTTTTGATGTATGTTTGTAAACTTTAACAAAGTCGGAGAGTAGGGGCAAAGTCATCTTGCAGCTATTTAAAAGAATGGAACACACCAGCTTCATGGGGGAGGTAGCCTTTGATTTGGGTTCAAAGAAAGAAGAGACTTTTGACGGAGAATTATTTTGGGTGTATGATGTTTAGTTAGGTATGCATCTATGACATTGAGATAAATGATAGCAGCTGGGAAAATCCTGGAGCATGTTTGATGGTTAGCGAGAAGTTCAGGTGTGTTGGAATCTAGGGGAACAGTGAGAACTGAAGTTCGGTGGAGAGTCCAGGACAAAGTAAGATGAACAGACACAAATTTATGACTCACGTGGAAGAACAGCCGTTCACAGAATTAAATGCAGCTCTAATGTCCAGAACAGGCCTAAGGGGGGGGGGGTGTCAATCTTACAAAAGCTGCAGAGTTCTGTCAATCACCAGCACTGACAGAACTCACAGGTAGGTGAGAGTCATAATAATAATAGCTACCATTTGTTGCATCCATAAGTGCCAGACATAATACTGTGTTCCTTATATGCAACACACAGTTTAGTTTTCATCATAATTCTCGATGTAGATATTTTTACAGACAAAAAAGAAATAGAGGTTCTTACGAAGCTTGACGCTAGGGAGAAATAATTTATATCAGTCTAGTGAGATTACTAAGTTTATTACCTCGGTTTCTTCAAGAAAGAGTGGGCTCATAAATGTTTCGTAGTTACATTGGAAATCACAGAATGTCTCCCACATGAGATTCCTAAGCAGTTTTTCCAATCTATAATGTTTGATAATAAAATGCAAATGATGACAACAACAACCATCATAAAAGAACTCAGTGCCATCAACTAGCCATAGTTAATAAAAAAAATTACAAGTGTTTTCTATGGAAGGCTGCTTATTAAGAATTGCAGTCATACTTGATATGGTCATCAGCCATTTTTCAAGATGCCACGTTTGAAGCGGGGCTATTAATCCCATTTCCTGTGCATTTCAATCTCATTTCACAATGTAAAATTGCTAGGAGACACACATTTATCAAATGTGTTCCATAATATTACTTGTTTGGCATTACTTCCTTCAGTAGATAGGATTTTTGCTACATGATCAATAGGAGAGTCTTCTCTCCAGAGCAGGCAAGTAATCTCCCTGTGCCTGAAATTTTTGAAGTGGGTGATTTAAACTGTTTGTGAAAATCTCTCTAGTTACTTTTCTTTCCCTATTCTCCTTCCTGATCCTCAGCCCTCTTTATAAATAAACCCGATTGGTACGTTATATATTAACTTCAGAGGCTGTGGCCCCCAAACATGAATGCTTCAGGTTTTTTTTGTTGGCTCTTTATGTTAATGGAACAAGTTGACCTTGGTTTACTCTGGATGCAGAAATTATTATTATTATTTTGGTACTGAGGATTGAACTCAGGGGCACTCAACCACTGAGCCACATCCCCAGCCTTATCTTGTATTTTATTTAGAGACAGGGTCTCACAGAGTTGCTTAGTGCCTCGCTTTTGCTGAGGCTGGCTTTGAACTTGTGATGTCCTGCCTCAGCCTCCCGAGCTGCTGGGATTACAGGCATGCGCCACACAGAAATTATTTGGAACCCAAGTTAAGAAGAGCCTGGAAAAGCATTCATTAAAGATGATAAGGGGTATTTGGCTAAGAGGAGTTTGTTAGTCACGGTTCTCCATAGAAACAGAACCAATAGGTTCTCTGTGTGTGTGTAAATTTGTAAAAATACAATTAACTGTATACACCCACATACAATAAACATTCAAAAGAAGAAATCTATCTTTGAGGAATATTTTCCTTTTGCCTGGGGAAAAAAAAGGTTTCAAATCTACTTCCCTCAAGATGTGGTTTAGGTTTTATTTGTGGGATAAGGCAGCAGTTGATCCGAAATGTGAGAAAAGGTGATTGGAGGTAAGGAGGCCCTCACAGGCATGATCAAACTTCCTGGCTGTTCACAGGACACATGTTGAGAAAATTGGTAGTATTAAGGCATGATCTGAGGGTGGAGTTGTCAAAACATCATTGCTGGGATACCTGCACACGTCCAAAAGGCAGGAGGGTGGTTTCAAGAAGTTTGAGATATAGCTAAGGGTAGCCTCTAAGTTCCTGAAAAGAAACTCAGGCAGTTGTTCCCACAGGGACCTGATGTCAGAGGGGTTATCTATAGCAAGGCTAACAGCAATATCTCAGATGGGTTAGGGTAGCTTCTCTAGGAAAGAAGAGATATAAGAGAATAGACTTTGATTACAATGAGGGAAACAGCTGAGAGATCTTTGGGGCAAATAGTAATTGCAAATGCAAAAGCAGTAAGACTTAATGATATGTCATAATAATGATGTGGTGAAACAAGAAGGCAGTGCAAACACTCCTTGAATTTGAAAATACATAACAAATTAAAGACACTTTTTTTGAATGCTTCCTATTGAGTGACATAGTACCCCTTGAGGTGAACAATTGAGGTGGAAAATTTCACCCTGCTCCCAGCACCAGGAGTTTGACTACTACCAAATCTAATTTACAGGTAGTAAACTTCTTGATTTCTAAGTAATTTTTTCAGTACTTCATTTTTTTTTGTTTCAGGTATTAAATACTAATACTTAAATACTTCTTGTTTTCCTTTGGTAGCATCTAACAAAGGAGATAGCACAAAAGTGGACACATAAACACAAAGAGATAAAGCATTAATACAAAAGTCAGCAATATATCAACATATATAAAGTGGTCAGTCTGTAAAGTAAAAAGCACATCTCAAGCATTGATTTTTGAAATAGATTCATACGCAAACTTAAATTCATTCTGTAAATCTACTGTTTTAATATAAAGCAATACACAGAAAGATAAATCAGGGATGATATGTTCCGTAAAACTTGCATGGAACAAAATTTAAGGGAAGATAGATGTATTCAACTTTTATTGGTGCCACAAGAGGATTTAATTTTAATACATGTTTTACAGACGTAAAACTTTTTTGAACAGTGGGGGAGATTCTTTCAGGTAAACCTCAACCTGAAAGTTTTCCCTTTATTTCTAAAGTCTAGAATACTGTAGCATCTTGCAGGGAGAGAAGACCAATGCAGAAGGTACTGGGGGAAACTCTTCCCCTTATGTATCCACCATGGAATGGATTCTGATAGAGCTATTGGGAAAAAAGAATCAGGAGCTAGTGGCTTGTGATTAAGGTGTCTGAACATTTAGAAAAGCTTAGATTGGTTAGGAATTCTCTACAATAACCTTTCAAAGCTTAAAGGCAAGGGGGCAGGGTTGGCTGGTACAAAAGCTGCCTAAACTACCCTGGAATGGGATGCAGGAAATTATACAACTACCTTTGTAAAGGAAGTGGCAGAGAAATTAAATGAGACAAAAGCATGAAATGAATTTAAATCTAGGCAAGGTTATTTTCTAGTCTACTCCAAACCAAGGATTTAAAGAGCACTTTTTAAAAAATAAATAGAGAAATAAATAGCCTAAATGCTATTTGTCTGATTCTTTGTACTTTGTTTTATGTAGATGAATTTGTGCAAGTATGTATCATGTAACTCTCAGTAAACTACTCACTGGATTATGGTGGTTCCACTACCTTTATCTCAATTTATTTTCCTTAAAGTCACAAGTTTTCACACTGGTTAATCTGAACCAGATTCTGATTTGGGAAAGACTGAGAGGTGAGCACACAGTGGAGGGTCAAATCCTGATCCTTTTGGGTGTGGCTCTCCATAGTTGGACTCTGACTGGCCTTTGTGAATCTTCCTCCAATACAGTAAACACAATCAGGCCACTGTATTTCCTTGAACGTGTTCTCACAACACTTATAACAGATTATCCCTAAATTAATGGACACATCAGATTCACCAGCTGCTGGGTTTAATTCTCTGATCTTTGATAAACTGTACAGAAACAGACAAGAATACAGCACTCCCCTTGGTGGGCAAAGGCTGATTTTCTGAAACTATCCACTGTCTTATTGAAGAAAAGTTTCCACCTCCCACCGGGACTATTAGCCCAGAGAAGGAACTCTCTGGGATTTGAGCAAAACAGCCATTTGTGTGGGTGTCCCCAGTCTCTCTTAGATCATCAGTTCAGTGCTTTCTTAGGGACAAAAACAAATGATGCTTTAGAAAACTACTCACTGTCATTTTCTCTCCACTTCTCCAGTGCATCTCCTGCATCTGAAAATTGCCAGACTTCTTCCTTAAGACCTTTGGCTTATTTTCCCAGCCAGAGTGTAAAGGTCTAGGCTGTCAATATTTGCAATGTGTGGGCTGAAATTAGCTTCTTATTTTTCTTCTCATGAGTGAAAATGTGCAATGTGGAAAAGAGGTGACATTAGGGTAGATTTATCTTAATCTAAATTGGAGGGATTTGTAAAAATTACTAAATTGATGTTTTCCAAGTTCTTTAAAATCTTTGGATGAAAACACAAAGGGTTACTTTTACTACTTTGGTAGTGCTATATTCAGCAAATTTGCTTAGGTACTTTCAACTAATGCTTCCCAGCTCCAACAGAGCCATCATGGTTAAAATTATACATTTTTCTCAATTGTGAGGTCATGGTAATATTTTGAAATTTAGAAATTTTAAATGTTAAATACATATGCATATAATGTCTAGTTAAATTTTGAGCATATTTCATAATTTGGAGGAAGGCGAGCGACATAAATATCTCATTCTGCTGTTTACTCTGATTTCATGAAGCATATTCTTGTCCATTGGCTTGATAGAATCTGAACTGAGGTGTTCCGTAACACTGGACTTATTATTATTCTGAAACAAGAATTCAATAGAATGAAATTCTTCCATTCTGTTGCCTTTTTAACCTTTTCAAAGTTTCTTGATGTATCTGACTCAGAGAAAACAAAACAAAACAAAACAAAACAAAACAAAACAAAACAAAAACCTCATAGAGAAAACCGAAAGGCTGCTTTAGAAAATTATAATTGTTTCATCTTTGTAAAGCTTTTGACCTTTGGTGTTGAGAAAATTTGCTTTTTTAAAAAAAAAAATCTTTGAAAGATGTGTTAAATAGTTGCATCTTGAAAATGACCAGATTAAAATTCTGGTTTTGATTTTTCATTTGCCTGAGATTAAATTTGTGATTTCTCTAAACCCCAGAGATTCCCTGTATTTTTAACTCTGGTCTTGGACTTTCACATGAGTCAGTTGGAGCCCAGAACTTGCTCCATGGAGAAATCTACACTGATGTGCTACCATCTCTTATACGAGTTGTGAATGACCCAAGCTGGATCATGCACAAGAGAGATAGGTGCACCTCTCTTGGGAGATATTCCTCATTGATTATGGTGACATTTCCTGCAGAATCTTGGTGTAGTTTTTACAACCCTGTTCTTCACAGCTCTGCAGGCAACAAGACAGTTGGCAGGAGTCATTAAATGAGCTGAAACTGCTTGTCTCACCTGAGTTTAGACTCTAAAGAACGGGAACTCACAGTCAGCTTTAGGACTAGCACCTATTTTCAAATATAGACATATGAATATTTATTAGGAGAAAGGCAGAATGAACAAAGCATACTACCATTATATTAGTAATAATTAAAATTGTTGCATTTGCTCAGAATTTATCTTGATATGGATGCACCTTCTGGAAGAATCTGGCTTATTGGCTTCCCTCTATGGAAGTCATGATTTCACAGCCAATCCCCCCATAAATATATGTGAAATAATTATCAATTATGAAAATATTGTGTAGGGCTGGGGATTAGCTCAGTGGCAAAGCAGTGTGTTAGGCCCTGGGTTAAATTCCCAGTACCAGAAAACAAAACAAAATACTGTGTCATATGAAACAGACAATTTTTATAAGTTATTATCCCAAATTTCTCTTACTCTAAATGGAATAAGATTTTAGAGGAAGGTGTGGGCAAAGGAAAGTTTCTTGGAGTTGATAGTATTGTTTAGACCATGAATTTTGAAACAGAGGAGGCAGAAGCATTTGGAATATAGCACTCGAGATGGAGTGAGTTGATGTGTCTGAAAAATTTCAACAAAATCAATTTTAGATTTTATCTTAGTGAAAGATTTGACTTTTTCAATGGAGAAAAATGCTGTTTTATAGAAATACTTTAGAAAAGGCATTTTTAGGATTACTGGCATTTCATAAAATGAAAGATAACTATGACAAATAATTCACACCAAAGATGCTGACTGAATTGACAAAGTAATTTAATGAGTTTCTGTTAGATGCCAGGCTGTGTGCTAGACCATTTCACCAGCTTGGTTTTGTAAGAAAAAAACTTCTAGAAGCAAATACAGGTAGTTAATGATATTACAAATTAGCTTATGATACATGCAAATGAGGGGGCAGAGAATCACAAAAGGAAGGTAGGACTTCTAATCAAGGTATTTGTCAAGATTCTGCAAAGGTTCCGAGATCCAATCCCACAGAGAATTCTGAAATCCAGTACATTAACCATGCCTATGAAAATTCAAAACTAAGCTTGTAAATGCAACCATAGCCCTTGTGCTCAGAGATATTAGAAATCCCTGATAATGGCAGAATAATGACTAAGTCTTTAGGAAAATGTCCTTTAGCTTGAATAAACTGCAAAATTGTTTCCCATATTGAGTCTTCAGAACATAGACAAAAAGCCCACTTAATTTTTGTTTTTAGATAAAAATAATTGATTTCAGCTGAATTTGGTTACCTTTTAAAAAAGCTAGTCCTTTAAAGAATATATGCTTACTTGAATGGGTACAGAATTTCAGGAATTATATAATGCTGGATATAAGTTGGCTAGTGGAACTTAAAACTTAAGCAAAGTCAAGTAATGTGGTAATTTGTTAGTTTGTAGGTGACATTGTATTTCAAAAGATGCTACCACACACCATTCATTTCCCAATGCTACCAGTTTTTTTCCTTTTTTTTTTTTTCTATAGAGCCCTATAGAATCTTTGATTTGAGTATTTCTGATGGACAGAATCAGTAGAAACCCATTTGTGTGTGTGTGTGTGTGTGTGTGTGTGTGTGTGTGTGTGTAGACTGAACTCAGAGGCACTCAATTACTGAGCCACATCTCCAGCCCTATTTTATATTTTATTTAGAGACAGGGTCTCACTGAATTGCTTAGCGCCTTGCTTTTGCTGATGCTGGCTCTGAATTGGCGATCCTCCTACCTCAGACTCTTGAGCTGCTGGGATTATAGGTGTGTGCCACAGCACCCAGCTAGAAACTCACTTTTTTTTTTTGGTGGGAAATATATCCATGACTGGATTAAAGTAGCAAATGAGTTGATCTTAATGATAGAACTAATATTTTGCAAACCAAGTAGAAAAAAGTTCATTTTCAATGGATTTTGACTGAGTAAGGGATGAATATCTCAGATTCTCTCACACATAGTTTATATCTGAATAGATTTGATTATTCATTGAATTTTCCTTTTCTTTAAATTATGAAGATTTTTTTGACTATGTGGAGAATAGGCAGAAAAAAACTCTTCATTATCTATGGAATCCTGCTTTTTGTGAAATTGTAAAGGTTAATTTTAGAAGAAAGTCATACTTAATATTGAACCAATTACATAGCTACTACTCAAAGTAAAAATTTTGCTTAAGGTAATGCCTCTTGTGTTTAGTCAGCTCAGTAATAGAACTCATATCTTTTGGTCAGTGAGCCTATGATATTTGTTATGTTTCCATCCGCACTGGTACAATACTTGTTTGTAAGATATTCAGAAAACTTGTCTTTCCAGAGGGATAGGCGGGAAAAAGCAAACATTTAATTGCTCAAGAGTATAATTCAGTCATGCTTTCAACAAACAAGTTAGGATTTTCAATAAAAGCCATAGTCAGAGGGTTTGATACACTGTTTACTTATAATTCAAAAAACACCTCAAATATAGGCTATATTTCATGGTTCAGTTGAGTTCAGGAAAAGCAAACATTTGTATAAGAAAACAACTGGAGTCAAAGAAGCTGGTAGATCATTCTGAAGAGATGGAAATCAATATCTCCCCCACATGCAAATATGTTTGCAATTCATCTATACTATATAATTATGCTATAGAAATATCGAACACACAAAGTAATTCTAAACAAATAAAGTGATCATGGGGGCATTAATGATTTATTTATGAATCTAGACAAGACCTTGTTGAAGTGAGGATATATTGAAGCATTCCAGACACATTTCTAGAACATTGGAGTTTTCGAAAAACCTAGAAAACATTATGTACTGAGTTGGTTAAATTTGGTACAACATACCAAGTAATTGGGTTTGTTTCTTTTGATTCAAGGAAGACTTTCTGAGACTAATCTGAAGAAAATCTGAGCTTTTCACTGAATGCCATTGAATTATATGACACTGAAATGTAGATTGAAAAATATATGTTATATATATATTTTTGTCTTTTGAACCTAATGAATGGGGAACACAGTTTTTAGTCTAGTTATCCTTATACTTTGTTATAGAAAATTTTAAAAATTCTCATCTTTCTCTGTATATATATGGTACTCTTGCTTCTCGGTCAGAAAATGAAAATTTAACCTCCATGTCCTCCCTTTTAAATCAAATTCAGTTGTGTTTTCTTTTGAAAATGGAACTACAATGAGCACAAAATATTTTTCTTCTATCATATATCAACATGAGGGCTGATATTTTGCCTATAGCTAAAAAATAGTAGGTTGTAATAATTTGCTGTAGTGGCTATAGCCTTGTAGGTGCTTCTTGATGGATGTCCACTCTAGATGTAAAGATCCTCCATGGGTACCACACCTGGGGTCTCCACTGTACAACTTTATGAATATAGTCTTCCTTAGTCTGGATTTCACCATGCCCTTCACCATCTATATACCCAGCTCTCGTATCTCAGTCTGCCAAACCTGACCTGATGCTCTTGCAGACAGAATTAAAAACCATTTTCTCTTTTGAGTACATGCCACATACTTCCACTGTGCATGTATCACACTGTGATTTTTATATGATTGGTTTCATAGTATGCTCTCAGTTCATTAATGAGATGGAACCTTGTCTTTTATCATTAGCAAACTCCTTTGAAACTAATTAGCAGGCAACAATGTTGACCTATTTAATAATATTCTGCTTCTCATTTATCTGCACAGGAAGTAGTATGAAATAACTTACTAGGGTTATGAGAACTCAGAAATTCAAATAAAATAGAATTCTAAACTGTAGACTAAATATAAAAAAATGTGATTATATCCACAGACAACTGTATATTCATTAATCATATCACCAAATTAGTGAAAAAAAAACAAACCAACCAAACAAAAAATACTGCCATATAAGTTGTTTCATCTTCTAATTTTCCATTTAAAATCCCTTCTTGTTCTTAACCATTTTCTGACTTGTTCTTCATTTTAAGCTTGTGAACATTTCTCTAGAAACAGGTTCACTTTTCTATGTATCTCCTTTTTGTTTTAAAAAGAAAAGCAATGTATGTGCCTGTGTGCATGTGTGCGCAGTGTATGTGCATGCACCTCCATAGGCATGTGTACTTCATCAGAAAGGAAAAGCATGACTTCCTTGATCCATCAGAGCTCCTGCCGGGTCCCTGACAGCAGCTACTTGATACATGTCTCACTCTGCAGAGTGAAAGGGCAGACGGGTGGTACACAAGTCCTGGTGCAGGTCTCCCTTCCAAAGATTCTGCTCCACATTAGCGTATTCTAGAGCTCCTGCTGTCTTTCTACTTTTTTGCTCCTATCTAATGCTTGCTGGGTAAAGGCCTATGGTTTGGATGGGTGGGAGAGGAGGAAAATTTACTTTTGAACTTATGAACTGTGCATATGAGGAACTTAAGCATGGCAGCTCTTCAGTTGGTATTACACATATGGACAAAATAATAATCATTTATCATCCCACTGTCCAAAAAATGAATACCTTTTAATGGGGGTGGTCATAATTAAGGGAAATATTAAGTTAATTAGACAAGCCCTGAGGTAAGGTCTTAGGAGAACCTGACTGAGGCTCCCTGCATGGCTTTACCCTGACCAATTATATTTCAAATGACTGTTGCTGAGAGAACTCCCAGGTATATTCTTGGTGAATGGGACTTACTTCCTCCATCCCTTCCTCTCTTCCTGGCCTGTCTGCCCACCTTCCCTCCTCACTCCTTTCCTCCTTCTTTGCTCACCATCTCTACTGGGCCTTAACAATTATATTAAGAATGCTATTTGGAGCCAGGCCCAATGACACACTCCTGTAATCCTAGCAACTCAGGAGGTCAACCTCAGCAATTTAGTGAGACCCTGTCTCAAATTAAAAAATAAAAAGGGCTGAGGGGTGTATCTCAGTGAAAGTTCCCTGGGTTAAATCCCAAGGATTCAAAAAAAAAAAAAAAAAGAAAAAGAAAAAGAAAAAGGAGGAAGCTATTTGGAAATTCCCCATCAATTCTCCCACAGCCTTGCTAATTTTTTTTTTAATAGGATTGCAAAACTGGGAAACAGGACCAAGCATCATGGCTGCTAAAAAAACTTTTCTTCAAATAAAATACATTTTTTTTGGTCAAGTCTTTGTTTTTCATTTTGGCGTCTGGGCTATGTATCATAGAGAATATAAATTCTTTTTTCCAGTGACTGGTATTTTCTTGCCTCTCATTTTATTTTATTCATTCTGTTATATGGATTTTGCAAAGCTGACTTTCAGTTAACCTTATGTTCCCTGAGGCTAAACTTTTGATTTAAAACTATTTGAAGATTTGGACTCTAGATTGTGGGGTGCATATGATTCATCTAGGATTTACGTGACCCAGAGCTAGCAAAAACAGTGTTCAGATTTGATGCCAGTGGCCAGCTGCTGGACCAACAGGCTATAAAGGAGGTATCATTAAATAGCTGGGAGTTCCAGTGTTCTCTGAAGCTCAGGGATGGTGCTGAAGAATTCCTCTTCCAGAATCAAGTGGTCATACCAATGTAGCTCCATTCAGCATTTGGGTTAGCCATTAATGAATGGCTGACCACCTGGTCAGGCTGTTTTCTGTCCACCTTACCTGGTAAAGGCTCTTGTCACTCATCCTTCTGGATCTTCATTTCTTTTCACTTCTCTCAATGGGCTAGGCTTCTTAGGGCTTCCCCTCCAGGTGAGGCTTCCTTAGCCAGACATTTAGTGGAATTCTCACCAATACCATTGACTTCTTTATCCCTCCACTTTCGTGTGGTCACTATGCCAATTCTGGAAGAAAACCCAACGTCATCTCTTGATTAAACCTCTCTGTTGTTACACAGGTTTAAAAGTTCAAAAAAGTTCCAGATTTTTGTGAATCGTGACTCTGTCTCCTTCCCCCAGTAAGCCACCTGTAAAGCTACTCACTGCAAGAACTGATGTCATCTCTCAAAAGTCAGTTCATCTAACTTTCCCCGAAATCTCCATCTCTAGGTCATGATTTCATTCTGAGCTGCATCCTGCTATTAAATAAATTAATGCTCTTTATCACTTCAAACTCAAATTCATGTGTGCAGTCATGTTTGTCAAGTAAAGAAGGAAAGAAAAAAATTAAAAAGGGAAGCAAAGAAATTCTACAAAGCAAATGATAGAGAATCTGCTAGAAGGTGGGTGCTGTGGTGCACGCCTGTGTTCCCAGCTACTCAGGAAGCTCAGGCAAGAAGATCTCAAGTTGGAAGCTAGCTTGAGCAACTTAGTGTGACACTGTGCCAAAATAAATAAATAAATAAATAAACAAACAAACAAACAAACAAATAAATAAATAAAAAAGGGCAGGGCATGTTGCTTAATAGTAGAGCACAACTCTACCAGTCCCTGTTAGCTGTCCCCTAAAAAGGAATCTGCTAGCAAATTTTCTTGGGGCTCATTTACTTGAGTGTTGATCTAAAAATAGAATATTTCATAATAACCATATAGGCCCCCCAGAAACCTAATTGTTTTCTTCAGCACTGATCATGAGTGGATATGATTAATGTTATCTGTCTTTTGAAAGAGGTCATGGGAAGAAGAGCAACTTGCCACCAAGTATTGACACCCAGTTTTTAATAACCTCATTTTTTCTTTTCACAAGATCAAGATCTTTTCTGCGTCTTATCAGTAAGTTTTCCATATCTGAAAACCAGCAAAGGAATTTACTACTTTTCATAAATTGAAAAGTTTTGGGGAAATACGAAATGAAACATACATTTCAAATGGAAAGCCTAGAAGTGACATGAAATTTGTTCGAGCAAAAAACAGGTTCACCTTCCGACGTCCTTCTGCTCCAGCCCTTGTGTTGATTTTGCTAACGAGTGGCAGCGTGTGACCTCTTGATCTCCTTGGTTCTCTGGTTCCTTCTGGAAGTAAAAAGGTCTGTGACTCTATTTAACAGTAGTTCTTAGCCTGGATGGTAACTGACATTGATAGGAGTCTGATAAAAGTTGTGAACTATCTTCCTAGTAAAAAGCAGTTGCCTAAAAAATATGTATATATAATTACGTTTATATTGCTATAATACTTATATCAAATTTCATGCATGTGTATACACACACACACACACACACACACCACATATGTATATATCCCCGCCCCTACAAGCTGCCCTGTATCTTCTGTGGAGGACTTGGCTATTGTGCAAGTTTTCATGGTGGTTAAGCCCCACTACCAGCATGAAACCTAGAATCTGGAAAGGGGCATCTGCCCTCTGTGAGCCTGCACAGATGGAATGCTAGCACATGGCTTAATCGTAACCCGTTGAAACCTTTTGCTTCATCTCAGGACTTTGAACACAGTTGTCTTTGCAAGGTAACAGGGTCAGCCTAGCATTGATTCTGGAGCCATCTGTGGGAGCAGCATTCAGCATTCCAGGCTCACAATAGCCACATTTTCAGTGGTAAAAGACTGTGTCAGCCAGCGGTGGGATCTTAACCAGTCTCTTCCTGTGGTGTGGTTTGTGCTACTGTATTAGAGCCCTAGATTTTCTTGGTTTTGTAACTGATATCTGGGATCTCCATCTTTCTAGTAAATTCAGTGAATTATCCAATAGTCTAGGAATTTTCCTTTCCTACATGAGTTCACCAGTATTAGTTTCTGTTGTTTGCAAATAGAAAAACCTAATACATGTAAAAGTAGAAAAAAATTCAGCCTATCATTTCAGTGTTTTAATGAGCCCTTTTAAGATCACCCATGGATTCTGTCTGCCTCTCTCACCCTAGTGGTGTTGCTGGATTTTGGGGGCACCAGAGTTTGGGTATATATATTTGCAAATGCTGGTTAAAAGTGCCTCTGCAAAAGGGCATCTAGTTAATTATTTAAAAAATGAAGAATCAAAGCCTCAATTTTCTCATTGTATCAACACATGATAAATTACAAACTTATGATTATCTCTAGAAGGCCAAATTTATTTAGAAAGCATAAAATTTTAATCCAAATTATTTACCTGAAAGCTTGCTCTGTTCCTCCTGTTTTTCAACTGAACAGGGCAAAATCTCTGTCCCTCTACCAAGTAAATCAAGTAGGGTCCCTCATCTATTCCTCTCCTGTGAATATACTGAAGAAGTTTTATTAATGAAGGAAATAAAAAGAGTGCTCTCAATGGGTCTACTTTTGTTGGAATTTCAAGTCTCCCACAGAATTTTCATAAAGAATTTCAGGGTGGAAATACTGTGTGCTTGACTACATCAGCGATTCCACCTAGTCTCTTCCATAAAGACAAATTATAAAAATCAACCTCAGAATGTTTACGAAGGAACAGATGGTCGGCAGTTGAGTGTTTACATTATCATCTAATGAGCATACTACATATTTGAATGGCCAGCGATGCACAAATGTTGTATAGATTTTGTTAAAATATTATCAAGTAATGCTCAGGCTAAAGAGATGAATGGCCAATCAGTGAAATTGTGTGTGTGTGTGTGTGCACACACCTGTGTAATAAGCTTTCATCAAGGTCTTCTATCAAGTGCATCAAGTTCTAGTGGAACTTGCAATATTATTATTAAAATCATAAACAGAAAACAATTAGAAAATATGGGAACCAGAGTGTAAGTGAGCTGGGCAGGTGATGTGTCTTCAGAAAATGAAGACAGAAAGAAAAGAGGGTTTTCTTGCATCCCTTTTATACTGTCTCTTGTTGTGATTAAATCTCTTTCTAGATGGTCCAAAAATTTTTCAAAAGTAGGTTTTCCTTTTCTCCTTTTAGAAGCCAATTTCCTTTGAAACCTGGAGACAAAATGTTTGTCTGCTACATTGCTTATTTATGAAGATCCATTGTTCTCCCTCCACCAGTACTGTAGCTAGCTACAGAATCATCCCTCCCATGTTTATTGAACTCTTTGCCTGCAGCTAGTAAAGCAAACATCAGCAGAGTCAGCCAGAGGATGCCTCCAGTACGAACCTTCAGCTTATTCATTCTAGACAAAATTTAATGCCTAAGGATGTCTCCAAAGTCAAGTTGATTCCCCAGACAGGCATTATGCACAGTAGAAAAGCCCTTTCTGCTCAGGCTGGAGCTCAAAGATCACTTCCATGATGGAATGATTCTCCAGGAGAATGGAGTCTTTGGTTTCTCTACTCTCAGGAGAGTTGATTATGGCCATTTACGCTTTTTGTATAACGAGGACACCTGTTCACTAATAACTGAACTGGAGGTATTGCAACGCAGCGCATTAAAAAAAAATAGCACAGGAATGTACTGCTGGTCACACATATACACACTCAGAGATGTTTGCTTTTGGTAGCTTAACGGACCATAGCTTTCATAAGTAGCTAAATTGGCTTACAGATTTTCTGGTATTTATGGCATTTCCTTTTAATAAGCAATTATTATAGTTGAATAACTAATTACTTTATAGCAGGTGTAACCGATATCATGGGGCTATCATCAATTACAGTGCTTTATCACTGCTCTTCCTGTGTCATAAGGTAATAATCAAAGACAGAGCTTGAAGGAAACAAAATGAGTTCTGTTAGTGAAGCAAATTAAGATTTCATTTTCAGTGTGACTCAATATGCTTGATTGCTACATAAACCAGCATAGGCAAGAAACAATAAGTCTATTGAAGTGATTTGTATTGAATGAGTGACAAAACAGAGAAAGTTCATCTGAATCCACTCTGGGGCCTGTGATTCCTAGAAGAGCCCAGTGCTTGGATTAGTTTCCTCTTTTAGTTGGTTGGCAGAGAGAAGGCAAACATTTTGTTTCATCTTAATCTGGACTACAATAAAAAGGTCATGGTAGAAAGTATAATAGGTTAAACATAGGAAATTTCTCATACTTCAATAGGTTCATATGGAGGCACTAATTAAAATTAAAGACAAAACCCAGAATGTTAACGTACTGATTTCTAACATGTCTGTAGCTAAGAGTTTTGATTGATGTCTTTTGATTCATATCCTTTTTTATTAGCTCAGAAAGTCAGACAAACTGTAATAGGAATTTATGAACTGCAATAGGGCTATTGATAAAAAAAACTGCTATGTAAAACATTAAAGATAAAAAGTCATCAACAATCAAATTACCAAACCTCTTTGATACAAATATATATAAATATTATTTATATGGTATTTATATTTCCTTACAAGTAGTTGACAGAGTCAGAGAATAGTAGACTATTAGAATTTTTAAAAGGCTTATGGATCACATTATTTATCCCCCTAATTTGCAATTAAAAGTCTAAGGCCAGAGTGATGAATTGATTTGCCCGGTCTTCATAGTTATTAGTTGGGAATAACTTTTCCTTAAAGTATACGAATTACATTGGCACATAAGTAATAATCTTTCTATATCTCTACTTTAAAATTTCATAAGTAAATTTAATTCACTCTGTAATAAGCATTTCAGTTTAGCCTCTAATTTAATCTTATTTACTAACATAGACGGTATCAGCATCACCACGGAGGTGATCTCAATTACTTTTGAAATTCATTCACCTGTTAGTACAAACATTTTGCCCTTGTTATCTCTCAGGTAAGAATGTGATCATACTGACACTGGCATCCAAATCCACTTTCCTTTGTAAATTAGCTTTTTATTGCTGTCACAAATACCCCCCCCCCAAAAAAAAAAAAAAAAACAACCTAAGGGAGGATATTTATTTTGACTCACTGTTTTGGAAGTTTCAGTTCATGCTTGACCTTGCTCTGGGCCTGCAGCGAGGTAAGGGAGAACATCATGGGGAAAGCTGTTCAACTCATGGCAGCCAGGAAACACAGAAAGGGGATGGGGAGGGGAATGAGACTTTCCAGGGCACATCCCCATCTTTATTTGTTGCTGTGACTAAAGGACCTAATCAGAACAATTTTAGAGGAGGAAAAGTTTATTTGGGGGCTCATGGTTTCAGAGGTCTTAGTCCACAGAACGCTGGCTCCATTCCTTGAAGCTCGAGGTGAAGTAGAACATTGTGGGGGAAGAGTGTGGCATAGGGAAGTGGGCTTACATGGTGGTCAGGAAACAGAGAGAGCCATCTCTACTTGCCAGACACAAATATATAACTCCATAGCTACTCCCCCAGTGAATTGCCTTCTCCAGCCACATTTCACCTGTCACTAATTACCACTCAGTAAATTCCATCAGGGATTAATTCACTGATTACGTTAATGCTATGGCCCAATCATTTCTCCTCTAAACCTTCTTGCCTTGTCTCACACATGAGCTTCTGGGAACCACCATATCTAAACCATAACACCCAGGGACCCTACCTCACTATTTACAATTCCCACCACCTCCTATGAATCCATTCAGCTATCAATAGTTAATCCTCTGAGGAGGTCAGAGTCCTCATAATCCAATCACTTCCAAAAAGCTCTATCTTGGAATATAGATGCAGTGGAGACCAAGCTTTCAACACTTCATATCCAAACCATAAAACTGCTTATCTCCAAATTCCTACCCAAATTCCCAGGCAGAACATCTGGACATTTCTCTTCCAAGGGATCTCTGGACTTTCCAAAGAGATAATGACTTATTTAGAAACACAGTCTTAATGTCCTCCCCCCACCCCATTCTTCTGACAGTATATTGCCTCTCACCCTTCAGGTGTTGCTTCCAGAGACTGCTGTCCTGGTATGTGGAAAAGAAGGAGATTGTGGCTACTCTCTGTGTGGTTACTTGGGCATGGGCAGAGTGCTTCCCAGGCTCACAGTACCATTGCTTGTTCATATCCTTTCATGGAATCTTTGAGGTGCAGTGTTCAGATGCTATCTAAGGGCCTTTCATTTTCCTACCTTTTATTTCTCCTCTGTTTTAGTCTCTCAAAGCCTTCTCCTTTCTAGAAAATATTCTAGGGCAAATGGATAACTTGCAGAGGAAGAAAGTGTTGTTCATCTGCCACCTCTGAAAAAACATTCATGCTCCATCTTTGCCCAGCCAAGATATCCACTTAGGAATATTTTGAGACGCGTTTTACTTTCTGAGAATTGGCGCGAAACATTGGTTATCCTTACTCTAATTAATCATTTCTGTTCGTAAGGATAATGAAGAGTTGTGTGGTTAGGCCAAAATACTGAGTCTCCATTAAGAAATGCTTTCTCTAGCTATTTGATAAAAATGCATTTTTGAAGCAACACAGGAAATGTAACTTCACTTTAGTCTGTGCCTCTGAAGCCTTGCTTTTCTATAAATTCCAAATGGACCTCAAGCCTTTTTCTGGGCCAGTGACATGGAAAATGATAGTTGGCAGTTGATGGTCATTAAAAAGCATTCTTGAAATGCTGCTATAACATTGGGCAGCCATTACTGTCATGTTGCATGGGGAGAAAGGTAGAATCATAGTATTTTTAAAATGGAAGGGAACTTAGAAATAATTTTGTTCCACTCCCTTGTCTTGTAGATAAAAAGTAGTCATGGAACAATTTGTCATTTTGTACCCAATTCAGAAGCTTGCAATATTCTATAAAATGAAAACACAATCAAATGAGGTTAGTGCTGCTGGCAGGGACACTTTATTTGGGCAGCACATCTATTCCGTTTAACCACTGGTACGCACAGACGGAACTCTCATTCTTGATATATGACAATCCCAGGTGCATTTTAGACTCTATTCATGAAATTATTGAAACAACCTAGAAAACCTTTCACATTTTAATAATCCTACAAAGCTACTTTTCACATAAGGGAATATTTTGCAATAAAATACGATTAGGTAGACACCGCAGTTTCTAAAATTGTGAGATTCTAGAGCACTGATGAAATTAGTTGAAGGCTGAAAAAAAAATGCTTTGAATGGACAAGGAAGAGGGAATCGAGATAAGAAAGTTTACTCTCTGTTTCCATGAATAAAATGCAATAATATGTGAGTTTCTCAAAATTCTATCAGAACGTTCAATTTCATTTCCTGTTCAATGGATTCCTTGTTTTCCTGGTATCATGTTAAACCAGCCTTGGCTCTTCATGGTTCTCCAAGGAATTTACAACTCCTCACCCTTCCTAAGAGCCATCTGTTGCATTTAAGGTCCCGCTGGACCTGACATAAATATTTACATGTGAGTTCATCTTGAGAAGGGACTGTGCCTAATAAATCCCTGGAATTCTGCACCACCCAATTCATAGTCACTGTTTATTTTTCTCAAGGTATCTTTAGCTGAAGCAAGCACACTATTTTTTTTTTCTAATTTGTTAAAACTTTTTAAATGGTACTAAAAGCATTAGTGGCCATTGAGTGCTGGAAGGTAAAATCTTTCCTCAGAGGTTGAGAAATCTCTAGCCAAACAAATAAAGTGGTGATATGATTTGAAAATATTTATACAATATTTTTCCCATGAGTCAAATTCAAATGATGGAGATCTTTGTGAGTGATCGTATTGATGCAGTTTATGTACAAGAACCATAAAGTTACCATTGACTAGAAGCAAACTGGCTATAATTTACTTAAGAATGTTGTGGTGCCCATATTCCTTGTCTTCTAAAGTTGACTTTTAAAATCAAAACAGTATCTTCCTGGACAGATTTAATATTGCATTCAAGCAGGCATTTTGCCAAATTCCTTTGAGACTGCATTAAATAGAAAGATATTTTAAACATTCATTTTGATAAATGGCACATAGGTAATGACCTTGTGCAATCCACAGAGGCTTCTATACAATAAAAGCATTGACTAAGAGAGAATTTATTATAGTGAGATGGAATTAGATTTTGGTACATTGGATATTTAGTTATTTTCCTCTGTTTTTTTTTAATTTCAATTTTAGAGAGGTTTTGTTCTGATTATGAAATCAATACATGTTCACTGTAAAATAATTAGAAAATAAGAAGAAAATATAAAGTTGAAAACATATTTTTGGTTTAGATAATTTTAGATAAAAATGTATTTATATTTATTTATTTTGTTTATTGAAATCTTATTATTATAAGATTAAAATTAAACAGTACACACAGATGTCTAATTTAACAATTATATCACATTCATTTAATAGAAGTATAAATCATATGTAACAAAATTTATTTCTTTAGCTCTCTAGAGTTAGATATTTATGTAGTTTCCTTGTGGTTTCTATTATAAGTGATTCTTTGATGAACATTTGTGCACTTAAATCTTGCTAGCTCTTTTTTAATTATAAAAAAATTTAAGCAAATTGTAATGTGATTATAAATCATGTCAAATTCCTAAGAACAGAGTTTGGATAAGAAGCTAGAAGAACTGTTAAATACTCTAGCCAAATAGTCTAAAAATTTTCTTCATAAAATTTGTTCCAGTGCTTACTCACAGGATCACCTTAGGATAATCTCTTTCCTGCACATTAATCGATTTTGGTAATTTATCATTTTATAATCCATGTATTTCTATGGGAGAACAAATTTACTAATAATATTATATTGTGCAAGTCTTATTTTAATAAGCCTTTTTCCTCCAAAGTCATATTTATATTTCTAATCTGTAGGGAAATATGTTCATCAGGAAATGAGGAGTGCATCTCTTCCTTTATGGTATCATCCCTGGTTTTTCTCTTAAATACACTGACTTTCTCTTACTAATTGCTGTCAGGGTTTTGAATATGCCATGGTTGCTGGTACCTCTGGGACTTTGGGCAGTTACCTATTCTTCTGACTCTCTTCTCCCTCCTGGCTATAGCTTCCTCCTACTCATCGTCTTAAGGCCTCTTTCCTGGTCATCCCTTGGTTCTTGGTTCTTAAACACAGCTCTAAAATAATATCTTCCTCTCTACCAGAGATTGTCCAGTTTATTGTGTCCTTGATTAAACTGTGAAATCCTCATGACTCAGATTTTATTTGAATATAATAGGAAAGTACCCAACACAAGCCCGACTTTCAACAAATGTTGGCTGGGTCACTTAGGTATTACGTAACTTTCTATAGTATTGCTGCTTTATATAAGGAACACTTATCAGGTCACAAAATAAATATTACACCCAATTACTAAAGCATGAATAGAGAAAAATTTAAATATAGATATTGTTAATATTTTAGCATCCTTGTCAGTTTTTCTTTAGAAGTTATTTAGGGACACTCCTAAAATGTTGTTTGTAATTGGATAAATAACTGATCATCAATAAGATTTTTGGACCTATGAATTATGACAAGAGGTGCCCAAAAACCTAGTAAAGGGGAAAAGCCCAGGTATAGAGCAACATAAATAATAAAACCTTCATTTCCCATATTGAAAAATATGATGAGGCATATGAAAAGGTTGATAAATGAAGTTTTGATATGAAGTTTTTATAGCCTGTATTAATTTTTAACAAAAAAAGTAAACAAAACAAAATAAAACTGTAGTTTGCTTGCTTTGCCAGAACATAATAATCCATGGTATATTCAGATTAGGTTCTGTGACTATTAGGAATTGTTAATGGATTTAATTTGCTTATTTAAAGAGAATTAAGACTGAATTTGGAGATTCCAAAATTAAAAAGTTATGGCTACATTATTAATAAATAAAACACACTGTTTTGGTCAGCTTTTTTGCCAACTATGACCAAAAGACCTGATAAGAACAATTTTAGAGGAGGAAAACTTTATTGGGGGCTCACCGTTTCAGAGTCTCAGTCTATAGATGGCTGATTGTGTTGCTTTGGGTCTAAAATGAGGCAGAACGTCATGGGGGAAGGATGTGGAGAAGGAAAGCAGCTCAGAACATGGCCACCGGAAGCAGAGAGATAGAGTTCCTCAACAGGGACAAAATACATACCCAAAGGCAAGCCCCACTGACCCACCACCTCCAGTCACATCCCACCTACTACACCCGGTTAACCCCTATCAATGGGTTAATACCCGAATTAGGTTAAGGCTATCATAACCCAATCAGTTCGTCCTGAATGTTCTAGTATTGTCTCTCACATGAGCTTTTGGAGGGACACCTCATATCTAAACCATAATACATACTATCTGACTGAGAAGATAAAGAAGCTTAGGTTTCTTATTTAAAGTAGGGCATCTGGGAATGATTCAGCAATAAATATTGGCAGAGTCTCTACTATGTATAATGTGCCACTGGAATGGTAATGAACAGAATCCCTGGATTTATGGTAAACTATAAAAGATGCAAGGTGTGAATTTAGATGTTAGAATTTGTCCATGACCTGGAAAACAGACTTCTGGATACAGTTGGACTAGGAATTAGCTTACATGCAAACAAGGGTGATATTTAAAATATGGATTGTGTAGGCATTGACCAATCAGAAGGGACACACTGATTGTGGTACTAGAGTCCCGGGGAGCCCATTGATGGCAATTCTAACCCTCTGGTCGCTGGATAGAAGTGAGCTGGGGGTGGGGATGTCACAGGGCCAAGGCCTGATTTGGGGGATGTTCAGTGAGCTATGATCTAAATTCTTATATCAAATCAAGGAGGTGAATACTCTTTTCTAGGGTCGATATGTGTAGTATTTATTGTTATGAATTATTCAAATGTTAGAAAATGTTATGGGACAAATTATTTACTAAATATGTTTTAAATTAAAAGACTGTATATTAAAGACAGCATTTTTCAGTTTTGATTATTCAAATTGCTGTTTCTTTTCAGGTTTGCCACTGAAACTCCTAGTCATGGGAATATCTTTTCAGTTTCTCTTGAGAGCACTTTTACAGCAAATGGAATAGCTGGATTAGATATGTTTCATTCCATTTATCTTGCCACCATCATTATAGACCTTTTATTTTTTCTGAATCTGATATTATTTCCAGGAGTTGGTGTTTCTTTAGATGACAGAGATACTTTAACGACATGGTGGGTTCAGAGATGTCCTCTGGGGCCGCAAATGAGTTTGTTACAACTTTTAACTTTAAAAGCAACCCAAACTTTCAAAAGTAACTTTAAACCAACTATATATATAATTAGTGATATATATAATTAGTGATGTGTGTATTTATAAGCAAGGTATAGTTCATGCTAGGCTCTCCATAATAACATCTTTTTGTATAGAAAGCAATTCTCATATTGCAGTATTTTACTGACCTATTTCAACAGTCTTTTGAAGAAAGTAATACAATTTATATTGTATAAATAAGATATCTGAGGCCCAGAGAAGTCAGTTTTTCTTAACATACACAGTTTATCAATAGTATGATCTGAATTAAAATTCTGTGATTTTTCTGTTACAATGTTTGCTTTTTTCTATGTATTACTCTACTAATTTTTTTTTTAAAAAGACAGTATTGACCAAAATATTTGGTTTTTAAAGTACATAATGTTTGAATGGCCTTTATCAATTTTTAAAATGTTAATACAGTTTGCCTTTAAAAATGTAATTAAAAACCTTGATTATATTAATGTTGATTAGTTAGGTTCTATAATATTAAGTCATAGTCTCTATTGACATAAGTGTACTAATATGTTCTAATTCTTCCACTTTAACTCTTATTTTAATCAACAAATCTTAATTTTGTGGTGTGGCACAAATACTTCTATGTATTTGATAGCCCATTGGGTTTGTGTATACAATAACCCTAACCACCCTTCAACCAACACAAGCAGGTGCCTGCTGAATTATAGATTTTTGTGTAATAAAAGTCAATGGCTACATGTTCATTTAGATTTTAATAATTCAGGACTAATCTTCTGTATGTAGAGTGGGACAAATCTTTTACATGGCAAAATAGGAAAGAAGTAGGCACCCGAGCATTCAGCACACTCGTCTCTGATGCGGGTGGAGGTGAGGCTGGGGATGGGGGAGGCATTGAAAATTCAAACCACAATATGAAGCCTTCTCAAATTGACTCAAAATATCTTGCTGGTTCTTAAATGTAATTGCAAGGGTTATAAGACAGAGGGAGAGGGAAATTTGACTACATAATTAAAAGGCAAAAAAGTGACAGAGTAATATGCTTCTCTGCAGGTCTTGAAGGTGGCAGAGGGCACTTATCAAGGAATGTATGTGGCCCCTGGAAGATGGGAAAGACTGGGAAATGGATTGTCTCTTAGAGCATCCTGAAGGAACTAGCCCTGCTATGCCTCGACTTCAGCCATTTGAGATTGATATTGAACTATTCATCCTGAGAACTGTAGGACAAGGAATCTTCATTTTTTTTTTTAGCTATGAAATTGGTGGCAATTTATTACAACAGAAATACAAAATTATACAGAGATGGAGCTCATTATATACTTAGATCTATTTTTTTTCTTGATAAAAATCCCTATGCTCTGTGGCTGTTAGAGGTTTCCATATGATGGATTCATTTCCAGACATCCCAGCCCCACAATCCTTAGAGGAGTCATACAGAATAGGTGTTAGGCAGGAGTCCTGGACTTCAGTGAAAATCTGACTCACCTAAAACAACAATGAGTTACCACTATTTCACCTATGAGAATGGTGAAAATTTAGAATACTGTCAATGCCAAATCTTGTGAAAATGTGCTATAACAGGAACTTGCATTCATGGCTAGTGGGAATGCAAAATGGTCCAGCCACTTTGGAAGACAGGCAGGTTTTTAATAAAATTGTATTTCATTTTATTATATAATACAGCAATCATTCACTTTGATGTTTGTCAAATATATGCCCCTACTAAAATCTGAAGATAAATTCTTATAACAGTTTAATTCATAATTTTCAAAAATTGGAAGTAACCAAGGACCTTCAGTAGGTGAATAGAAAAATAAACTGTTACATCATGTAAAGAAATATTATTTAACACTAAAAATAAATTAGCTACAGATCATGAGATGACATGGAAATATCTTAAAGGCTTATTACTAAGTAAAATATTTTGAGTCAATTTGAGAAGGCTTCATATTGTATGATTTCAACTCTGTGATGTTCAGGAAAAGGCTGTGTGTGTATGGGGAGGAGGTACATGGGAAATCTTTGTACATTCTGGTCAGTTTTGCTGTAAATCTAAAACTTCTCTCTTAAAAATAAGTATATTTTTCCAGTAAACATATCTTTAACACAGAAACTCACTCAAAGTTTCCTTAAGGCTTTCAAGGGAGAGAAAACAAAGCTTTGTGCATTGAATTTGGCTCTGGGCAAGGCAGAGAGGGGCATTCCTCTGGGAGAACATGGTGGTCAGTGGCTGGACTCCAGGAGGGAATGACTAGGCTGGTGCTCAGAATCTTGTTTCCCCCTGCTCACTCACTAATGAGTGTATACAGTGGATAGACAGATAAACCAAGAAGAAAATTCACATTTCAGGGGAAGTATTCTTACAAAATGCAGTAGATCCCTGCAATCATTTGGTCAAAGGATGTAGATATTCTGAATGATCAAGCCCAGAAATTACACAGGGAAGAAATGTAGCATAATTTAAAAATGGGTCCTTTAGTGAATTTTAACAGACAAGTAGTTAAGAGGATAGTTAGTGTAACACCCGAAGTTTGGAAACCTGTGCTTTATTTCCCCTGTAAAGCATTCTCTAAGGCTTTTCAAAAGTCAAGACTGACAAGAGAATTCTGGCCATGAGCAGCCGCTCTGTTAGCAAGCCGGCTGGCCATGAAGAGGCTTGATCTTATCAAGGTGGAAATGGAAACTCTCACTTTCTTTTTGGTGGCTTATGACTTGGTAAGTTGGTCTATATCCCCCCCAAACCTAAATTGCAAGCAGAAAGTGTATTCTAGGTAATAATCCACTTACCCCTGAGCACTTTGGTCTTTGCTTGATATACCTGATTCCTTGCGTTTTTCTCTCCTTGGAGTCAAAATTTACTTAAGGGACTCCTGCAGTGACCTTGCTGTACCCCAGGATTCATAGAAATTTCAGAATGCAGGGTTTTCAACTTTGACTCACAGCTGTCTTTTTTCTTTGGAAAACAGGCTGAGAACAAGTTTGTCAGACATAATACTCAAGCATAACTCCTTTATGAATCTCTTAAACATTGTGATCAGGCAGCTCATAAAGCTTTGGGTTTTGTTCTTTCTTGAAAGTCTCCTTCGCTCTTTATTCAAACAAACGTCTACAAGGCAGTTCTGTGCATCTTCCACATCTGCCACAAAGTGTCTGAACCCAATTTAGTTGAATAATTTCCCAAGAAGAGTCTCAGTCTAATGGATATAGAGCTGTATTGGGCTCTGCTATGGGTTTACCAGGTTTGACCAGAAATACATAAGCTCTAGAAATGGA
The DNA here is from genome assembly GCF_045843805.1 of Urocitellus parryii. Lineage (NCBI taxonomy): Eukaryota > Metazoa > Chordata > Mammalia > Rodentia > Sciuridae > Urocitellus > Urocitellus parryii. The sequence goes on along the minus strand of NC_135544.1, from coordinate 26,869,270 downwards.
CACAGAGAGGACATGATTGACACAGATTCCTATTACATGTATAACAAGCACAATGCTCAAAAAAGATTTGAACCAGCAGTGCCTGCCATGGATGCTGGCTTTAGTCCATTATCCAACATGCTCAAGGACATGAGCTAATGGTAGAGGTTTTGAAGCACAAGATGAACACTCCTCTTTGATCTATGTTGACATCACTCAACTCTCTAAGTTTGTTTATTTTTAAATTTTAAATTTATTTATTTATTCTAATTTGTTATACATGACAGCAGAATTCATTTCAATTCATAGTACACATATAGAGCACAATTTTTCATGTCTCTAATTGTACACAAAGTAGAGTCAAATCATTTATGTCTTCATACATGTCCTTGGGGTAATGACGTCCATCTCATTCTACCATTTTTCCTATTCCCCTTCCCCCTCCCTTTCCCTCCTTCCCCTTTGCCCTATCTAAAGATCCTCCATTTTTCCCATGCCCCCCTACTCCCTATTATGGATCAGCATCCACATATCAGAGAAAACATTTGGGGTGTGTGTGTGTGAGAGAGAGAGAAAGACAGAGAGTAATTGGCTTACTTCACTTAGTATAATATTTTTCAACTCCATTCATTTACTTGCAAATGCCATGATTTTATTCTCTTTTAATGCTGAATAATATTCTATTTTGTATATGCATACCACAGTTTCTTTATACATTCATCTACTGAAGGTCATCAGTTTGGATCCACAATTTTGCTATTGTGAATTGTGCTGCTATAAACACTGATGTGGCTGTGTTACTATAGTATGCTGTTTTTAAGTCCTTTGTATAAATTGAGGAGTGGGATAGCTAGGTCAAATAGAGGTTCCATCCCAAGTTTTCTAAATAATCTCCATAGTACTTTCCAGATTGGTTGCACCAATTTGTAGTCCCACCAGCCATGTATGGCATGTGCCTTTATCCCACATTCTTGCCAACACTTATTGTTGTTTCTATTCTTAGTAGCTGCCATTCTGACTGGATCGAGATGAAATCTTAAGAGTAGTTTTGATTTGCATTTCTCTAATTACTAGAGGTACCGAACATTTTTTCATATATTTGTTAATTGATTGTATATCATCTTTTGAGAAGTGTCTGTTCAGTTTGTTGGCCCATTTATTGATTGGGCTACTTGGTTTTTTTGGTGTTAAGTTTTTTGAGTTCTTTATATACCCTAGAGATTAGTGCTCTGATGTGCGTGTGGTAAAAATTTGCTTCTATCCTCTAGGCTCTCTATTCACCTCTCTGATTGTTCCTTTTGCTGAGAAGTTTTGTAGTTTGAATCCATCCAATTTATTGATTCTTGGTTTTATTTCTTGTGCTTTAGGAGTCTTATTAAGGAAGTCGGGCTTAATCCAACATGATGAAGATTTGGGAGTACTTTATCTTCTATTAGACACAGGGTGTCTGGTTTAATTCCTAGGTCCTTGATCTACTTTGAGTTGAGTTTTGTGCATGGTGAGAGATAGGGACTTAATTTCATTTTACTGCATATGGATTTCCAATTTTCCCAGCACTATTTGTTGAAGAGGCTATTTTTTCACCAATATATTTTTGGCATCTTTTTCTAATATGAGATATATATTTGTGTGAGTTTGCCTCTGCGTTTTCTATTCTATAAAATTGGTCTCTAAGTGTATTTTGCTGCCAATACCATGCTGTTTTGTTACTATTGCTCTATAGTATAGTTTAAGGTCTGGTACAGTGATGGCACTTGCTTCACTCTTCTTGCTATGGACTGCTTTGGCTATTCTGGGTCTCTTATTTTTCCAGATAAATTTCATAACTGCTTTTTCTATTTCTATGAGGAATGTCATTGGGATTTTGATTGGAATTGCATTAAATCTGTATAGTGTTTTTGGTAGTATGGTCATTTTGACAATATTAATTCTACCTATCTAAGAACAAGGGAGATCTTTCCATCTTTTTTTTTAAAAAAAGAGAGAGATAGTAATTTTTAATATTTATTTTTCAGTTTTCGGTGGACACAACATCTTTATTTTATTTTATGTGGCACCCTGCGCATGCCAGGCAAGCGCGTTACTGCTTGAGCCACATCTCCAGCCCAGATCTTTCCATCTTATAAAGTCATCTTTTCATCTTTAATTTCTTTCTTTAGCATTCTGTAGTTGTCATAGTGGAAGGCTTTCACCTCTTTCCATAAGTTGATTCCCAAGCATTTGATTTTTTTTTTTGAGGCTATTGTAAATGGGGTAGTTTCCCTAGTTTCTCTTTCAGAGTATTTGTCACTGATGTACTGAAAAACCTTTGATTTATGAATGTTGAGTTTATATCCTGCTACTTTGCTGAATTCATGTATTAGTTCTAGAAGTTTCTGATGAAATTGTTTGGATTCTGTATGTATAGAATCATGTTGTTGGCAAACAGTGATAGTTTGAGTTCTTCTTTTCCTATCCATATCCGTTTAATTTCTTTCATCTGTCTAATTTCTCTAGCTAGAGTTTCAGGAACCATGCTATATAGAAGTGGTGAAAGAGGGCATCCCTGTCTTGTTCTGGTTTTTAGAGGGAAGGCTTTCAGTGTTTTTCCATTTTGAATGATGTTGGCCTGGAGCTTAGCATAGATAGCTTTTAAAATGTTGAGATAAGTTTCTGTCATCCCTAGTTTTTCTAGTGTTTTGAACACAAAGGGCTGCTGTATTTTGTCGAATGTGTTTTCCACATCTATTGACATGATCATATGATTCTTATCTTTAAGTCTATTGATGTGATTAATTATATTTATTGATTTCATATATTGAACAAAACTTGCATCCCTGGGATGAACTCCACTTGATCATGGTGTATGATCTTTTTGATAGTTTTTGTATTAGATTTGCCAGAATTTTATTGAGAATTTTCATGTCTATGTCTATTAGAGATATTGGTCTGAAATTTTCTTTCTTTGATGTATCTTTGTCTGGTTTTGGAATCAGGGTGATGTTGGCCTCATAGAATGATTTTGGAAGTTCCTCCTTTTTCTATTTCATGAAATAGTTTGAGGAGTATTGATATTAGTTCTTCTTTGAAGGTATTGTGGAACTCAGCTGTATATCCATCTAGTCTTGGGCTTTACTTGGTTGGTAGGCTTCTGATGGCATCTTCTATTTCATTGCTTGAAATTTATCTTTTTAACTTCTGTATATCATCCTGATTCAGTTTGGGCAAATCATATGACTCTAGAAATTTGTCGATGCCTTTGATATTTTCTATTTTTTTGGAGTACAAATTTTTAAAATAATTTCTACTTATCTTCTGCATTTCTATAGTGTCTGTCATAATATTTCCTTTTTCATCACGTATGTTAGCAATTTGAGTTTTTTCTCCCCTTCTCTTCATTAACATGGCTAAGGGTTTATCAATTTTATTTACTTTTTCAAAGAACCAACTTTTTGTTTTGTAAATTTTGTCACTTATTTCTTTTGTTTTAATTTCATTGATTTCAACTCTGATTTTGATTATTTCCTGTCTTCTACGGCTTTGGGTATTGATTTGTTCTTCTCTTTGAGATGTAATGTTAGGTCATTTATTTGTTAACTTTTTCTTCTTTTAAGGAATGAACTCCATGCAATGAACTTTCCTCTTTGTACTGTCTTTATAGTGTCCTAGAGATTTTGATATGTTGTATTAGTGTTCTAATTTACCTCTAAGAATTTTTTAATCTCCTCTTTGATGTCCTATGGTACTCATTGTTCATTTAGTAGAATATTATTTAGTCTCCAGGTGTTGGAGTGGATTTTATTTCTTATTTTATCATTTATTTCTAATTTCATTCCATTATGATCTGATAGAATTCAGAATAGTATCTCTACTGTTTTGTATTTTCTAGGAGTTGCTTTGTGACATAATACATAGTGTATTTTAGAGAAGGATCCATATGCTGTTGAGAAGAAAGTGTATTCACTCGTTGATGGGTGAAATATTCTATATATGTCTGTTAAGTTATTGATTGTATTATTGGGTTCTATGGCTTCTTTGTTCAGCTTTTGTTTGGAAGATTACTCCAGTGGTGAAAGAGGTGTGTTAAAGTCACCCATAATTATTGGGTTATGGTCTATTTGACTCTTGAAGTTGAGAAGAGTTTTATGAACCTAGATGCTTTGTTGTTTGGGATATATATATATATCTTTGTTATGTCTTTTTGGTGTATGTTTCCTCTGAGCAATATAAAATTCCTTTTTTATCCCTTTTGATTAACTTTGGCTTGAAGTCTACTTTATTTGATATGAGGATGGAAACTTCTGCTTGTTTCCTCAGTCCATGTGAGTGGTATATTTTATCCCAACCTTTCACCTTCAGTCTGTGGATGTCTTTTCCTATGAGATGAGTCTGTTGAAGGCAGCATATTGTTTTTTTGTTTCGTTTTGTTTTGTTTTTAGTCCAATCTGCCAGTCTATATCTTTTGATTGATGAGTTTAGGCCATTAACATTCAGGGTTATTATTGAGATGTGATTTGTATTCCTTGTCATTTTTGCTTATTTTTGGTATTTAGCTTGACTTGGTTTCTCCTTTGATTGGTTTTTCCTTTAGTGTAATACCTCCCTTTGCTGATTTTCATTTCCTTCTCATGGAATATTTTACCAAGGATGTTCTGTAGTATAAGCTTTCTAGTTGTAAATTCTTTTAACTTTAGTTTATCATGGAAGGTTTTTATTTCATCATCAAATCTGAAGCTTAATTTTGCTGGATATAAGATTCTTGGTTGGCATCCCAGTCCTCAGTAACCTAATTCGTGAAAAAGTACTTGGTTTCACAAATGTTGCAAATGTTGGGGATGGGAGGGAGGGAGGGAGGGAGGGAGGGAGGGAGGGAGGGAGGGAGAGAGAGAGAGAGAGAGAGAGAGAGAGAGAGAGAGAGAACTTCGAAGGAAGGAAGATAACAGGATTGTTTTTATTGGAGATCAGTATCTTTCCTTCTCCTCCTATAGGTGGGGTCGTCTGTAGTTTGCTGGTATCTCCACCCTCAGGATGGTGAAAGTTATTAGGTTGGGAGGGTTGGTCTTGGGTTTTTAGAGCTTCTGGAGGTGGGATTTAGCACTTGCTGGTCCCTGATGGGAGACTGCACCCTAAGGATCTCCTTATATCGCCTGTAGACTTCACAATTTCTGTTCTCTAATTTAGTCTCTAAATTGTATCTCACTCACCCTGTCCCTTTCTCCTTCCCAATCAGGAACCTCTCTCTCTGGAGGTCTTGTGGGCTGCACTCTGGGGGCTGTGCACCCGTCACGGAAAGCTGTTTTGTATTGGGCAGTTCAGGACCTGGTTTTGCTAGCTATGGACTGGCCAAGTAGATGCAAGCACTGTGCCAGGTTAGCGTCTGCTGGGGAGAGAAGGGAGTTGGGGACTATAGGTACCTTGATATTGCTTCTAGGCCCTAGTTGGTGTCCCAAGCTGGGAGTTGCTCCAACTAAAGATGGTGACAAAAGTGTCCCAAGATGAATGCGGCTGCTTTCCAGGATGGGGTATTGGGTTGGGTGGGGCTGGGAAGTGGTGTTTGGCATCTTGTTCAGAGATGTAACTTGTGGCATGCAATGTTGTGGCTGGCAGTCGATTCTAGATCCTCTGAGGTGACCCCAGGTTCAGGCTACCACATACAGGGAGCCAGGGCAGTGGTCGCATTTTCCCAAGATGGAAGCAACTCAGGGAGCCACACATTGGTACATGGGTGTCCACTTGGGAGTGGGGCCTGGAAGTCCTGCTTGTGTGCAGTGGCCAAATGTCCTTCATGGGAGTTGCTGCCAGCATTCCTGCAGCGGGTGGGTGGCCAGGAGTCTTGCGCCCATGGTGATGCTGGTGGTCCTGCTCTGGCTGGTCAGCTGGGATTCCTGCGTGGCCAAGTAGCCGGGAGTCCTGTGATGATGCTGAGGCCTGGAGACCTGCGTGGCCCTGGAGGCTGTGATTCCTGCTCAGGAGCAGCTGCAGGAATCCTCTAATAACTCACAGAGAAACAGTATTCCCATTACTTGAATCCCAGATCACGGAGCAACACAGAATGCAGCTTCCCTCTAGTCTGCCATCTTGGATCCCTCCTTGTTTATTTGTTTTGTTTTAAATCAGTGCCTCCTCCTCAGCTCTTGGTGGATCTCCATCTCCTATCACTGTCTTCTAGTTCTTTGGCAGGTGACAGAAAGCACGTGAGAATGGGAATAAAGGTACAAGAGCAAGACTGACTTCTGAGGAAAGTTCCTTTTATTGTAAGAGGTGCAGATATGTCAGGTTGTATATGCAGTTGAGATGGCAAAGACTTAAGTGCATATACACAGTCAGTGGGTCTCAGATCCCTGGGAGTTTGCAATTATCACCAATGGTTATCAATCAGTATGGTGCAAACATTACAGGTATTTATAGATTGAATAAGTAATATGCCAAATGATTTGTGCTACTGTTTTTCCAATATGCCAGAATATAAATTCACAAAGATCATATGAACATACTACTCTTCTGTTTGTCATTTATTTCCCAGGATGCCATCATGAAAGTACTAGTATTATCGTGTGGACATCGAGAGAAAAAGATGAAGCTTCCCCCCCCCCCTTCAAATTCTGTAAAAATAGAATTTAAATAATTGTGATGTCTTTGAAGGGGTAAAAGTTTTGCTGAAATAATGAACTGTCACTTTCCCAGATATAATAAATAATCAATCTGAAGAATATAAAATTGTGATTATATGCATTTGAATCATTCATGAAAATGTGCACTAGAAATTAGTTCATTTTATTGCTTTGAAGGCTACTTGTTCATTATCAAAAAGGTGTGTTTTTTAAAATTAAAATATAAATCTGCAATTTTTGGAAAATGGTACATATTTAATACAAATGTTGCATGTATATATGTGTGTATATACATATATATGCAAAAGGAAAAATAAACCTCACAATTCTATTATTGAAGATATTTGTTATTAATATATATATTGTGTATATTGTAAAAGAATTTTTAAAATAAAAATTGTGTGTGTGTGTATATATATATATATATATATATATATATACTATTTAAAACAAACAAACAAACAAGATCTTATCTTAGGCCCTGTTTATAACCTATTGTCTTTTCCACTTACTAATTTAAGATAGTCATCTATCCATGAGAAGACATGTTAAAGTTTAGAATTCTGTATTGAGTCACTATCAAAGGAATTCCTGATTGAGGCAAATCCAGGTTTCTAGAGAACAGAAGTAAGCTCTTAGGTTTTCATTTGAAAACTATCCTGGGGAGTAAGCTCAGCTAATGCAGCTACACAGATTTTTTTCCACTTGGCTTCCTCCCTTCTAAATAATATGATTTATTTTCTTGTGTCACATGTTCTTCTTTGTCTTTTATTCATTGTCTGGAATTAAACCTCTCAAGTTTAAGATTTAACCTCTCAAGAGCTACAGAATTCACTCTAAGATTCAGTTAAAATTCTCTGGCCTAGACTTACAATTCTCATGTTTTGCTGCTTGTGTTTATGTAATGGGTGTCTTTAGCAATGTGTAGCTTCCTATTTCTAAGAAAAAAGAAGTTCTTTATGATCTTATTTTAAAAGGCCCTAAAGAGTGAACAGACATCAAATAGCACTCTAGTAGCTTGCAGAGTTTTGTTTAAATGAGGTAGAACCATGTGAACTAAATTTCTTTAAATAAAAACATAAGCTTACAGATTAAAAAATAATGTTTTTATGCTTTTACCCCCAAGGAAGGGAAAACTACATTTTCATGTGATAATTTTAGGCTGATATAACAATAAAAAAGACTCAGAAGATGATAGCCAAATAATTAAAGACTTAAAAAATAGTATCTGCAGAGCAATTGACAGAACTGTATTCATTGCCTTTGGTAACTGGAGGTGAGTGATTAAAAGCAGCGACTCAACAGCAAATGCGTTCCATGTTGGATAGTGATTAGCTTTTAAGTTGTGGACAAAAAAATGAACTGAAAGTCTTATAAGAAACATATAGCTAGTATCCTTAAAAGGGGAATTTTTAAAGAACCAAAGTCTTTTTTTTTTTTTTTTTTAGGAAGGCAGTGAATTTGATGGACAGTACACTGGATTATTTGGGAGTCAGAAGGTCTGAGTTCTATGTGGGCACTTCCACTGACCCCTATGCCACCCTGCTTACATTGTGTAACTTCCCGAATGAGAGTTTACTTGTGTTTATAATAAAATGATGGAACGAAGCGATCACTGTTATTTTATTAGCCCTGATGAGCTTTGATCAGAGTATTGCCTTCCTTTTCCATGTGGCAGAGACTACCTATTGCCTTCTCCAACATCCATCTTCCCATTCTGTCTTAGAAACAAATCCTGATAATTTTATCATACTTTTTCCTAGAATAAAAGATGACACTTCTCAGTTCTCCTGTAGCATCGTATGTTCATTAACTACAGTTGGAAGCAGACCAATTGCGTGGCACTTTGGAGAAGGTGGTTTAAAGGGACCTGATTCGACTTCAAGGGATGTATTTTTTTTTGTCTTGCTTTTTCTCCTTGAGGCACTACCTTGGAGTTGACCTTGAGAATAGAAGTCATTGTGTAGATGATGGAACCAGGACAACAGACCTGGTCTCCCTAATGATGCTGCAGAGACAACAGATATGTCCTGGTGTGTTTGCTTCATGCTACCGTCACATGAGAGAAAAGTACTTTTCTATCTTCTTTGGGCCACTGCTAATTATTTTTTTTCCTGTTAAACACAGCTCTATCAGGTCTGAACTGGTGCAATCTATAAAATGTGATTACTTGTGGACTTAACACAATTACAGCTACCAACTACCTTGCATTTAATAGATGCCACTGTGATGTTTTATGTATATCTTTTTATTTAATGTGCACAATAAGAATACTTACAAACTAGGTATTATTATCTGTATTTAACAATGAAGAAATGGAGGCTTAGAGAGAGTATGTAGCATCAAGAAGATCAGACAGGTCTTAAATGACAGAGCCTGGATTCCAAACCAGGTTGGGATGACTCCAAAATTTGTTCTCTCAATCACTATCGTCAATTTAATGCTTTTAGTATTCCCTGTGGGTAAAAGATGGTGTTCTTGACTCACACATGATTTATAAAATGCACAAGGAGCACAGAGTAAGCTAATATTTCTAGAGAACCTTGTGGGATTGTCAAGATGCAGACAGCAATAAGTTCCATCTGCTCCCTGAACAAGATTGGTAGCCAACACCTAGCTTGCCTATTGTAACAGAGATAGTAATAACTATCTGAAAACTATACCTAGGTTAGCAAGAACTTTACTTTCATATGAAATTTGTAAAGTGAAAATAATATTATTTGATATTAAAGACTGTGTTGAGTGTATATATATATATATATATATATATAGAGAGAGAGAGAGAGAGAGAGAGAGAGAGGTATCATGCATGATACTAGGTATACAATAAGTGTTCAATAAATGATACCCAAGTGTATTATTTAAAGGATCCAGAGTCCTACTAAAACTAGGTTGAAAGAGAACTGGCTGGCTATGTAAACATAGTTGCCATTTCACTTCTCAGAATTTCATTTTCTAAGAAAGAAGTTCTTTATTTTACAGAATTATAGCTAAAGATAATGTCTTTCAAGCCCCCTTTAAAGATAATGTCTTTCAAGTCCCCTATGTAGTGTCTGACATGTTTTAGAATCCCAGCCAATGGAAACAGTAATATCATCATCGTTACAGTTCCCACAGGATTCTACTCAACATGATTGCAAACAGTGACTTTCTCCTTGGCCTTTCAGCACACATGGGGGGAGTGTGGCGGAGCTACTGCAATGCGCGCCTCTGTTTAAGACAGGAATGTGGGGTGTACTGGTCAGAGGCAGCCCACTGCATTACACAGGGCAGGAGGCAGCACTGTGGCCATTCTGTTAGTCTTGCCAGATTGCCTTGGAATTCTAATTTCTTTCCTCTAATTTATATTTCTGTATGTGCTTGGTCTCCTTTTTGCCTTCAGACCGTAGCCAAGGTCATTCTAACCTCAGGAGGACAGGATGATTGTTCACCACATACTGAAAACAGAGGGCATAATTGTTGTGGTAGAGATGCTGCAAGACAGATGTTATTCTACAGAGTGGGTATTCCACAGGAGAATATATTCATGTATCTATTAATCATTCTCTTGGCAGATTTTCACTCTTTTGACAACCTTGTTTCATAGAAATCAAATAACACAATAATACAGGGTGAAAAAAGAAAGGGTTTTCTTGTACCACTATCATGTATTTAATTGTGACACTAACCATTTATCGAAAACTTCATGAAAGTTGTTTTCAATTTTTAGGAGCTGGCAACATTCAAAGTGTTATGCAAAGTTTTCAGCTCATAGATGTGTTTTTCTATCCTCCACTTCCTTCCTTCTCTATGTCAAATTTTCTTTGGGGTTAAAGTAATCATATTCGATTTCCATTTTAAAGTCTCCAGTTTTGCTCCTACCCCTCATGGGAAAGGGTATCTGTAAACACCCACTTCTAAGTGCCTAGTGATAAGGGAAATCAATGTGGAAGGAAGAAAGGTGCTCACTGCCTCTAATGTCATATGTCACAGTTCTCCACCTTCCATCTTTTGCCCCAGGCAAGGAATGCTTTGCCCATGAGTGGGACAGGGGTAAGAACATCTGAGCAATCCACAATAGACCGTCTGCAATAATCTTCCCAGGTGACAGAATAAACATGTAGTCTGACATTACATCACTTTTCAAAGAGGTGAGCCCTTTATTATTGCTGTTATTTTTAAAACTCTGAAATAAAATTAAGCTGTTGATGCATGCAAGCATGTTTAGGCAAGATCTAGCTCTCTTTTTCAAAAAGGAAATCTTTTCAGAAAGGTGTGTGTGTGCTGGTGGTGGTGAGGTGAACTCTTAATTTGTTGTTTTGAAATCAAGGTCAATGTTTGTTGATGATGAGATATGTGTGAATCAAATTTAGAAAAGATGTAAAGACTTTGATGGTTAAACTGTGCTTCTGTTCTTTTTAAAAAATATCTGCATTCTTCAAAGGAAAATATCATTCTATTTAGGTTTTGTAGAAAAGCATTTCAGAAGACCAGCCTTACTTGAATATTTCTTCCTCTCTGCTTCAATTACCAATAAATTAGAATTACCTGTTCTGCCCTGCAAGGCTGACAGCGTCAATGGCAGTGATGTTAGCTTAAACTAATAAGGCAAGCAGGGCCGCTAGACAACAGGGCCCTTAGAGTTCAAACCTTGCTCGCTGTGTTCAATTCAACACCTGCCACTGTTTCTAAGTGTGTATTGTCATGCCTCTGATTACTTCTTACTTTGAGCTCCCATAGCAATTTGTACATAACGGTATTGTAGAATTTATCAAATTGCTTTATAACTAGCTGTTTGTGTGTCTTCAATGCATATAATTTTTGACAGACAAGGAATACTCTTTCAGTAATTATTATTTTTTTTTATCTCCAGTGACTAGAATAGTGCTGAGTACATAGTAGGAATTCAATAAATTTCTGTTGAATGAATGAAAGCTCTTCAGGCCATGGCAATCACTAGCAGACAAAGACTGCTAGTGATTGCCATGGGTATAATCAAATGAACATCGCATCTTTTGGAAAATGGTGAAAATTCTCCAACCATAGTGGAGTACAGCAACTGACATCCTTTGATAGAGGAGATTTTTAATTCATTAGTGTGATATGGAGGTATGTGTTAAATCCAAAATTTAGATGGGGATGTGGTGACCTGGCTCACTCTGGGTTGATATCAAATAGTTTTTTCTTCATTTCATCCCTTCCCACCTGTTCTCTGGGGTGCCTGTTATAGGTGTAGGGTGCAGGGTTGCACTGCCAAGGACCACCTCTAATTTGAGCACCGATCACCATCCCTTGATTTCTATAATCTGTTCCATCAAGCACATGGTGGTATCTTTCTGAATCTCTGTTTCCACGCCTAGATCTTTAAGAAATGCAGTACTTCAGGAGTTGCATTGCTTCTTGAATATATGACTCAGAGTAAGACAGGATTGCTGGTGGCTACTGCTGGCAAAGTGCCCGCCCAGGGAGAGTCTACAGCTTACTGAGTGAGCCCAGACCCTGCTCTGCTGGGTCAACTTGGTCTAGGCAAACAAATGGAAGGCATAGGTGTCATGGAAGCTGTGGGGATCATGTGTGTCTCCTTAGAACAGAGGTACTTATTTTCCCAGCTCCTAGAAGGTTGGCAGCTAGAGTGTTGGCCAGGCTCTTAGACAAGTGCTTTTCAACTCTTTTAGTCACCCAATTCCATTTCTTTCATTTCTCCCTGGGGATTGATTTATAAGGAACCTCCCATTAAAATTCCTGCATGCAAATCTCCATCTTGAATCTGTTTCCAAGAAGCTCATTTGTGGGCTGGGATTGTAGCTCAGTGGTAGAGTACTTGCCCAGCATGTGTGAGGTACTGGGTTCAGTCCTCAGCACCACATAAAAATAAGGCTTTGTGTCCACCTACAACTAAAAATATTAGAAGAAGAGGAGGAGGAGGAGGAAGAAGAAGAAGATGGAGGAGGAGGAGATGGAGGAAGAAGGAGGAGGAACCACTTGTGATGGGGAACGTAGATTGTCAACTTGATTGGATTGAGAGATGCCTAGAATTGATTTCAGGGTATGTCTATGAGGGTGTTTCCAGAGATGACTGGCATGTAGGACAGCAAACTGAGTGGAGAGATCCTCCCTGAATATGTGTGGTACAGTCCAATAGGTTGGGGACCCAGATGGAACAAAAGGTGGAAGAAAGAGAAAGCAGAAGCTTATGGAAGCTTGATTTTTCTTCAGGGCATATGTATTTTGTCACTGCCATCGCCCAAAGACATTGGTCTCCAACTCCTTCAGTCTTCCAATGTGAACTCTGAATAGTGATTCTCCAGGAGTTCCCAGGCCTTCAGTCTCTGACAGGGGCTACATAATTGGTTCCTATTATTCTAATGCTCCTGACTTCTTGGACCAAGCAGTTGCTGATCCCGTTAGCTCTCTGGTGTGCAGATGACCATTGTGGGACGACCCAGTTTCTACTGGTGTAAGCCAATCTAATAAATCTCCTTTTATAAATATTACATATATGTGTCCTATTAGTTTTGTTTCTCTAGAGAACTCTGACTAAAACATTTCAAAACAGGTAGCAACAACTCTAACCCATTTGTGTACCTAAACTTAATAAATGAAAAAGGGAGGGAGGGAAGGAATGAGATTGATATCCTCCAGATTTTTGGCAGCTAGTTCTGCAGGCATAAGTTTATTCTAGGGACATGGAACCTTCCAGACTTAAATGGAGGGCAGGACTCTGACATCAGCTATAGCCTAAGTCCTACTCTCCTGTAGGCTAAAGTCATTTATTCATGACAACGGGGAACTTTCTTAACAAAGGCCCATAAAATCTTCATAGAATCCCATTTTCCAGAATTGCAGAAATTTCAGATCTTCAGAAATAAGAAAGAAAAGAAAATCAAAACTTTCTAACTTCAGGAAAACTTAGTATTTGAATTCTTTATAATTATAAGATCAATGATACTAAGTCCTTTATTTCATCATTATGATTTTTTAAGAATCACTGTCTAATTTTTAATCTTATCAATCACCTCAAATAACTCTTGTGAGTCTAAGACAGATGGTTTATGCAAAGTTTATGTCAAAATACCTAAATATATAAGAGCACATAGGACTTTTTAAATTAAGAGATTATAACCCCTGTTTAAATACACTATTGACCTTCCGTGTCTGCAGGCTCAACCAACCACTGATAAAAAAGTATTAAAAAAAATGTATCTGTACTGGATATACAGATTTTTTTCATGTATGATTCCCTGAACAATGATTATAGCAATTATTTATGTAACATTTACATTGTACTAGGTATTATAAGTAATCTAGAAATTATCTGAAGTATCCAGGAGGATATGTATAAGTTGTATGTGAATTATACATCATTTTATATAAGGGAACATAGATTTTGATACTAAGGTAAGTATTCACCACTTACCTTTTGCTCAATGACTTTATGAGGAAGATTTACCTAAAAATCTCCTCTCAAATTACTTAAGTTTAAGCAGATTTTATCATAGAAAAGTTTTCATTTGGATAAGCCAAAATCTTCTGTAGTGGTTTCTGGCCATTCCTCCTTTATTGCTGTCTCCATTCTTTGTATGAACTTTCTTCCAGTCCATTGAACACTTTCTTTTACCAATAATTATGAAGAGGGAGCAAAATATTCACTGAATTGACCAAACTCCCATGAGGATATTTTGTTTCTGTTCAATGGGTTATCTTGATTTAGGGGAAAAAAATTCATGATTAAACTTATAAAGATTGCCTTAGTCTTTAGGTATTGTGTTAGTCTGTTCAGGCTGATGTGAAAAAATACCACAGATTGGGTAAGATAAAAATAATTGAAGTCTATTACTTACCCCAAATCATGTTTAGATGCTGGAACATTTAAGATCAAGGGACTGACAGATTCAATGTCTGATGAGAATTGCTCTCTGCTTCCAAGGTGGTACTGGACATGGTAAAGGGGGTAGAATTTGTGTGCTCACATGCCATAAGGCAAAAGGGACCAACACATTTCCTTGAACCCTCAAAAAGGGCACTAATCCCATTCATGAGTGTAGTGTTCTCCTGGCCTGATTACCTCCTGCTATGGTCTGGATCTGGAATGTCTCCCAAAGGCTCATGTATTGAAGACTTGGTCCCCAATGCAGCAATGTTCAGGGGTGGTGCATTGATCATAATGGCTTTAACATGATCAATGGATCAACCTCTTTATGGAGTTACAGCTGATTGGACTCTTGGGAGGTGGTGCAAACTATAGGAGGTGAGACTAGTTGAAGCGAGTAGGTCCTTGGGGACCTGGGGTTGGGGACTGACTCTATCTTGTCCCCTGTCTCTGTCTTCCTCTCTCTTGGCTTCCTGGTTGTCCTAAGGTGAGCAGCCTCCTCCAGCACATGCTCCTGCTGCCATGAAGCTCTGCCTCCTATAAGCCAGAAACAATGGACACCTGGCCCTGGACTGAAAAGCTCTGAAACTGTGAGACAAAGTAAATCTTTTCTTCTTTGGATTATTTTTCTCAAGTACTTTGTCACAATTATAGAAAACTTCCAAAAAGCCCCCACCTCTTGATACCATCACCTTCAAGTTTAACTTCCAACATGATTTTTTGGAGGAGCACATGTTTTCAAACCAGAACAAATGCCAGCAATGATCTGGTTTCCCCATGCTCTGAATGTTGTGTTGCTTTTAGAGCAATCAGAGACATCCATGCCGGTTTATACCCACACCTTTCTCAGAACTCCAGAATGTCCTCTGTGGTATCTTTAGACCGTCCCAGGCACATAGTTTCTGTGCCCTTGCAAAAGGCATAGGATTGCCTATTCCAATGCCCATCATTTCATGGTCCCTTCTCTCCAGTGTACCTGTAGCGAACAAAGCCCCTTGGATTCCAAGTGAGCTGATGGCAGCACTGCTTTCTCTTTTCTTTGGGGTGTGAGTTGATTGTGGCCATAGTCATCTTCTTTTTCCTTCAAGACCACATTCCCATTCTATTTGAAAAATGTTTGTCTGGGTTACTTCCTCCCTGGGAATGTTTGGCATCCTCTCCACCCACCATGCAGGACCACCCCTTCTGCCCATGATTGTCATCACTGTAGACTAACACAGCTCTTCCATTCCCAGCAGGTACTTTTTCTTCTTTCAAGGTACCATAGATGGTATATAAGAAAGTAAGTGATATGGATGCTGATACCTTTCAGGTGAGGTGGCACAAAGGGAGGAGACAAAGCTTAAATATTTGCCTTAGATGGAACTTGACTTTGCTTGTTTGAGACCGTTATTTATTTATTTATTAGTTCCTATATACTTGGCCATGGGTAAGGGAAAATGAAGGGAGGAGGTGGTAGTGAAGAGAATAAAGTGAGGGACTCTTGCAGACTCCTCTCCTCTAGAGCCTGGAGGCCCCATTTGGAGCTGCACTGGGAAGTGACTATCTATCTCTTCATTCACACTCAGGCTTCCCCCGGGCTGTTCTTGCCTCTGGCACTTGAATCAGATGTGGATAGATTAAGCTTTTTCTCTTGCTGCCAATGGACATTTAGAAAGTTGGTGAGTCTCAACTGCACCATTCCAACCTCACTTTTTATTTTTATTAAAATCACAAACTTAAGTAATGAGAAATAATTATTTTGGGGGTGAGTCAGCTCTTTTCACAAGTGGGGTTTGCGACCATTACCCACTGAGAGGAGGACAATCTCAGCTAACGATCACGTTTAATTATCAAAACAGGAAATGATGATGCCAATGGGCAATTTGAGTAATTAAAATTATTTAGAGAAGCATTGATTGGTTTAAACCAAAATATGCCTGAAAGCTTATTTATATTTTATATACATTCACATAACATTATTGTCACCTAGTCTTCTTTCTCATTTCAAAACACTGGAGGATATTCTATATCCTGAAATAATAATGGAGACTACTCCATTCAAATGCTTTGAATTTACCAGACTAGCTAACTACAATTCTTTCAGTATAGGAAAAGGATAGTAGAATTCTAGGGAAAACTGTTCCTGGTTTCTTTGCATTATGTTTAGCGGTTTTATTTTTGCTGAAATTCTCCAAATTAAAATGCAAAAGCTTAACTTCTTGGCTGGGTTTGCTTGCTTAACCTTAATAAAATATAAGGCTCTGTTTCATTAATCAGAAACACACTAGACACAGTGCATGAATTTTATCTTCCACTTTGTCCTTTGTATTTCAGAATGATAATAATAATAAAAATTTCTAGGGGTTGGCAGGCCAGACAATCCTGCCTCCATTGTTTCTAGGAGGTTCCTTTGTAAAATGAATTTCTCAGACAGGCAAAATGCCTTCAGGGACAAAAATTCCTATAATCCTCTTCTCTGGAAATCTTTAAAAATAGAATAAACTTTTATTGATTCGTCTGGGTGTGGTTTAAGCACAGTTCGTCTTTGGCAGAGGGATGGTTTAACTGACCTCTTGATGTTGCTGTAAGCTGTACAATCACTTAAATGGGGGGAATTTTCCTTTAATCTGTGCCAGATTTAATTTATCACAACAATACATGTTTTTATGGATGTAGTAAAACAAAAATCAGGTGCAATCTTCTTTTCCATGGTAAAGTAATAAAATGGTTTATTCTCAAATTCGAGAAAGTAAAATTAAATCAGGAACAGATATGATGTTTTCCCCTTCCTCAAATTTGTACCACAGATAGTGAAATGTGATGAACAGCATGCAATGTAAAACAGTATCTTTTCAAACAATTGGACCAAATCAGCAAAGCCGAACCATATGCCTCATCAGGACCACCTTCCTGTTCCTCTCATGAATTTGAAGCAGAACATCTGGACAGATGGAGAGCACTGACCACACTGGGATGCTGATGGGCATGGACAGGATGGGCTGTGGGAGGGAGGGGGTAGAATGATTGGACAGATATGGTTGCAACTGTGTGGGCATAGGCTGTTATGCATGCATCATTCTGTCCTCTTCCCAGATTCGCCCTGGGCGACCATAAGTCCCCTGCTATTTAATCCTCCCTGCTTGGAGTGATGATATTATGAAAGTTTTCAATTTCCACAGAAATGTCAAAGGAAAGAAAAGTGTTATCATTTTAGCACATGGATCCTTAAAATGCATGCATGTCCCCACATACCCATGTGCTCATGACAATGGGCCAGGTTTAAATATTTCAGTTGTAGTCAAATTCACATTTAACCGATAAACTTAACACTGTTAAATCATAGTTACCAATGCATTTCCCAATTCTTTTTATTTCTCAAGAGAGACTCCAAAGTTGTTTGTTTTTTTAACAGGTAAGGTTTATTGAAGTATTGTTTATCTGAAAATATACCCATTGTATACATTCAAATCAAATAAATGTTTTTTTTTTAGTAAATCTGTAGAATTGCGTAGCACTCACATTTTTAGAATACAATCCAGTTTTAGAATATTTTCATCCCTCCAACAAGTTCTCTGTGCCCACTTCTCCTATCTCCAGTCCTAGACAAGCAATAACTGCTTCCTATGCTATATATTTTTTTTTCTAAAAAAAATTCATATAAATTAAGCCATGGAAAAGTCATCTTTTTTGAATGTGTCTTTCATTTTGCATGATATTTAGTTTTATTTGTCTTTTTGTATATATCAGTAGTTTGCACCTTTTTATTGCTGAATAATATTCCCGTGTGTGAATACACTGCAGTTTTAAAGTTAATTCTCCATTTGACAGACACTTGGCTTGTTTCCAACTTTTGGCATTAGAATATGCTATTGTGAAGATTCATGTACAAGTCTTTAAATAAACATAGGTTCTCATTTCTCTTGGAATTTCTGAGTCATAGGCTAACTTTACATTTAACTTAAAAAAAAATCAGAAATTTTTTCCAAAATTATATATGAAGGTTCCAACTTTTCCATATCTTTGTCAACACTTATTATTGCTAGATTTTGATTATTGTAACCTAAGAGAGTATGAAGTAGTATTTTATTGTGAATTTAGATATTCAATATCTGTTCACATGCTTGTTGGATATTTGTATAAATTGTTTACTAATTTTTAAAGGGGGTTGTTTGTTTTTATAATTGAATTGTAGGACATCTTGACATATTCTGGATACAGATTCTTTTTGAGATCTATATCTGAAAATATTTTCTATCAGTCTGATTTGTCTTTTAACTTTAATAGTGTCTCTTGAAAAACAAATTTTAAAATTTTGATGAAGTCCAATTTATCTATTTTTCTTTTATAGCTCATGACTCCATGTCTCATCTGGCAGTAAACTTCAGTTTCTAAGGACATGGAAGTAAAATGGTTCCAAATACAGTAGTTCCTTACCATTTTCCTTAGGACCATAAAACTTTAAGGAAACCAAAAGCATCAAAACATACTCTCAAAAAACCAATTAGGGAATCCTCAATTCCATCTTTTGCCAACTTAACCCAATTTACCTTTAAAGAGTTAAAGTCTTGGGTAGGTTAGTAGTTCATATAGAGCAAATGTGAAGGTTGTTCTTGAGAGCAAGACTGAAGGGATACTACTCCTTGCATGACTAAGTCTAGTTACCAGGGTATCTTGATATTAGCATACGCTAATCATATATAAATATTCAAACCACATAAACTTACTTTTTTCTGAAAAGACAAAACAATATAAGCTGCTACAAGGTTTGTAGTTGGAGACAAAGCTTTATTTGCAAATTGATGATATCCATAATTATTTTATTATTGTCTTTTTCTCAATGTAATGTGGGTTACTCCTTGCTGATATTGCTATTATGAAAACATTTGAAATATTTAGCAGATGGATGGACTTGAAAGAAGATAGAAAAGAGGAAGTTAAGAAGCCTGGGCACAGCCCTGGAATTAGAGTTGAAATCTGCAAGAGCTATAGCTTCGGTGAGCCAGTTTATTACACTAGACCAGCATTTAAGAGTTGAATATACTCTGAGTCAACCAGGAGAACCTATCAACCTTTACGAATAAATTGGAAAAAAAAATAACTGAGAAAAAAGTTTTACAAATAAAATCCATTTTTATGATGAGGTTAATATAAGTTTATTTATTTTAGAATATATAGATAAAAATCTGGACTTATCTGAAAACTATGGCAGACTTCTTATCGAAACTAACAGATTAATTCAATTCCGTGCATACAGTGGAATTAGTCTCCTTGTTTGTCTCCTGATCCGACAAGCTTGTTCATTGAAATGATTATTTTGTTGTATTATGGTGGGATGGTTGATATGAAATTGGACCCACCAGATTGAGGTTATTCCAAGTCTGCATCCCTTTACCTGTTGAATGAGAGTCTAGTTTCTTAGTGATGATTGTCATGGCTGCCATTATAGGAAGAAACTTCTGAGAAAGTGAAAGGTTTTCTTTGGTCGGAGTTAAGCATAGTTGTTGCCTTCTAGAATGATGATTTAAGCGAGTCACCTGTGAGCATGAGGTTTTGTTTAAATTTGTACATGAAGCAAGAAAGATGATGCCTGACAAGGATGAGCTGCTGCGTTAATTAAATTAGCAGTGGATATTTTACTAGCTTTAATTAGTGTAAAATAAGCCACAGAAATAAAGATAACGATTAAAGCGTGCTAATCTGATTAGAATCACAATGTGCATTGTTATAGGCTACTGGATAGTAGAAAATCACCAGACTACGGCTGGAAAGATGCAGAGACCATCTTTTCAGAAAAGATGGCTGATAAAGGTACCCTGCTATAGGATTGTCAGTGTGGGGAGATTGTGCTCGAGAAATACCATTAAAATTATGGATCATCAATGAATGGAGAAGAGCCGTTTTCTACAGGAAGGTGTTAAAAACCATAACTACTCATGGTAGAGGGAGCTAAACCTGATTCAAGTGCTTTCACAAATAGAGCAAGATTTTAGGCAGTAGGACCCTGCCTCTCCAAGTTTCAAATTCATAGATAGCCTGCAAAGTAGAAAGATTGTAAAATGAGTGCACTCTCCTACTCCTGACCCACACAATTTAAGCCATGTCCATTTGAGACAGGCAGGCAAAAGATATGCTAATATGTGTTGAGAGAAATCCTATTTTATCAAATTCAAGGCTGTACAATTCACATCCCTAAATTATCATGTAAATCTTCTCCGATGCACGGATCCTCAGTCTCACTAGAATTACTTTTAGCTTAAGATGTAGATAGATGGAAACAGTCTATTGTTTTTCCATTAGTTCTCCTGCCTTCCCCATTTCCTGGTGTGTAAAATTTTCAATCACCTCAAAGCCTGAATGGTATAACAGGCAATCAGTCTTTTGTCATTTTCTATGTGTGTATACAGAGCATCATTTATGAGAATTTAGTTGTATTTAGGTAATCAGAAACCAACAGAAAACATCACAAAACTTCCCTATTAAACCAAATCATAACCAAAGCTTTTAGAAGACACTCAATTATAAATTAAATAAAATTGTTGGAGCCTATACTGACTTAGGCTTCCAACTATTGGCATTGACTATTTAAAATTTTTATTCCTTTGGTGTGGACTTATTGTAAAAATGGATTTTCCTTCACTTTTGCAAATGCCAAGACATTAGAAGAAATTCACTTTAAGTGATCAGTATTATGATGAAAGTTATGGCTGTTTCAAATCAAATCATTTAAAAAAATGGACATTTTATTGTCAACTTGATGGCATAGATTTCAGCCGCAATTGTGTCAGCCGGCCTATTGAAATGATTTAGTTCAAAATAAAGCATTATTCAGTATAGATTTTTCATTAAAAATACTAAGAGAAAAAGTGTTTTCTCTCGTGCTTCAAGCTAGAATACAAAAAGATGGAGTGAACAATTGCTGAAATACACTTGGATTGAATTTATTCATTCAATTCTTTATATGTATCTAATTCATTAATTAGATATCACAACATATAATTCATAGCCATCATGAAACATTATGTGAAGTCAATTTCAGTTAGCTGCTGTGTATATGGTAACAGAAATATATGTGTGTGTATGTGTGTGTTGACTTTTATCTTTTGTATATATACTTACATATATATATATATATATATATATATATATATATATATATATATATACACACACACACACACACACATTTACATATATTTCAGGTGATGAATAGTGGTTGAGAACATCAGAAGATCATTATTCTGCCTTGTGTGTTTGGTATCATTTTCAAGGAGTATATATACTCCAGTGAATAGGTAGGCTAATTGTTTTTCTTAGATTTTTAAGAGACATATTGATAATGTGTGATCAATACAGAGACTTAAAAAAGCCAACAATAACTTGGTAAAATATTGCAACTTCCTGTAAGCTCACAGTCTGTTCTTTCTTCCTCTCTTCCTCCATTTATCCTCTGTGAAAAGAAACTTGAGTAGGGTGAGTAAGATAGGCACCTGGAAGTGGGGAAGGCCATGGCACAGTACAGTTGCAGTTGCTTGAGCAAGCTGAGGTGGCATCTGTGCCGAGTGGGTGCAGTGTCATAGTCTACTCAGGATGAGTGGGGCTTTTGTGCAGGGAGGGGCACATGGGATGCTAGCAGAGGTTCATAGAGTCAGTGTGGGGGAAGAGGTCCTTCTTACAAGGAGGCAGGAGTTTGGCTGGCCTAGTGATAGGTAGGGATGGATGACTGAGGTGGAGGAGAAAGCCCACCTGTGGAGAGGGGATGAGTGGGGCCTCCCCCACCCCTGTGTTTGGACCTCCAGTTGGGTACCTAGAGCATGTGTATGATTTTGCAAGAAGTCCTGAAGCCCAAGAGTGGCAGAAGGGTGGCTGTGGGAGGGTTACAGGTGATGTGACCCACCATGGATCATAAAACCTGAGAAGTGGGTGAGGGAGGATCCCTGCAGGACCTAAGCAGTGGCAGCAGCATGGATACTGGAGTCCAAGTGGTGTGAGGTGGACATTTGTACAAGGAGTGTTGCAGAACAACACTGGGAGAAAGATAGCATCCACTCAAGACAGATGATGGATGATGGTTTGGTGGGGAATTGGTACTCCTTGGGGGACGTATTGAGTAAATAAGTAGAGAGAAGAAAAAGGAGATCAGGTTTTGCACCATTGGAAATAGGGAAGAAGTGGAAACTGCAATGAACCCTGTGGTGTGAGACTGGAATTGTGGGTTTTGCTTTAAACTCAAGGTTTTGAGTCTGTAGATATAGACAGGGTTACACATAGGTAAATTAATATTACCAGGTATGCAGGTGTATGTACATTTATATGTGTAGCATGTGCATGCATGCACATGCCAATATTCACTAGCTCTGTCAATGGAAGGGCCTGAGTGCAATGACCCTCTAGCACCACTGAGTCCATCTTGAATCCAGGTATTGGTTATCTGAAATCCATTTTCTAACAGAAGAACTAGGAGTCTTAGGAGACATGGCTATTCCAGGGATGGATCAGAAACATAAAATAAACATAAGTCATCTCATTATGCTAACAAGAAAGTTCCCCCAAAATGATGAGTACATTTCAAAAGGACATAGAAGTCAGGTAGCTAAATTGGGGACAATTTTAGCATCAAGACAAATGACAGAAAATCCCTTCCTTATAGTAGGGTGCCAGCTGATTAATGTATAAGGAAGAAGAGAATAATTTGTTAACCATCATAATAATAATTGAGGTTAGAAATGAGAATGGATGCTCAGGTAGTGTAGAAAGTTTGATAAGGGATGTCATATTGTCTTAAAAGACTCAGCACAGGGACAGAGTAAACTTACATTGAAGAAAACTGATGGACTTGAACTTAATCAAGTGATCAAGGTAACCACTAACAATGGGATATGTTGAAATTTTATGACATTCATCAGGGTGCCATGAGAACATAGCATTTGCCGCAGTCTGGCTGGGCACATAATCACGAGCCACTCAAGCAGGAACAAACTTTATTTTTGAAACTGCCGCCAATGCCCCATACGTTCCCAGGACGATTGCTGACTGACCCACACGGCGTTCTCCCAGACCCCAACAGGAAGTCCCTCCTCTGGAATTCCCTCCTACCACACTTCCCCAACCAATGGGAACTCTCCAGGCCGTAGCAGGCCGAGGTGGACAGCAGGAGTCCAATATCCATATGAATGCAAATCTTAACATAATCATATCATCTCAATGGCTAGCTGGCATCACCTTTCAACCAAAAATGCCATGCATCATATTACTTGGCTGTGGCTTGTCTCCTAAGGAGACAGAGCCAGACAAAGCCAGAATGAAGGACATTATTCTGAGTAACTGGCCTGTCATCTTCAAAAGTGTCCCTGTCATGAAATCCAAACAAACCCTGAGGAATGATTGGATACTGAAAGCCATAAAAGAGACCAAGTAGGATGTTTTTACTAAAATGTACGTTCTTGGCCAGCTGGTGAAACTTGAATGCTGCGTGTGGATTAGAGGGTAAGAATATATAAATATCAAGTTCTTCATATTTTGATTTTCATATTGAGGCTCTGTAGGAAAAGATATTAGTTATAGGAAATACATTATAAAATATTTGGGGGATAATGGAGCAGCAAGACAGCAAAACAGCAAAACTTTGGAAAGTTTGAGAACATTTCAAAAGAGAAAAAAAAATCTGAAAAATCTGTTTTTTTTTTTATTTGTTTGTTTTGTTTGTTTTTCTGTAATGCTGGCTCTGCTATGAGCTGGCTATTTGAGAGAAGGAAAACCACTTCGTCTCTTTATTTCTCCATTTTTTTCTTCTCTTAATGAGGTAGTTGGACTAAATTACCTTATATCCCCTCACATAGATCTAATGGCTTGGTGTTCTCAGATGTCAATCAAAACCTTGTACTTAGGGGTTAGGCAAGAATGGGGTAAGTGGTAAAAGCTTTCCAGAAGAGGAAATCTTGTGGTTGCATTTTATGAGAACTGGAACTCCTACAGTGCCAGGCAGGGGACAAGGGAGCATAAGAAACAAAAATGGTACAACCAAAGAATTGGAGGAAGTTTATACAACAGCAGGAGACAAGAGGATTTTTATTTTTCTTTGGGTGGTTTCTTGTTCAGCAAGAAACCATTTTCCTTCTTTCTTCTTTTCTTCCCTCCCTCCCCACTTTTCTCCCTTTATCTTGAAAATATTTCTGGAGCATTTTTCACATTCAAGGCACTCGGTGAAACACCAGGGAGTGCGGTCATAGTCTCCTAGAAGAGGAAAGACCACAACACAAAGACAAAAGCTGCTTCAACTTCATTGCACTTCAACTATTTGGTATTCCTCCTGGGCCACTCTGAGGGTGAGGATTGTTCAGCCTCTTGATCAACAGTGTGCTCCTCCCAACGCCAACCCATTTCTCCCCCCTTATGTGATTCTTTCATAGACAGGTGACATGTGCCCTTGTTTTCATTGATAGCTGTAAATTTTATCTATGAAAGGAGGTGCCTTAGTCAAGTTAGCAGGACTCTAGAGACTTTATCTGCTGATGACTGGGAAAAAACATGGAATTCATCTCTTTGATTTTTTTAAGCCTCAAAGAAATCCTGCTTTCCCTCTCCTCTCACAGGGGAAAGCTACAATTTAACAATTTATGGGTGAAGTGGATAATTTTATAAAGTGAAATTAGGAAATACAATATAAATTGGGTTCTTCTTAAGGGTACAAATTATCCTTTTAAGCTGGTAAAATGATAACGTCTATTTATATAACATTTTATTCTAACCTCAAGGATGTATATATGCCAGTGAAAATCAGTAAGGCATTCTTAAAATAATTTTAAATCCTTTAAAATCCATGGTGTTTTCTTTTTGTGGTAGCTTTGGAAGAGACATGGAAAATTATAGTGCTTGAATAAATTTTTTTTTATGAATTTCCAAATAAATTTTTTCGTAACGTCCATCCTTGTTCATCATTAAGCCTACATAGAAAGGACTGAAGCGGCCATTAAGCAGTGGCTCAAAGGCTCTCTGTTTTAAAGTACTCTGTACTGTTCCAACCAATAATGTGTCTATTGTCTTGGAAAATGCTAATTGTTAAATTGATTATGATATTCAGGTTCTAACAGCCCAGTTAAACACTGCACAATGTACCATGTGGTGTTGGAAAATAGCTTGTTGTTTGATGCGCTGTGATAGCAGATCCACATCTATCTCAATTATGAAAGGTTGTTTCAGTGCCACGGTTGTTTTTCTAGATGTGAATAGCTCACACCAGAGAAGGGCAGTGCAAGATTTTACATTATGCTTATTCTTTTCATTACTGAACTCGCCCAAACTAACAGATGCTGAGCAAGGAAATTACAAACGTTCTAAGATTCTGCGGGTGGCTGAGAAAGCCCATGGAGTGTATAGAGAGCATGTGGCTCTGGGAGTTTCTGGCTCTAGCACTCCATGGCTTCTTTGGGGTCCCATCTTGGAAGTAAGGATTTGAACAAAACAAAGAAGTTGCTGAGTTCCAGCTTTTGGGAAGCTGAAACACCCCTAAGTCAAATTGTGTGGTTAGGACTTTGGTTAATAAAGGGAAAGACTCACCAATATTCTCCCACTAGTCTTTTATCAAATAGTTACCAAAGCCCTTTGACAGCTTGTGTAATCAGGAGCTGATGATCTAGCCTAATACTGGGAGACAGACTAGTGATAAAATTACTAAAGCAAACCTATTGTAACGCCATAATATAACAAAATGTAATGCTGGGTCCTAGAGCTCATGTTGAGTCAGGGAAAATAACTGCTATAAAGAACATTGGAAAATTGTGCTGATATTAAATTTACTGACTGTGATAATTATACTGTGGTTATTTAGGAGATTACCCTTGATCCTAGGAGACATGCAGAGGTTTTGGGGTCATGATATCTACAACTCATTCTCAAATGGTTAAAAAAACAAAAAGGATGTGTGTGTGTGTGTGTGTGTGTGTGTGTGTGTGTGTGTGTAAACAAGAGTAAGAGAGAAAGAAAAAGCAGATATATCAGAAGATTTACAACTGGTGAAAGTAACACGTGGGTATTCCTTTATGATTTTTATAACTTTTTGAAGGTTTGAAGCTATTCAAATGAAAATAGAAAAAAAATAGTTAAGTGGGATAGCCATGTGTATGCAGTGCTACAGGGATGAAAGACAATTATGTTTGAGATAATTATAATAGCTAGTCTAGTGAAACAAAGTTTCAAGTTATTTAATTTTATAAGTTTGAAGCCCAGAAGAAAAATGTATTGGTGACAAGAGCCTGAGAATTCTGAAAGTGGCACTAATCACACAATTCCGCCAGAACAAGGTAAGAGGCAATTTAGTCCAGGCCCAGTTTATTAACCTCTCTCAACCCCCAGGAGAAAAGCACGATTATTTTGAGGCACAGTGTGGTTATACAACTCACCTCAGGTCACACAGCAAGTAGCTGAGTCAAAAGGTCAAAAATCACACTTTTGCCATTCCGTCTCTGCTTAAGTGCTCCTGTACTTCCACCAATAACCTTGGGTTGAATTGAGTTTAGATATTTCATTTAAGACATTTTTCCATCTACTTTTTCAAGTTTTATTTAAAGCATCCAAAGGAATCCAATTATGGTTAGATGATTATTGAAATAGCCAAATTGAAACTGCTGATCTGATTACTTCTGTAGTCCTAATTATTCTGATTTTTCCTTCATCATGATCATAAATGACTGTAAATGCTTTGTCTGGTCACTGATTTTTGAAGACTTTCAGTGCAGTCAGATATACTCTGCTGAAATTTGAATTGTTCAAAATAGGTAAAACAGGATATATTTTGATGCATATCAAATCTATGCATATATCTTGAAACAAAAACTACTCAATTCATGGTTAGGAGGACTGAGATTAAAAAACAAAATGGACAGTATTGAACAAAACTTCTCCAATTCTTCATCCAAGCTGTTCATCTCAGGAACAGTGTCACCAGAATGATATCAGATCCCCTTGAGGTACGGCAAAACTGCTTATTTTAACTTTAGGAAAATATAAGTGTTTGAGAAGATAGTCAAATGTAAAATCGTGGATATTTTCTTTTAAGGTTCATAAGAAAGACAAGGGGCAGTCACTTAGATAAAGATCTATTTGATAGAAAATTGCAAACACTAAAGTGCCTTTAGAAAAATTCTCCTTAAGATTATTAGAAAAAGAAAAGATGACGGATAAGGAGAACTGAAAGTAGTGGTAATCTTCTGCCTTCTGCAATTTGGGGTAAAGCAGTCTTGCATTTTATTCCACTGATGTTTGTTTCTTTTCACTGTGAAGATTCAACCTTCAGAGCAGAACCTGACAGGTTGTGCTCTGTTAATCTAGCCTTCTGGGAAACTGTCTTCGGTTGAATAATAGCAACGAATCTCTGAGCTCACGCCTGCTCTCTGTGCTCATTCATCTCAACCAAGCTGCAGCAGAGATCTTAAATGAGCCATATAGAAGAGCATTTCACAAATAACTTAAACTTGAAGTAGTTTTGAATAATGTTGCCTTTAGTTTTTATTTCTGGGTTTTATTATGTTCATCATGAAGTTTAATGGAAAGTATTTTGAGAGAAGGAATTAAAATGTGAAAAATTTCCAGGATCAAAATGATTTAAATGGTAATCCAAAGCATTTCTTCTGAGAAGTATTATTGTTTTTTTTTTTTGTGTGTGTGCCAGATAAGAGCATAATTGTACATCATTCCAATCAAAAATCTTGAGCACATTAGTGAATTGAAAAGTCATGAAGTTAACTATTTATATTTAATATTCTGCTTTGGATATTCTCCTGTGATAAATATAGGCTATAGCCCTTGAATTCACTCTTTGGTTACATGGAATCTATCATTTTTATATAATGATTGCTTTATTTTCTAATTTTTATTTTTGCATGGAAGTATTGTATCCCTTAGTTGTGAGGCATGCTAGGGATACCAAAGACAAATCCAGGTTTTGAGGTTCACCTTTGGGAGGACTGACTCCATGTGGTGAAAGGTAGTGTTTAATAGAGCAGTGTCCAGGGAGCAATGGTAACTCTGGGGACAGTGATGTGTGATAAGGTTGCTGTCCTAGAGGTTTACTCTCTTGAATAGGACAGAAGTCACTAGACAGGGGTAAAGATGCAGTTGGTGGATGGTGTCATTTTAATTTCGGAGAAATAAAGGAAGTTCTGTCTTTAAGGATCTGGCACGCAGTTTGGGGCTGGAAAGCTGGTAAATTCTTACTGGCTTCAAGCTCCATTCAAATAGGCCAAATTTTAGGGCAGGACTCCAGTCCCATTGGAAGGATAGTAGGTTCTCTCAGGATTAAAAGAAAAGGGCCAGTTCTTGGGATGAAGAGCAGTGTGGGCAAGTTTTATCGTAAGCCTAGGTGGATGCTGGATTGTAAATTGTATTCTCCTCTGTTGTTAGTCCTGGGGTTCATTTTGAGTTAGGATTAATTCAGGTATTTGGTTAGACTAAATTTTCAGATAATCATTGGGACTGAACCAAGCATCAAGAGGTAGGACCTGATGGTTGATAGACTAGTATTTCTATGCCAGCTTCCAGATCTTAGTATTGCACTGGTATAGTGTACCTGCTCAGAGTAGGTATTGATTTGATAGTTGTGATTCATCCAATATGACCCCCTAAGTATAAGTGAGTTAATAGTGTAAATGGATGTCCAGAATCCCCATCTTGGCTATTTGAGAATGGCTTTAGGATGTATTTAGACTAAAAATCTTATTTATTTTCCTACTCTTGAAAGTGGTCTTTAAAAATATTTCCTCTTAGTACCCCATTAACTATACTTAAATAGTAACATTTACCTTCTTTAAAACTGAAATAAACCCTACTTATTGCTTTACACCAGTCCTTTGACTAGCAAGAATACAACTGTAGTAAGGTTCACCACATTGAAACATTTACCTCACTGAGGCTGTATTCCTGCTGAGTTCAGAGTCAGACACTGCTTGCTCTCATGATGAACAATGAGATATTTTTCACATATACACATGATGTTATTGAAGCTATGGGAAGAAGTCCCCTTTGAGCATTTGTAGAGAAGATTTGTTCAGTCATTCACATCTGCTCAACTCATCTTATGGATGCTGCCTGTATTTGCAGTTAGTGGTGAATTTTGCCATTAGATAGCAAGTTTCTTTCCACTTGCCCACTTCTGACAATTCACAGTTCAGTGTAACCAAGCACAAATATATATTTTTTTGAATTTCATTTTTTCCTCTTGTGTATGGGCTTTGTGAGTCATAGTTTTCTTTATAAAATTTTTACTTTCAGAAAATTTTCTAGTAATTACTAAGTGCAATCACCTCCCCCCACACCATGACCTACATGAAAACCAAGACTCAGAGATCTGAAATAATATTACCTGAGGTCAGTTGCTATTACATGAATCCTAAAATCCTATTTTTCAAACTGTATCTATTTTTATAAAACATCTATATTTTATATACATACTACTGATTTGCAAACTATTGAAAAAGTGCTTTTTTGACTTTTTTTAAACCTCTGTCTCTAACAAGATAGTTTTTTGTCGTTCTAACCCGTTGTTCACCCAAACAGTGGCGCAGTACACGGGGTGTGATGCACTCCATTTGCGGCCATCTTGGGAATCTGTCTCTAATGATTAGATTTGTTTGATGGCCACTTTGTCCTGTTCTTCTTTTTGCCAATGTACTATTATTCAATTAAATCCACTGTCAATTCCATAACAGTGAAGAAGATATTTGAATACTGTCAAGAAGGTAAGTTTTTATGAAATTAAATACTCAAATGACAAATTTAAAGAATATTAGCCAAACTCCCAGATATTTCCTAACTCTGTACATCTGTAGAATTCTGTGGAGAAATTTTCAGATTAGTGCCTGAAAGGCTTAACCATCACTGGAAGGAGCTTCCAATGAGATGCTTCCTAAAAACCTTTCCCATGTTATTTTTTATTTAAAAAATCAAAAGACTAATGATGCTGTCCAGAAGTACTGATTTAATTGTTTTTATTAGATTAAATTTATTAAAATGGATCTTTCTTAGTGTCTCATCTCTTACAATGCAATCACATTTACATTTGTATGAGCAGAGTATTCTCAATGGTGTCTTCAGATTTACATCATTGATTACTTAACACAACCATTAAGTCCATTATTAATTTAATACCAGCAAATAGAAAATGAATAATTACAAAATATTATCCATTAATATGTACCTAGGGCCACAATGTTATAAATTTAAATTATCTCTGCTTATCTGTCATTTTCCTTTGTAGATACATATTATATTAACATACTCAAATACCTGAAAACTCAGATTAGCTTTATTTAAAATCATATTTTGTAGGACATCACAGCCAGAAATTGGCCCTGTGTAGGCATCTCTCTGAGAGGAATGTTAAAGTTGTCACAATTGTCATTCGAGGTGAGTTCAAGTTTATTGCTTTAAAATGCCTAAAGGAATTTCTTTCCTTAAGGTTTTATAAGTTATTCTCATAATAAAAGTTAGTTTAAAATTATTGAACTTATACTATGCATCCTGAAAATTATTTAGCTTATTAAACAGTTAGTTCATAGATATGAAATTCATTAGTTTTATAAGGTTACAAATACGCTTACTTCAACTATATATGTAGATAATCATTTGTTTACATATACAGACTCCTGTTCATGTATTCAATACATATTTATTGAGCATCTACTTGACTCCAGGCACACTGTTAAGACAGAAAATATAATAGAATCAAAATAAGCATGTCGCCTGCCCTTATAGATCCTGTTTAGCATGAGGATCACTGCTAATTCCTGCACCTGCTCTCCTGGCAGGCATCACTAATCAACAAAGACATTCTCAGAGCTTGGAGCTCCTCAACTTTGTCCTCTTTATCAGTTATTGTGAATGAATCAAAACTGGCATGGGAACTAAAAACAATTTGCCATCCTAGGTGTATTTCAAGGTGTATGCAACATGCTATTTAAATTGGATATTTCAACCCAGATACCCAGTTGATAACAAGTTGATAACAAGTACAGTTGATAACAAGAATCAAAGTAAATTTCAACAGAGACTTCTTAATTAAGTCAACTTTGAACTTTTTATTTGGGAATGGGTTGCGTGATTTTTGGGGGTCTTTTTCCAGAGGCCCCGTGTCAAGATGAAAAAATAAAGATAAAAAAGTGGAGCAAGGTTGGCCAAGTATTTTGTAGAGATAGCATTAAGACTCTCTTTATGGAGTCATCTTCTTTCCATCCAAGGCTATTGAGGGATTCTTTCATGGGAGACTTGGCAAGTTTGCAATCAAAAGGCCACAGGGCACTGGTGCCACCATCATACTAGAGAACGTTGAAGTGGCTTGTGTACAAGAGAACTGTATATGTGGGGGGAAAAATACATCGTTACCATTGTAAGTCAATGGGAGTATGAATACGGATTAGGACCTGTATTTTCCAATGAATCTTTCCAAAGATTTTCTTTCCAGGTGAGGGAACCCCAGTGAGAGCAAGCTGAAAGGATCACCAGGACAGAAATGGAGTTGAGATTGGAATCTACAGAGTCCAGAAGAACCACTGCCCAGGCAGGGGGCAGGTGTTAGAATTGATGGGACCCAGGGCATGAAACTTCAAAGACCTTGCAAAAGCACCCGCACAGGGAGGTCAGCTTTAAAACATCTGCAAGGTCTAAGAAACACAGCATCTGCTCCTAACAACAGTGGTCATGTAAGAAGTACAAATATTCTTGTCACTTTGATACCAACCTCTCCCAACCTCCAGCTGGTGGATGCAGAAAGGAAATATTTCCTCCCATGGAAGGCTACAGACTTCAGCTGAGGGGAGGAAATCAGACTTAACTTTCAATCAAGTGAAGACATCAAAAAATTATCTGAAAGAGGACATTTTATACTATTTGAGATCATATTAGTTACTGGAAGAATTACAGGCCTTTTTGCTCTCTGAAAGTGACCCCCAAAAGTTGTAGAAATTGCATTGTCACTCAAAAGCAGGGAAAGGACCCAAAGTATTGATGGTCTGAAAGTGGGACATTGGGAAATAGAAATATAGCAGTTCATCTTATGATAGCTTGTATTTATTGGACACCAATTATGCGCCAGTGTCATTCCAGGTACTGGATATATGCGGATGGAGAAAAGCATTTTAAACAACTGCTGACTCATCAAGGGTTATAGTTAAGGACTTTATGTTTGATGTTCTAAAGACATGTGCATATGGGTGGAGAGATAATAGATAGGGAGTGACCTAGGCATTCTGTTCATTTTGTGTAATTTCTGCAAAGGTTTGGTGAAACCTTAAGCCTGTTAACTAGGGAAAGTATTGTGATTCTGGTCCTCTTTGTTGACTTGACCATATATGAGTTTGTCCTCTTATCTCTGTCCTATACCAGTTTGCATTTAAATTGCTGGATTGATGTGTCATGGGTGCTAAGTTACTTATAGAACCTTTATTTCCTGCCTGAAAAGTTCAGTGTTTAAGTACTGATTTTCTTCTACCATGTATATATCTTAAAGTATAGTTTTCCTAATTTGCATTTGAATTGTTTTTTTTTTTGCAATTTGATGGGTTTTGCTTAAGATTGTTACATAAAATGAGCTATTAAAAATAAAATGAGGGACTATTACATAAAAGATTCATTTTCCTTTTCTTTCATATTCAAGACCATTGGGAAGAAATCTGGATTCTGGTGACAATTGTTTTGTAGGTTCTCCAGTAGGGATGAATGAGCAGGACTTGTATTCTATGCAGCATTGTAATACTCTGGGTAGGTGATTTATTTGGCTGCCTCCCCTAATACACTCATACACAGCCTGCCTTGTAGGCCCTCTTAGACAGAATGGAAAAAAATCACTTTGACTTATGATGGAAAAAGAAAAATGTTCATGCTGAATGCGCTATTGCTGCATCAAAGTTCTTAACTATGTAGCTGTCTTGTCTGAAAATTCTACCATTTACTTCTATAATCTTCATTTATGTGTGGTAGAACAGATTCCAAACTAATGGAATTCATATTTTAGAACTGAATTATTTTGATCATTTAGTAACAGAAAAATGAAGGTATCTTTTATTAAAACATTAAGATAATTATTAATTGGAATTTCAAATAATACATTTATAAAACAAAATTTAAAATTCTACTGCTAGATTTTCACCTATTAAAAACTCTCTATTAAAAAAGATCACACCTTTTTTCTTTTTCTTTGTGTGTGGGGGGGTGGTTACTGGGGATTGAACTCAACACCTGAGCCATATCCCCAGCCCTATTTTGTATTTTATTTAGAGACAGGGTCTCACTGAGTTGCTTAGCGCTTTGCCTTTGCTGAGGCTGGCTTTGAACTCATGATCCTCCTGCCTCAGCCTCTGGAGCCACTGGGATTACTGGCCATGTGCCACTGCCCCCAGCAGATCACACCTTTTTTCTACTCATAACATTACAACTGTTCTTCAGTTTCAATCCGTGAGCTTGAAGTATATTGGTGTTTTCTAAACTGTCACTTCAATGTATTTTAAGTTTTAGAGTTTGCGTACCAAAGAAGAGTCCTTCAATTGTCAGTGTAGTTTAGCCAATTTAAAGCCAATTTGGCTGAACAGTATTTATAATATTTTAGACTGCTTCTCCTTAGAATATTGATATATAACCTCTAACCACCAGTTTAAGTCAGTCCAACAAAAATATTATTGCTTTTTCCCTTATGAGCCAGTCATAGTACTAGTTTCTGTGTCAGCTCAAACATAGTTGTGCCTCTCAGGAGCTTGTTGTTTAATATGCTGTGAGGGAAGAGACTTGTCAACTTACAATTTACATTTTTATAATGCATAGTATGTCAGTTTGTAATGTCAGTGTGATGTGAAAGAACTGTGGTACAGATTTATGCAGAGTGTTACCTATCACTTTCTAGATTCTCATCTGCCAAATTTCTACCAGGAATAGAGTGAGCACTTTGATATGAGACAAAAAGTTATGAGGAAAGTTTATCCATACAAATAATAGCAGGGTACCAGAAGGATTGTAAGTGCTGAAGTCGTATGTATGAATGGGGAAGTGTGCATGTTAATCCTCAAGAATTATGCGTTAATAAGCAACGTATATTAAAACACTGATTAAAATCGTCTGATTAATCATAAATGCTCTAGATGCATTAAATTGAACTTTCAAAGAATTATTATCTATTTGAATCTTTAATTTCTCAAATGCTTGTAATATATTACTTGCCATTTGTTAATATTTTTAAATCATAAGAGTGATATTATTTGCACATTAAAAATGTATGTATGTAGCTAGAACTAAATGAATACATAATAAATCTTTTTTTTTCCAACAATCGGTCCTACCTTCCTAACCTTACTTTGTAGTTTAGTGATTATGCACAAGTAAATTTCAAGAGACACTGTCAGAGTACAGGGCCTGCCTTCAAGTATTTATCCATACAAGATTCCCTTTGCTACTCACTTGCAGCTAGAATTCTGAGATTCACGTAAATCAAAAACATATTTTGGGAAAAGGGAGAGGATGTCAGCCTGCTCCGATACAAGATACTTGCGTAGTGGAGGAAGCCGACACTCAAAGCTTGAACATTTGGTGAAAATACACACCTATTTGTTATAAGGCCAGAAGATTTAAGAACAAAAATTGTCCCCAGAACTCGACTTCATCTAAACATCAACATTTTTATAGGAGATGATAACCTCTAATGTTATCAGTTTAGTGAATAAATTTAAGAGATTTGGGGGTTGGATGGGTCCACAACAATTGAAACTGATGTCACCCACAGACTTTAGAAGGCCGAGATGGTTTTCTAGCCACAGAGTCTAAGTAAGATGGAAGTTTGCAGCTTGGGAGAGCATTTCAACTTAAATGAAATGTGGCCCCTCCGTTACATGTTGTCTATCTTTGTTTTTCTCACCTTCTGCTTTCCATCCTTTCCCCTGCCCTCAAAATTAGATAGAATCAAGGAATCTGAAGGCAATTGTGCTTATAGAATGTGGAGGGGACACTGACAGAGAATAGGTATGAGACTAGGACCCCAACATAAAGTAGGAAGGAGGAATGACACTATTATTAGACATCATCATTCAGAATTGTTCTTGAGTTCTACTTTTTTTTTAGGGGTTCTGTGGAAATTTTTCTGACTATAATTTGGTCTTGAATGCTTAAGGCAAATTTTTTGAGGGATGGTCTATGTGCAGGTTTTTTTTTTAATTTTAATTTTTTTAGCTTTCGTACTTGTGCAGAGATTTCTGGTTGACTCTCTGTGGATCTCTGTCACTGTCACTGTCTCCGTGGCAGAGAAAAGTATGATGCCATTTTTGTCCTGACCTTCCTGCCTCCTTTCCTTATGAGGCATTTCCTAATACAGCTCATTAATCTAAAGCTGGATACACGTTCGTTTAGTGAGTGGCTTCTAAAAGTTTTTAGACAAACTCTGTCATATCAGTTCAATACCTCTTCTCCTCATCTGACTCTCAAACATCTTCCTGTCGTCTCTTGTGAACAATTCATTATTCTGTGCAATATTTAGGCAAAGGGCCAAGAGATGGGAAGGTGAAATTGTCTGTAGAGATAAACCATAACTTAGGTCTTAGCATATTGGTAAGCTAGGTGTTCCAAACAAATTCTACAGGTTGAAATCTGCTCGATGCAATCAAATATCTTACAAATGATAGCCCATCCTTCAAAATGTACCAGCTTTACATAGAAAAGAGCCTAATTTTTTGGTGAAGATTCAGTTGTTTCTAATTTCAGGGCATTTGAACCAAGAATCTGTTATGTATATACACAAATAATCTCATCTGAACAATGTTCTTAGTGAGACTTTGGGGGAAGTATATTTTGGAATTTGTAAATATTATGAGTTTTTTTCTTTTTTTTTAAGAGAGAAAACATTCATTTCCATGCCTATTTAGATAACTCTTTAATAAAATCATCTTTTAGTTATTCTGAATATATGTTAGATAAAATCTAAATTATTTTGTAGCCTGTTTTTAAAATGCCACATATCAGTTCATAAGAGGTAATCCTTCTTTCCACATTTGTTACTCTATGATGCAAATGCTGCAGCTTCATGAATTGGCACTGATGGTTATCACAGTATTTATCACAGTATTAACATCGTTCTGCATCTCTGGTTAGTTTACATGCTTAATTATTCCTGT
Source organism: Urocitellus parryii (assembly GCF_045843805.1). Taxonomy (NCBI): domain Eukaryota; kingdom Metazoa; phylum Chordata; class Mammalia; order Rodentia; family Sciuridae; genus Urocitellus; species Urocitellus parryii. The sequence continues at coordinate 26,832,737 of NC_135544.1, read as the reverse complement.
TTCATTCCCTTCCAGGCTTTCAATTATTTTTAAATTACATGACTTTTGAAAGACAACCTGATACTCCCATCTTTATAGAAATTCCTTCTCAGAAGAGATGAATGAGCTCAACATTGAAGCCAAGACAAGGAAAAACCGAGCTGGATGTGGAGGGTGAATGCTGATGGGGACCTCAGGCCGTGACTTTTGAAGTATGTTTCTGCTGCTCACTGTGGGGCTTATGGGAATGTGCTCCATCTTTCCTTGCTTCATTTCACTTGTCAGTTAAAAAGGGCATAATATTTTTATCCCCGGCATCTTATAAGTCATTTATTTTTTGATTTCCATATAATGAACTTTGCTCCTATTGAAGTAAGTTTGCATTATTAACAAACGATACCTTCAGGATGAAAAACTCCCTTCCTATGCAGAGAGCCCAAGGGACAGCTCCACCTCCCATCTTGTACCTCCATGTCTTTCGGAATGGATGAGCCTGCTTTGTTGCCTAAAGGTCAGCCTGCAATGGATTTGCTGACTCAGCCTGAATTGATAATGTCTAAGAGTTTCAATCTACCTATTTAAAGTACCTGCTCTTTAGTTTCTAGTAGAAATAAAACCTAGGAAATTTTAGGGAAGAACAAAATATAATTTTTTTTTTGCTGAGAACTGAATCTTTTATGCATAATATATATCTTTTAGGACATCTTTATTCAATAAGCCTGATCAAAGAAGCAAGAGTTCAGATGTTACTTGCCTGCCTCACCCATGTTCTTACAATCAAGTTAAGAGACCACCCTTTCTTCTGAAAAAGGTGCTGCTTAGTGTATAGAAAGTGAGGATTTGCAAGAACTCCTGGTTAATTATTAGATTGGTAATTTTTAAAAATATCTGACCATTTTCTTCTTCCTCTAATTTTCCACCTAGTGTTTCCAATCTAAGAGACTGGGCAACACTATAAAATAAAGATGTTAAAGATATATTAGTCAATTCCAATTATCACAATATTTAAAAAAAGATTACAACATTTGTAGGAGGTAAATACATTTTTAGTCCTTATTTTTATGAAGACTAAAACCAGCTTTGGGAACTATTTTACTTACAGTTGTAAATTTTCTTCATATTCTTACTAGCCTATTTTTTTTTGGGGGGGGTGTTGGGTACTGAGGATTGAACTCAGGGGCACTCAACCACTGAGCCACATCCTCAGCCCTATTTTGTATTTTGTTTAGAGACAGGGTCTCACGATTGCTGGGGCTGGCTTTGAATTCTTGATCCTCCTGCCTCAGCCTCCTGAGCCACTGGAATTACAGGCGTGTGCCCCTGTGCTCAGCTTAGCCTAATTTCTTTATGAGTATACTATGGCTCTTGCTTAATTCTATGACTTAAAATTTACTTACTGCTTCCCAGATAAACCCAAGCACTGAACTAAATATTTCACAAGGATTATCTCATGGAATATGCTCAATAACCCTCAGAGATGGTCACTATAATTATTCTCATTTTATAGGTGAGAAGTGGTAGGTGAAAATTTTCCAAGGTCCCATCACAGGTAATTTGTAACACTGTGTGGGTTTGACTAACTTCTAGACTGCTTGAAGTTAGTCATATGGAAGTAAGTTTGGCTCATCCATTCATAAAGACATGGAGGTACATGATGGGAGGCAGAGCTGTCCCTTGGGCTCTCTGCATAGGAAGGGAGTTTTTCATCGTGAAGGTATCATTTGTTAATAATGCAAACTTACTTCAGTATGAGCATTACTTTGCAACCCTATCTGCCAAGTAACAGGGTGCAGTCATTTGTTAAACAAATGAATATATGAAGATTTAGGATTGAAATATTTCCACAAATTAAAATTTTTATATAAAATGATCAATGTATTTTGTAAAATTTATTATGTTTGGGATGTTTTACTATTAATTATCACTCATGGCTTCCCCAATATTGGTTAGATATTATTTTGTGCATCTCTCAAAGATCAAGTTTATTTTTATGGTTTTTCCTTTAAATAAATTTCTATTTTCATTTAAATAGTCCATACAAATAGTAAGAACTTCAATGAGAAAAACTAAAGTATGTATAATAGGAAATGTCTACCATCTCAGTTCCACCTTTCCCCACTATATTTTTTGTGAACAGAGTTAAACACATTCACTTCCTTAGTTTATTCTATCAGTTGGCTCATTAGATAATATGCATATTATTCTGTTAACTTTTTAATTGCTGATATTTTTTCTTTTTATAAGGTATATGGCATGAATATAATTATTTCATAAATTTGTCAAAATAAGCAAAACGTAATGTTATTGAACTAAAGAATGTCCTATTTGATGCATATTTTGTATTTTAAATTGTATTTATTAATGTATATTAATTGTAAAAATTGATGAGTTTCATTGTGACATTTCCACACACTGCATATTTTATGCTTTGATCATGTCTACCCTCTCCCTTCTACCCTCTCTTCTTTTCCCCTCTCTACCCACTCCCCCTGGGTCCCTTCCATTTCTCTAATAGTCCCTCTTCTACTTTCAGGTCATTTTTTCTCTTTAGTTTCCATGAATGAAAGAAAACAAGCAATACTTGTCTTTCTGTCTGGTTTATACTGCTTATAATGATGCCCTTCAGTTCTACCCATTTTCCTGCAAATTGCATGATTTCATTCTTTATGGTTGAGGGTACTTTATTATATAGAGAGACTATATTTCTTACATTTTTAATACATGATTTTCTGCTACATTTTCTGTTTTCTGTTTTTGGGATGCCTTTTATAGATTAAGTCCCTGATTTCATATAACATTTTTCCTTCAATATTTTTATTATTCTATATTTTAGTACATTCTTGTAACTATCCTTTTTTAAGAATATCTTTCAAGCTATTTTATTTATTAGTGTTTATGTAATAATCAAAAAATAAAATAAAAATAATATTCCTTGATCTCTAATTATGCCGGCTTAAAAACATCTGGTTTCATAATTTAATGGAAAGGATATCTCCTCTAATGTCTCTGATTGATTGCACATTTTAATCCTTCTCTGTGTATGCACACTTAACTCTATGTATTCGATTGTTTTGTTTTGCTTTATATATCTCCTTTACCTTCCACATTTACTTTAAGTGTCTCATGATTGTGACTATAAACTTATTGTCCAGGATCAAGGCATGAAAAGGTGGTGAAAAATTTGCTTATAAGGAGAATATTTGTGATTTCTGTAGCACTGTTAGGTTCATTTACCTTTTGTACCTTCAGACACTGAAATCTAAAGGTCCATCTATCTAGTATTTCTCAATCTCCTTCCCTGGTGGGCAGGAAGGCACATGAGGAAAGTATCAGCTTGGCTACTAGTATTCTGAAGTAGGAAAAGAAAACGAAGTTGGGAATCTCACAGTTTTCTATTTGGATTTCACTTAATCCTCTGTTTTCTAACCATTCCTCAGCCCAGTTCTCTACCATGTTTCGTGTCTCTTAAATCTACAGCATCCCTCAATTGTCTCCAGGCTCTGAGAGGCAGGGGTGGTGTGGTGAGGGGAAAGTCATTGACTTGCTGGTGTGGGGCCTACTCTGAATACAGACTTTGTAGCAGATTTTGCAGATGAAGTTCTTACCATCTCATGGGCTCCATGGAGCACCATGGCCCACTCATCTTTCATTGGGTGCACCACTCCAAGTAACTGGGTTGTAAACAAGTCTGCTCTACTTAGTCATTTCTCAATTCTCCATCTGTTCTCTGTCTTCCAGTTTGAACTTCCCATCTGCTATCATCTCTTTCTCGTTGTCTTTATTCTGGGTGGTATTAACTTTTCTATTCCATTTTGTCATTTAAAGGAGCTTGAAGTTGGAGAAAAGAGAATCGTGCAGAAGAGTAAACATTTTTCTTTAACAAGAAGCATACTTTGTTTATTTGCTTATTATATTATTTATTTCTTTGGTTAGAAGCCCAAAAAGAAAAAAAAAAAACCTCTCAAATCATTATAAGTTATCAGTTTAGATTAAACAAAATTTGCAAAAGCATAAGGGAGTCTTAATGATATAATTAATGTGATAATTTATATATATATATATATATAAAAATTATCACATTAATATATTATCACAATAATATATATATATATATATATATATATATATATATATATATATATATATCTTTACAAAAAATCACGGCCTGCCAATATCCAAGAAATATTTATAAAATTTTGCCATACATTCAAGCACAAGGAAAACTTTAATAATTTACTTCAATAAAAATGGTGTAAACTTTTTTCTGGTCATAAAGAAAAAGAATAAAATATATAACCAAAATCAAAAGAAATGAGAACCTTATCATGTATATCAATAATAGCAGAAATAGTAAAAGGCTAGAGAAAACAAAACAATTATTGGAACATTCTTGGTTCAATTTTTTAATTAAAAAATGGGTGAAATAGATGATTTTCTAGAAAAACATAAATTAGAATATTGATTTTACCAAAACAAGAAATATTTGATAGTACATTTATTATAAACTAAACATACTCTGTTTTTGATTGCTCAAATATTATATAATCTATTCTCTTTGGATGAGGTTACCATGTATATTACAGGAAAGGAAATTAGAAGTCATTGAACCAAATATATAACATAATAAGTATCAGTTATTTATTTAGGTGTTCAATAAATTATCTAAAAATTGGTTCCTGGAATCATTGTTTGTTTCCAAAATGACTATGGCAAACTAATTCTTGACTTTAAGTCTAAAGGATCGGAGGGTTATGCAATGTTAAGGGGTGATAGAAGATGACATTAGTTAAACTTCTCATTTGGAGGAGTGGCAGGATCTTCAGAATGTCCCTGCTGAAATTCCCGAGTAGTGAGGTGTGAAGTAACTGTAAGCACTGACCTGGCCAAAACAGTGCTCTATAACTTCTAGCAAATTCTCAGTGCTTTCCACAGGGCAAACTTTTAAACCATTTATGGCCATGTTGGTAAAAAGATCAAGAGCAAATGTGATCTCAAAGACACCCACATGACTCTAATTTGCAAATCCCAGGGTTGTAGAAGGGAAATGCTGTGGTATTTTTCTTTGGGTTACTCGCAGCTTAACACCCACAATTCTATTGAGAAAAATGGACCTATTTTTATTCCAATGGGCTCCAAATTGTTACTCTACTCATATCTTTATTACTAGACATGTCTTAATTTAATAAGTGATCTGTGTCCCTAGTATAGAGACAAATAGATTTTATAAGTGAAGATCTAAAATGTGAAATTCTAATAACACAACCAAGAATACAGTTTTATTTATTTTTTTTCTCCATCACAGATGATATTTTCTATAACTTCTGTGCAAATAACCCAATATTATCTTTTTCTGAAGAACATGATTGAAATAACAAAATCATGGTGTCCATTGATTACACAACTAGTAACAGTTTGGGGGCCACAATAATCCAATTTTACCAACAGTTACTATTGGAACATGCAAACACATACTTGAGGAAACCTCTGTAGCACATTCCTCACATGATTTGCTTTGGAAAAATCACTTTCTCAAATAACATAAATAAAATGCTTTTCTAAAATAACATTTAATTAAAAACTTGTGTCTCGGTATACATTGAACAATATCTGCATTGATACGATTTGAGTTCTGCAAAACAACTCTTTGGCATCATTATTGTTATTGTTGTCGTTGTCTATAGGAGCTATTACAGGAAAATATTATAAAACTTACTAGCCTAAAAGTTGTATACTTTCTTCCCCTCTCTGCATATCCATCATCTATGCTATTCTTCTTCTTCATCTTCATTTTCTTACTAGAAATTTTAGAGCCTAGCTTTAGTTTATTTGAAAATAGTCTTCTGCTTTTAGTGTTCCAGTTGGGTTTCAATGATATGGTATGATAATGTCTTTGTGAAATCATCATCTTTCTTTGAAGTCGATGCCGCACATTTTCAATGATCTATATTTCCCAGGTCCTGATGCAAGCCCTTCATCAATACACTTCACTGTCTTTTCTCCACGCTCCACTCTGCTTGGTTTCTTCCTCTCTCTGAATTATAAGTTATGAGGAGGCAGGGCCATTTCCAAAATCAATTCCTGGCAGGAGAGAAAGGGCCTCCATGCATCAGGAAACCATTTCAAAGGTTAACAGTTTATCCAAGGGCATTAATTAAACTTCTTTCATAAATAAGGGCTCCGTGCTGTCAAAAGGTGGAGTGCATGAAGAGACAATTCCAAGGCTGTTGCTTCCTTAAAGAAATGAAGCTCTTCACAGACAAAGCCTATTAAGCACATTCACTTTCAGATTGTTAGATGTAAAAAATGAGAGGGAGACACACAGGCAATGAGAGCCCTTCATTTCAGGAACAAAGACTGCCTTCGATATTCTTAGGCACTGTGGTCTTGTCTCAGAAAAACTCAAAGAGCACTGAAGATGGGAATAATTAAGCAAATGATTGATACCAAACTAAAGATGATTTTTTTTAGGTTCATTTGATACCAATTTCCTTCAGGGAGAACGTCTGTTTATTCCTTCTAGCATTGATCCCTGTGTGTGAAATAAAAAATGACATAGTCTTTGTTAACCAGTTTTTTAAAAAATTAGAAAATTTTCTTTCTTAGACTCTAACTGATGAGATTCTTTGCCATCAATGGAAGGGAGATATGGAAAAATTATAGAATAAATTAACATTGTCACTTTAGTCATAGGATTTTCCTATGCTAGGTCTGCTACTAACATTTGACAAAATAACATCAAGGGCAAGAGAATAAACAACCTGATTTTTGTTGTCACATGGGTGCTAAGCTGCATCAAGATGAAGTGCAGATATTAGAAAATTCTAAGAAAATATTGGGCAAACAGGGACGTGGAACAGTTTATCCACTCACGAGGCTGTATAGTATTACATGTTTCTAAAATATGAATGAGAGATCTGTCATAGATTTGATTGTATGATAAAGAAACAAAAATCAGCTTAATATTTAATAAAATTTCAAATGATTACTTAATTACATACACACACACACACACACACACACACACACACATACACACACTCACACATATCTATCTCAAATTACTTAGCCTAGCCAAGTGCAGACATGATAGCTGCTATATTTTCCAAAGAACGATTGGCCTTAGAGTTGCAGACATTGGTTTTCAGTCAGAACTCTTTCCTTTGCATCTATGTCCAATGATTATCCATTTCCCCTTGGGTCTGTCCTTTTTTCTCAGTGGCTCACAATCCCTGAAGAAACAAATAACTGGGGCGGCAAAATGGAAGAAACAAATAAAGTAGATTATACTCTAAGTGAACAGTGATGTCCAGGACTAGACATAACTTAGTGAATAAAAGTCAGAGAGGAAAGCAGAAGTCTCTGACTATTGGGTAGTAAGTATATTAGTCAACTTTGTGTTACTATAACAAAATATCTGAGATAATCAATTTAAAAAGAAGAAACACAAATTTTGGCTAATTTGTGTTAGATTTGGAGGTTTTTGTTTATGGTCCATTGGCCCTATTACTTTTGGGCCTGTGTTGAAGTAGTACATCAGGGCAGGAGCCTGTGGCAGAGGAAACTTCTCCCCACACAGCAACCAGGAAGCAAAAAGAAAAACACAGTAGGGATCAGGGTCCCATAGTTCCTTCAAGGTCATGCCCCTGTATAACTAGAGGATTTCCATCTAGTCCCCACCTCTTAAAGGTTTCACCCTCTCCAATTGCACGTGAATCAGGGACCAAGGCATTAACACATGCACTTTTAGGAGTCACTCACTCAAACTATAGCAGCCGGATGCAAAGGATGGCATCACACAGAATCTGAAACTCCACAGGGAGAGTTAGGACCCAACATACAGAGAATTCAGGGAAAGAGAGATGGGAAGGAGTTTCAGGGACTGGGACTTGCTTGTTTTCCTATCCAGAGTATATGTTTTCTGACTGAGACAGGATTGTCCTAAGGGCCAAATCAAAGTGGATGGGAAATTTTGTTATATTTAGACAAATAACATCCAGTCTTCTCTTAATACAGGGAAGTTGGGATTAAATGTGGGGGATAATACTACAATTGAGGGAAATATCTCACTAAAGGATAGTAAGGAAAATCAGGACTCAGGGAGAAAGTGGGGTTGGGAGCCATGCAGCATCCCAGAGCTCACTACCCCAGGAAGACCCGGGATCATTAAATACAAAGAATGCACTGCAGAGCTGCAGAAGTCAGGTGGGGGAATCCAAGAACCCAGAAGAGAAAGGCATAAAAATAAAAATCCTAGAAGACTGATGAATCCCTGACAATTCTGACCAAGAAAAAGAAGACTCAAATATAAAATATTCTGAATGAAAAAGAAATCAGACTATGCCTAGAGATTAAGAAGATAATAAAAACACTATTAGCAACCGTGTTGTTGAAATGGACAAGTTTCTGGGAAAATGGAATGTGTAGAAATGATTTAAAGAGAAATAAAAAGTACAAACTGTTCTTTAACCATGAAACAAATTAATGGCTCAAATCTTTCTTGGAGTGAAACATCAGGATCAGATTGTTTTATAGGGATTTCTAGGAAGTATTTAAAATGTGGGTTTTTTTTTTTTTTTACTTTTTTTACAAATACTTTTAACAAATAGAAAAGAGGAAGTATATAGTTAATTTTACAAGGAAATCTGACTCTGATATAAAAAAGCACACTGACATGTAAAAGAAGAAATTACTGGTCAATTTCTCTCATGTGAAAGTTCTAAACCCCAAGTGCAAACTAGAAAAATCAAATCAAATGTGTATTTAAAAATTCAAGACAAAACTGAGTTTATCCTAGATATCCAAGATGACTTAATATTAAAAAATAAATGTAATTCATATTAATAAATATATAGACAGTGAATAAAATCAATATCTAGCACTAGCTTATTAAAAACTCAGAGAAATCTGACTATAAAAATATTTAAACTTGTTCAACTTAAATTTTTCCAAGATATACTAGAATCCTGCAGCTATTATTAGCCTGATCTCTAAGAATTACTTAAATAATTACTTTTATTAAACATTTAAAAATAAAGGCAATACACAGAATTTTTGAGTCTCTTAAGACAAATTCAATATTTTAAATTTCTCATTTAGGATAATGCGGTGTGATTCATTGGGAATGACCTTGGGATAGGTCCCCTGAGGTATGAATTTTGCCCTTGTATTACTGCTAACAAGCTAAGTGACCTTTAGACTTATTTGCATCTTTGCTTTTTAAGAGAATGAAGAAGTTGAATCATATAATTTTTATGATTCATTTTACCTTTGTAGAGTTTTGATGTTCTTTGGGTTAGAGAAATATAGTATTTTTTTTTACATTTGTGATTTATGTATGATTTCTGTGTGCTGTATTTTAATGAATTTATCAAATAAAAGACCTTTGACCATTTTGGTAAATTGTTTGGAATCAGTTGTTCAACACAATATGATCTTAACAATTGAAACCTAATAACAACCATGATCCAAAATTCAAGTGATACTGAAAAGCATCCTAATCTGAACATGGGATACTTCGATATGGCCATTGTCTTGTGAATATCTTGAAAAATGTGTTTTGACATGAGGGTATTGGAACACTGCTTTTCTGATGAAGTTCATATTTTGAAATTCACATCAATTCCATGATTAAAAATAAATAACACACCATTAAACCTTTTAAGAATATCACTAATTTCTGTGTGCAAAATAAACCCCCTTGGGCCTCTGATTTTTACCTGCAACTTGAACTCATTTCTCCCAGAAGCAGACTCTATCTCCCAGGATCAAAATTAGAAAAACTCCTGACAATTTGTGAGCACTGAGTCAATGGGTTTTTTAATGAGTGATCATCAGAATCTTATATTCTATGCCAATTTCTTGTTCTCATTTTTTGCAGTGATGGGAATCAAGCCCAGGGACCAGTGCCTGATAGGCAAGCATTCTATCACTGAACTACATTCTCAACCTTGTCTTCCCTTTTTCAAATTGTGGAGTCTCTATTAATAGGCTCAAAACTGCTCTGTACCCACAGTGGTTGAATTAACAAAATAATTATTGCATTCAACATTATAGTTGTTAAAGTAAATCACAAGGAATGTTCAAAACAAAAAGGACACTTAATAAATGCAACTAAATGCTGTCATATAATTTACGTATGCATTTTAAGTAAAGTTAAGAACATAAATACAAAAAAATAAAACTAATTGGGCACTCTGCAAAAAGGAAGTATGTATAAATTGAAAAGACAGGCTCCAGTGACCCTACCCCTTGGTACTCAGGCCAGTGTGCAGATCCCTCTCCTTCCATGTTAGCCGAATCAGGTGACTTTCTCCTAATGAATAGGATACATAAAAAGTGATGATGTCATGTCACTTAGGATTAGGTTATAAAAAGAGAGTGATTTGCAATCTCATCTCCATTGCTTTTTCATTTTTGGTTTCAATCTGCCATGTTGTGAGCTTCCCAAGAGAAAGGCCCCTTTGGCAAGGAACTGGAGGAGGCCTCTAACCAATAATCAGAAAATGAAGTCATCAACCCGGCATCACGCAACCCGGCATCACGCAAGACATGGATCTACTCAACCATCACAGGAGTGGGTTAGAAAGTGGATCCCTCCCTTTGTCAAGCCTTCAGATGAGAACACACACATGACCAAGATCTGATTACAATCTAAGAGCTTGTCTCAGGGACACCCAGGTAAGCTGCTCCCATCATTATTGCATTTGAGTCCTAAGGTTTGAGGATTTGCTGTGCAACAAAAGATAACTAACAGAGTCAGGAATGAAATTAACACATGGAATACATGTTGGTATTGGGTGGTTGATAAGACAGTTGTGAGAAGCAAGCCAAACTCTGTTTCTAAGTTAATGGAAGAGACAAAGCAAAGAGAGACACAGGGCTAATTGCAAGAAACCCAGAGTCTGTAAGATAGATACAATTGAATTGTAGGGGAGAATCATAGCTTTTCTTCATTTTAGAGCTGGAAGAAATGTTTCCCATTAGTCTTCTTAATGTGATGAACTGGGGGATGAGTTTAATACCACTGTAACAATGAATAAGAAGTAGTGCATGGGCTCACTCTCAATGTCCATCTCTTCAGAAAGGACAAGAGCAGAGTGCTAGAACTTTGTTTCTTTTAACAGGCTACAGAAACCGTGTAAATACCCATCATTCTGATGATCATGGTTAACCTTAGGGTAAAATGTCGAAAATATTAGATCTATGGATGAAAGGATACATACTAGCCTTATTCTTCATAAAAATTGGAGAGCATAAACTTCAAGCTTGTAATCAAAGACAAGAAATAAAAGTAAAGATATTTTTCTTGCAATTTGAAAAGAGGTGTGTGAATTAAAAAAAAAAAATCAACCAGGAAAAGGAGTAGAATCAAGCCCTGCTTATTAAAGTGAAGCACAGTATTTTCGGCTTGTCTTGCCTCACTGGTTTAGACCAGGTACCTCATTAGGAAGTAGTTTTAGAAAGTGGGGAAAAGGTGAGCAGTTCTCATCCTTCAGCAACTGTTCCAGCCAATGTCAACAACCCATAAGGACGGTTAATCTTGTCTGTGAAATACAATAGGCCCACAGTTGCCTGCCAAAGCTGTATAGTTTCAATTGTATGAGCTCCTCTCCTTGCAGCTGCTCATTTTACTCCAAACTGGGAAATAACTGTATAAGGCGTTCAGAAATGAATAGTATCAGTTTTCCTTTACCCACCAGAAGTGTATGCAATCAGCTCTCCATCTTTGAATTCAACTAGCCATGGATCAAAAACATTGGAGAAAAAAAAAAAAAAAAAAGAATTGTTGCATCTGTAGTGAACTTGTACAGACTTTTTTTCTTGTTTTTCCTTAAATAATATAGAACAACCACCATTTATAAAACATTTATAGTGCATTTGGTATTACAAGTAATCCAAAGATAATTAAAAGTATACAGGAGAAGGTGAGTAGGATCTATACAAATATTGTGCCATTCTGTACAGGAGATTTGAGCATTTATGGATGTTAGCATCCAAGAGGGTTCTTAGAACTAATTCTCTATAGATGCCTAGGGATGACTGAATATTCTTAGAAGGACAGTTCTTACTTTCTGCAAGCCCAAATAATCTTATTCCATGTACTACTAATGACTAGGTAACAGTTTTTCATTTAAAAATAGTTTTATAAAGTCTGCTGTCTTTTCCATGTAACCAAAGGGAATATGAAATCATGGGGATTTATGGAGGGAGATTTGTCAGTCTTGCTTATTTACTTGTACTGTGAGATATAAATTGAATTTGAAGCTGTTTCTTCAGGAATAAGTTATTTTGCTATCAGATAAGTTCATGTTCGTGGATCAGACATGGATAAGGTGTTTCTATTAGAGCCATGTTAGTTGTAGGAGAGTGCTCTGAGTTCTAGGATAATGGTTTGATTTTTGTGTGTGTGTGTGAAAACTTGGCTTCTATTTCTAACTAGCTTATTAGAACATCCTTGATCTACTGGATAGTGAAAGTCATTTCACATAAAACCAAATGACCTGAGGACCACGGAACTACCTATTACAGCCATTTTAACAACCAGCAGGTTATCACGTGATTGCCACAGCTTTTGGGATCATTAGTAATTGAAAATACAGGCTAGAAGACAAGGCTGAAATGTCATGGCCACTTCATTGTTTGATGAACTCCATGTGACCTTACTCATTGGTGACTGTGGAATTTTGATGTTTGAGAAATCACCAAAATGTCAAGGAAAAACACAAAATTGTAGTTAAGTTTTAAATCTGGCATTTGTAAATGGAAATCAGTCATCTTAATTTCTTAGTCAATTTCTTCAGTAATTAGGTAAGGATGCCCATCAAATATGGAAATGCTCACTCTTCTGATACCTGAAATGTGTTGACAAACATTCAAACATGTGGAATAAACTGACTAAAATTTAGCTGAACTTGGAGAATGAATGCTCTGCCTCCTATATTTATCACTGTTATGTTTCTTTCTTTCTTTTTAAAAAATGATTCTATTTATTTAGTAACTAATCTGGGGTATTCAGTAATTTGCAGTGGGTCTCTTTATCATTAGTGTGAATTAACAAAATGCGTCTGTTTTCCTTAGTAATTAGTGTGAGAAGGAAATAAGGGAAAGACAACACTTTCTGAAGGCTGCTCAATACTACCTTTATTTTCATTTAATGTCTATTAGCTAAATATGGAATTTTAATTTCCTCCCTAATTATTGAGAAGTCTTTTGCTAAATAGACCTATCCCCCAGGCACAATTGCTCATTTTCACTGTTTGTATTGCCACTTCACTTTTTTAAAATGTGTTATTTATATACTTGCAGAGTAATTCACACACATTTCTATGGGAAAAAAGGTAAAACAAACAAACAAACAAATAACCATAAATAACTTAGCCTTCTTCTTTCATCTCTTTTGGTGCTTCTTGCACACCTTTCAAAAACTGATAGAAGGGAATATGTTTTGCAAGAAAAAATCATGTTTAACTGAAGTTACTTCTCAGCTTTTAATCAGTATTGCTTGTCCCATAATGGCTAATGGTTTTTCTGTCTTTACCTTGGCATGGAAGATCAGAGCTATTCCAGTTTGCACACCTTTTACTCTGGAAGACTTTGAAGATTCTATGGGAACTGAAACTTTTTTCTTAACTTCAGTACCAATGAATATTTTCAGGACAGGTAGAACATCTGAATTTTTTTTTTTTTAAAGAGAGAGAGGGAGAGAGAGAGAGAGAGAAAGAGAGAGAGAGAGAGAGAGAGAGAGAGAGAGAGAGAGAGAGAGAGAATTTTAATATTTATTTTTTAGTTATCGGTGGGCACAACATCTTTGTTGGTATGTGGTGCTGAGGATCGTACCCGGGCCGCACGCATGCCAGGCAAGCGCACCACCGCTGAGCCACATCTCCAGCCCCGAACATCTGAAATTTAAGTTAAAATATCCCTATGGTGTGCCTGCACCTAAATCATTCTAATAATTGAGGAAATGACTTGTTTTCAGTTAAATATCTATATTGCCAACAAAATGATAATGATGACAATAACAGTGAAAGTGATGCTTTACTCATTTTGAAATATGCTCTAGGCTTTCATCCATTCTGAAATGGGTTCTAGGTAGATTATGATTGTTTTCAAATGAGAAAAATATGGTATGACCTGGTTAAGGAATTTACCCAAGGGCTGATAGCTAGTAAGGAGAAGGTTAAATTAATATTTTAAAACTTACCCATTATTGGTTATCATTTTTGTTTTTTTGGGGGATATTAGTTATGCAAAATATTTAAACTCATATCGACGTGTTCAAATGGTTGCCTTAAGTTTTCTGTTTGGTTTATCAAGAGTCAGCTGCTGAAAGGATTTTGCAATCAAGAGTTATGCTTTGTACAAAGAAGAGTTTGAAAATCTCCAAATTTTAATCAAACATCTTGCTAAGAAGTTAAAGTGGGCTGGGGTTGTGGCTCAGCAGTGGAGCGCTTGCCTAACACGTGTGGGGCACTGGTTTCAAACCTCAGCACCACATAAAAATAAATAAAATAGAGGTATTGTGTTCATCTACAACTAAAAAAAATATTTTTTAAAAAAAGAAGTTAAAGTAAGGAAGATCTTAGTCTTCTTATTTACAAAAAGGGAAAAAAGATCTTTATGCCTAATAATCTGCTGTTCCTCATGTGGATCTCATTGAAAACCTTGAGGGAATCTTCCTTGGGTGCCACACAAGGATTGTTCAGAAACTTTTTGAGTAGCGCTGTGTCCACCATAGATCCCACAGTCTAGAAGGTTGTAGGTGCCCTTCAACCAGTTCTGAGGAGAATGAGTGAACTTAGATTAAAAAAAAGAGAAAATATCATTTGTTTTGTGTTTAGACTATTAAACTCACTATTATCAACTACACATATGGTGATCTATCTACAGATATTAACAGTATAATATCTCAATTATTAACCATGTCAAGATTATGAACAGTCAAGGCTTACTCTAAATTGCCAATTAGCATTTGAAATGTTGAAAAGATAGTGTTGTAAAAGGACTCATTTAATCACTAAAAATGAAGATACAGAAGACATTCTTATTTAGTTATTTTTAAAAACTTCAATTGCATTATTCCCATTTATACCTATACTTATGCATTTTATTCATCTTATCGATCATATACAAAATAGAAAATGAAAGTTATAAATTAAAATATATTCTTGCATTCCTATTAGACTCTTTTGTAACTCCTTCCTTTTCTTGGGATTTTAGATTCCAAAATGGGGACCAATGCTTAATCCAAAATTTGTCTTTATAAACAGCTGATATAGGGGCTGGGGTTGTGGCTCAGTGGTAGAGCGCTCACCTAGCACATATGGGGTGATGGGTTCAATCCTCAGCACCACATAAAAATAAAATAAAGGGTTTGTGTCCAACTACAACTAAAACAAAATATTTAAAAAAACCACAAATAGCTGATACAGTTTATATACATAGCTTATATACAAAAGTTATAATTTGGTCATTTTAGTCTTAATTATACCATGTTAGGGAAGCTGTGGGTTTTTTCTAGAAAAGTTACCAATATGATATGAACTTATTATTTTTAAAATCCCCAAACTGTAATATAAACTAGATTGAAGTGAAAACTTTCTTCTTCTTCTTCTTTTTTTTTTTTTTTTGGTGGTGGGGAGGTACCAGGGATTGAACCCAGAGGCACTCGGCCACTGAGCCACATCCCCAGCCCTATTTTGTATTTTCTTTAGAGACAGGGTTTCACTGAGTTGCTTAGTGCCTCACTTTTGCTGAGGCTGGCTTTGAACTCGAGATCTTCCTGTCTCAGCCTCCCGTGCTGTTGGGATTACAGGCATTGTGCCCAGAAAAACTTTCTTATCAGTACAGTGTGTCAGCCATACAACTTCTTTAGACCTTTCTCAGAGAGGTGATCCAAGTATAAACTGGAAAAATGAAAGACATTTGAATGGTATTTTCCTGACAATTTGTAGTCACCTTCTTGAAAAATATTCTCTACTGCAAGATGAATGGGGAGACATTAAATGCAGAAAGAAACTGCAAAGATGAGTAGGAAAAGAACAGAGAAAGAGGAGAGCAGAATGTCATAGGAACAGAAAGATCTTCAGGGTGTTATCCACTCCTGAGAAATGTAGAAGACTAGTCTGAGGCTAGAGAAAGACCCAGGAAGCCCCTTTCCTTCAGTCACCCCCTGGGAAGATGATGGTTCTTCCCTGGCTGGATGGGTTGGTGAATTGCCCAAAGTGCAGCTGAAATATATCTCCTGGAGGATCCTGGAACATGCCTTGCATCTGTGACAGTGACAAATAATCCTTGCAGAACATTGAGTGATGGTGGAAAACTGGAAATTCCATGCTTTGTGGCTCACACACTGCAGAATATATGTCTATCGATCTTTTCTTCTTCTAAGACAATGTCCCTTTGATACATCTGACTGCACACTTGAAAAGGGTGGCTTTTATTTTTATTTGACTTGGTTTTCCAAAAAGTAATAATCTATGGATTCCCCTGGGGATTAGTGGTTGTCACTCCAAGTGTGATGTTCCATATACCATTGGAACCCTAAGACTATTGGCATCCCTGACACAAGAGTGACACACACATTCCAAGGAGGATTTATTCTGTTTTCCTCCTCCCTTCAGGGACAAAAATCACCAAACCAAGAAAATAGTAATAATAAATTCCACTAAAACTTGTATTCTCATTCTCAATAAAGAGAGAAAAGTTCATGAATATAATCCACTATTGATGCTGTTCATCATCAACCTCATCATAAAAATGATGCCAGATAAAAAGATAATCACATCTATGTATAACTGTTAGCTTAGTCCTTTTAATAAAATTCATATTAGGTCTTTTGGCTTTATTGAGGCATGATTGGCAAATGAAAAGTGGATATATTTCAGGTGAATAATGTGATATTTTGATATATGTATATACTGTGAAATGATAACCACATTCAACCTAATTAATATATCCACCACTTTGCATAGTTACCTTTTATTTTATTTTTTTTGTAGTGAAAACACATAGGTTTTATTCTGTTAGCAGATTTCAAGTCTATAATGTATTATTAACTTCAATAACCATGCTGTGCAGTAGGTCTCCAGAATGTATTCATCTTGTAAGTAAAAAGTTTGTTCCCTTCATCTAAGTGCTTCTCTTTTTAATGGTTGAAAACAAATCAACAAAAGTTAGATTTTTTCCTGCTTTTTATGTAGTTTTAAAAATGCAGCATAAATATATTTGATAAATACTGCTTTTATACATGTGGTTTCTGGCACATGAAAATAATCTTTCACTAGCTATTTTTAAGCCTCTGTTTTCTTGATGCTGATTGAATTTTAAGGGAGAAAATAAACAAAAAAAAATATTTAAGGCTATTATCTCAAGACAAGTGTTTGCAGTCTTTTAAGTTATTATGTACATGATGAATTGCATGAGAGGCAACAGTTACCCAAAGCAAAGGAAGAGTCTTCTGCAATATTTGTGTTTTATTATTCCCCTTTGACACCTGTCTGATTCCTAGTGTGAAATAAATTTTTGGCTCATTATTAGTTAATTTGAATCTATTTTGTGGTTTATATGAAATAAATTCTATTAGGGATGTATAATCTAGAAAGTGCTCATGGTACTTTGTCATCTTTCAGGTGATATATAATTTTTTTCACTCAGGGTTACATTTCTTAAAAAGAGAATGCTACCAAATTTACCTGTGTTCTGGGTGCTAAGGAAAGAGGGAAAGGTTACTCAGTGAAATGAGGAACAGCTTCGAAAACCTGATATAAAAACTAGCTCATGTCTTAAACCTTAAAAAGTTAGAATTTCTTAAAAATTGAGTAGGAAATTAATATTTTGGGTTCAACTTCTATTTGTTTTCATTTCATGAAGATTAGTGGTTATAAAAGACTCAAACTTTACAATTAAAAAGACCTTAGAAATAATTGATTTCCAAATCCACAAAGATAGTTAAAAGGTACTTTGTGGAAAGTTGTTTCCCTGCTGATTTATTCCTTTCTGGCTTTAAATATGATTGAAAATCACAGTCACGCATCTTCTCTTCTCCGAGTCAATCCTACTCCAACCTTAGGATTTGGGGTATATCCTGGTAAAAGCTTTCATATTCTTACAAGTCCTGCCTCCCTGGCAGAAGATAATTGTTGTAATGACGTTGATGAGATGATGATGATGATGATGATGATGGTGATGATGATGATGATGATGATATGATCATAATTAAGACAGTCAATACTTGTTGAGTGCTTATAATAAGCCATGCACTCTTTGAAGACCTGAGTGTGTATAAGTTCATACACAACAGTGCTTTGGGATACTACAGAAATTATCTCCATTTTCTAATAAAGAGATGGAATTAGAGAGATTAGCACTTTATCAAAGATCACACATCTTCTAAGGGACAGAGAAATGTGTCTCCATGGTCTTATCTAGTCCAGAGCAGTATTCAGTAGGCATTAAATTTGTGCAATCACAATATACTTGTTGGCTCATATTTGGGAACATGAAACAATCCAAACCTTTAGGAGCTGTGTCCTGGAATTTTTCAAATAGTATATGGAAAAAAACAACAAAAACTTTTTCTGTTGGCCACAGTTGCAATAGGCCATATTTCCTGCTGGGCTGAGAAAGTTTGTCTGTGAGAATGAAGGTAACATGAGAGGAATAGAGATCTCTATGGAGAGAATATCATGGTGTGAAGACCTGACTCTGAATTTGTATACCTACTATCCACTGCAAAGGTTTTAGTCAATTCAATTGTCCTCCTTTCTCTTTCTGTGTGCAAATCAAAGGGAATTGCTTAATTTAAAAAAAAATAGAACTAATAGCTAATTCCTGCTGAGCTTTCATGATGAGATAGGTATGGGGAAAATGTTTTTTTATTTTATTTCTAATCCTAATGATAATCAGATGCAGTAGGTGCTAGATTCAGTTCTCATTTTACAAAAGAAAAAAACTAAAGCATAGAAAAGTGAAGTAACTTGCCCACAAATAGATATATGGTTAATACCCTCTGTAATTGTCAAAGGTAGAACTTGGTTCTGTTTGACATTAAAACTCAGCATGTAGCTCCAGGTCAAATTATCTCCATATAACCCAAGAATGACTGCACAGAAATCTTTTATTGATAGTTAAACAAAATCACCCCTGAGTGATTCAAAATAGTATAAGAGATAAATGTTTTAAAAAATATCTTCTCTGTGAGTTGACAAGATGTAGGAGAGAGAGAATTGACACTAGCAAACATTCATAATAAAAATGGTGATCAAATATATATTTAAACATTAATTATGCACCAATAGTAATAATAATGATTAATATCTTCCTGAATTTCAATGCACTTTATCTGGTGTGTGTGTGTGTGTGTGTGTGTGTGTGTAAGTGATCTTGATTTATCTTCTTCCAAATCACATAAGGGTATTTTTAATGTGTGAGAAAATAATAATTTATAAAAAATTAAAACTTGAAATAATCATTAAATAAATTGCATGGGTGTTCCATTGAAATGACAGTTTTGGAAAATAATCCCAGTCTTTTGATTCTGAGTCTCCTGTTGCTTTCTTATAAGCCTGTGGTAAGAGTGTTATGCAAATACAAATTAGCCCTCATTCTAAAAGGCGAAGCCGACTGGAAAATATGTACACAGTGACTGATGAGCAGTCAAAATTAAGCTCGAACTGAAGTTATATAAAAACTCTTACTATTCTTTTAAAATAAATCTTATTCAATTGAAATTGAAGTATAGGGTTTGGATAATTATGGAATTCTCTTCACATGTGCATTTATTATTAATGTTCTCTATGGTCCAGCCAAACCCTTGTGATTCATGAAGAGCAATGGCAACCACAGAAGTTGGTCTCCACAATATGCAAGTCTGTCTAAAGTGCATGTTAAGCATTTGCAAGAGTTGCAGCATGCTGTGCCATTAATCCTCTGTGCTGCTTTTGAAGTGTGAGCCATTGCAGTTATTCAAGTCCATTTCTCTGTGGCTTCAACTAGACAGCAGATTCCTTCAAATTAACTGCAACATGAGACCTCGAGGGTATCATGAAGAAAAATATGAAATATCCTGAAGTGGTTAGTGCTTTTATTCCTCCTCTTGCATCCATTTGGCAAGTTTATGCTGATTATCTCTATGCCAGAATCTAGATTCTGGTGCTATAAGCAGTGAATGAAAAATAGGCATGGACCCCCATCCCAACATGGAGAGAAGCAGACCGGAAGCAATCTAAACAAGGACAAATTATTCTGGTGCTCTGAGGGGAAGTATTTGTTATTGGCGCTGTGGTAATAGCGCCAGAGAACTGTTTTTTGGGAGGAGATGTGGAGGTTTAAGATCGCATGATGAGACAAGTTGATCTCATGAAGTTCCAGGGCCAGAGTGTTCTTGGCACAAGGAATGGCTCAGGCAAAGTCACTGTGACAGAAAGGCACACGTTGCATTTAAGGAGCTGAGAGTAAGCCTCTGGCTGTGGAACTATGAGCCAGCTCAAAGAAGAGTGGAGAAGATGCATAGAGAGGGGCAGGCTTTTATTGGGATGAGAAGCCCCAGGAGATTTTTAAAGAGGGGATAACATATTGATATATATCCTAGCTTAGAGGTAGGAAAACTTTGTTGGTAATGGGCCAGATAGTAGATATTTTTGGCCTGTGGCTCATGTGGTCTCTTCTGTGACTCTTCAGTTCAGCAGCTGTTGTGTGAACAAAATCGTAGGCAATATGTAAATGAATGGGCCTCAAAGTGTTTCAACACGACTCTATTTATTGGAACAATAAAGTAGAAATTTTGTTATTAAACTTCTTCTAAGAGATTATAGTGATGGTTATGGAAAGGAAACAATGTCACGATGATCAACAAATATCAGAATCTCCTGTGCAGTGGGGCAGGCGTACTCTCAGGATGGGGTCATGTGCAAAGAAACACCAATCCTACACCCAAATACACTGGTAAAGCATTTGTAAATCTTTAAAGTCGTGCAAAAATGTAATGGACAATTCTCCTTAAACAAGACCTCCTCCAAATACTGGTTGAGTTTTTTTTTTTTTTTTTTTGAAGAGTATCTCACATCTATCTGTTCCCCTCTCCAAATTTCTCCAGACTCACCAAATTAAGCCCGTGCTGACTAAACTTTTTACCCCCACTAAATTCTCAGAATCTGTTATTTCCTTTGTGCCAGGACTTCTCAGCATCATTGACCTCACTGCTTTTTAAATTATCTGTAATCATGAACATGTCTACTTTTCCTCATTCCCTGTTTCCAATTACATGTACTGTAAATATAATTCCTTGTGAACACCTTTAACTCCCTTGCTACCGCTTCTCAGTGTTTTTTTTTTTTCCATGACCAGTAAAATCTCTAACTTGGTAAAATCTTATTATCTATGTACTAAAAGTGGCCGAAGAACAACACATACTGGTTGCCTGAGCTCTAAAACTGTGCCCACAAGTTTCAATCCTAGATTTCGACATTTTAACACTTTTGCCTACACAGTTTGCTTGTGCACATTTTTTTTTTTTTGGCAGGGGGGTGGTTACTGGGGATTGAACCCAGCGACACTTGACCACTGAGCCACATCCCTGCCCTATTTTGTGTTTTCTTTAAAGACAGGGTCTCACTGAGTTGCTTAGTGCCTCGCTTTTGCTGAGGCTGGCTTTGAACTCGCCATCCTCCTGCCTCAGCTGGCCGAGCTGCTGGGATTACAGGCATGCGCTATGGAGCTTGGATGCTTGTGCACTTTTTGAAACAATTTGTCATCCTTTCCTCTCTTGAATATCTCTCTTGAATACCCAATAAGTAGTGCTCTTTTTCCTGCATCTCACTTTCCCATTCTCTTCTGAATAATAATTCAAACCTTACAAAAGCCCTCCCTTGAGTACACTGACCCACAATATTCTACTTGTTGGATAAAAACTTAATGTACACTTATTGGGTAAAAGTTTTAAGATGTAGAGAATGGTGAGATCTAAAGTTCTGAGAAGAATTGCCTTTAGTGGAAGCCAGAAACCTTCATCCACTATGAAAAGGGAAGATAAATTGTGTGGATAGAGATAGAGGCATCTAGACAGATTTGATGCTATTGGTTAAATGTTTGGCCAGGTCAATAGCTGAATTTGTAAACCATGTGCTAACTATTGCCCCATTTCTCCAATCCTTTAATCCACCTTTTCTTTATAGTCTGTTCTATTCAGGCTTCTATCAGCACTACATCCCTGAAGCTGCTCTTGTCCAGGTCACCAAACATATCAAAAGTGTCAAAGGTGGATTTCGTGTTAGCCATTTCAGTGATCATTTCTCTGTCCTGAACATACTTTACCTCTCAGACATGATTGACATCAATGACACATCCTTTCTTTTTTTAAGGTCTCGTCTCCATCGCACTACAATTCAATGCCTTTCTTTTCCTTATTTTATTGATCACTGCATCCTTCTAAGCCTGAATTGTCTCCTCTTTTTGTGCTGACTTCCTTAGTACTGGGGTCTCAGAATTTAGTTCAACATCCTGTAGTCCTTAGTACTCAAATGCTTTTTCTAGAATATCACATCCAATATTGATATTTTAATATGATTCATATGTTAATAAGTGAAGTATTGATATCTTCATTTTAACATTTGCAGACTCACATGGTCACCTGCTAACTTGACATTGCCATTTAGATGTCTAATAGCTTAATATTCATTTGGCCAAAAGGAAACTTGTTGATTCTTTTATCCCCCAATTTATTTTTTCTCCCATCTTTCTATCCATCTGGTTGCTTAAGACTAAAATCTAGGAACCACCTTGACTTCTTTTTACCTTCATTCTCCATAGCCAATCCAATGCTAGGTTTTGTTAATTCTATTACCAAGATGCCTCTGGTATTCACTTCTCTTTTCATTTCTTGCAATCTTATTATTCCACAACGCTATAATCATCACATGGAATGCAAAAGCAGCTTTCTAATGAATGCCTTGTTTTCAGTCTTGCACCAATTAATATGTTGAATTTTTATTTTTATTTTTTTACAAGCTAACGTAATTCTTTTAATAGCCAAAAGAAGATTGCATTCCATCATGTCCTGCTCAAAAATTTTCAATGGCTTCTGCTATTATTAGATTGTAATGAATTAAATTGAAATCCTTTAGCATGACCTACAAGATTGCTCTTTTTTTCCTTGTCTTTATCTCTATTTCTCTCCCTCAGTCACTACTTTCTAGCTAATAGGTACTAGCTGTCTTGTATCATGACCTTGTCACCTTACAAAGGCCTCTACAGACCTCTCAATTTAAAGTAATTCATTTTTAGTTAAGTTTTAATATTATTATTCTGTAATACTATTCCAGAAGCCATTAATCACATCTGAAGTTACTTTTTTTACATCCAAGTAGAGACTGCTTCTGTTTAGCTTCCTCAGTGTAATCTACACCTAAACTATGTATAGAGAAATATAAGAATGCAAAAAGTATTTATGACCAGTACTGCTTTTCTAGATTTCCAACATTTCTTATCTTTATCTTTAACCTGTACAACAAAGGCCTCAGAGCTGGTCATGCAGAAAGAGAATACTCCTCTTTCGACAGAAGATAAGAAAAGCTTGTGACTGTATTAATATTTCATTTCAATAATTGCTGATAGAACCACAATTTATTGTTTTATGATGTGTTTTTGTACATCCTCTATTTTACCCATTCAAACACCTTGAAATGTGTGTCATTATAACAGAATATGTCTTTTGCCTGTATGTTATTGGCAAAACATACAGAAGCCATCCTCTCCTGATTCTTCAGTAATTCTCTGAAAGCTCGTGGTCTTGTGGAATTTATCTGTTTCCCTGAACCAAATGCAAGACCCAAGATCTGAATGATCAGAGTTCTTCTCCCTGGAAACTGCTATTGAACCAGGGATGTTCGCATGATACAAGAATGAAGAATTCCTCTTTGAGAGTTTTGTTGGAAAGAGTGGGAAGTTATAATTTTTTAATCTAACTAGAATCATATAAGACCTCAGATCATATGAGAGAGAGAGAGAGAGAGAGAGAGAAAACAGCTTCTTTCCCATTGTGTATGTAGTCCCTGTGTGGAAATGAAACCAAATGGAGACATACCATGAGTGATGGAGAGAGGGAGCCAGATTGAGCACCTGGTGCCACTTGAGTAAAGTTAGCACTTACTGTCCGTGACATTTCACTAAGCTGTGGTAACAAGTTCCTTTTTATACCTGAGCTAATTTGAATTGGATTTATGAAGCTTGCATTCCATAAAGTCTTGACTAATTTAATTATTCTCATTTTACAGTAGGGAAATCTGAAGCTCAGTGAAGTTTAGAAGCTTTCTAGAAAGGCAATGTTGGAGCAAGCCCCTCTGACTTCTGATCTCATTCTTATACATTTTTGATATATCTAAATACTCAGAAAATCTTCAAGGATTATACCCTGAAATTTCATATTCACAAACTACTTTTCTTCAAAATTGGATAATTGGTAAATAGACTAGGTCTTATAAGACTAGTATTTCAATTGTTTTGATGATTTTTGAAAAAAAAAATTTCCCAAGTAGGAATAAAATATTTTATTGGATTTTTTTTTCTTCAGTGTATATAGAATATTCCACACAGGAAAAAATATTACATTAGCATAATGCTTTGGATTTTATTTTCACTCTTTGTTCTGATTTTCTCAAAACCCATTATTTCGCTACTGGAATGAAATTCATCTGAAAGACAGAATTGCAAGTAATTGAAAATACTGCAAAATTATATGGAAGTCAAGATAAGAGTTAATGAAATTTGAATTGAAGCATACATGCAAAATTTGTTGCTTTACCAAGAGGGTGTATTATCTTCTAGGAAAGTAAGACATAAAAATTATTTCCCCCTATACTGGTTGCATTCCAAATTACATAGGATGACATGGAAGACTAATGGATTTCAAATCTGAAAGGTACTTAAAATTCCATTTTACAATGTTACAAGTATTCCGGAATGTACAAAGAAGCAAAATGAAAATTAGCTAATACAGGAATGAGGATGAACACACTAAAATATTTGTTGATAGGAGAGGTTGATAGGATTCAAAGATTAGGGACAATACTGCATGTTGTTTTGCTTTTTATAGATGATTATGCTCTCCCCTCAGTTAATTGAATCAGAAAACATGGTCAACTTGGATCCTCTCCCTTTTGATTCATATTTTCTGCCCTTACCAATATATACTGCCAATATATAAGGCAGTATATATTGAGTATACTGCCTTATCTCCTCTATGTTCCTTTAAGTGACCTGTATGGACACTGGCCTAGTTCAACATGACTTGGTGCTCAGTTGCAATGTTTCATCTGCCAGCATTAGTCTTTGCCTATTTTAATCCAGCCTCCATAGAATGTCTAAGTAATTATTTAAAAATAGTTCTAAGTTGGGAGTGTATCTCAGCAGTAAAGTACCTGCCCTGCATGCATGAAGGTGCCAGGTTCTCTCTCTAGCACCAAAGAACAACAATAAAAACGTCAAATTTGAGCCTGCTATTTTAATGCTTCATATTCTTGAACTCACCTTTTTACCTGAATGATGAAGTTCAAATGCAGAGCCATTCAAGAAGTTTTTACCTCTTAGGCTCTATACTTGGAGATGGGAATACAAAGAGAAATGAGAAATAGGCCTTCTCCTTAAGGAAGTTGAATATAGACACGTGGTTATGAAGGTGAGGAGGCAGCACAAAGCACATCACTTAATATAACATGGAAAGCGTTATTATAGAAAGGCACCCAGCACATAATAAAACTAGAAGAGTTAGCAGAGTCTACACTGTCAGGTGGGATTTCTTGAGAGATGATGCCTGAGGTGAGGCTTAAAAAGTCATCCTGACTCAGAAAGAAGAAAAATTAGATGATTTTCCTTTTAGATATAGGAGCCAGAGAAAGGATATCCAAGGGTGAAGCATAGTATTTCTCAAGCAATTCAATAGTAGGAGGAGAGCATAAATTATTTTGTAGGCAGTGGAGGCTCAGAAAGATGAAGCATGTGGGGAAGGTGTGAGGGATCATGAGGATGGTGTATGCCACACAGCCATTCAACACCTTCTGATTGAGAACTTATTGTATGCCTGGGACTCTGCTGAGGACACAGAACAGTCCAGAATGGAAGCTTTCCCAGGGGGTAAGCAAACTAAAAGTTAAGAGTCAAATAGATACTGAGTGTAGGTTCTGAGAATGCTATGAAGGAAAACACGAATATTGATATTGAAAGTGGGATGGACATACTTCAGCTTTGATGATTAGGAATGCCCTCCCCAAACAGGTCCCATTTAAAGATGAGAATAAATGAGCATGTACATAGTTGAACAGGGTCCCATTATAAAGACCCTTTGTATGTAAGAGTTTAACTTCTTTGAGGAACTAAAAGAAGACCACTGTGGCTATGGCAAATAGGGAAGAGATAGGCTAAAATTGAAATCTATGAGATAATAAGGAACTTTTCTTAGGGGGTCTTCGGAGATCATGATGAATTATGTAGATGTCATTTCAAGTCAAATAAAAACACTTCCCATGGTTTTAAACAAGCAAATGCACACCACGATATTGAATCCATGTCTCTTGAATAATAAGTTTCAATCAGTGAAGTTCACAATCGTATTTATGCTGACTTACTCTAGAGGCTGAAGAGTAGAGTTAATGTGAATGTAGGCAGTGGAAAAATATATTGATCGGGAAGTTGTTATGGTGGTAACAAATGATGAGGCTGGTATTTTTATAAAGAAAGGAATAAAAGAAAGAAATACTCAGGATTAAAATTACTGGAATTTTGTGATTCTCTGAGGCACGATGTAACAATGGATGTAACAATAAATCAAGCAGTTTAGGATTACAATAGGTTTCATTATGACATGGTAAGGGGTATCATCATGAGCTAATTTAGAGAATAAAGAGTAAAGATAGATTTAGAGGGGAACATTACACCATTTCTTGTCTTTCTGGAGTCTGAGATATCATGGCTATCTAAGTGGAGATATATATGTGTGTGTGTGTGTGTGTGTGTGTGTGTGTGTGTGTGTGTGTCAGTTTAAGCCATGAGCTATTGTGAAACTACTCGTGAACAATTTGTAGGGTGAGAAGAAAAGCAGAATGAAAAATGAATCCTGAAGAACATCATTGTTGAATAGTGGATATAAGTACCCTCCTTTTAAGACTAAGAATGAATAATTAGAATGAATAATTAAAAAAGGTAAGTGAATTTGAGTGATAGCAAGATAGTGGAACATAGAAAGGAGGAATGCATGTAGGACACTAACAAATGCAACAGATGAGTCCCCTGCAGTAAAAATCTTAAAAAGTTCCTTAGGATGAGTCATAGCAGGGTTAAGGATGATGATTTTTTTTTTGCATTCCTTTTAGCATTCACTTTTTTTTTAATTGGTCGTTCATAACATTACATAGTTCTTAATACATCATATTACATGGTTTGATTCAAGTGGGTTATGAACTCCCGCTTTTACCCCGTATACAGATTGCTGTATCACATCAGTTACCCTTCCATTGATTGACATATTGCCTTTCTAGTGTCTGATGTATTCTGCTGTCTGTCCTATTCTCCACTATACCCCCTCCCCTCCCCTCCCCTCCCCTTCTCTCTCTCTACCCCTTCCACTGTAAATCATTTCTTCCATTTGTATTATCTTGTCTTACCCCTCCTTTCCTCTTATATGTCATTTTGTATAACCCTGAGGATCGCCTTCCATTTCCATGCAATTTCCCTTCTCACTCCCTTTCCCTCCCACCTCTCATCCCTGTTTAATGTAAATCTTCTTCTCAAGCTCTTCGTCCCTACCCTGTCCTTGTTTACTCCCCTTATATCAAAGGAGTCATTTGGTATTTGTTTTTTAAAGATTGACTAGCTTCACTTAGCATAATCTGCTCTAATGCCATCCATTTCCCTGCAAATTCTATGATTTTGTCATTTTTTAATGCAGAGTAATACTCCATAGTGTATGAATGCCACATTTTTTTATCCATTCATCTATTGAAGGGCATCTAGGCTGGTTCCACAGTCTTGCTATCGTGAATTGAGCTGCTATGAACATCAATGTAGCAGTGTCCCTGTAGCATGCTCTTGTTAGGGCTTTAGGGAATAGACCGAGAAGGGGAATAGCTGGGTCAAATGGTGGTTCCATTCCCAGCTTTCCGAGAAATCTCCATACTGCTTTCCAAATTGGCTGCACCAATTTGCAGTCCCACCAGCAATGAACAAGAGTGCCCTTTTCCCCGCATCCTCTCCAGCACTTATTGTTGTTTGACTTCCTAATGGCTGCCAATCTTACTGGAGTGAGATGGTATCTTAGGGTAGTTTTGATTTGCATTTCTCTGACTGCTAGCGATGGTGAGCATTTTTTCATGTACTTGTTGATTGATTGTATGTCCTCCTATGAGAAGTGTCTGTTCAGGTCCTTGGCCCATTTATTGATTGGGTTATTTGTTATCATATTGTCTAATTTTTTGAGTTCTTTGTATATTCTGGTTATTAGGGCTCTATCTGAAGTGTGTGGAGTAAAGATTTGTTCCCAGGATGTAGGCTCCCTGTTTATCTCTCTTATTGTTTCTTTTGCTGAGAAAAAACTTTTTAGTTTGAGTAAGTCCCATTTGTTGATTCTAGTTGTTAACTCTAGCGCTATGGGTGTCCTATTGAGGAATTTGGAGCCCGATCCCCCAGCGTGTAGATCATAACCAACTTTTTCTTCTATCAGATGCCGTGTCTCTGATTTAATATCAAGCTCCTTGATCCATTTTGAGTAAACTTTTGTGCATGGCGAGAGATAGGGATTCAGATTCATTTTGATGCAAATGGATTTCCAGTTTTCCCAGCACCATTTGTTGAAGATGCTATCCTTCCTCCATTGCATGCTTTTAGCCCCTTTATCAAATATAAGATAGTTGTAGTTTTGTGGATTGGTTACTGTGTCCTCTATTCTGTACCATTGGTCCACCCGCCTGTTTGGTACCAGTACCATGCTGTTTTTGTTACTATTGCTCTGTAGTATAGTTTGAAGTCTGGTATCGCTATACTGCCTGATTCACACTTCCTGCTTAGCATTGTTTTTGCTATTCTGGGTCTTTTATTATTCCATATGAATTTCATGATTCTTTTATCTATTTCTACAAGATATGCTGTTGGGATTTTGATTGGCATTGCATTGAACTTATAGAGAACTTTTGGTAATATCGCCATTTTGATGATGTTAATTCTGCCTATCCATGAGCAGGGTATATTTTTCCATCTTCTAAGGTCTTCTTCTATGTCTTTCTTTAGGGTTCTGTAATTTTCATTGTATAAATCTTTCACCTCTTTTGTTAGGTTGATTCCCAAGTATTTTATTTTTTGGGGGGATATTGTGAATGGAGTAGTTGTCCTCATTTCCCTTTCAGAGGATTTGTGGCTGATATACAGGAATGCCTTTGATTTATGCGTGTTGATCTTATATCCTGCCACTTTGCTGAATTCATTTATTAGCTCTAATAGCTTCTTTGTAGACTCTTTTGGGTCTGCTAGGTATAGAATCATATCATCTGCAAATAGTGATAATTTAAGTGCTTCTTTTCCTATTTTTATGCCTTTAATTTCTTTCGTCTGTCTAATTGCTCTGGCCAGTGTTTCGAGGACTATGTTGAACAGAAGTGGTGAGAGAGGGCATCCCTGTCTTGTACCAGATCTTAGAGGGAATGCCTTCAATTTTTCTCCATTCAGAATGATGCTGGCCTGTGGCTTATCATAGATTGCTTTTACAATGTTGAGGTATGATCCAGTTATCCCTAATTTTTCTAGAGTTTTGAACATAAAGGGATGCTGTACTTTGTCGAATGCTTTCTCTGCATCTATCGAGATGATCATATGGTTCTTATTTTTAAGTCTATTGATGTGGTGAATAACATTTATTGATTTCCGTATATTGAGCCAGCCTTGCATCCCAGGGATGAATCCTACTTGATCATGGTGTATAATTTTTTTGATATGTATTTGAATCCGATTCGCCAGAATTTTATTGAGGATTTTTGCATCAAGGTTCATTAGAGATATTGGTCTGTAGTTTTCTTTCTTTGAAGTGTCTTTGTCTGGTTTTGGAATCAGGGTGATGTTGGCCTTGTAGAATGAATTTGGAAGTTCTCCCTCTTTTTCTATTTCCTGAAATAGCTTGAAAAGTATTGGTGTTAGTTCCTCTTTAAAGGTTTTGTAAAACTCTGCTGTATACCCATCTGGTCCTGGGCTTTTCTTAGTTGGTAATCTTTTGATGGTTTCTTCTATTTCCTCTATTGTTATTGGTCTGTTTAGGTTGTCCATATCCTCCTGACTCAATCTGGGCAGATCATAAGACTTAAGGAATTTATCTATGCCTTCACTATCTTCTATTTTATTGGAGTATAAGGATTCAAAATAATTTCTGATTATCTTCTGTATTTCTGAAGAATCTGTGGTGATATTGCCTTTTTCATCCCGTATGCTAGTAATTTGGGTTCTCTCTCTTCTTCTCTTCGTTAGCATGGCTAAGGGTCTGTCAATTTTATTTATTTTTTCAAAGAACCAACTTTTAGTTTTGTCAATTTTTTCAATTGTTTCTTTTCTTTCAATTTCATTAATTTCAGCTCTGATTTTAATTATTTCTTGCCTTCTACTTCTTTTGCTGTTGTTTTGCTCTTCTTTTTCTAGGATTTTGAGATGAAGTATGAGATCATTTATTTGTTGGTTTTTTCTTTTTTTGAGGAATGAACTCCAAGCAATGAATTTTCCTCTTAGAACTGCTTTCAATGTGTCCCATAGATTCCGATATGTTGTGTCCGTGTTTTCATTTAACTCTAGGAAGTTTTTAATTTCCTCCTTGATGTCTTCTAAAACCCATTGATCATTCAGCAACCTATTGTTCATTCTCCAAGTGATGCTTGATTTTTCCTTCCTACTTTTATCATTGATTTTCAGTTTCATTCCATTGTGATTAGATAAGATGCATGGTATTATCTCTACCCCTTTATATTGTCTAAGAGTTGCCCTGTGACATAATATATGGTCTATTTTTGAGAAGGTTCTATGTGCTGCTGAGAAAAAAGTGTAACTGCTTGATGTTGGGTGGTATAGTCTATATATGTCAATTAAGTCTAGGTTGTTAATTGTGTTATTGAGTTCTATAGTTTCCTTATTTAACTTTTGTTTGGAAGATCTGTCCAGTGGTGAGAGAGGTGTGTTGAAGTCTCCCATGATTATTGTATGGTGGTCTATTAGACTCTTGAACTTGAGAAGAGTTTGCTTGATGAACACAGCTGCACCATTATTTGGGGCATATATATTTATGATTGTTATGTCTTGTTGGTGTATGGTTCCCTTGAGCAGTATGACGTATCCTTCTTTATCCCTTTTGATTAACTTTGGCTTGAAATCTATTTTATTAGATATGAGTATGGCCACTCCTGCTTGTTTCCGCAGTCCATATGAGTGGTATGATTTTTCCCAACCTTTCACCTTCAGTCTATGAATATCTTTTCCTATCAGATGTGTCTCCTGTAGGCAGCATATTGTTGGGTCTTGTTTTGTGATCCATTCTGCTAGCCTGTGTCTCTTGAGTGGTGAGTTTAAGCCATTAACATTTAGGGTTATTATTGAGATATGGTTTGTTCTTCTAGCCATATTTATTTATTGATGTTACTAAACCTGATTTGTTATCATCTTTGACTACTTTCCCCCCTTTACTATCCTACCTCCCATTGTTGGTTTTCAATGTTATTTTCCATTTCCTCTTCCTGTAATGTTTTGCCAAGGATTTTTTGAAGAGATGATTTTCTAGCTGGGAATTCTTTTAACTTTTGTTTATCATGGAAGGTTTTAATTTCATCTTCTATCCTGAAGCTTAATTTCGCCGGATACACGATTCTTGGTTGGAACCCATTTTCTTTCAGTGTTTGAAATATGTTATTCCAGGATCTTCTAGCTTTCAGAGTCTGTGTTGAGAGATCAGCTGTTATCCTGATTGGTTTACCCCTAAATGTAATCTGCTTTCTTTCTCTTGCAGCTTTTAAAATTCTCTCCTTATTCTGTATGTTGGACATCTTCATTATAATGTGTCTAGGTGTGGATCTCTTATGATTTTGCACGTTCGGCATCCTGTAGGCTTCTAGGATTTGGGATTCTGTCTCATTCTTCAAGTCTGGGAAGTTTTCTCGTATAATTTCACTGAATAGACTGTTTATTCCTTTGGTATGGAGCTCTGTGTCTTCCTGTATCCCAATGACTCTTAAATTTGGTCTTTTGATATTGTCCCATAATTCTTGGATGTTCTGCTCATGGTTTCTTAGCAGACTTGCTGAGCTGTCTATGTTCTTTTCCAGTTGAAATACTTTGTCTTCATTGTCTGATGTTCTCTCTTCTAAGTGATCTACTCTGCTGGTAGTATTCTCAATTGAGTTTTTAAGTTGGTTTATTGTTTCCTGCATTTCTAGGATTTCTATTTGTTTGTTTTTTATTACCTCTATCTCCCTGTGAAATTGATCTTTTACTTCCTGGATTTGTTTGTCAATGTGATCTTTCATTGTCTGATTTTGCTGTCTCATGTCTTCCTTGAGACTCCAGATCATCTGAAGCATGTATATCCTGAACTCTTTATCTGACATTCCATCTGTTGCAGCTATTACCTCTTCTAATGTTGAGTTGACCTGCATTGCTTGTAGTCCTTTCTTTCCTTGTCTTTTCATACTGCTGGCGTTTCTTTCTGCTTGGTGCAACTGTTGTGTTTTTGAAATTTACCCCCTATTTATTTATATTGCTCTTGTATAGTTGGGGAGTCTCCCTTGCAGGGCTGGTAGTGGCTATGCTCCTCCTCTAATTAGGGTGATCTGTCTACCACGCTGATCGGTCGCAGGTCTGCCCCCCCTGCGGGCACGGGTGGCGGCTTTGCTCTGCCCCCACTCCAATTGTGGTAACGTAACTACCACGCCCTGGGGTCGTTGGTCCTGATCTGGATGTGGGTGGTGGCTCTGCTGGATCCCCACTTCAATTGGTGTGACGCATCTACCACGCTGGCAGGCCTCTAGGCCGGTGGGTCGCAGTTCTACACAGCCCCCACTCCCAATGGGGGTACCTGACTACCTCTCCAACGGGTCGCTGAGCCCCCTCCAGACCCGGTCGGCGACCCTGCTCCACCCCCACTCCAACCAGTGTGACGCGACTGCCTCGGTGTTACGTGTCCACCACGCTGGCAAGCTACCTGGCCTGTCTTTCCAGTGGGCCGCAGGTATCGTTGCTCCCCCGCTCCGGCACCTTGCCGCTCCCCAGTGCGCGCCACAGACTCCAGTCGCGGGGCGAGTGCCTATCAGGCTATGCGACCCTCCGTGCGGAGAAATGGAGCTCCCGCAGTCGAACTTCGCACAATGGAAATCTGTCCACTAGATTCTGGAGCACCTCAATTTCACTGGAAATTCCCTACAAGATAGCCTTCAGGCGATTCACATCATCTTTCTCCCGCTCAGTGACGCGGCGCACTGGGGTGATGCACTCCCTTCGCTGCCATCTTCCCTCCTCAGGACTTGACTTCTGCACCCGCCGCGGTGCCACCTGTGGAGCCGGGTAGCTGTGGCCGCGTGGTTAGGAACCGGGCGGGAGAGGCGGCTGTTCCCAGAGCGAGCGCTATGCCTCCCGGGGGAGCCCGGATGGCGGAGGCCGACTGTGGGTTCGGGCTGGGCGGCCCAAGCCGCTCAGGGTGTCCGCCGCTTGCAAAAGCAGTTGCTGGCTCCGGGACTTGACTTCTGCACCCGCCGCGGGGCCACCTGTGTAGCCGGGTAGCTGATGGCTGCGGCACTAGACCTCTGTGCCCGAGTGGCCGTCCAAGATCCACTTCTCTGGGACAAACTGTCACTTCCAATAAACCTACCAGATCACGGCTGCTCTCCTCTTAAGGGAATTATGCTAGAAGTTCCTCCGTAGGTAGGCTGCAGCTGTCCAGGTGGGTCTTTCTTATCCCGTTAAAGTGGAGACGTTGGAATCGCTGCTTCCTCGCTGGCCACCATGTTGGATCCCCCTCTAAGGATGATGATTGTTGGAACAGAGAAGGCATGATGAATCTGGACTGCAGTAGAATCAGGTGTGAGGAGAGGAAATGAAGCAATTCTACAGAACATAGATCAATCTTCATGAAAAAAAGGGTAGGAAAGAGAGAAATTGGTAACTGTTGGGTCACCCAAGTGTTCTGCCTTTTTTTTTTTTAATTATGTAAGACAATTCAGACTTCTTTTTTTTTTTTAAAGGAAAAATTTAAGAAAAAAGGAGAGAATTAATGATAAAGGAGAAAATTAATTAAGAATGGCCCCAGAGAAGAAGCAAGAAATTAGGGTTAGGGTCCCTGGGGAGAATACCAAAGAACAATGATCTGGAAGTACACACAATAATGTCGTAGCATTGAGGGGTTAACAGATCAAATCCTCAACTTGGCAGCCAAGAATATTTGTAATTTGTCTCCAATAAACCACAAAGTCTCACTTCCACCACTTCTTTCCCCACAAATTCTTCCCCTCTTACACACATTCTTCACATTCTGCTTTAATCTCCAGGGGACAAAGTCTTCAGAAAACACCATGTACTTTCATGCTCCCATTTTGCAATATTTTTTACCTTTCTCTTTAACTGTCCATCACCCCTAATCAATACCTTTACCCCAAGTTTTAGGTCTTGCAGCTGCTATAACAGGATATCTTAGCTGGATAATTTATGGATAACAGAAATGTATTGCTGATAGTTCTAGAGACTGGTGTTGAAGATCAAAGCACCAACAGACTGAGAAAATTTTTTCCTTATAGACAGCAGCTTCTATGTGTCTCATGTGGTGGAAGAGGCAAGGGAGCCCTTGAGACTATTTTACAATGGAAATTAACCAACTCATGAAGATGAAACCTCACGACCTAATCACACCCCCAAACCCTCACTTCCTAATACTGTCTTATTGGATGTTAGTTTCAAGCATATGAATTTTGGGGGCTACCAATATTGATAGCACAGCCCACCCTGCTTCATCTCATACCTATCCTCCTACCCAAAGATCACATGGGGAAATATTCTAATCATCCTCCAGGTCTTATAAAAATGTCTTCTCCAATGAATCATCCAGATGCATGTGAATAATCAATACTTCCTTTCCTCCATTCTCATAAATTTGTTTACTATTCTTTCCCATGCCTATATACTCGGTTGGAATGGTATCTGAATGAGGCTAAGAATCATGCTCTATTTTTAAACTCTTAATGTCTGGTACAATTGCCTAGAACATGGTACTTTTTATATTTTGTTGGATTAACACCTGTAACTTCCATGTTAAATATGGATGATGTCTCCTTTTAAAATGAATCCTCTAATTATTTAGATACATTTTTTCAGTTTGGGAACTTAAAAAAATTCTTAATAATATCCAGAATCCCTTGGAGTTCTACTTGATGGATGCTCCTGTTTTGCATTTTCTCATATTACTTTGTGATATTGGGTTGAATAGCAGCCATGGATGCGTAATTAGTAAAATATGCAAATATTTCATGTCATTATACTTCAGCTTAGAAATCAGAATGAATAATTGTTTTATTTAATGTGTGTGGTTGTGCAATTTTCTTCAAATGTCTCTCCCCATCATGACCCTTACTGAGAAAATTAATTGTGTATCTACATTGACTGCTTCATTCATTCATCAAACATTTATTACCAGGCATATAGGTATCAGTAAGAATAGATCTTCATTTCAAAGAATGCAATAGGAAATAAATGTAGAAAACCTTTGCTTTATTAGAACCTTTTGTTTAGAGAAAAATGGATTCCATCTATAGATCATTGTCTTGGAATGTCTTTGTTGGAGATCATCCCCAGATGGTTGGGGCTGCTTGTCTGGAGTTTCCTAATCCTTCTCTAGTTTTAGTGAAGGAGACATGTAGGATGGCAGATTATCTGTAGAGTGTTCTATATGCAAAGTAAGAGAATTTTTCACTACTCAACTCTTCTGCAAGGGATAAGGTAAGGTTCCTGTCTTTCTAATCAAACGGATGCAATACTAACATGATTGGGTCTGATTTAGTACACAATAGGCTACATTTACTTTATAAAATAAGTGAGTCTCATTGGCTTCCTATTCATGGAACTGACTGGATAAGAAAACCAGAAAAAAATCTACCTTTATTTTCTTCTCTTTACATATGAAAGCTGGATGCTTCTGTTTCTTCTTCTTCTTATTATTTTATTTGTTATAATTAGTTACACATGACAGTACAATGATCTTGACATATCATACATTTGAATCAGATGGGTTATAATTTCTCGCTTCTGTTTCTTATGATTACCTGGTATTGGCTAACTTCACTTAGCATTATCTTCTCCAATGCCATCCATTAACCTGCAAATGCCATGATTTTGTTCTTTTTTAATGCTGAGTAAAATTCCATTGTGTATAAAAACAAATGCTGAATGTTTTCTCTTATATAAGGAGGTTGACTCATAGTGGGGTAAGGAGGGAGAGCATGGAAGGATTAGAATAATTCTAGATAGGGGAGAGGGGTGAGAGAGAAAGGAGGGGGCAGAGGATTAGCAAGGATGGTGGAATGTGATGGACATCCTTAAACAAAGTACATATATGAAGACTTGAATTGGGTGTCAACACACCTTATATACAGAGATATGAAAAATTGTGGTATGTATGTGTATTAAGAATTGTAATGCAGAAAAGTACATGTATAAAGGCATAAATTGGCGTGAACATACTTTACATACAGAGATATGAAAAATTGTGCTCTATATATGTAATAAGAATTGTAATGCATTCCACTGTTGTCGTGTACTTATAAAAAAATAAAATCAATAAAAGATAAAAAAAATTACCTGGTGATTAGATTCATTCTTGGGGGAAGAAATGGCTGCTACTAAGGTCTAGTCTAAGCAAAACTTCCAATTTAGTGTATGGAATAAGTAGAATTTAGGACCTAGCACAACTAATAATTAAATGGCTTTTGGATTTTCCTTCCATTCATATTCCTTGGGCATTCCATCAGAGAAGGGGTGGCAATGCCGAGGGAAGATTCAGTTGTCTCTTAGAAATATGGATGGAATAATGTTTTATTGCCTTTGAAGCTACTTTCTAAAGCTTTAAATACTCTCCATCAATGGGGCCAGCCACAAAAATACACTTGTTATAGTTCTATATACATTAACATATTGATAGAATGAAAATCACACAACTGATACATAATTCACTGATTTTTTAAATCTGTCAACGTTTTTCATGTTACATGTGACAGATTTAATGATGATTAGTAGTGTATATGGATTATTCTCCATTCTCCACAGCAAGAGATAAACAAGCATGATGTTTTTGAGCTGAGACCCTCCTCAAAAAACAGGCCTTGGCCTCAGACTACCCTCACACTCAAAAAAAAAAAAAATTACTTCAAAGCTTTTAAGTCATTCAACAAATGGGAATCAATTATTTCTCCTCTGGGAGAAACTGTTGAAAATTGGACCCCCTTTTTTATTACACATTATAAGATCTCTTGGATAGAGCTATTGTTAGAATTTAGGAATAATTATCATGGAAAATGTGCTTCATTACAGATGTATAGAAATCATCTTGGTTAGACCAAATTCTTTTTGAAACAAACAGCGTAACTTTTATAAATTTTGTGTTTCTTTCCAATACCATAAAACCATGCCACATTAATACTTTTATGATTGCATTTGAAACTACATTTACCATGAAAAAATTATGGTTAAAAAACTTGTTTTTCTCAAATATATACAATATGGGAATCTGTAATCTATGTTTTTCTTCTCTGGTACAGTTAATGATGATTCCATTACCCAAAGTGTTCAATAAACCAACTGTTTCATTTTGCTGAAGACTTGATCAACAGAATTGCTAGCTTCATAAAATGTAAAGGTTTCTAAATGAATGGAAAGGGAGTGCAGATTCTAGATGTTTTAGCTTCTCCACATCAATTAAGAAAAAAATCCATACAGCCTCACGCATTTCTCACAGACAAAAGTGTGTGTGTGTGCGTGTGTGTGTGTGTAAATAAGAGGTACAAATCTATGATTCATATACATAAAGAAGCTTCAGTATTATTTTTGTTTTCTTGGAAAAGCTTTGGTTTTGCCTGAAGTCTTTGAAATTGGTTCTTTTCAGATAGTTAATCACATTTTATGATGGTGTGGTAGCTTGGCAAATTTGCAGGTAGCTGTTACAAATTATATGTTTCAATTCAATTTTAAACCTAAAATGATATATGATTTCTTGAATCATTATTATTTTGCAACACAGTTTTCTAAAGATTTGT
The DNA here is from genome assembly GCF_045843805.1 of Urocitellus parryii. NCBI lineage: Eukaryota > Metazoa > Chordata > Mammalia > Rodentia > Sciuridae > Urocitellus > Urocitellus parryii. The sequence goes on along the minus strand of NC_135544.1, from coordinate 26,794,467 downwards.
TCTTTTATAACTGTGTAGATACTTAATGCAATGATAAAACATTTTCAGTGTGTGAGGTAAGAAGATAAGTAGCAATAACACAGCCTTTTGCTCTCTGAACTTTGGTTGATTTAATGAAGTTACATCGTGTGCATAAATAAAACACTTAAACTTATTGAAGATTTTTCTAGATTTCCCATATTCTCTTTGGCACTAATGTAGCACTATTCATTAATGGGGGAGTTATCTTTTTCATATTTAATGAAATATTGCCCAAATTTAAAACTTTTAAACTGTAGACATATTACAATAGTTAATCTCACTGCTAAATAATTCATACAAATAATACATTTATAAAACTGATATGAAAACTCTTTGTGTCAATCTGATGATGATGATATTAAAAACAGATATGTGATTTAAGAGAATTCTCTTTCCTTAACACAGTGAAATTTAAAAATCCACTCAAATCCAGATGAAACATTTAGAATGTTAGGAGATAAAAAAAGATCATTTGTTTTCTTACACTTGTACTCTGTCCAGTTCAAGTTTGGAAGCAAAAAATGATAAATTATCTAGAAATGACTATATTGGGTCACAGAGTCTAACCCCAAATCACATCTGGCCTTTGTCTCAGTCATCATCCTTTGTTCACTGAACTAAATGACTCCCAGAAGCCAAGTCATTCCTCAATAGTAAATTAGGTACTTAGGAAGATGCACACATTGTTTAAAGTTCCTAGTAGAATCTCAGGCCCCGTGTGTGTACGGGTGTCATACCTGGAGAACATTCAGAGCAAACTCCTCTCAAAGCTCTGCTCAGCCTCTCCAGGTCCTTACCAGATATCCTGTGCCCAACTTGGATTGCTGTTACTGTGCCAGACCTCAGGGATGTATACCCAATTTTGTGGTCTTTGTTTTTTTTTTTTTTGTCCTATAACGTCGGGCAAATCTTATTCATCACAGGGTGCAGTCTCCACATCATGGTTTTGTGTCAGACCTGGGTGTAGCAGCATTTCTATCTCGAAGAACTTTTCCAAGTCCTGATTGTACACAAGATTTTGCAAAGTGGGTGTCTAGAAATAAAGAGCAGGATAACATACCTTTCAAAATGAAATATGCTTTTTGTGCTTCAGAACATTTGCCAATATAAGCTTTTGGATGACCATGGGAGGCTGTGCATTTAGATTAATAGAAGGCATATTCCTTTAATCACTCAATTCCAGATGTTTATATATTTGTTGTCTTAGAAATCTCCAAAAGTGAGGTTTTAACAGAAACAATAGTTTGTAGTGAGGACCCTCATTTTTCTACATTGATTTTCTCCATATGTCAAAGTTTAGTGGGTTTATGGAGAGCTCTATAAAAATTTTGACTGTAGTCTAATATGATGACATGTTAGCTTTTAAATACTATTGTATTACTAAGTTTGAAAAATCACAATCTAATATTCTTATGGACTCTGTTTTTCTTATTTCTTTCCACTTACATTTTTCCAACCTGTGATCATCCCAAAGTAGCTTAAACTCTACCTGACATTAATGTTTTTGATTCCAAAAATTCCTTTTCTTGTTTCTTCTTCTTCTCTTCCCTCTCTGTTCCTCTGCTTCTCTTTTTCCTACATCTTTTAAAAAAAATTTTATTTTAATATTGGCAAGAGCAGTAAGTGAGTTGTCTAGGCATGGACAGATTACAAAGCTCCTAATGTTGTACTTAGACAATACATTGAACTTCTAAGGGTTAGGCAAAAGTTATTTAAGATGTATAAAAATCAAAAATTACTAATCAATTCTATTTGGATGTGTGTCGGTGAAAACATTATATTAATATCCAAAAATAACTCTACCTACTGGATTTTATTCTTTGCCTTTTTCTTAGACAGTAGTATAATGGTTTGATTAGCTCTTTTGCTAATTTTAACAAGCCATAGTAGTAAAATGAACCTTTTTTCCTGCCTTTTCTGATGTTGTTCTCTTTGTTCTCCCTCAGATCTTTGCAATACGAAGAAGGAAACAGTTGATGCTGAATGAAAATATAAAGAACATATAACAGAGAACTGTTCTGGTACCCAATCTGATCCCCTGACTTCTGACTTCACTGAACCCATTGCAATATTTGTTGGTGATAAAAAGCTACTTCTGGTTAAGTTATCATCATTAGTGCCTATTAAGCCAAGAAGAGAGGGAGGGCTGTGTTTTGTCCACTTCCTGAATGCTGCAGTCTGGCATAAGATGGAAGATCACTGAGTGCCTGAGTCCCCAAACCTGTTTTACCCTTTTCAAAAAAATGCTTTCTTTATGTTGCTTAACTGCTTGGCCCCCAGGGCATCCAGCTGTTGGTGTGTTGCTTGAGTAAAGTCCTGAAGGAGTGAGTGGAACATAAGAAATCTTTTAATACATATTTTATGTACTTCAGGTCACTAATAGGAGTTACACAAACAGATCAATTTGAATATCTACTCCTGGGGCTATAATCTGTTAAGAATTTTTCTGGTTACAGCAGAGATCAAAAAACTAATACTATGCTTTTAAACACACCTGACTGATCAAAAAAAAAAAAAGAAGAAGAAAGTATTTTGCACTGGTTTTGTGTATTTTACTTTATTATTACTTTTTCCTTTGTGAATTCTTTTTCTCAGCTTTATTGATGTATAATTGCCAAATAAAAATAGTGTCTATTTAATGGATAGCCTGTGATGTTTTTGATGTATGCATATATTGTAAATGATCACTGCCATCAAACCAGGTAACATTAGCTTGATGTTATATATTTTTGCTTTTGTATATTGAAGTTAGATGAGAAAAATTAACCTTGGTTCTATGATTGTCATCAAAAGATATATGAAATCATTTAGAAAACAGAGAAAATAAATCATCTAAAAGAGAAAGAAATGGTATTTAGAAGAAAAACTGGCCATGAATTCATTTTTTAAATAAAGCATTGCCTCTTCTTATGGTGTCATTTTGAAAGTGTTCAGATGTCAAAGCTGCCATAGTTAAATCTGATAAAAAAATAATGTGGTTATTTAAAAAGTGGTCTTGTTTTAATGCTTTTTGGACCATTGGAGAGATCCTGGTGCATTATTTTCATCTTTTCCAGAAACTTTATGAGTTATTTCATGAAATTTTTATATAATGTTGCTGGGAATTCTTGACACTCTTCATTTGACATAGGAGAAAACTGTGACTCAGAGAGGCTTTGGCATTTGGTCTTTGTCAGTGTTAGTAAACAGACCCAGGACTGAGGTAGCTCTTTTCACATCATTTTTAGTTTGAAATTTATTAATCATTTAGCGTCTTTTTCTCTTTGATGTAGCAGAGCCACAGTGAACATAAAAAAGACACAGATTGATTCGCAACAGTTTAGCCTAAGACTTTCTCCTTGGGTTTGATTGTGGATTATCTGTAGGTCTCTACACTTTCTCCACATCCTCACTAAGTGAGCCCAAGTAGCTCATGAGATTGATGGGATTATTAAGGAGATGCTTGCCAGTAAAGAGGAGTCCATGCTTTTCAGACTCTGCCACGTCTGCAGACTTTCACACTTTGGGAGGTTTGTTGGACACACCAAGCCTAGGCCCAACCCTGCCACTCACTTGGAAGCAAATTGTAAGTGTCAGATGCAAACTGTGAGGAGAGTGACCCTCACCAATGAGAGGATAAAGGTAAGGAGGAGAGAAGTATACTAGCAGCTCATGCTCTCAAAATAAATGCAAATTTCAATTAAAAAAAGATGCTTATATTTTTTAAAAATGGGAATGCACAGGTATATAACAAACACAAAATAAAATTAAACAAGAAATTTTTATGGTATTTCAGTTTGAACTTACATAAAGGTTCTAGTAAAATATATTAACATATTGAATTGGTCATGGAATGGGATTAAAACTAATGACGACAGTTTTGTGCATTTTGCATAGCTTCATCAAACATCAGTGACTCTTTGGATTCAACCATCTTATCCCTTCTGCTACACATTCTTATATTACAAAAGTTCTAGTCCTTTAAAATTTTTCTCTTTTTAAATACTTGAAACAATAAGAGATGAAATGAAAGAAAATAAAAATAATTTACAAATCCAAATGTATTATTATTTTCAAGGGTTTTTCCAAGAGTAGAAGGGAAAAGGAGATTTTTTTCTGTTATATTCATATTTGTGCACAATAGTCAAATAAAAACATTATAGCTACCATTTTTAAGAATAATATAGAAACAAGGTAAGTGGTGAAGAAAATGAAAAGCTGTGTCCTCTATGAAAACAATACTCTTCTCTCAAAAGAGAAAACCTAAGCAGAAACTCTCTGCTAGTCGAAACCATGAGGCCTATTAGCTCTGCCTCTTTCTATCTCAGGGACTTTGGCAAGTCAACCTCTTTGAGCCTTAGGCAGGTAGTAGTACATTGAGAGTTGAGAGTGGGAGATGAATACTTTTGCTTGGTTCTATTATTATTCTTTATCAATAGATATTTTGACTTCCATATGCCAATGACCAGAATCTCTACAGGAAAAGGTCCACTGGTAACAAGATTTTTAACATCTTGGCAACTAGCAGTAGTATTCTTGTTTCTTAATAATGCAAATTCTTGCTCCTTTTATATAACTCAGTAAGAGAAGTTGGAGGTTTTTCTTGGTACTTTCAAACAAGCGAGTCCCAAAAGTCCCCAGGTGAGAAAAGTTCAAAGATAACTGCCCACCCTTGAATGCTGTGCCAGGAAGGCAGCAAATGGCTACAGTTCTCTTGCACTTGCTCTCACGCCCACAACTGTGCCTGCATGGCCTATGGTCCCCTAAGAGGGCTTTGCTTTTTGGACCATTGGAGAGATCCTGCTGCATTATTCACGCCACTATTTGGCATAATATGAAATTTTGATGCAAGTTCTTTTCCACAATCCAGACTCCAAATGTCAGAGATTTCCCAGCGGCATCCCACTTAGTCGCTGTTTGTATTCCAAATAGCGAAATTATTTTAGTACAAACAAGAGACATATTCTTTTGATGTGTGTGTGTGTGTGTGTGTGTGTGTGTGTGTGTAGCACATAAAAACATAAGTGAATGGTCATTTTTTTTTTAAAGAAAGCAACTACAATAAAAACATATTAAAGTCAGATTAGTCTTATTAAACAAGACTACCGAGGAAATTCTTAAAAAGCTGCTCATTCCTAGGTCCCTGGACATGCATGCATTCTCTAATGGTTCCGGACACGCCACTTTGATTGCACTTGACCTGGAAGCTGCTGACTCAGTCCTGTGCTGGTTGCACATGGTTAGAGGAATGTTAATTATTGGCTGCAATCTTCACAGCATCCTGGGAAAAATAACAAAGGTAACTACTCTCATTTGAGAAATGTAGACACATTTAGAGACATAAGTGCTGTGCTCACAAGTATGGGCATTTTGTGGGCACATATTTGGACAGGAATGTGGATCCTCCCATCTTATCCCTAAATGGGCAATTGAGACATAGATTCCCTGAACCCAGAGTGCGCTAAGGTTGGTTGATGCCTTTGTGCAGAAGTGAATTTAGCAAGCATCCATTCTTCTCCCAGGTAAGGAGTCTGGGCTTGAAAAGGTCTAACTCATAAACTTAGTTTATCACAGATAGTAAAGGTTTATTTTTTGAGGTGGGAGAGGACTGGGGACTGAACCCAGAAGCACTCAACAACTGAGCTAAATCCCTAGCCTTTTTTGGGGGGAGTATATTATTTAGAGACAGGGTCTCACTGAGTTGCTCAAAGCCTCACTAAATTGCTGAGGCTGGCTTTGAACTCACAATCCCCCTGCCTCGGCCTCTTGAGCCACTGGGATTATAGGCAGGCGCCACCACACCTGGTTAATAGTAAAGCTTTAATGGAAGGGCAAAAGAAACAAAGTTCTGAATTTTTGTGTTAAGAAGAGCTGTTCCTTAAAAAATGTTAATAACTTTTTCTGCTTTTGGTTGACAACAAAATCTATTGATCCTTTTTCTCCTGTTTTGTCAGATTCTGCCACGTGGATAAAATTCTACCTCTGTAGCTTACAGGTATTGAAATACAGTTCCCTGTGTGTGCGCTCCACTCCGAGGGAATGGCTGATTCTATCCTTGTCATCCTAAAGTTTTTAGCTTTCTTTAAGACATGATAAATTGGGGAAGAAAAAGAATTTCCTCCCCACGACAGTAGTACTTTTGGGAGGCTGAACATGCACCTCCGACTCAAGGCTGAGTTATAAGAACAATAGAAATGGAAGGAAAGAGGTTTTAATTTCCCAGTGCTGAAGACAGTTTGTCAGGATGAGAGACAGACACCCAGAACATGCACAGACTTGCACTTCCATTAGGGGATGAAGAGGGCAAGCCCTCCATCCATGTTGTCTTCAAAGCATTGCCCAGAATGCAAAATGACATGGTTTTTCTGGAATAGAATTCTGTTTGAAAGGCCAAGAAAAGGTGATAGGTTTCTAATGCACACTTGGGTGACTTCAAGTCCTCCTTCTCTAACTGAAACTGAGATGTTCCTGAAAAGCTGCTATAGGTGGGGGGGGAAAAAAGAAATATGGTTAAAATTCCCTACGTCTTTCTTTGGCCCATATTGTATAATCAAAAATGTTTTCGGAACAGAAACAGATCATAGCGTGATGGGGTGTGGCATGCAGAGACTGCAGAGAAATAGCAAAGATCGTTGTCACTCCCTGAGTAAGAAATGAATCACTTCCTTCACAATAGTCCCAGCTGCCTGCTCCTTCGTAGAAGTCAATTCGTCTTTCTAGAACCACATACATCTTCCCCAAATTGCTCTAATATTAGTGCTATTCTCAAAAGTCTTTGGATTGATTCTTGTTAACAGGTCATTCAAATTCAGCACTACTATTTTTCTCACTTTCCTTCCTCTTTGTTAAATTGATTTGCTCCAACAAATCTCACTTAGAATATTAAAAAAAAAAAGATTCATGAGGGCTTGACATAAATTTCATCATGTGCCTGAGAAGCTCTGTCCAGTCTTTCAAAGTTCTTTCAGTCCTCAAGGTCTAACTCAATTCCTACATCCTCTGAGTCCTACACTTCTCTCATAATCTTGCATGAAATTATGAGGCTTATGGCATCAGGACTGACCACATAGCTGTATGACCTGTGCAGTGACTTGGGGTCCGTACTCAGAAAGGCCCCACTTGGTATAATGCTAACGCTACCGTCCTGACCTACTAATAAGGGCCCAGCGTTTTCAACTTGTACTACATCTGTAAACTATATAGTTAGACCATTTCCCAGGACTCCTAAAGTTATCAATTTTGTATCTATGCCCTAGTACTTATTATCTACACTATTGTTTTGAGGGTTTTTTTTTTTTTTTTTTTTTTTTGTAGCATATCTACCCCTACTAGAGAGGAAGCTCTAGAAAGTCATAGATCTCATTTGCTGAGTTTCCACAGTTGTGTGGAAGAGCAGTTCAGGAAGTAAAGACATTGATGAAAAGGCCAGAGTACCACTCAAGAATTCTTCAGGGAAGAACCCCACATCTACCGAGAATAACCATGCGAATGTTTGTATCCCCACAAAATTCACATGTTGTGATCTCATATCCAATGTGTTGGTATTAAGAAGCCTGACTTCTGGGAGGTGACTAAGCCATGAGCAGGGAGCCTTTGAGAAAGAAATCAGTTTCTTTATAAAAGATGCCTGAGGGATCTCGTTTGCTCCCCACCGAGTGAGCACACATAGGATCTATGAGAAATGGGTCCTTACCAGAGAACAGATATTGGCAACTTGAACTTGGTCTTCCCAGCCTCCAGAATCTCCAGAACACAAAGACAAGTTATTTCTAACTCATAAAATTCTATTTGTAGTATTTTCGTTGTTTCTAAGTCTATGGGCTTTGTTACAACAGGCAGAATGGACTAACATAAATACTAAATGATCTAAAAAGTTGTGCCCATTTAGTATGCACCAGTTGCTGTGTTTTGTGCCGAACAAGCAAATCTAACTTAGTCCTCACAACATGAGGAATAGGTACTATTATGACTTTATTTTTCAGATGAAGAAACTCAGGCTTAGAGATGAGGATGTCCAAAATCACACGCTAAATGACGGAACTAGGAGTTGGTGTCGGGTCTATCTGCTATAAAATCAGTGAGTCTAAAGTTCTTAACTGAGAGAAATATGAAATTTTCATGCAATAATAAACCTAGAGAAGTTATTACTGGAATTGAGGCCAAGGCAGTCAAATTATTCTCTCTCACAGTCTCAACCTTGAGTTTATAAAATCTGCCTGTGTATACACAGACTTTGAGTTGTCAGACCAGTTTCCAATAAAACATATTTTTTAAACATTTTACTAAATCTTCCTTCAGCCCCTTAAGCCATTCCTTCAACAAAAATACTATATTTGTACTTTCAAGTTATTTCTAACTCATAAAATTCTATATGTAGAAAAAAAATATTTTGGAGACTAAGGAAGACAGAAATCGTGAGGAGAAGGGAATATTATGGAATCAAATGAGTAAGGGGATAGTGTTGGAAGTCAAATCTGTGTCAGTTTTCCATTCCAGGGCTCTGGTCCATGTGTTTTCCAGAGTACACCTACATGGAAAATTTAGAGAGACGGACGACCAAGGGTTATTGTGAAAGGACGTCTTATTGAGTTTAGTCTATCATAAATTGTTATTCATTTATTGTTAAAACTAAGTTTCATTTCCATCGCAGGCTTTCTTTTTTATTTCTGAATTCAAATAGGTACTATTGATGAGGTCTATACAGTAGTTTGAATACATTACTTTAAGAATTTGCATTACATACCTCAGGATAGTTCCAAATACAGATCAAACATATGCCATAAGTCACCATAAGTCACCACTGAGCCATGAGGGGTATATTCCAAGACCACCAACAGATTCCTGACAGCACAGATATTACTGAACCCTGTAGAAACCTATTGTTTCCTATGCATGCATGTGTGGGATAATGTTTGATTTACCATTTAGGTGCAGAAAGAGATCAATGACAATAACTAATATTAAAACAGAACAAGTCTAACACTATACTATAAAGAAAATTATGTGAATATGGTTTCTCTCTCACCCCAAATATCTTACTGTACTGTACTTCTCCTTCTTGTGCAATGTGAGATGGTAAAAATGTCTATATGATGAGATGAAGGGAGCTGAGTGACACAGGCATCATGACAGTTCTGGGCTGCTGTGTGAGGGTTACTTGAGCTTAAGTCTTGCTACCCTGTGGTGTCTACCTGACAACCAAGATAGTTTCTAAGTGACCAATGGGCAGTGAAATGCCAAGGCTATGGCCTGAAGGGTCCATTACACTACTCAGTATGGCTCATAATTTAAAACTTACAATTATTTATTTCTGGAGTTTTCCATTTAATATTTTTTGGTCCACAGTTGATTGGGGTAACTGAAATGATGGAAAACAAAATGGCGGAAGGGGATCTGCTGTATTGTCTTGGACAAATAAGAAACAGTTCAATCTAAGCCACTTTTGGTGTATCCTTCAGGATTTTAATCTAATTAAGTGTTCAGAATCTCAATCTTCTCCTAGTAGTCACCCACCTCCGTGGTTTTCAGGAGAAGACAATGCTTTTGTTCCCTTGTTCTGGAGGAACCATTACTGCCACATCCAGAGCTTTCTGGAAGTTGGAGTTACTGCCAACATTTTAAAAAAATCCTCAGTTGAATTATTTACCTGCCCTTCCAAGGAACATAATATGAAGAAAAGAGAGGTGTGGTTGTCTAGTCGAACACATAAACTGATAGAGCACTTGTCCACTTTTGCAACATTGCTCCAAGCTTTCTGGATGTATACTTATTCTCCATCCATGAAATCCAGTTTCCTTGAGATAGTGATCTCTAGGTGACTTTCAGGACAAGATGCTTTAATGACTATGTTCTCATTTGGTTTCTATTGAGTACATTTTTAATCCTAATTTTTGAGACTTATACATAAGTATATAATGACTTACAGTGTGTAATACAGGGATGGGATTCATACATCAAATAAGTTATGTTTTTATGCAATGTGTAATTTATTAAAAGCATAAAATCTCTTTCTTTCCCAAATCTTGCATTAGATAGTTTATAGTTTTACTGGCTCACCAATTATTTTGAAGAAAAAAAAAAAAGGACTTGTTTTAGTACAATGCTGATATGTGCTTGGACTTCAACTTGAGGTGTAGTGAACAGGTCATAGGCACTTAGTAAAAACTTCCACGTCAAAAACAGTTATAATCATTGTTTTCATCAATGTTAAACCAATGGTAACCACATTTTAAGATGACAATAAGAAGCTCAGAGACAAGATTTCCAAACAGACCATTCACCTATCACCTTGCTGATGCATCATTTGAAGGAAGTGTATTTTAACAAATGAGAATAAAATCTGGCTTCTTTAGACCAGAACTGAAAAAATTATTATTTTTTTAATGTAATGCATCATTTATTTATTTTTATTTTGCACCAGAGACTGAACCCAGAGGTGCTTAACTGCTGAGCACATCACAGTCCTTGTGGTATTTTCTTTAGAGATAGGTGCCTGATTCTTCCAAGGGAAGCCACATTGTCAGCAAGACCTTCACCCATCCTAAAGCAGATGACACAATATCTTTATTTTATATATTTATTTTTATGTGGGCCTTAGGATTGAACCCAGGACTTCATGCTAGGGGAGTTCTCTGCCACTGAGCCAGCATCCCAGCCATAGAACTCACAGATTTTTTTTTACTTGTTTTTTTTTTTAATTTTTATTGTTGGTTGTTCAAAACATTACATAGTTCTTGATATATCATATTTCACACTTTGATTCAAGTGGGTTATGAACTCCCATTTTTACCCCATATACAGATTGCAGAATCACATCGGTTACATACACATCCAGTGTTTTACATATTGCCATACTAGTGTCTGTTGTATTCTGCTGCCTTTCCTATCCTCTACTATCCCCCACCCCTCCCCTCCCCTCCCCTTTTCTCTCTCTACCCCTTCTACTGTAATTCATTTCTCCCCCTTGTTTTTTTTGTTTTTCCCCTTTGCCCTCACTTCCTCTTGTATGTAATTTTGTATAACCATGAGGGTCTCCTTCCATTTCCATGCAATTTCCCTTCTCTCTCCCTTTCCCTCCCACCTCATGTCTCTGTTTAATGTTAATCTTCTTCTCATGCTCTTCCTCCCTACTCTGTTCTTAGTTGCTCTCCTTATATCAAAGAAGACATTTGACATTTGTTTTTTAGGGATTGGCTAGCTTCACTTAGCATAATCTGCTCTAATGCCATCCATTTCCCTCCAAATTCTATGATTTTGTCATTTTTTAATGCAGAGTAATACTCCATAGTGTATAAATGCAACATTTTTTAATCCATTCATCTATTGAAGGGCATCTAGGTTGGTTCCGCAGTCTAGCTATTGTGAATTGTGATGCTATGAACATCGATGTAGCAGTGTCCCTGTAGTATGCTCTTTTTAGGTCTTTAGGGAATAGACTGAGAAGGGGAATAGCTCAGTCAAATGGTGGTTCCATTCCCAGCTTTCCAAGAAATCTCCATACTGCTTTCCAAATTGGCTGCACCAATTTGCAGTCCCACCAGCAATGTACAAGTGTACCCTTTTCCCCACATCCTTGCCAGCACTTGTTGTTGTTTGACTTCCTAATGGCTGCCAATCTTACTGGAGTGAGATGGTATCTTAGGGTGGTTTTGATTTGCATTTCTCTGACTGCTAGAGATGGTGAGCATTGTTTCATGTACTTGTTGATTGATTGTATGTCCTCCTCTGAGAAGTGTCTGTTCAGGTCCTTGGCCCATTTGTTGATTGGGTTGTTTTCTTATTGTTTAATTTTTTGAGTTCTTTGTATACTCTGGATATTAGGGCTCTATCTGAAGTGTGAGGAGTAAAGATTTGTTCCCAGGATGTAGGCTCCCTATTTACCTCTTTTATTGTTTCTCTTGCTGAGAAAAAACTTTTTAGTTTGAGTAAGTCCTATTTGTTGATTCTAGTTATTAACTCTTGTGCTATGGGTGTCCTATTGAGGAATTTGGAGCCCGGCCCCACAGTATATAGATCGGAGCCAACTTTTTCTTCTATCAGACACGATGTCTCTGATTTGATATCAAGCTCCTTGATCCATTTTGAGTTAACTTTTGTGCATGGCGAGAGAAAGGGATTCAGTTTCATTTTGTTGCATATGGATTTCCAGTTTTCCCAGCACCATTTGTTGAAGATGCTATCCTTCCTCCATTGCATGCTTTTAGCCCCTTTATCAAATATAAGATAGTTGTAACTTTGTGGATTGGTCTCTGTGTGCTCTATTCTGTACCATTGGTCCACCCGCCTGTTTTGGTACCAGTACCATGCTGTTTTAGTTACTATTGCTCTGTAGTATAGTTTGAAGTCTGGTATCGCTATACTGCCTGATTCACACTTCCTGCTTAGAGTTGTTTTTGCTATTCTGGGTCTTTTATTTTTCCATATGAATTTCATGATTGCTTTGTCTATTTCTACAAGAAATGCCATTGGGATTTTGATTGGCATTGCATTATACCTATAGAGAACTTTTGGTAATATCACCATTTTGATGATGTTAGTTCTGCCTATCCATGAACAGGGTATATTTTTCCATCTTCTATGATCTTCTATTTCTCTCTTAAGGGTTCTGTAGTTTTCATTGTATAAGTCTTTCACCTCGTTTGTTAGGTTGTTTCCCAAGTATTTTATTTTATTTTTTTTGAGGATATTGTGAATGGAGTGGTTGTTCTCATTTCCATTTCAGAAGATTTGTCACTGATATACAGGAATGCCTTTGATTTATGCGTGTTGATTTTATATCCTGCCACTTTGCTGAATTCATTTATTAGCTCTAGTAGTTTCTTTGTAGACCCTTTTGGGTCTGCTAGGTATAGAATCATGTCACCTACAAATAGTGATAATTTAAGTTCTTCTTTTCCTATTTTTATGCCTTTGATTTCTTTCATCTGTCTAATTGCTCTGGCCAGTGTTTCAAGAACTATGTTGAATAGAAGTGGTGAAAGAGGGCATCCCTGTCTTGTTCCAGATTTTAGAGAGAATGCCTTCAATTTTTCTCCGTTCAGAATGATGCTAGCCTGAGGCTTAGCGTAGATAGCTTTTACAATATTGAGGTATATTCCTGTTATCCCTAGTTTTTCTAGAGTTTTGAACATAAAGGGATGTTGTACTTTGTCAAATGCTTTTTCTGCATCTATCGAGATGATCATATGGTTCTTATCTTTAAGTCTATTGATGTGGTGAATAACACTTATTGATTTCCATATATTGAGCCAGCCTTGCATCCCAGGGATGAATCCTACTTGATCATGGTGCACAATATTTTTGATATGTTTTTGTATCTGATTTGCCAGAATTTTATTGAGGATTTTTGCATCTAGGTTCATTAGAGATATTGGTCTATAGTTTTCTTTCTTTGAGGTGTCTTTGTCTGGTTTAGGAATCAGGGTGATGTTGGCCTCGTAGAATGAATTTGGAAGTTCTCCCTCTTTTTCTATTTCCTGAAATAGCCTGAAAAGTATTGGTATTAGTTCTTCCTTAAAGGTTTTGTAAAACTCTGCTGTATACCCATCCGGTCCTGGGCTTTTCTTAGTTGGTAGTCTTTTGATGGCTTCTTCTACTTCTTCAATTGATATTGGTCTGTTTAGGTTGTCTATATCCTCCTGACTGAATCTGGGCAGATCATATGACTTAAGAAATTTATCTATGCCTTCACTATCTTCTATTTTATTGGAGTATAAGGATTCAAAATAATTTCTAATTATCTTCTGTATTTCTGAAGTGTCTGTTGTGATATTGCCTTTTTCATCCCGTATGCTAGTAATTTGAGTTCTCTCTCTTCTTCTCTTCGTTAGCATGGCTAAGGGTCTGTCAATCTTATTTATTTTTTCAAAGAACTAACTTTTAGTTTTGTCAATTTTTTCAATTCTTTCTTTTGTTTTGATTTCATTGATTTCAGCTCTGATTTTAATTATTTCTTGCCTTCTACTTCCTTTGCTGTTGTTTTGCTCTTCTTTTTCTAGGTTTTTGAGATGAAGTATGAGATAATTTATTTGTTGTTTTTTTTCTTTTTTTAAGGAATGAACTCCAAGCAATGAATTTTCCTCTTAGAACTGCTTTCATTGTGTCCCATAGATTCTGATATGTTGTGTCTGTGTTTTCATTTATCTCTAAGAATTTTTAAATTTCGTCCTTGATGTCTTCTATAACCCTTTGATCATTCAGTAACCTATTGTTCATTCTCCAAGTGATGCATGATTTTTCCTTCCTTCTTTTATCGTTGATTTCCAATTTCATTCCATTATGATCAGATAAGATGCATGGTATTATCTCTACTCCTTTATAATGTCTAAGAGTTGCCCTGTGACATAATATATAATCTATTTTTGAGAAGGATCCATGTGCTGCTGAGAAAAAAGTGTAACTGCTTGATGTTGGGTGGTATATTCTATATATGTCTATTAAGTCTAGGTTATTAATTGTGTTATTGAGTTCTATAGTTTCTTTATTCAACTTTTGTTTGGAAGATGTGTCCAGTGGAGAGAGAGGTGTGTTGAAGTCTCCCATAATTATTGTATGGTGGTCTATTAGACTCTTGAACTCAAGAAGAGTTTGTTTGATGAACATAGCTGCACCATTGTTTGGGGCATATATATTTATGATTGTTATGTCTTGTTGGTGTATGGTTCCCTTGAGCAGTTAAAAACAACAAAACTGAAGATTTTTGATAAAGAAATAAGAGATAAAGAAATAAGAGAACTCTCATTTTATTTAAACATCAACCCACTACTCTACATACTGCAGATATTACTTAATTCAGTCTTAGGCTGAACTAAATGGAAGGAATTCCCATTTCTCTATGTAGATAGAGGGACAGAGCTGAAGTTAATTTTTTTTCTTTTCTTTTGCACAGTATGGTAAATCTAATTCCAAAGCTTAAATTCTTTTTGCCATCCCATGGCAAGAACCCTTCTGATTTTAAAATCATTTCAGATTTTTCAGCATGTTGTTGCTTACCTTCCTAAGTAAACGAGAAGCATGATATTCTACATGTGTTAATCCCTGTGTGTAAATACTGAAAGGTATTTACTTACTTCCCCATACATTATTTAATAGAAAGTGCAGTATTCATAGTCAAGATATAATGAAGGATAGCTCCTAGCAAGGACTCAGATCACAATTTCCTTCCACTTTCATATTCTTCATCGACAGCTCTATTTAAATTGAAGTTGTCACCCTATCATACAGGGAATCAGTTTGTGCCATGAAGAAAAATAAATCGACCATATTAAAAGAAAGGTTAATAGTTAACCTTCACTAAGCCCAACTTTTTCACTTGGTTTATTATCACCCTTGAAAGTGGACCATGCTATCAATTTCAAATATCAAGGCATAACATGCAGTCTGCAGGGAACCGGTATCTACGATTAGGACAAACCACGATTTTGGTCATGTGTGGAAAAGATCAAGGTCATGCTGGTGCTAGGTGTTGAGATAGCATATTGGTGTCTCCCAAGATTCAGGCTGAAGTTTCACCTTCTGCTCCCTCCCTGGTGTCAGACCTGTACTCCTGTGGCAGCCCTTGCTGGCACTGCAGAATTGAACAGGTGCTGGCTTCAAGGGAAACTTAATGATTATTCTCTTCAAATGAGAAAAATAGTCTCTTAAAATGCCTAAGATTTGAAAAAAAAATCAAGATGAATGAAGTTTATAAAATATTTTCTCTTCTTGCTCATTAATTTCAGGCTTGAAGAAAAATCTCTGTACAAAGTGTTTTAATTTTTTTCTCCTATGCTCCGGCTTACTCTTCAGTCCTCTTTTACAGACTTATTCTCATCCCCCTTTTTATTGCTTTTATTTCTGCACAGGTCTGTATTAGTCATGCCAAAAAGTAGTTTCGCCGTGTGCCACCTGCCTGTTCTATAGCACATTGCTTTCACTATACCCAGGCCAAGGCTGTGATGGATTTCTCTCTCTGTGTAGGAAGATTAGAGGCATAGAAAGTAATGTTGAAAGGGTCAAAGTTGTTGGAGTGAATTGGAGAAGGTGGCCCTGGGAGTGGTCTGAAAAGCCAGCAGATAATATCGTTGCACAGGTGTGAAGAAATAGGGCTTTCTGACACACAAAGGTAGGCTAGAAAATTTCCCCATCATTATTTTGCATGTTTTTAGTGCTAAGAATTTACATTTTAAGTGGATAAGGTTGTCATAGTTACACAGTATCTGAGGACAGCAGGCTTGTTGGGTGAATGAATGAATGAGAAAGCTGTATCAATTCCACACATAAATGCATGCTTCTACAGATAGCACTGAGGGAGAATCCTCATTATTGCAAAGAAAGCTCAAGAAACCAGAGCAATAAAGAAGAGCAGACATTTCCTAAGTGCCTACTGTGTGCCTGGTACCATGCCAGGTACTTTGCATGTACCACTTACACTATGCACTGCATGGCCAAGTTTTGGTCAAAGGCAGACTTCATATATGACAGTGGTCCCATAATCTTAAAATGGAGCTGAAAAATTTCTATCACTTAGTAACACTGTAGCTATTGCAATGTCATAGCACAATGCTTCACTTACCTGTTGGTGGTGATACTGGTATAAACAAATCTATTGTGTTGCTGGTCATATGAAAGTATAACATGCAGTTATGCACAGTACATAATATTTGTAAATGATAATAAACAACTATGTACTAGCTTATATATTTACTCTACTACAATTTTTATTACTGAGCATACTCTATTAAAAAGAAAAGTTTACTGTGAAAGAATATGCCATGTCACAATGGCAGTAGTCTAATATATCTCATCTTTACCATATCTCTTGATTGTATCAAAATGCCCCACTGAGTGGTCGCATTATACCAACTAGGCTTGGGTGAGTCCACTCTACAATGTTTGCACAAGGACAGAATCTATCAACGATACCCTTCTCAGAATGTATTTCTGTTGTTAAGTGATGCATGTATTCTATATTTAAATACCATTGACCAATATTTTGTGGTAGCCTCAAAAATGGCTCCCAATGATCTCCACCGACTGGTATCTGTAACTTTTTGTAATCCCTTTCACAGTGAATAGGGCTGACTTGTGGAACAAGTAGGATATTGTGGAAATGATGAGGTATGGCCTCTGATCATAAAAGCAATTATGCCTTTCACTTTGCTTTTTTCTTGGCTAACTCTCTCAAAGAGAAGCTAGTTGCTCTGTCCTTAGGAAATTCCAGCAATTCAATGAAGAGAACCACATGTGAAGAACCAAGGCCTTCTATCAGAAAAACTGCACTCACTTTTCAAACATGTGAATAATACACCTGAAAGCAAGCCATCTGGTGCCAATTAACACTCAGATGATTTCAGCTCTAGCCAGTGTCCTTACTACAAGGTCAAAGAGACCTGATTGTTAGACTTAGTTCTAGTTGATCCAGGACCATCCAACCCAACCACTGTCAGATTCCTGACCCCTAGAAACTATGCAGAATAATAAATCAGTATTATTTTAAGCCACTATATTTTGGACCATTTGTTACATGTGAATAGATGGTTATTCTAAATCTTATATTACCCTCATTTTATAGAGGAAGAAATAAAATTTATGAGAGACACAGGTGCAAAATATGAATGGCTTCCCTTTATTGGGCACCCACTAGGGAGGGTTTAGACTACAGAGGATACATAAAGCAGGGCACAAGAATCAAGGAGGATTGCAGTCATTAGTGGATAAGAAGAGTTCATTCATTCATTTCTTCAACAAATAATTCTTAAGCATGTACTATGTGCCAGTCATTGTGCAGGGCCATAAAGATACATCCGTGACCAACACAAACAGAATTCACTGCCTCTTTGGAGCTTACAATCTAATGAGGGTTGATTGATAACACAGGAAAAAGTCTGAAATATAATGGAAACTGAAGGAGAAGTACATACAGGGAAGAGCAAAACCATGAGAAAGACATTCAACTCTTGCTTCTTTCCAGCACAATGCATCCTTATGATGAAGCCCTTTATATGAGGTGCCTGAATGCAGTGCTCTGTCCTGAGAGATGAAACTTTGTGACAAGGATCATTTTTCTCTTTTGTACCCTCATGTGCTCATTTGCTTACCATAGGTCATATGGGTTCTCAAATATGTGTCAGTTACAGATCTTTAAAGGTGTGCTTGCATGTGTGAGTGAAGAGGTTCACCACTAAATAGTTTCATCTTTAAATTGTGTCAGAGTGAGGAATATATGCTTGTGGTTGGCAGAACAACAGCTTCCCCATACTGTCCATGTCCTCTTCCTTGCAACTTGTGATTATGTTAGGTTACATGTCAGATGGAAATGAAAGTTGTAGATGACATTAAGTGTATTAACCTGCTGATTTATATAAGGAGATTGTCTTAGACTATCTAGGTGAGTCCAGTGTATTAAAAATTCCTCAAATGAATAAGACAGAGGACTCAGGGTCAAAACCATGTGATGTGTGTAACACATGATTAGCTATCGCTGGCTTTAAAGATGGAAGGAGGCCACGGGACAAGGAATAAGCGGCAGCTGCTAGAAGCTGAAAAATGAGTTTTCTGTCCCTCAAAATCTTCAGAAAGGAATGAAGTCCTTCTGACACCTTGATTGAAGCCCAGTGCCACCTGTTCCAGATGAATGACCTCTAGAACTATAAGATAATCTATTTGTATTATTTAAACCACCGTTTTTGGTAATTTTTTATAATGGCCATAGAAAATGAATAGGACATTCTATGTATTTTCCAATTGTCTGAAAAGAAAAATAATTTCAAAAACTGAAATATTCAGGAGATGCTTGAAATCAGAGTCTGAGGAGTTCCAGGTGAAAACTGGATCACAGAATACTCCAGTCAAGGGCATTATAAATAATACTTATGTTACCTCCTGGGTACCTTCTGAAGCCTTGTGGAGCAGCATACCATGCCATATATTTCCTAAACAGCAACATTTAGAGCAATCATTTCCATTTAAATGCTACTTTCTACAACCATTTGTTTCTTTTTTCTTTCTTTAATGCGTTTTAATTAAAGGTAAGAAGAGAATAAAAAGGAGATGGGGGAACTAACGCAGCTATAATGTGTGGGTGTAAGATATTGAAGTCTGCAGCCTTATGCTCAGTTTGAAGGTAGAAAAACAGTGATTATAGTTCTATGTTCTAAATGAGATTCTATATAAGTCCTGGCTTTGAACATGAGATTTGATGTAAGTAAAAAAAGACCCTGATTATTCCTGAAAGCACACTGGTTTTTCTTGATGTTTAAATAATTTCAGCGATGGAAATCTAAGTTGTAAGTGCTCACTTACAACTTCAAAATATAAATCATTGCACCAATAATTATTGGGCAAATGCTTCCAATTGTTAATATTAGCATCAATTTTGAATGTAATATTTTAGTGCACAGAATTACTTGTCTTCACCAAACAGAGAGAAAAAAAATATAGAAATCAAACAGTCCCTGTGAAAATTTAAAACTGCACAAAGGAGAGTCAATTTTCCACCAGGAGATGATCACGTCTGTGGCTTTTCTGACAGGGGGAAAAAAAATTAATGCTGTCTTCCTTCAGGAGCTCTCCCTTGTATTTAGACCAGCTGGAATGTGCTCAAAGAAAAGCAAACACATTTTAACATCAGCATAAGCAAAACAAATCTTTCTCAAAAAATTCTATCCTAAAAGGTCTGAGTCACCCACTGTTTTAGTATTTGTTGGTGTCTTCAGTTACCACGGGTGATCATCAAACTGTTAGACGCATCGATCATGAGGTGTGGAAGTCAATAGCAAAGGAAAATCAACAATATCTTGTTTTCTACATCACTAGACTAAAGGAAAAAGACCATTTGAGGGAATCGAAGTAACTAATGTTGGGCATTATTGTCATGCATTATTAAGAGTCATAATTTTCTTGCCATGTAACGAGTAGCTAGCCTGGTATTTTACAATATAATGTCTCACTGCTCCCTATCCACCCCATACATGATTCTCCTATTTCCTGATGTTCCATTCCTTTTTCTACTATAAACTCTATTTCAGCTTTTCAATGTCATTATGGAAATTAATGTCATACTGAAAAGAGTCAAAGGAGTTGTTTTTTATTTATATAATAAATAGGTACATACATAAAGATGAGGCCAACATTCTTAATTCATTTAAATTATTTAGTGGTCAAAATGGGAACCACTACAAGAACTTAGTATAAGAAGGCAGTTACTTAAAGTTAGAGAAATCTGGATTGCAATCTTGCTCTCTTCCTAACTGGATTCAAGGTTTAGGGAAAGTTGCTTATTGTATATGAAACTGATGGCGCTTGAGTATTTTCTTTAACAAAAGACTAAAATCACAGTCTACATCACAAATTTGTTGTGAGTACCATAGTGTTATGGTTTGAATGTGAGGTTTCCCCAAAAAACTCATTTGTGAGACAATACAAGAAGGTTCAGAGGAGAAATTTTTGTGTTGTGAGAATCTTAATCCAATCAGGGAATTAATCCCCTGATAGCCATTAACTGAGTGATAACTGAAGTGATAGGGTGTGGCTGGAGGTGGTAGGATTTGGGGGTGTGGCTTTGGGGTATACGTTTGTGTCTAGCAAGTGGAGACCTCTCTCTGCTCTCTGATCATCATGGGAGCTGGATCCCTCTGCCATACTCTTCCTCCATGATGTCCTGCATCACCTTGAGCCTCAAGGAATGGAGCCTGCTGCCTATGGATTGAGACCTCTGATACCGTGAACCCTTAAATAAACATTTCCTTCTCTATAGTTGTTCTGGTTGGATCTTTAAGTCACAGCAGTGAAAAAGCAGACTAAAACACATAGGGTAGTCTAACTATGACAGAGTGTAATGCCTATCCTCAAGCATCTTGCCTCTGGCCCAGTTCTTTCCCCCTGTATTTCTGATTTGGTCCAAGTACTTTGAACTTTGGGTAAGTGGCCCAGTTCTTGTTCCAGAGTATGTTCTGGAGACGAGTGTGATCTTCAATGGGCAATGAGATATAAAGGAAATTCTTCTAGGGCATCTGAGAAGTTTTGTATCCTTTTAAGTGAGGGGAGGGTGAAAAAAAAATGCCCTTTTCAGGCTTCCTGCCTTGGAACACTGTTGCCTGAGACCTGGATGCTTGGGATTGCTCCATGTCTCTAGTGATTGAGAGGCAACATTACAGGTACCAACAATTTCCTTCTTCCAGAAGGACAGTTTTGGGCTGGGAAGACCCCTCTTGTTTCAGGACTGTTGGTAGAGCATTCTGGTATTTTCAGCTGATTCCTGATTTTAGTAGGTATTATGGTTTAGACATTAGTCTCCTGAAAGCTCATGTGTGAGAAATGCAAGAAAGTTTAGAGGTGAAATGACTGGGTTATGAAAGCCTTAACTGAATCAGGGAATTAATCCCCTGATAAGGATTAACTGGGTATTAACTATAGGCAAGTAGGGTGTGGCTGGAGGGGGCGGGCCATTGCTCAAAAAGTGACCAAATGCTTTTGGGGAGTATATTTTGTCCTTAATGAGAGAAGTCCTTCTCTACTTCCTGGTTCCTGTCCTTAGCTGCTTTCCTCTGCTACACCCTTCTGCCATGAATTTCTGCCTCACCTCTGGCCCAGAACAATGCAGGTGACTATCCAAAGACTGAGACCTCTGAGGCTGTGAGTGATAAATAAACTCTTCCTTCTCTAAAATTGTTCTTGTCAGGTCTTCTGGTTACAGTAACGAGAAAGCTGATTCAAACAGAAGAGATTCAGGCATGTATAAGGGTTGTTAATGTTGCTTAAATATAGTATAAAGTGTCTAACAGACAGTATTGATGTTCTAATAAATTCCCAGGTTGGAGAGAGAATTTCAATTCAGAAAATCATGGAAGACTTCATGGAGGCGAGATCAATTCTAAGGGACCTTGATCGCTTTCAGTCTTTAACCCTGGAATGACTGGAAAGGGCATCTGGCAGAATTCCATCTTGAGAGAGCAGATTCTTCCTCGCAGGTGCAAGCAACAGTTCCCTGCTCAATGTAATGAGGTCAACAAATGAGATCTATGAAAACCTGGAGCTTCTCATTCCAAACTGCAAGCCCATCTTCTCTTATAAAGTTTTTCCTACTATATTATGAATTATCTGGGACTTGAAACAAGTTTAGTCTGGCTTCATTTTGAAGAATATTTGATAACTAACTAGTAGTTTTAGAACAGATATAGACTTGCTTGTGTTGTAATTACTTTCTAAGTATATTATTTTGTAAGAAAAAAGTACATTAATTTAGTTCAAAAAGTGATGAAATATATATAGTGAACAGGGTTTATTATTTATTTAATTTTTTTAAAAAAATTTAATTTGTTATATATGACAGCAGAATGCATTACAATTCATATTACACATATAGAGCACAATTTTTCATATCCTCCGTGTCTTCATACATACATGTACTTAGGGTAATGATGACCATCACATTCCACCGTCTTTCCTACTCCTAGACCCCCTCCCTTATCCTCCCTCCCCTTTTTCCCTTTGCCCTTTCTAGAGTTCACTTAATCCTCCCATTCCCCCCACCACCCCATAGCATATTATGGATCAGCATCCTTAAATCAGAGAAATCATTTGGCATTTGGTTTTTGGGGATTGGCTAATTTCACTTAGCATTATATTCTTTAGCTCCATCCATTTACCTGCAAATGCCAAGATTTTATTCTCTTTTAATGCTGAAAAATATTCCATTGTGTATATATAGCACATTTCTTAATCCATTTATCTACTGAAGGGCATCCAGGTTGGTTCCACGGTTTAGCTATTGTGAATTGTGCTGCTATAAACATTGATGTGGCTGTGTCTCTGAAATATTATGATTTATTTCAATGTGCAAGGGCAATTTTTTAAAATATTTATCTTTTAGTTGTAGTTGGACCCAAAGGTATTGTACCTTTATTTTTTATGTATTTTTATGTGGTGCTGAGGATCAAACCCAGGGCCTCACACTTGCTAGGCAAGTGCTCTACCGCTGAGCCACAACCCCAAACCCAGCACAGACAGTTTTTAAAACCCAACTATTCTTAGAGCTTTTACTATTTGATTTTGACAGCACCCCAGGGCATAAATAGACTTCAGGGCTGAGCAGTGAGCTGTAGGCATCAGTCTCCTTCCTCATCATCCCACAGTGGCTGGCTAGGCAGGGCTGTTCCCCATGCACCCTGGCCCATCTTCAGCACAATGTCCTCCAAGGGCCAGAGTTGGGAGTACAACCCAGAGCACTCCTGTGTGAGAACCATTCCTTCTGCATGTTAGAGCCCATCCTAAGATGGTTAAGGGTACACCAAATTTCTGTAAGTAATGAGAAACATCAAAGACATCATCAAAGAACCTTTAGACCCAGAAAGAGAGCTAGAAACTATGATATCACACGAAATGTTATTCTCTTATATTCATTCCCTGGTTGGGAAGGAACAAAGCAAGGAACAGAAAAGGTGAGACTTACTCACTCACAAGAGCTATCTCATTATTATGTCATTCCTCTGGGAACATTTCAACTTTTTTTCAACTTTTTCCAAAATGTGTATTGTTCTAGGGCTTTTGAATCAGTATTTTTAGAATTATTTCCATCTTTTTTTTTTTTTTTTTTGGCAGAAGTCTATTTTTGGAAAGAATATCTTTGATTACCTTTAATAATTAGAAAATAATTTTGGAAAAGAGATTGTGGCTTACCCAAGAATAGACAAGGACAGTAACATAAAATATTATGATGTTAGAAAAGTATTATGAGTTTGTTAGGCAGGATTAAGGGGTAACAGTGTTAAATCCTGTTATTTTGCAAATAAGTGATTTGCTCAAAATTACATATGAATTAGGGAGGTAATTAGAAATAACTTAATTCTTCCTTTTCTCAAGATCATTATTCCTTTTTTCCTAAATCATGTGATTGAATTATAGATTTCTGCTTACCATACTGAGTGAGGGATAAAGAATAAAAACAGAAAAAGTTTAAAAAAGGATTGAAAGCTCAAAGCCAGCCTCAACAAAAACAAGGTGCTAAGCATTTCAGATAGACCGTGGCTCTAAATAAAATGCAAAATAGGGCTGGGGATATGGCTCAGTGCCCAAGTGCCCCTGAGTTCAATCCCTGGTACCAATAAAAAAAAAAAAAAATCAAATATCCGATTTTGGTTTTAGTCAAAGGTGGTCAAAAAACATAAATACAAAGGTGGCATTTTATTGTTGTCAAAATAATTAATCATAGTTTTTTGCTTTTCTTAAAGCTTTTTTACTTTAAATACTTAAGAGAAATTTGATGATACATTGGCATGAAAGCAAAATATTCCCCTTTCAATTTGTCTTGAAATAAACAAAAGCAATATACACAACAATTATCGTTTGCATGTTTACTATGAACCAGGTATGTTGTTATACCTGAGGATAAAGATATGGCACTTGACTTTATTTAAATGTGCTATGTCCATATGTTGCAAAGTATAATTTTCACAGTGTTTTGAAACAGGTGAAATAGGTATTAAGAACAGAAAATATATATTTGAGATCAATTCTTACTTTGTAACACTGACAATTAAGGTATAAGTTAATTAATGACTGTAGAGAAATAATCAATGTTTAGTTTAAAAGGGTTTTCAAATAAAGACTATTTTAGGCTTTAAAATTATTATTGTTTACATTTTAAAAATTAAATAAGTATGCTATTTAAAATAATATGATTTTTCTTCTGGTTTTTAGATTGCATTGGTTTTGAAATATCCCAACCAACAAAAAGTATTAATTGATTTTTAAATATTTGCCATGATTTTAAGAATGTTCAGTAAATTATAAATCAGCTATTTTTAATAGCATAGCTTTGCGGAGGATGTAGCATATACCTCAATTGTATTCACTTGTGATTTATTACATACATATGATTAAATTAAATGCATAATAAGATCTTTTATGTTAATATAAAGGGAACAAATTAGTGATCTAAATAGGAGAAATAGAGGAAGCAATATAAATATCCTGGATTTATCAGGGCCTATTTTTTTGGTACAGGGGATTGAACTCAGGGACACTAAACCACTGAACCACATCCCCAGCCCTATTTTGTATTTTATTTAGAGACAGAGTCACACTGAGTTGCTTACCACTTCTCTCTTTGCTGAGGCTGGCTTTGAACTCTTGATCCTCCTATCTCAGCCTCCCAAGCCACTGGGATTACAGGTGTGTGCCACTGTGCCTGGCACAACAAGGGCCATTTTTGAATACTTTGCTTCTTCTCCTTAATTATGTTAAATCTCCTTTGTGTAATTATATTCAAATGGTTGTACCAGAATAATTCAATTTCCCCCAATACTTATGTTTCTTTGGTAATAGCTCCATGTCTTAGTGGGATGTGTATGTGAAAGTGTGGCCCAAAATCTATTAAAGGAATTAAAATTTTATGCTTTTAATCATTTCCTCATCTCATAGGATTTAGTGATAAAATACGTGAAAGGGCTTCAGCTTACTCTCAATTTCTTACACTCTGTTGTGATTAACTATGTTTTGCACATTGTTTGACTGATTAATTGGTGCCTAAGATTGAGCCCAGCGTCTCATGAATGCTACAAGCTCTATCACTGAACTATACCTGCACTTTCTGCTCTGAGCAGTTAAAATATCAAAATATACATATCATTTATAATAAAAAATGCTGTGTTGCTCTGAAAACGATTATCTTGTTATTGAAAGCTTATCAGAGTGAGAAAGAATCCTTATCTTGTTTAGAATTGTAGACATATTATTCATTAAAGATGACTTGGACGAATTCATTCCATAGTCCTTGAAGGTTGACCACAGGATTGTACTGGAGGGTTAGGGGTCAAACTCATAGACTCTGGTGTGTAAGAATACTTGAGTTCAGTCCCAGCTCTGTAGCAGCTTGTGACCTTTTTTTTACCTTGGGCAAATGACGCATTTTCTTCTCTGCTTGGTTTCCTCTTCTGCAAATAGTAATAAAAATACTATCTCCCGCATACGGTTGTCCTATATGGTTGGTACATTGTGAGCACCCTGCATTAGGTGTAAGTTACTACAAGCTATGTACTAGAAAACATTTTACAGAAATTAAATTCGAAAGATGGGATTATATATTGATATTAAAACTAGGTTGAAATACCCAGTGGTATTTTCCCCAGTTCCTCTTTCTTTGTGAGATTACACTGCTGCAGACAAGAGTGAAACTGAACTTTGCCCTGTGAATCGAGGTTGACAGGGCCAACAGCTCCAGGAGCCCTGGACACAAAAGGTAATTTAGAGGAACGGAAATACAGATGGCCAATTAACAATGAAAAGTTTTCAACCTTACTAGTAATCAAAGAATTGCAAATTAAAATAAGGACATGATATGGTTCACTGACAAATGAACAAAGATTGCAAAACAAAGGCTAAAAAAAGGGGGGGGGAGTCAGAAGTACATTGTTACACATTGCTGATAGTGTAGAAGGAAATTAGTCCAATTTTCTGAAAGCAATTTAGCAATATTCAGAGAAAAGATAGAAATGCTTAAGACCTTCGAGTTGCTAACACTTTTCAGGGAGCTTTGGTAAGGAAAGAAAGAGAACTATTCATGGAATGATATTGATAATGATACAGTTTTGAAATTAAAATTTTTGACAATAGGAAATTACTTCAGTAAATTGGAATGCAATCACATGGTGGATCTCCTAACTATTACAGGGGAATTGATAAGTAGTTTATAATGACTCATAAACTGGGAGCCTTGCTTAATCGTTACCGATTACCTTTCCTCCAGGTGCCAAGAAGTCTGAGGGTGTGGCATCCTGACCTCAGACTCATGCTGCCCCTCCTGTGAGTGGTAAATTTAGGATGGACAGTGGATGCGATTTGTTCTATCCTTTCTCCTATAGGAATCGATTGCTTACAAGGTGCTTCTGTAGTCTGCTTCTCGTGGGTGACAGAATCTTTCTCCAGAGGCATGTTCTTTCTGCCCTGTTCCATCTAGCCCTGCCCAGTATAGGGTTCTAAGTCCATCTCTGTCTAAGGTTTAGTCAGGACAATTATTTGGCTATTGCTATACCTCATTCTCTGGCTTAACTTTTTATCAATAAAGGCAGTCTATTGGTTTCCCATCTCCCAGTCCTATTTTATATTTCTTTTAAAAAACAATTGGTGAGGGGCTGGGATCGTGGCTCAGAGGTAGAGTACTTGTCTAGCACGGGCAGGACCCGGGTTTGATCCTTAGCACCACATAAAAATTAAAGGCACTGTGTTGTGTTCATCTACACTTAAAAAAATAAATATTAAAAAAAAACAATTGGTAAAAAAGAAAAGGGTTATCTTTGTAAGGACTCTCTACACACTCCAACATTTGAGACTGTCCATAAATAAAAACTGCATAACAACTTACCTCAAAATGTGGAAGTCATTTTACATGAACACACATCTATGATCTCACAGTTTTTGTGGGCCAGGAATCCAGGCATCATGTGTTACACCTTCAAGGTTGTTCACAGATTCCAAGCACAGCTGGGCTTACCTGTGTTCTCAGCTGAAGGCTCAACAGGTGGAGAACTCATTTCCATGTTCTCCCATACTGTTGTTGGCAGAAGGGAGTTTCTTGCTGCTTGTTAGCCCAAGGCCTCCCTCAGCTCCTGCGATGTGGGTGTTTTCATAGGGCAGCTCACATGCCAACTGACTTCCCCATGAGTAGTCAGGAGCACAGGAGATGGTATGCAGGACAGAAGCCATAGTTGCTTAGCCACCAAATCTCAGAAGTGACATTCCCATTTCTTTTGCTCTTTTCTGTCTGCTAGCAGTCAGTGACTAGGTCAAGCCCACACTCAGGGAGGAGTTGAGGAGTGGAAGATACAAACTCTCAGTATGTAGCAACATGGGTGTTATTAAGGCTAGGGACAGCCATTGCAGCTTGGAATGTGTTGACAAATTAATAGGAAAAGAGGAAACAGGGACAATGTTTATAAAATAAATTAAGAGGTATTTGGCCATAAAGAAGGAAAAGCATATGTTTGTAAATTGAAGAGAAAACGGAAATAAAGAAAGTTTAAAAAAAATATTGGAGAAACTATAATTATTAAATGATGAAGACTTTGATCTTGTGGAGAGGAAGGAGGTTGGCTGAGGGTGGGGGCCATTAGTAAAATGGTGGCTGGTTGCTGAGGAGGAGGGAAGGGAAAGAATCCAGAGTGATCAAGAAGAGAATGGGTTTCCACTGAAAACCTTATTCCTATGGTCCCTTCTTTTTCTTTCAAGAAAGCAAAGGGAAACTTCAAACTGTTTTAAAATGTAGGTGCTAACATTTTGGAAGCCATAAAGTACAAATATTTTTCTCACAGATGTTGTTCTTCATCTCATTGTTAAAGTGCTTTTATGTGAATCTATTAATTTTATTCCCAAGACAACTTGATGAGATTGTCAGGACATATGCCAATCCATTCATGTGACTTATCTGTGGCAATATGATGTCAATCTTGCTGTTTATAAAGTGTCAAAGAGACCCAGATTTAAAAAAAAAATAAACAAAACTACAAATTCCTAATCTCTTAAAGTCCATATTTTGAAAGTACAACTTGAAGATAGAAAACATCAAAGATAAGGTTTGGCTCCGTTTCATCTTGAGGTCCAGTTGAACATTTTCTTTGCTCTCATCTAAAGGCAGTTACTTCAGTGTGCTTGTGAATTGAACATGCGCTGAAGGGCTCTGTAAATAACTACCTTCTCAGTGTGGTTCACCTAACCAGTCCTTGAGGACAGAAGCTTCCAGATGGCTCAGGCTCTGGATTAAACCCTCCAGACACCTTGTGCCTTTTGTTCAATAATGTGAGCAACAGAATTCAAGATAACCTGAGTGATTTGATGAGAGTGGTTTTTTTCACAATATTTTTGAATAGGAATATTCTATAAAAAAACAGAGCCATGTGGAGATAAGTGATGGCATGATACCAATTATGCTCAAAAGCCTACAAAAGACAGCTTCAGGGTGGGTTTAATAAAATAAGGTGACACATTAAAACTTACTGAGCACTTTCTATTTCCTATTTCAACAGTTTAAAATGACCTCACCTCAGTATTTTTATAATTATCCAATTTTAAATCCATAGTTGAGAGAATAATTTAGTTTTTCTGTCAAACAAATACCATTGCCTCTCCAGTCTAGAAGTTTCTTGAGGACCAACACACCTTGGGAGTTGTCAAATGCCTATGATTGAGCATAGTGCCAGATATATTCAGCATTTGAATCCAGTTCTATCTTTGGACCTGGGCCATTGTTTCCGATTTCTTAATTCTGTGTCCCTTTAAGATGAAGTAATAATATCCACTTTGCAAGGCAATTAAAATTAGTTAATATTCATGAAGCACCAACTGATTATTTAATTTGAAAATCATTTCACTTGAAACTAATTGTTCTCAACCAGGATAAGGGACATTCGGCAAATCCTGGAAACACTTTTAATTTTCCCAAATGGCAACTTGGTGAGGGGGTATCTGCTACAGCATTAACTAAATGCCTGGGTGCTGCTAAAATGCCTATAGTACACACAATAGCCCCTGCAACAAATTACCGCTTCCAAAATGTTAACAGTGTGGAGATGAAGACACCCTGCTTTAAAACTATTCTCAGTTCCTTTTATACTCTTCCCTCCTCCCTCCCTCCCTCCTTCCTTCTTCCCTCCCTCCCTCCTTCCCTCTTCACAGTGATGCTGTCTTATTTTACAAAGCATCCCTACCACCTGCTAGTGTAACAGGTTAAGCGTGATTGGCAATAGAATATAAGAACATAAAACTGCAGGTAATCCCTTCAAATTTTGAACTGAGGTGGTAAAATCAGCCATCTCTATGGGTGGAGTAATTGCCAAACCCCAATTTTCTAAAACGATGACATAGAAAATGTTCTGAAAGGTTTTGAAATAAATGAATTATCTGTAGGAATTAAATTTATTTTCAGATATCTTGGACTGGGTAAGAAACAGAAGTAGCAGAAATAATGAGATTCCGTTTATTTCTTCTTTCTGTGCAGGTTGTAGGGCTGGGATTTACCTCTGAATACAGCTACAGTGTTACACTTTCCAAACAAGCAAATGAAAATGTGTGCTCAAACAACTTTAAAGTGCTTGAAAAATCTATCTCATTTGACTCCAAGTCATATAAGGAATTCAGCTATGGCTTGTGAGCTCGAGGACAGGTCGCTGTAGCAGATATGTTTGAATCCTGCCTTTGAAAGAGTTGGCTTTTAATCATCTTGCAGTGAATTTGTAGTCATTCTTTAAATTTTTCTGATCTAGTCTAAGAACTGCACGATTTTTTTTCTTTTTCTTTCTTTCTTTTTTAAACAGAAGGCAAGTGTTACTTCTGGGGGTTGGAATCCATTGCAATCAAGCCTCATGCAGTATTATTCCTACCCGCATCCCCACCCCATAGATTCTTTCTTCTTCTCTAACTAAATACCCTACAAGGAAATGCCTGGTGCTTTAAACCACATTGAGGTTTTACCTGTTAACCAAAACTGATTGTGGTTTGATTAATTCCACCAAACACTCTCTAGAATGAATACATTTGTCACAATTACTCCTAGTGACTGGTCAAAGCAGTAGCTTAATTAGCCAGTGCATATAGAGGAATAAATGAAATGCAAGTCTTGAAATTTGTACTGTGTATCCTGGTTTCACACTTATAATTAATTGCTTGCAAATATAAGTAATAGAAAACAGGCTCACCAAAACATTGAGTTAAGCCTTGGTAACTGAAACAACTTTAAGAACAATCTTATTTTCTCCAGATTGACTTGGAATATTGTTTTTTACCTGTTAAAATGGGGTGCATCCATGTTCTATGATAATATATTCTATGATATGCCTACCTAGGGTAACTAACTACCTAATTAGAATATGAATTTTCAGAAGTAGGAACTGTGACTTCACTCTATATTTTCAGATTGGAGTATGTGTTTCTTCACATCATAGACACTCAAAATGTTTGCTCAATATAAATGCTATAGCTGCTTCCCAATATAAGCTGCTTTTTGGTTTGCTCCCCTTCATCAATTCCTAAACTACTCTTCTAACACCTGCTTTACACCAGATGTAGGACGGACCCCTGGGAATAAGTGAATGACAACCAGTCCTTGTTCTTAAGGGACTTGCAGCCTTATAAGAAGAATAAAGGAAAATATATAAACAATTCAATAATATGTGACAAACTACTGCAGAGTACTGCAGGGGCTCACAGTCGAGGGATTTACTGTGTGCTTTGGAGGTGAAGAAGCATCTCAGAAGAAGTTGACATCTCCATGGATCTGCTAGGTTTATGCGGATTTGCTAAGACCAGACAGTAGAGGAAAAGAGCAGGAAGAATGGTTTGCTTCAGAGAGTTGAGATGCCTATAATTTACTTTGCAAAACCTCACTGCATACAGTGTGATATTGTATATATTGAATTGAAATAGTCAGTTGCTCTCACCAGGAACACACCCCTAAGGAGCATTCGGCAAGTGTACAAAAGGAAGTTAAGTCTGCAGAAGCAGCTCCTCCTAGTGTTTCAGCTTTTATATTTTGCACCAATATCAGAAAAGCCTATTATTAGCAGAATTAATCTTAGAAATGAGTGTTCCTTGAATTAATATCTTAGTTTATTTGGATGCTATAACAAAATACCATAGGCTAGGTAGCTTACGAACAAAAGGAATTTGTTCCTCACTGTCTGGAGGCTGGAAAGTCCAATATCAATGGGCTGACAGATTTGGTGTCTGGTGAGGGTCCACTAGAGGTGGTGCTTTCTCATCATGTCCTCCTGTGATGTTAGGGTCAAGGCAGCACTCTTGGATTTAGCTGCTCATTCTTGTATATGAAGAGGAGATTCTTTTATATTCTATCCATAGAGGCACTGCCCACATGACCTACTCACCTACCTAATACCACCATGTTAGGGCTCAGAAATTTGGAAGGGAGTGGGAACACAAATATCCAGATGATAGCAACTAGTGAAAATAGAGGTTTTCAGGTTAACATAGTGTGTGTTAGAAATAGGTTTGTGTGGATGAAATCAGAGGTGTTCAGGAAATGTGGATTGATGAAAATATTTTGGAGACATCCCCATCCTTATAAGAACATAGTAAAAATATAATGTAATCCATACAACTTGATCCTTTGGGAAGTTGCCTGATGTCTGGACCATTAGTGATCCTGTATCCAATTATTATTTCAGAGAATACCAATCCAATTTACTATTGGATTCTGATTAAAACATGCAGTGGTTTTGACTGCCATGAGCTTTAAAGCAATATGGTAACACCAATCAGAAGAGGAATCTGGGACTTTGCATTAGCTTGTACAACATAGAGTAAAGATTTGTTTTTTGAATGTGTTATTCAAACTCTCACTTACCTATCTCTTATCTTCTGGAAATAATTGCTATTAATAAAAAAAAAATCCTAATGTGTATGAGTGACCAGTTGACTTAGGACATTTCAATGAGCCCAAAGCCAAGGAAGACTATGACATAATTAGAAATGCCATCAGTCCAGAAGAGGGTATGCACATAGCATACGAGGTTCAGAGAAAATGAGATTGAGGCAGAGTGGAAGCTACATAAATGGACTTTACAGGGACATAGGGCAGGTAGGAGAAAATGCCAAGTGCTACACAAGTTTGGTGATGGAAAGACTGAAATATGCACATTGGTTTTAGCAATATGAGGATTGCTGAGGACCTAGTTGAATGGAGGGCAGTAGGGGAAGAAGGGATAGAAATAAGAGGTCATAGTTGATAACTAATAATGGCTGTTTGCCATGTACCAGGCTCTTATCTAAGTGTTTTAGATGCATTATCTCCTCTCTTAAGCATTAGTATATTCCCCAGATGCCAGATGAGGAAAGGGAGGCAAAGAGGGTTAGACTCATTCATCTAAGGCCACAGAGATAGCCAGTGATAGATACTAGGTCCCAAACGCAGCAGTCACACGGGAGCTACGCCAGGAGAGCAGAGGAGACTGGGGGAGAGAGATGTGATTCAGAAAAGCAGGGTAGTGGTTGAAGGGATACTGGGGGAAAAGGGACATTTTTTTAAATTGGAGAGATTTGAGAGTTTTTCCAATTGAATCACAAGAAACTGATTCATGCAGATAGAGAAGAGTTGAACAAAATTCTCCCAAAAGACATAAGTACATGAAATCCTGATGAGAGGGCACAACAATGCCACAAGAAAGAAGGAGGAAAGGATAAGAATTGATGAATGTGGGGAAATTGATGAGTCAGAGGAACGACCGAATGCTGAGAGAATTTATGTTCATTGTTCATTTGAGAGGGGAGCGAAGAAGGAAGTTTTGAAAAATAAGGACCATAGAGAACAGAAAGAAGTGAAAAATAAGGATTTCCTGGTACAGCTGAGAACCCAGGTGGACTTGGAGACAGAAATAAATCAGTGGTATGCTGATAAATTGATGGTTGGGGCGGGGGAGTCAAATGCCCTAATTTAGAATGGCTTCCAATTTTGTTGGTGCAAACAGTCCCCACATGGCTAGGCCATCCCAAGTTACCAATGATTTAACAAATGACTTGAAAGATGACTGAATTTTTGATGTAGAATAATCTAGCCCCATTGTGTTAGAACTGGCCACAAGGTGCCATGAGACCAAAGAAAGAAGCAGACAGGTCTAGGGTTTCACAGAGTGCCATTTATTGGGAGATTTACTTATAAAAGCGTAGTGACATGGCTCCCCAGTTGCCAATCAGTACAGTGGATGGCGACCCAGGTGGATTGGAGCACTGGCAGCAGGCAAAGTTCACAGCTATGGGGAGGAGCCTGCCATGCAGGCATGGGGAGCCAAGGTGAGCCAAGGTCGGCCAACCTGTCATTCTTCAGTGGCCAGGCGTAAGCCTGGGACTGATTGATGCCTGCTGCAGAGCTTCCTTCACACACTGCTGCTTGCCCCAACCAGCAACTTCAGCCTCCTGCTTCCTGACCTATTACAAGAAAATGAAAGTGGGGCAGACGTAAATGAAAGTTGGAACTCAAAAATTGACCAATAAGATGTTTCCAAATCCTAATTAGCATTAGTTTGGACCAATAGCAAATGTTATGTAAACCCCTACACTCTGACGGAAAAACAAACAAACAAACAAACAAAAAATCCTGCTATCAGGTCCCCTCTTGCAATGCAAGATTCCTGTTCCTGTTTCTAGTCTTCAAAAAAATCCTATTCTACTCTCACCCATCCTGGTCCATGGAATTCATTCTTCAAATTTATCAGACAAGAATCCTAAAAGAAGAAGAAATTGATAGTGACTGCTGGGGTCTCCTGCAACAAGGGAGGGCAAGGCCAGTCATTAAGAGTTGCAACATTTCTTGGCTACAGAGGCTTGTCGCTTTTGCAGACTGACTCCACCTGCCAGCAGAAGCTAGGAATCAAGTTTCATCTCAAAACTCTGGTTTCAATAGTTTTGGGCAGCAGGAAGACTAGGTGAATCCCTGTAATCTGGGTCAGGAAGAGTAAATATGTTGGTTAGGACAAAATTGACTTCATCTAAGCCAGAATGTGCCCGGTTTATCTTAATTCAATATCAAAGAGTCAGGGCATGTTGTTGGAGCCAGGGTCCTGTTCTACAGTTCCACATACCACTTTAATGAATTTGTCTGTTTATAGTATGCTGGGAATGTGTGCAAGGAAAACTGACTAGGGTTTCCCTGGGGTAATCATGGCAGTTACAATTTAAGGTGGTGCAGTCATGTTAAGCTGAATCTATCCAATACTTAATCATTGATTCTTAGGGGGAAAAATGATCAGATTAGTTCATCACTATACTTCATCTGCTTGTGTGATTTCTTCCACGGAATAGTGTAGGAGCAGAGGGAAATTCTTGGGTTGGTCTGAGGTTGTGATTTGGCCTGGTCAATGGTATGGCAGACATAAGGGACAAAAATAAGAGTATTACCAAGATAGTGTTTGATATGATTACATCAATCCAGATAGGGTCGACATTGTAGAGGTATTGGGAGACTTAAGTCTGTTTTTTTTTTCCCCAAATACAGGAATGTCTGTTTTTAGAACCAAATTGCTCTCATTTTGACAACCATAAATGTGCAGATTAACTTGCAAAGAGTTTCAAATGCTATAATGTTGTGTTTTCAACCCCAGAACACTCTTTCCATATAGCCACAGTCTTTTTTTCCTCCCTCTTTGGCGCTTTAAGATTTTTGTCACAAGGAACATGTTCCTTATTTGTTTTTATATTTTGATTTTTAAAAAATCTTCTTTTAAAAAATTGCTGTCATTGACATTATATTTGTCATTATCATTTCCATTACATTTCCTGACTATTTTCAGTTTTCAAAGAGCAAGATAAATGATATTTCTGCAAGCTGAATTTGTAACCAGGCACCCGATTGCTCTGCTCACTATTTCTGATATTTTTTTCAATGGATACTCTTTTGTTCTTTCATATAACAAGACAATTACTCTTCTTCCCCTACATTTTTAAACTCAATATTTCTTCTGTGAATAAGCGCACTAAATAGCACTTCAGGTATGTCATATGATGTGGTGGTGGTTGGCGTCTTTGTTTTTTTTAATTCTAATTAGTTATACATGACATCAGAATGGATTTCAACTCATTGTACACAAATGGAGCACAATTTCTTATTTCTCTGGCTGTACACAATACAAAGTCACACCATTTGTGCAATTGTTCATGTATATAGGGTAATAATGTCCAGTGATGGAAGTCTTGATGAAAGTAAAGAACACATATGCTGGCAATAATGTATGTTAACCATCATTCTTATATGCTGTCATGTGTTGTGGGAAGAGATTATGGAAAGAATAGAAGTTCACCTTTAGGTGACCATGATCAAGCAGGAAAATATAAGAACCCTGACAAGTCTCCTAGATTGTTGCCATCTATTAGAAGCAACGTAGAGAGACTAGATCAATGGCTGCTCAAGATGATAACTCCAAGTGCTGTACTAAAGACCTTATAGATGGACAGTGTCCTAGTTGCCCCAGAAACCACACTCATAACTAGGTATTAAAGGGACTCTGATTCCCAAACCCTACACCCATTTGAGAGAGTCCCAATTGTCTACTGGAGAAAAGGCTTTTCAGAAACTGTACCCAACTGGTTTTTCTGGTTCATTTTTCACACTTCCCTACACTTCTCATTCACCTTCACATCCAACTTCTCTTCTAGAGAAGAACATCTGTTATTTATTAGCACCTCTGCACTTTCACTCATTTGGTCATGGTCTTGCTTATATGTAGAATGTCTTCTTCTACCACCCATCATCTTTGGCTACCTGACATGTATTGACTTTTTCTTCAAGCCCCCTTTCTGAAGTTTACCGTATCATAGAAATTCTCCCTTCCTTCACAAAGGTTAGTTGGTATTTCATTGTGATAATATAGCATTTTGTGCAACATAAATGGAAATAATTCTCCTATTACATTCTTAGTTTTATTATTTATTTCTATTTCTACACTGCCACCTCCTTGAGGACAAGGACTATGTTTTTTTCTTACAAGAGTCTTCATTGGTCACCCCAGTCCCGGATGCTTTTGTTTTGTTCAATGGATTAAAGCCCAAGTTGCCTATAAACTCATCTCCAAAGATCTAAATTATTCTGAAAAGATGACATAGAGACAATATATACATGTATGTTTCTAATGCCTTCCTATCATTTATAGCAATAAGATTGACATAAGAATATAAAAGGAATTCTGAGGACAGATTATATGAAGATGGTTTAGGGAAAGGTGCAACAGCTATTTCCCATTCTGTAATGCAAAGGAGAAATTGCTAACTGATAATGACACATTCCTACTGAGCCAAGACTAAACTTTAAAATTCTTTTTAGCAAAGCATTCCAAACTGTCACAGCTAATAGTCTGCAGTTGGCGTGTGGGATGAAACTTGTACTCCATCATCAACTGGGTGTTCTCCTTCTTCTCTCGGCTCTCATGGTGAAGAACATGCACTTCTTTTACCTTTGGTTCACTGTCATTGTTCTAAAAATACCCTTTTACCAACAAGTAAAAAGCAATGGATTGAATTTTTGCCTAAGCCTTAATTATAAATCTTTTTCCTTCCATTAAGAGTACATATTGAGTTTTTTGAAAGCATTGAAACTGGTCCATGTCTTAATGAACAATACAGAAAATAATTCTGAATCCTGTGTAACTTGCTTTTGCTTAAATATTTTGATGGTTCATTGTATAACAGTCTATTTACAGCTTCCTCAAACTCTGTTTTATAAAACAAATATTGTGCTTCATGTCCTGTTTTCACGTGTTAGTGCTTTATGTCTATTTGGCCTGCAACTGGGTAAAAATACATTTTAAACAATTCAGCAGTGAGTCTTCATTTTTAACTATGCTGGGAAATTAGTTTGCATTCAAAAATAGTCACATACATATTAGCTTTCAGGTTTTTAAGATCATTTCTTTGATGATTTCACATATCTACTTTTTGATCTTTTTATATTTTCCAATCTCATTGTCTTAATGTTTTATTTTAGATTTTATCATTATTTATTTATTTAATCGAATCATTTACTTTAGATATTGTATTTAATTATTTGGGAGACCCTTTTCCATCACATGTTTGTGTTCCATGGATGAGATGTATTTTTACTATTTGTGGAAGCACAGTGAATTCATTCAGCTTGTAAGTTATCTTTTTCCAGTTATTGTCTCTTCAGTAGCTTATCTTTTCTCCAGTGTCAGGCGTTCTTTCATATTGATTTTTAAAAACATGTGTTACATTCATTTGTTAAGTTTCTTAATGACTCTGCTGAATAAGCCAAATTTTATTCAGGAAATGAGAAATGACTCTGAGTATCTCTTTGCAAGAAATAACTGAACACAGACTTGGAGGCTTTACAAAACAATTGGTAACACTGGTGGTACTTTTAGTTCTGGGAGATGATTGTTCCTGGAGTTGGGAAAATCAGCAAGTGCAAAACCAGAGCAGTCAGCAACTCATTGGGTGCATACACAGTGCTGGCAAAGCTGACTTGGGCTGTCTGCAGAACCAGGGCTCCCCACTGTTGCAGGAGCAAGAATGACTTCTTGTTCTCTCTTGGCTTCCACAGCTTGTGCAAGCACCCCCATTGAGTCAGTCTAGGAAATGCATAAAGAAGCAGAAGTGTCACTGAGATGTTAATAAGCAATTCAATACAATTTGTGATTGATTCAATTTCAAAATAAAAGGGCAGGAATTGAGTGCAAATTTCATTTGCTGCCCTATAAAAATGGCTTTTTTTTTTTCCTGAGTAAGTCTTCTACCCTACTAACAAAATATGGCATGAAGGTATTTTACGGGAGGCTGATTAGGAGATTTCCTTCACAGTAAGTAGACAAGAAGTGAGATGTCAGATGCAAATCCCTCTAATAGTAGAACAAAGGAAGATTTATTTTTTGTAATGTCAATATCCAGGTTAGGAGCATCTGCTTTCACCAAACACTGCCCTCAATTTCTTTAGAGAACTTTTAGGCTTTGGCACGGGGGTAATATTAGCTTTTATTTGCTTTCCTTTTTGGATAGAATTGAGGGATATAAGTGCTGATTCTATTAATTTCTCTCTGCAGCTCCACATCTATCTCAAACTCAGTCCTCACAAGTACCTGCTGATTGACTGGACCCACAGCCCCAACAGGACCTCACAGGTGAACTGACTTGCAACAGTATAGCAGGCTAGACAGGGACCTGCCCACTGATGATGGTGAGACATTTTTAAATCACTCATTAGTTAGTGGTGACCCTTCATCTGCATTATTGTTGTTTGGTTTTATTCCTTATTGTATTTGTAG
This sequence comes from Urocitellus parryii, assembly GCF_045843805.1. Classification (NCBI taxonomy): domain Eukaryota; kingdom Metazoa; phylum Chordata; class Mammalia; order Rodentia; family Sciuridae; genus Urocitellus; species Urocitellus parryii. The sequence continues at coordinate 26,755,723 of NC_135544.1, read as the reverse complement.
GCCTTTATTTCATGGAAGCTTTAGGGTAAATGGGGGCAAATGTATCTGCTTCATCTGCCATTTACCTTTGAGAGCTTTGCCTGCTTTCTATGGCATGTGTGAGTCCCTAGTAGGAGACTCTACCTGACTTTTGTACCCTGATTCTCTATAACTGTGCAACACATGTGCAGATTCTATTCTCCAATCTGCCTTCTGAACACAGATGCTTTGCTCTGATTCTGCTTCTTTGTAGCCCTGGAGGATCATTCTCGTGTCCTTGTTCCCCCTTGTATTTGGATAATCTATCAAGGCCAAATTAATACCTATTTCCTTCATCAAGACGAATCTTGCTAATTATGGCTTTCTCGTCTCTGAACTATAATGGAACAACTCTTGCATGGTAAAGACATGTCTCTACTTGAAATCTAGCACTACGTATACTTTTTGTTATGTAATTATTCATGGCTTCTAATTAATTAAGTCCACTAGCAAAGACTCCATATATATCCTTATTTCAATTAGATTTAATCTGCTAACTTCCGTCTTTTTTAGGGCGTAGCACGTTACTGGAGATAGGGTAATATCAGTAGAAACGTACAATTTATTGATTGCATAGAATTTACATTGCAATTTTCTCTTCTCTCTCACCCCTCCCACATGCTTTCTTATTAATTATCTAGCTCATCTTTTCTATTTCTTTTCTGAATCATCCATAAGAAATAATTGACCAAGGAAACAAAAGAGAGTGGGAACAGAATTTTTAAAACTTCTTGATAACTAATACTCATAATCCCTTTTCTCTTCTTTAGTATTATAAATTGTGATTATCTTTACTTGTGCATTAAGAATTCTTCAGTGGTAGGTTGGTAATGATATTTGAATGAGCATTCTTATAATATCTAGGCAATTTCATAGCATGCCCTCTTAAGTTAGCATAATTTTAGTGATCTTTACAATTTGAACATGTTCTGTGTACTGTTTCTAATGTTTATAAGAAAGAACTGTCTGCTGAAAAATGTGAAATAAGGCTCTTTGTTTCAACGTTTGGAAAAAGAGATGTGAATAGCATCTCCACTGCTGGACAACGTGTCTCTCCTGCCATAGGCTTTAGGATGTTGCTGTAGGTTTTGACAGACTCATTGCATTATGGAAGTCAAATTCTTCCCTAAGACCATACAACTTTTCAACCTATTCTCCGTAGGAAAAAAATTCGAAAAAACAAAACATAAAAACATCCTTCTTGTTGGCTGGGGCTGCCTGCATCTTGGAACTATTATTTTGTTTGTTCTACAGATCTCCTGGGCAGCTGTCAACCCTTCCTGCCATGTTTGAGAATCCATCCTGAACAAAATGTGTGCCACAGTATTTAAGAATTACTAAAGACCAAAGGTATGCTTTAGTCATTTTTCTTGCCTAACAGTCATATTGCAAGTAAGAGCCTGAAATAATGAATGACAGGAAGGGGAAATTTAAAATAGGACCAAAATTTGCCTCTTTTTACTCTCAGTTGTGATAATTTAGTTTTCATTAGCAGAGGTGTTATTTTTCATGCATTATTTTAGTCATATCCTTCCTCTGTTCAAGGTACATATTCAAATTTCTTATGAGAATTAATATATACTTCAAATTAACATATAATAATGGGAAAACATTAATTTTAAATTTTCATATATAATGTCTTTAAAAGGTAATGCTACCATATAAAATGATGTATATTTTATCCACATATGCATCTAACATTTACCTATAGCATGAATGAAAAGACTATATGTAATGTTCACAAGTTACTATTTTATGTACCATGCAATTTAGAATTAGACTTGGATGTTTGCAGAAAGCTAGCTAAATCCCTAATTGAAATGAACACTCTGAGCAATGTAACTAAGGATTATCACAATACAGCACAAAGGCTGGATATGTGAAAGAAACCATGAAAATTCTTGAAATAGGTACAACCAGTAATGGGCAACATAGCTACTGGGTGTATACAAACTTGATTGAGAATTTAGCAAAGTAGAGCTAAAGAAACAAGGAATTTAGTATGAGACATCTGGATAGTTAGCATTTCATGAAACAATATTGAGATCCTTTATTTTTCCTTTTGTCATAGAGTCTTTTTTAATTTTCTTGGTATTTGGGATTAAGCCAGAGCCTGGCTTATGCTAAGAAAGTTTTCTACCACTGAGTTACACCCCCAACCTCAGGTATAGAGAGTCTTAAATTTTACTCTTTGAAATGATAAATGGGTCACATTCATATGCTTATTGAAGAATTTATTTGACTTCAAATTCAAACTTTTAACGTTATATATCAGCATGATCCAATAGAACTTTCTGCAATGAGTGATCCTCTATAGTACTCAGTCTCATGGGTAAACCACTAGCCACATGTGGTTATTGAACACTAGAAATGTGACAAGTCTGACTGAGGAAATGTATTTTTTAAAATTTAATTTTAATTCATCTAAGCTTAAATAGTCACAGGTAATTATTGGTAAGATAAGTCCATACTATTCATATTGGTAAGATAAGTCCATACTTTTGCTTTTTGGTACTATAAGTACCAAAAAGCAAAAGTATTTCAATGAAAAATATATTTCAATGAATATTGGTCACTAAAAAGTAAGGCAATGTAAAATAAATTTGATTGAATTCCTTTTAAAGTAGCCACAATTCATGAGGGCTAATTCATCCAAAAGCAGCAGGAAGTACACATTAAAGAGGCAATTTTGAAGGCAATTCTACGTCATGCCCTGGCCTGAACAAAAGTACATATCTTGCTGATAGTTATTATGTGATTATTAATAGATAAATAAGATTAATAGCTCCATAACTTTCATAATCTGTGGATTATGGTAGCTATAAATTTTAATTAAAATATTAATAAGATAATTCAAATTTGTCACTAATCATCATTGTGAGCAATGAGATTTTGTTTATTAAAAAAATAAATGACATGTAAGCTATGAAATTCTTCTCTTTGGTGTGATGCTGTGTGATGATTGTCACCATGACTAAGTGTAACTTTTCCTACCTACTGTTCATGCTTTCCATTACAGATATTTGCACATTGAACACATTTTAATTTGGTGAAAAAAAGATCCCACCCACTGGTGAATATACATATTTTTCCCCTACATCTACGAGACTTATCCAGGTCTAAACATTTATGTCTGTGTACATACACATGTTGGGGACACATTTTGGAAGGGGAAAGTAGAAAATACCACATTTGCTAGTCATGAGTTATGATGCAGATCTGAATCTAGTTGCACATACTATTATAAAAACAAACAAAATCTATACAGTATTACAGGTTGTGCTTAAAAAGTATTCATGGAACCAACCAGAAACCAAACAAGCTACATTCAGAACAGTAAGTTACTAGGTTTTGTAGCTCTGAATAGGCTTCTAGATTGCAGCTAAATCTATAACTGTCAAAGGGACTATAGTTTGAATGATAAAGAATTAAGCATTTGCTTGTTCTCTAAAACATCATCCATTCTAAATTCTTTTGCAAGAATATTCCCTGAAAAAAAGCATAAGGAAAATAGGAGACTGTTTTTTCTGAGACTTCCTTTTTATATCTCTGTGATCTGTACTTGCATCCATAACATGAGAAAATTACTTACATGATCTCTATGATACATTCAATTAAAAATTGTCCTCTGGACTGGAAGAGACAAGATTTCATCGTGTGAACAGCAACATTTCCAGAAAACGAATCTATCTACCTACCTACCTACCCACCTATGTGTGTGTGTGTGTGTGTGTGTGTGTGTGTGTATGTGTGTGTATATATATATATGTACATATATATATATATATATATATATATATATATATATATTACAAATATGTCTTTGTGTGTGTGTGTATATACAAATATGTACAAATACAAATTTTGTAATCCCAAAATAATAGTTGTGCTACTTTCAAGGTCATTATGGACATGGGCTGAGCAGTAAAATCTTTTAAGTTGATGGATGGATGTGCATGTTCTCAACTGAAGTCAAACAAAGCAGTGCTTTGCCTTTCTGTTTCTGCTCTCCAGTTGTAAACATGTGTTCCTTTCACATTCTATTTGGTGCCACATTTTTCACATTTTTGTGCTTTTTGGTGGTGGTTTTGCTGTTTAAATTGGCTCCCAAGCACATGCTGACTGCTGTTTAGTGTTCCTAAGTGCTAGAGGACTGTGATTTCCCTCTGGGAGAAACTATGTGTATTAGACCAGCTTCATTTAGGTGTAGGTATATAGTGCTGTTGGATGTTAGCTCAGTGTTAACGAATTGACAATATAGACTCAATAGAATGCCTTTAAACAGAACACCCCTGAACAAAGTAATGTATCAACCTATTGACAAAAACGTTGTGACCAGAATTTCACAGGAAACTAAGCCTTCAGTTTCTCCAGAGCAGTGGTTCTATATTCACTAATTCAGTGTTTGCAATGACTAAATAAAATACAATCTCTATGAATAATGAAAATCATGTGAGAATCACACACACACACACACACACACACACACACACACACATCCACATGCAAAATAATGGAGTTGGACTCTTGAAGAACTCCTGTAACTCAACAATAAAAATCCAAACAATCTGATTAAAATATTGGCAAATACTTGAATAGACATATCTTCAAAGAAGATATACTGGTGATTAAGCACTTAAGAAGCAGCTCAGCATCACTCATAATTAGGGAAATGCAGATCCAAATCACAGTGAGGTACCACCGTTAAGATGGCTACTATTAAACAACAACAATGGTAAAATAACAAGGTTTTGGCAAGGATGTGGAGAAACTTGAATACTTGCATATTGTTGATGCTGTAGGTACTGTGTAAAAATCATGTATTCCTTCCTCAAAAAACTTGAAAATAGAAATATCTTAGATCCAGCAGTTCTGCTTCTTGGTGTATACCCCAAAGATTTGAAAGAAAGTTCTCAAGGAGATGTTTGTACACCCGCGTTCCTAGCAACATTATTCACCATACCAAAAAGTGGAAGCAACTCACGTGTCCATGGGTGAAAGAATGGATGAAGACATTAATAGAAACATGTTGAGCCTGAGAAAGAAAGGAAGTTTCAACACATGTCACACACACGAACCCTGAGGTCATTATGGTGGACTGACATAAGCCAGTCACAAAAAATATGCTCTATGCTTCCACTTCCAAGAGGTTTCTAGAGTAGTCAAATTCACCCAGATGAGACAGAGAGTGAAATGTGGGCTATAGGTAATGGACATGGAATTTCATCTGGGAAGATGAAAATGTTCGGGGGAGATGGTAGTGATGAAGGACAACATGAATGTGAATAAAATGTGAATAAAACGTGAATGTGAAACTTACACTTAAAAATGGTTAAGATGGCAAATCCTATGCTATGGGTACATTGCCACAATGAAAAAGAAAAGGCACATGGCTCAAAGTGGAATTTAACATAATAATTCATTCTTTCTCCTGTCATTTCAACCAATAAAATTGCAGTCAGTTTCAAAGGCATCTAACTGGGAAGGCCTTGGAAAGGAAAATAGCAAAACCTATAAAATCTAATGATTCCAATAAATGTTTTTCGGAAGGCAATAAAATTGTTTTAAAGAGTTTTTTTTTTTTTTAAAGAAAAACTCTTTAAGAAAAAACGTCTCTGAGTTCCCTCACTGTCTCATTCCATTCTCACTGGGTGCTGAGGATAAGGTTCAAAATTTCAGCAAAGCTTATGCAGTTGAGAGAGAGAGAGAGAGAAAAAAATGTCTACTTCAATCTGCCATTGATAGAGAATTTAAGAAAGGTAATACACTACGTTCTTCAAAACACACACATAAAATATTCATGCCCACATTAAGAGCATCTCTAAAGTTGTTGAAACTGAAGAGATGAAACGTGAATGTCCTGATGCTTTGTTTGAACAATTCATGCCTGTATGGCCTCAATTTGCATTTGCATTTGCAAGTGGCTTTTTTTTCCCTCCCTGAAAAACAATTTGTATGTTCAGCCATTTATCTTGCATATTTCAGTTCAAATAATGCATGCATAGCAGCCGTTTCATGGTACGTGACTGTTACTCAGGGCCAATATTTGCAAGTCTTATCTGTTAACTTGAGTGTCCCTTTGGTCCACTTACCTTTCAGCCTAGCCGTGAAACCCTGTTCAAGGCGAACAGGTGGCCTCTGTGGGTAAGGAGTGGTGTGGAGTATGGAATGCTTTCTTTAGTCGATTACAGGTGAAGTGCCTCTGGGAACACTTTTTCTCAGGTTTCAGAGTAAGTTTTAGTATTTTGTGGAATGATCTGAGGTATAGAAGAAGAAAGCAAGTCCCTAAAACTGTACTATCCTTATGTACCACTTCAGATCTGGGATAGCGGGCCCTGGAGGCAGGTTTTCATGGCATAGTGGAAAGATGCTCTGAGTTTGAATTGGGCATCTTTGCTTAAGAGGTCTGTGATCTAGTTTAGTTAATTGATCTCTCTGACCTGCAGCTTCTTGACTTTTAATTTGGAAATAATAAACCTTCACTCATGAGATTGTGATGAGAATTAAAGGAGATGATGTATGAAGCACTGGTGAGGTACCTGGCGTGCAGTATGTGCTCAACAAACAGTAGTTGATATTGTTCTTTGAATTTTATTCTTGGAGAGACGGCTCAAAAGAGACCCGTGAATGTTGCAGGGTAATAGTATCACAAAGGAAAATTTGATCTTTACTTCCTACAGCAGTCCACAGCCAGACAGTCTTGGTTGATTTGGAGCTTTTAATGACAGCTTTGATAGTTTTGGAGGCAAGTTGCAAACAAGATTGAAAATTCCAGAGACTACCCTCTGAAACTGGGTTCATCGCAGAGATTAAATACAAGGTCTTGGAGGGAAAACTGAAGGTCATTGGTGTCATTATTATTATCACTGTTTTTAGCTTTCATACGTTGTGTGAAATGTACCCTGTTAATTAAACTGAATCAAGTTCCTGAGAAACCTCAGAATGAATAACTTTCAGTTTTGCTGCTAAAACTGCATGGAGATATAAGCTTACTGCTGTACATGAAATCTGCTGGAGAGATTTAAAATTTATCAATCCTCTTAGCTTTTCTGCTTTTAAGACCACAAAAAAATGGCCTGTCTCACAGAAACCTTGCATATTACAATTCAGTTTTTAGACATGGCAGGAGCTCATTCACAGTGGAATTTATTTCACATTACATTTGGGGCATGCATGAGATTTAAAAGCAATGCTTTTTCTCTAAAGTACTCACTACAAAAGATATATCACACATACTCAGGCTATTTAAAACTCAGCGAGGGAAATACCAACAGATTTTTCTCCAAGTGTGCTCTCTGATCAACTGGGGAAATAAAATCTTTCTTATGAAAAGCAAAGAATTGAAACAATTCTGGTGCATTAAAGCCTAAGGGTACCTGTCCTACCTCATTGGAATTTTTGGCAGCTTCAAACATAGAAGTCATGTTTATATAGGTGTGTGTGTGTATATGATGTTATTTTTGCCCTTATGAATGGCTTTCTGACTTACACGCTTTTAGTGACTTTAAGAATATTCATGAAGAAATAGAACACTATTAGGAATTATTTTTTGGCTTGAATTACTTAAGTATTAATCAAAAACCTCTCAAATGTACATAGTAGAAATAAACTAATGCTGTTTTTTCTTAAAAAGGAAATCTATGGGCTTTCTGACTGGAACTTTCCATTCAGAGGTGACAGCTTTAGACCTTGTGTGATCTGATTCAAAATCATCATTGAATATATGATGATATATAACAGAAATGTACCAATTAAAAAAAGAGCTCCATTCTCCCCCTCTATTCTTAATTCTGGCCTGATAAATAGAACCAGTAGAACTATCTTCTGTTTGTCGATCTGTCAGTCTGTTTGTCTGTCTGTCTAACTATCTATCCATCTGCCAAGAGAAACTGAAAAACTGGATTCCAGAGGGCAGGCTGGTAGACTGGAAGCCCAGGCAGAGTCAGTGTTACAGCTTGATTCTGAAAGCATTGAGGAGACATAAGTCCTTCTTCTTTAGGACATCTCAGACTTTTTTTCTTAAGGTCTTTGTTTGGATGAGGCCCACCCATCCACCTCATGGAGGGTCATCTACACAAAGGCTATTGAATTAAATGTCAATCACATCTAAAAAAAATATCTATCAATAACAACTAGATAGGTGTTTGACCAAAAGCTGGATACCATGAGCCAGTCAAGTTGGTACATGAAATTAACCAGTACTTGGTCCTTCTTTCGACGGTCATCCTTTATAATCACAAGGGTAGTGACTGGCAGCTCTAGGTTTGCCTAGTTTAGCTGTCTCAGGGAAAGGAAGGGCTTTTCTTCTGACAGTCTGACCTGAGTTCCTGGTTCATCCAGGCTCTGATGTCTAAATCAAGATCAGGCCCTGGGAGCTGAGTGGCAAGACTGTTCTCACTTTTCCATCGCTGTGGAAGAGAGGAGTGGTCATTCAGCTCTGTCATTACCCTGGGGAATGTCTTCCTCATTGAAAAGGGCCTCATTCCAGGAAAACTCGCTGAGCAGATGGAAAATCACTTCCCAGCATTTCTTACAGCAAACTGTGGCACATGAGTAAAATCCAGCCCAATGATAGGGCTTGATATTTCTCAATCATTGCATATATATATATGGAGGCGGGTACCGGGGATTGAACTCAAGGGCACTTAACCACTGAGCCACATCCCCAGCTCTATTTTGTATTTTATTTAGAGACAGGGTCTCACTGAGTTGCTTAGTGCCTTGCTGTTGCTGAGGCGGACTTTGATGTCTTGATCCTCCTGCCTCAGCCTCCCAAGCTGCTGGGATTACAGGTGTGAGCCACTGTACCCGGTTAAAAGAAATATTTCTTGATATGTGAAAATTACACAAAATTTAAGCTTCAGCATCTGTATAGAAAATGTCATTGATACACAACCAGGGCCACTTCTGGAGAATTCTTTATCTCTGTTTTCACTCTTCAATAGAGCTGAGTGGTATTGACAGAGACAGTATGACCTGAAGAGTCTAAACTATTTACTCTCTGGAACTTCATGGGAAAGTATTGCTGGTGCCTGTATCCCAGAATTGCACCTGTAGCTGGAATTTAAAACTAAAACTCATTTTAATTCATTTCGGAAGTATTTGTCTTTACACCTGTATGTTTGTTTACTTATTCTGAAATGACTTTCTTTCAGAGACCATCAAATATTTCTATAATGATGAAAGTTACACATCACAATGTTAAATTCTCTTTTCCTTTCCTATCTGCAAGACTTTTTTTCTAGATGTCATTATTTTCATCATTTCCAAAGCATTTAATTTTTGTGGTTATGGTCTTAACGCAATATTTATGCTTTTATTTGTTTCCTGGTTGATCAACATCCAACATCAGCTATATGCTATAACAGTTGGAAAATTTAGTTCATTTTATTAGTCTCCTTTCCTCTTCGTAGTCTCCTGCGGGACAATTTTAAAATTTAGGGTTATTTGTTAGTTGTATTCATAGCATCATATGATCTGTAATACTGATTTTTGGACCCGTCTTTTCTCTCCATATGTAAGGAGAGTCACTTTAGGAACCTATGGCTCCTATTCTTTATCTTTTAGTTTCTGCTCTTCTTCCTTTAAGTTATGAAGATTAATGACATTTACACTGTGTCCTGAAATTAATCTCACCTTCTTTATCTCTAGGTTGAATTAATTTTTCATCTTATTCAGTGACTGGTGAGCCCATTTTATCTAAGATGCATATCTTTTTACGATTATTAGCTTGATGGTTTTTCCTCTTTGTTTTCTTTCTCTGTAATTCCTGTTAGATAAATATTCGTCCTCTTGGACTGATATTTTAAATTCTGATTTTTTTTCCTTGTGTTTTCCTCTTTCTTCTGGAACATTTCCTTTCCTTTTATTTCATATACCTTTATGACAATTTTTAACTTTAATTTCCATAATTAAAGAATTATTTACCTGCTTTTCCACAAAAGCCTATTATTGTCTCCTTGTCTCTGCGAGAAATTGATCTTTTTTTCTTGAATCTCTTTGAGGCTACCAATTGCATTATTCCGATATTCTCCTTCTTTTCCTCACTAGCTCTGTTTCCCTCAGTGTGGGTTGTTCTGTCCACCCGCTCTGAATCTCTTCTTTTGTTATTGCTATCTCCTAAATGTCGGCTAGCCTGTGGCTGTCCCTTCAAATCTGGAAAGCTCTAGTGGACTAACATGGCTGAGTTTCCCTGTTCTTTTCAAGCCTTCTTTGAAGGAGATGGCTAACACACATCTGTGCCCCTTTACAGAGCCTCTGACCTTCCAGATTTCTTTCAGGGAGTGGGGCAGGCTGCTTCCCAGTATCGACAGGTACCCCAGGTACTGATGCCCACTCTGGGAGTGTTCAACTTCCAGACAGATAGCTTGGCTAGTTGGCCTATGTAACCATTAACCCTTGAATGGAGATGGAGCTAATCTGCAGAGTTTACTTAAATCTATGAACTCACCACTTTCCAACTCTCCATAGTACTCACACCTGGGGGCTCGCCTGTGGAAACAACTCCTCTCTGTGCTGCAGCTTTCTCCAGAGTTTTCTAAGCTCTGAGTGACAGACCAAGAGCCTCTCCCAGGCATTCAAGCTTGTGTACCCACACTCCATTTTTTTGCTTCTATGTTGAGTTTTCTATGGAAACATCCAGAAATTTGTTAAAATTTTAGGTCTGCTGATGCCATCCTGCAAGTTCTCTTTTTATTTTTTTTTAAATAATTGACTCCACCTGTTAATTTTAAACTGTTGTTTAAAAAAAATTAAGATGGGCCATAATTATTCTTTTGTTTATTCTCTTGGTGCAAGTCTCAGTTGACCTTATTAAGTTCATATTATTTGCTAATGGGAAGAAACTGGAGAAGGAGAGAGAGACCCATCAGAAGCCATTTTGGAAGCATTTTTTCTGGGCACCTAGACTTTACCTTCACCCACTATCCTCACCTGAGCTTGAATAAACTCTTAGGTCTCCTGTTTGGTGTGCTTCCATTTGTCTTTTAGGTTGACAAGGCAAACCAGAAAACTGGTTACTCAAAGCAGAATTCACATTTATACTTCCATCTTCCTCATGTTCTCCATGTCTGAGTTATATTTTCCTCCCCTTCCTGGGTATATTCTTGAAGTCTCAACTCAAGTGCCGTTTTTATCTAAAGAGTTTTTTCAAGTGCCTGGACAAATTCAACTCTCCTTTCTCAATCTTCCTAAACCACTTTGTTTCCACCACCCATTTCAGACTGATTACATGGTACACTGGACTAACTTTCCCATCGCAAGTTAATTCCCCTGAAGTTGCCTTAACTCACCTTCTGTGTCTTTTCTAATATCCATGGAAAATTGTGCACATAGGAAAAGCTCAACGATATTTAAGTGGAGTGAATGTTTAAATTCTTGAAGCCCTTGGGAAGAAATTATGCTCTTCATTTAAGTAGCTAAGCTCTTATGGTGATAATTTTTACATATTGTTCAACAGTTCTAGGTATTAAACAATTACATAAGTTGATGCTATTTATAGGGAATCATGGAAGGAAGCAAAGCCGGAGGTAGCTTGTGTCTACTTTACTTCCTTCCAGAGACTGAAAGATAAAACTCCATGTCAACCTGAAAAATCTGTTTCACATTACCTTTGGCTTTGCATCATATTTGAATACTTAAAGGGTTATCTCTTTAATTTTTGATAAAATTTTTGATTATACAAAAAATATAAATTTTTAGTAGCAGGTTGATATGTTATAGGTTTCCAAGACAAATCTTAAAAATTAGTTTCTTGCCAGGTGTGGTGGCTCTGCTTATAATCACAGCAGCTTGAGATGCTGAGACAGGAGGATCACGAGTTCAAAGTCAGCCTCAGCAAAAAGTGAGACACTAAGCAACTCAGTGACACTCTGCTCTAAATAAAATACAAAATAGGGCTGGGGATATGGCTCAGCAGTTGAGTGGCCCTGAGTTCAATCCCTGCAACAACAACAACAACAACAATACAAATAATTGTTTTCTTGTTATAATTGGTATATAAAATAAGCAGATCCTTATAGTAATGATTGTGAGTACCTTAAATTTTTTTTATTCTAGTTTGTTATGTATGATAGCAGAATGCAGTATAATTTATATTACACACATACAGCACAATTTTTCATATCTCTGATTGTACACAAAGTAGAGTTACACCATTCGTGCATTCATACACGTACTTAAGGTAAGGATGTCCCTCTCATTCCACCATCTTTCCTACCCCAGTGCCCCCTCCCTTCCCTTTGCTCTATCTAGAGTTCGTCTAATCCACCCATGCTCCCCCTGCCTACTCCATTCTGAATCAGCATTCTTATATCAAAGAAGATATTCGGCATTTAGTTTTGGGGGATTGGTTAACTTCACTTAGCTTTATATTCTTCAACTCCATCCATTTACCTGCAAATGCCATGATTTTATTTTCTTTTAATGCTCAATAGTATTCCATTGTGTATATATACCACATTTTCGTTATCCATTCATCAACTGAAGAGCATCTAGGTTGATTCCACAGTTTAGCTATTGTGAATTGTGCTGCTATAAACATTAATGTGGTTGTGACCCTGTAGTATGCTGTTTTTAAGTCTTTTGAGTATAGACCACGGAGTGAGATAGCTGGGTCAAGTGGTGGTTCCATTTCCAGTTTTCCAAAGAATCTCCATATTGTTTTCCAGATTGGTTGCACCTGCAATGTATGAGTGTGCCTTTTTCCCCACATCCTCGGTGACACTTATTGTTGTTTGTATTCTTAATAGTTGCAATTCATCCTTGAGTGAGATGAAATCTTAGTTTTGATTTGCATTTCTCTAATTGCTAGATATGATGAACATTTTTTCATATATTTGTTGATTGATCGTATATCTTCTTCTGAGATGTATCTGTTCAGTGTCTTGACCCATTTATTGATTGGGTTATTTGTTTTATTGGTGTTGAGGTTTTTGAGATCTTTATATATCCTAGAGATTAGTACTGTATCTGATGTGCATGTGGTAAAAATTTGCTCCCCTTCTATAGGTCCTCTATTCACCTGACTGGTTGTTTCTTTTGTTGAGAAGCAGCTTTTTAGTTTGAATCCATCCCATTTATTGATTATTGATTTTAATTCTTGCACTATAGGAGTCTTATTAAAGAAGTTAGAGCCTAATCTGACATGATGGAGATTTGGGCCTACTTTTTCTTCTATTAGGCAAAGTGTCTCTGGTTTAATTCTAGGTCCTTGATTTCACTTTGAGTTGAGTTTTGTGCATGATGAGAGATAGGGGTTTAATTTCATTTTGTTGCATGCGGATTTCCAGTTTTCCTAGCACTATTTGTTGAAGAGGATATCTTTTCTCTAATGTACATTTTTAGCACCTTTATCATTTAATATATAATAACTGTAGTTATGTGGGTTTGTCTCTGTGTCCTTTATTCTGTACTTTTAGTCTACAGGTCTATTTTGGTGCAAATACAATGCTGTTTTTGTTACTATTGCTCTGTGGTATAGTTTAAGGTCTGGTATGGTGATGCCACCTGCTTCACTCTTCCTGCTAAGAATTGCTTTGGCTATTCTGGGTCTCTTATTTTCCTAGATGAATTTCATAACTGCTTTTTCTATTTCTATGAGAAATGTCATTGGGATTTTGATTGGAAATGCATTAAATCTGTATAGTGTTTTTGGTAATACGGTCATTTTGACAATATTAATTCTACCTATCCAAGAACAAGGTAGATCTTTCCATCTTCCAAGGTCTTCTTTAATTTCTTTCTTTAGTGTTCTGTAGTTTTTGTTGGAGGGATCATTCATCTCTTGTTGATTCCCAAGTATTTTATTTTATTTTTATTTTTATTGAGGCTATTGTAAATAGGGTAGTTTTCCTTGTTTCCTGTTCAAAAGGTTAGTCACTGATAACAGAAATGCCTTTGATTTATGGGTGTTGATTTTGTATCTGGTTACTTTGCTGAATTTACTAGTGAATTTACTAGTTCCAGAAGTTTTCTAGTGGAATTTTTGGGGTCTTCTAGGTATAGAATCATATCATTGGTAATATTGCTGATTTCATTTCGTCTTTTCCTATCCATATCCTTTTAATTTCTTTCATCTGTCTAATTGCTCTGGCCAGTGTTTCAAGAACTACGTTAAATAGAAGTGGTGAAAGAGGACATCCCTGTCAATTCCAGTTTTTAGAGGGAATGCTTTCAATTTTTCTTCATTTAGAATGATGTTGGCCTGGGGTTTGGCATAGATAGCTTTTACAATGTTGAGTTATGTCCCTGTTATCCATAGTTTTTCTAGTGTTTTGAACATGAAAGTGTGCTGTATTTTAACAAATACTTTTTCTGCATCTATTGAGATGATCATATGATTCTGATCTTTAAGTCTGTTGATGTGATGAATTGCATTTATTGATTTTTATATGTTAAACCAACCTTGCATCCCTGGGATGAATCTCACTTGATCATGGTGCATTATCTTTTTGATATTGTTTTGTACTCAATTTGCCAGAATTTTATTGAGAATTTTTACGTCTATATTCATTAGAGATATTGGTCTGATGTTTTCTCCCTTTGATGTGTCTTTGCCTGGTTTTGGAATCAGGGTGGAGACTGGCCTCATAGAATGAGTTTGGAAATGCTCCCTCTTTTTCTATTTCACAAAATAATTGAGGGTTATTGGTATTAGTTCTTCTTTAAAGGTCTTGTAGAACTCGAATGTGTATCCATCCAGTCCTGGGCTTTTCTTGGTTGGTAGGCTTCTGATGGCATCTTCTATTTTATCACTTGAAATTGATCCATTAAATTGTGTATGTCCTCCTGATTCAATTTGGGAAAATCATATGACTCTAGAAACTTTTTGATGCCTTTGTTGTTTTCTATTTTATTGGAGTACAAATTTTCAAAATAATTTCTAATTATCTTCTGTATTTCTGTAGTGTCTGTTGTGATATTTCCTTTTTCATCATGTATGTTAGTAATTTGAGTTTTCTCTCTCCTTCTCTTCGTTAGCATGGCTATGGGTTTGTCATTTTATTTATTTTTTTCAAAGAACCAAATTTTTTATTCTGTCAACTTTTTCAATTTGTTTCAATTTCATTGATTTCACGTCTGATTTTAATTATTTCCTGCCTTCAACTGCTTTGGTGTTGATTTGTTCTTTTTCTAGGTCTTTGAGATGTAATGATAGGTCATTTAGTATTTGATTTTTTTTCTTCTTATAAGGCATGAACTCCATGCAATGAACCTTCCTCTTTGTACAGCCTTCATAGTGTCACAGAGATTTCAATGTAGTATCTGTATTCTCATTTACCTCTAATAATTTTTTAATCTCCGCCTGATGTCTTCTGCAACCCATTGTTCATTCTGTAGTATATGATTTAGTCTCCAGGTGTTGGAATAGCTTTTATTTCTTATTTTATCATTGTTTTGTAGTTTCATTCCATTATAATCTGATAGAATACAAGGTAATATTTCTACTTTTTTATACTTGCTAAGAGTTGTTTTGTGGCAAAATATATGGTCTATTTTAGAGAATGATCCATTTGCTGCTGAGAAGAAAGTATATTCTCTTGTTGAAGGATGAAATAGTCTATATATGTCAGTTAAGTCTAAGTTATTGATTGTATTATTGAGTTCTAGTTTCTTTGTTCAGCTTTTGTTTGGAAGATCTATCTAGAGATGAGAGAGATATGTTAAAGTCATCCAGAATTATTGTGTTGTGGTCTATTTGACTCTTGAACTTGAGAAGAGTTTGTTTGATGAACATAGCTGCTCCATTGTTTGGGGAATAATAATTATTAAGTCTTGTTGGTGTATGGTTCCCTTGAGCAGTATGTAGTATCCTTCTTTATCCCTTTTGATTAACTTTAGCTTGAAGTCTACTTTATTTAATATGAGAATGGAAACCCCTACTTGCTTCTGAAGTCCACATGAGTAGTGTGATTTTTCCCACCCTTTCACCTTCAGTCCGTGGATGTCTTTTTCTATGAGATGAGCAGCATATTTTTGGATTTTTTAAAAATCCATTCTGCTAGTCTATGTCTTTTAATTGGTGAGTTTAGATCATTAAAATTTAGGGTTATTATTGAGACATGATTTGTATTTCCAGGCATTTTTGTTTATTTTTGGTAATTAACATGACTTTGTTTCTCCTTTGATTAGTTTTTCCCCTTAGTATAATACCTCACTCTGCTGATTTTGATTATTGTTTTACATTTCCTCTTCATGGAATATTTTGCTGAGGATGTTTGTAGTGCAGGCTTTCTAGTTGTAAATTCTTTTAACTTTTGTTTATCATAGAAAGTTTTTTTTCATCATGAAATCTAAAGCTTAATTTGCTGGATATAAGATTCTTGGTTGGCATCTTTTTCTTTCAGAGCTTGATATATGTTGTTCCACGATCTCCTGGCTTTGAGGGTCTGGGTTGAATAATCTGCTGAGGTACAAATTGGTCTCCCCCTATATGTGATCTGATTCCTCTCTCTTGAGGCTTTTAAGATCCTATCCTTATTCTGTATGCTAGACATTTTCATTATAATGTGCCTTGGTGTAGATCTGTTGTGATTTTGTACATTTGGTGTCCTAGAAGCCTGTTGTATTTGATTTTCATGCTTGGGAAATTTTCTGATATTATCTCATTGAAGAGACTGTGCATTCCTTTGGCTTGAAACTCTATGCCTTCTTCTATCCCAATAACTCTTAGATTTGGTCTTTTGATGCTGTCACATAATTCTTGGATATTCTGTTCATGGTTTCTTAGTATCTTCACTGTGTGGTCAACTTTATTTTCCAGATTGTATAGTTTGTCTTCATTATCTGACATTCTGTCTTCCAGGTGATCTAGTCTGTTGGTTATGTTTCTATTTATACTTTTATTTGGTTTATTGTTTCTTTCATTTCAATGATTTCTGATTAATTTTTTTAAAGTCTCTCTTTCTTGAAGTAATCTTCTGCTACCTGTATTTGCTCTCTTATCTGTTTGTTCGAGTGATCAACTTTTGCCTGTATTTGCTCATTTAGTTCATTCTTTAATTCACAGATCATTTTAATTATGAAACTTCTGAACTCCTTCTCTGTCATTTCATCAACTTAGCTGTCCATGGGTTCTGTTATTGTAGTGTCCTGGATGTTTGTGCACTTTCCTCCCTTGTTTTTTCACATTGTCTTCCTTTCATGCATTGTGGATCTGAGATATTACAGTTTCTACTCTATAATCTTGTAGTATTCATGCAGATTATCTGTGTCTCACCTTGATGTTGGGCTTCCAGACCCTGAACGTGTCCCTTGATGTATGCTACAGTAACTAAAGGTTGTGGCAGCAATAGTGGAGGTATCTTGAGATAGCAGTGGAGGTGAATCAAGATGAATGCAACATTTTTCAGAGATGGAACTGAAAGCGTAGGCTTTATACTGTCTTTGGGATGCCTGCTTTTAGATGCAGGTACTTCTAGGCCCTGTCTGTTGTCGAAAGATAGTGGCTACTGCATGGGGAAGGCTATGGTGATGTTGTAGTGTGCCAAGATGGAAGTAGGTTAGGCCTGGGCTCCCAGGTAGTTAGTGGGGTGGTGGACTCAGATCTACCCTGCCTCTGGATCCAGAGCAGGTTGGTGGAGATGGTCCTGGCAGGTGTCTGCTGGTGGCAGGATGGACCTGGGCCTACCCTCAAATTTTCTTTTTCTTTTTTATTTCTCTCTTTTTAAAAATCTAAGTATGTTTCCCAAAGAATAAGATATTTTTCCACTTCTCAAAAATGTGACACATTAAATGAAGATTGTGCCTACTGTCACAAGGCATTTAAATATATGAATTCATTGTTCCCTCACTGGACAGAGAGGGGGAAGGATCCTCAGAAATATCAAGACCCTTCATTTAGTTTAGGAAATAGTTATATAGGATTCAAATTCAGGTCTTTCTAGCTTAAAAGAACCTGCTCTTTTAGGCAAAATGGTGGTACTACGTTCTAATATCACACACAGTAAAGACTTCATTATCTTTGAAGCCTACATTTCTTAACATTCACATTAAAAATTTCAATACAGTGAATCAAAAAATATATACTATTTGGCATATGGAGTTACATAGCTCTGGGAAAGGCGCTTATCACCTTTCTGAACTTTAGTTTATTAAAACCTTTAGAAATAACAAGGCTTACCTCATCATTTTATGAAAATCAAATGAGATAATTTGGTTGATTTATTTCATTGTGCCTCATCTTCTCTGGAAGAAGTGGCATGAATCAAAGACTCTGGTATCATAAAACCTTCTGTTTATCACCCCTCTGCATATTAAGAATTAGAATGCCTCTTGAATTGAACACCAGATGTTCCTAAGGATACAAACATTCACTGATTGTCATATTCTCATGGGTAAATTATTGTAATCACATGAACACATAACTGACAGAGGATCTTTGAATGGATTTTTTATAATAAAAAAAAAAGAGAGAGAATAGGGAAACAAGGATCCTGGGACACTGTTGCTAGTAGAAGTTGATTTTCTTGGGATGGGCATCTGTCTGTTTTGTGTTGTCCAGGAGGGAAATAGAGGAGGTGGAGAGAGACTTCATTGAAGAATCTGGGCAGGGCCAGGAGAGCACTCTGTCTATACTGTGTTGATCTAAGTCCGGGCTCCAACTTATCCCTG
The DNA here is from genome assembly GCF_045843805.1 of Urocitellus parryii. NCBI lineage: Eukaryota > Metazoa > Chordata > Mammalia > Rodentia > Sciuridae > Urocitellus > Urocitellus parryii. Next base: position 26,737,093 of record NC_135544.1, on the reverse strand, counting down.
GAGCACGTGCCCTTGGTTCCCCTCTGTGCAGAGCAGCAGTGCTTGGTAGAATGGAAGGACTTTGTAGAAAGTGGCTGCTCCCTTTCACCTTATCCTGGGTACAGTGTGGCTCAGGGACCTGCTGTCCACACTTCCTGCTGAAAGTCAGTATCTGTCCATCCTCTTTTTTTGTGCTACATGGAGGAAGAGGCAGGATGAAGGGAGGAAACAGGAACAGAGAACAAAGTTCATATTAGATCCTTGTTCTTGAAGAAAAAGAAATACAACTTCCTGCTGTCCCAGGACCTCTTTTCCATATTGCTTTTCCATGCTCACTATCTGGGCCCCATCCATAGTCCCAAGTCCACAGGAGACTAGATGGAATTCTCCTTTTGTAGTACAAAAGAAAAATGTAAATTTCCCACATCTCCTTGTGGGAATAACAGCAGATAACTCGCTGAGTTTCCTGAGGAGTCTTTATGGCCCAGTGGTCTTTATTTTTGAGTAGAGTCCATCTTCCAGGAAGACTGTCTTCTATAAATTTGATTCCAACTCGTTTTTCTAAAGTTGTATTTTTATCACAGATAAAAAACATATTACGAATGGAGTTTAATCTTCAAATGCCATTTTAAAGCTGATTTCATTCATTATGTGACTAAAATGCTCTATGTTTTTCCCATTTCTTTTATTTTTCATTTGTTTATTCCAAAGGAATAAAACATATAACATTTTAAAATGTTTTAATAATTTTACAATTCCTTTGTATCATGCAATCAATTGCTAATGAGCTTTGAATAACATGATTATTTTCAATGTATTAATTCACTCTTCAATAAATACTGCTCTGGGTCAGCCATTGCTATAACTGTGGAGATAAGCATTGAACCCAGCTGACAAGAAACCCTGCTTTCTTGGAGTTTATATAAAGAGAACTGCTGAGTTTCCCCTCTCCTTACTAAACCTGTCACACATACAGGTTAGGAAGAACAAATTATGAACAAGTGTCTGAAGCTTGGGAATCTCGGTTGCAAATAATAGCTTTTCCCATGAAAATAAGCAGAAGAACAAGGAGGAAATCTGACATTAAATTTTAGTGACTATTTCACCTTTGCCCTCCATGGGTTTTAAGAGAGTTCTACCACGGGTCTAAGAAGAGGGTAACTGGTCTTTAGCTTTGTCCACATGTTTCTCTTCTTACACACAAGCCTAGGTGACATCCCAGCTATGGCAATAGAAAAACCTAGGGAATCTGCTGGTCGTGGGAAGGGGAGCAAGTCCTGGTGAGGGGTGGGTGGTACGCCCCACACTCATTTCTCACACTCTATTGTTACTGTGGTGTTTTGGCTGACGTATCCTCAGGAGGGAAGCCAGATTCAGTGGTTAAAAGTTTTGATTTGTCCTGTTTCTAGAACCATCGTGGTTTCACCAGGATGAGATCTTTAGCCTAGCATTCCATTTTATAGAGAAGGAAAGTGGGTCTCAAGGAATTAAGTACTCAGGATCATACAGTCAGTCATGCACAGATGAGGGCCACCATCCAGATCTGCCAGACTTTCCCATATGCCATGCTACCTGTGACCTTCCACATCTGTCTCTGCCATGTTGTGGAGCTCCAGGCTAATGGCTTTGCACCCCCCCATGGAAACTGCCAGACTAGACATGCTGAAACCTTACTGCACCGTCAATTTGCCAAGAGCCTTAAAGATCTGAACTAAAATAGTCCTATTAAAGAAGCTCAAACTCTCTCCATCCATCAAATTTGAAGCTTTTCTCATTAGGGATACTACTGAACTTTCTTTATTAGGAAACCTAATCAGCAATAGAGAACCTGACTGATCAGTGGAATATGAATTTTATTGCTGTATGGGGACCTGGTTTTATTTTGCTATCAGGGAAAATGAGATCTAATTGGGGAACAAGTGACTTGTAATCCTTCCTACATCATTCTTGCTGTCAACTAAGGCGCCATTCCAAAGACTGAATCCCCTTAGAATGAATGTGACTCTTAAACTTTTCCTGAATGTCTTATTTTTTTACGGATACTAGATCTGACATAAACCTAATGCATCTAGCACACTTTTGGCTTTCTAACAGTTCCTGTGAAATTCTATTCTACTTTTTTTTTTTTTGGCTGAAGTTTGTGGAAAGACAAAAAGGAGACGGAGGCAGGGGATTGTAGGGACATTTAGAAAGTGTGTTTTCGATTGCCAATTCAGATTGTTAGCCTGGGTTTACACAGGTAGAAAAGAAAGGAGAAGTGAACCAATAATCAACTTTAAAAATGCAGTCCTGCTGCAGTTACATGACTGTTTTAACCAGAGTTAATTTAACCCGATTCAAAGACAATGATGCCAACTTTCCCTCGTCCTGAGACTCTGGGAGTTGCTGATAGAGCCTCTGCTTGTGTACACAGGGCATTGCAGCTGAAGCCAACATGAAAGGAGTTAGAAGAAACTGATTGGAAAGTAGTCCGTCTACAGCATTGTGTTGTCCTCCCCTCTCAGCGGGTCTCAGATCAAATAGCTGTGCTTCTGAGAAGGGCAGGATTATTAAAATGTCCCCTTCCTCTGGCAGTCGACATGCTCAGTTGCCTTCCTTTGCACTTGATCCAAGTCCAGTCACTTCACACCAATGGGTTAGAAAATTAGGCTTATTCCTTTTGGAACAGGTTGTTTCCCACTGTGTTGACATATGCTCTGTTATGTTGCATTTTATAGTTTATTTTCCAACAAGAAATTTCTAAACAGCTATGCCCTTCTTTGTATGTTTATCTTTGGAAGGAAAATGACCACATCATATTGGTGAGAATAATTGATGACCAAGACAAAACTGGATTTCAAATTTTGAAAGATAAATGGAACCATCTAATTAACCTTGCTCAATACAAAAAAATCTTTGGCTAGGAAATGAATGTTCTCTTTTGATCTGGAGCAGCTGAGCAGGTTTTTACATCAAGTGGGAACAAAAGAGAGGGGAGAGACTTCCAAGTGTGTCCGGAGAAGAAGCAGATTTGTTTTATACAATCAAACTGCAAGGAGAACCTTGGAGAACAGACAGGATCATCTCCAGAGACTTTGAAGTTGCTCTCAGCCAAGTGGAACACAAGGTCTTCTTATTTGGGAAGTGCATTTAACCATCTTCTAATGGAATAAACAGAAAGGGACATTTTAGCTTTTCACCAAAGAAAAGTAAGTAAACACAAGTGCTCCTAACTGTGTAATCTGAGCTGAAACTCCCAATCTAACATTACCATGTGACTGTCACATTGGAAGCAGTAGAGACCCTTGCAAAAAGCAAGTAATGGGAGTCAAATCCAAATGAAACAGCTAGTCTGGAAAAACAAACTCACGCACTGAAACATTTAGTGAATGGAAAGTGCCTCTGCATATCCTTCACACAGAATTCTGTGCTAAAATTAGAACTGAACAGAGGGAAAAGCAAATGCTTTGTAAAATTTTTGACATCATTTTTTTTTGCAGTAAAAATACTACTGTAAAAATGGTAAAAAACTAAACCCCTACTTTTGTAAAATTGTACTAGATTTTAAGAAATAAAAATAATACTAATTAAATTGAACTGCAAAAATTGGAACTACTACTGAAAAATATAGAGGAGTTAGAATTTTGAAACTAGAAATCAGTATTATCAAAGTGAACTATAAAATAAGACAACTGTTATGGAAAAGTCCTTTCAGGAGTTAGAAGAACTTAGCTCCAGTTCCAGTTCTGTGAAATAAGTTTATTTTGTGATTTCTGTCATTGTCACTTAATCCTTTTAGGGCCAGATTTCCTTATCTATGAAATGAGAGTATTAGACACAGTGCCTAGTATTTTCAGCTCTAGTATTTCTCTGATTTTTTGAAATGTTACATTGGACAAATATTGGCTCAAATTTAGGGAATCTGAAGGTAGGGTAAGGAGGTTGATGTAAATTATTTTAAAAAATTGACATTGATATTATACATCATTGTTTATGTGCAAACTAAAAACTCATGCAGAGAAAGAAATTGTAGGAAATCATTTAAGAAATTAAATTCAGATTTGAAGTGATTCTGCAATATTGATATAAGCAGACTACCAAACAAACAACGACTTCCCATGTTTACAAATATCAAATAGTGGACATATTCCTTGAAACACACTAAGGAGGAACCTAAGTAACACCTAAAACTATTGTATTTAACCAAAAGATAAATAAATAATGCTGTCATTTATGTAGCATATCAGTGAAAATTTCTGTTGTGAATACTGTTGCTTCATACCCTCACTCAAAGCAACTTTTACCAGAGATGGAGCAAATAAAAAGCAATCATTTTTTAAAAGTGTAATTTAAACAATTACTCACTTTGGACACCGAATGACAGTACTTCATGTCATTTCAAACCTTCAACTTGAATATTTGTTTTATTAGTGCATATCAGAAACATTAACATTAAATAATTTTCCACATGAGCCTTTTCATTTCCTATGTTTAGTGAACAGGACTGTAAATATATGAATATAGTAGCTGTTTTGCTAGCTTTTTGGAAACTCAGTGAATAAAGTTGAAGTTCAGGTGTTTCCTTATAGATTTTTATCAAGCCTATGAAAAAAATTTTCTGGCAGTTTCTGTCCAGGAGAAATACTTTTTCCCTTGTCCAATGGTTTTTTTTTTTTTTTCCCCCCATGGAAAGGGAGATCCATGGCTATATTATCCTATCCTAGACTCTCTGCTCCTGGTGGGATGATTTATCTGACTGATCAGTTAGAGACCTTGACTTTTACTCTTCATTTTCTTTTAAAAGTTAAGCTTGGACATGGAAGAAATAAATCTCTGTTCCCTCAAGCTTCAAGTTTTACAGGGGCTTCTGTGTGCCTGACTGGATAGAACTGCTTAATGCTGGGTTCAATTTTAGGAGGCCCACATTTCTCCACATGTAAGTCATATCCTTCAACCTAAATTTTGTCCACAATTAAGGCCATAATCTGGCCCCATCTGCTCTTACTCTCTTGTTTTTTTCTTAATTGGTTTAAAATGCAGTTATAGAAGATGGTAGATTTTTTTTTTTAAATGGGACTCCCTTAAAATTTTCTTAAAGTGTCATCATGAAAGTAGAACTTCATGAATAATGGGAAGAGGGGAGAGAAGAAAATGTCTTATTAGACATCCAATTTTATCATCTTTATCCTTCTGTGAAAATACAATTATTTTCTAAGACAGAACATATTGGATCACATGCCTTTAAGGACATTTGCTTCCTCATATAATGCAATTTCACACATAGGAACTAGGGAATCAGCCAGACTTGAGTTTAAATCCTGATTCTATTACTAACTATATAGATTTCTTTCCATCTGTACTTCAGTTTTCTTCAACAGCAAAATGGAAAGAAAAATAATCCATTATTAAAAGATGCATATAAAAAACTCAAATAAATATGATGCAACCTTCCCTTCCCATGTATATTCCTTTCCATCAAACTGCATATAATTCATTTATGAACAGTAATTTGGCTAATAATTATGAATGGAATCATTAATAATAGGACAAATATAAAAATGAAGATATTTGCATGAAAAGTCTATAGAAAGTACAAGTATTTCTAAATTAGTTGAAGGACTTACTTTTTGGGGGTCAAATTTACAAACAGTAAAAAACAAAAGTCAGTTTAAACTCTTGCAGAATCAAGTTGGATGGAATAATGCTTTCAAGGGCACATTTCTTTGACATTAGAAGACCTTTTCCAATTGGAGTGTCCTTCTTGTAACCAATCTTGTTCCTTAGAACATATTAAATGAGTTTATCTTGGCTCCTCTACAGGGACTTCTGAGGTCATCTGGAGCAATCCTAAAAAATCTCTTGTCCCTTGACCCTTACCAAAGCTAGTTTCCTATGGCAATCCTGATCCTTTTTAGCCTTCCAAATACAGAGGTGCTCAACTTGGTTGTGCATAAGAAATTTATGCACTTTATGGGTATTTCTTCAAGGTGTGGAACACCGTAGATTTTGATTCTTATCTTGTGAAGTGGCCCTTACCTATTGCTAATTTTAAAAATTCACTACAGATAATTTTGCTAACTGGGAAAGCCTGAGAACTACTGCTGGGAGGTTTTTAAGTTTTTATTAGATGGGTTCAAGTGAGCTGAAAGGAACCCCAGAGTTTCATGGAATGGCAATCTGAATTCTAGAAGGGGCCCAGAAGGAATCTTATTTGACTAATTTGTATAATGTATACTCCCAAGTCTTTGCCATCTTTGCAAATTGAAGGGTACACCAGGAAACATTATTCCCATCTAGAACTCAACAGCCTAATCCAGGACTTTTTTTTTTTTTTTTTCCCCTGATATGTAAGCAACAAAACTGTGCTAAACTGGTAACTGGGATTAACTGATAACTGAAGGGGTTGGGTGTGGCTGGAGGAGGTGGGAGTTGGGCGTGGCTATGAGCTAGGTATTTGTATCTGGCAAGTGGAATCTCTCTCTACTTCCTGTTCAATATGTGAGCCATTTCCTTCTCTCACTCACACTCTTCTACCCTGATGTCCCGCCTCACCTAGAGCCCTGAAGACTGGAGCTGGTCTTTTATGGACTTAAGACCTTTGAAACTATGAGCCCTCCAATAAACTTTTCCTTCTCTACAATTGTTCTGGTCAGATCCTTTAGTCACAGCAATGAATAAGCTGACTAAAACAAATGTTAAAGGGAAACTCAAAAACAACACATTCTCTCTGACTGCTCACCAGTCACACTCTGTTCTTTCACTTGCAGACATGATTTTGTTTCTCTTACTCTCACCTGGTCTATTTGGCACCTGGAAGAAATGTGGTTTGGAGTGGTACAGGTTCCTTCCCAAACCTTCCTCAGATCTCTGATTCATATCCCAGGGGATGTAGACCTACGAGAAGTTCATCAATATGGAAACCAAGTCATGAAGCACGGTAGATGGGGAGCTCAGAAGGAGGACTCAGGCTGACTGGAAACAATGAGGGTTTATTTTTCCGGGTAGGATGTGGTTACCCCATCCTGCTGCTGACTGTATTCTGAAAAGCCAGTCTTCTAGGTTGTGGTTTCTTCAGGGAGGTATGGTTAAATGAGCAAGATTTTGTTCTGTTGTGGTTTGGGAAAACAACTGGGTAAGCTTACTGTGTTTAAAAGCACATTTGTTGGTCTAAATACCAGTGTCTTTTCATAACCACACCCACAGTTTAGATCGGTAATTCATTTAATTTCTAATATAAACTCCTGTTCTGGCTTTGAAAAAAAAAAAAGCCAGGCCTGAGGAAAAGAAAATTACCAGGGCATCCACCATCCCCTCCAAAAACCTTTGGGCTACAGAGGACTACTACTTGTTTAGCACATGACTTTAGAGAAACCACAAAGCTTGAAAATACTGATTTTTTCATTAAAGTGCCAGAAAGCTCAACCCAAGAATTTTTAAACAGTGGCTTTTACATACTATTAAAAGTTCTATAATAAGCAACTTTTGGAATCAGGATGAAAGCTAATTATAGAACTTCTCTGCGATAGCTGTTTCTATTTACATCTTCAAAACCACAGAAGCAAATATTGTAGGCTTTCTTAACACATCAGCATCTTCCTGATTTCTGAGTTCTTTGAAGCTGTTCTTATATCTTCCCATTGAATTGCATCGCACAGTTGAATATTCCCAGTTCAAGGACAATTTCTCAAATTCTTTGTTCTTTCCTTGAAATTCTGAATCTCAAGACACTTCCACTCAAGGCAGATAAAAGATCAAAGTTGTTCAGTCTGTTTTGTATATTTTTAATCTTGTTGTGATTTTTAATTTTGTTTGTACTGATGGCAAAATGTGGAAGACACGTAGTCAAGAACATGAAATATCCGTGTGGTGTTCTTTTCTACCATTAAAATAAAGGTGTACTTTTTGCATTCGTTTGTTAAAAAAAAAAAAAAAAAATTGAAAGTGAAAGAAACTATCCAGAGCAGAATTCTCAAGATATTGCAAAATCCAGGTTTCTTTTTGAAAAGATTTGGTAGCCAGTTTCTACCATGGCAATTGACTCAGTTGGCCTGGAGTGATGACTGGTTATGAAAGTAATTGTCACTGGCACCCAACATCATAAGACATACCCAATTGACCCTGAATTAATCAGTATCCACCTACACCATGGTTCTCAGTCTTGGCTGCATGTTAGAATCACCTGGGGAGCTTTTAACAATCCCTATGCCAGATAATTAAATCAGACCAATTAACTTACAGTCTCTGGGGGTGTGGCTCAGTCATTGGCAGCTTTTAAAGTTTCCCAGGTGATTACAATGGGCAGTCGAGTTGTAAAACCACAATTCCCTATCTAGAGCACGTGGGAGAGGTTCCAATTACTTTGGCACTTCTAGTCTTCATTTTGCCCAGTATGAAGAAACAACCTACTTTGGACTCTCAGAAAAAGTTCTTAAAAAAAGAAAAATTGTGAATTGGACAGACAGCCAAATAGAAAATAAGTAAAAGGTGAAATATATATGTCTAGCATATGTTTGTAAGCTCATAAATTCAGTCTCACAAACAACTGATGTGCATTTATCTAAAAGAAAAATCTTTATGCACAGTTATATCACAGCAATACAAAGCTTCGAATTCCCATACCTTTGAATTGAAAGGGAAAAAAAGATAGTTTCATGTGTTTGTTTTGATAGTGAAAATACTACTAATACTACCAAAAATAGCTAATATTTAATAGGTGATAGTAATGAGCCAGGATTGTTATAAGTATTCCATATATATAGACTTATTTAATCCTCAGGGCAATCAGGTGAGGTAAAATATCCCGATTATCCTTATATTCAACAAGAAAACTGTGTGCTGAAGTCTGGAGTCACATTTCTCATGCCAAACATCTAATGAAGCGAAGGGCCGGAGTTCTAACTACTGGAAGTTTAAATCCAGATTCCATATCCTCAGGTACTCAAAAAATGGTAGAGAAACTCAATGTGTATGTAGCCTTCACTAAGCCCCAAGTTAGTAAAATTTCTCTTTTAGGAACTTGACTTAAGAAAATAACCAGATATGATATGGATATATACATTAGAAGTAAAATACCATATTGTAAAAAAAGAAAGAGAAACAAATGGTAAGTCAACAAGTAGGTGGTTGGTTAATCATATTATGTTATAGATGGGCATGGTGGCACACACCTGTGATCCTAGATCCTTGGGAGGGTGAGGCAGGAGGGTCATAATTTTGAGGCCAGCCTGCGCAACTTAGCAAGACCCTGTCTCTAAAAAATAAAAATTAAAAAAAGGACTGGGGTTGTAACTCAAGGCTAAATGCCCCTGGGTTCAATCTCAGGTGCTGCAAAAAGAAGAAAGGAAATAAACCATGTTGTAAAATGCTTCTTCTCACCACTTTATCACATCACGGCCCATGAAGAGGATGACAATGCTTCTCTGATTTTTTTTTTTCCCAGTTATACTGTGGTTTTTATTTAAATAACAAAAAGCAGCAAAACAATGTCAACTACATGTATTATTTTCTGTTCAGAAATAGAGATAAGATCAGTGGTGAAGAAGTAATGAGCCTGAGATTTGTACAAATAAACTCAGTATGTGTGCTTGTATGAAAACAGTTAAATAGTTTTGGTATTTCACTGTAGAGGGGCAGATAAGGAATACATAGTTTCTATTAGATATGGAAAATAAATTTCAAGAGATCTATTGTATGGCAGGGTACACAGTTAATGATGATATTCTTTTTTGTTTTCATTTATCATGATAGTGTAACTCGTCAAGTTGGCCAGAGGGGACTGGAATCTGGAGGCACAGGCTCACCTACTCACTGCAAGAATTATGGGGATCTTGGCATGCCTATCACCAAAGATCAGTTAGAAAGTTCTCACATATTGGAACATGTTTCACCATAGAAAAATGACAAGGAAGCATCACAGTATGTTCCAGGCTGAGCTGCAGTTCATGTTGGTACAGCTGGTCCTATTAGCTGTGAAAACATTAAACGGCTCTTTTATCAGTTGGTAAATAGCCACTGCAACTCTACTGCCATCACTACTGTCACAGTGCTTCCCCCAAATCTGACAACCTTCAAGGGCCTCAAGATAAAGCAACTACAAGGTAAAGCCTGGCACAGAGGGCTGGTTTGGGGAAGCTGAGTCTTGTTCAAAACCTCTCTCCACCATCAGCAAGCATCTGTTCTGATTGATTTGTGCCTGAAATTTGCAGGTGGTTAAATGCTTTGTGTACATGTCAATATATGTAGTAGACGAGAGTTTCTAAGAGGATACATGTAACAAGTGTTAATGGTCTTCACTCTTCCAGATTTCCAACTCTTCTGCTTTGATTAAAAATTTCATTATGAATGGCAAAAAGAAAGAGCAAAAATAATAGTTTTAGAAGTAATCTTACGATTACGATTGACTCTGAGTACTTTAGCGCCAATAATTCTTTATAATGTGTCTTTGACTTACAGAGGCCTCCAATAATAATCCAAATAGAGTTTCAAAATCTAATTATTTTGATTTAAAATAATGAAGAAATATGGTATGTCTTGAACTGTTAGGTTGTAAACCAGAGTCCCACACACATACATGGCTAATAAGGGCCCTTTCCACATGTTCAAATCAAAGGGCTCTCCTGACCTCTGATGGGCCTGGTGCTGCTGAGAACCAGGGTCAGCATTATTATAGTCAGAGAAGGCAGCTGCCCACTTGAGTGGTACAGTTCAAGGGCTCTCAAGGTGGCCCCAATTTGCAACCATCTCTTTCTCTGCCTGCCATAATAAAATACTGCCATCTCCTTTGTCCCTTCCAAATCCCCTGTTACAACTTCAATATGACCACAAAAGGAACCTTCAGTATTGTTATCAGCTCATAACTCTAATTCATAAAAGAAAGAAATAAAATTCTAGCTTTTCCTGATCTGCTCAATTATATGTGCAGACAAAAACACTAAAAACTCACTTTCCTTCGGCACAGCAGCAGCGCCTTAGGCAGAATGCCTAAAGAGACTTGTTTTTTCTCTCCTTGATATTTCTTTCAGGGCCCCTTCTCTTCTCCTGGCCCTGCCCCTCAGGGACCATAATGCTGCCTTGGCTACTTTTCCTGGCAGTACCTCATCTCTGCTCCCAGTTTTCTCTGCTCCTCACTTCTCCCAACAACTTACTTTGCTGTATCTTGAGGGCTCTATCCTAGGGAAAAAAAAAAAGATAAACAAGAAGTGAAATGTAGAAGACAGTGTTGTAATCAACAATCTTAAAGTTCCAAAAGCCAGGAACACAACTGGAAATACCTCATAAAATCTGGGGAATAGGTTGATTAAAAATTAAAAGATAGGGGAGGGAGAAGGCCAGGCCTAAGAAAAACTAGATGGAACAACTATATTCAGAAACTAAAAAGAACTCAGAAAACTCAGTAGAAAAAGAAAAATATTACCTGATTAAAAATGGGCAATAGACCTGAATAGACAAATTTGTCAAAGGATTTATGCAAATGACCAATGGGTGTATGAAAAAATACTGGACCTACTAGTTAGCAAAGAAATGCAATTCAAAACCACAGTGAGATATCATCTCAGTCCAGTCAGAATGGCTGCTAACAAAAAACACAAAAAAAATACCATGTGCATTAGCATGCTGTTGGTGGGAATGTAAATTAGTACAGCCATTGTGCAAAATAGGATGGGGATTCTTCAAAAAAAATTCAAACTGGACAACTTTATGATCCAACAATCCCACTACTGGATATATATCCAAAGGGGATGAAATCAGTATTTCCAAGAGACATCTGTGCTCTCATGTTTATTGCAGTGATATTCACAGTAGCGGAGAAATGGAAAAGAACTTTTGTCCATCAACTGATGAATGAATTTTAAAAAAAAGTCTTACATTTACACAATGGTATTTGATTCAGCTGTATAAGGATGAAATCCTGTCGTTTACAACAACATGGATTGAACTGGAGATGATTTTGTTAAATGAAATAAACCAGGCATAGAAAGACAAATAGTGCATGATATCACTCACCTGTGGAATCTGAATAGGTTGATCTTAGAGAAGTTGAGGGTAGAAGGGTGGTTACCAGTGGCTGGGGAGAACTGGTGGGGAGGGATGGGGAGAGGCTGATCAGTGGGTAGGAAGTTACTGTTAGGTAAGAAAAGAAGTTCTGGTGCGCCACTGCACAGTAGGGTGACTGTAACAGGTGACAATAATGTACTCTGCATGTCAAAGCCTAGAAGGAACAATTTTAAATCTTCTCATCATGAAGAAATGATAAATATTTCAGGAGGTAGATACATTTTGATTAAACTAGAAAAAAAAAAAACCACTAGAGCATCTCTCTATCTATTGCCTTTGCTTCTGTCTCTTATGGAAAGCAGCCTTTTTCTTTTTCTTCCCCCCACCCCTCTAATGGTATCTGGCATTGAACTCAGAGGCACTCTATTTTTGAACTGTCTCCCCAGCCTTTTGTATTATTACAGACGAGGTCTTGCTAAGTTCCTGAGGCTGGTCTTTAACTTGCAATCCTCCTGCCTCAGCCTCCTGAGTTGCTGAGATTGCAGGGGTGTGCCAACTCACCAGGCAAAAACAACCTTCTTTTTTATGACTGGCACAGCCTTCTGAGCACCACCAGCTCCCAAGTATAGTGTAGTTTCCTAAACTAAAAAGTTTTAGTTCCAGTAAAACACTCCCCACTAAAACTAAAACAAGCAAAAAACATAAAACAGAAAAAACCCACAAAACCTCAGGAATGATTCTTCTAGGCTTGATTTGGGTCACACATCCATGCATAAACAAATCAATGATGACCAGAACACTAAAAAGAATTATATTTTTCTAATTTGCATCACGTTGGGTAGGGCAAAGGGGTCCTGCAAGAACAAAATTTTTGCAACGCAGCCAGGTGACTTCGTGAAAGTGTTTTCTAAGAGAAAGATGAGATTTTAGCAGATAATGACATAATTATCTGTATGGGAACATTTGGGGGTTGCCTGCTGAGCCAGATAATTATAAGATTAGGAAAAAAGTAAAAAATTATTTTTGTGAAGTTAGAATTAAAGGTTGAAAACAGGACCCTTTGAGATCATATTGAAGTTATAATTGAAGAATTATAGAACGTGAAGGAGAGAGTGGTAGTTTATTACACTGGGCAATCAAGGAGGTTGTTGCAAATTGGGTCACCTTGAGAGCCCTCGAACTGCATCACTCCAGTGAGCATCACTCACTCTGACTCTAATAATGCTGAGCTGGTTTCTCAGCAGCCCAAACCCCATCAGAGGTTGTGAGAGCCCTTTGATTTGAACCTGTGGAAAGAGCCCTTATTAGCCATGTGCGTGTAGGGGCCCTGGTTGACAACCTAACAGTTCAAGGCATACCATATTTCTTCATTATTTTAAATCAAAATAATTGGACTTTGAAACTCCATTTGTTTTACTGGGGCCTCTTCCCTTCTCTAGTTTTGACGTGAATGTGAAAATTATGGTATCTGAAAAATGAGGGAAGGATTCCGTTATATTTAGGATGTCATGATCATGATCCATTGTTCTCCTCATCCTCAAGAGTGGGTCTTTGAAGAAGCTTGTTTTGGAACTTTCTCAGTGCCAAGGGACAGTGCCTAGCACTTATCCTCCTTTGGTGTATCCTCCTTCCAAGTCTTCCCTCCTCTTTGGAAGTACCCCTAGATGGAAGGAGAAGTCACTATTGTTGGAAAAGCAGCAATTTCTATGTCTCTGTATAGAAGAATCAGGTCTTCTTCTCAGCTGGTCTATCCCCAACCCCTGCCTCATTAATTGCCTCCAGCAAAACACCCTAAAAGAACTTATTCAGTGTCTTGGAACCCAAAATCCAGGAAAGGATTCTCTTTAACTACCTTCTACTTTAAACTGAAATCAACCTTTCCTATTTTAAGGGACAATGATAAGAACCACTTGCTTTGTCACAGGGAAATAAATATTATGCAAAAAGGACTAAAATAAGACTTCATCCATACAAAGAGCTTTCACATACTTTCATTATGAACCATTTGTGAAAAATACCAGGGAGAAATATGTAGTCCCTATCATTCTTGCCCTTGTACCTTGTGCTTTTCTCGTTTTTATCACTATGATGAAATACCCAATGCTGGGTAATAAGCAATCAATAAATAGAAGAACTTTATTTAGTTCAGTTCTGAAAGTTCAAGGGTATCCACTTGGCTCTGGTGAGGATATCATATAGGTAGCATATGTGTTAATTTTCTGTTGCTGTAACAAAATGCCTGAGATAAATAAAAGGAGAAAATACTTGTTTTGGTTCACATTTGAGAAGTTTCAGTCCATAGTCACTTGGCTCTATGCCCCTGCAGCACATCATAATGTGGTGTTTATGATGTGGTGTGCGTTGAAGAGGAAGCTGCTCACCTCATGGTACCTGGGGAGCAGAAAGAGAGCAGGAGCTAGGGTCCCGAAAGCCCCTTCAACAATGCACCCCAGTGACCTAGTCTTTTCCTACTAGACCCCACTTCGTAAAAGTTCCACCCATTTCCCAACAGTGAGTGCCATAGATTGGCAACCAAGCTCTCAGCATGTGGCCTTTAGGAGTCATTTAAGATCTGAGTCATAACAATGTACAATGACAGGATTTTATAACAATTTGCTCTCATGAGAACAAACTCAAAGTTCCATGAGAATTACCCTAATCCCTTCTGAGGACTTGCTCCCAAAGACTTAAGAGCCTCCCCCTAGGCCCCACCTCTTAAAGGTCCTACCACTTCTCACACCACCACACCGAGGACCAAGCTTCAAACACGTGAACCCCTGAGGGACAAACCACATCCAAACCATAGCATATCTCCAATCCCTGTTTAATCCCAGAGTGCGCTCCCTGCTGTGGGGAGACTCTCAGACATTCCTGGAACTGATTCTCACCATTAATTTGGTGAAACTACTAATGGTGCTCTCCATAGTTTTATGAAATATTTGTGTAAACACAATCATATATTGCACCTATGTAGTGATGATATATAGAAATTAACATAATTCACCATTTAGGTTATTGGGTATTAGGGAATTTTTAAAAACACTCCCAAACAATTTGCCTATAAACTCTTATTCTTTGAACTCCTGCTTATAAACTCTTATTCTTTGAGCTCCTTCTCCTGTTTGTTTCAGACAGGTATCATTTAGCACAAGGTCCTGCTTTTTGTACAGGATGTTTTGAGGAAGAGTGGAAGTGAGATGTATTTCAAGAATTTAAGTTAAAATCTGTCTCAGGGGAAGACTGGAATTGTAAAGCACAAGTGAATGGAAAACTGTAGTTCAGAGCCTCCAAGGTGCATACCTACCTGAATAAACCGTGTGTGGGTGTGTATGTGAATACACATGTGCATGCATTGTATATGTTCATATATGCAACAGACACACATTTAGTCTCATAATCACATAACCATACTCCTTTTTGGACATTTTCTGGCATGAAGAATGTACAGTTTCTTAGTGTTTACATTTGAGTGGCTGTAGCCAATGAACGATGTCCAAGGCTATATTTGAACAAGGAAAGTGTTATTCCAGCACCTCACCAATTTGCAAGTTGTTTGTCAGACAACTGAACTATCTGGAATACAGCTAAGAACTGGGAAGAAAACAAAACACACGTCTCAGAACACATCAACACTGGGCACCTCATATAGAGAAATGTCGTTTTAGTCTGTTTACTTTTATATTATGTACAGTTTATTCCACTGGGTTTTTTGGTTTCTATGATGAAAGGACTTGGATTTTGAAGCTAGAAGAACTTGAGCTTGAATTCAAGCAGATTAACTCTTCTGAGGCCCAGCTTCTTAATTTGTAGAGCAAAAATAACTACACAGTTACAAGAATTAAGGAGGCTAACAAATGAAAATAATCCAATGAAACTTGAGCAGTAGAAAGTGTTCTTCGATCATAGTTTGTGTTTTCGTTCTTTTTCCAGCCCAGGGCAAATTTGAAGCAGGAAAAAAAAAAAAAAAGAGGTTTCAAAAATGGGTAGACCAACAGTCACAAGAAATAACAGCCTCAGCTTCACCAGAAGAAATATCATAACAGACACAATTACTCAGAAATGCCACGACCCTTACCAACTTTTGTGACCATTCCTGGGTTCCAGCCATCAGAAAAAGGTTCTATTTCTTGGAAGATGGTGCGATGTGTCAGAAACTTTAGAATTATTTCTCCCTAAAGAAACATAAAAAGGATTTTAAAAAATGTAAGAAATATAAAGAGATAAAAAGAAAATGTTAGGGTGACAAATGAAGCATTGCTCAGAGGAATGTTAAGGTGTTCACATCACAAGGTCTGGATACATTGGGAGGGCCAGGCCTCAATTACTCACACGGAACAGGGTCTGAAAACCTTTTCAGAAAACAGGCATATAGCAAATATATGGGCTGTTGAAGGTATCAGAAGCAATCTTCTTATGTGTGTTTTTTTCTTGCTACTCTTAAACAATTTCTAGAACATTCCTAACTGAAGCTATAACAAAGCAAGCCACACACTGGATTTGGCTCATAGTTTCTAGTTTGACAACATTGAACACTGGTGTATCGTACAAGATTACAAAATCAAATGTCTTTCAAAATGTGTTTCATGAACTAATGGGTAAGGTGTATATGTCGGCTATCTTTAGTTATCATCCTAGAATTGAAACTATGCTCATTTGTCTTTTTATATGAGTACATTCTTTGAATTTGTTAGTGTAGATTTACCTCTACTTATAAACTAGAATTTTAACTAACTAAAATGATAAATGTTGATCCTAACACACACATATATATATATATGTTTTGTAGACTAGTAAAAGTACATCATATGAGAGCTGGTATTTATTGTGAAGTTACTATACGTCAGGTATCATGTGTATAGACCTTTTATGTACTGAATTGTAATCCCTTAAATTCATGTTAAGCCATAGCCCACGACATGATGAAATTTGGACTTTGAGTCTTTAGGGAGATAACTAAGGTTAAATGAGACCACAAAAGTGGGGCGGTAATCCAAAAGGACTGGTGTTTTTGCAAAATAAAATAAATTTTTATAGTTCAGGTCTCTGGTATTGATAGCTCAGCCTAACTAGACTACAATAGTACAGTTTAAGTTAATTTCTAAAATAGCCTTAGAAGAAGGTGCTGCTATCCTTACAAGGAAAATCTAGAGGCAGAGAAGGGTTAAGTTAACATACTAATCTTGTTTAGTTAGTAAGTATCAGGGTTGGGATTTGTACCTGGGCAGTCTGAACGAGGACTTTTGCTATTAACTTAGGCACACAGTCTTCCCACTCAGGTGAGGGGTTATGTTGATGATCTCCCCCTCTTAAGACTAAGGGCTGCTTCTTGCTTGATTAACTAGAACCCATGGGTACAGCTAATGTAAAATAGTGGTTCTTAAAAGTGCTTTACCACATGACCACCTGAGGCTATCTATAAATCTCACCCACACCAAAAGGAACAAAACAAGGCAGAGTTTGAATGGTCTATTTGAATGGTGGGGCAAGTGTTGGAATCTGCCCAAGGGAAGAAATATGAAACATATTTTACTTTTCTCCTTATGCTTTATGTAATATGTATGCACTTATAAACTACACATGGTCATTTTTATGTAGACATTTTCATATAAACCATCTATTTTTTTTTGGCAAAATGTAATGTGTACTAAAGGAAAGATTAATTTTCCAAAATAAACCAGTCTTCCAGAACTTTATAGATGTGAAGGGGAGAGAGCAGACGTATCCATGTGAGCCAGTCTTTATTTTGGCAGTCCTTTCTTACCCTATTCTTTCTCTCCTCTGTTGCTCCTGATCTTTGGACTTTGAATCCCAGCTTTGGCTAATCCTCATTGGTGTTATATGAGAGAAATACTCAGGCTGAGACTTTGAGATTAATCCCCAACTGAATGAAATTGTAACTGATTATACAGTTGAAGATTGAGGCACTGATGGGAAACTGTGGCTAACACAGGTAGGGAATTGCCATTAAAGAATCCCTACGTTGTCACGGTCTGCAGTTTGATAATTACATGGTCTGCAGTTTAATAATTAAAAATGTACCCTATGTGGTCTTGAATGGGCTCATCTGAAGGTTCTGAATGAGCATTGCTTTAGCAGGGTGCCTCAGGTGGGCATGAAAAGGATCTCACAGAGCAAACCAACCATCTTCGGACCTGTGTTAGGGAAAACGATATTTATTTCATTGACTCTTCAAGGGGCCTGCAATTTAAATGGTATGAAAATGATTTTCTGAAATGTGTCTAAGCAGACATTTTTTAATTCCTTTCCCATAAAATATGCACTAAATACCTATTATAAATATTTAGCTAGGGCCCAGTGAAACCTGAAACATAGATATGAGACTTAATCGTTTATTAGAAAGGGAAATTTGGGGGAAAACGTTTACCTAAGTTTTACAGACTAAGTATGTTTTTTCCCCCACCCTTACAGCGTAAGGTTTATATTGGAAAGTGTTACATCTATGGCTAGTGTACTTTGCTTGAATAACAGAACTGTGTAATTCTGTATGGGTAGGCGGAGGCCAGAGTATCTTGTGTTATTGTGCTATTGATAATATCAACAATGACAGCTAACATATTTTCCTTCAACTACCAGTATTTATACAGTGCCAAAAAATATGTTGAGCACTTTTAGAGCTACTTAGAGCAAACCTGTGAATCAGCTTTCTGCCTTCACAGAGCTTATGTTCTCCAGATGGGGAGTGGGCAGTCAGCAACAGCACGGCAAGTAAGTAAATCATGCTGTATCAGAAGTTTGGGAGGAAGATTCCAGACCTCGAAAGTGGCTCTTGGCAGGGCTTGGAGTTCTGAGGGAAAATAAAGTGGCTGGTCCAGGGTTGGAGTGCTGTGAGCAGATGTGAGTAGCAGAAGAGGAGGGGGAGGATGGGAAGGAAAAGGTGAGCAGGACAGATGGGTGGGGCAGTGTAGGGTGAGAAATGGTGTGGGATTAGATCTGATTTACATGTCATGGGAAGGAAGCTATCCATGGGGATCTCCCAAAAAGTGATATAATGTAACTTAGCCTTTAACAAGATCATCTCAGCTGCTTTGTGAGGAAGAGAACAGGAAGAGTGGGCAAAAGAGGAGAGGGCTCAGGGGGCTTCACTGTGGTCCAGGTGGATTGGCAGTTCAGACCCCAGTGATAGCATAGAGATGGAAAGGCGTGGTCAATTAGAAATGTAGCTGGAGACAAGGGTTTTCTCCAATGAAAGGAAAAAAGACGTGTAAGTTAGTTTTGCCTCAAATTGTACCATGACAATGTTAGAAATAGGATCTCTTTATTTGTACCAGAAAAGTCGGATATTTGGGACAGGACAGAATAGCTGGGATGAGGCTCTGTTGAAAAAGATACAACCAATGGTGATTTGGAGGCAGACAAACCAGATCATGAAATGATTTGGTTAGTGGTTTGCAGCCTGCATTGAAAAAATAATAATGAAGAAAAGAAAAAGAAAAGGAGCCAAAGAGAAATAGAATATACAAATATCTGAGAACATCCCACATAGTAGGAAAATATATACTTATATTTGCATATATTTAAATATATGAATGCATAGGTGAAGAAATAATATTTGCATATGTGTAGATCTGGAAGAATGGATTATGGATTATGTGGATTTTACAATGGATTATGCTAAAAAAAATTGAAAGCACCTGACTAGCATGTCTCCCAGAATACCATTTTCGATGGTCCAATAATTTTGTTACGTTAAAAGGAAAATGTGAATTTTTTTTCTGGTAAAAATCACCCTTTGATTATCTTAGTAAATAATCCTTCACCCCCATATTAAATCTCACCTAGAGAATTAAATAGGTACGGAAATTTTGGGGTGGTGCTTTATTATTTTGAAAATTGCAGAGATGATATGATTTCTTTGCATCTCTAAAGAGTGAGCTTAAAAAGGCAAGGTAAGAGGTAACATTTTATTTTGCTTTTTTTTTTTTTTTTTTTTTTTTTGAGGAAAATAAAGTTTCCTACTTGAAACTTGACCAAGGTATTATACTGGTGGATATGGGCCTGGAGTCTCTAGTCAGGCTTCTGAGTTCATTTCCATTTAACAACCACTTAATTCTAAATGCTTTTGGAGAATGGAAAATAGTTTGCTGTGTTTGGCCTTGCAGAGGAAGTGACACAATCTGAACTGGAAAGGTCATTGGGAAGTTATGGAACTCTCGGGCCTGTCGCCTTAATGCCAAGGATGCTATGAGGTCACTGAAGGGTTCTGAGCTGGGAAAAAACTGAGAAATCTGTTTTGTAACAGTCCCTCTCCTGAAATAACAGATTAAATATTTATATCCTTGCTTTTCTTTACTAAACTTTTTTGTAGGTGACCTCTTATTTCCTGGAAGAACAGAGTAACTACATTGCTTTCTACACTTGAACTGGGATCACTGTATCAGAAATACAAAGTTGGTCTTTTTTTTTTTTTTCTATTTTCTTCAAAAATAGGCTTTGAAACTCTACCCCTCCCCAAATCAATACTTTTTTTTTTTTTTTTGTAGTACTGGGGATTGAATCCAGGTATACTGTACCACTGAGCTACACCCCAACCTTTTTTTTTTTAATTTTGGGACAGAATCTTGCTAAGTTACCCAGGCTGACTTTGAATTTGTGATCCTCCTGACTCAGTCTTCTGAGTAGCTGGGATTACAAACATGTGCTATAACATGTGGCTCCAAATCAATACTTTAAAAAAATTGTATTTTTTTAGTTGTTGATGAACATTTATTTTATTTATTTGTAGGTGGTGCTGAGAATCGAACCCAGTGCCTCACACATGCCAGGCAAGCATGTTACCACTGAGCCACAACCTCAGCCCCCAAATCAATACTTTTGAAAGATAAAACAATTTTCTTTTTTGAAAGATGTTTTAGTTGAAAGCAGGTAAGATTTTTGCAACCTGAATGAAGCAACACTTAAATGTTATTTTAATACTTTAATGAAAGAAGGAGTTAGAAGCTCCTAATAAGTGGTATTTCAGCTGAAAGTATTATGAAAGTGAAGACTTGGGCTATATTTCTGGAAGAGGAGAGGAAAAGAGAGTAATAGTGGGAATGGGGTGGTTGTAGGGCAGACTATGGTTAAGCGTGGTAGGAGGTTGACCACATGCAAATTACTGGAGCTGCTATGAAGAAATCAAGAACAGCTGTTCTGCAGCTCCAGGAAGTCAAGGTGAAGTCTTCAGATCAGCTACATTGACTGAGCACCACAGTTTAGTAGTACTGGGGAAGGCTTGTTGTCTGGTTTCATGACTATTTGGAAGGGCTGTCGATTGGCAAGACAATTACCTGTTCTATCTAACTGTGGATCAACAGAGCAAAGAATTTACCATTGGCACATCACTATCTGGACTTGTTCTTTCAGTAGGTGAGCCTTCTGATACGGACTATGTAATCCTTGATGGGTTTGTGGTAATGTGGAAGTAAGCATCTTCCCCCACAGCTGCTGAATGACGGGTGGGTCAGGGGCAGTGATGGAAACTCAGCACCATCCCATAGAGCTATAACTGTGCTACCTTTTGTCTACAGGGTTGAAGAGCAGGAATACAGGAGAGGAGAGTAATGGGAGTCCGCTTAAGTGGTAATGGAGGCCTGAACTGAGGCCGTGGGAACATTGCAAAGACAACATTTCAGAAAATACGTGCATACATGCCATGTAGTCTAGTAGTCAATTTCCTGAATTTTATCTTTTTTTTTAAAAAAATATTAATCTTTTAGTTGTAGTTGGACACAATACCTATATTTTATTTATCTTTATGTGGTGCTGAAGATGAACCCAGGGCCTTGCACATGCTAGGCGGGTGTTCTACAGCTGAGCCACAACCCCAGCCCCCTGAATTTTACCTTGAAGATTTTAAAACCTTGGATATTTTCCCAGCTATCGGTGTAATATAAAATGTTTTTTTTTTCATTAGAATATAATTGCAAAAAATTTAGTCTATGAAATACATAACTAAAATAATAAACGTATGCCTTCTGAATCATATGATATATGCAAAATCCTAATAGAAAGTATTTTGCTTTCTTAGCTGTTCAGTATTATCTGTGTCATAACTACCTGTTCCCACCCCTCCCTCTGAGACCCATTAGAGCAGATAATTATGACTAGATACAGGGAAGAGTCAAATTAAGCATTGACGTAACTAGTTAGAACCACACTAATTCCTTCCCACTCAGCACTTGATTCTCTGATAGGCTCTTTATCACGGTGGTTGGACAAGTTTTAGAAATGCAGTCGTAATTAATTGCTGGGAGCCTAGGTAACTACTTAGCTTAAAAGATCAACAATGTCCTTCATCGCTCTTCCTTTCTTCTTTTCTTCTATCTTTTCTATCTTGGGAGTCTGGCATTGTTAATACAACCAGCCTAATGTTGGTTGTTTTTTTCAGATTCAAGGTTTTATTTCCAAAAAAAATTCCATATGGCCCACAGTTGGCACAAATGGGACACTTCATATGGTATGAAGGACCTGTCGGGCTTCGATATAGAACATCAATGTACTATTTCTGATCACTTGTAATAGTTCTGTTACATTCAATTGTATAAATATGTAGAAAGTTCTTACAGGTATTTTCTAGTGTAAGAATCGGAGAAAACATAAGAAAAGCTCCTAGTGTGTGTGTGTGTGTGTGTGTGTGTGTGTGTGTGTGAGAGAGAGAGAGAGAGAGAGAGAGAGAGAGAGAGAGAGAGTGTATCTCCATAATAAGTTATTTCTTTTTAAATGATAATTTTAAACACATCTGAGGCCTTTAAATCACATTTTATCTAAGTAGATTTATATACAAAAGCACTCTGAAGCCCATCAACAAAACTGACAAGACTTGAGTTTGTGTCAATAAGAACTACATACAAAATTTTTTTCCAGGACTGAGAATGAATGCATGTTGATCTCATTCATGTTCCCTACCAGATCCTGCTGGCTGAAAAATTTCCATTAGTAGGTCAGTAGGTTGAGCATAGGGGAATATTTCCATGAGACTTAAGAATACAGAAGAATTTAGCTTATATTAGCATAATGTTTCACTATAATTTTTTTTGTGTAGTTGAATCTAATAGTTCCATCAAAAGTATGCAACATATATGTTTTTTATTCACTTAATAGCAAGTATAATGAAGCATTTAAAATGGCTAAATGCATTATAATAGAAAGTGGTAAAATAAATTATGGTGCATCAGCTTAGTTGAATATTAAGCAATTATTAAATGGCAATTATGAAGTGATACAAAAACATAGAAGGCTGAAATACCAGAAAAGCAGAATACATATGATGTAGTATTATGATTACAAGTATTAAAATTATGAAAATGTGTTTATAGAAAAAGAGAAGCCATTTTATTCAATGAGATGGCAGGAAAGCTGTTGAATATTTTCTTTAAAAAGTTTGATTTGTATGCCTCCTGATATCGTGCATTGAGACTAGAGCATCACTTATGTTAGTACTTCTGACAAAAATGCATGATTTAACTCGTCATGAGTAAAGATTAGACACACCCATGATGAGGGCCCTTCTACAAAACATTTCAAAATATCAAAGCTGTGACCAAAATCTTGGCCTATGTTCACTTACAACAAACCATTCAGATAGGAAACAATTCAATACATGATCAGAATTTTTATTTTTTATAGTAAACATTCAATTTCCAAATGCAATATATAAATCATGATAATATATAGAGAAAAAGTTTAAATTTAAATGAGTGTTTTATTTACTGTTTTAATTTGAAAACGTTTGTTTAAAACTTAATTTAAAAATTTTATTACATTTTTTTTGCCTTCATGATATTTTATAGTAAAAATTTCTTGAGGTGAATCAAGTTGCTCTGTGGTTATCATGTTTGTTAGAAAGTTTAATAATCTTTAAGTCTCTGCCAATATTTTCTGAAAAGGATAAAATTACAATAGTATGATGATGGCAAGTAATTGGCCAGACTATTTCTTTTTTCTTGACTTACTGACACTAAATTTATAATGTATTAAGCTTACAAAGGCGACAAGGGATCTTTTTTCTCTCTTTCTTGCCAAAACAACCAGAATTTTGCATTTTCATATTACTGGATAGAAAAAAAAATCCCATTTATAGTTGAGCAAAAACTAAAAGAAAACAAAGAAAAGACAGCATCAATAATAGTTAGTAACAAAAACAAAGTACATTATTATTACACTACATTATTATTACAATTATATATGAAGGCAAAGAAAATAAGATTCGTTCTACTGTTATTCTTCCTGGTTTGAAATTTTCTGTATATATATTCTGTAATTCTTTATTCTGCCATATACTAAAGAACGTTATTTGTCATTTTCATTTTGCATATGACACCTGAAGTTTAAATTATTTCAATTAAATCTAATGGGTTAGAATTAGATTTTAATAAAGATGCAACTTCATTATGATGACGATAGTTTCACTTGAACCGTAACCAAAAAAAAAAAAAAAGAAAAAGAAAAAACATTCCACCATTCCACCCTAGCACCTTACTCAAAAGATTGTTTAATGTTTTGTATTGTTTTAGATTAGCTATAATAGCAGAAAAGAAAGCTTCACAGCCCAGAGTGTGATGATGGTCACAGTTGTGATTGTTCCTCCAGTTGTAATGACAGGCTTAATTTAAAACTGCACCCTCTTCTCACTTGCATCATCTTGAGACCAACCACTCAGAATTGCTATTTAGATTTAGGAATTGGCTGTGGTATGGAGTGAAGATAATTTCATCTCTGCAGGAATTCAGATTCTGATTTAGGCCTCGCTGTGTTCTAATCAACGAAACTAATGAACTCCGCACTCTGTAAGTTCAGGAAGCTCTGGATTCTTCTCAGAACCAGAGTCAATTATTTTAAGTGGTAATCAAATTGCCTTGTCATTGCTCATACTTGATCATCAGAAAATCATGTCTATTCACGTCCATATTTTTTTTAAAAAAAGTTCATCCCGTGTGTATGCCTGTCACTTGCCTGCTAAATGTGAAGGAGAGCCATAAAATTAAGTCACCTTGACCTCCTTCAACACATATTCCTTAGTGGAAAACTTTTCCGGATCCTTCTTTTCACTGACATGTTTTTACACCTAAATTTGCATTTTTACAGGTGATATGAAAGTTAAATTATTGTAGTTTATTACTATAAGTGGATATACTTAATTCTGTATTTTAAAACATAAAAATTATTACTTGATTCCATACTCGGGAACCTTTGACTGTTTTAGTCAGTAGTTATTTATTAAGACACTATTTCACCCAGCACAGTGGCACATGCCTGTGATCTCAGGAGCTTGGGAGGCTGAGGCAGGAGGATTTTGCAAGTTCAAAGCCAAGCCTGAGCAACTTAGTGAAGGCCCTAAGCAACTTAGTGAGACCCTGTCTCTAACAAAAATAATTTTAAAATGCTGAAGATTTGGCTCAGTGTTTGAGCGTCCCTGGGTTCAATCCCTGGTGTCATTCAAACAAACAAACAAATAAACAAACAAAATCCCACTATTTTGTGCCAGGCACTATGCCAGATACTAAAAGATAGAAAATGTGAAAATAGAAAACTAAAGATTGAAGAGAAAATAAGAATAACTTGGTATTCAAGATGCTTATTAAATTGATTTAGCTTGTTCTAAAGAGTTGCAAGTATGAAAATTATATATATACATATATATACACACATATATGTATATATCTTGATTTTAATAGTTAGCACTTGGAAATCAAGAATTAAAACTTTTCCCACATTCTTAATTGATAGAAGCCACTCTGTGAGATGGTTGACATTCTACAAGGTAATAGTGATCTTTCTCTAACCATGGACTAAAGTATAGTTCATGGATTTATATCTATACATTTTTAAGAAGCACTAGAATTATTTTGATGGAGGTAAATAGAAGAGGAAATTGTGGAATAATTGGAAATAGAATAAGGGTCCAGCAAACTTCAAGGTAGAAAGCAAGACTTTTGCATTACTATTTTGAAAGGGATTTTTTTTAAGCAAAGCAGACATATATCACTGCTCTTTTAGTTTTCACCTTCCAGGTTGAATACTAGCAACTGTGAAAGGTAGTCATTGGTAAATTAGTGAATATTCAGCAATAAAAGAGTAGTAAAAGAGTGGATACCATAAAACATGCATTATTTTATGAAGTCAATAAAAGTTATATGAAAGAACTGCCCATATCACAACAAACTCAATAACAAATGAAAATTGTTCAGTCTGGATCAATTAATCACTGAAGCAAAGAAAAAGAAACAAACAAAGTCATTGAATAATAGCTAAGTAAAATAGAATGGCTTCACCTTCAAAGAATTAAGAAAGATCATGGGAAAATAAAAAACCTCAGAAGTTTTTTCAAAAATTTAAAGATGTTTTAATTTTTCCATTGCGAAAGATAAAAGTATCTTTAAATGCCATAAAAGCTATGGTTACCAAAGTTGTTCATGTTTTAGACCATTCCCTTTAATTTCAAGAATAAAAAGAGAACACCTACCTCCATGTCTTCTTTCCAATATTTATTCAACAAATTTTTGTTAATATGTGCTAAGTACTCTGTTTGGTCCTAGGAATGCAGTTGTGAAGAAAACAAAGATATCCTGGCCTCACAAACTTTAAATTCTAAAAGAAGCAGATAGTAGGTAAAATTATTATATAAATTGTACTATATTTGTAAGTATTGAGTGCTATATAAAGAAGAAAACAAAGATGAGGATAGAGAGTACTTGTTGAGAGTTAAATTTTAAATAAATAGTTGGATAATAATATTTGAATTAAGACTTAAAAGAGAGTATACTAATGGTTCTGATCAATGCAAAAACTCATTCATTTATTCATTTTTCAAAAAGAATGTAGAGAGATGAGGTTAAAAGTGAGAGATGAAAACCTTGTTAGAAGATGCCCTGTTCGTCTACATGGAAAACTAAAAAAAAAAAAAAAAAAAAAAATCCACGCAAAAAAATTGTTTAGGCCAATAAGAATTCAGCACTTTACCAACAAGTAAATCAATATAAAAGATCATTGCACCACTTGACATCAGTAATAACATATCAATATAAAATAAAAATTGAATAGTACTTACATAAATATCTCGGATACATGTTAACATAAAAAGCATAAGACCTTCATAAATACACATATATGTACACATGTATGCACATGTACACTTACACATTTTAAAAACTCTATTAAAGAACTTTAATGAAGACCAAAACAAGTGGTAAGCCTCACAATTGTGTGCTAGTTCTCTCCAACTTATGTAGAATTGACTATTCAATATTTCCAATTAAAATTTCTAACTAGAATTTACTGGGATACATGAAAAACTGAATCTATAGCACATAGTGAAAAGTACATGTCCGGGAGGCCTCATTCTACTGTACAAAGATACATGACAAAAGTATATTAACTAAAAGAATATGCCAGTAGCATGGGAAAAGATAAAGAGACCAACTAAATAGAAAAGCCTGTTTAGCAGATGCTTTTTTATATAGGAATTTGTAATTAGTTTAGCTAGCATCAAAAAATCAATGGCAAAGGATTCAATATTTGTTACATGATGTTAAGCAAATTGATTCACTATGTGGAGAAAATGACTTTTATCTCTATAGCACAAACATCATGCTAAAAATAAACTGGTCTATAGATGTAAAAGCAAATCTACAATATTAATGAAAGAAAGGATAGGAAAATGCCCTTGGGATCCTGTGTATGGGAAATGGGAAAATTTTATGAAATAATTTAAAAGCACATTTTATTACATAAAATGATGGATATATTTTAAATAAAAGAAACTGTCAGGAACTGTGAAGAGTCTAAAGATTTTACCCTATTATATGCTAATATGTTGGTGTGCCACAGTTTCATGGAGGCTATAAAAAGTCATAGGACTCTTGGGTCAGAGACAAAGGATTTTGTTATGCATGGCACAGCAGGCAGCAGGAGTTTCATGTTTGTACTGGTTCTCCCACGCCCACTAAGTGCCACTCTAGCAATGCAAGGGGTGCTAGACAGATATTCCACAAACAGTGGGGTTTGCATCATAATCAGGAAAATATCAAGCTTAGAAAGGCTAATCGTTTATAAAAGGCTTCAAGCAATCCTGCCCATCTTTTACCACATAGGGAGAAATTATCTTATTATACTGGATATCAAATATTCCCTCTACCCCAGAGGAAGTCAGTATCTCTGTCTTACAAGCCTGTTCACTGTACAAATGCTTTTAAAAAGATGATCCAGAAAAACAGCTGTCAGTATCACTGCTTGTAAGAAATGCAGAAATGTGAGAGACCCAGAAGCAATTGCAACTGTCTGACTATAGAACTGACAAAGTACAAACATAGATTGCATACTTAAGAGTTTTGTGTTAGGATTTTTTAACTTTCAAGGAAAAAATAGGAACTCAATTAAAAAATGGGCAGAAATTATAGTCCACTCATATATGGTAAAACTCAAAATGCAAATAAGTTCATAAAAAGATGCTCTATGAGTAATTAGAGAAATGAGGATTAAAACAAGTTTAAGACTTTAGTTTGTACTCAACAGTGACAAGCTTTATAATTTGATTAATATAAAATGTGAAGAATATGTAGACAGTATCTTCATATTCTAATAGTGTATCTTGAATGACCATTTTGAGAAAAAATTTGACCTCATTGGTGAAAAAATTATGCATTTCCATTATGACTCAGCAATTCCATTTCTGAAAATAAACCCAAGAACAACTTTGCTAAGATATGTGTGAACATGTTCAACACAGCAATATGTTGGAAGCTATCTATGTACCCATTAAAAGTGGAAATGTTATGCAAATTGTGAAATACCCATATGATAGAATACCATTCAGTAAGCATAAGGAATACACAAAACCTACAAAATATAAAATGAATATAAAATATAAATATGTCAGAAGAAGAGTATTGAGTAAAAATGTAAAAATAATTTATATTTGTGGCATAATAACAGTTACATCTATTTTTAAATACATATATCCACACAAAATAACCTCATAGTATAGGAAACCATACTCACCTCCCTTACAGTCATTCTCTATTTTCTTTCTCTCTCTCTTTTTTTTTTTTCTTACAGCTCTGATCACTCCATTGTTATGTCGAGGTTGCAATAAATCACCAAGTTGATCTTAAAGCAGAAGATGGAAAATTTATTCACCAACTGGTGGGCCAAGGAGCAGGCTGCAAACCTACATCCTTTGACCCCCCTCTAGAGGTTAGAATATACCTTTTATACCATAAGTAAATCATGTCAGTGCATTAATCATAAGTGGCTGTTGCTAGGATTTAAAACCATAAACAAACATCACGAGATCTAAAATCATAAGCAGAAGGGGGAGTGGGTCAAAAGGACCCTAGCTGAGTTCAAGTTAAAGGATGGTTACTAACGTCTAGACAATCATTCTCTGACAGAGTACATTGTCCAAGAGAAATGGGAACCAAAAAGAGAACAATTTTACATTGTATAAGAACTGCCATTTTGTGTTGCCAAACATGCTATGCTAAGCAACTGTTGATGAGTTCGGGGGGGTGAGGGGTGGGGGGTGTTCCCACAGAAGCATTTCTTACATGACATGGAGTCTCAGGGTAAAACGGAGTTTGTTTGGTCATTGCCCATATAGCCTGGCCCATAACAACATGAACTTGATTATTATTGTTTTTGAAAATCATTAATGTATTTTAATTTATGCATCTTTAGTCCAAACAGATAAGCATCTCAAATTCACAATTATTTTTCCCTTGGAGAGTTTTTGTTTGTTCTGATTTTTTAAATTAAATTTATATTTAACAGATACATAAAAATTGTATAGATTGTTGGGTAACATGATATTTCATTACATAATAAAGTATTTAAATTTGGTTAAATATATCCATCTCAAATATTCAAAACATTAACATAATGTTATTTACAAACGTTTTTATTATCGTTATTATTTATGTTTTGTCTCTCTCTACCACTAGAGGGAAGTCACTACGGCCATGCCATCTTTTCCCTAGTGGATATCAGCTCCTATGATAGTGTCTAAAACATTATTTTTAATGAATTTCATATTTAAAGTATACTGTGATTCATAAATAAATGAATGGAAACAAAATGTCTTCTGTAATATGATCATCTTCAGGTGTTCATGGCTTGTGAAGTTAAGTCAAGTCACCTAACCTCATTCACCATAATTTTGTTTTTGTCTCATTTGATTATACAGGATTCTTGGCTCCCTGAAAATTTTACTCAAGTACTTCTGGACATCCTATAAACTGATATCCCTATCTTTCCTGTTCTTCTTCTGACAGGGCTATCCTTCTTGATGTCTTTTGCTCATGAAGCTGCCTAGAAAATGTCACTCCTAAGTACTCATGTGAGATGCTGAAGCCCATCCTAGGTATGGTGGAAGATGACTCTGTGCACAACTCATCCTTAGAATTCCAATAAATGTGGTTTTTCTTCTATCAAGTTGACACAGACCTTGCACCCCAACTCTATTACTTTGTGACCCCAGGCTACATTGAGGAGTTCTTTCTCTAAACAAAGCCTGGGTACATGATGTATCCTTTCCCTGTTCAATTGAGTAGACAAGCAAACAGAGACATAACTTCACCTTCTTCAATCTTCTTTAATCAAACAGCAAACCTTGTTTGTTATCTGTCAATTTTTCTAAAGACTTTTAGAAATTTCATCATCCAATGAGTTTCCCAAATACCCGAACTCTGAATTTTACCTATTCCAATTTTTCATGATACATTCACATCTTAAAAGGAGGAAAGAACTTCAAAGAGAGGGTACCCAACCCTGTAAATAAAAATGTGTTGAGAAGAGGCCACTAGATTTGGCATCCTGTAATTCATTTGTCACATTAGAGAGAGAAGGAGAGGGCATCAACTTAAAAAATCCCAAAGCATTTGAGATGTTCTGTAGAAGAACTGGGTTCCCTGAAACATTTGGCAACAAACAAGCATTTCTTACCAAGACATTGAGAAATACAGAACTATTATTTTACTATTTAGTTTTGCTTATTTAGAGATGAAGACATGCTCCTGCAGCCAAGGCAAAACTTGGAATCTTTTGACTCCTGGTCTCTAGGCTACGTTTATTTTTCTATGTAAAGAAAGAGCCAGTAGTACTTCCCCTCCAACAATCTGTGGGTTTCCCCAATGTCCTAACTAAAATTATCTCCCTTTGTAATACAGACTCTCACAGCCTAGGCTGTGGTAAACAGTTCCTGAAAGTATAATACCACTGTCACTTTTGTCTTCTCAATTACTGCATTGCCGTCTAAGCAAATAAAAACGTTCTGGAATGAAGATTCAGTAAACCCCTCTTTGGCTCCATAAGGGAATGGTTCAGAAAGAATCTCATAAAGGCATTTTTTTTTTTTTTGCTAGGAGAATTGAATGTTATTTTCTCTCCTCGTGATTCATTCTTTTTTTTTCTTTTTTTTTATTGGTTGTTCAAAACATTACAAAGCTCTTGACATATCATATTTCATACATTAGATTCAAGTGGGTTATGAACTCCCATTTTTACCCCAAATACAGATTGCAGAATCACATTGGTTACACATTCACATTTTTACATAATGTCATATTAGTGACTGTTGTATTCTGCTACCTTTCCTATCCTCTACTATCCCCCCTCCCCTCCCCTCCCATCTTCTCTCTCTACCCCATCTACTGTAATTCATTTCTCTCCTTGTTTTTTTTTTCACATTCCCCTCACAACCTCTTATATGTAATTTTGTATAACAATGAGGGTCTCCTTCTATTTCCATGCAATTTCCCTTTTCTCTCCCTTTCCCTCCCACCTCATGTCTCTGTTTAATGTTAATCTTTTCCTCCTGCTCTTCCTCCCTGCTCTGTTCTTAGTTGCTCTCATTATATCAAAGAAGATATTTGGCATTTGTTTTTTAGGGATTGGCTAGCTTCACTTAGCATAATCTGCTCTAATGCCATCCATTTCCCTGCAAATTCCATGATTTTGTCATTTTTTAGTGCTGCATAATACTCCATTTTGTATAAATGCCACATTTTTTTTTTATCCATTCATCTATTGAAGGGCATCTGGGTTAGTTCCACAGTCTAGCTATTGTGAATTGTGCTGCTATGAACATCGATGTGGCAGTATCCCTGTAGGACACTCTTTTAAGGTCTTCAGGGAATAGTCCGAGAAGGGCAATAGCTGGGTCAAATGGTGGTTCCATTCCCAGCTTTCCCAGGAATCTCCATACTGCTTTCCAAATTGGCCGCACCAATTTGCAGTCCCACCAGCTACGTAGAAGAGTACCCTTTTCCCCACATCCTGTCCAGCACTTGTTGTTTGACTTCATAATGGCTGCCAATCTTACTGGAGTGAGATGGTATCTTAGGGTAGTTTTGATTTGCATTTCTCTGACTGCTAGAGATGGTGAGCATTTTTTCATGTACTTGTTGATTGATTGTATGTCCTCCTCTGAGAAGTGTCTGTTCAGGTCCTTGGCCCATTTGTTGATGGGGTGATTCATTCTTCATGGTAAAAATTTTATTTTTCGAAGGTATCTTGGAGGTTTTCATTATTTTGTAATGACGCACAAAAATCCACCCATTATTTCAAGTCACGAGTCAGAGTATATGGTGTGTATTTGACCCTTGGAGAGAAACCTGTTGTCTTACATTGGTTTGCTATGACAGAGTACCATATGCTTGGTGGCTCAAGCAACAAATAGTTGTTTATGACAATTCTGGAGCCTGGAAGTCTGAGATCATGGTGCCAAATGTGTTTGAACTCTTGGTGAAATACTGTCTCCTTTGCTTTTAGTAAGTGCACTAATCCTGTACCAAGGGCCCCACTCTCAGGTTATAATCTCTCCCTAATACCTCCCCAGAAACCTCACCTCCAAATACCACTACATTAAGGGTTAGGGTTGTAACTTAGGAATTTGAGCAGGATGCACACATTCCATCCACAGTACCTGTAGTCAGTTTCTACAAGGGAGTACAGCTTGTCTCTCTAGCAAAAGAGGATTTTCCCATTGCCTCACAGCTCTGGAGAACCCTTTCCTCAGAGAAGAAATTTTCCCTTCATACATGAGCAAGTGTCCCATAGTGACGGTTTTTAAAAAGAATAATAAGACTCCTTCTAGAAATAGCAAGTTCCATGTGATCAGAGTTATTTAAGCCCAGGTTGGGTAGCTGTGGAAAATCTTTGAAAGCACCCAAAGGCCCCAGGTTCCTATCTGCATTTCTGAAAGTTCATTTTGGGGTTACAGCTGCACATATCTTTAATCACTATACTTCATTCTCAGGACTTAGGGACAACAGTTTGGACTTACAGTTCAGGTCAAGCAGACCACTTTGGAGAAGGGCAAATAGATGTTTTTATGTTTTACTTGGCTCCAAAGGAGTCAGGGACAGAACTAGGATGAACAATATGATCAATGAAACTGACTCAGTAATGCAAAAACCGGGGCTAGCATTGCAGGGTGGGAAACTTTTGCAACCTTGCAAGTTCCCTGCATATAAAAACAAATGTGGAATCAGCAAACCAAAAGATGCTTTTCATTTCTTTGTGACAGATTTGTTGACATCATTCTTTCTTGTTTGAATTGCTGTCCCACCCACCCTATCTCTTTAATCTATGGAAATTTAGCTTTCTTGTTCCACATTAAAAAGAATCTTGCCCTTGAAATAATTCCTGGACTTATAACTCTCTGATTCATGCTTCCCATGTTTCTCATCTTTCTGTGCAGCACTTAGTAGGTGCTTCTCTTATAGCCGTTAGCTTGTTCTCCTATCTGTTGCTTTTATTCTGGAAATGTCTTCTTTTACTTGCCAGAAAATAAATTTTTGAGAACAGAGATCATGTCTAATAGATTTTTATGTTCCTTAAAATGTCTAATACTGCGCTTTATAGCTAGTAAATCTCAGCAGATAGATATTAAATGATGGATGAATGACTAGAACATTCTGAATAGAGGAAAAGGGCAATGTTGCCTCGCTGCTGTAAGATTTTTTCCCCTTACCTAACTCATTTTTTGGTCTTTTACTTCAGATGTTTGGCCTGAACAAGATGCAGTTCTTACCTGTCAGATATGGAAGGTGATGTGTGAGTGGGGTTAGAAAGAGGAAAAATACCAAGTCAAATTCCTTATAGTGAGAGAGATCAGGATGAAGAAAGGTTACCTTTGGAAAGGTAAAGTGTATAAACAACCTGGTGTATGAGAAAGGCAGGGTGATTTCAACCAACTTAACTACAAAGTAAGGAGTTTTAAAGTACTAATGACTCTTTTCCACATTTCCCTTTGGGCTCTATCTACAAGGAAAATATTCCTATATATTCTACAGCAATATATCTTATTTTTTAATATGTGCACTAACTGTCAGCCAGCTAGAAGCTGAAGTGGAGACATTGTACAGCTACCTTGGCATGATGTTCTTAATATATGTTCAGAGGGTTAATACCCAGTAAAGCAAAGAAGGTGATAGCCAGATATAACAGTCATGATCCTCAGGGTGGAAAATAGAGTTGCCAGGAAAGCCAAAATATAATTTCTCCTATGGCTTTTCTTTCCAGGAAGTACTTCTGAAAAACACCTTTCTAGCACAATAATCATTGAGTCCAGTTATATATTTTTAGATACCACTAACAGCTCTCTTTTTTTTTTTTCATTTCCAGAAAATTCTGTACAGCTGGAAAGAACAGCAATGAAGAACAGGAACTGGTGTATTTGTGCTCAACTCCTACTGGGCATGTTTCATTTAATTTCCTCCGTTTTTATGACACTTTCCTGTGCTGCTACTCCAGACATTCAATAAAACACCTCACCGTATAGAAATCATAAGGGAAAGAAAACCTAAAGTCTGACTGACGTTCTGAGTGTCTGATCCCCAAGTGACCCCGAAAGGCAATCAGGAACAAATGTTCAGGACCCCAACAACCACTTCTCTAGAGTCACCTCTTGGTTTCTATGTGTAGGCTCTCTTACCTTTTTGTTCCTCTAATAGTTTTCCATCCTTTCCTGCCTGCACGTGCCTTCTGTATCCTACCCACCTCCTTCATGTCAGAAGAAAACACAGTGGGGCATATCTTTGATTCAGTTTTTCATTCTTCAGCCACCTCTCTACAATCAATCAGTTTTTCTAGTGCACAAATGAAAACTCATGGCTTTCAGTCTTTTTATTTATTTAAAAGACAAGAGGCCAGGCACAGTAGGACATGCCTGTAATCCCAGTGGATCAGGAAGCTGAGACAGGAGGATCAAGAGTTCAAAGCCAGCCTCAGCAACTTAGTGAGGCTTCAAGCAAGTTAGTGAGACTCCATCTCTAAATAAAATACAAAAAAAGGGCTGGGGATGTGGCTCAGTGTTAAAGTGCCCTTGAGTTTAACCCCTGGTGCCCAAAAAATATATTAAAAAAAAAGACAAGAACTAGTTATGAACATTATTTAGAGCAGGATCATACAGTAATGGAGACAGGAAGGAATAATAATATAAGATGTGCAGGTCAAGAATTAAGTAGGTACTGAAGGTTAGGTATCATAGAGTTTCAAGGAGAGGTGGAATTATCTGGCTGCCTGGGAGAACAATAAAAAAAAAAAAAAGACTTGAATTAAATAAAAAATACTAAGTTTCTGGGAACTGATTTATCTAAGAAGCCACTGGTTTTTGCTTATTCTCAATATTTTAATGAGTGTCAGACTGTTAACTAGAAAGAAAAATTCCCTGTCATATCACCGTTGAGAGGTATGGTAAATAAATTCCTTGGTTTAAAACAAAATCCTCCCTTTCTTCCCCTACTTCTTCCCCTTCTTCCTCCTCTCCTTTTCTTCTCTCCATTCATTCTTTTCTTTCTAATTTAATAAAAAAAGCTGCTCGGTGAGAGTGTGAACAGTCTCATCCAGGCAGTGGTGGGTGCAGCAGCCTGGAGAGAGCCTTCGGGACCTTGGATAGGCAAGAACTACGGGCAGGGGCATTGGTAGCAGCTCGGTGGTGATTATTAGAGCAGTAGAAAGTTGGAGAAGATGTCTGACAGGGATAGAGGGTGGTGAGGCGAGAGTATGGGATTTTGAATATTCATAGGGTGAAGAGGTATCTACAAGAAGGAATGACAGGAATAATTACTCAGAACAAGTTTGAGAGACCAAGCAGGTTGACGACTTGAAAGTATCAATGTGAACTCATAATTTTTTTCTTTTTAGCTAGCTAAAAAGGTAGTATAATTATATATTTCCTACTGTTTTCTTTTGATACAGTCTGGGAGCAGTGATATCCCAAATGTAATGAGCACATATTCACTCAGATTTTGGTGTCTAAATACCATTTTTCACTAAAAGGAATCATAACTTCTTGGAGAAATTACTGATTCCTCAGCTGGGTAAAAGAAAGTACAGATGAGCCAGAACATGTTTTTGTAGAGGTAAACAATAAAATGCTCCAAAAAATTATGGCTCTATGTTAAGAAAACTCACAAGCCAGTTTGAAGAGTCTCTCATTAACCAAACCTGGTTCCATTTAATAAGTAATGATAATAACACATTCCAACTTGTTGAATAAAAAAGGACTCCATGAGCCCATATCTGAATAAATGAATAAGAAAAGGTAGAAGATTTTCCAAATCCATATATATACACAGAGAATGCCAATTAATAAGTACAAGAGGAATACTTTTACAACCATCATAGTAATAAAGAATTCAGCAAATCCTTAATGCATGCAAAACATATGAATGAAAGTTAGACAATGCCCCCAAATATTTACATAATATTTATATAATCAAATTACCTTTTTTGCACAAAATACTTATAAACTACAAAAATAAAAGAAAGTTTATGAAGAAAAGCTGGAAACTTTTTATCAAGTACTTTTGGCTAATATAAGCCTTATAGGACAAACTGAGTTTCTTTACAACTTGATGGAAGGCAATAATATCACAGTGTCACTGCTCTTGATACTTCTGCTCAAAATATTTGAGTCCAGTCATGATGAAAAATCAACAAACCTAAATTGAAAGACACACTACAAACAACTGACCTGTAATTTTCACAAGTGTCAAGGTTACACACATGTCAAATATAAAAGGAATGAATCCAACTTGAAGGAGACTAAACAACTAAATATAATTAGGTCCTTTCTATAAAGGATTTTACTGGAAAATTCCGGGAAATGTGAATAAAGTCTGTGTATTAGATAATAGTAACATATCCACTTAACTTTTTGATTTTTAATGGTTATTTTATATGGAACACTGTATTTCTTTGTAATAAACTTATACTAACATTTCCAGGAGACAATGGTACTTAAATTGGCAACTTAATCTAAAATGATTTTTAAAAAGAAAAAAAGTTATTGAATTATTCTTTTAAATTCTCACAACTTTAAAGGTATTCTAAGATAAAATGTAGATACACAAAGTGCAGACAAAACTGAAGATATCTGAATAAGATCTGTGTATTGTATTCTACTATAATATTTTACCAAAAGTTCCCATTAAGGGAAATTGTTTATAGGGTATGAGAAAATTTAAGTTTTATTCTGTATTTTTTTGTGCATCTACAAGTATCTGAAAAAAGTGTATTTATAAAGAAAAGTAAAATACAAGTTAAAATTGAAGTGACTAGTATTTATTAATACTAACATCTCAAGGAATCCTAATGGCTCTATGGCATTGGTGTTATTTTGATATTATTATATTCAGTAGATAGATTAAGAAAAGAAAGTGAGTTTAAGTAATACACATAAGTTTTGACTGCTAGTAAGTAGAAGAGATGGAATTGGATTAAAAGTCTATTTAATTTTCCAAATGGAAAAATATTGTAAAATAAATAACCTAGAAGAAAGATTTTAAGGACATATAATACTATTACTTGTAGAAATTAATAAATGCATTTTTGTCAAGGTAAGCAGATCTATTTTTTAAAAGCTGCAAGTCATAAAATATAATAATAATAATAATAATTTTTATTTGTTCATGACATTAGGGTAAAGAATTTTGATACTAAGCTTCAATAAAACCCTAATTTCAATATAAACCTGAAAACAGTGTTACAATTTCTCTTTCAAGAGATTCTCAACTTCTAAAAGTGTACAAGTCATGTCTTTGGTATTTCCTTGGCACAAACTGGAATTTTATAAACCAGTTAACAATAAATATGAAAACACAGAAGAAGACTATCTGAATATAAGAATAGAAAAAAAGATGTGGAAATCTATCTATCTCCCACTTAGCTAATTAGTGTGTGTGTGTGTGTGTGTGTGTGTGTATGCATATATTGTGTATAGTATACAGTATAAATCAGTATATACATATACACACATATACATATATACATATACTGATTACCTAAGTAAGAAATACTGTTAGACATATTGAACATGCTTTCTAAGAGAATATAGACTCTTCTGTAAGAAGCTAGGACTTCACCAGGCAAACAAAATTTTTGTTGCTTATCTGTTCTCTGTTAAAAAAAAAAAGGACCTCTGTTCTTAACACAAGATCTCCAGATAACAGCCCCCTAAAAACATTAAGTATTGAAAGAAACAATGTAACATATAAATATAGAATTGCTATAAAGGGTAAAATTAGTTCATGTCCATGAATGGAAGCAAATACTATTTGACAATGATAATCAGGGTTTTTAAAACATAAATTCAAGAGATTAGGTTTCTTTTCTTGTCATAATGAATATTTCTGACCTCTTTATCTCTGGTCCAGTGAAGAGAAAAAAGAAGATGATGACATCTGATTATATCCAGGAACAATTCAAGAATTTAATCAACTTTCTTGACCCAATCTCATATGGAGCTTAGAATATCATTCACCAAAACTATGCATCCAAGATAAAGGATCATAATCAATAACAAGTGACGTAGTAGTGAATATTGGTGGGCTTACTTTACTTGTCTAAAGTTGTCAACTGGCTAAGAACTGGACAGAGTTGAATGCAGGATTGCTTTTCAGAATAGGTCATATTCTTGTTAACTTGTGAACAGTATAGAACAACTCCAAACTTCAAAAAGTATTTTTAAAAACCCCACTTAAACAGAAGTTACAATAGAATTTCAGAAAGGAAACTCTATTTTTTAAAATGAAGATATAAACTGATCTTACTAAAAATCTTAAAAAGTTTGGAGATACTTATACTGACATTTTAAAAGAATATTTTTATAAATTGTAAAGGCTACAAGTAAAATACTTTTTATTTTATCTTTTAAAAATTATAGTTCAACTATCCATATTTTTCCACCGACTATTTGGAGGTAACTCGGCTATGTCTTCATATTAACATGTGGATTTCCTATAAGCACGACTAACTGAGAGATTTGAATGAATGTTCATTTTCTATTCTTTTAAAATGCAAAGAGTGCTTAAAAGAAGTATATTTCATTGTCTACTAGAATTACTACCTAGTTCACTTAAATAATGTGCATTTAAATGAATAATATATAATTTAGAGCAGACGTTTTTTTTTTCTTTAGAGTTAAGTGTGATTAAAGACATTTCACCTAATTTGCAATTATTATTCATGCTGGTTTTCTCCATTCTTGAGTAAAACTAGCTCATTCCGAATCTTTATTGGGTCATCGATGGTTTTATGGTACTTGTCACTGGCTACTCATCTGAGAATTAAAACACCTTTTTGAAATATCAAAAATTTTATAGCCCTTTTCTCTCTCTTCTGTAGCCTTCCACTTTTCATAATTAATTTCTTTTTGAAACTCTTGGTACAAAGTCATAACTTACTTTCCAAGTTCTAAGTTTTCCTTCTGCTTTATCTTGTTCCTTATGTTCCAAGAAAATTATACAGCTGAACAGAAATAATGGTGAAGAAATGATAATCTTTTACAAATTTCATATAAATGTTATTTGCACAAGTATTTAAAGTTTTTCTGTCACTGCTCTCCCCAATCAGATATTGCATAAATTGTTTTTTTTCCTACTGAGCTCATTTAAGTCAAAAACTGTCTTAGTAAATTAGAATCTAATAAGGAACTATGAAAACTTTATGAAAGATTCTCTTGAATTTTTGAATTCAAGAGAAGGTGAAGGTAAGGTACATAAAAGCAAAAAAAAATAGTAGAGATGCGACTAGACTAGTCAATATCTATCATTGTGCAAATATTAAAAGTAATTGTTGGACTGGCCAATGTTGACTGTATTTCACCTTCCCACAAATCCAACCTCAGGGACAGTCTGGAAATGCAAAGGTGATATAGAATGGTCATTGTACAAAAGCCCAGTTCAGCCCTGCATTTGGACAGTACCGGGTCTTCAGAAAACAATGAAAAAATTAAAAATATCTGAAATGATACTTTTTACCCCTTTTTAAAAAAATGCCTTTTGTCTATTGGAGAATTTAGAAAGTCGGTACTAAGAAGAAGCAAGGGCCGGGGTGCCTTAGTTCTGATTTAAGCTTATCAGAAAGGACAAGTTCTAAGTTTCTTGAGTCTTCCATAGTTAAACAATTTAACTAACACTTGGTGATCAAACAGGATTTGGAGGCAGAAATGCAATTAGGAACAAATAATTGTATTTATTTCCCCCCAACTGGCCGGGCTGGTGAGATGAGCTGGGTTCAAAAGAGCTGGCTGCAGCAATAAACAGAAAATGGCGAAGAAAGCATGCAAAACATGAATCTGAGTTTCTAAGAATGAGGACAGGATGGCTCTGTGATGTTAAGGGTCAGCCCCACACTGATAGTGCTGGAAAGAGGGCAAGAGAGAGTGCACACATTTGATAGACTATTCCACCCAAATAAGGCAAGGGATAGGGTTTCAAAAGGTGGAGTCTTGCTTTGTGATGTCAGTAGATTGATTGACGTCTTGACAAGTCACATCCACCTCAGGTGCTGTGTGGGATCACAGGCAGAGCAAGAGGAAAGGCACAGTCCAATTAGCATGTAGCACCAGACCAGTCCCCTCATATCGCTCAAATGGGCATAGCTCACACACACAGCCCTTGGATGGCTCGTGGCATTTGTTTGGGAGAATCCTGCATCCCATCCCTCGAATGTAAGAATGAACCACAGCTAAGTGGATGAGAGTTTAAGTTCAGCAGCATCAGGTGAAGCTAGAGGGATGGGGTGGGTACGGGGATATCCAGTAAAAGCTGGACATAGGAAGTGTCATCAGTGGATAGGATAACCTGGTCTTGATTAACACAAAGTTCCTTTTGAGAGAAAGGCTGAGAAGTGTCTAATGATCTAATTCCCCTAAATTTTAGCTTGGGATACCAGGGGGACAAGAGAGAAGTTAAACTCAGAAGTTGTGTCCTCCACAGAGCAATGGATAAGGTCATACTCCTCAAATACATATCATCTCTTTATGGTGAATACACTCAAACTCATTTCTCCTATGGAACAATAACTTAGTACCTCTTAAGAAACATATATTCCTATTTTGACTTTTTTCAATTTGTATAGTATTTCTGCTTCCATATACTAACATAAGTGACAATTTTATAGAAGACTTTCTAGAGCTGGGGATGTGGCTCAAGCGGTAGAGCGCTCGCCTGGCATGCGCGTGCGGCCCGGGTACAAAGATGTTGTGTCCGCCAAGAACTAAAAAATAAGTATTTTTTTAAAAAAATTCTCTCTCTTTCTTTAAAAAATTAAAATTAGAACACTTTCTTGTAAATATTATTTGCTTATAGTATTTTCCACATAATCTGATTCCCAAAAGTATGGATCTATGTTCTGGTGTAGAAATGAGCCAGTATAAAATGCCTTAAGTTTAGGCAAAATTATGAGTTACTGAAATTGACTTTTGAAATCTTAACTGCAACATATAATGACAATAAAAGTGCTCATGTTTGTTTCTGTGCATTTTTTTCAGCATGTCTTGTTATTTTTATTTCTTTACGGTTAATTATTTTTATGACAATGACCATTTACTTAGCAGTTTGTGCCTAGAAATATTTGCTTGTGTGTGTGAAATCAGATTTTTTTCACTGTGATATACGTATATTGTTATAAAAAAATTATAATTTATAAAATTATAATTATAAAATTATTTTTATAACATGTATTGTTATAAAAATTATTCTCATTTTTATAATGCTTAAACATTCATTAGTCACT
Organism: Urocitellus parryii; assembly: GCF_045843805.1. NCBI lineage: Eukaryota > Metazoa > Chordata > Mammalia > Rodentia > Sciuridae > Urocitellus > Urocitellus parryii. The sequence continues at coordinate 26,695,123 of NC_135544.1, read as the reverse complement.
TTTGATGACTAGTTTTGTTATTAATACTGTACTTATTTCCCTATCAACAAGGCCTTACTAAAAGAATCAGTTCCACAGGGACTTAAGAAAACCATCTATATAGGAAAAGTAAATGGAAGTAACAAATTTTCTCACAATAGCAGTAAAAACTCTTTAAGTGTTCAGCAGTAATTTTCCATGTTTAAGGAGCATTTTGACTACTGGAAATGAGTAAGAGTTATTTAATCCAGTAACTTATAAATAGATTTCCTACAATGGATACATCACCTTTTGTATCTATTCCTGGTAATTCTTTTCTGTTTTCATTATAATATACCTTTCAAAATTTACCTGAAAATATATTTTGTAATAAGTCTTTTTATAGCAATATCATTTAAATTGTACAAATATTTCAATGAACAACTTTTAAAGTCTAAGAATTTATAATTTTTCCTCATTCATCTTAATAGTTAAAATTCCAAGTACAGTGACTCTATATAAATCTCTCAACTGGGATGACAATTTTCTGGAACCATTCAGTAGAATCAGTAGAATAATATATCTTCTTCTACCTCCCTCCCTCTCTCCTTCCTTCCTTTCTTTCCTTCTTTCTGTCATCTAGCTTATAATAATTCTTTGGTATCTTGATCACTGTATTCCACAGTTATCCTTTATGCATTCACTTGCTTCAGATCACATGAGGTGATTATTAAAATGTAGAAACCTAGGTCTTAACAAATATATTGAATTCGTTTCTGTGGGAGAGTCTCAAGTATCTGAATTCATAACAAGTTCCTCAGTTGATTTTTAAACACACTAAAATAAAAAACCCAAAGCTCCAAGGGTTTTCCTTTTCTAATCTAATATCAGGAAGGCCAAATATAATGAAAGTTGTATAGATCAAATTAGAGAACATTTACAAAATAACCAATATTTAACAGCACAATAAAAATTAGTTTTTTTGCATCAATAATCCCGAAATTTTTAACTATTCCCTCAAGATATTTGAATTGAAGGAAGTTGGGTTTTTATTTATAAAAATATTCAGAAAACATTTTTAGATATGTATTATTTGATTTTTAAAATCTATTATTTTTAATTGAATAAAACTTACTATTTTATTGAATAATACTATACACACATAGAAGTGCCCAAAGACTAAGAATACAGCTGTACAAATTTCATCATAGTACTCATGAAGGAAGAAAACATTGTTGGAAACTTTCTCCCCACTGGTAGTCACCACTATTTCCCAGGTCTCGGCATCTGTATTCTAATTTATAATGCCACACTTCTCTAATACTATAGATTAGTTTAGGCTAATTTTTAATGTTATATACATATATGAGTCTCATTTCCTGGCTTATTTTCCTCAATATTATATTCCTGAGATCCATCCCTGCTGTCTTCACCTACAGTTTTATTCTCCTGATTGTCTAATATTTAATTTTATGGAAGTCCTGCTCATGATCATGGGTAGAAACATCTGGGCCTTTGGTGACCCAGCTGAGTTTGGGTGTGCTCAGCATTAGTCAGTGGTGTTCTCATAATGTGTAGCAACTGGTTCTCTGAAGGGAAAAAAAAAAACAAAAACAAAACACTCTGATTTACAGCACTTGCCAATTTTTGTATTGTAACTTTTTGCATCTTTGCAAATTTCAGGCAACAGAAGTTGGATCTCATGCGCTGCTCCAGCACACTTCGAGTAGGCACTGCCAAGCAGATTCCCGAAAAGCTTGACGCCCTTTTGGCATGTGTGAGAGAGAATTTTCTAGTTGCTTCGTGTGTGCCATGGATTTTTACCGTTGTTGTTGCTTTGTTTTTAGCAATTCTGGTGAGGATGTGGTGAGCTCTATTGTGGTTTTTAGTTTGCATTTCGCTGATGACTAAAGATGCATGGCATCTTTTCATGTATTTATTGGCCATCTGAATATCCACTATGTGAGTGTCTGTTTAAAGTTATGATTTTTTCTCTTACTAAATTGCCTCTCTCTCTCATATGAGATTTTTGGTAAGAGTTTAAAAAATGTAACTTACCTAAAATTAGTTATTCTCTTTCATCATAACTCCTAGGCAGCTGAATATTTGTTACAGGTCTCAGAACATCTGGTTAGACTTTTGCTGCAAACTGATGAGGCCCACTGAACTTTTCAGTAGCAACCTCCCTGATCTTTAAAAGCATAAAACAAAGCTTAGCACTTTTTAACTTAAAAACTTTGTAATGATTTTTTTTTTTTGTAAAATTAGAACAAAAATGTTCTTCACTAGAGCTTAAAATTCCCTACATAGTCCACGTGGTCTTTATCTTCTTAGTGTTCTTCTATCTTCCCTCCTCTTAGTGGCTGCTGTCTCAAAGGTTATGCTCAGCTCACCCCTCCTTTGGGCCTCTGAGCTTACTCTATTATTTATTTGGAATGATCCACCCACGTTTGCACAAGACTCTTTGCTTCTTTTAGTTCTCTATTAAAATATCAGAAAAATCTTTCCTGAACACCTTAGCAAGAGTGAATACTCCTTTATAAACTCTCTATACAGTTACCAAATTTTAATAGCATTGCAACAATTGCTAACATGAGAAACTCTGATATGTGTCTATGTGTCTATTTGCTGCCTCCCAACTTTTAAATATGTTCTGAGAGAAAGAAATTTAATCTCTTTTATTCCTCTATATCTAATGCTTAGACTATGGCCAGGTACATAATTATAATTATTGAGTGAGTAAACAAAATATATATTTTTAAAATGTTGGTTTCTTTACAGATTTTATCTCCTAGAGCATTGTAAACAATTGCAAATATCACTTGGCTCTTAGCTAAACATTTTAACTTATTTTTTTTGTATTTTCCAAAAGTTTTATGTTTTCCATTTTTAAAAATAATTTTATTGTGGTGAGAACATTTAATAACTTTTTAAAGTGTACAATACATTATTGTTGATTATAGGTACAAAGTTAAACAGTAAATCCCTAAAACTTATTCCACACTTGTGAACTAAAACTTTGATACCCATTGAGTAGTAAGTAATGCCTCATTTTCCTCTCCCCAGCTCAGTCCCTCAAAACCACCATTCTACTAACTTTGATTCTATGAATTTGATTCTTTAAGATACCTCATATCATTGCAACATTTATCTTTCTGTGATGAGCTTATTTCATTTAGCACAATGTCCTCGAAGTTCATCCAGAAAATTCTGCATTTCACAGAATTTTCTTTTTAAGGACTAAATAATTTTCCATTGTGTATATGTGACACATATTCTTTATCCGTTTATTTATTGATGGACATTTATGTCATTTATACATCTTGGCTTTTTTGAATTGTGTTCTAATGAATGTATCTCTTTGGAATCCTGATTTCGATTTTGTCAACAGAAACAAAAATAGACAAGCAGGACTATCTCAAACTAAAACAAAAAACAAAAAACAAAACAAAACAAAACTAGTGCAAGGAAACAAAGAGTGAAAGACAATCTAAGGGATGGAAAATATTTGCAAAAAAAAAGGATTAATTTTCAAGAAATAGTTTTCTTTTGAGAAACACAAAGTTAGAAATGAGGACAGTCTTCATAAGGCAGAAAACAACAACTTGAATAAAGGCAAACAGGAGGATATAAGGTTAAAACAAGCAAAAGTGGTAAGAAAAGTAAGAGGAAAGTTATAACATAAACTCAGGGGAATTATTGAGAATAATATTTTATTATGGTGGGGTTTCTTTTGAAGTTGTTTGCAAAAATCTCCAAGTCACTGTCTTAGCATCTGACTTTTAACATGTGATTGATTTCCAGCCTTACCTCATTTCCTTTGTCTCCAGTGGGAGTTCTGGTCCTCTGGTGGCAGGGGAAAAAGAACATCATGAAGAATAGAGGTATTTATTTATTGCTGGATTGTGGTTTCTCGGATTTTCTCCTCTGAACTGCGCAGTTCCTTAAGTACTGCAACCAGTCGTGTTATGGCAGGACTTTGATATTGCTCAGATAACAGATTTGTTTTCCATTCTCAAGTGGGAAGCTGGATGTGATGTGATGTGGTTAGGCTGAAATGGATTAATGCAGAATAAGAGCTGAGTTAATTGTAGAGTCAAGAGGAATCTGAGATGGAATGTAGTTAGGCTGCTGATGACTATTGTGCAAATTTCTGTTGGGTGGATGAAGCGAAATTATGGCAGGGACAGGCTTGCCCCTTGGTATTAGAGCTTGGCAACAGGTGGAAAACATTTTTTATTCCAATTTCACCTGTGAGAAAGTGATAAAGCTTATTTGGCTCGTGAATGGGAGATTATAAATTGTGTACTCACGTGGCTCAGTTTCTACCAAGTCACATTACAAGGAAACACAGGAGATCTGAGGACTGTGCAGAAACTTCGAGGCAAAATTTTTTGCTTTCCCATTCTTAATAAGTCCAGCCCAGGTATTTTACTCAGTCACATAGGAAGTGGCCTGTAAATGCTTTCAAGTTATAATTTCCTCTTCTCATAATTATACATTCTTGCAGGTCACACATTCACAAAATAAAACTATCTGTTCCAATTGTTGAGTTTAACCGGAAAATTTCAGCAAACCTATAGGCAGCCAATAAGCAGTTTTTCTATATATTAGATGACCCACAGCTGCTAGAAATCACTGCTAACCTAGAAAAAGAATGTTTCAGGATAAGATAGAGGTGATGGATGTGAGAAAAGAGAGTTCTTGGGCATGAGAATTTGCTAAGGAAGCATATTAGATGCATATAAGTGAATGAAAGGAATCTCCTGAATATGCACTCAGGGGTTGTGGGAGAAGGCTAGTGATTTCTGGCACCATGAGTGTTTTTGATTCTCTTAATGCAAGAATGTGTACCAGGGCAAGTCCGAGTTTTTGTTTTTGTTTTTTTTCTTTTGGAAAATAGAACTTTCAAGTATCTTCTCTGGTATTTGTTCATTCATGTAAAAAAAAAAAAAGGTACTGTATAAGAATATTCACTCTAGGATGATAAAAAATATAATGTACAGATATTATATATTTTCATCAATGAATATATAATATCTCAAATCATATAAACCACTACTGTGTGGCAGTTGAATGAAAAGACCTAAACATACCAATATAGACACATCCTTAAGACCTGCTACTATGAGAATGTATTTTTTTTAGAAATATTTATATAATACTTGTGCCATTTTATATTCAGACAAAATTGCATATTTTATAGTTCTAACTGTATCCATTTATGTATATATTTATATAAATACACAAAAAAATTTCTAAAAGTTTACAAAGCACATTGCGTTCATTTTATCTGGACAATTAAATGCAATAAGATGACAATAGTAAAGAATTTGTACTTTTACCCAATACACTGTCTGAATTTGTTATACATAAATATATTACTGTGTTACCACTAGGTATGCAAATACAAAAAACTTAAGTAACTCAAATATATAAATAAGTGTAAGAACATTTAATGTTTTAATAGCTGATATTTAAGAGAGACTTCAAATACTACCTCCCCTGAAAAGTGCTTTATTCTCTACAGAAATGAAAGGAGAAAGAAAATGAGACAGTAACAATTACTGAAGCCCTAAGACATGTTCAGGGGTTACTTTTAAGGATTTGTGTCTCACAGAACTAGAACCAGGAATTATATCTCTAGAATTATTTAGGTCAGGTTTGGCCAAATAACTCTCGTAGTGTTTCCATGTTTTCAACATAAGTTGAAAAGATTAGAGTTTTCATTAAGAACTCCCCTAGGTATATCCTTGGTATGAATTTTCGCTAGAAAGTGTTGATGACCATAGCTAATAAATTACAACATAATGGTTAGCTAGTTGGAGTTTTCTTTCAAAGACTTTTAAGCTTTTCAGGTTGACAAAGTCTTGTCTACATATGTAAGATGGATTAGGCAATTATCCAATAAATCAGAGTGAAAACCCTATTATGGAGAAAAGATAGGGGCGAGGGCTGTTTCTGTTTCTAGGATTAATGGCTTAAATTAGTTAAGCTTATTATCTTTCTAATTTTGCTAGCACAGGGATGACCAAACAAACACTTTCTTTAATGGGTCAATGTCTTGCATATATAAGGTCCTCAATGACTATTGTTAAAAAAAAATGAATGTAGATTTGCTTTCAAAACACTTTGTATCCATTTAAACTCATTAGATTACAATATAAATAAATTCATACCTATCGTGTTTGCTACATTGTCCAGAATTTTATAAAGTTGAAGGTAAGAGGATTTAAAACTAAGTAGAGAAATGCCTAAAAGTGTGAGCAGGTATCTTATTAAACTGGAAAATCAATAGCTAAGATATCTATGAAAAAAATGTTAAGTATCTTAAGATATAAGGAAAATGGAGGTAAAAATCACAATTAGTTGTTATTTGACACTAACAAAGTGGGAAAAATTTAAAAATCTGATAGTACAGTGTTTATACAATTGGGACTCAGTGGATTCAGACAGCAACCTTTGGAGATCAATTTGGCTTTACCTAGTAGAGACAAACACGCACATCACCTATAAATGCAAAGGTTCACTCTTTAGATTACAATGTAAATAAATTCTTACCTACATGCATTGTATATGTGTACAAGAACTTTCATATCTGCATGTTCTTAAAAACAAAAACTGGATGTTAATAGCAGCACAATTCACAATAGCAAGACTGTGGAACCAACCCAGATGCCCTTCAATAGACGAATGGATAAAAAAAAAATGTGGCATTTATACACAATGAAGTATTACTCTGCATTAAAAAATGACAAAATCATAGAATTTGCAGGGAAATGGATGGCATTAGAGCAGATTATGCTAAGTGAAGCTAGCCAAGCCCTAAAAAACAAATGCCAAATGTCTTCTTTGATATAAGGAGAGTAACTAAGAACAGAGTAGGGAGGAAGAGCATGAGAAGAAGATTAATATTAAATAGGGATGAGAGGTGGGAGGGAAAGGGAGAGAGAAGGGAAATTGCATGGAAATGGAAGGAGACCCTCAGGGTTATACAAAATTACATACAAGAGGAAGTGAGGGGAAAGGGAAAAAAATACAAGGGGGAGAAATGAATTACAGTAGAGGGGGTAGAGAGAGATGATGGGAGGGGAGGGGAGGGGAGGGGGGATAGTAGAGGATAGGAAAGGCAGCAGAATACAACAGACACTAGTATGGCAATATGTAAATCAATAGATGTGTAACTGATGTGATTCTGCAATCTGTATACGGGGTAAAAATGGGAATTCATAACCCACTTGAATCAAAGTGTGAAGGATGATATATCAAGAACTATGTAATGCTTTGAACAACCAACAATAAAAATTTAAAAAAAAACTGGAAGCGACTCAGTGTCTTTTAAGATCAGGATGAACAAATGAGAATTGCACATTTAAACATGCAGGAAACTCAAAAAAAAAAAAAGAAAGAAAAGAAAAAGAAAAGAAAATCGATTGCATACAATTTACGTAATACTTGGTATAATTTAATATTAAAAGTGTCAAAATCAGGTACACTAAGTAATAATTACTGAGGAATATTAATATTGTTACATAAAATATTAAATTCAACATAATGTACTATAAAAATTATAGATAATAAAATGTGGTAGCTACAAATTGGTATATGTCTTATTCTTCATCTATTTATGCACTTTTGGCATATATTTTAAAATGACTATGAAAAAATATGACAAAAAATTTATGAAGCTAAAATGCGAATTCCTCTTTGTGCAACTTAGAGGGAAAGAGTTGGGAAGTTCAGCTTTCTCTAAAAGTGCCATCTCATCTATATTTAAGATATTATAGACTCATGCTGTTTTGGTTAAATTACTAAAAATTATTTTCAACAAGATTCCATTCTCCCTTGATTGCTCATTATAAAAACAACAATGATAACAACAACAACAAAAATCTGTTTTATGTCTTATTTCAACTTCCCTAAACCAGTTTAGCCCCCAAAACAGTGAGTTACCATAACATTTAGATTTTTCTTCCCCTTTAAGAACTAAAAGACACTCTTAATTCAATATGGAGTCCCGAGGGACACGTGAGTGGGTGCCAAGGGAGTGATTGGCTATGAGAAGACCCAGGCTGTCCTGTGTGGACCTAATTGTCCTTCACAGGGGAAATTCATCGGGCCTGTTGCCTCTGGTTGCTCCCTGTAGAGGCGAGGAGGACCTGCAGGGGGATACCGCAGGAAACAGAGCAGAATGGCCAATAGATTGCCACTCAGATGGACACCGTCCAGTATAAACTGGGCTATTGACAGGTGCATCCTTGGATGGGCTATTAGATGACCTTATGTTTCAGTTATTCCAGACCAAGGAAAAAGGACTTTCTCCTTGAAAAACATACATGACATCTACATTGAGATTTCTGAAGGTAAGTCCTTCTCAGTGATGAGAATTAATGGTTAGGCGAAGCCTATATTCCAAAGCCTGGGTCACCCAGCATGAACAAGCTTAGGCTGGGATCATTACTTTTTCTCTGTGACACCTCCAACTGGCAACTGTTGACTTGGCAGAGCAGCAAGTGACATGTTGAGCTACAAGTGAAATATGCTAATCATATCAATACTGTTTTGTAAAGAGTTTCATGGCAGAAAAAGCTAATATCATTGATTCGGAGGAAGTATGATAGGGGAAACACATATGTTGTGAATTTACTAATTTTGACAGCTCTTTTTTTTTATAGCAGGCAGACTGGGTTTCTGAGACAGCTTAAGGAGCTATTTATCATTTGAAGAAAATATGAAAACATCAAAAAGCAGTCAGACCAAGGCTTGGGAGAACCAAAGAATTATAAGAGTAAAAAAAGAAAAAAAAAACTGGTAAAAAAAATTCTTTGCTATTTTATTTGAGACGCTTGGTATAAAATGCTTTCTGTGAGATAATGGGTGAGAGCAGTTTGAGGCAGTCAGAAATGGTACTAAGTGCTCATTACTTTTAACTGTGCAATTTAAATACTCAAGAGTATCAATGGAAAGAAGATTTAAATAGCAAGCTTCATTGCTATTTGCTCCTAAAAGAAAACGATCCCTACAGATTATCACATTTCGTTAAAGTCAACATGGGGATGAATAGCAATTTTGCAGTTTGAGAAGAAGAGGGGGCATGTGGGAAAACTGAAATGTGAACAAAACAACAGTTGGGCTTTCTTGCATTGTTTATTGGTGCTTTGGGAATTCTCTGCAGCTTTGTCTTTCATGGTTGCTTAATAAATAAAAATACAGTACATAGCCGACATGTTGGGGATGTGATTCACAGAATGGTACTAATTCACCTATGGGCCCTGCCTGGCTTAGTCCAGGGAGCACATCTAAGCATCTGCAACCACACTGGCAGTTTTCCCCAAAGCCAAGGACTTTAGTTATTTCTTCAATCATTTACATAGATCGGCATAAATTATGCAGCCATCTGTATTCTTACGCACTTAGATTGAATAAAAGAAATTTACAGTCTCCAAAGCATCCCTCCTTGATACACCCTTCATGCTGATTTTTATACTTTTCACACAGCTGTAGAATCTGGGATGCACTGAAACCATTCACTCAGAACACCTATCCATGTTCATTTGCCTTGTTGTCTTCCACTCGGCTTTCTCCTCCTAACACATCCCAAACTACCCTTGGCTGTTTGCCCTATTGTTAGGAGCAGGATCTGGAATCAGGCTGCCTCCATTAATATCTCCACTCTACTGTGCTTTGTAACATTGAGTGGATGCTTCAGGTTCTTCGTGTTTTAGTTCCTAAGTTTTGAAACTTCTCAGGATAATAATATTCTCATTTGGACAAAACGAGCTTAGCACACTGGTATGCAGTAAGTACTCAATAAGTGTTAGGTAAAATTGCCCATGTCACATGTCGTTGTTGTTACTCTGTTCCACCCTAGATGGAGTCTCTTTCCTCTGTCAGGTCTGACTCCTTCAACTGTGATGAGTGTCAGTGATAAGTGACATGAGGAACTAGCCCTAAAAAGCCATCGTGTTTCTCAGAGAGCGGAGTTAATCCACAGGGGTGGTTCAAAATATGGAAACTCTTAAGATGGCAGTCAGAGTATTGCAACCGTGGTAATGTCATATGAATGGCAGGTGATATTTTACTGAAACTGGAGTGGGAGAAAAGCAAAGTGGGGAAATTAAAGACAGATGATGTTGAAGTGTGCATTACTACAAAGGGCAATGTCAGGAGAAGTTGCATTGCTATTTGTGATGCCTGGGGTTTGGGGTAACAAAGGGCAGGTGAGACCGTTTCACAGGATAAAAAGACTTCTGGTTTTGACAGAAGGGTGAGTCAGTATGATATGAAGAAAGACAGTCTGGCCCTTGAGTTATCTTAGGTCATAAGGTAAAATGACTCAATTACAGCATACTTTGCAAATGAAATGCTTAAAAATTCCAAGAGTGTTAGTTCATATGTGCACATAAACTAATGAAATGGCTGAGGAGAGACAACTGGATTGTTTGATGATGTTCTGAGGAAGATGGCTTATTTGATTCCTGGAAATCAAATTTATTTATAGCAGAGATTTAAGATATATATATATATATAATATATTTATTTCTGTATTTAATTTAAAATATTTGAATGGTATTTTGCATGCTTATAGGGATTTTAAATGAAAATGTACTCAACAATGCTTCAGGAAGAGTTCTATAATCTGTCTTGTTGTCTATCATTGTCATGATCCTCCTCCAAGTGTATATATTTTTGTGCAAGGCATAGTCCTAAAACAGGAGGGAAATCACAAGGGAAGCAGGCCTTTCCTTCCATTTTGATGGAGTTAGAAGTTGCTTGCATAATGTGATGTGAGACTAAACCTGGTCCTCAATATTTCACCAGCCCCAAAGTATCCTGACAGAAAGTTATTTGACAGACTTAAGTCTTGCACTTCTATATATTTGAGTAGTTTCTTTAAAAATGCAATTAAATTGGTAGGATTATGGTTTAGATATGAGGTATCCCCTAAAAGCTCATGTGTGCAGCAATGTAAGAATGTTCAGAGGTGAAATGGTTAAACTATGATAATTGTGACCCAATCAGCAAATTAATTTACTGATATGGACTAACGGGGTGGTAAATGTAGGCAGGTAAGGTGTGGCTGGAGGAAACAGGTCTCTAGGGATGTGTTTTGGAGGTTTATATTTGTCTCTGAAGAGCAGAGCGCTCTCTCTCTCTCTCTCTCTCTCTCTCTCTCTCTCTCCTTCCTGGATGTCATGTTCTGAGTTGCTTTTCTCCACTAAGCCCTTCTGCTACGATGTTTTGCCTCTTCTTGAGCTCAGAACTTATGGAGTCAGCCCACCATGGACTGAACCTCTGAAACTGTGGGCCAAAATAACTTTTCCTCCTCTAAGTTGTTCTTGTCAGGTCTTTTCATTCCAGCAATGAAAAAACTGACTAAAGAGTAGGCAATGAAAATTGGCCAGAATATTCAGAAACCAATATTCTAGTGAGAATTGGTTTATAAGAGCACTTTTCTTCTGACAGGTGGGGCTGGAGTTGCATTGAAAATGAGAAGCCAACCCCATGAGAGTAAAAAGGAAGAGCACTGGTGTTTTTGAATATGGGCTCTGAATCAGTAATACCTATGTTGAATTACTGACTTTGACATTGTAGCCAGGTAAATAGCCATTGAACAAGTCAATCGAACAAACTAAGCACCATAATTGGCCATCTAAAAAACAAGGATATTATGAAATGCATATTAGCAATTATTATTACTGAATAATTAATTGATAAATGTTCATTACAAGGCTGACTTTGGATGAGTAAACACTATAATAGGTTTATAGTAGGTAGAGCATAAATAAATTGATAACACAAAGACAGAGATTTCATAGCTGCAGTCGAATAATATCTACCATCACCAGAAACATATGTTACTACCCAAACTGTAGTTTTCTCTTGACTTACTCTATGTTGCTCAGTAGCCTTGATTGACTGGATGTTGGCCCTGGTTGACCTATGCTCAACTAGGGCTTTATTGTGGCTTCACAGGGCCTATAGGCCATTAATATCTAATTTGTTTTTTCTCCTACTTGTTTCTGAATTGATAATTTGATGTTAGATAATCAAAAATCAATTGGATTTCTGTTCTAGGCAAGATATATGTAGTTACTTTTTCATGTATTTGTTTCTGACAAATCAATGAATAAACACATTTTGAAAAGCTTTTAAAAAAATACCAATAACAAAGCAATGAGAAAATTAAGGAAAAACTTGAGGACTACTTCAGGTTTCTTCTAAGTCTCTTCTTGCTCTTTGGTAGTACTCTTCCACTGCTTTCTCTTTCTCTCTTTTTCTTTCTTTTTTACCTTTTTGGACAAATTACTTACCATCTGTTTCTGAATATCTTGAACACTTTAAATGAACAAACATAATTCTCTGAATAGGACACTTAGTTATCTAAGTGTTTATATTTCACATTATCCATTGCTTTGGATTTAATTATACTGGACAATTCTATCCTAGAGAATTAAATATCGCACTTCGATATCAACACTGTGCTGAAAGCTCTGATATTGAATTGGTGTAATTTTAACCTTCTAAGAGAAATCGCTGGTGTGGAGTTTCTACTCAGCCAGCACATGCTTTGATTTTAAGAACCATTCTGTGTAGAGTGTCTGATTACTTTTAGGGGTGAGTTCTGTCCTTTTGTCCTGACTAAGCTCACTTTTCCATTCTGGCTGCCAATTTTTTTTTTTTTTTTTTTTTTTTTGCCATTGTAGGATTTTACACACCGTTGCTTGGAAGTCAAATTAAAGGTCTTAGGCAATTTCCCTTAAAAATGCCATGAAACAGACCAAATGGAAGTTGAGATTCAATTCTGCCGGTGAGCAAGTTAGGTCAGGTCTACAGAGCCATGGGTGAATATGGATAAAGCCAAAACATTTGGCTTTTTACTTTATTACTTTCCAAGACAGACTGCCAAGAAAACAACAAAGAAAGAAAGAAAAAAGGCAGACTCTACCTTCCTCTTGCTAGAGGGAAAATTATTGTACACTTTGTTTATTTTAAATAGATTCCCAAACCCTCAAAGCTTTTAGAAGATCAATAAATGCTTAATTAATTTATTCATCTAAAATGTAAACCATGCTATCTCCTTTTTCACATACTGAGCGGAAGCAACTCTTCCTGGAGTCAATCTAACCTTCTTTTATGCTTCCCGTTCCTTCAATATCTCATCTCAGCAGGTCTTTTTGCTGTTCTTCTCTCCCTGCCCATGAACTGACTTGGCAGATGAATAGAGCAAGGTAGGAAAGAGGGATCCTAGTGTGGGTGGTTTAATTACTTCCTCCTACTCGGTCCCCACCACCCACAGCCCTGTGTCGCTACCATGAAGAGACCAGCTGGAGCTTGACTGTGAATTCTGACAAACTACAGAAAAGTCCAGAACAGAGAACTACAAGTCAGAAATTCCTAACGATGAATGGAGGGTGAGGGAAGGAAGAGGAAAGGAAGGTTTTAGGAAACCTGCTAAGGTATACACTTAAGCCATGGCCAGGCTCAAGATAATGAAACCTGTCGACCATGGTACCTTGTACATCGATTTTCCCAGTCTCTCTTTCTACCCTTGATCCTCTTGACCCCATCCTGTTAGGGTTAGAAGTAGCTGTTACAGAAAAAAAGAATGAAATAAGAGAAGAGAAAAACCGATCATTTTGTTTTTCCTGGTGATATGACATAGGACAATTAGATTTTAATAAAGATCAAATTATTTCATGGAGCTAAGCATTCTTTTTAAAGTATTTATTTAGTATTTTAAAAGTCACCATAGGACTTTGTATTACTCAAGAAATCTCTGAAAATAGTGGATTTGATCTGACTTTTTTTAAAACCCAGAAATAGGGTAAGTCCCAGAGAAACTGACAGTGAGAATTCAAAGAAGATTACTCCTGATAAGTATCTCACAAACCAGGTTTATTCACTGTAGGATATCATGGAACTGGCCATGTCCAGAATCCTAAAAATCTGAGCTTTCTATGAAATACTAAAAAAACTTATAAAATCCAAATTATATGGAATACTTTATGTTTAGGGATAAATATTTGATCCCTTATAACACCTTGGTCAGCAAAAAGGAGCAGATCAGGAAGACTTGCAAAGACCTTGGAAGAGCACAACATTATGAATGATAGCTTCACTAGTGTTTGGTGTATCTCAAATGCTGTCAAGTTTCATCTTTCATCATGAACAATTGTAAATACTGCAGATATTAAAGGACTTTGTGGAATCTTAGTACTGACCCTTGAATATAATAGAACTTCTTGAGGTTAGATTTAGCTAAACAATATACTTAATGTACAAGGTCTTAGACTTCATTTGAGTTCTTGAACTTTGTAAGAAAATATTTTAAAATGCAAAATTGTAAAGAGAAAAATGCACATATCTTTGTGCCATTTGGAGGACTAAGTTGTGATAAATACAACCACTCATGTCACCACTACCTCCATCAAGATGTAGGATTATCTTTAATATGAAACTAGTTTTGCCTAGCTCTGATAATTATTTCCTTTCTTTTCCTAAACTTGGGTTTAGGGTTTTTTTTTTTTTTTTTTTTGTTGTTGTTGTTTTAATCATTTGTGATTAAAACAGATTTTGTTGAAATCTGCCTTCCTTTTTGGTGTAGACAGGTGTTTACTGCTATAAACTTCCTTCTTAGAATTGCTTTTGAAGTATCCCCTAAGTTTGGGCATTTGAGTATTCTCATATTTGTCTCTCAGGATATTTTAAATTTCTCTTTTAATTTCTTCTATGACCCACTGGTGGTTCAGAATCTGTTGTTAATATCTTCTTAAATTTTGTAAGACTTATTTTGTGGCCTAACATAGAGTCTACCCTGGAGAATGTTTTGTGCACTTTTGAGATGAATGTGCACTCCTCTGGTGTTGGATAGAAAGTCCTGCTTATGTCTGTCAGGTATGCTTGGCTACAGTGTTGTTCGAATCTACTGTTTCCAGCCTGAAGCCTGGTCTGCAGGTTCTTAACTTGTGTAGGGGATCCTGGAGGAGCCTGTGTGCTAAGGTGTAGGCAAAGTCAGGTGCTTGTTTCATCTCCTTCCCTCCTGTGGAGGATTTATCTTTTAGTACAGTGTTGCTGGCTTTATGGGACAAAGTTGTGAGTATAATGTGAAACTGTGCTTCCTACCCTTTTAAAAGCATATTTTCTTATTTCTTTTCTCTATTCGGGCTCAGGTGCCATAATGTCTCACCTGGGTCTCTTGGTTCCACAAAGGCATTTTCCTTTGTGGATAGCTGTTCTAGATGATGTTTTTGAAAAGGGATGGGTACTGTTTCTTTCTGCTGTCTTCCTGATGTCACTCTCAAGCTTTTTTTTTTTTTTTTTCCTATATGTTCTTGCTTGCTGAGACCACATAGAAACTCCTTAAAACAGGAAGCAATGATGCATGGGTGAATACTTTCACACCTTAAAGCATCACAGGTTTGTCATTCTGTGAATTCTTTTCACCAGAAAAGTCAAATACCAGCAGATTTAGAGAACAAGGTGGTTGTTACCATGCAGAGAAGGATAAGGAAAGTTAATAATTATTTCAGGCATGTGTCACTGAGAACATGGGTGGCAATGATTCTAGCAGAATGTAAAGATGAAAAAATTAAGTGGAATTTGAGTTCAGTTTTAGGTAAAAATAATACTACTTTTCAATTGTAATGTCAAAGAGACAGTTGGATGTAGTTTGTACTTGGAGGAGACAAAAGTGTTTGAGATTAACATTTAAAAGTGGTTAACATAAAGCTGATCTGAATTGAAGCGAGGAGAAAGATGGTGACCTTGACAGTAACTACCAGATGCCATTTCCAAAGGTGAAGTTACAGAAGAAAGATGCAAAGTCTCAAAGTTAGGAGAAAGAATATGCTCCTTATTTTAGTGGCCCCAAATCTTCAGTCAAAAAGAAAAAAAAATGTGAAAATTTATAATTGTTAAATAACTTGATTATCATTAGTAAAAACATTGGCGTTTGTGCTGTTTTTAAGTCAAAACAGTAAAAGTATTTGAAAATAGAGGTAGAAAGATTTTATATTTGACTAAAATAGTGTTTATAAACTCTAAATATATTTAAACAAATAATTTAGAGAATATCAAATGCCTTTGTAAAATATAATTATGCACTACATAACAACATTTCAATCAATGACAGATCACATATCAGATGGTGGCCCCATAAGATTGTATTGCCTAGTGCCACCTTGGTTTGTGTGAGTACACTCTGGTGTTCAGACAACTATGAAATAGCCTCACAATGTAATTTTCAGAATGTATTCCTGTTGTTAAGTGATGCATGACTATATTACAAAGTTAAAACCAGAAAATAGTTCCATTAACTTACTATATTCCCTAGAGTAAAGTAGTTACCTTCATAGTTCCAACCTCTGCTCAAAGTAAATTTTACCAAAAAGTGTGAAAATAATTTTAACTATCTCACTGCAAAAATCGAAGCTTTTTTTTTTTGTTGTTGTTGTTCATCAGAACCTTTTCATGGTAGACTTGCCTAGTTACAATTAAGCTTATATTTAACTTCTAAAAATGTTAAAAATAATCAATAACAAACTTCCAAACCTGTTCTCCCTTCCTCTTTCTGTAAATATGCATATATCAGCGTTAACTGTACTAGGCACTTTGGCTGATGACATCAAGACAGTGTCTAGAGGTAATACAAAACATGTACAGAAATAATTATAATACAAATGAGAATATTTTCTAGTTCATTAGGTATGAATTATTGAATGGCAGTTATAAATGTTAAATGAACAAATTCTCATTCATTCCTGATTGATTATGGTTAGGTGTCAGTACAAGGCAAATTTGGATGGAATGATGGCTAACTTCAAAAATAACAATGGTACAATTTTAAAAAAGTAAATGGGTTCATTATGAAGAAGATAAGCTTATTGTGCTGTTTTGATATCATATTGATTTAGTTCCCTGAAAAAAATATTCATAGCAATGTAATTAATTTTGAGTTTCAGATACTGTTTTACCAGCAGGCCATACAGACCTAACTCATAGGAAGTTCTTAGAAGGAAGAAGAAGTACATAAAATCCAAGCTGATGACTATTAGTTTCAGTAAGTGCATTGAGGCAATTTTTAATAAGTGTACTTTACATAATTCAGCTTTTCAGACTTGATTATAAATGTTTCTAGAGCATTTCTATGTCAACTAAAATTTGAATATAAGCAGAAAAATATGTAGGCTCATATGTCTGTATAGTCTACACAGGTTAGGGAAAAATAATTACTCATTGAAATTTTAAAAGTTAAAACATTGCTCACTATACACTAGTCACAGGTGAAAAGAATTTCCTACAGATTTTGACTCAGAAGTGTACATGCATCTTAATTACATAATTACCTAAAGCGACCACTCTAATCCATCTTTTTCACTCTGCATTTTATAAAAGAAACAAAAAAATTATGGTTCTATACAGAGGAAAAATACAAACGAGCACCATGTTTACTGGTTTTATTTAGTCTGGTCCATCTTGCTCCTCAGACAGGCATAAATTATAGGGGGTGGGGAAATCCCTTCTAAAAATGTGGTTGCTCTTCTGCATGTTGTAGCAGTTTTATTAAAAGGTAAAATGTCATTGAATCAGCTCTTATGACAGTGGAAAGCATGCTGGTTTTCTTTCTGTCTGGAACCTAGCCGCGACGTGCTGATCATGAAGCCCCACTTAAGAAGAATAAGTTTAAATGGGCTAATTTGGACAAGGTGAAAAATGATGTATAATGAGGGAAGAATGAGGGGATTGTTAGTGTAAGGCACATCAGAGTAATGACAAGTGAAACATTAACATGCGCTAAAACACAGGCACATATACAAATAAGGTGCACAGCAGAGAAGAAATATTTGAACATCTGCTCATGTAGACCTGCTCCAAAGGAACACAGCTTTGCCTCTATAAAGATCTTCCATTGAACTACAACTTGGTATATTGTCCCTTCATGTTTAGAAAGGAATAGTTTGTGATCACAGAGACAAAGGAAGCTGTTAGAAAGGGGAGTACTTAAAGCTATGATAGCATGGATATTTCACAGACAAAAGCACAAGATCTCAAGTGTCCCAAGGGATTCACTCTGGTCTAGAACTCACCAGGTAGGATCTTAGTTGATTCTGGATTACGGATTGGTGTAGCACTC
This sequence comes from Urocitellus parryii, assembly GCF_045843805.1. Classification (NCBI taxonomy): domain Eukaryota; kingdom Metazoa; phylum Chordata; class Mammalia; order Rodentia; family Sciuridae; genus Urocitellus; species Urocitellus parryii. The sequence goes on along the minus strand of NC_135544.1, from coordinate 26,677,029 downwards.
TGATGAACCAGTGTCCAATAGTCCTCAAAAGATTTCTGTTAAATTTGAGAACACACCTAGAAATGCCCAGCTTGTTTAGGGTTCTCTACGTGAGGCACCAACCTAGAAAAGATGCAGCCCTGACACTGTCAGGGAAGGCAGGACTCTAGATCAGTCCTTTGAGAGATGAGGTTTCTTTATAAGCAGAAATAAACTTGAAAGCGGGGTCATTTCCTGGGCTGAACTGTGAGCAAAGCTTCAGTATATCATTTGCATGGGTAATGGCATTTTACAAACTTCACAAATGCACAAGCAAAATATTGGAGCTACTCCAATCACTTGATTAAATATTACAGGGTAGTATGTGTCAAATTTTATTCCAGCTAGCAATACCATACTTTTAAAGTACTGCTTGATTATAGATGTAGATTACAAAATTTGAAGTGAGTTGTCATTCTAGAGCATAAAAATATGATGTTTATTTTAGTCAATTATATTTTTTTATCTAAATAAAGATGGTTTTCTGCTTCACATGTAAATTAAATTTTTTATTTTTACACATTTGTCACAAAGACGAACCAGTGTCCAATATTACCGCACCATCTTTAAATGGTTGATTTTAGACGGCTATGGTTGCCTCTCTAAAAATTTTTCCCTGTTTGTAGTGTAAATACAATCTTGGAATAAGACAGGAATAAAATGGCAAATATTTCCTTTTGATACTTTCTCAATTTATAATTTGATAGTATTCTTTCTAAAAGTCACATGATAGTCATTAATTGATATTATACAAAGAAAATTCTTAATTAGAACATCTATCCTGAAATCTATTGATCAGTATTAGTTTAATTGGATTTGGGTTGCTCTTATAGGAATTAAGTATATTTGCTAACAAATAAGAAGTCATTCTACAAATCTTTTAGGTAATTCTCCGTGTGTCTCTTGCATTGTCACATATCTTGTGCTTAGAGGCACTGACTGCTGTTGTTCTAGGCTATTGTCTAATGGCTTTTATAAAAATTGCCCTGGAAGATACAGATAGTGTCTCTTAGAACAAAGAGCAGGTTTGCTTAAATCATAGTAACAAGATAATATCTTCCCCTAGAACAAATGGCAGGCAGGTGGGTTTACTGTCCATTGTAAAATATTTGGTTCCCTAAGTTTATGATTCTTCTCCTATAATACAGGAATATTATTATTGCAGATACAAATGTCATCTGACTCCTTTTGAGTTGTCCTTTGGGAATCAGTCCTGTGGAATAGGGGCAATAAAATGCCAGTATTTTGGCGTCTGTTATTTCTTCATAGTCCTTTGCCTCAGACCTCTGAGTCTCCTGAATTTTGACAGAATCCATAAAATGGTGGCAGACTAGCTTTGAAGTAAAAGCTTAGACTCTTCAATGTTCTTGACAACACCATGGCAAGAGTCTAGGCACGATGGGACCACTCTAAGAGGGAGATGAGATGGTCAGAAGATTTTGCCTCCATGTACAGTAATTTTTCCCCGTGGCTTAAATATGTATATGCCCATTAAACTAAATTGACATGATTTCTTTAGTTTTATCATCATCTTCTAAATGTCTGTTTGAATTTAGAAGAGAACAGGCTTCTGACAGTTGTTGCAAAGATTTAGGAGCTTAGATTTTAGAAACAGCTGGTTGGTGTTTACTCTGGGTAAGATCAATGAAAAAAATCACACTAGGTAGAAAAATGGGTCTTGTTTTTAACATTAGGTCTATTTAATATTGAGGGATATTGAAATAGATTTGATAGACTTGTGAACCGATTTTTACAAAAGTGAACTGTGTGTAGTCTTTGCCTTTATGTGTTATGCTTTAATGAACCGGGTCAGGCTTTCTCAAATTCTCTTTGTTTAGAGTGGGTCCATGAATGGAATACAGGCAGTGTGACTTCTGAAAAAAGTAGATCATCTCCAAACACATGGTGGGCTTTCAGGGACACTGGGAGAAAGACTTCCTAAATGAACTTTTCTACTTGCTCTCAGACACCTGGAATTCTTCATCACCAAAACAAAGTCCTTTCATGCAATGTTTGTAGTAAAGGATTGAAATGCATATATACAGGGAAAGGTGACTCCTTGCTTAAACGGACATGATGGTATACCTGAATATGAATTTTCCTGATAGATGGCCTTCAAGCTTAAACTGGGGGTGGTAGAACTTTATATAAGAGAGAAAATGGGTCAGGATGATTTTGTTACTTCAGATAATGATCATTGCCCCAATCTGGCACTGGCAAGCAGGTTTTATCCTGCATGCAGACTCTACCTGATTGCCAGTGATTTCCTAGAAGGTTGCTCAGGAAGAATTCTAGAGCATATCCAGGTTCACTGAAATAGCTCCACGGTCAGTTCACCATGGCTGTCAAGAGCACTGAGGGAGAGTTGTGGCACATATGCTGGATATTTGGTGCCTGTTTTACAATATTAGTTGCAAATAACTTACTAAAAGTAAATGTGACCATTTAGTGACCAGGAAATGATATAAAAAATAATAGAATATCTTCATTTATCCTCTTTGAAATCTCCCATCTTGCAGTATATACATAATTTCTTTTTGCTTCAGAGTTAAGTATCATGGTTCTGGTAGACCTAAAAACGTCATTGGTATCAGATGAGACTGACAACATTTGGTATATCAAATAAGCCAGCAAGTATCTATGATTGTCTGCTTTAACTGGCTAACTCTGCTACTGTTAGAAATATTTTGCCATGATAGAAATCCAAATTTACCCAACCTCAACCAAAAAAGGAAATTAATGGCTTATGTTATCAAATTGCATGAAGGGTCATAGTGTAATCTCAGAGACTGCTAGAACCATGGATTTGAATCTGGATCTCCTGGTTTTTACTCTGCTAGGTTTTTTTGCTTCTTTGCTTAATTTCGAATTTTCTTAGACAAACATTCTTTGTGACTCTAGCGTCAAAGATCCTAATAGCTTTTGGGTTAACTCACTTTTTTGCTCTTACCAATAAACAGAAAGGAGGCTCTTATGTCTTACCTCCAATTAGAGAAAAAAAAAAACGATGATGACAGGCCAAAAGCTTTGAACAGCATCGTAGTCTACTATAATTGACCTTCCTTACATTCCCCTGGCCAGGAAGGTGTACTTGGAAGTGTATACCAGCTTCCCTGGGAAGAGGAACATTTTCCAGAAAATGGAAGAGTCCTGCTTATCAAGCAAATAAGAAAAAAAAAAGAAAGAAAGAAAAAGAAATGCTGGGCTGTCAAACCAATAAGTGTCCCATTAATTAGATATTCTTAGGTTTCCTAGACAATTTTGGTCAGAAATATAAATCTTGTCTGAAGAAACTGAATTTTATTTATAAAACACAAAAACCATTTTACCAATTTTCTTTTTAAAAACTTAAACACTTTCTTCCAGATTCCAAAGATGCCACATCAGAAGGAGGAAATAAGCATCACCTAGCAGCTCCTCAGCATCAAAATTTCAAAGCAGGAAGACGTCTTCTTGGTGAGATGGATAGCCAAGGGAACACACTGAAACTTAATAATAAAATGTAAAAACGAACAAACAAACAAAAAAACCAAAATTGTTAGATACAGAAAATCAGATATTTGAACCTAAGAAATGACATGCTGCATAGGCACCAGGTTGGGTGCCAACATGGCTTCCAGTGGTGGAGTCAAGGGGAGGGGCAGTGAAGACAAAGGAGAGGGCACAACTGTCACATAAGAAATTTTTAAAAATTTAAGAAATATTGACTTGGATAAACTTGTATCTTAGTAAGAAAGTGATTTTAATGGACTCAGAGTTGGTGGAGGAAGTAGCCCCATTGAAAGAAATCCAAGATGGCCTCCCTCCTCCACTGGAAAGTGTTCTCATGCTACCAGACTCTGGGGCTCCCCAGGAAAGCAGGTTCCACAGCCATACTCCATAAAAGTTGCCTCCACCTCAGGACTCTGTGCCCCAGGTAGCCCCACCTCCATATTTGAGTTCCCCAATAGAAAGAGCAGCCAGAACTCTCTACTCTCTGCGTAACCTCAGCCCCCCAAAATGGAAATGGAAAATGGCTACTGAGGTAATGGAAAGGCAGGATCCCCTGCGGCCAACTGAAGAAAAAAAAAAAAAGAAAAGAAAAGAAAAGAAAAATTTCTCAGAAAGTGCCTGAAGCAAAGAAATTGAAATAGGCCTAAAGAAAATTTTACCCGGACCCTTCGTACTCTGGATCCCAAAGGGGAAAGCCCACATTGTTGTTGGTGCTACAGGGGTCAAATAGAGCATCTGTACTCAAGTTAAATACTCTGTACTTTATACTCATAAAGGTGAAGCTGAAACCTGTGGAGAGTTTTTCCCTAGGCCCTAAAAGTGAATCTTACCAGACACCTTAGAGATCTATCTAGACATCTGGATCTAGAGACTGGCATCTCCTGAGCAATGTAGGGACATGCTTCCTTCTCACCCACAAAATTCCAAACTTGGTTCAAGTCTAAACCCCAATTACTGGACTCTCCAATTTAAAACAGTACATCACTACATCATCCCTTGCCACAGAAATACACAATTTATCAACACCCACATTATGCTAACCCACTGTTAAGGTGGAGGCTCAGACCCAGGAAAACAGATTCAGGATCCCAGCAGGTGAGAGAAGATGGAAGATGCAGTTGGGATAGTAACATTCTTTATCCAGAGGTGGCAGCCCCAACCTCAAGCTCCTGCTTCATTTTGCCCTGACCATTTAGACTCCTGAGCCATTTATGTAGATTTTTTTCTTTTTTTGGCAGGATCTTCAAAGAAGGTACATTGCCAACAGGTTACAAAAGTGGGTGCATGCATATTCCCAAGCAAATGTTTATGATCCTGAGTACATATACTGAATCAGAGTGTACATGATCTTGGCTACATACTAAAAACAGCCTATTGGATGTCTCTACAAGGGAGAGACTAACTGTAGTCATGAACACCTACCATACTTGGAGTAAATGGAAACTGAAATCTATTACAACTCGCTATTCTCCCTAGCCACAAAGGCTGGCAGCAAGTGAGAAACACCAAGTTGTTGGGCTTTATAATCCCCAACCCTCCACCCAAAGGCTATAAACCCAAAAGCAAATACAAAGAATGAAAAGCCGTCCCTTTGATCTCTGCAAGAGAATAAGCTTTTTATTTCTCAGTGAGATTTTTTTGTTTGTTTTCTTTCTTTTGTTCCATTTTAACCATTTTTATTCATCTCCTTTTAAATTTTAACTTTCTAAAAATTTCCTTATCAAACATCATTTTATTGTGTTGTATAATTGTTCACATTTTTCCATTATGCGTAATTTTTTTTGTGTGTAGGTGTGTGTATTCACTGTGTAGATAATTTTTAAAAATCTATATATTCTTAACATTTTACTTTCACATTAATTGCTTCCCTCTGCACTTGTTTATTGTTTATCCTTGAATGGTATTAGGCATGGTTTAATTATAGATAGGCTTGACTTATTTTCATCTCACATAAGTTTATTCATATTTTGGGTCTTATTCCTCTTATTTCTCCTTTTTCACTCTCTTTCCCCTCTAACACCCAAATTTTCTATCTTTCACTCTGCAAAAAAAAAGTCAAGTTAAAATAGATTGAAGGCTTAGGAATTGGATCAGAAATCATGCAACTGTTAGAAGAAAACACAGGGTCAATACTCCATATAGGTACAGGTACTGACTTCATCAACCCCCGAAGTTCAAGAAATAAAACCAAGAATCAATAAGTGGGTTAAGATTGCATCCCACTCCAGTCAGAATGGCAATTATCAAGAACAATTGTACATTCTGGCAAGAACATGGGGGAAAAGGTGCAGTTGTACATTGCTAGTAGTACTTCCAGTTAGCACAACTACTATGAAAAACAGTGTAGAGAAACTCTTCAGAAAATGGGAAATGGAACCACCATATGACGCAGCTATCCCACTCTTCAGAATTTATCCAAAAGAACTAAAATCAGCATACCGTAGCAATACCACCACTTCAATGTTTATAGTAGCATAAATCTCAAATTGCCAAATTATGGAATCAACCAAGATACCCATCAACAGATGAATGTATCAAGAAAATATGCTATATACACAATTCAGTTTTACTCAACCATAGAGAAGAATGAGATAATGGCATTTGCTGATAAATGGATGGGAATGGAGAAAATCATGCTAAATGAAATAAACTGGACTCAGAAAATCAAAAGCTGAAGCTGGATTCATATGTGGAAGCTAGGTCAACATAAATGAAAGAAGATGGCAGGGGAGTCTATATCATAAATATAAATTTATTTTTATGATATAGACTATCATAAATATATAAGGTAGACCAGTGGAGTAGAAAGAGAACAAAAGGGAGGAAGAAAGAAATGAAAGGGATTGAGATATGGAATGAATTTAATAATAGCATGTTTCTTGCATATATTAATGTACCAAAAAGAATTTCACCTGTATATATATGTAGAAAATACCAACAAAAATAAATACATAGTTGGTGCATCCCAGCAACTTGGGCGACTGAGACAGGAGGATCAAAAGTTGGAGGCTAGCCTCAACAATTTAGCGAGATCATGTCTCAAAAAAGAAAGAAAAGAAAAAGAAAAGGGCTGAGGACATGGTTTAGTGGTAAAGTGTCCCTGGGTTCAATCCCTCAGTACTAAAAATATGTACATACAATCATACACACAGGAGTTAAAGGAAGATCAATAGAGGAGAGGAGAAGAGAGAGAATAGGGAAAGAAAGAAGGAATTGGGATTTGATTTTAATTTCTTGCATGTAGTGTTTTGTCAAAATGAATACAAACACTATGCATAATAATAATGCTCCATCAAAAAAAGAAAAGAAAAGAAAAAGAGAAAGCTTTTTCAGCTCGTGTTTTCTTCCTGTGTAGTCCTGTTTCCCAGGGTCCTCTACCACACCAGCTGCTGTTCCTCCCACAATCATTTTCTTGACTACTCATTCGGCCAGTAAGCTGCAGTCTTTCCTGTGTTCTTGCTTTGGCTGTGTCAAAGATGATTTATGTTCTCAACTTAGAAGACTTCTGTTTTAGATCCAGCTTAGAAGTTTCCTTTTCCTGGTAAATTCAGTCTATTCTCTCCCTAACCCCACACCCCCCAAGGAGTTATTCATTCTACTTTCCATCCTTTAGGAGGGCTTTATTTCTTATTGTTATTTTTATATTATACCATGTTTAATTTTAATAGCTTCCCTGATATATAATCTATCTACCATAAAGTTTACCTATTTAAATGTCAAATTCAATCATTGGAGGATATTCACAAAGCTATTCAACCATATTATCTAGTTTTAGAATGATTTCATCACTCCGAAACCATTGTGCTTAGCAATCATTCTGAGCTCCTTCCCTATCTCTAATAAACTCCTCTGTCTTTAGCTCTAGGCAACCACTAATCTTTGCTCTTCTATATAGATTTGCCTGTTCTTGGCATTTCATGGAAATGGATAAATATGATATGTGAACTGTTGTGATTGCCTTCTTTCACTTAGTAGATTATTGAGGTTTAACCATGCAGTCACACATATCCATGCTTTATTTCTTCTCTCACTGAACAGGATTCAGACATTTTAGTCTTATTTCTTAGCATTCACTGTCTTTCCACCCATAAGCATTCTTTTCACAGCTCAATCATTCAGCAAAAAAGTTATGGTCTCATAGTCTGGCGAGAACATATTTTGTCTATCCATTTATCAGTAGATGGATATTTGGGTTATTTTCATCTTTGGTTATTATGAATAAGGCGCCTATGAATATACCTGTGCGTTTTCACTTCTCTTAGGGAAATAGCTGGGAATTAATTGCTGAATAAAGAAAAAATTCTGTGTTCACTATTTTGAGGAACTGCCAAGTGCTTTTCCAAAATGGCTGCACTGATGCACCTTCCCATCGGCAATGTGAGACAGTTACAATTTCTACCCAGCCTAGCTTGTACGCTTATTATTATTTCTGTTTCTCTCTCTTCTCCCATATAATAGAAACTTAATTCTATGGTGTATTATTTTTCATTGATCTTTATATTATCAGAAATCTTATAAATATATAAAAATATGGACATGGAAAGGAAGACTGAGTGTGGCTATAACTTGATAGATGGGAAATGTAAAATTAATCTGAAATTCTATATTGTTTTCCTTCATGTATTTTGTTCTGACTTTCTTAATGTAATAGGCTTTAACATGTTATATGATCTAATTGCCACAATTATTGATACATAATCATTGAAAGTATAGCTTTATCAATATTTTTCAGTATTAATAATAATAATGTGATACTGCAATTCAAATGATCATTTTCTTAGCAGTTGTTTCATTGTGTTCAGCAATGGTTGCAAGAAAGAAACACAGGAAAATTAGAAAATATAAATAAAGTTTAGAATTATTTAAACTAAAAAAAATAAATGGTAAGATTAGTGAGATTTTTCTCAGTTAAAAAACTATTAAATAATATTTTTTGGACAGTCTATCTTAAATTTGGCCATGACCTTGTCTGCTTTCCATACTTTTTTTTTTATAATTTACATAGATTTCGCAAATTTACTCAAGTTCAGAGGAGTGACTGTAACATACATTTTCATACTTCAATTCTCATTTTGCAAGGTGACATGAATGACTTGCTACCTCTTTTGTTCAGAGTGGAGGTATTTACCTGACATATTTCAGATGTCAGTCAATCAATCATCAGCATTTATTGATTTAGGATATTTGTGCTTTGCAAGTATCTCTGGGGAAATGGCTAAAATTTTCTTTTATTCAGGTAAAAAGAGGCCCTGAAGTTGTTTTAAATGACAACTTCATAATTAAAAAATATTTCAAATTGTTTTGTGCATTGTGATTACCAAGTATTCTTTAGGAGCCTTTAGTTGGCTTATACTGAATTCATACTAAGCCTTCATATTGTTTTATAAGGAATTCTTATAAGTTTACAATTTGTTATTGTTTTTTAAAGGCCTGACATCTTATGAACAGATTTAATGTTTCCTGAAACATTCAGCCTATGCAGATATGCTTTTGAGAGTAAACCTTTCAATGTTATCATATGAAATTCCAACATTAATTTTGCTAGCTTTTCAGAAGCAATTTTTCTAAGAGGTCTATCCTGAAGGATATAAAATATATATAGAAAAAATATATAAAATATAGCAAGAGAAATTATATAGATTTTTTTAATTACAGAAAGAGAAAACATAATTATAGAAACAAAAGTGATTCAAGCTTAGCAAATCCATATTTCCACATATGTATGTACAAATATCATATATACCTTCTACAGTAAAACAGTGCCTTGAGATCATTTCAATTTTGAGCACAAATATTTGTATGAATAGCATTTATTGTCATCATTGGGGTTAAACCTGAAATAAAAATTTTCTCAAATAGCAAAACCACAGACATAAGGGTATATAAATTAAAACTTATATATTTTTAAATATTTCTTTTCTATTCATAAGATATAGAATGCATACAGAGGGTTTTGTTCTATTCTAAATATAATGAGAATGCCTGTTAGGAGATTGCAACTGGATTTTTTTTAGCTTTCAGCTATTACTTAAATTTCTGCTCTATGGCAGATTTGACTCAACATAGGGAAAAAAAGAAAATGTTTTGTGAAATTATTACTGAGGCATGATTTGATCAAAATCCTTCCAGTTATTTCCTTTGAGCATTCTGTTTTTGAACTATATAATAATTTCTCACATTTTTATAGCAGAAAGATTAGTCATAAATATCACTTTAAGGGCCATGCAAATCATATTTTTATTTATGGAGAATAAAATACTATTATTCTTTTAATGAGAGTTCAAAGTAAAATAATGCAACAGTTCTTAATACTGTTAGAACGTATATTGAAATTAACAATTCCTATTGCTTTGCATTTTATTATTTGATTGGTTCTTGAAAGGTGACCTATGAGGGCATAGGATTATGAATTTTATTGCTACAATGTATTTTGAGTAATTTGTAAGTGCTGTTTCATGAGATTGTGATGTTGATATAATCAGTGTGTCTCAATCTGCAAATCCATAAAAAATACAGCTTGATTTTAATTCAATTATTTACAAATTAAACTTTAGGCCATTTATCATTTAAAGAAGTCTGGGGTTTTTAATTTTAATTTCACTTCCATTTTCTAATATTTCTTCAGTATTTTTTTGCATATTCTCTACATTTATCTAAGATGACTATTATACATAGAGCTTCAGGGAGATTAATATACTGAGGTTGGAAAATTCAAGTGTTCAATAAGCATTGTCTGGTAAAGTACAAGTACTTCCATCTGAAATTAGTCTTGAGCTTGGTTTGTAATTTGTAACTCTTTTACTTTATGCAATCCTTTACAGTGAGAAAATGAGCATATCATTTACTCATTCATTAACTGAACTGATATTCATAACAGTCTACTGTATGTCAAGCATTATTCTAGGCATTAAAAATACTGGGTGAAAAAAAAAATACTGGGTGAATCAGGGAGGCAAGCTCTCAGCTCTCATGTAGTTTACAGCCTAATGGGAAAGAAATAGTCAATTAACAAGAGAACAATAAATAAAGATCAAAGTGCTGTAAAAACTAAACGAGGTAATATGGAAAACAGAGTTCAGTGCACTTCATCCCATAGGATAGTTAAGAATGGCTATTTTTGGTAGATGTCATTTCAGCTGCACCTTCAATAATGAGAAATGAGAAGCTATAACAAGATCTTGGAAAATTACCTTCCAAACAGAGGAAATAGCCAGGCTCAATTCTGTACCTGTGATTTATAACCATTTACATTTTCCACTTTGCTAGGAATCCTTTATATGAATACTTCCCCAAGATAATGGGATATAATTGTGTCTATTCCAATCAATTCTACTGAGAGGATGATGTAATTTGTTGGAAAGATCAATTGCTGACCCTTCTCTATATGTATCAGTAGGGATCATGCATTATGTTTTACTGGTACAAGTAGGAGTGAAGGTTGAACATTCCTGTACATGTACAACTAGATCCCGTCTTTTGAACAGTGGAGCAAAGTCATCATGTGGTGAGGAAAAAAGGAAAATACTGGTTTTGTGGACAAAAAGAGGAAGAGGAAGAATACCTGCTTCTGTTCTAAAGCAACAAAACCTGTCATATCTTCATTTGTATTTTGTAAGAAAAGTCAATATGTTTTTTTTTTAAATTTATATGCCGAATTGTCATTTTCATTCTGGTCCTTAGAAGCACTCAGATGCATGAATTCTTAGAGATTCCTGATTTTTTCCAAACATTCTCAAATTAACCTCTATTCTTGGAAAAAGTGCAATGAACAATGTATTCATTATAAAGCATTGTTCATTGATTTATAAGGCTTATATAGATATATACGGTTTATTATAGTATATATAGATAACATAGAGAGACTAGTTATATATATATGTATATAGCTATATATAGATTATCTATATATATTTTATATACACATTTGCTCACATAGATATGTACATGCATATGTTCTTTGCATTTTTATCAGAATTACTGAAATCAACTAGCAGCATCAAACCAAACAGCACAAAATGAGGGTAATAATTTCCCCCCACAAATTGAAGTTAAGGTATTACCTATCTGATCCACTCTATCCAGATGCTTGCACATAAAGTCACACACAAGTACACATAACACACACACACACACACACACAACCAGCCTTCCCACTGGAGAGAGACCTGTGAGATCAAAAGACTTGCCTGAGGTTGCAAAGTGGCAGTAGTAGGCCTGAGAAAAGAACCAAATCTCAGGGCTTTTAGTTCAGTTCAGGTCTCCCTCTAAGGGAAAATGATAGACCTGCTAGATGGTACCTACATACACAATAAATAGCTTTATTCTTTCTTCGCCATCCTTACTTAATTATTTCTCTTGCCATGGAAGTTAAATAGGACATTTTAGCAGGCACTTCAAAAAAAAAATATGGAGTGCCAGTTAAAAATGAAATGGTCTGTGGGTGGTTCTGTTGCAGGATGAAGAGAAATAAGTTATTGACGAATTTAATGGTAGAGAGGGACATAGCTTAGTGAGTACCCAATGTTGCTGATAACTCTGATGTTCTTATTGCTCTGTTGGAAAAAAAAAATTATAGGGTCCAATTGCTCTTTAGTTATTTTATAAGAAGAAAAAAAGGGACAGTGTTTGAAGCATTGGACTTTTTCCTTTTATTTTATTTTAAAAATTTCTCATTGCTACAGCACTCTGAAACATAGGTGGGTACATTATTCCACAACTTCAGACTTTTCTGAATGTTTTCTTATATTGATGTACAGTAGCTAACAATGGCAATTTTCCCATTGTTTAACACTCTAACCAATGGTATGTAATTGGAAGTCACTCTTGTTAATGCTTACTGCTTTTAAGTGGTTTTAGTCTTAAACTATGTATCTTATTCCACACCTGAAGTTGTATGAACTTCATGAACTGCTTTCAAATATTTCCTGAAACATTGCTTGCAATTCAAATGAGGTTAGCTCCCATCACTGTCCCATTGAATCTTCCAGATAGTGAGATGACTATGTCAGTCTCCTGAATGCCAATGTGATTAGTCACTGGGAAATTTTAAGAATGAAGGAAACATGTCTGTTTCATATGAAGGACCTGGGAGGATTACATGAGAATTTTCAAATTTAGTATCCTTGTAGTGTATTTCTTTGTCACAAAGCTCTTTACTGTAGGCGATCATTTGTTGATCCAGAGAGTAAAAACTCAGGCATAAACTGGAAATGTTGGAGAAAGAAGCTATAGATTATTCATCTCTCTATGCTCAGTGTTGGCTCAAGTGCAGATTCTTAATAAATGTTTGATTTTTAATCACATATGTTCTGTCTTTGAATGGAACAACTATGGCCAAGTGAAATAAATACGCCTTTGTAAATGAAGGATCTCAAAAGTTCATTTATCTGATATATACTTTCTTGTGCTTAATCCTCTTTTAGTAGCTAAATCGCTGCAAATGATAAACACTAAGTTGACTGAACTGACATTAGGTAATGATTTTCATGTTGTTGCAGTTACATAATATCCAATGCAGGCCACACCCTGGCCCAGAGATCCTGAGGAGAGGCCCACCTACCCTGCACCAGCCTGAAGAGCTACCTGCACCTTTCTGGTTCCTTATTCACCAAGCATGGCCCCACAGCCCAACATCAGGGTACATATAGGCTTGGGGCTGCCACAGCCATGAAATTGGGATATCACTGCTTCTATCAAAGGACAAAAATAAGGACCTGGTAAGATGCCATCAAGGTCCCTCTGGGCCTGGCTACACCAGAAGTTTCTCTACTAGGGTTGCTAACATTTATCTTGTTGCTGAGGTAACAGGGAGTATTACATGGGGTTGCCTATCTCTCCTACTAACAGCCAACTTCTTATGATTATCCTCTCACTAGTCATATAATCTAATACCTCAATGTTTTCACATCCTACCTCATAAACATCTCAGCCAACCCCTCAGTCCCCACTTCTACCATTAGAAACTGTAAACTATTATGCAAACCTATTGACTATATGGTAGAAGATAACCAAACTCACCTTTTCTGATTATAGTGAAAAAACTATAATGTAAAAATAGAAGCTAACTGATAAATGGCTGCACGTTGGGTACATTGAGTGCTGTAACATTGATATCTCCCTTAAAAGTGAGGTATTGGTAACCTTTAGGGACATTATAAGACAATAGGGCAGAAGCTGTAATACCTCAGATCTACACTCAAGAGAGGAAGACACATAGACATCATGAAAAAAACAGAGGAAAGTGTCCCAAACAAACCAAGATGCTACAACAATAGAATCCATAGGTAGCACAGTAGGTGAAATATCAGAGAAGGAGCTCAGAATATACATAATTAAAATGATTTGGGAATTAAAGAATGACCTAAGGGAGCAGATACAGGCAAAAATTGATCACTCCAACAAAGAGATAAGTGAACAAATACAGGTGACCATTGATCACACCAACAAAGAGATAAGAGAGCAAATATAGGTTGCCAGAGAATACTTCAAGGAAGAAATAGAGATACTGAAAAAAAAAAAAAACCCAAACAGAAATCCTTGAAATGAAAGAAGCAACAAGCCAATTAAAAAATTCAATAGATAGCATCAACAACAGACTAGATCACTTGGAAGACAGGACCTCAGATAATGAAAACAAAACATACAATCTTGAAAACCAATTTGACCTCACAGTGAAGATGGTAAGAAACCATAAAAAGAATATCCAAGAATTATAGGATACCATCAAAAGACCAAATTTAAGATTTATTGGGATAGAGGAAGGTTCAGAGATTCAAACCAAATAAGACAACAGACACTACAGAAATATAGAATAAGATATTTCTAGAGGCATATGATATGCCCAAACTGAATCAGGATGATATACACAATTTAAAGATATCAACTTTAAGCAAGGAAATAGAGGATACCATCAGAAGCCTACCAACCAAGAAAAGCCCAGGACTGGATGGATACACAGCTGAGTTCTACAAGAAACTATTTCAGGAAATAGAAAAAGAGAGAGCACTTCCAAACAGATTCACCCTGATTTTCAAAACCAGACAAAGACACATCAAAGAAAGAAAACTTTAGACCAATATCTCTAATGAATATACATGCAAAAGTTCTTAATAAAATTCTGGCAAATTGAATACAAAAACATATCAAAAAGATAGTGCACCATAATCAAGTAGGGTTCATCCCAGGAATGCAAGTTTGGTTCAACATACTGAGATCAATTAATGTAATTCATCACATCAATAGACTTAAAGATAAGAATCATATGATCATCTCAATAGATGCAGAGAAAGCATTTGACTAAATACAGCATCCCTTCATGTTTAAAATACTAGAAAAACTAAGGATATCAGGAATATGCCTCAACACTGTAAAGGCTATCTATGCTAAGCCCCAGACCAACATCATTATAAATGGAGAAAAATTGAAAGTATTCCCTCTAAAAACTGGAACAAGACAGGAATGCCCTCTGTCACCACTTCTATTTAGGATAGTTCTTGAAACTCTAGCCAGAGCAACCAGACAGATGAAAGAAATTACAGGGATATGGACAGGAAAAGAAAAACTCAAATTACCATTATTTGCAGACGATATGATTCTATACCTAGAAGACCCAAAACATTCCACCATAAATCTCCTAGAACTAATAAATGAATTCAGCAAACTAGCTGAATATAAAACCAACACCCATAAATCAAAGGCATTTTATACATCAGTGACAAATCCTTCATTTACAATAGCCTCAAAAAATAAAATTCTTGTGAATAAACTTTACGAAAGAGGTGAAAGACCTCTACAGCACACTAAAGAAAGAAATTAAAGAAGACCTTAAAAGATGGAAAGATCTCCCTTGTTCTTGGATAGGGAGAATTAATATTGTCAAAAAGACCATACTACCAAAAGCACTATACATATTTAATGCAATCCCAATCAAAATCCCAATGACATTCCTCATAGAAATAGAAAAAGCAGTCATGAAATTCTTCTGGAAAAATAAAAGACCCAGGATAGCCAAAGCAATTCTTAGCAAGAAGAGTGAAGCTAATAGTATTACTATTTCAGACCTTAAACTATATTAGAGAGCAAGAGTAACAAAAACAGCATGGTATGGCACCAAAATAGACCTGTAGACCAATGGTACAGCATAGAGGACACAGAGACTAACCTACATAGTTATCTTATATTAGACAAAGGCGCCAAAAATATACATTGGAGAAAAGATAGCCTCTTCAACAAATGGTGCTGGGAAAACTGGAAATCCACATGTAACAAAATGAAATTAAACCTCTATCTCTCACTATGCACAAAACTCAACTCAAAATGGATCAAGGACCTAGGAATTAAACCAGAGACCTTGCAACTAATAGAAAAAAATGTAGGACCAAATCTCCATCATGTCAGATTAGGCCCCAACTTTCTTGATAAGACTCCTATAGCGCAAGAATTAAAACCAAGAATCAATAAATGGGATGAATTCAAACTAAAAAGATTCCCAGCAAAAGAAACAATCAGTCAGGTGAATAGAGAGCCTACAGAACAGGAGCGAATTTTTACCACAAGCATATAAGATAGAGCACTAATCTCTAGGATATATAAAACACTCAAAAACCTAAACACCAAAAAATAAAATAAAATAAAATAAAAAACCCCAAATAACCCCAGTCAATAATTGGGCCAAGGAATTGAACAGACACTTCTCAGAAGAGGATATACAATCAATCATATATATATATATATATATATATATATATATATATATATATACCTTCAACATATCTAGCAATTAGAAAAATGCAAATTAAAACTACTCTCTAAGATTTCATCTCACTCCAATCAGAATGGCAGCTATTAAGAATACAAACAAGTTCTTTAAAATGGATACATGTTTTCATATTTAAATAATTATTTGGTCAATTATACTTCTTTTTTAAAATTAGTTACACATGACAGTACAATGACCTTGACATATCATACATTTGAATCAGATGGGATATAATTTCTCATTTTTTCTGAGTTTACAGGTTGCAGAATCACATTGGTCATGCAGTCACATATATACACACATAATAATAATGTCTGTTTCATTCTACTATCCTTCCTATCTCCCCATCCCCTCCTCTCCCCTCCCCTCCTCTCCCATCACTTCTGTCTACCTAATCTAGGGTAACGCTATTCTTTTTTTTTTTCCTCACATCTTCATACAGGTATTTTGTATAAAAATGAGGGTCTCCTTCCACCATCCATGCAATTCCCTTTCTCCCTCCCTTTCCTTCCCACCCCTCTTCCCAATGTAGAGGTAATTTTAAGGAATCTGATGTAAATTTAAGGTTTTAAAGTTTTAGATAATTTAAACAATCTTTCTCTGATTTGTACTAATTTGAAATCAATGTATTACATTTCTCCCCAAAGGTGTTAAAATAAATTTAGAAAAAAAAAAGAATACAAACAACAATAAATGTTGGTGAGGATGTGGGGGAAAAAGACACACTCATACATTGCTGGTGGGACTGCAAATTGGTGTGTAGCCAATATGGAAATCAGTATGGAGATTACATGGAAAATTGGGAATGGAACCACCATTTCACCCAGCTATCCCTCTCCTTGGACTATACCCAAAGGACTTAAAGACAGCATACTTAAAAATAGCTACATCAATATTTATAGCAGCACAATTCACAATAGCTAAACTGTGGAACCAACCTAGATGCCCTGCAATAGATGAATGGATATGAAAACTTTGGTATATATACACAATGGAACATTCTCAGCATTAAAAGAGAATAAAATCGTGGCATTTGCAGGTAAAGAGATGGAGTTGGAGAAGATAATGCTAAGTGATGTTAGCCAATCCCACAAAATCAAAGGCCAAATATTTTCTTTGACATGAGGATGCTGACTCATAATGGCAATGGGGAGAGCATGAGAGGAATGGAGGAACTTTAGATAGGGCAAAGGGAGGGAAGGCAAGGGAGGGGATAAGGAGCTAGGAATGATGGTGGAGTGAGTTAGACATCATTATCCTAAGTACATGTAGGAAGACATGAATGGTGTGAAAATACTTTGTGTACAATCAGTGACTTAAAAAACTGTGCTCTATATGTGTAACATGAAATGAATTGCATTCTGACATCATGTATAGCGAATTAGAATAAATAAATAATTTAATTAAAAAATATCCAATGCATGTAGCTTTTTTAATGATACTATCGATAGGTTTTAAAATAATTGGTTAAAGATCACAAATATGCCTCCCATTACCCTGAATTATCTTCCAGAACTCACCTTGTGAGTGACTTCTCAATTGCTGGTTCTCCTCTGCCTTCACTCCTCCAGAGCCTTTTCACTTCACCTGGACTAATTTTACAAAGAAAATACCCAGAATCAATTGAAAAGTGATTACAAGTCATTAGCTTCTTGCTGGGCTAATTAGAAGTCATTAACTTTAAGCATTAGGACATACATAATACCCTTGCCCTGTGTTTCTGACCACAATCCCAAACTGTACATGAAAGAGAACACCTAAATAGCCTTAACCAAATATATTTATAAAGTAATAAGTGTCAGTCTTGTAAAGCCCCAGTGGTGTTACAAAATAAAAAAAGTAAATATACCAGACTGAAAACTCAAATTTGTGAAATGTGACCACCCTCTTAAGATGGATTCTGACCAAGAAGCACTTTGGATAAATTCCTATATCCAGGGTAGTTCTGAGGGGCAAATAAGAACTAAAGATCCAATTCCCTTGTCCTTAGAAGTGTCTTAGCTATGGGAGCACTGGGGTCAAGAGCAGGGCCAGCCCCACCTGCAGAATGCATGCAATCACCCCCCCCCACCACACCACATGCACACATTCACAATTCCTCACACACAAACACACAGAAGGATCTCACGTGCGTCACTTGGTAATGTGAGCAAAAGAGGCAAAACTAAAAGTGAAATCCAAGTTTTGGAAAGAAGCTGCTTTATTGTAAATATTTCAGCCTGTGCTTAACATTTGATAACTTGTACACTCATGTTGAGCATAATAAAGCCAACTTTGTTGGGCATTCTCCAAGCACTTTTATCATTCTATTTAATAGTTCTTTTAATATTGATGTTTTTATGCCAAGGAATTTATTTATTCAAAGAGAAAGTTCAACAGTTGTCCAAAGGTTCTTTTCAAAGCTAAACTATTTTGTCTACATAGGGATACTTTTGTAGTTGGTCATAGTTGAGAATTTTATAACAGGCTTGATTTAACATTAATATGTATGAAGCTAGGGAATATAGATATTTCCTGTGACTATAATCTATACAGAGGTATAAGATTTGCATCTTAATCTAGCATTATTAATAATGTTTAATGTAATTTTATTTATCCCTCATTTATTTTGTCACATTCTTTATGACAACTGATAGTTTATATACTTGAGGGGATGTTACGTAATTAGAATCTATTCTTGCTATTGTTCTTAAACTACAGTGTGAACTTAAGTGAGTAACTTAAACCAACCTCACCTGCCACAAAGTAGCTAGATTTGTGTCTGATGAAAATGTGTATGCAAGAGTACTTCAAAATATAAGTATTTCTAAATAATGTGATAAATGTCAAATACCTAAGAATAAATTATATAATAGATTAAAATGTCTCTGCACTGAAAATTATATAACATTGAAAAGAGTTAAAATGATTCTAAACACAATGTTGCTCAATTGAGAGTGATAAAGATGATAATTCTGCTCAGTAGACTCTGTCTTGAATGTAGTCCCACTCAAAATTATGGAAGAATTCTCATAATTTGGAAAAATGATTTTAAAATTTATATGGAAATGCAAAATACTATTTGTAAGCAGGATAATTTTTTTTCTTTTTCCTTTTTTTTTTCAGTAGTGGGGATGAAACCTAGGGGTGCTTTACCACTATACTACATCCCCAGACCTTTTTTGTGTTTTATTTTGAGACAGGGTCTCACTAAGTTGCTTACTGCCTCACTAATTTTTGAGGCTCGCCTTAAACTTATGATCCTCCTGCTTCAGCCTCCCAAGCAGCTGGGATTATAGGTGTGTGCCGCCTCACCTTGGTAAATATTCAATTTTAAGGTAAAAGTGCATATAATTCTAAAACCTTACGTATAGTGGGTTTTTAAACCTATATAAGCACCACCATGTTTAGGATATAGTATATTTTCAGAATTCAAAATGGTTCCCTCATGCCGTCCCTACCCAGTTAAAACCTCCTTCTTCCCTGTTTTAGCACTGACACAAAGACAAACTGTTCTTCAAACTTCTATTAACACAGTATAGGTTTGTTTGTTCTTGTATCTCATATAAAGAAAATCATATAGAATATATTCTTTCGTGTCTGGATACTTTTACTCAACTTGGTGTCTGAAGCATTGACAGTAGCCTTTTCCAAACTCTCTCTCTTTTATCTTTGTAAATTAATCATATCTTCCTTATTTTGTAAATTTGTGGAGCTATTTATACTTTTAATGAGATTACTCCCAAGATCAAGATCGTTATTGCTTTTTAATCATTGTAAATAATAGTGTATTCATTGATTTTCTAATTGTCACTTGCTAGTATCTAGAAATATAATTTCGTTTTATGTGTTGGTTTTGTATCTAGTAACTTTATTTTATTCACTTAATAATTCTAACTTATTACAGTTGCTTTTGGATCCACAATCCTATCATGGTTGAATATTCCTCCTTTTCAAATTTCACAACTTCATTTTTCTTGCTTAAATGACTTGAAGAAAATCCCTGGTAAAATCCTGACTGGCAGTGGTGTCAAGGAACACCTTTTTCTTATTCCCAGATTCTTGGAGTAAGTTTTCTGATTTTTCTCAAATAAATATGAATGGGGTTTTTGTTTGTTTATTTCAGATGCGCCTTCTCAGATGGAGGAAAGCGTCGAAAATAACCAGAACAGAATACACCACCACATTCAACATGCTTATACAGCTTTTGTTTCATTTTCTTTATATACCTGGACAGGCATGTGTGAGTGTACATACACACACACTCAAGAACACACTCGTGGTTTGCTGGCTTCAAGAAAGTTTTGAAAGCCACTGCCTTAGAAACACTAGTGCGAGAATCAGCCAACCACAGTGCACAGGTCCATTGCCTGGTTTCGTAAGTAGGTGTGCTCCTGCGCTAAAGTATTGTCTGTGGCTTCTTTGAGCCTCAATGGCGGGTTGAGTAATGCTTACAGAGACCCTCATAGTGCAAAAAAAAAAAAAAAAAAAAAAAAAAAGCAAAAATATTTACAATCGGATCTTTAGAGAAACAGTTGGCTTACCTCTGATTTAATATATGTGTCCAGGGTCAGGTGAACAAGATTATTTGTTACAGCATTTCCAATTTACATTTTAATAGCAAAAAAGAAAGGAAGAAAGAAAGTAATACTGGAGTAGAAAACTAGATCATGGCATATTTATTCATACAGGAAAAGTTCTGTCTAGAAATAATCTTAGTAATCAGCAGCTTATTTCTCAATATTAACAAATTTATGTAGCATTTTTGTTGACCATCTAAGTGAAAATTTCATGAGGGTGAACTCATTAGAAGATATTTTAAGTAAATTTTTAAAGACACACACAAAAAAAATGCAGTTTGGATTTTGGTGAGACGTATCTGTTCCACTGTTTTCAGTCTCTGTGAAATTTCTTTCAAGCACTCAGGTTTATCATCCTAGCTACCATCCTCCCACTAAGTGAGCTATGCTTCCTTGGAAGGCCCATTCTCCCCTAAAATGTTCACCTCTTATCTTGTCCTCATAGAGAGGCAGTGTGGTCTAGTGGTTAAGTGGACATATGCTAGAAATCAGGTGCTTTCATTGAACGTTGGCTCTGCCACTTTGTGACCTTAGGCAAGTTACTCTCTGGGTCTCAGTTTTCAAATCTGAGAATAAGAGTCATGCTAAAATCTATCTCACAAGTTTACTGTAAAAACCAGTAGTTTACTCTGACTAAAGCACACAGGAGAGTGCCTGATATATAAACACTAACTTATTACTAACTAGGATTAACTGGATTGCCCCAGGCAGCAATCCAGCCCCCACCATCACTATCCCCAAAACAGTTAACAACAAGCCCAGTGCAAAACTACCCTAAATATAGTTCAACCTCCAGGTGATTAAACATTAAAAAGCACGAGAGAGGGAGCTGTGGTTTTTGAGAGGCATAGAGATAAGGATCCTTGAAAGAATCTCAGAGGCCCTTCTATGTGTAAATCAGGAGCCATAAAAAGGGATGTGTGTGTGTGTGTGTGTGTGTGTGTGTGTGTGTAGTGTTTCAGCTTACCATCACCAAGAGAAGCAACACCATTAACCACTTTATATATTTGACTTCTGAGTATAAATTGATTTGAATAGTTTAATAAATCTCTTTGTAACCTGGCTGTGGTTGCTATCTCTTTGAATTTGTCATTATGCCAATGCCTTGTGTTCTACCAAACTACAAGTTTAATAAGCTTCTTCTTGTACCAAAGTATAGAATGTATGCTTAAAAGTGCAGAAACCATAAGGAAAGTCTAGAAGAATTTTCACATTAAACACTTCCATGAAACTGTCATCCAGGTCAAGAACGTTAAAGCTTCAAAAATCTCCTGCCTGCTTCTTCCCAGTATCTGATGTTTCCCCAAACAATCATTACACTGATTTCTAACATCATGGATTATGTGTGCCTGGGTTGGTCTTTACATACATTTACATTTAATTTATATAGGTATGTGTATATGGTACAAATCATTTATTCTATATCTGTAAACATTGTCCAATGTTATGCTATGAGATGCATCTAGATTATAGTCTGCAGCAGTGTTTGATTCATTTTCATTGTGGCATGATGTCCTTTGTGTGATCACATGTCATTTATCTGTTGTATAGTTGATACACATTTGGGTTGTTTATGTGGTTGGCTATTACAAATAATACCTCTATATGCATTCTTGTGTATGTCTTTTAATAAATCTAAGGGTTTTTTTTAGGATTATATTAGAAGTGGAGTTACTGAGTTTAAGATGTTTTGCTAATGTTAACTTCAACAGATGGCAACACATGGTTCCTCAAAATGGTGTTCAGAGTACCCTCCTGCCAAAAAAAAAAAATGCATGAGAGTTTTCATAACTATAATCTTGCCAACACTTGCTATTATAATTTGCCATTCAGTGTTATGCTCTCCATAACTGGTGAAACTCCATCCCCCTAGTTTCCACTATGTAGAAGCTTACCTTTTCACTCTCTTACTAGTAGTGTTTGCTGAACAGAGGTTTGTAATTTTAATTTTAACTCATAAACAATTTATTTTTAGTGTTCTATTTAAGAAGATTTTACTTGAATTAAGATCACTAAGATATTCTCCTAGCTTAATTTCTAGATGTTTTGTTCATAATTTACATTGAGATTCACAATTTATCAGAAATCAATTTTTTGCTCATGTACTCTGAGGCAGGCATAGAGAGAATTTTCCAAAATTCATATTTCCAATGGCTTTTGCATTTATTTTTTAATTGTTATCTTCCCCCTGAAATTTAGTGCCACCTCCGTGTGTCTATTTTTGTTTTAGTTAGCTTTTTCATCACTGTGATCAAAAGAGCTGATAAGAGCAACCTAGAGGAGGAAAAGTTTATTTTAGCTCATGGTTTCTGAGATTCTGTCCACCGATTGCCCACTTCATACCTCTGTGCTCAAGGTGAGGAACAACATCATGGTGAAAGAATGTGGCAAAGGAAGGGATCTCAGAACAGGGCAACCAGGAACAGACAGAGCTCTGTTCATTAAAGACAAACTATAAACACCAAAGCCAGTGACCTGCTTCCTCCAGCCATGACCTACCTGCCTACAGTTACCACCCCATTAATCTACATTAATGGATTAACCCACTGATTAGACCACAACTCATAATCTAATCATTTCACCTCTGAACATTCCTGAATTAACACAGGAGCTTTGAGGGACACCGTATATTCAAACCATATTTTTTTCCTCACATCAGTCTATACTTTGTGAATTGTCATAACTTAATGATAAATCTTAAAATTCAGAATTAAGTTCTTCAATTCTCATTTTTCTCCTTAAAGATTAATTGGCTGATACACTTTTAACTATGATGGAGAAGTGGAGAAGTTTATACCAAACTAACCATCCTGCTGACAACAACTGTAAAACCTTCACTCTGTGAGTGTGTGTGTGTGTGTGTGTGTGTGTGTGTGTGTGTATGATTCTGAATACCATGGAAAACAAACAATGCTAGAAAGTACTTAGAAGAAAGCAATCACACAAGTACCTTGACTTATTCCCTCAGATTTTTCAGTTCCTGCAGGGAAAACAGCCCAAGCAGACGAGTTTCACTGTGCTATGAAGGCAAAGGGATGTGGCCAAATTGTTGAAACCTGAGAGACAAGGACAGAGGAAACCAAAGACATACTCCCCCAAATCTACATACAAATTTTCCTTTACTATTTTATATTTAGCCACATATTTAACATTTCAGGTATTGGGTAATTATTTTTGATTTTTTGTTTAATATAACTTCCCTTCTTTCTGAAGAATCCCTTTAACATTTCTCAGTGAAGAAGTACTGGCAGTGGATCCACTCATGTTGTGTTTTTCTGAAATTATCATTTCATCCACATTTTGAACATTTATTTTACCTTTTAATTTTTTCTTAAAAAAAGAATAATACAATTTAAAAAAATAATACAATCCTATATAATCTAGAAATTCTGACAGATTTTTTTTTTCCTTAAAACACTTTAAAGATGCCGTTCCATTGTCTTCTGGACAATGTTCAGACAATTGTTCTTGATTAAACAATTGATGTCATTTGCATCATTGTGTACAAAATATCTTTGTTTGGCTGCTTTTAAGATTTTTTTTAATCTTTGATTTTCATCAGTTTATTATGATGAGACTAGATGTAGCTATCCTTGCTTTTATTTTACTCTGGGTATGCTGAAATTCTTAGATCTGAGAAGATGATATGAGTTATTGTTTTCTCAATTATTTTTAAAACTATTGCTGGCACAAAAAATATATGTGTATTGAATTAATGTTGCACATATGATTGCATTTTTAATTGTTTTTTAAATATCCTGTCATCTGTTATTCAGATTGGATAATTTCTAACACTTTGATTTCATTGTCCTTTCAGTATCCAATCTATTATAAAGCTTATCTGGTGAAATTTTACTTTATATCATACACTTTTAAGTTTTAGACATTTTCTTTGATTTTTTTTAATAATAGATATAATTACTACACTGATGTTCTTCATCTGCTTACTTATTATATCACCTTTTCCTTTAAATCTTTGAACATACTTATTATAACTGGTTAAAAAAATCAATCTCTGTTAATTCTTGTACCTGAGTTATTTTGAAATATATTTCCATTAACTAGTTCTTCTACTGATTTATGGGAATATTTTTCTGTTTTTAAAATTAATTTTGGCATTGTTAAGACATTTTGGATGATATAAGAGTCTGGCTGATATTGTCTTCTTTAAAGAGTATTGATTTTTTCCTTCTTACTAGTAAATCCTATTGATACTTGTTAGTGTAATTCTTTCTTAGATTTGGTCTCTTTTGTCCTAAGTCATAGCATATGGGCTTTATTCTGGGTTGTATTTATTTTTCTGAGTTGTGTCATCTTTCTGAGCCTCAATTGAATGGCCAAGGGTCTCAGCCAGGCCTCCCCACTCTGAATGGGCTGGAGCTCTGAAGTCTCATAGTACAGCTCCATCTCCATTGAACTCTTGGTTCTACCCAGCTTCTGTCTCATAGGACACATAGAGTTTTGCCTGTGATCCAGACCCTGTTACTCAGACATGAACCTATATAAAATCTCCATTTAGATATCTGAGGCTTTTCTGTGTCAAACTGCTTTCTCTCTGGAGTTTTCTGATACATTCCATCTGTTCCTGTCTCAATGAGCTACATTGGTGCTTCCTCAGCTTAGCAGGATCACCATGCTGGTTGTCCACCCTGAACTGTGGTTTAGAAATTGTGGTCTGGGGATATGGATCAGTGGTAGAGTGCTTGGCTAGTATGCCTGAGATTCTTGGTTTAATTCCTAATAACATCACAAAAAGAAAAAAGAAAGAAAGAAAGGAAGGAAGGATGGAAGGAAGAAAGACAAAGTGTACCCACAGGTAGCTTGGAAAAGCATTGGGTTAACTTTATGAATCTCCCTTTACTCAGGGATGAATCCTACATTGCTTGTGGTCCAATGCTTAAAAGAGTCCCTTTGTATTTTTTCCAGATTTGCAATTATTTACAATAAAAATTCAAGTATAGTACTGTTTACTGAGTCAAGATTAGAATTGGAAATTCTCATGATTTGATAACAAGCTTCACTATGCTGAATAGAGTTAACATGAACTTCTTCCCATTTAGTTTTCTGGCACAGTTTTCAAATGTAAACACTGTTTATTAGTTGAATATCAATACAAATCTTTCTCTAAAATGATCTGGACCCCATTTAATTTTTAGATAGATTTTAGCCATTTGTTTACTTGATTAAATCATGAAATTTCATGGTTATTGGTCTCAACTAAGATTTTCACTTTCTCACAAGTCATTTTTGGCACTTTACATTTTTTAAGAAAATTATTGATTTTTTTGAAAATCTAAAATAATTAATTTCTTGACATAGGATTTCATTATAAAAATTAAAATGTACTGCAAATCAATGTAAGCCAAGTATATAAATGTCAAAGAATATGGGCAGGAAATAAATAACTATTAAAGTGTTCTGAAATTTTCATCAACATTCATGAAATGAAAGGAAGACTCTATTTTAATTTACCAGATTGTTAAAATTAAACTTATATAAGCTTACTAGTTAAGTAATGTGGTAAATTAGGCATTCATATTCTTTTGATGAGAGACAAGATTGCTATAATAACTTTCAAAAATTGTGATAATAATTATCAAAATATGAAGTACTTGTGCTATTTGAGAAATTCTACTTGGGGAATTAATGTCATTACACATTTGTGTGTTATTATATATGTGTGTATAAATTGATATATATATATATATGCATATTTACTGGATTATTGTTTGTATAGAAAAAGTCTATTGATACAGCCCAAAACACCATGGAACTGCTAAAAAAGGTCATGGTAAATCTATAAATTATTTTATAGAGTTGTTCTATGGAGTTGTCTCTAATGTATATAAAAAGAAAACAAAGTTTAAAAATGTAACAAACAAAAACAAAGCACACAGAAAAGCAGTGAGTACAGTAATCTTTCCTTTGAGTAAAAAGAATTAAAAATACACACATACCTACATGTGTATGTATAAATGAGGGAACTGTGGAACTGGTCTTTTTAAAAAATTTTATATATTCTAATTTATTATATATGACAGCAGAATGCAATTCAATTCACATTATACAAATAGAGCACAATGTTTTATGTCTCTGGTTGTACACAAAGTACAGTCACACCATTAGTGTTTTCATACATGTACTTAGGGTAATGATGTCCATCTCATTCCACCATCTTTTCTATCCCTATATCCCTTCCCTTCCCTTCCCTCCCTTTGCCCTATCTAAAGTTAGGTTCCTCCCATGCTCCTCCGAGCTCCATTATGAATCAGCATTCTTGTATCAGAGAAAACACTCAGCATTTGATTTTTTGGGATTGGCTTACTTCACTTAGCATTATATATTCCAACTCCACCCATTTACCTGCAAATGCCATGATTTTATTCTCTTTTAATGCTGAGTAATATATTTCATTGTGCATATATACCACCTTTTCTTTATTCATTCATCTACTGAAGAGTATCTAGGTTGGTTCCACAATTTAGCTATTGTGAATTGTGCTGCTATAAATATTGATGTGGCTGTGTCTCTTTAGTATGCTGTTTTAAGTCCTTTGGGTATAAACCCAGGAGTGCAATCTCTGGTCTATTTTAGAGAAGGATTCATGTGATGCTGAGAAGAAAGCGTATTCGCTTGTTTGGAAGATCTATCCAGTGGTGAAAGAGGTGTATTAAAGTAAGCCAAAATTATTGTGTTGTGGTCTGTTTGACTCTTGAACCTTCAAGGAGTTTGTCTGATGAACATAGAACATAGATGCTCCATTATTTGGGGCATATATATTTATAATTGTTAAGTCTTGTTGGTGTATGGCTCTCTTGAGCAGTATATTGTGTCCTTCTTTATCCCTTTTGATTAACTTTAGCTTCAAGTCTATTTAATTTGATATGAGGATGGAAACCCCTGCTTGCTTCTGCAGTCCATGTGAGTGGTATGAGTTTTCCCACCCTTTCACCTTCAGTCTGTGGTTGTCTTTTCCTGTGAGATGAGTCTCTTGGAGACAGCATATTGTTGGATTTTTTTTATCCAATCTGCTAGTGTTTGTCTTTTGATTAATGAGTTTAGGCCATTAACATTTAGGGTTATTATTGAGACATGATTTGTAGTCCCAGCCATTTTTGTTTGTTTTTGGTATTTAATGTGACTTGGTTTCTCCTCTGATTAGATTTTCTCTTAGTGTAATACTTCCCTCTGCTGATTTTCATCATTGTTTTTCATTTCCTCTTCATGGAATATTTTTCTGAGGATGTTCTGTAGTGCAAGCTTTCTAGTTGTAAATTGTTTTAACTTTTGTTTATCATGGGAGAATTTTATTTCATCATCAAATCTAAAGCTTCATTTTGCTGGACATAAGATTCTTGGTTGGCATCCATTTTCTTTTAGAGCTTGATATATGTTGTTCCATGACCCCTTGACTTTGAAGGTCTGGGTTGAGAATTCTGCTGAAATATGAACTGGTCTCCCAGTATATGTGGTCTGATTCCTCTCTCTTGCAGCTTTTAAGATCCTATCCTTATTCTGTATGCTAGACATTTTCATTATAATGTGCCTTGTTGCAGATCTGTTGTAATTTTGTACATTTGGTGTCCTATAAGCCTCTTGTATTTGATTTTCATCCTTGGGAAATTTTCTGATATTATCTCATTGAAGAGATTGTGCATTCCTTTGGTTTGAAACTCTGTGCCTTCCTCTATCCCTATAACTCTTAGATTTGGTCTTTTGATGCTGTCCCATAATTTTTGGATATTCTGTTCATGGTTTCTTAGTATCTTCACTGTGTGGTCAACTTTATTTTCCAGATTGTATACTTTGTCTTCATTATCTGACATTCTGTTTTAAAAGTGATCTAGTCTGTTGGTTATGCTTTCTATTGAATTTTTTATTTGGTTTATTGTTTCCTTCATTTCAAGGATATCTGATTAGTTTTTTTCAGAGTCTCTGTTTCTTTCTTGAAGTAATCTTCTCACCTGTATTTATGTCTTATCCCTTTGTTGGAGTGATCAACTTTTGCCGGTATTTGCTTATTTAGGTCATTCTTTAATTAACAGATCATTTTAATTATGAATCTTCTGAACTCCTTCTCTTACTTTTCATCAACTTCACTGTCCATGGGATCTGTTATTGTAGTATCCTGGCTTGTTTGGGGAACTTTCCTCCCTTGTTTTTTCACATTGTCTATGTGTGTTCCTTTCATG
The DNA here is from genome assembly GCF_045843805.1 of Urocitellus parryii. Taxonomy (NCBI): domain Eukaryota; kingdom Metazoa; phylum Chordata; class Mammalia; order Rodentia; family Sciuridae; genus Urocitellus; species Urocitellus parryii. The sequence continues at coordinate 26,648,011 of NC_135544.1, read as the reverse complement.
CAGTGTGGATCTGAGCTATTATAGTTTCTACCCTATATTCTTGTAGTACCCATGCAGATTGTCTGTACCTCACCTTGATGTTGGGCTTCTAGACCCTGCTGGTGTCCCTCAATGTATGCTACTGCATCTAAAGGTGGTGTCAGCAATAGCAGAGATAACCCAAGATAATAGTGGAGGTGTCCCAAGATAGATGCAATATCTTACAGATTTTATGTGTGGGCCTTACACTCTTTGGGATGCCTGTTCTGAGATGCAGCTGCTTCTAGGCTCTGTCTATTGTCAAAAAGGTAGGGGCTACTGTTGCCTGGGGAAGGCTATAGTGATGACCACAGTGTCCCAAGATGGAAGTGGGTTAGGCTTGGGCTCCCAGATGGGGGGCAGCTAACTCAGACCTACCCTGGACCTGGATTCTATGCAAGTTGGTGTGGCTGGATCTGGTCCGGGCCTGGGCTCCCTCAGTAGTCTACTGGTCAGAAGAGGTGGTCCTGTGCTGGAGGCTGGGCTCTGGTAGTTGTCTGCCAGGGGAGGGATGGACCCAGGCCTACTGTGAGCCTGGAGAAACTGGTCTTTTAAGTGATAGGATTGTTCCTTTTTTTTTTTTTTATTATTTTAACCACAAGGACTAGCAAATTTCAGATTTTTGAATTGTGTATGTGTATTAGTCAGATTTTCATTACCATTCAAAATACTTGAGATAAGCTAACTTTACATAAAAGAGGTTTTATCTTAACAGTTGTGAAGGGCAAAAGTCCAAAAGGCCTGCTGCATGCTTTGGGTCTATGGTCGATGGTTTGATGAATGATCTTTTTTGTGTGCATGTGTGTTGCTGGGGATTGTGAATGATCACATTTGATTCAGGAAATGGAAAGAGCAGGAGGATACAGCACAGAAATGGCCTAAGAATACTGAGAAGAGAGATGGCAAGTACCAGGTGTAGACCTGAACCTTGAAACATTCTGTTCCGAAAGAAAATAGAACAATGAGATAGTAATTGGAGCAAGATTTGGCATAAAGAGAACTTTTAAGGTGGGTAATATATAAAAACCAATGTTGAAGGACTTACTTAATAGAATAGATAACCACCAAAAGGGAAAAAAAAATAGTTCTATCATGTAAGTTTGATGGTTTCAGAGAGAGGTGCCCTACCAAGGTTTGAAGGAAGGCAATGAATGCCATATTGTCCATTGACCTAATTTTTTCCCATCGATATATCAGGTCTTTCCCTTCCAATAGTATTACAGTGAGATTTCTCAGCCCTTCAGAAATTGTTGTCAAGTGCATCGATTTTTGCTAACAAAATGAGATGGAGCATTTAATCTTGGGAAGCAGCCACACAAACAGTAAGTTCCAGGAGGATCATTAATAGTGAGGATGGGCTTGAGACATAGAGAAGGTCATTCCTTTCTGTCTAGTGCCATGTAGGGATGGCAGGGGAAAGCTGTCACCTTTGATCTTGGAAAGATCACAGGTTTCAATAAATTGGGGAAGATGGAAACCAAATTGCAGGGAAAAGTTGATAGTGAGTAGGAAGAAACCATCTGTTCAAAGAAATATTGTCGCCATCTGTAGGAGAGATCTGCCATGGTAGAAGTGGGGAAAGTGAAGCTGGTCAATCATCACCAAACAGTTTATGTGGAAGTAGTGGAATCCTTGTTTCTTAATAAAATACATTGTAAAGGCAATTATATCACCACATGAAAACAAAAACAGAGTTTTAGAATTATATTAAAAAAATTCTAAGTGCTTCCTTAGAATCATCATGAATAATGGTGATTTAGGCAGAAGGCAGACAAAGCACAGAGGGATTTGGTGTAACAAAGATGGAGTTGAGGTGTGGGTCCAAAGTTTTGAGTTTTCTTACAAAGATATAATGATCTCATAGGCTTGAGTTTTCTTATCTACAAAGTGAAAGGATTAGATTGAACCTAATTTTTGGAGATCTAATTTAGATCCAAAATGCCATGATTTTATATTACATTTTGAATTTTGAAGATGAGTCCCAAGATACAGAATAAATATGAAGGAGTCACCAGAAGCAAGCATGGAGATCCATGGTGAATTTTATTCACTTTATTATTCATTTATTATTGTCAAAAGGTATGTGGCATGTGGATGAATCAGAACAGGATCCCTTAATTCTTAATGTTTCAGTATACATTAATGTGGAAGTGTGGAAAGAGAAATATTAGAAAGCAAACCCTTTCATTTTCACAACTGAATCACAGCAGTCTTATTTCTAGAAAGATTTCTATAAAAACTGTTTTGTATTTCTCTAGATCTTTTCAGGCAAATAACTCCAGGCCTTTGATTTCTGCACCAACATTTCTTAGGCCTTTGTGAACTGTACAGCATTTTCTTTAACAAGTCCAAGTGTCAGGTATAGGATCTGGGAATGAAACTACATGCACTGATTTTTGTGTAATTCCTGTGGTTGCCTTTTGATTGGTAGCATGTGTGGACTAGCATAAAGGGATTTATATATTTTGAGAGCTAAGAGACATTATCTGATTATTTAATATTCCTTTGATTGATGCTGAAACCAGAAAATGGTAACCTGGTATTTGTCACTATCCAAATCTTACTTCAAGTGCTCAGCATAATCCTTATAATCTTAGCAAAGAGTTACAATAAAGATCAAGCTAACACCTGACAACTGTTCAACATTTCATTTGTTTTTTAAATACAAAGCAAACATTCAGATTGAATTATTGCCTTAATCCACGCGGATCACTTCAGTCATGGATAAACTAGATGAAAGTCAGCAATACTAAATACTGTAGTACTAAAAAGATTTTGCCCTTCTACTATTTAAATGTTATAACTTTTAAACTGCCTACAATTGTTCATGCATAAGCTTTGACAAAGCAGCTGCTCATCTGTGGATCCTTTAGTTGTTCTGTTAAAGGTAACTGGGAAGAAAGTGTCAGACAGAGAATAAGTGCATGTCCTGGAGTCTCTCATTAACTGAAAAGTGAAATTCCCAAGGAGTTATTTTGACGCCAAGATAGTTTGCTAGCAATTATCACAGAACCATCTGCTGTTAGCCCCAAGTAGGTCAATTAATTGTCATGACCCAGAAGGGAGTGTGGAAAGGGAAATATTAGAAAGCAAACCCTTTCATTTTCACATCCGAATCACAGCAGTCTGATTTTTAGAAAGATTTCTGTAAAAACTGTTTTGTATTTCTTTAGATCCTTTCAGGCAAATAACTCTAGGCCTCTGGTTTCTGTACCAACATTTCTTAGGCCTTTGTGAACTGTACAGCACTTTCTTTAACAAGTCCAAGTTGAGTTGTGTTATTTTTTTATAGCATTAACTTTGATTTGTAAAGCAGAACGTAAATCTTAGAACTAGGGAATATGCAGATCACACCCTTTCATCTTTTCCCCACATAATGAAGGTTTTTGGAGTTTCCTCAGAGGAAAAAGCAACATTTAATTTTACTTTGTGGCACTGGTTGTAGAGTTGTGATAAAATGGGTGACAGAAATTAGAGTTGCTCTCTTAGACCCTCTGGTGGCTGACCTCATGGTTAGGGTCACTAGATCTTAAAGTACAGTCAAATAACTTAAGGAACAGAGGCATCATGGTATGTATGAACCACTTTTATGAATATAGTGAGTCGCAAAATGGTATGTAGATTGGTTTTAAGTGTCCAGAAGTGGGTGAAGTATTGTAGGGCTTGAGTATTTCCAGAGTGAATGGCCTGAGTTTATGATGTTCCTGTTATTTTCTGTGTTTATCATAGATGTGTAAACCACATATAATGCACTAATCACAACATTATGAGCATTAATTTTATGTAAAAATTCTGCACAATGATTATAGTTCAGCTTAAATTTTCAGCAAGATCATTTTTACAGCTCTATTGATTTCTTTTCTTGTTTTGTTTGCTGGCACATTGCTCAATTTAGTTTTCTCTCAAAACATAGATTTATAATGGTCAAATTTTAAAAGTTTTAATTTTTTATTACACAACTCATGATGAATTATTGATTAGATTTATGGCCAAAGAAATCATGAATTGATCATGCATATGTTGACTCTTTCAATCGATTAAAAGTACAGTCCACCATAAAGTGGAAATACTCACGTGTTTATGAAGTGCCAGGCTTTCAAGATTCACCCTCTCCTAGTAAACCCAGCCATTCCTGAGCATATGTTTTCCTTTTAATTAACACTTACTAATAATCTGGTTCTCATTTTTTAAAAGCATTTGCAAGATAACTTGGCACAGAAATGGACATATTTTGTTTATTGGCAAGTTGCATCTAGTTTCTTTCCTGTATTGTTGTGTTTCCTTAAACAAATCTGTCAATGTTCATAGAATTAGATACATTTGAGCTGGAAAAATCTTCCTAGATGATCGAGACTTTCCTCTGACTCTTTCCAAATTACTGTTGCCACTTTTTTCCTTGTTTGGCCACAACATTAAGAGTCGAGTATGGGACACCATTTTTCTTTTCCAGTATTCATGTCCATCCAGGATTCCCTGGGTAAGAATTGACTATTTTAAATGTTTGTGTTTTGTTACTCATCACATATTTTTCAGAACTGGATTCTGTTAAAGTTATACCTAGTAATTTTGCTTGTTTTCGATTTCTAGATGTACACAGTCCACCATGGAGACCTGAATATGATGATACTGCTGGGAAGCTCATTAAATTGCACAAAATCATTCTATTGCAGAGTATTAAGTTGCCCAAGTTCCTTTCTGGAGCAGAACGGCTTAGGGATGCATAAAGACCTCGTAGGATTTTGTCACCTATGAGTTTAATCCAAGTTGTAGATCTTACCTCCCCAGTCTGCCATTCTTTCCTTCCTCATTTGTTCTTCTCCAAATCCTATACTAACGCCACATTAAAATTTATTCTATTTCAGCACCTTGAACTCCTGTGTCAAGTTTCTATGGCTTTGCAACTTCTTTTCTCTTTTCCTGAGATAGTCTTCCCTTTCATTATAGTCTTCAATTTCTTGTGTTAATTTACCCTTAGATTTATTCCTTTTTTTTCCTATGTACCCATATTTTTTCTGACTTTTCCCACTGTAGTGTTATATGCATGGCACACATACATATAGAGGCATATATGTGTGTGTGTGTGTGTGTGTGTGTATATATATATATATATATATATATATATATATATATATATTCATTAGTCATAGGTGGTTTCACTTTGTCCAATTTCAGTTACCCTCTGTGAACTATGGCCCCAAAAATATTAATTGGAAAATTCCACAAAAAAAAAATAAGTCAAAAATTGTAAATTGTGTACTGGTCAGAGAAAGGTATTGAAAGTTTTCATTATTCTGCCCAAGACATAAATCATTACTTTTTCAGCGGTATCCATATTGTATAGCACCCACCTGCTAGTTACTTGGTAGCAGTGTCTTGGTTATCAGACTAAGTATCATGGTATTGTAGTTCTTGTGTTCAAGTAAACCTCACTTGGTAGCTCAATACTACATTAGGATGACTGAGTCAATCACTTCACTTCATCTCATCACATAGGCCTCGTTATCATCTCACATCATCACAAGGGGAAGGCTGAGTGTAGCGCAATAAGATTTTGAGAGAGACCACATTCAAGTAACTTTTATTACAGTACATTGTTAAACTATTTTCTTATTAGTTATTACTAACCTCTCTTGTGCCTAGTTTATAAATTAATATTTATCATAGATATGTATGTATAAGGGGAAAACGTTTATGCATGATTTGGTACTATCTGTAGCTTCAACCATCCACTAGGGGACTTGGAACGTCTCTCCTATGGATAAGGAGGACTATTGTATGTATGTATAAACTACTTCATTTCCTCTTTACAAGGTAAATAAGTAATATTAAAATATACTAGCCATGATATTAAGTATTGGTGAACTGTTACCACCAAGTTGTTTACAGTCCCTTTGGAGAAAGTCTTACAAGATTCTTTCTATTAAAAATCAGGCAGTATGTATTTAGAAATGAAATATATTCAGGCCCAGAGGTAGCACAAAAGTAAGAGTAGTCATTTTTACACATGGACAGGGAGAAATGTGTTGCTGACGCTTTGCAAAAATGATGTCATTTGAATCTTCATTCTTCAACAGGAAGAAAGCACATCAGAGGCAAATGAAACCTCTGTAACTTAGTTCTTTCTTAGAACACAATGGCAATGAGCCCATTTTTCTTTTTGCTTTCATGTTGCAGAATGTTACTTGTATATTTCCCTTCTGGATTTATGTAGATCAATCTGACCAGATTACAGTAATTGCCATAAAAGTCGTGTGGATATATGATTTGAGGCATATAGTCATCTCTTTGGAACAACACAGATAAAAACAGGTTAGAGTAAATGATAAGGGATTCACTTGATGGAAAAATACATGTTATAATAGATGAAGCACATCCAATGGGATTTTATGGTAAAAGATAAAACTATCTTTAATTGTTCCTTTGTGCTAATATATGGGGATTTAAGGCTGATTCTTTTTTCTTTTCTGTTGTGCTGGGACTAAACCCAGGGCCTTGTGCATGCTAGGTAAGCACTCAGTAAACTGAGCTATATCCCCACCCCCCTAGGGCTGATATTTTTATGTATGTTTATCAATCCTTTATCATATCAGTGGATCCATTTTTTTTTCTCTTAGATTAATAGCAAACCAGCTATTATTCTAGGAGACTTTGTATGTAAATGAACTCTTAAAATGTAATATCCTCAACTTGTTGAATTCTAGATACAGCTCTGCTAACAACACATATCACCTACAGTTCTACTAAAATAGAACTGGAAAAGAAAAATCAACATGGAACTAGCACTATCTTTGGTTGTTCTTCTTGTGGCATATGTTTTTTTCATTTTTCAAGTGATCATTAATCATTCTCTCACTTCCTAGATTAGAATATCTCTGAGCAGAGACTGCTGCATCTCTGATGTCTATCATAGTGTGTAAATCTTGCAAGGATCAATTATCATGGAGCTGAACTAAAGGTAGGACTCAGTGGAAAGCACACAGATTATGCTCATTGTAGTAGCTGAATGAAATATAAAATTAAGGAAATTAGCACTCGTTCTAGAATTAGAATGATCTGTTCTCTCTCTGAAGAATATCCAGGTCTTAAATCAAGAGGAATTATTTTGTTGTTTTAAAAGAAAAACTAGTTAGACTTATTAGGTAGTATGTTCTGTGGATTAGAATAGTGTTTTCCATATTTTTTTTCTGTGCAAATATTTCTCAGTTGAGTGTAAGCATAAATCAACTAAAAACTGTTATTAAAATTTAGTCTGTTGTTATTAGTTAACATTGCATTATATTATTTTTCTTGAACATTCCAGGAAGTGTCAAGTGAAAGGTTATAACCATCATCATATTTTGAAGAAAAAATATTTGTGGTTTAATACGCTATGCTCTTAAGAACAGACTGTATAGCTAGCTGACTTGGAACAACCCCAAGGGTGCATTTTTTCACAGAGGTGAGAATCTTGTTATGAACCTGTAGGGAAATACTGGTATTGGGTGCCTAAGTTTCTGCTGATTTCTGATATCCTTGTGGTTAAAAAGACAATTCATTTTCACCAAGTATACTCTTTCTTTTTGACCCAATTTCGCTGTTAAAGGAATGGACTTTTGCAATACCTTCTTTGTTGGTTAGCCAACCAGTCTATGCCCTGCATCCATCGTCTGGAAGGCGGCAGGACAAATGGACTTGGAGGAAAGGATGATGTAATATAAGACATCCTTCTAGACTAGAAAAAAAAAAATGTGCCCTTTATACTTTGGCGATGATGAGGAAGAAAAGAGAAAGGAAAGAAAAAGAACAGAAAGGAAAGGAAAAGACACATAGGTAGACATGTTTGAAGGGAAAACTGAGCTCATTGGGGCTTATGTCCTCTTACAACTGAAATTTTGTGAAAAGTCTCATGGACCATTAGTAATGACGGAGATGCCATCACCAAGATGAACTGCATAGAACACCAGGAACAAGTTGGCCACGGCACAGTCACAGCAGGACAACTGGGTTCTCAGAAGTGGTGTGGCATAATCAGGCCTGAGAACTGGGGGTGCCTGAGTTGTCATTTGTAAGAAACATGGAAAGATCCCTGAGCTAAGGGCCACAAGTCTGTCGTAGAACCATAATAGTGAGAGACCCACTGCTGGGTGGATGGTCCTCAGAGTGCGATGCTGCAGACGAAGCTGAGGACTCAGAGGCATCTTGAATTTAAACACTCAGGAAAGGCCACAATCCTTAACTGAGGAAATGAACAAGCAACAATGTCACCAGGGACTTTGGAAAACAGACAAGTGAAAGTGAAAATAAAAAGCTTATTGACTTGGGTTCGTTTTCTCCCTTACTAATAGGGCCTCAGAGTCTCTCTTTATTTGCTTAAATACTAGGTTGTGCAGGGGTTGAGTGCATGTGAATTTAAAGTTCATGTGTGCGTGCAAGGCGCAGGCTATTTGTTTATATGTTTTGGGGAGGGTGGGTGGCACGGACAGCAAGACGAGGCTTTATCTGAAAGAGATGAAGTTCACAGACAATCACTGTTAAAATACTAGAAATGACCTCCACTGTTAATACATAGATTAGTCAGAGTTCTCCAGAGAAACAGAACCAAGAGGACATACAGAGATAGGTAAGATGGATTTATTAAGAAGTGTCTCATATGATGATAGAGGCTGAGAAGTCCCATAATAAAACTGCAAACTGGGGACCCAGAAAATCCAGTGGTATAATTTGGCCTGAGTCTGGTGGCAAATAAACCAATGGTAGCACAAGCTGTCACTCTATGTCTCAGACTAAACGCCTGAGAACCTGGGGAGCAGCTGGTGTAAATCCTGGAGTCTGAAGGCTGAGATCTAAGACCACTGATTTGCAGGGGTAGGAGGTAAATGTTCCAGTTCAGAAGAGAGAAAATTCACCCTGCCTTCACCTCTGTGCCCGTCTGGGTCCTCAATGGTTTGGTTCATACTGCCCACTAGGGAAGAGTAGATATTTTTTGCTCAATCTATGAATTCAAATGCCAATCTCTTTCAGAAATGCCCCCAAAGACACCTCCAGAAGTAATCTTTTAATGGGATTTTTGGTAAACCTTAACTGGGTTAAGATTGAAAATTCACCATGAAAATGAACCAATAAAAGTATTCTTTTCATCTACTCTCCAGTTGGCTGCTGCTGGAATGAAGATTTGGACCTATTAAAAACAAAATAAGAAACAACATTTTATTTGCAAGTATGCATAATTATGCTAAAGTTGGCACCCTGCTACTTTTAGGTTAAATATGCAATTTATTGTGGGGAAGAAGAGTAAGAGTTATATTAAAATGTTAAAATGTGTCCTTTTAAAAAAGTAGAATCCATTATTATTGCCACTTTCATTCAATTTTCTGTCACGGTATTCCATGTTCTCCCTGCATAAATAGTCATTAGTGTCTGCAAAGGAGAAGATGAAGGACGTTCCTCTGTGACAAAGTTTTGTTTTATGCTGGCTGTGCTTTTGTGGATCCAATTTATCTTACCAGCTTTGGTTCTCCTTAAGGATCTATTGTCCTTTGAAGGAGGCAAGTTGAATAAGACAAGGTCCTTTTGCTGAAGAATTTTATACCTTATTAAGGAAAATAAGACAGACACATATATAAGTCTATAAAATCAGGCAGTCAGGCAGGGTGTGACAACTGCCAGGTACAAAGCAAATGAAGTATATGCCTCAGGCAAGGGACACTGAGTCTTACAGAATCTATTTTTACTTAAAGTTACATCCCAACTATTATACCTTGGGAGAAAAAAAAATAATAATAGGAGGAGAAAAAAAGAAATAATAATGGGAGACTTCTAAGGCTAGATGACTTAACAGGTCCTTTAAAAGGAATTAGTAAAACAGCGGTTTTGGTTTCACATTAATAACTATAGAGAATCTAGGCTTCCCCAGATTTTCTACATTTGATCCCATCCTATATAAAATAAATGGGTTTTCTTTTGACCTTTACTTTTATTTTATTCTCTATTCTTTCTATTCCTACTGACCTTCTGAAATAATCCCTTAGTTCTATCCACCACTCAGTGCCTCTGGGTCATCTCTGCACAAGAACAGTGTTTGCAACAGCTTCCCTGGGACAACAGGGTATATAAATGGGCATGTGACTGTGATCCCTGGTAGGTGTATTTTTGATCCAGGGATCCCCATAGTGGGATAATTCTTATTTTGGGTATACTACATGGCTATTTCAAGATTAGGCTCAGTTCTTTCTAGGAGTTGTCAATATACAACATTCTTTTTTTGTGTGTGAGAAAGTGAGTTAATCCCCTTGGGGATGCTGCAGGGATAATATCTGCAGTGTTATAACTAATCTATTTTAAAAGAAGGATGCCTAAAAGATACATTTTACAATTTCTAAAGCATATTATTGTCACAGTTGAAACGCTCAGGGCAAAGGGGCATTTTAAAGAGATTATGCAGTATATTTTGTCAGAACATTTTTTTCCCTGTGATTTCATAGCCTCTCTCTATAGAAAAGAAGAGAAAGATGGGTCTCCTTTTCTCTCCCCTCTTCTCACTTTTGTGGTTCTGAGAGTTCTGAGGAGGGAAAAGAGTTTAAAGATGTTTCAACAATTTCCCAATCAATTGTTACATCTATTTTCCTCCATTTGAAGTGTGTAGTATGTTGTAACTGAACCGACATCTTGGCTCAGTGCCCAGTGGAAATTTCACGAACAGGGGACAGTGTGTCTCGGTACATTGTTTCAAATAACTCTTGTTGACTTCTTTAGGGAGATCAAATAGGCATTCCCATTAGGCCAGAAGGTTATTAGATCTCCACAGGAGATTTCATCCAGGTCCGGCTACATGCCATGAGTATTATTCTGTCAACACAAACGTCATTAGAATCTCCTAAAATTGAATTACTCTTAGCAGCTTTACAGCTGTCTTACAACATTTGACATCTATAAGAAACGCTTCTTGGCACCAATGAGAATTCTTCACTTGGCCGATTTATATCTAAGAAGTGTGGGAAATGAGGTGGAATAACAGTATCACTGTTTCAATGTATAATGTTTACAAATAAGTGTTGAGGTTTTTCTCTCAAATGCTGGGATTGATTTTTCTATGCCACCCACACCCGCCCCCACTGCCTTTATAGCCCTGGCAACTATAAATAAGTTGAAGGAAAATGACTTCTCCACTGTTTCATAGTGCTTTTCTTATCTGACTGCCACAGCTGTCACATATCCAAATGCTCTTATTTAGGATGTCTACGGCTGAAAATATTATTGCTTATGTTCTTCTGTGGCTGAGGAACATTATCATATTATTTTATAAATTTAATTCATTTCTCCTTTTTGCATCAGTATGCTTTAAAGTCCAGTTATCTCTCAAACGTGCTATAATAGATCATTGTCTCTTCTCCTGCCTACCATTCACATTTATCCAAAAGAAAAATTAAATTTAAGATTTTAAGGAATGGATTCGTGTTTCATAACTTACTATATTTTAGTGATCCTGATGTGAACCTGCAAACTGTTGCTGATCCACTTCAGTATTATTAACAAATGCTCCAAGGTCATTGTGCAGGCTTCTGAAATATCAGACAGTAAATATTCTGGATCATCTGTGTTGTTCTGTTTGATTTCTTTAAAATTAGATGTTTCACAGTGAAGCTAATTTCATATGCACAATGAAATGTGGCCTAGGCTAAAACACAATGAAATCCATTTGAAAACTTATTTATTTGAAAAATATGCCGATATTTTCTTTAAAATTTACTATAATTTACTTTTTCCCTTAGTGAATACTATCTATTCCATTCAAGAGCTCTTGAAAGAGTATGTTTTGAAATGAATAAAACAGAGCAATCAAAACTCTCAATAGGACATAGTACCTTAATATTTTACAATATATTTTTCAAAGTCCAGAAGGACCTATACAAATTTCATTAAATGTTTGGGCCAAAAATGTGTAATCACTTTTTTTTTTTTTTTGTAAATGCAAGTATTGGTTACCCAGCATACTTTTTCTCAAGTAAATACAAATCAGTTTAAACAACATTTTATCTTGTAATTCTTAGTATTAGGTAAAGTGTAGTCCAGCCTTATCACAAGATGACTATTAGTGAAGGAATATTTAAAAAAAAGAATGGCAGAATTTCATTTGAAGTGCCCCAATATTTATGCTTCCTAAAAATCCTCCAAAATGATTCATCTGACAAATATATCATCCAATAAATGGTAAATATTGGAGAGGAAGTAAATATTATTAGGCAAAGAAAACACTGAGAGCCCTGGAGAAAAAACACCACAAATCTTATAGTGAGCAAGTATGCTCTGAAGTTATATTCTACAACTCTCCAAAAGTTGAAAAAAAAATCCCCTGGAGTAAAGTAGAAAGAAATTTAAGCCCAGCAATTATTGTGAGGATTTGGTCAAACTGAAGAAACTGAACAGTTAGTTTGGATAAATTTAAGCAAATGCCTCACTTTTTACATAGCAGGGCCTTTCTTTGCCTAAATTCTTTCCCCCCTGTGGATTGTCAGAATAATTTTTTCAGCCCATGGCTTTTCCTTCTTCAGTTCAACTGGATGATTTCCAACAGCTAACATTTTCTGAATATCTTGATGTCATGTTGTGATTGGTTTAGACTGACTTTTTCCTCTCCATTCCAAACAAATATGGAAAACAGCATGCAAATATAATCAAGTGTCTTTCAAAAATATATAATTGCTGATATTACTAGGGAAGCCCATGTTCATATTGCAGGAAGACCTTGAGTTAGTCCTGAAAGGAGAGGAAGGAGTCCAAGGAACAGACGCTGGGTCTCAGGATGAAATATTTCTTTCTTTGGAGCATGAGGTTTACAGAGGTGTGGAATAAAAGGTTGGGAGAACCAAATTCAGCCAGATTTCATACTAAAGGTAACAAAACTACTGGAAGAAAAGCTATGAAAAGAAAATTTAAAGAGATTGTTTTTTTATGATAAATTATTATAAAAGATACCAATGATAGAATAGATTGAAAATACTGGAGCAATTCAAGCCCTGTCCAAATCTAGAGGCAGGGATGAATCTAAAAGACTTTGAAAAGCAAAAGCCATAATATACCATTGTTGCTACTTGGAGGAGCACAATATAATGTGCCATACTTACAAGCCTATAGGAATATTAATATTTACATCAGAATGACTTGAGAGCAAACTTTTCTACTCATTCTTAAGCATGAATAGGCTAGGATTTTAAAAGGCAAGGGGAATCTTAAAATTATCTCAGTTGTTGTAATAACAATAATTGTTTTGCTGAAGAAATGAGTTGCAAATAAATAGAAAACAGATAAAAGTATACAATAAAAAAATCCACACCCTTTAATATTAAATTAAGTAGAAAGTTCTAAATGAAATTATGATTTTAAGAGAGAAGTTTTCTAGCCCTTTTCACTGGAAAATCCCAGAAGCAGTAATGTTCTTGGTAGGAATCAATAGTCCTCAGACCCAGATTTTGTTTTTTATTATCATTCCACACTTGAAGAACCAGGATCTCTTAGGAAATGGCTGATTCTACATGATGAAGCAAGAAGATAGAAGTGGAGGAGAGAACAGCTGAGTCTTATAGGAAATAGTCAAGGACTCCTGGAATGTTATTAAAAAAGACACAGAAACCAGCCTGCGGGACTCCCTTAGTCCAAATTGGGATAATTCAAGCATGGATAACAAGAACTAAATCTCATTACAATCCATTCAAAAATACATATCATTAAATCAATAATAAATATTAAGAAAAGACAAAGAAAACCAAACTCATTTGACAACATTGGAGATGAATAATAATAACATATCCTTAGTTTAAAATTGGTAACTATAAGATGAGAATTAAATATTTGAATATTTGATGTTTTAAAAAACAACAACTATAGTTTCAAAGTTAAAAATAATGACCCTAATTGATAGACAGTTTTTATTTACAAGAAGACAAATTAATAAGTAGAATAGTTTGTTAATCCCAATGAAACATCTAAAGGAAGAAACTCTGATAGATGCTAGCTTTTTTTTTTTTTTTTTTTTTGGTAAAATGTTGAGAGAATATTCACATAATGCTAATTCCTTCATAAATTACGTGGTACTTGTAAAGGAGGAAACATAAATTTGAAGTGGGAAGGTCTTATTTACAAAATTAATCTAGAAGTGCCATTTCAGTAGTGACAGAAGCCAGTCTGTTAATACAATCTACTTAATAGCAATTTATATTATGACAAATGCTTGCCAAAAATATTTAATCTATATCTAATAATGATCTTAGGTTTAGCCTTTGTTTTATAGAAAGTACAGAAGATATGGAAACAAAAATCATTTTATGAAAATAAATCAGTCAAATACAGAATCTAGGACATTCTATACAATATCTGGTCTGATGTATTTTAAAAATTTAGCTTAAGAAGAAAAAAAAGGTGGAAGCTGTACTTGACTTAAAAATCCTCAAAGACATAACAAAAAAAAAGTTAATTGAATGTCTTTTGATTGAATCCTCATCCAGGAAAAGGATTTATAACATATATTTAGGAAAATGTGAATTTGGATGGGGTATCTGTTCAGATTAGGAAATTATTGCCAAATTTGTTATGTAGGTATGATAATGCTATTGTTAATCATATGGGAGTGTGTTTCTTTTAATACTGAAGAATTTGGGGGGGAAATATAGTGATATCTAAATTATTTTAAATAATTTATCTAAAAATTAGGCATAAATAGTGATATTGATATACATTATGGAATATAGACCTACCTAACATAAAAAGCAAAATAGTAACAATTATTGAATCCGTTGAATTGTTGAATCCCAGCAATCAATTGTGAATATATAGGTCATTTTTTACTATACTTTTTATTTATATATCTTTGAAAAAATTATTATAACAAAATAGTTTATTTTAAAGAAATCTATATTCATAAAACCCCAGCAAGCACTCACGTGACAATAAGAAATACATTAGCTTTTTTTCCTTCAAAAGTAGTCTGCTTCTGTGAATGAAGTTCAAAGAAATCAAAACAAATTGGGAAAATCAATATTCTAAGGAGAACTCCATCATGATAAACACCAAAATAGATAGCTGTTAAAAAAAGAAAAAGTCTATAATTGCTTCAATGGTGTCTTTAGGAGTTTAAGCTATTTAGCCTCTGAAGGATACTTGACTCTGGAAATTCTCTGGATGTGGTTTAAAAGTGACATCCCTCAAATTGGAACTGCAACCCTTTCCCTGAACGTGCTGGGATCTGGTTCTGCTTGTCCAGAGTTCTAGACCAGTGCACACTCAGGATACTCCCTCTCAGACTACATATTCCTGGGCAAAAGTAAAAGCACAGACTGTCTTGGAACTTACTTCTGCTTCCCAGTTAGCTGGGAAGAGCTTCTAAAGTTCTCACATTCCAGGTCCTATCACACATCCCTGGCAGGCCAGGCTATCCCAATAGGGGCATTAGCTCAATAACACTTGGGTACTTTGTGAACGCCTCTCACTGGTGAAACAACGCCTGTCCATAAACTTGTACCTTGAGTTCAGAGTTATAAATTGTGCTTTCAACAGCCTTTGTTTAACCATTCCAGTCTCATGACCAATTCTCTACTTCAATTCGTTGAATATGAATTTCAATAAGAGTCAATTATTTCACAGGGAAAACAATTTTTACTAAGCAGGAAATTCTTTTCATCTTACTAAAGCTGGAACATAATAGTTCAGACATTTCCATTCTCCAAAGCATAAAACATCTTGTACATGGACATTACCCTAACTATTAAATAAAAATGCTCTCCGCAGGTAGAATGTGATAATACTTAGGAAACTCATTAAGTCAGAAAGTATTCACTGAGCCCAGGCAGGCTGAAAAGTATAGTGTTGGTCATTAAAGGAAACTGTCAACAGGAGACTAACTGCATGTCCTTAGGGAGTTACAAATATTTATGAAAGAAATGGTAATAACCTAAGACACGCTATTCTTGAATTCAGTTATAAAATATTTATTTTTTTTCCTCATAGATTTTATGTTTGGTTTTCTCCAAAATCTAAATTTTTAAAGTTAAATCAATGAGTGTATTTATAATAACGTATGTTTATACTCTCTGAAATCTTGTATTCTAAATACCATGAATGAAATCTTATCAAGTATATTTAGTCACTAAATAAATTATGAATAAACCATTAGAGCTTCTTGCATGTGAATGTTAGCTTTAAAAAGTAAATTTGTGTTTCTTTTAAATCAAAACAGTTGAATTAAGGTTGTTGTTTCAGAAATTAGGTTGCCTAGTCACTACATGTTATTTTGAAATTGCATTTCGACCTACTTATTCATGGTTCTAAATCCATGGTGGATAACACTAGATTGAAAATATTTGAAAGAACATTCCAGAAAGTTTCTAAAGCAAACTGGAATTTGTCATTTGCTGGACATGAGGAGAAATTTATATGAATTAAGTGGTGTGTATGCACACCCTGCTATTGCCTCCTGCCATAGGGCAGATCTTCAGTCTCTCTCCAGCCCCTTTTTGATTCTTTTTGTGGACCACCTAGCTAGGCCTACAATGATTGCTTTTTGTTATGGTTTAGATATGAGGTGTCCCTCAAAAGCTTGTGTGCGAGATAATGCAAAAAAGTTTAGAGGTGGAATGATTGGGTTAGGAGAGCTTTAATCTAATCTACACATTAATCCTGATAGGGATTAACTAGGTGGTAATTATAAATAGGTAGGGTGTGGCCTGAAGAGATGGGTCACTGGGGATGTGCCTTTGAGGTACAAATTTTGTTCCAGGAAAGTGGAGCTGTCTTTCTGTGCTTCCTGGTGTGATGTCCTGAGCCGCTTAACTTCTCCACACCTTTCCACCTTGATGTTCTGCCTCATCTAGGGCCCAGGGCAATGAAGTCAGCCATCTATGGACTAAGACCTCTGAAACCATTAGTGCCAAATAAACTTTTCCTCCTCTAAAATTTTTCTTGTCAGGTCTTTTGGTCACAGTTACAAAAAAGCTGACTAAAACACATCTTTCTGAACATTTACAAACTTTTTAGATAATTATTCTCTCAATAATAACAATTTATATAGCATTATACTTTATTATAATTATAAATAATCTAGATATGATTTAAAGTACAGAATATGGAAGGATATGCATAGGTTTTATGCAAAAATACAAGGCTATTTTTTTTTTTTATCAGTGACTTGACATTGAAGGATTTTGCATCCACAAGGGATCCTGAAGCCAATTTCCCTTGGGTATTGAGGGACAACTGCACTACTTGAGCATTGTTTAGGAACTCAGTGGGACAGGCTTAAGAATCCCCATCTCAAATTATCGAGGATGAGACATGAGAGTAAGTGTGGACTGGCCTTCAGCACAGTAGTAAAAGAGTGGACTGTGTTAAAGAACTTGATCTCCATATAAGTTGGTGAAAGCATTTTAAAAGAGGATGGACATAATTATATGGTTTTATTTATAATTTATTAAACTAGTATAACAAAACACTACAGACTGAGTAGCTGGCTTAAAACAACATATTTATACCTTATAGTTGTAGATTTTGGGAAGCCCAAGATCAAGACACTTAAAAGGTTCATTGAAAGAATTTTTGCCCAAATACTTGGTGCCTACTCACTCTTTAGCTATCTGCTAAGTTACCCTTTCCTGATTTACTGATGGCCTGTTGTGTAGGTACTGCTTTCTCCTTGTATGCCTCATTTTGCACTTGAGGAAAGTGATATTAGAGCATTCCCAAGAACTTCAATCAGAGGCACTTCTAGGGGTCTAAGAAAGCTCTTCATGTCAGTAACACACTTTCCTTCCTGAATCTTATTCTCCTGTGTTTTATTTGTCAGTTCCCATATTAATACATCTAGCTTCCATTTTATCTTATAAAGTTTAAATTTCAAACAACCTTTGCAATATGTAATCTCTCAACTACTCAAGCTATTACAGTAAGCTCAGTGGCTTTGAGAGCTCAGCTGCAAATCCTCTAAAGACTTTTCTAATTTTTTTTTTTTTTTCTGGCAGGTGGCACACGTTTTGTCATAAAACTTTTAAAGAAACTTTCCATTTCTAAAACATATCAAGTATCTTTAATTCTTTTAGTGAAGACACTGTAAAAATTGTTTTGATTAAGAATTTTCCTCTCAATTTTAGATGAGAATCAATGTAGTGAACATAATTTTACATGTTAAAACTTTGTTTTGATGTTATTTGTTTTGTTAATTATTTATCTATGAATGTAGTATCTATCTCCCAGAATTTATTGTAATTTTGAAGTTGATTTGTCTTTGTCACCATGGTTGCTAACCTCATTTCAGGTGCATCCTCAATTAAAATGTAAAAAATTTTCTTTCTTTTTTTTTTTCCCCCTCAAAGGTTATATGATTCACATGAATCAGTAATGTTCCTTTGGGAAATTTTCAAAGGAAACCTCATAATGTGGGGATTGGGGGCATAAAGTGAATACATTTTAAAGGAATAGTTTTATTTTGGAAAAAAAAATATGCATCAGAAAGGATGTTACATAAGACATTGCAGAGACAGGAACTGATGAGAACACTTTTAAGTCTCCATGGCAAGACAAAAGCACTTGTACCATCTGCAGCATAAGTCCTACATCCTTAACGGGAGTTTCTTCCATGGATTCTTGGAGCAGCTGCTCATAGTAATTGTGACTGAATGAGGGGCACCTTCTGCTTCTGGTGAAGGAATTAATACTGACCTACGGATCAGGCTCTCTGGAGTTGTGTTTTTTTTTCAAAAGGTTTTTATCGCTAACCCCCATCCTCCACCATAATAGAATGAGGAATTTTAAATTTAGTTGAAAGATGCAATTAATGATAAGGAGGTCTACTTATTGTCAGGTTCAAAATTCCTAAAGTATCTAGTGAAAACCTAGTGAGAAACGCAATTATCCTTGATTATACATATAATTAAAAGTTACTTGAAAGTATCTCATAGGAAAAAGAATGAGAAATGGAAGGGAAGAAGAGAGAGAGAGAGAAGTTTTCTTTTAATCCCTGAATGTTATGGAAACTAATGATATGATTAAAATCGAACTTGAAAATCTACATGGTCTTTTTATTTGAGATAAAAGGAAAACTTCAGTGCCTATTAGATAAACCTATCTAAATAAAAGAATTCAATGAAAGTATATAAGGTGAATGTTCTGTACTAATTGAGTAATATACATATATATACACACACATATAATTCATGTAAATATGTGTGAGTATATATATATGTATATATATACATTATATATATATATATATGAAACACATACACATATGAATCTAAGCTAATGATATTGAGTTAGTGATTTAAGGAAAAACTGATAATTTTAACAAGATCATGTGAAGGAATTACTGAATCAAATTTCATATAATTATATTAAAAAAGCAAATACTCAGTGATTTATAGGCATTTATGGAGTAAATAATTTCTTTACTGTACAAGAATGTTTGCTTTTTATAACACAAGATTTCATAAATTACAGTAATATTTCATACTTTTGTGAATATTTATAGGATTTTCTTATAATTTGATAGCTTTAATCATTACAAAATCCCCTAAAACCCCCAAATTATATCAATGATTTCTAAATAATAGCAGAACCTATTTTTCTTAGTGTGTATTAACTATTATTTTATTCATGAAGTTGACTGTTAATCTGGTTCCTTATCTGTTCTTTTCTAATTTATAATTAAATCTTTGGCTCTTCCTTTAGGGCACACAGTCATAAAGTAAAATTCCCCTAAAATAAAAAGAAGGACTTCTAGAAGATCTTTGTCTGTTGCTGGCTCTAATATATTTAATCATACAACTCTAGACTGTGGCAAAATCTAAAACATTATCATGCCACTTAACATATTAGGTACTTCATGTTAAAAAAGTCTAGAAAGTTCTTTTGATGCAACAGATTCTGCTGTTATAGCAATAAACTAATCAAAAGTAACTTTTTAAAAAGTCATCAGGTATATTTTTGTCTCATTTTTATATTTTTCTTATTATGAGTTATAGATATTCTAAGGAATAAAACTATTGTTTAACATATACATGCTACCACACATTTCTAAGTCACTTTTTATTAAATATCTGTCATGTAGGCCCTATGTTAACCATTTTGCACTCAATTCTATTTAAGTCTTGCAAGAATCAAGTAATTTGGGAATTGTCAGGTCTATATTACAAACAAAGTTGAGAGGCATTTCAACTACCTGAATCTCCACAAAACCATTAGTGATTACAGAATCAAATTTTAACCTATGACAGTTTAACTTCAAAAATTGTATTCTTCCAAATACAATAGTTAATAAAAATGACACAAACAACTGGCAAAGAAGAAAGATACTGAAATAATTATTCCACTTATTTAATTAAAATAATTCACATAAAGTGCCCAATATGGTACAAAACATAATTATGTAGTACAAACAAAAAATGGTCACAAATTTTACTTAAACAGTTAGAAAACCTGGGATTTACGGCTTCATTAATCTGTATTACACTTAATTTGTTATAAAAGCACACCCACAATCTCAATTATTTAACAAAATAAAAGCTTGGTTCTTGCATAATCCAGTAATCATCAACAGAGTCAAGATGAAAGGGAGGCTCTGATGTCCATACAGTTACCTGTGGACTTAGGTTCCCTCCCTCCATGGGGTGAATCTGAAATCTCGGGAATTTTTCCTTGGAAGAGTCCATCTTTTCCTAGAAGATAAAGAATCACAGGGGTCTGGCCTGGGAATAGCATATATCACGTCCACATACTTTACATTGGCCCAAATTCAGTCATGTGGCCTGACCCTGACTGTAAGTGAAGCTGGGAAAAAGGCCTTATGTGAACATATAGCTTTATCTCTGTCTCAGCAAGCAAAACACATCATCATCAAAATGAGTGGGTCTGGAGTTTGGCAGTGGAGTTGAAATCCCAGAGAATGGGGATAACTATTAGAAATCAGAAGAAAATTCCTCCTTTTGAGAATAACTTAGTTTTAGTTCCAAAATTATACAGTCAGCTACTAAAGAGTCTCCATTCATTTTAATGTTCCAAATATGTCTTACTAGTTAGTCTTCCTTTGCCATGCCAGGGTAAGCGAAGACTGAGTATTTTAAATACAATGGTGATTTTGTAGCAATTTTAATAAAACTGGAGTGTTTCATAAATTTCCAAATTATGACATCATTTGAAGGCACTATTAACTCGTACTTTATTAAATGTGAGGATTATGAAATTAGAGCTCATTTTTAGGAATAAAGAACCAATTTTCCTAAAATTGTAAATTGTGTCACTCTTGAAAGGAAGAAAAAGACTAATGATACTATCTAATGCCCAAATATAGTAGAAGCAACAGTTGAAAAATTGTCTTCCTCCAACTTTGCCAATGTATATGATTCCCGAGATATATTACCCTGCCCTATTAAGTGTCCTTGGCCTACCTTCAAGTGGAGACTGCCAATTCCCTCAGAAATAGCCAGAAACCTGTGGCAACTTTACTACAAATGGTCTGCTTTTCTTTTCCTCCAATGGAAATTTTATCCCTTTTTTTTTTTCCACTTGGGGAGAATTTTGTTCCAAGAGTGTGGCTTATTTGACAGTTCTACAGTTGCACTCAACTACTAAGCTCTCAGTAAAGGACCTTAGAAGGGAATTTATCATTTTAGAACTGCTCACATTTTTTAATTTAAATTCTAAATTTCATTGATCCATGTATTCTTTCACACCAGAATATTTGTGACTTACCTTCCTATGATGGGCACAGGAAAATGACTTGACCAGATCCTGGCTTTCAATTTATCTGTTTTTTTTTTTTTTTTTTTTTTTTTTGTGGGAAAAGACAAATAAATAATCAGATAAATAAAATAAAATCCAGAGTGCAAAAAAATGTTGTAAACAACACAAATGGCACTTATAGGACTTAATGTAATGAAATTGGGTCTTTAAAATAGAGAAAAATCCTAAGAAGATATTTTAACATACCTGTAGAGAGTCCTCTGTAGAGGTGATGTTTAACTTGAGACTCAAAAGGTTAGTAAGATTCTGTAACATGAAAAGACAAGAAAAGAGAAAATTTGAAGACTCCTGAATGTAAATTTGATGTGTGATTGGGACAATGAGCCAGATGCTGGCATATGGGTAACTGGAAGGAAAGCCAAGGCCAGGTTGTACCCAAGGGCCCCTCCACCACGAAAAGCTACTGAAGGATGTTAAATTGCAATGTCTTGCTCCTATGATAAAACTTATGCTTTTAAAGGATCTTTTTATTTCCTCAATGGGAAAATAGATTGAAAAGAGTAAAAGTAGAAATAGGGAAAGTGATGAGTGAATGATCCAAGTGAAGGAAGACTATGGAGGTGGAGGAAAAGAAATGTGAGATTCCTAGAGCAGCACCACAGAGAACAGATGAGAGGATGAGAGGGATGGTTGGGTGGAAGGCAGGAAAGAGTAATGTTATGGTTCAGATACAAGGTGTTCCCCAAAAGCTTGTGTGTGAGACAATGCAAAAATTTTCAGTGATGAAATGATTAGATTCTAAGAGGTGTGCCTAATCAGTGGTTATTCGGCTGTTATGGATTGACTGGGTGGTAATTGTAATTATGTAGAGTGTGGCTGAAGGAGGTAAGTCATCTCTGGTTATATTTTGTTCTTGGTCAGCAAAGCTCTTCTGTCTGGTTTCTGGTTGCCATGGTTTTTTTAGCTGTTTTCCTTCACCACCTCCTTCCGCCATGATGTTCTGCCTCATTTCTGGCCCAGAGCTATGGAGTCAACTGATTGTGGACTGAACTTCTGAAACTGTGATCTAAAAGGAACTTTTCTACTTCTACGTTGTTCTTGTTGGGTATTTTGGTCAGTGATGAAAAGCTGACTAGAGCTATGATACTCAGGTTCTTATCTAGGAACTAAGTGAATGATGATAGCATGTGCTGAAATAAGTTACATCAGGAAAATGTTTGGGAGAATTAAATGATGTAATTGGAGTATGTTGGGATATCTTGAGCTATTTGAAATGCCTATGAACTATTTAATGTGGATTTCAAAGAGGCATTTGGATATAAGTCTGGATTTAGGAGGAAAGTTTGGGTTAAAGATAAAAATAACATTTATCAGATTATAGATAGTATCTACATTCAAGGGGAAGCATCAGATTCACTGTTAAACCATATTTTTTAGTAAGAAAAAAGTGTTCAGAGGCTAGCTGTGAAACATTTAATTTATAAAAGATAAGTGGAGGGTGATGTTCATGTATATGAACATATAATATATAATATAATCAAGTGGGAATTAGAGGTGACTGAAAAAAATTGCATTAAAATTAACCAAATTTTCTCTTTTCTAGCAACTGACTTAATTGTGGATCCTTGAGGATACAGAGATATGTTCATTTCTACGCACCAAATATTAGAATTGGGTCTTTTAATGCAAAAATCATATTTCTGATGCCATTTTAACATTGGTAACAGACTTCCCAGCTAATGTATCTTATAATGTCCATATGTATTAAGATTTCCATAAAAACCATTACCATTTTTATTTATTTTGTCTAGATGTAAAACAGACAGCATGTCACATTTCACATATTGCTAGAATTTCAGCAGCCTAATGTATACAGATTTGTGAATTTCAAATGATTTGAAGTTCATGAATATTTTGAGTTTGTTTTGTTTTGTCTTGTTCAAAACCTGGATATCATGTTTTTCCAGTATAACATATTTCTTGAGAGGAAAGAATGTTTAGATTTCTAGCTAGATGTAAAATTGTCAGACAGAATAGAAGTTAAGCATACAGAGAAACAAAGGTAATATGTCTTAGAAAATATTAGAAAAATCCTTAATAGACTAGGCAAATGCACTCCAATTGCTTTATTTTTAATCAAAACTATAAAGAAAGAGTGATTACCTTTGGGGAAAATTAATGAATATTGTGTATTTAGACATAAAGTAATTGCTCCATTTTTAAAGTATAGATCAAAGATTTTAAAATCAGTAATACAATAGTAATATGATACAGAGATAAATGGAATACAGATATTTTTATTTATTTGATGAATTTTGTCTCCTATGCCCTTATAATGATCTGATTTTTCACACCTGCAAGTTGGTGGATCAGAAAGTCATCTTACCCTTAAATGCCAAATATTATTTTCAAACCCTTGAGTTTTCCTAATAATTCAATCCATTTTGTATGCTTCTGACATGCCTCTTAGGACACTGATTTGCTTAAATCCCATTCTTAAAGCATATTGATTAGAATTTGTATGTATTAGTTTGGCGCTCAAAGCCTCTTAGTCTTACTGAGTAAAGTTAAATTGTCTTGCTTCTGTGATATGATTTATATTTTTACAAGACTAAGTTTTTTACCCTTTCCAATGCAATATCTATATTATATAGTATGGCTAATCTATTTATATGAGTTTTATTTTCTTCCTCTATATAATGTGTATTTGTTGGGTTCTCCAGAGAAATAAAGCCAATAGTATGTACATAATTATAAGGCATTTATTAGATTGCCTCACATGATCACAATGACTGTCTCAAACTGGAGAGTCAAGAGAGCCAGTAGGTTCTCAGCCCAAGAAGCCAGAAGACTCAGAATGAGAGGAACCAATGAAGCAGCCCCTGTCCAAAGTTAAAGAGTAAAACGCCTTGGAGAGCTGCTGTACAGGTCTGTGTTTAAGAGCTAAAGATCCTGGAGTCTGACTTCCAAAGAAAATACACAAACTCAAGAAAAGAGACCAAAAGCTATAAAGTGAGTTTCCCATTTCTTCTTTCTCCTTGCATCTGGGCTCCAGCCTGTTGAATCATGCCTACCTCCCACTCTGTGTTCCACTCTCTTTATAAACTCCACACCAGTCTTCTCTGAAAATACCCTCACAGGCAAACTCAGCAGTAAAAACTTTACCCATTTTCCAGGCATTTCCCTGATCCAATCAAGCTGATGCTCCAAATTAACCATCATATCATACAATTTCTATCTTGATATATTTCTTGTGTTTCTACCTCTGCATTGTGACCATCATATTGAGTCATCTGATTAGTGACAGATACCCTTTATTATACAAGGAAAAGGCAAAATTGGGTTATTGTATCTTTTTCTCCTATATAATACCCATATATTATAAGGGCCATCTTACAAACAGTTTTCAATAAATTAGGGTGGGTTATCAATAAATGTTTCTTGGTTAATTAGATGATTATCATTCAGAATATTTTTGATACGAAGAGTGAAGAAAAAATGATCCAAGAGGTTTATGAGATTAGATTCAAAACTGTATGTTTCTATCTTCAAAGTTATGTCTTCTATACTATATACCGCTAACTCCCACAGAATAGTGTCAGTATTCATCTACTAGATTCCATTTATTTTTTTCTCTATTTTTCTAAATAGAAACCTGGTTATTTCTCCCTGATGTTTTACAAACAGAGAAATGTCTAATCTGTATGGTATGGATAAAGAGAATCTCTTTAGAGGATTTAGGAAATCAGTAAGCATAATGAGAAGATATTATGTTCTCTCCATTTTTTCATATGTTTGTGAAAACATATATATGCCATAGATATAATAGTATAGTTTATGTATTTTAGACTAGGTAAAAAGGAAGTACACAAAACCAAGTGAAAGACTACGTAGTGGATGCTGTGGTGTGCTATGGAGGTCCCCCCTATAGCAATGGCGAAAGCTCATTATCTACACTGCTGTTGGGACTGCTGGGATGCTGACTTCTCATAGCAGAGTCCTTATGTGGAAATTGCCTTTGGCATTAAGAAGCCACTTGATCAAAGTTATGTGTCCTTCCTGGGCAAGCCCTGCATCCACTGGTGTTCAGTATGGCGATACAAAGCCCTGACCCCTTGTCTCAATTAGAAAAAACTCGAGGGAATCTCTACTCCTGAGCACCCTCGGCATCAGTTAAGGTATGCATGGCAACCACATCAAAGTTTGATTTTGTCCTCCAGTTGATCTTCTTCCACTCTTTCATTTGTGTCACTCTTAAGACCAATACCCTATATAGCTCCAGCACACAAACTTCCAATTGAGGAGACTCCCGGGAACTAACCTACGACAGCCCATACTCATAATAAACATTAATAATAGCTTGTTCTCAGGCCAGTTTCTACATAGTAGAGATATTTCTATGTGAAGTATTTGGAACTTTTCGGAGTTCAGGGGGTTTTGGGTACCTAAATAAATCACAGCATTTTATGTATGCATATAGTGTTTCTTTTAAAAGATATTTGTGTTTCTTGTTCCTTTGTAGATATGATATTTAAATAAGAAAATTTGGGTTTTGAATTTGGACCTTATACTTTTTAGCCTTTTAATTTTCAGTGTCTCAGTTTCTACACACTAAAAAGTCAATGAAATGCATCTATCCTGTGGCTAGATTAGACAGACATTATAATAAATTTTGAAAAATTCTTATGTTTATACAATTAAAATAATCACTAGATTTTTCCCAATCATCCTTGTCTCCTCTGTGATTTTTCTTCAATTTAAATTTTTATAAATGACTTAAAAGTACATATCTTTAAAGTCCCAGAAGAATTTAGACGTTGTTTATTCTAATTTGCTTTTTCCCACAGACAGTGGAATTATGTTGAGGATTTTGCCTTTTGATTTAAAGATAGCCCATCAAAATGATCTTACATAGAACTGTACTGAATATTGTCTCTAAAAAGAGCATTCAAGACTCCCTTAATTTGAAATAGAAGTAGCACTAAATATAGACTTAATGAAGCAATTCAACAGCTCACTAATGGTCTTTTTACCTTTGTCTCAAATTAGTTAATGTGGTGTGTGTGTGTGTGTGTGTGTGTGTGTGTGTACGCATACATGTGCACACATTTTTTAAATAATGGAATTTTCAGATTACCATAAAAAACACTCCACATAAGAAAATAATTCACATTTGACACATTGGAGAGAGCATTGCAGGGCTGGTTGATCAAAGTTAGGTGTCCTTCCTGGACAAGCCTGATTTCTCCAATCCCATACAATATTTGACATTTATGAAGAGAGTTTGAAATTTTAGTAGAGCTATAAATAAGGACAATAAGCTGGAAAGAAGTATACATAATAAAAAAAGAGAAAAATAACACATATCCATATATATATGGGGGGTAAAGGGGCACTAAATGTTAAGGGGGCACCAATGCCAAGTAGAACTCAGAATACATTGAGAGAAAAATACCATTGGGCCTACAGATCTCTAATCCCAGGAGGAAAAGGGTGCTTTTGGATTGTTCTAGCAAGGCCCTTCCATTAATTATCATTCAGGCATGTTTCAGGGGAAAAGTATCTATCTCCTACCGGGCTCCTCTTGTTTCCCCAAGTGCTGCTCCAAGGGTAAGTTCATTGCATGGAAAATCTCCAGGGAGTGCCATCCACGCCATAGTGTATTCATATTTGAATGATACCAATGCGATTACAGCCTGAACAGCTCTAGGTGGACCTTGGAAAGGCCTTACAGAGAAAATACTTATTTCAACTTTCATTCTTTTTATTTTCTGATTATCTATTTCTTGCTTATTTTTGAGAAGCAGGTATTTAAAATTTAGACTATTCTTTTCCATGACAATACAAAGCCTACACCATTTGTTCATGACTTGTGAACTAGGAAAGTGTAGATGCTACTGGGCAATGCCTGACATTTTGTTTTTAAATATGGTCAAGAAAATAACCATACATTAGCTTCTGTGTCCCTTCACAGGCAGCACAGTCCTTCCTCTGTCCCGAAACAGTATATATAGGGATTTTGAGAATATTCAATATTTTATCTCAAGAAGTGAGTGATTTGAGTGTAAGTGGTTGTTTCTCCTTCAGAAATAATAGCAAGCACAGATACAGCTAAAGAAAGGCAGCATAGAGCTTTCACTTTCCTTGGGATCCAATCTTGCCTGAAAGCTGTTTAGCAAGAGGCTGGATACTGTGTGAGGAAATATCTGTCATGGCTCACATTCCAATCTAATGGCCTGAAGAAGCATTGCTCTATCTTAGTCTACTGGGGTTGCTATAACAAAACAGACTGAGCAGTTCATAAACAACAGATATCTATTTTTCATAGTTCTAGAAGGTGGAAGTCCAAGATGGAGGCACTAGCAGATTCTGTATCCAAAAAGGCCCATTCTGTAGTTCATACAAGGTAACTTCTCCTCGTGTCCTCCTATGGTGTTAGGGCCAGAGGCAGCAATCTGGGACCACTTTTATTAGGACACTAATTCTATTCTTGAAGTTTCAGCCTTCATGATTTAATCCATTCCCAGAGGCGTTACCTCCTCACACCACCATTTGTGATCAGGTTTTAAGATTCAAATTGGCTGTGGGTGTCGGGGGCAGACACAAACATTCAGACCATAGCAGCTACAGTATAGCAGTCAGGAAAACGGAAGAAAATCATTATTGATATGGAGGAAGAAATTATCAGTAAATCTGATCATTGATTTCAGATTCTAGAGGTGATGAGATGGAAACAATTATAAAGATTACAGAAAACACAGTGACAAGGCTTACAAGAAAAGAAAAACAAAAAGAAGAAGATGACTTTCCTGTTTAATGCTAGAAGATTAAATCCGGAACATCAGCCCATTGACATTTCTGTCGTGGTGTGAGGAAGAGGGCAGAGATTCAAGTTCGTGCTAAGCTCTCCAGTGTATCTCCACTCCACTGGACTCTGAGATCAGATAATTATATTCCTTCTTTTCTTTCAAATTTATCTTTTATCACAAAGCTATATGACCTTTCCTGTCAGTGCAACCAACAAAGATAGCTGGGTAGTGAGTGACCAGACACTGCAGGCCTTCCCAATCCAAGGAAATTATATATTTCAACCACTCACACTGATTTTTTTTTTAATGCCAAGCTCTGCAGCTTGGCTGTCAGAGCAGTGAAGTGAAAATAAAATTAGAGGCCAAATGCCTAAACCCTCAAGAAATGCCATAGACGAGAAGAAACAAGTACAAGGTTTTCCTTATTGTTTTTTTTTTAATGTTTAAATATATGGATTTTTGTTATCAGTGCACTGGAAATGGAATCAGTGACCCATCAGACCAAATGCTCATGTTCAAGAAATACCTTGAACTTTAAATAAACTCCGCATTCTTTTCTTTTGGATTAATTTACTTGTAGATGTGTGACATTGCTTGGGAATATATATTCAGCTAAAAAAAATATAGACAAGGGCAGGGCTGAACCTCATTTTCTGAGTATTCAGACTTTATTGAACAGATATCATAGCTTTCAAAAGAAACATGAACTTCTCTTTTTTTTATTCACTTCAGGGACAGAGAGATTGAATTGAAGGCAGAATTCAGAGTTTCCTCCAGTGACCAAAAAATAGCATTTTAAGATCTTGTAATGTTTTGTTTTTGCTGCATGTTTTGATTTTTTTTTTCTTTTCCTTTTCCTTGGCAGGCTTGTGAATTTCTAAGTAGCTAAGTCCTGCTGTTCCTTATTCCTGCACTATGAGCAGTAATGATGCATTAACTAGCTGAGCAGCTGTAGGGAATTTACATCACCTCTCTGGGACTTAGTTTTGTCTCTATAAACAGAGAGTTGGACTAAATAATTTCCTGTTGCAGTGTTTGGTCGTCACTTTTCTAGGTTTATGTGGTTTAGTGTTTGGATGTCCCCTTGTGGGGAGGTGGAATCTCTTAGTATAGTTCAGAATACTAGTGCATCAGCTAGGTAATGGGTTGTAGCCAAAGACAGAATTCACATCAGTTGGAGACAGAGACTATGCCTGGTGATTGTGTTGACATTCCTGAAGATATGGCACCTCTTTCCCTCTCTCCTACCCAATAGCAGTTTCCTATTTTTAGTTTAGCATTGTATAGATTTAATTACACTTTGTCTCATTTACAAAGAAAAAGCAATTTTCATTATCATGGATGATGTTATGCTTTGGGATCTTAAATGTCTCCTGAAGCCATGTGCTATATATAGGCTTGGTCACCAGCCTGTGGCAATATTGGGAAGCCAGAGACCTTTAGGAGTTGGTGCCTAGTGAAGGAAATTGAGGTCATTAGGAGTGTGTCCTTGAAAGAGATATGGGGACTCTGACCCCACTTCCCTCTCTCTTTACTTTTTGGTTGCCATGAAGTGAGTTGCTTTCTTTACCACATGCTCCTTGCCATGATGTTTTGATTCACCATGGGGCCAAAGACAACTGCATCAAGTGACCGTGAACTGAAACCTCTGCAACCAAGAGCCCAAAAAAATCTTTCTTCCTTTTAATTTGTTTATCTCAGGTAGTTTGTTACAATGATGGAGCTCTTATAGATGATTAGAAAACAAAGCTTTAAAAGACTAAGTTCATGCAAGCATCTTTACATCTTGAAATATTAGGGAAGATATTCAAATTGTATATTGATCTCATTTCAAATAGCCAAATGTGCAATTATGGGGAAGTTATGTAGCAGTTACGTATTATCTCTTTGTTCAGGTTCAATATATTACTGATATTGATATATTATGGATATTCTTCACATTTTTAAAAATAATATTTTAGGCTTATAATAACAATTTTAAAATTATTCTAGTGAAATAGCTCTATTATTTATAAATAATCTCTGTTTTAGTTACATTATTTTTCTTACTAAGAAAACTAAATATTACTCATGATGTTTTGAACAGAATGATTATAAAACATAAGGGGGGTACTTAACAAATTACCACGAACTAGGTGGCTTAAAACAACAGAAAGTTAATCTGAACTCTCACAGTTCAGAAGGTCAGAAGTCTGAACTCCAGGTGACCAGAGGACCACACTACCTCCAGCAACTGTAAGGGATAATCCTTGTTCCATTCGCCTCCAGCTCCTAGGGTATCCAGCAATCCTAGAATTCTTACCATGGTTAAACATCACTCTAGTCCTGCCTCTGCCTTCTCCTCTCTGTGTCTGTATCTTTTCCTTTACAGTTAAAAATACTCATCATTGGATTCAGGGACCATCCTAATCCCTCATGGTCCCATCTCCATATTTTTGCTTTCGCTATATCTGCAAAGAAACTAAATTTTTAAAAAATGGGTCACATTCTGAGGTTCTAAGTGAACATAATTTGGGAGGTGGGGTTTCTCTTCAACTCACTACTCAGGCAAGGTCATGGAGCTCAAGAGAAGAAATAGCACTTGGGTCTCAGAAACCACCAGAACAGCAATTAGGAAGCTCTCAATCATCCTCTGTCTCCTTCTGGGGTGCATTGATCCTTAGTTTGCTTCTCTTTGAAAGTCAGGTTAGGCTCAAATCATTCTTCTTTGTTGGCTGGATCTCCTTATGGTCAAAGATGATCCTGAAATATCTTAAACTTATATGCCTTTAATTTAAGAGCACATAGAAGTGACTAATATCTTTCAGTCTTGAATGAAAATATACATAATTTTTTTTTTCCAGTATGAGGAATTGAACCCAGGGACACTCTACCAGTAAGCCATATCCCCAGCCATTTTTATTTTTTATTTTGAAGCATTGCCTTGTTCAGTTGCTGAGGCTAGCTTCAACCTCGAATCCTCATGACTTAGCCTTCCAAGTCACTGGAATTACAGGCAAGTGTCACTGCACCCAACTTTAATTCGAAATTCTTGAGAAAAGCAATTTCATTAGCTAGTTTAAGTCAAGACTCTATCATGTGTCCCCTCAACAATGTCTCGAGTTGTGATCAGTCAATTGGGGATGTAAGAGGAAAAGGTATTCTCAGTTTTTAAAATTATTTTAAATAGAGTACTAAAGAGCTGAAGGTTCATAAGAGATTTTTATACTCTTCCCAATATTGTTGATTAAGATACCATTTAATTTTTTAAAACCATTCTCCAAAAACTTCAGAGACATCTAAAATGGTTGCTGGGTTTAGACTTTCTGAACACCTATGATCCACATCATGATTTAACTATCAATTTTAGTGTTCTAGTATCATAGTAAGAGCCTATAAGAATAGTGAATGTAGTTTGCAGTGACTTTTATTGAAAATCTTTCAGAAAACACTAAACCACATTGCCTGCAATTAGGTTAACACTCTCAGTTTAGTCTGAAGTTTCTTGACAGGCCTGCAACATTTTCTGATCATCTATTGGTGGGTGGTCTTTGGGAGAAGTTATTTTTATTTTTTTTTTAAAGAAGTCATTGCATGGCATTAATGGAAAACTATCCTCAGGGAAAATGAGTCTAGATGTGTTGGAGGTGAGGTGGTAGTGGTGAAGGAGATGTTAATTGGCATGAGATAAAGAGAAAGAAGTCTTCAGAAATCTTAAAGGGAAGGAGGGCAATTAGAAGCAATATACTCATTGGATAACCAAAAAGTCCCAGAGAGAGAGAGAAAAATGCAATGACCATAATTAAATGAAGTAAGCTCTCCTTCCCCTTGACAAATCAGGGAGCTTTCAGAAGTGTGTGACGCTTGAGTTTTGGATGGAGAAATATGAAAACACATGGATGGGAGGTGGCCAGCATCTATGGTTCCACTTCCAGATCTCAGAAGGATGAAAATGTGAATAACTGTAGGAATTTCAGTGTGAAATTCAGGTGTTGGAGAAGTCCAAATAGCAAAATCACATCAGGTTAAAATCTTATAAAATAGCATTGTCATGTACAAGATAAGAAGTTGATTGGCAAGGGAGAAGCAGGGTTGTCAATTTCATTTGCCAACAGCTGATATAACACTGTATGTGTCAACTGAACTAACTTGAAGAAAAAATGTGATTAAAAATGCGATCATGTTATTGAAATAGGTTTAGAATTCAAAAAGAAAATGCCCAGCAAGGACAATAGAGTAAGTAGAATGACCTTACAATTGATTATAATAATTTTATTAATTATCGGGATACATTTAGATAAGCGTATGATCTTAATATTGTAAATGCTATGAGCTGAATTTTATCTTTCCAAAATTCATATATTGAAGTCTAAACCCCAGTGTGGCTGTATTTGAAGATAGGGACTTTTAGGAGGTAATTAAGGTTAAATGAAGTAATAAGGTGGGTATTAATCTGATAGGATTGGAAGCCTTATGAGAAGAGAAAGAGAGACATCCCTCCCTCTCATGCATGAACAGAGGAAAAGATATGTGAGGGCACAGCAAGAGGGCATCCGTCTATAAGCCATGAGAGCCCTCACTACAAATCCACCTTCTGACATTGATCTGAAACTTCAAAGCTGCAGAGCTGTGAGAAAATAAGTTCTGTTGTTTGAACAACCCAGTCATAAATGCCATAGTATTCTTTATCTGGAAACCTGAGAAGATTAGTACATAAAACCATTTTGTAATTATGTACAGGTATCATATATACTTATTTTTTCTTTATAGAACAAAAATTATCCTACTTAGTGCTCATATTTAAAAATGAGATACCACCTACCTTAATTTTCTTTTTGGATAGATGTAATAATTTGTGGGTAACTGAAATTTTTATGAGGTATCTTCAGAATCAAATTGTCAATAAAAAAGGAAGATTAGGGGAGAAAGCTAAGGAGTTGAAGACATGGATGCTATAAAAGTGGAGGTACTGAACAGGAATATCATGCTAACAGCTCTTTGTTTTCCTCTTAAATGAAGAATAACCTTCTTGATTATTGGTTTTGATCAAGAATCAAGAGAGACACTGATGTCTGCTCACAAAAGTGTAAGTTTGTTTTTCCTGAATCACTGTAAAAAGGTCATTAAGTAGAAAGATAGTGAGATACTCAGATCTAACAAGACCCCTTCTGATGCAAACCATGTCTGCTCTACATCTTAGGACAAATAAATTGGGAAGTTAATCTAATTTTATAGTAGTTATTTGTATATAGTACTTTGATGTTGAATTCTAAGTCCATCTTATGTAACAAATTTTTATTTTATTTTTTGGTACCGGGGATTGAACCCAGGAACACTCAACCACTGGATCGCATCCCATTAAAAATTTTAAAAATTTTTAAAAGTCCCCTTCTTTTTAAAAATTGATATTTTTGAGACAGTTTCTCATTAAGTAACCTAGGACCTTGCCAAATTGCTGAGGCTGGCTTCGAACTTGTGATCCTCCTATCTCAGCCTTCCGAGAAGCTGGGATACCATGGGCTAAACTTTTCAATTATTTTGTTCATTCTGGGTTCTGTGCTGGTTCCAAGAACATTTCTAATGTGCCTGATGTGGCCAAACATGATCTCATTTTAATATAGGTAAGATAGGCATTTTTAATGAGAAAAATAAAGTACTTGTTTTGAATAAAAAGTTGGAGATATTAGTTTCCACATCCCCCTTGTTCGTGAAGATCTAGGAAGAAAATGGGGGCTAGCAAGAAAACCATTAAAGAAGGGTTGGTAGGCATTGTAGACTTGGCACATATGGGAAGTTTGAGAATGAAGAACAACAGAACAAGTTTGTAAAAGCAGTTTTATAAATTTAGCCATGAAGAGCTTAAAATGGAATGTTTAAAACATTCAGACAATGGAAACTGGATAGATCACAACTTTCTGGGTGGTGCTGAATAAATTTTAATTAGAATTCATTGAATGTGCCTCTTCCACTTATGATCTGTATACTGAACATATTTGCCAGATTGTTTTATCTTGTACAAAGATAGAGTGAATGTGCTTACCTTCATTGCAGGTATTTTGCTTGCCTTTAATTGAGAAGTTATTTTTCTAGCAGCAATTCATGCTGTTGTGTCCAATCTTTATTATTCGATCCAATAACAGTAACAGGCATCTTTCCAAGCAAATAATAATTCACTAACTCCTCAAAACCAAGAGAGTCAACAATGTCATTTCACAGCTGGGTAAACTGAGGCTTACAGAAGTTTAGGAACTTGACCTAGTAGAAAAGTAGTAATAAGATCTAAACCTGAGTATACTGAGTCCAGTTCTCTTCCTCTTAACCACTTGATCAAACTGAGTAGCACTGTACATTGTTCTATTAGAAAATATTACCAGTATTCTGGATTTTACAGCTTACCTTCAGGAAACTACATGAGTTTTTCTTATAAAAATTTACATCTAATCCATAGTCACAAATCTATGTATTTGTATCATCAAGTCAGGATAGCATCTAGGTCTGAAGAATGACTGTGTTACCTGGAACCACCCCAGTTTGGCCAGTGGGTAGAAGAGAAGGATGGATGCTTTTTTTTTTTTTTTTTTTTTTTTTTCCTTTCTGACACTCTCGCACAATGCTTTAAGGCATAAGAGAATTTTAGCATAGGCACATGTCCAACTCACAGATGTTTTACCTTTCTTGAATGTTCCCCAGGGCCTTGGCTTTGGCTAGAATGAATATAAGCTAAGCAATGCTGTGGGAAGACCATAAGGAAATGAGGCTGAAAGCCCCAAACAGCTGACATACATGGGAGATGTACACCAAGAACAAGAAGCCCAGAGTCAGGGTAGACATCTGGGGTGGGGGTTATTAGAGCTGAAGTTTGTCATGCCTGCTGTAAGAACTGCGGTTTGGAGGCCCAAAGATCTGGTTGGTGGGCCAGCCATGCAGAGTAACCTGAGCAGGACTGTCAAATCTTGCCACAGTGACACGGGGGCCTTCTTTCTTAGTCTAAATCTCACCTTCAGACAGCTGGAGGGGATCCCACTGAGAACTCAGTAATAATAACGAGATAATTCAGGACCTTGATGCTTGCTAGGCAATGGAATCTGTATCCATTAGCTCATTCTTCTCTGATTTGTTAGAGTAGATTGTATGTGGAATGGGGTTCTGAGTTTAGAGCACCATCTTTTGGGTGCCTGAACTCCAAATGGCCTACCAGTAGGCTTCTATTTGAAACATACGTAATGTGTAGCATCCTCAGTGAAGTTGACATAACTAGAAAAGAGGAACAGTGGAAATTTTGATTTGAGACCACATAATGTGACCATACAGTTTTGTTTCCTATTTATTCATCTTACCAAGGTTGCCGCCAGAATGCCTATGCAGGAGAAAAATAAAAGGGGGGGGGGATGTGAAGGCAGAAGTGACAGGGGAAAGTTCTGACAAAAGTTTAAATTGACTGACAATCCAATAGGAGAAAAGACATTATCATTTGCATATATTAGCACATTATTAAAACACCCACTCAGGCTTTGAAATATCCATTTAAAATAACTTAATTAAAACCCAATTATAGAAACTTTCCATACTAACAATGAAACATCTATTTTATTATCATTCTGCAAATCAGTGGCCTTTAATTTTTAAAGATGATCTACAATGCCTTTTTAAATGAGCACTAAAGTACAAAATAATCACGAATGTTCCAAAGATATTTTTACCTTAAATTGAGAACTGAATTTCAGTTGTACCCTCTAATATGAGACTAACAGAAAGTGTAATAAATAGAGGATGCCCTTTAGAATTTATAGTGATTTAAGAAATGTTAATCTCCCGCATATGAAATAACCAAACTATAAAACTTGAGCTTAGGCAACTGTATTAAAATGTCAATTAAAATATATATATGCATATTCTGCATGTCAATGCTCTTATGATATACCATCTTTATAGCTTGTTAAAAGTATTCATTCAGAAAGATGTTAATTTATTAAGCATTTTGTAAAACTTGAGAAAGGTGGTAATTTAAATATAAAAAAAAAAATTTCCAGAAAGTCACTTCTCATTTTGTATTTTTGGCTAGAATCCTCTTTTAGCAAATATAGGGCTGAGCAGACTTCACAATGAGGTGATGATCTCTTGTTCCTGGATCACACAGGAATTTAGTGATTCATATTCCTCCGTTTCTTGAAGCACTGAACTCTGCCCAGTATCCGGTGTATGCTTTGCCAGGCATCTGCCACTCAGGAGCCAGAGCTCTGTCACAACCTTATGAAGGGCAAGTTTTCCTAAGCTTCCTACTAGATTCCTTTAGATTGTATTCTCTGTTAGATTTCTTGCGATGGTATGTCTCAGGACCTCAAGAATAAGGATGCCTATAAGAAATGTGTATTTAGATGCTTTGTTCATTTTTCAGTTAGATTATTTGTTTTCCTACTAGCGAGTTCAGTGCCTTATATATTTTGTACCTTAACCCCTTATCATATGCATGGTGTCCAAATATTTTCTCCCATTCAATAAACTGCCTCTTCACTCTGTGGACAGTTCCCTTTGCTGTGCAGAAACCTTTTAGTTTCATGTAATCCTATTTGTCTATATTCGCTTTTGTTGCTTGTGCTTTTAGGTTCATATATAGAAAACCCATGTCCAGATCATTGTCATTGGACATTTCCCTTGTGCTTTCTTCCTGTAGTTTTATGGCTTCAGGTCTTACATTCAAATCTTTAACCCATTTTGAGTTGACTTATTGTATGTGGTGTGAGATGAGGGTTAGACACAGAGAGTGGAAACAGGTGTATTAAAAAATTCTCAATATTCGGGAAATGAAAATTAAAACCACAGTAAGCTCTCACCTTTTACCTGTTACAATGGCTGTTATCAAAAAGAAAAAAGATAAATGTTGGAGAGGATGTGATGAAAAAGAACCCTTGTACACTGTTGGTAGTAATAAAAATTAGTGTAGTTATTATGGAAAACAGCATGGAAGTTCCTCAGAAAATTAAAAATAGAACTACCATACGATCCAGCTGTTCTACTACTGGGTACAAATCCAAAGCAAATGAAATAATTATGTTCAAGAGATATCTGTTCTCTCTTGTTCATTGTAGCATGATTTTCCTATAGCCAAGATAATGGATGAACTTAAGTATCTATCAATGAGTACAACAGTAAAGAATATATACAATGAACTAGTATGCAGATGTAAAAAAAAAAAGAAGGAAATCTTGTCATTTTTGATAACATGGATGAATCTTGAGGACATTGTGCCAAGTAAAATAAGCCGAGCACAGAGAGATAAATACCTCACGATATTGGTTTTATCATTATAGGTGGAATGTAAAAAAGTTGAACTCATAGAAATGAAGAATAGAATGTAGTTGCCAGGGTTTGAGGAGATGTTGATCAAAGTGGGTGTGGCTGGGGGGTGGGGACCAGGGTTATAATTTCAAATAAAAAAGAAAGGAAGACCTGTAAGCTCCATTTAACTTTGCCATTTTTGTTTTTATTTGAATTTGTCATATCCATTGCTAGAATTA
Organism: Urocitellus parryii; assembly: GCF_045843805.1. Taxonomy (NCBI): domain Eukaryota; kingdom Metazoa; phylum Chordata; class Mammalia; order Rodentia; family Sciuridae; genus Urocitellus; species Urocitellus parryii. The sequence goes on along the minus strand of NC_135544.1, from coordinate 26,609,994 downwards.
ATAGAAAACTGAAATGATTATAAGCAAATTTTTATTTTATTCCAAGACTGGGTCTCACTGAGTGGCCCAGGTTGTTCTCAAATTTGTGATTCTCCTGCCTTAGTCTCTCCAGTAGCTAGGATTATAGGTGTGTGCCACTGTGCCTGGATTTAAGAGATTTTTTTTAAATTATGCTTTTTTTCTGGAAATGACAGAGAAAAAATGATAATAAAATGTTTATAGAATTTTAATATGAAAAATTTCATGCATATGGAATACATTTATCACATTTTCCCCCCAATTTTGGAAGCTAAGTGCATATAGATATGCGTGTGTGTGTGTGTGTGTGTGTGTGTGTGTGTGTGTTTATACGGACTTCTTAGATCTATTCTAACAAATACCATCCTTTATACTTTCATTTATTTTTATCTTTCGTGAGAAACACCAAAGTGAAATAGGTCATTTCTTTCCATGGTGGAGCTGAGGGCTCACTGCAAGCTGTGACCAAATGATCTCTCTTTGAGGCCAGATGAGAAATATGAACGTGGGCTTATTTTTCCTTATGTGTATTTTCAAGAGTTCATTAATAATTTTCCTTTCATTTTGATGAGAGTTAACTTTTAGTACCATTTATTTTTTACAAAAGACAAAAGGGACTGAGAGAAGAGCTCTTCATCTTTTCATATGGACATAACTTTTCCTGTGGAATTTCTAAAAATCTTAAAGGACAATTATGTGTTTAGAGAAAATGTGGGGACTAACTCAGAATCCTGTACTGAAAACTGCTCCAGTTACCTTTTTAAATTTTATACTCCGAAGACAGAAAAATTTCAACTGTTGGAGCTTTGTAAAAAGTGGTTGTGTTTTTTGTTTGATGCCATTAATTCATTTTTTTTCTTTTCTAATGGAGAGAAACATAAACCATTAAGATTTTCCTAAGAAATTTAAAGAGTGATAGGTAAGATATCGTACACACAATTTCTAGCTATTATTAATACCTTCTCACTGTGTAAAATTCTTTAGGCATCAGTTCATTTAATCTTCACAGCAATCATATGAGGTAAATACCACAATCACTGCCATTTTCTGTGGAAAGGAATGAATTTAAATTGCCAAATATCATAGTAATGGCAGATCCAAATTTTACACCAGGATAGTCTGATTACAAAGCTCCTGGCTTTAATGACATTTCTATTCAGCCTCCCACACAAAAGGAGCCTTATCTGGCAGCTTTGTCTCTGCTGGACATGAGAATCTCCCTTGAGCACATAGTTACCTAATGATAGCCCAGAAAGAAGCCCCGTGCTGTGTGCTTTTGTGCACAGGGACAAACTGCCCTTCAGGGAACAGAAGATGCACCTTGTAGATCTCACCCCAGCCCCCTCATAATTCACATAATTCTCACCCTTGCTTATCTGGGGACTAGGATTTCTTTAGGGAATGGGTATGCTGGTCATGAGTTAGCTGACTTTGAGTGCATTCATGTGTACCTTAGGCTATTCATTTCTTCTTGTCTTTAACTCCATGAGGGAAACCCAGGCAATTTTCCAAAATTTAATAGTTTGCATCCTCTGTATCCTCAATCACTGAACAATAAACAGTGTGCTTCCTACAGTTGATGGAATGATGTTTTTGAAAATCTTTTATTAAAAAAGGAAATAAACAAAATCAAAATACTATACAAATGTTACATTCTTTTTATTCTTCCATTAAATGTTGGCCCTGAAGACAACAAGTTTGCCCTAGACCACCAAACATAGCCTATGAGAAATATTTCTTTTTTTTTTAAAGAGAGATGAGAGAGAGAGAGAGAGAGAGAGAGAGAGAGAGAGAGAGAGAGAGAGAATTTTTCTTAATATTTACTTTTTAGTTTTCAGCGGACACAACATCTTTGTTTGTATGTGGTGCTGAGGATCCAACCCAGGCCGCACGCATGCCAGGCGAGCGCGCTACCGCTTGAGCCACATCCCCAGCCCCAAAAAATATTTCTTAAAATGAGAAAATTTCATGGGTACATGTTTTAGTCTTCGAATGGCTTAAAAACATGCACTGTGGGACAGTCCCAATGTATCCCTTGCTACTGTGTAATACTTCCTTGGTTGACCTAAATATTTTAGATAAAGAATGATCTTGTGCTGTCAAATAAAATAATAGAAATTTTGGAGTTTGCCAGTGATGCCTAGAGAGGTGTGGATGGATGGTGGAAGAAGTGAATTTGGGATAAAATACTGGAGAAAGGTGAAACTCAGCAGAATTGCCTGGACTTCTGGGAGACAGGGTCAGTGGCGTTTCCTTTAGCAGGGAATGACTGATAAATTTCTAGGAAGAGTCTCCCTCCGAGATTCTTTCTAAATATATTCAGTAAAACTGTGATAAATGAACTCAGCTTGTGTTGCTGGTGCTTTGAGGAAGGCAAGAGGTAGACAGCCTGGAATACAGACTGTGATCAACAGTAAAGCAAGCAGAAGCCCAAGGCTGAGCTTAGAGCAGCTCAGCAAGGAAGGAAAAGCAGGCTGAGGGTGGGCTCTCCAGCAGGGGAGAGAGAGCCCATCCTCTTGAAGAGTGTTAGAAAAAGATGATCCACCAACAAGAGAAAAACATATTCTGTGATTGTGGAGTTTGAAGCTCCAGTCATTTTATTTGGATATTAAAGGGAAAAGGTCATCTATTTCTATAGGTATAAATGTGACTTCATATTTATTTCAATTTCTTTATCATGTCTGCATGGCATTTTAGCTCTCTTCATCTGTAAGGACTCAAATGTAGCCCTTTAAACATAGATACTCCATCAACTATGTATCTATTACTATTTCTAGTGTCCACTACAAATCTATCCTGTCAAGTGTCATGAGGAAATCTTTACTCCCATATGCAAATATAGGTGATAGCTTCTGGTTCCCTTAAAAGTGACATCTTTCTCTTTCTGACTGTGGAATGAATGGTCTGCTGTCCTAAGTTGTCTGCTCTGTGCATCTTCGCTCTTCACTGTCACCAGGACTGACTTTAGAAATAACCTCAGCTATTTGGGGCTGAAAATCATGAAAGACCACCAGGCTAAGAAGAGCCTGAAAGCAGTTATTGACTTTGCTGCCTGCATTGAGTGGTACCCGCGATTCTCTCTTCACCAGTCACACTCCTGGCTCACACTGCTCACAGCAGCTAGCTGACATGCTCAGGAGGAAGCATGGTCTTCTCCCCATTCTCTGTATTTTTGTATCTTTGTCTTTCTGAGGTATTACCTTCTCTGAGTTTATCTTAATTCCAATATTTCATCTAACATGCCTTTTTCCTACTACTTTTTATCTTAATGCCTGGTTTGCTCTTTTTCTTTAGCACTTATAATAAATCATTAGTTCACTGCTTTAAAGTTTATCACCCATGTAGGTCAGGGACTTTATTCTTCTTGTTCACCACTATTTTCCCTGGAAATTTAACAGTGCCCAATACAAGGTAAATACTTATTAAATTCATGAATGAGCAAAACACATTGTCTCCTTCAACTTCCTTAGTTTTTCTGATTTGTGATTCTATTCCTAAAATATGTGAGCTGTGGTTAGGTTTCTAAACTTCTCAAAATGAGATGAATTATTAAAATGAAATACTATTGGCACAAGAATGAGTTACAAAACAAGATAGATGATGCAATGAATGGAGGAGAATTTCAAAATAAGTATTAGGTATAGTTCTGTCTTCTTCTTCTTCTTTTTTTTTTTTTTTTAAAGAAAAGTTTGTTAACCAGAAAATAAAACCCCTGGAGTAGATAAAACTGGACTAGCAAATGTATTTTTCAAAACCTCTCAGAGTGGCTTTGGAATTGATATTCTCAATAATTAATCTAAGGTTATTTAATAGGTCACTTGTTCCCAGTCCAGGAAGTTTTTTCTTATTTTCACTCTATTTTTCAAAACTCTGTTTTGACAAGATAAATTCAACTTGAATTTACACGGTAACAAATATTCTGTTGTGCCTCTTTTCTTTATTTTTCGATCTTTCTTTTGACCAAATAAGCTGGTCTTTCTTTCTCTCTTTAGTCTAAATTACCTATTGAAGAAAGTTAAATGATTACATCTACAACACACACTCTCTCCATCTTAAAAGGTTCCTGAAACATAAGAAGTACAAACAAAAATGTGAAAGTAATTTTGAAAGACTTGATGGATTTTCATTTTTCGATTTAGCACATCAGTTGGGCTTACCATTTGGAATTTTGGTTCATATATAAACTAGGTAATCTCAAATATTAATGATGTAATATAAAGAGAATGCATTTTTAAAGTAAATCTCACGTTTTTAAGCCATCATGAATCATTCATCACCATAGAAAGCCGTGAATTTATATTCCACATGGGAATTGTTGGAACATTTTTTAACACTGGACATGTATGAGCGGAGATAGTAGAAAAGGCAGATCTCATGCACTGGGTGGAATCTTATCTGCTGAAGGTCTCAGGAAACGTGGTCTTCAGTTCTGTGATAAGACAATAACTATGCCATTGGCATGTCATCTCTTTTGCCTGACCCCAGACTTCAGGCACTGCTCATATTTGTCAGATATCTTTAAACCAAGTCAGCAATATCTAAAGTTAGTAATGTTTAATTCACTAAATTAATCACTAAATTACTAATTATTTGTTACTATAAAATCAGTGAGATTTATTTCGACAATAGAACATTTTTTTCCTGAAAAACAACTAAAACCCTTTTTTGATATGTATATGAGTGCTCCTGTATAAATGTTCATTTAGTAGCTTAATTTGAATGTTTTTTAATAAATCATAATCATAGTGATAAATGAGAAGTAAATAAGAGTAGTCTTAGAATATATTTAATTTCAATAGCTTAATGTGAATGCTTTTTGATAAATCATAATCATATCCATAAATTTATTGATATGAACTAAAAGGCAATAATTTGAGAAATAGAAAAATCAAATTTTCCTGTTTTGTAGAGGTGTCCAGAGCCCTTTCAATTACTTTTGTGAGCTAATGAACCATATTTTTCCTTAACCATTTTTAGAAGCTTCAAATAAACCTAGGTGATGAATTATTTCAAGTAGTACAAAGAGTTCTAAGAGCTGAGTGACTTTTTGATTGTGTCCTAATAAGAAAGTAGAAATAAAATTAATTTTCAGAGAGAATCTTCTGGTCCTTGCTTTGAAATATTTAATTCCTCAGTCCTGATCAGGTGTTAAAACCCAACTAGGACTCTGTGATTTCCAATATGTTTAGGATTAGAGGATGATCAACTGTCCTGGATGTAGTACTGTAAGTCCTGGGTTAAAGGAAGTCTTTAAATGCCAGAATTATCTAGATGTTTGGTCATCCTAGCCTGGATTTAAAAATATCCAACACCATGCCTCATCTACTATAGTTTTAGCCAGTTTATCTTATGGATGCCTTTCTGTCTCCTTCTTTCTTATTCTCCTTGCTACCTTCTTTTTTTCACCAACTCTCATATTGTTCTTATAGTTTTTGGTCCATAAAATCCTCCAGTTGGCATCCTACTTAAGCTTCCTATTTCCAACAGTCACATTAAAACTCCACTCCTTACCATAGGACCCTGCTCTTTATAATAGGGCTATAAATTGACAAATTACACTATACTAATCAATGATCATGCAATGGTAACCATTTGTAGTTTTGGAAAACATAGCTTAGATCTAATATGCCAGTACAACTTTATAATTGAATGTTGGAGATAACAAATGGAGTAAGCATGTGTTAGAATTTGAAAGCATAACATAAAAGGCCCAATATGGCAGCTATTTTTAACGTAAGTAAATATATACACAGGCATAAAGTAATGAAAGAGTACTTCTACAGAAATTGAAGATATTTACAAAGTGGAATGTGAACTCTCTTGATTGCATGACTATAGAAAAATTAAAGATTAATTTTACATCATGTTCACTAATTTCCTTAATTACAGGGGGTTAAGCTTTTTCATTATGATTTATATGGGGATCTTGAGTAGAATGCATTGTGATGGTTGTAAAATTTGAATAATGGACATGTTATGGTTTGAATATGGAATGTCCGTCAAAAGATCATGTGTTGAAAGCATTGTCCCTAGTGCAGCAAGCTTTAGAGGTAGCGTTTTTAGGCAACAATTAGGGCTCTGACCTTATGAGTAGATTAATCCAGCAAGTGGATTAATCCATCAATAGCTGATTGGACAACTGATGGGTGGGACCTAGTTGGAAGAATTAGATAATTGTGGATATGACCTGAAAGGATTTATCTAGACCTTGACCCACTCCCGCACCCCACTCAACTAGCTGCCATGAGCTAAGCAGTTTTCTTCCAACATGCTCTTCTGCTGTGATATTCTGCCTTGCCTCAGGCCCAAAGTGATGGTGTTGGGACCATGGACTGAGACCTCTAAAACTATATGCCAAAATAAACCTTTCTTCCTCTAAATTGTTCTTGACATATATTTTGGTCACAGCGACACAAAGCTGATACAGTACCCATATCTCCCTTTCTCATTTTCATGTGTTAGGAAAAGTTTTGGGCATAAACTTTGTCCCCGAGAGGATTCAGATGTGGTTTGGTCATATACAAAAGACTTGAGAAAGTGTAGGGAGAGTTTTTTTGTATACAATTCAGGTCCCAGAACTGTCAGCCAGTGTGAAAGAACTGGCTTGTGTAGTTTTCTTTCTCTACTTTCTTCCTGCCTTACCCACATCAGAGACTTGTGTCTAGGGAGTCAGCAACTAAATCATTAAAGCTCTGGGGTTTGGGGGTTCAAGGCAACATTTACAGGTAACCATTATTGGATTTATAATAAAATGTGGTCTAGAGATTGGGTCTAGTAAAACCAAATCTTTGATCAAGGGAACCACAGAGCCAATATCTGGAACAGGAGACATCAGCCATGTCATAAACAAATTAGAAAAAAATATTATTTTGCCACTTATGCTATCTCTAAAGGAGATATTCTTGGCCAAATTGTCCTCTTTATCAGTTTTGCTACAGTCACCTGAGATAGAAGCATAGCTGAAAACTTATAACTATGTATGGGGACATCTTTAACCTCCTTAGACATCTGATCTGTGAAAGCATAGGTGATATGTGTTCAAATAAACATAAATACATAAAATATACATGCATGAATATTTATACACATACATTTAATCTGCCTGGTCTTCTGTCTTCTAATGGGTTGTGGGGGGGCTTTATCCTAGTTTTTTTTGCATAGAAATCATTGTTGGCAGCATAATACTGTCCAGAGAGTGTCAATAAGGTTGAGAAATAATGCTGTGCTTAAAATATAGAAAGTGCATCATGTGTGAAATATAAGCAAACAAAAATCGTCAAATATCAAAACCTCCAAGAGGTTTATCCTTCACACACTGTTGAGTTTTGTTAACTGTACTTTCATTCTTCAATTTAATTAAGTATTTAATCACTTTTAAATTCTTAGATTATTAATATAGAAAAATTCTTCCTGAGAAAAAGAAACAGAATGACAAGTACAGAATCAAAATATAATCCTCAAATTAATCAACCTTCTAACCCAATTTAAATTTTAACAGATGTAGAGAATGTACCCCTTTTTAAAGCATATCCAGTTGAACCTGGAAATTAGATAGTCTACATTAATGCAAAACTTAGTAGTAACATTCTACCTCCGACAACTCTTAAAAGAAAAACTATATGGGTGGATATATTAGAGGTATGTCGCATAATAACATGCAAATCCTATCAAATATAAAGTCTTTATCATATTCAAAACCACATTCAACTGTCTTTCATCTGTTCCTTTGAAGGAGGATTTCACTGTTATAGGGTGAGACAAGATTATAACAGTCTTTTAGGAACTAACTATGCTCCACCTTCATGAGGCATTCGGCTTATGACCTAGTACTTTGTTCTCTTTGAAGTATTTTACACATTGATTTTGTATTGATTTTCCCCCTCCCCCCTCCCAAGATTGCTCTTAGGTAGATATGCCGAATTTGTGAGTCGGAAATTTCAAGGGTCACTCCTTCAGGCTATCCACCCATAAGCACAAAGGGCAGAACATAAGGAAACATTGTGTTCATCATGTGGATCACATTGTAAGCAAGTCCCATCCAATTCAAAGCTAATGGCCTTTGAACTTTGCCATACTATCTTGTTTTGTTCTTTTTCACCATCCACATATCCATCTTCCCTCATTCAACTTCACCCACAGCTCCCCCTTTATGAGAGATAGCATAGAGGAACCAACAGAGAAGAGGTAACATGAAGATACACCTGGAATAAATGCAGGGAGGGAGGGGTACAAGGAGACAGTAGATGCTCATATAGCCCAGATTAAGATTTCTTGAGCTACTTGACACATCACCCTCCTGTTATGGAGAAACCAAAGATCATGTTACTGTTTTATTGCATTTTGAGCAAATGATCCCTTTATCCAGTTGCTACTGTTTTAAAATACATTCTGTAGTGTCAGTGTTTTCCACTGCCATCAGTAGATAGAAGACAAAATTGCAGGAATAATTTCTTATCCACACACACCAAACTGTGTTGGTTTTCTTCCAGGCATGTTGTCTATAAAATTTCTATAAAATTGATCTCTAATTATAAATGAAGTAAAAGATTATTTCTCTATACATCTTTGAAGGGAATTACGCAAGACAATTCATCTCATTCAATGTGATCTAGCCTAAGGGTATCTCAGTTTTGAAAAGGCAGAAGTGATTTTTGCAAATCAGGAAAACTGTGATGATGTACTGTGAAGCACCAGGTGCTTCATGATTTGAAAAACAAACGAGGTCAAATGTTAACTACTGAGTTTAAATATAGGAGGAGTATTTTACATGTTAGGTTTGAACAACAAAATAACAAGTCATAACTTCTAAACTGAGATAAACTTGTAGTGTGAGAAAAGCCTGGGATTCCTGCAGAATTTATTTGCAATCTTTAACCTGATTCTAATTCAAACTTTATGTTCAGAAATGTATTGAACATATCAGTTAAATATTTTCCTCTGTGTTTGCAGACAAGTCATCAGGTGTTCTTTCCCCTTTTAAGAGTTTATAACAGTTATTACAAACAAGAGATCCTACAATGCCCCATAAACTTGGCATGTGTAACTGCCTGTTCCTTTCTTCTTCTTTTTTTTTAAATCTCACCTTCCACTATCTAGAGCACTCTTCTAGTATGTACATGTTTGTGGCCCAGAGAGAAGGCAGGAAGGAGAGAGAAGGTGACATATTTGCTTTAAATCTTGCATTAATTTAAGTCTATTAATTTCATCAAGGCTGAAGAAAATGCATCATTTCAAAGTTCCCAATAAACAAAATAGATATGCTGCATCATTACCAAAATTATGACTGTATTGCTTAAATATTAAATCTAATTCAGAATAGAATTTGCAAAGTGATATGAATTTTTAATTGAAATTTATTTTAATTGATACATTAAAAACAAAGATTGCTCGTATTCCTGGGGTAAACATGGGATGTTTCATCAGATTAAACACATTTCCTCAAACACTTTTTACTTCTGAATGGTGAAAACTTTTAAAATCCTTTTTTTTTTCCACTTTCTGGACTGTACAGTACATTATTATTACCTGCAACCACATAACCATATGATAGCACAGCAGAACTTCTTGCTTTTATTTAACTGTGAGTACCCATTGGAAAATACATAGTAACCTTTCATTGATAATTAGCATTAGATAAACATCGATTTCTGTGGACATGGATCTATGTGGGAGGCTGAACAATCAAGAGTGAGTGATAAAAACTGGGTAACTTCCCACGCTTTTCTGTCCTTCATTTCCTATCTCACTACTCTCTTCCACCCACTCCATATCTCTGAGATTGTACTCCCTAATAAAATATAGCATGTGCTACCACTGCCTTTGCTTTATAGGGACCCAAATTAAGATAATGATAATGAAATTTATTTTGTACTTTGCACTTTGGTCCATAGCCAAAGAAAATTAAAATAAGCATAGCAAAATTTAACATGGTATACTTGCTGTGATAATTAAACTCTTTTCATTCATACTGAAAAGTTTCTTTTCTGGGTCATGTTAAAACTGAATATGTCTTCCCACATAGATGGAGACATTTATAATATTTGCCTGGCACCATGCCCATCCTTGATTGCAACAAGAAATAAAAACACCTTAGAGAGAAACAAAAGATAGCACAAAACATTTTGAAAGAGAAAAAAGAGAATTGAGAAATCATATTCTCATAAAAACCCAGTGTCATTAAAAATATCAAATATTTTTACAAAACCTCTAAAATTATAAACTCATTTGCATATAAATCAACCTTTTTAGTTCAGAAGTGAGAAATTCTGGTGTAGAATAGTAACCCCTAACTCCATAGTGCTGCTCTGGGGTCTTGGAATACAGAGATCCAAGAGATATTTCAGAAACATACATGCAGAGATATTTCAGAAATTTGCTAAATATGGAACATTGCATGTTCTCTGTCAAGAGCTTTCTAGTAAGGAGAGAGAGAAACAAGGCAAGAAAAATAATTCTTAGCTGGAGGATTGGTTTAGCCAGGCATCCCAAAGAAATTAGTTGCTCCATTGACTTATGGTTGGTCTTCTGCAAGAGCCGTTCCTGAGTTCACATTGGATTTCTCAGCAATCAGCGGTTAGAATTTAGAGACATTAACCGTGTCTTTGTACAGACAGATCCCTAGGGTTTTCCTTTTGGGCAAAACAATATACATTTTTGTTGCCATCTTAAGATTAGAGTTAGAGAAGTTAACACCCAAGGTTTATAAAACAGTTCTTGTGACTCTTTGCTACTAGAAGTGCATTTAAATTGTGCTAAGAGTTTTGGGTTTGTTATTATAGTGATGTTCTGAGTTTTCCAAATTTAAAAAAAAATGTTTGATGGTTCTGAATTCTAGAGATTCAAGGTAAACTCAAATAAAAAATTTCAAATAGCCTCTTCCTTGATGTGGTCAACAGAGATACTTTGAGTAAATTCTCTCAGGGAAGTGGGATAGAGGATCCATCTGATAAAGTGATGAGAAATAATAACTCCCTAGGGCAGATGCCAATGTATGTTGGACGTGGTGACTCTGTGCAGTTCTGTTGCTTTTGTGGATAGATGTTGACTACCAGGAAATTTAAACAATGATTGCTTATTCTCTTCATATTTGTGAAGAGAGTAGTCAGTTTTCATTAGATGAGAGACAAGGATGAATATGTTGAGACATGGAAAAAAAAGATTGATATCAAGGGACAGGGTTAATAGAGAATGCTAAAAATTTAAACAGAAGTATGAACTTTAGTGTCTTACAAACTATGTAAGCCATTTTAGGTCTTCTTATCAGTATTACAAAGATAAAAGGCTATTTCTCAAGTCAGATCAATATTGTATCAAGAATTTATTTGGTAATGCTTAGCTGCCTTCAAAGGGTATTGAAAAGAATAACTAAAATGATGGCTGTGAGCCAGTTTTATAAAAATATGGGTAGTGTACTAATGTCAGTGATTGTTACTTGCTGTTACAGTAGCTGTTCTGATTTTATCCTGATCTCAGGGGGAAGTTTTAGAATATGAATTACAGTTATTCTTAGTAGACTAACCACAACTTGGGTTAGTGGAATCCATTTTCAATCACATTCTACTCAGTCTTGCTATTAAATACTTCGTAAATTGAGTTGAGAGTATGCTAATTGGATTTGTGGACAATCCACAGCCAGGAATAAATGCTTTAGGAGAGGATTAAAATATAATAGGATTCTGATAAACTTTAGGAAATAAGCCAACTGTCCACCAAATGAGATTTTCTGAAGGTGTTCACAAAAGCCCAAAGCATTAAATAAAATGCCTAAAATAACAAGATTCATTCATCTTTCAGCAGTATTATTTATAGACACATTAAATTTTTATTCTTCAATCTTTCCTTTTATGCTAAATTCAAAATTTCTTCTCCTCCGCTGTTCCTCTTTGTTTTTTGCACGTCTCTGGGTATTTCTCCTGTACCATTTCCCCCCCATTGTTACTCTTTGAGTTAAAATTTGATTCTGCATAGATTGGATTATTTGCAGTGAAAGACTGAATTTGCTATTTCAAAGGAAACTTCTATGTACTTCTGAATTAAGGGAATATCTTATGGAAAATTGCATGAAAACTTTCCATGAATTACATGGTCAGGAGAGTCCTTGACCACGTGACTTAGCACAGAGGAACAGACAGACAAAAAACATCTAGCCATTTTCTTCATGAGCATCTTTAACATCACTAATTACTAATTACTAATGTCTATTGTAACTATTACTAATGTCACTTCTTGAATCATATCAGACTTTTTCTAAGTTCAAAATCACTATGTTTAAATTGCTCAAAATACAGAAATTTTTGAATCAGTATAAGATGCAGCTACTGAATATTCAGTCACAATCCTTGGTTGCCAATTCTTAGAATATTAAAATTGAATTGGCTTTTATTTATTTATTTATTTATGTGTTTACTTTTGATCTTACAATTTAAACACTTTTAGTTATTGCTTTTAATGGTGGTCTTTAAGGGGCTTTTGATAATGTATTTAACACTTGCAAGAGTGAGGCCATACCCTCAGAAATAATCACTAAGTCTGTGTTCAATCTCTGCCTCCTTTGTCACTAAATTTGACAGGAGACACCTATTATTATCTAAAAGTAGTATTGATTGATGTTTTTTGGACTTGTTTGTTTTCCCTAAAGGTAAATTTGTTGTTAAAATAACATAAATATGTGTAATAGACATAACACATATTTATGTGTTATTTATGTTGGATAACATACATATGGATAACATAAATATGGGTAACATATTTATCTTATCCACCAAACAGATTTCACTTTAAGAAAGGTCTCGGTTCCTCACCTGCTGGGATAATGAAATGAAATGTCTACTTCCTGGACATTTTTAGATCTAAACCTCTGTGATTGAAGAGAAATTGGGTTTTTCTGAGGAAAGAGCTGGTAGCCCACCTAAAGCAATTGGTTATAATAGTGATTCTCTCAGTCCTTCTGAAGTACCCATGGCCATTTACTCCACACTATAGAAAGCAGAATGTTTAAACTAAGGAATGCTGGAATCAAGACTCAGATCAATGGTGATACCTGGAGACCTGAAGAGTCAGCGTAGTCCCTTTGCTAGTGTAGAGGAATGGGATGGGTAGCTAACAAATGATGTCGTATCTAAAGCCAGACTCTCTGTGGGTCTACATGGTCTGTTAACCTATCCAGGGGTAATTTGTCTGTCCCTCCAATATATAACTGGGCTAGACATACATGGTATTTGGTATAGTTCCTACATTGTACCTAACTTGCTTCATAATAGATATAGTTCTTTCTCTATAGACTAATAGCTGTTACAGAGGTAAGACTAGACAAATCCCCTAAACGTAGTCCCCTATTCTGCCAAAATAGTGAAATAAATTTGTACCACCCTTAACATATAAAGGATGATTCACATCATAATTCCATTTAACTCAATCGTCTGGCTTCTACAGAAACTGGAAAGATCCCAAAGATCCCAAGTTTAGCCTTCATGTTTCATCTTGTATTTTTGCTAAGGTACCTGATACATGGCCTCAATTTGGTGAAGGAGTTTTTCCTTTGCCCTATTGGAAGAGAAAATTAGAAACAGCTTCCATTCACATGTAGCATACAGAAGTATGCATTCACCATTTTTCCTTAGGGCTGTTAATTAGCCCTCCCAGAGCCATAATAGAATCTGCTACCATCTAATCGGTCTGATACCCATATACTCACATTGAGCCAATGTGTCACACTACACACTATTCAAGCTAGATATATGAGAAACAGGTAGCATGTTAGAGACTTTGTTTGGGCATGTGGGCTTCAGAGGGTGGGAGACAAGTCTCATATATATTCAGAATTCTTTTGATATCACTAAAATATTAAATGGCCAATAATTGAACCAAGATGGGCATGCCAAGAAAAATAAAACTGTATATTATTGTACCTTTCATCATGAAGAAAATGCAATGCCAGATAAGCTACTTTGGGTCTTGGAAGCCACAAATCCACACCTGGGGATACTGATCTGACCCATGTATTACTGAAGAGAAGAACTGCCAACTAAGAGTGGGGTCTAGGGCAAGAAAGAGCTCTGTATCATGTCCAGTTTTGGATATAAACAGTCTTGCTACTTGGGCCATATAAACCAGAAGACTCAATAATATTAGAGACTTCTGTGGTAGAAAAAAAGATGCTATGTGTAACATAAAACAAGTTCCAGTTCCAGTGAAAAAAAAATCATAATACATGTTCCCAGAAGTCTGGAGTATAGCCAAGCCACCTGCAGTGGGGAACTATATACCTTTTGAAAAACAAACTTGTCATGTATTACTGGGCCCCGGTACAAAAATGAGAAGCTGACCATGGTCCATCAAGTGCCCACATGTCTGGAACTGTATCAGATGGGCCCAGAAAAAAATCTATCAAAGTATGGAATTGGTATATTCAAGATCTAGTATGAGCAGAGACAGAGAACACAAGCAAACTATACAAGCAGGTAGCTCAACTTCTCATATTATCCATCATTATGCAACAGGACCTTTCTCTTGTGTCACATCTATGACCCTATGGGTGGTGATGGGATCTTGAAAAATCTGATAAGAAGGGAAAGAAAATCTATGGCTGTTTCACAAAGGGTAGAATTGGAATATATTATAATCCAAAATTGGACAGTTGCTATGTATCTTTAATTCAGAAGCAGACTCAGAAGATTACCAGCAAGGGGATATTCCAACAATTGGAAGAGCTTCCATCTGGCAGATAAATAAACTGAGGTTAGGATATATACAGAGGCATAAGCTTTGGAAAATGGCTGGCCAAGTTGTTCACAAGTCTGGAATAAGACTGAGCTATCAGGGACAAGGCAGACAGGACAGAAGCATGTAGATGGTTATATAGGAGTGGACACAGAGTAAACATATCTTTGAAGTATCACACAACAGTACCTGTAAAAGAATATCTACCATAGGAGAGAGATTAAGCAAGGTAGTATAAAAGCTGGGTTAGTAAATATAAGTCAGCTTCTATTAATAGTCACTGCAGTCTTGTCACAAAGAGCTCAAGTACAAGGTGGTAACAATGGAAGAATGGAGGTTATGTGTTGGCTTCTACATACCAAGTCTGGTCAAGCTATTTCACAAAATGTCCAACATGCCAGGAATAGAGACCAATGCAGAGCCCCACTATAGCATTGTCTTTCAAGAAAACCAACTGGCCACTTGGAAAAGGGAGTCCCTTTCAAACAATTTATTTTCACAGATGTGAACATATATTCCATGTAAGTAAACATATAATCCATATTCCATAGGATTTCAAAGAGTGTCAGATAAGTAGATCCACTGTATAGCAAAGGAGACTTGAAAGTAGGATGCCCTAGGATCTGCTGGTCACATTACATATTGTGCCACCCAGAAGCTACAGATATTACAAGGCATTAGAAAGCCCACTGAATGCACAGCCCACTAACTGTACCAGTTTAGCAATGACACTTTATGAGGATGTGCCACAGTCTTTTGGGATGCAGAGTTCATCTTACATTGAAGATTTTAATAGCATTATCTCTTAAATAGGAGAGATACTTGGGCCTGACAAAGTGACACATGTCTGTAATCCCAATAGCTCAGGAAGCTGAGGCAGGAGAATTTGAGTTCAAAGTCAGTTTCAGTAACAGTGAGGTGCTAACCAACTCAGTAAGACCCTACATAAAATAAAAAATAGAGCTGGGGAAGTGGCTCAGTGATTGAGTGCCCCTGAGTTCAACCCCTGGTACCATTCCCTCCCCCCCCCCCAAAAAAAAAAACAATAGGAGAAATACTTAGGGTAGAAGAGGAAGGAGTGGAATCAGCTGTGCCCTGATTACTATCATTCTCAGTTACTTTCTGGGAGACTGGGCTTTATATATGGACAAGTCTGGGCTTTATAGGGTAAGAGATCTTAGTCTCCACAGGTCAACACTTGAAGAATTAAGGGTCTTGTTCAACTCTAAGCTGTGACTGCTTTCTGACCACTTTGGCTTCCTTGTTTCTAGAAACTAGCACTTGAGAAGAAGAATCACTAGCTTGGCAAAGATAATTGGTGTGATCAAGAGTGGGTGAGACTGCTGTTACAAAACAGGTTAGGGAGCGACAAGCGTGGGAACCAGGTGATACACTGGGTTTTATTTTGTCCCCTGGAGATGAGACTATGTTACTCTTGGGTAAGTCAATAAGACCATCAGAGGTGCCAGCAAAGTTGAGGGGAATGTAGAATGTGCAATAGAGGAGGGAAGCAATGGGTGTAAGATACAGTAGCAGGGGCACTGACTGTTCTTCCGACGTTTCCTTTAGGCAGGGAGGCCCACCTACAACTTGGATGGTGTGCGTGATGAAGAAAGAGATCTGAGTGGCACCAGAGTTGACTGTGATGGACAAGGAGTTCCACTGCAGACATATCCCTTCGAGATGGGATTTGTTGCCCTATATATTAACAACCATCAGAAGACACTCTCCTTTTGCTGCTTCTCTCAGGTGTTACCTCAGCCTCAAAGAGCCACTGCACGTGAGGTCACCTCTTTCCCAGTGTGAGCAACATCTGATGCATAATGAAGAGGAGAGTATAAATAAATGCCTGATCATTTTGACCCAAAATAAGACAATTCTGGTGGATTGTTTTTGCTCTGGAGCTCAACTTCTGTCCCTCCCCAATTCTGGTACCTTCCCTTTTCTTCCTTTCCATGGTGTTGATATCAAGGATACTCCCAAATGAACAACCTGCATCCTAAACACCTCCTAAGGTATGTTCCTGAGAATACTCAACCTGCAATGGAAGACTTGCAGCTTAAGGAGTTCCTACTAGTCTATGAAAAACAATAGAAATAAATATCACTATTAGACCATTAAGGGATTATAAAGTATATGTGTGCTGAGATCATATGATGAAATCACTTCCTGGGTACCAGTTAGCTAAGTGCAGTGGCAGAAATGGTTCAGTATCAGCTGATTGTCTTATAAATGGTATCTGGTGGCCATAAGTGGGTATAGGTAGGAATAGAAGTGCACACATAAGAATAAAATAATGAGTGCAAAATTCCTAAGTCATGCACCTTATTAATGATATGGCTATTTAATCAATCACCAACTATCTGTCCTAATGTAATTTGCCCTATATTAGGGCTTCTACCTAATGTGGAAGGATGGCAAGAAAGTGGCAGAATCCCAGAGCCTAAGCCTGAATTGTGTGGCTGTATTTGAAACCCTGTCTGAATTCCTATTATGGTTTGGATCTTAAACCTCCTCCCAAAGCTCATGTGTTCAAGGCCTCGTCCCAGCTGACGGTGCTATGCAGAGGTAATGGAAACTTTAAGAACAGAGGCCTACTCAGAGAAAGGTAGGTCATTGGAGGTACACCACTGAAGGGTGTATTGGGACCAGGACCTGTTCCTCTCTCTCTCGGCTCAGCTCTCCTCTCTCCCACCTATAATGAAGTAAGCAGTTTCCTTGGCCACATGCCCTCTGCCACGATAGATTGCCTCACCATAGATCCAGAGGCAACAGGGACAAGTGGCCATGGAAATCTCTGAAACCATGAGCAAAAAGTAAATCTTTCCTCCTCTAAGTTGCTTCTCTCAGGTATTTTTCACAAAGACAGAAAGCTGACTAGAAACTCCTTCTTTCAAACACTATAAACCTCTTTTTCATGAAGTATTTGGAAAATGGGAGAACTTGTTTATCTAATACAGAAGAGGCTGTAAACCTCACAGGGCTGGATAGGCAAAATGGCTCTGAGCAGGGATCTGCAAGTTTTTCCTTAGCTTAAATGGGCAGTCCTCTGGCAGCTGCCACGTTATTTACTGCCAAAGTCTCTGGTGGACATAATGGCCCAGATGTTAGAGAATTTTTCTGTATCTGATTTCAAACTTTAGGGTGTCCTTGTAAATTTCATGTACAGACCTTGCATAGATCCTTAAATGTGTGGATTGATAGGAAAAAAACAATGAACTTGGAGTTAGAGGTCATGGGTCTCAGTTCCACCACTTAAGAGCTGGTGAAATTTTATATATTTCCTCATTGGCAAAATATTTCATTATTCAATGAAAGAATTTTAAACAAAAAGGTAACTTCTGAAAAAGTGAGTAAAGCAATCTCTTGTAGTACCTGAGAGCACTTCTAAGGCTCAATTCCTGCTAGTTAGTTTTATAGGTGAATCTGGATTCTTTGCCTTAGAACCCACCCCCTCTCTCGCTCTCTCTTTCTTTCTTTCTTAGACACATATAAAACATGCTAAAATTCTACTTTTAGTTATCTTTAGTAAATAACCATGCAATTTTGTCTTAACGGTGATCCCTGATAATAAGGAGCTCTGCTCCTGTACCTCTTTCTTTACCACTGGGCATTAGTATCTAATACATTGTTGCTTTCTAGATCAGCATAACCATGTCTAATACTTATAGATACAACAGTGTGTCAATTCACAATGTATACATGTATCAAATTATTGCATTCATAATTTTTGTGCTTTATGTATCAGTTTAAAGATAAATTTATTTCTTCAAATAAAGTGAGTGGCTTAGGAAAGTCATGAAAATATTGATGCTTTGATGAACTTTTCTGAATTAAATATTTTATTTCTTATTTTGTAGTAATATATTTTGATTAAAAAATGACAAATAACAGTAATATCTAGGGTAAAAGAAAGATATCTTAATACTAGTCTCTAAAGGCACCATATATAACCTATTAAATGTTTGGTGTGCATTTTTACATTTTTCTGTGCATTGGTGTACACCTTTCAAACAGAAACAGTATCATTTAGCAAATATCTTTTCAGTTTTTTTCCCTATATATCAGTATACTTTATAAAGCCATTTATAAAGCAATCAACTACTCCAGTTAAAGAAAATAGCAGGTTTGACTATGGTTAATATACAAAGAAAAGGAAAATACTGGAAAGAAATTGGGTAGTTTACAGAACAAGTGAAATGTAGAAACAATTCAGAAAAGGAACCAAGGAGACCCAGCATAAGTTAGAACCAGCCTTAGGAGTCATGCCCAAGACCTCCCCTGACCTGAGCACTGTACTGCTGCCCTTAGACTCTTGACAACTTGGTCAGGACCCTTGACTGTACTTGGAAGCAAGTTTAAGGAGGGGATGTGCAGTGCTTATTTCATTCTTGCACGTAGTCAAAGGAATTATGTCCTGGATATTAGAGGTGAATTGTCTTTTCAATTGTCTCTCAAGGCGTTTAAAGACCTCAGTACCTTGAGTGCTTCTCAGTTTGTGGCAGTCTGGGGGCAGCATGACCTTCCTGCACAATGGCTCTAAGTATGTGTGACCCTTCAAGAATCATGGCTAGTTTTCCAGTTTTTTCAGTGAAGTGGACCATGTAATCTGTGTTCTATTTTTAGTCATCCCTGGGCCTAACCTTGGGGAGGTTCAAGGTAAGTGAAAGTGGCTTTTAACCAGAGGACAGCTCACACTGATGAGCTAAGGAAGGTGCTACTCAGCAACTAAAAAGAAAGCACTTAACTCTGAGAGTCAGATATTTTTCTCTCAGGACCAATTTGATTCTGTGCTATGAAACCCTATATTCATTATCAAGTAGCACTGATTAAATGTTCAAATGTGCATAGTGCTGTTCTAGGAATCATACAAAGAGAATTATCCTGCCCTGTAGGACCTTAAAATCAAACTCAGAAATTTATTACCTGAGAGGTGTCATTTGGCACCCTGGATATGGTAAGAAGTAAGCACTTCAATCATTCAAGACTGCTTTTGACTCCTAAGCACACTGTTTGAAGTTTGGGACTCTTGTGAATTTTTCTCTTCAATGCTATTTAAACCCATAACCCATAGCACTGAGTGTACACAGAAAACAAATTAAATGTACATTTTTATTTTATTTTATTTTCATAGAATAAAATACAAAATAATTTTTGTTTCATTGATTTTGAACCACTGTTTTCTTGAGCAAGTGACAACAAGTAATTTTATACAGCATGAGTATAAAATAATTTCTGTAGGCCTTTTCCATTGTAACCATCATAGCAATGTCTTATACAGTCTTCAACTCCCTGCTCTTTGTAAGCCATAAAGGGAATATTCCAAAGCAATTCTCTAATAAACTGTTGTGCTATGCACTATATCCATGGTGACCATTATACTCTTAATATTCTGATATTATCCTGGATTTTTTTGAAGAACTTTCTTATGCCATTGCCCCCCCCAAAAAAAATTATGATATTATCATGGAAATCCTAATATTTTTGATGCTCAAGCCTCATCATATAAAACTCATTTTTTGTACTTTGAAATAGTATAACAATTTTTTTTATTAAATGATATGTCTTGATTTTGGTTAAGAAATATGGATTAAACTGTATCTTTACTATTATTAGTATTCCATCAATAGTCTCCTCTATCCCCACAGCACCACAATAAAACCCCAGAAAAATCAATGCAACCAAAGCACAAAAGAATAGATCTGACAGATTGTGGCTATCCAAGGAGATTTCAGGATGAGTCAGGTAAAAATAACATGATAAGATTTCAAGAATTTTATTCCAAGAGTGGAGCATTCTGCTGTGTTGCTGACTGTCCTTCACAGGGAGATATTTTATTTCATTTTTGTCACTGTGAAAGCTCTTTTTATTATTCCTATACTCAGGTGTCTGTGTCTCTGTTCAGTCTTGTATAAGCACTGACAAATAACCTGAGGGTTGAGATCAGAAGCACTTAGCATTATATTTGGCTCTTATATCACCCTAGGAAAGGTGCCCCTGCCCTTATATCTTACCAGAGCAGAGTTGTGGTAATGATCTTTGAGACGGGAAAATCTGTCCCGAAGAGAAAGACCTGTGCTACCTTTACAAAGTGAAGTTACAGAAACCATCTGGCATCTATGGCAGGACATCTATTTTGTAGCATCTGAGAAGACCGGCTATAATTTAGGTTTTAGGTAGGGCTTCCATATTCTTGGGCACAATTTCAGACTAAGAATTATAAACCTCAATATAAGGACTGCATTGGTCAGCTTTGTGTTCCTGTGTTCAAAATGCCAGGCAAGAACAGCTTAGAGAAGAAAAAGGTTTCTCCTTGTTCACAATTTCAGAAGTTCAATCTAGGGTAGGCTGACTCCATTGTCCTGGGCCCACAATGGGGCAGAACAACATGGCAGAAAGGCTTGTAAAGTAGTTCTGCTTCATTCATGGAAACCAGGAAGCAAAGAGAGAAAAAGGAAGGGGCTACAGAGCCCTCTAGGATATGCCCCCAGTGACCTGCCATCTCAGCCATCCCCCACTTGCCTACATTTACCACCAGCCAATCCATTCAAACTAGGATGGACTGATTAGGTCATTGTACCTCTGAACTTTCCTGTATTAACACAGGAGCTTTGCGGGACACCCCCATATCCAAACACAAGGGCTATGATTCCTCATTAGATTAGCTCAAATACCTGTTTTCTAAGTCTTGACACTTCCACCCAAGTAGTCCAGTGCTTTATGAATGGAACAACAATTTTAATACTGTGAAATCCTCAGCACCACTCTCTGATCTATGCAACACCAAAATCATTTATCATCTTTAAGAGAAAAATAAATATTTTTATTCACTCTTAGGGTTTAAAAAGTGAATCACAAGAAATTTAGTGTTTGAGTGAACAGGTGTAAAGAAGACATAAATTATAGGCAGAAAAGCTTAGGGTTTATAAATAGAAGTTATAAATAAATTTAATAACCTAAAATCATAAACAATTTCAAAGTGAAATACAAACTCCTACTAGTGAATATTACGCTAATTGATATTAAAATTGTCCATTCTATTACACTTCACTTTATTTCCTGAGAATGTTTTTATACTTAATCATCAGTTGTTAAGGAGATTAACTTGCTCCCTCAGTTTTTATTAAATTCTCTTTGGACAGAATTTTAAGTGCACCTAGAATACAAGTTATTTCTCAACACTCTGAAATCTTTATTATCTGGCTAATTTACTTAAGCAAGGTAAGCTGTGTAAGGTCAGGCAGTGGTGACCAAAGGGAGGCAGATTTAAAAGGCTGCTGAATGAGGCTTTATTGAGATTTTGCTCCTGGGCAGAACTCTCAGACTAACAAAGCTGGTAAGAACAGGGTCTGAGAATAAGTGGGCAGGGGGTGGGTGCCTCGACCAGACTGAATTTTTTATTGGGCTTAGGGCAGGAAGGGAGGGAGGGCTTGGGACAGGAAAAGGGGTTTTTAGAGTCCCTTGCCCTACTAGGGCTGGTCAGGGGTAGCTGGCTAAGATCCAAGATTGGCCAGGAGACCCCAGTGATTGACAGGCAGCTCTGTCAGCACCTGATTGGTGGTTCTTTTGCGCCTGTGGATTGCTTGGTGCTTTGTTCCTCAGCCACCTCCATCTAACAAGCTGCTTTACTATTAAAATCTACTTCAGATTTAAAGTTTTCCAAAAATATTGCTCTAGTTTGACTTCTAGGACTATTTTAATCTATGATCTTATCCTAAGATTCAAAATGACAGTCATGTGTCTGTCATTTGTAAGAAGTAGTGAAGGTGGATGAGGATATATAATTCTGTATTCTAAACTGCTTAAACAATCACAAATCTATTAATGCATTTATCAGTTTTGAGCACTTAATATGTGTCCATGATTTCCATGATTAGAAGAATGGAACAATGGAAAAATAGCTATTATGAGAATAACCTCCCAGAAAAATAGTTTGGAAATATTTAAAATAATTTAAAAGTATTTGAAGTTACTGGAGAGTGACTAATATTGATTAGATAATGGAGGGAAACAATTTTTTAAAAATAACAGTTTTGAGTAGTGTTTGCATTTTTGTGTTTTTTGTTTTGTTTTGTTTTGTTCCTGAGAGCACTACTTTGCTTTTTTACCTAGAATGAGTCAACAGAAGTTTAAGTAGATAGCCACAGTTTACTTCCTTGAAAAATCAAAGAGCAATTTTAGAGGCCTAACTTTGGAATTGAGGAGCATCAAGGGTGAGCCAAGTCTTCATTTACATATGAATTCCATCCATATTTTTGGCTGATCTCTAAACTTTGCATATGGGCAGAAATTCTGGGAGCTCCAGAGGAGGCTGAAACAATTGAGTAGAGATTTCTGTTGCAGTGTAGAGCAGGGGAGGCAAGTCTTGTCTGTCTATTTAACTATTTTCTAGAACAAAAATCAACATGCCAAAAAGATAACAGGACACAAAATCACTAAAATCTATTATTTGAATGTCCAATACACAAACAAAATTAATAACATTTGAAAGGAACAAGAACATGAGAGCTACAGTTAAGAGAAAAAAAAAAAAAAACAACTATATAAACAGGCCTCAAGATGACCAAGATATTGAAATTGGCAGCTAAAAATATTATACCATCTACCAGAAATTTCTTACAGGACTTGAAGGAAAAAAAATATCAGATAAGTTATCTTAGTAAAAGAATGGAAACTGAAATGAAATAGAAATTCTGGAACTGAAAAGTACAATATTTGAGAGAATATCTATTGGCTTAATGTATCTGTGATTGCAAAAGAAAGGTTCACTAAATTTGAAGATAGATCAAAAATTATATTTGATCTGAAAGAGAGAGAGAAAAAAAATGGACCATCTTAGTGATCTTTAGAACAATATTAAGTTGTCCTTTGTAATCTGTGTCCTAGAAGGAACAAAGAATATTTAGAGAAAAAAATGGAAAAATTATTCAAAAAAAAATATATGGATCCAGAAAGCTCAGAAAACTCCAAGCAAGATTAGAAAAACAAATGAATGAACAACAACAATGAGACATCATAGTCAAATTGCTCAAAACCAAGCATAATTAATGTTCCTATATGTCAGTAACACACATAACCCAATTATGTAAATGTCCTCAGTTTTGGTGGTCTTTCTCACAATGAAAGAAAACTGTATCAGCATTAGACCTGAGGAATTCCTGAAACCAATTTATTTATTGACTTCCTTCGTAGGGTCTCATAAAATAAGCATATCATATGCTCTAATAGCAAGAGATCTGTTGCATAGGTTGCTATGTTAACATTTACATTTTAATTTATACCAGATGAATTTCAATCAGGTTCTTAATGCTGCTCAGAAATTATAAAAAATTTTCTTGGTAATTCATCTTTATACTTAATTAAATGATTGTTTTATACTCTCCCTTCACTCATCAAATCTCCAGTAGCCCCTCCACACCCTAACATTCATGACTTGGTTTCCTGTTCCACTGCTAATACTAAAAGCCACCAGGGAGATGGTCAAGCTCTTTCCATTACACATGTCCACCCCTAGCACTCTGCTCTCCCAACTATTCCCAAAATACTCAGGCTATGTTTTATGGCCAACCCTTTCACTGGAGCACCAAAATATTGCAAAATCAATTCTCCCCAAGGTCATCCTTTTCTCTCCTGGATCATCATATTAACATGCAAACCTGTTACTATTTCTTCCATCTAACAACAAACCCTCTCTTGATGCTACTTTCTTCCGTTGGTCCCAATTGGCCCATCTTTCTAGCAACAATCCTTGAGAGATATGTCATCTTATACTTTCCAATTCCTCTACTCCCTTTCCTCTTCCACCTAATCTATC
Organism: Urocitellus parryii; assembly: GCF_045843805.1. Taxonomy (NCBI): domain Eukaryota; kingdom Metazoa; phylum Chordata; class Mammalia; order Rodentia; family Sciuridae; genus Urocitellus; species Urocitellus parryii. The sequence goes on along the minus strand of NC_135544.1, from coordinate 26,585,444 downwards.
CAAGCATTTATTTGTATAATTCTGTAAAAACCGTTATTGTCAAGCTCATCAATGACCATGCCATTGATACATCTTAAGGTTTGCAGTCTCCATAGTAATGGTAGCATTTGACAGTGAAATTTGGCAACTTGTTTTTCATCTTAAAAAAAAAAAAATTTCTCCCTCAGCTTCTGGGACTTCAGCTTTTTCCAAATCTTATTGCTTCCATGGCCACTCTCTTCCTCAATTTCCTTTGCTGGTTCCTCTAAATTACTCAGGCCTTTTAGAGTATCTCCAATTGGGTCCTTGAATTTCTTTATTATCCATGTTTTTCCTTGTGAAAATTTTATACAGATTTATAGCTTTAAAGTCATGTGCAAACTAACTACTCCCAAATTTAAATCTTCAAACTTACCCTCTCCTAATATTTCAAATTGACTTATATGACTATGTTACTTAAGTATCCACTAATAGACATCTCAAATTCAACATGTCTAAAACTGTGCTTTAAGACGAATGGATTAAAAAAAATGTGGCATTTATACACAATGGAGTATTATTCTGCATTAAAAAATGACAAAATCATAGAATTTGGAGGGAAATGGATGGCATTAGAGCAGATTATGCTAAGTGAAGCTAGCCAATCCCTAAAAAACAAATGCCAAATGTCTTCTTTGATATAAGGAGAGCAACTAAGAACAGAGTAGGGACGAAGAACATGAGAAGAAGATTAACATTAAACAGGGATGAGAGGTGGGAGGGAAAGGGAGAGAGAAGGGAAACTGCATGGAAATGGAAGGAGACCCTCAGGGTTATACAAAATTACATACAAGAGGAAGTGAGAGGAAAGGGAAAAATAATACAAGGGGGATAAATGAATTACAGTAGAGGGGGTAGAGAGAGAAGAGGGGAGGGGAGGGGAGGGGGGATAGTAGATGATAGGAAAGGCAGCAGAATACAACGGACACGAGTATGGCAATATGTAAATCAATGGAAGTGTAACTGATGTGATTCTGCAGTCTGTATATGGGGTAAAAATGGGAGTTCATTACCCACTTGAATCAAAGTGTGAAATATGATATATCAAGAACTATGTAATGTTTTGAACAACCAACAATAAAAAAAAGTGAAAAAAAGGTTGTCCTAACCTATTTTTTCTTTTCCTTTTTTTCCAAGAAAAAAATAAACTGATCTATCCACAATTTTTCCCATCTCATTTGATAACAATTCCATCCTTTTAATTGTTTGTGGGAAAAAAATGTGGTCTTCTCACACATTTAATCCATTAGCAAATTGCTGGCTCTGTTTCCAAAACACACCCAGAGTATGACCTAAAGGTAATATGATTTTTTATCCATGGTATTTTAATATGCTCCTGCTTCTACCCATCCTTGCCTTTTTCTGGTCTGTTTCCAACACCAACAGCCAGAGTGACCCTGTTAAAACAGCAGGTCATATCTCTTCTCTGTTCAAAGCCCTACAGTGGTTCATCATCTTACAGTAAAGTGGGACCATTGTCTGGTTAAGGGTTAGTTTGCCTCTTCAATGTCATCCACTAATGCCAGTTCCAATCATACCAGACCAGTTCCTCAATCATGCAGGGAACATTCCTTGGTGCCTTGGCACTATATTGTTTTAACTTCTGCCCTTTTCAATATATTCACATCCATAAGACTCTTACCTTTACATTGGTATCAAAATCTCAACTTCTTAAGTCTTCCATGACCACAAAAATTAAAGTTGCCATTCCGTCCCAGCTTCATTTCCCTTATTACCCATGACATTTATTATAACACTAAATGACTTCCATGTGATAATTATTTTATTGTCTGCCTTGCTTTCCCTCAACCTCTTCCCTCCCCCTCAAAAAATAATATGAATAATTTTATGAGAGCAGAGCACTTTATCTATTTTGTTCATGACTATATCTCAGAGTCTAATTTAATGTCTGACTATGGTTGATGCTCATCAAATATTTGTTGAATGTGGTATTATTTAACCAAATGTAATTGACTAGTAGTAACATCATGAAGGCTTACTATACATACAAATACAAATCAAAACAGAACAAAAACAATTTTCAGAAAGCAGGAAATAAAAATTAATTTCTAAATTTCTATATCTAATTTAATAAAGTTGTAAAATAATATTCTCTATCATCTTTCAATCCACATGTTACATATTATATATATATACATATATATGTGTATATATATGATTTAAAGTATACATCACATTTGCATAATCAGTTTTTCAAGGCATTAACTCTTATAGAATCAAATTTTAAGATGTTCATTATTACCAAAGATGTTGGAAAACAAACTATAATTGAAAATGATAATTTTACAGTATTATAAAAAATTCTCCAAGCCTTTTTTAAAGAGCCAAAGGTTACTAGTTTAATGTAATCAATAAAATTTTATTTAACTAATGAACTGAAGATAATTTTTTTCAATTTTTTCTGTTATATCTTTACTTTTTATTGCTAATTTTTATTTGCCTGTTCACTGAATCATATAAACATAATCCACTAAAGCAAATGTAAGTATTTCATAGTGGCTTTTTGTAAGAACTTATTACTCTTAATTATTTCACAAGTATCTCATGAAAGCAGCAGTTGAAGAAGAAAGTAAATTAATTAAGACAGAATCTCATTATTCCCTCACTCTCTCTTAATAATGAACAACAGTACACATGTGTTTCTTAATAACAGTAGGTGACAATTCAATACTTGTAATAAATTGTAATTTTTTTCTAATTTATTTTCCTGGGAATTTTAGGCCCTGGATTTTTTTTTAGTACAAAAATATATTTAGGTTTCAATTAATATTAGTTGAGAAAGAGGTTATTCCTGTGGTTAAAAAAAATTAACAGCAATATTTACTTTCCTCAACCTATTTTTATTTTTATCTTAAAGAGTTTTATAAGTTAATAAATAAACTTTTCTAGCTAAAAATGTTATAATAATACAGGGCATAAACTGAAAGACATGTTGAAAAATATGGATCCCATACAAGGGCTGAGATGCATTTGATTTTGAAAAACTCATATTTAAAAAAACTAATATAATTTGATACATATTTGTTACACAACTTATTTATGCATGGTATTATATTCAGTGCAAAAGAGACAAAGATGTTTTTGTCTCTTCCCTCAATAGGAACATAAAAATATTCCTCTTTATTATCACAAGTTTACTTCTTGAATTATGAAATTAATCCCACTGAAAAAATTGTTACAAAACATTTACATAAGTCACAGTATAATAAATGTTCTGAACAGGTTATCTATCCTTGATTATGAACCATGATGTCACTTTAAATTCTTTGGCCAGAAAACTAAATTTGAGCTTTGAGATATATTTAGCCTAAGGGATAAGAAATATCTTAATCTTCCTAATAATTCAAGAATAAATATTTGGATAAATCTTTTACTCAAAATAAAATATCTGAGAAAGATAATAGTCTAAGAGTTTTCAATTATCAGGTAAATTTAGCTGAAGAGAACTTCCAAAATTTCTTTTGTTAAAAATGCAGGAAATGTAATAGACAAGATTTTATTGTCAAGTGATATGCTGAAAACTATTTTTCAAACCCTGTGTATTGGTAGTAAAGTAGTTTGGTAAACTTGTTTGTTAGTAAGCTCCTTTTATTTTGCAAAAATGATTAAATATGAATTCAGAAAGAAGGAAACAGTACAGAAATTGGTTTTGCTATATTAGAGTAGAAAGTTTGAAATTGATAAGGAAATTTTATTAAGTATGAATATAACAACAATGAAATACGCATAAAGAACACAAAAAGGTAACCAGTCCTAAATGGCTCATCCAATTGAGAAAGTTTATATTCAGACACCCCGAGTGTAAGAACTGTGGGTTTGAATCTGTTAATTGGATTGTCATTCAATCAGTGATAACCCCTTTCTGGATATCCAGTTCATGGCTGGATTACTAATTAGATCCTTCAAGTTCAAAATATTATTTCTTTAGTTTTTTGGTCTTTGATGATTTCTCAAAACATTTTTTAGCCTCTCTATAATTCCTCTCCACACATACATTCTGGATTTATATACCATTAAACATGTCAACCCAAAAGCCAATGACCTAAATTAAATTCCTGACTATGCCATTAGTCAACAGTATGAAGATGAACAGATAAAATCAATCCCTTTGGGCACTACTTCTTCATCTGTAATGTAAGTATTCTGGACAGTTACTTTACAGATGGAGATACTCTGGTGATACTAATGGGAAAATTTATAAGTGTTTTGAAATGGAGAAAACCTAAACACAAATTAGAGAAAATTTTGTCTATAGGCTATTCATAAATACTTTTTCCAATTAACTATAGGTAACTATAGACACTTATAATACATTAATTTCTAATTTTGTATATTTAGAGATTATATATTATATATAATTATACATTGACGAAGAAATTACATAAATTATATATTGTTACCATAAGAAAATATATACATAGTATATATAGTTTATAATTACTATATTATTAATATGTGTTTATGATAAAATATAATCAAATTTCAATGTATAATTATTCTTAAAACTCAACAGTTTTGGAAAAACAACAATTATTTTTCAGGAAAATTTCTTATTTGTTTTTAAATTAGCTTAATTTTTTCTTTCTGAACAAAAAATTTGCCATATGAGTGTTGCCAGTATCCAGCAGTGATACTATATGAGTGGATAAAAATAGGCCACCCTTAGGATACAGAAATATACTCCATGGTTTTTCATGTGGAAATTTGCTTAATAACAATTTAATGAGGATTGACTACATGCCAGATACTGTGATGTATAATGACATAAAGATAAATAAGACAATATCCCTGTACTTGAGCCACATATCACCTGACCGTACTAATCATCTATCTTATAATAAAATCTCCAAGTACTTATAAACTTAAGAAATCCATACCCTGTTATTGCTATCTCCTTGTAATTCAAATTATAGCATCATATGAAATTCTTCCATTGTTCCTATAGTTAGCTTTGTTTCATTTAAGCCCAAATAATTTTCAGTTCATTGAAAGAAAACTAATTATTCAAGCAATGTTTTTGAATACTTATAGACTTTGCTAGGCTGTGGAAATTATATTGGCTACGCTTATAAACCACATCTTTGAAGACTACAATCTTTATATGTGGCATTTGTTAAATTTGTTGTATAAATACTGCCACTGAAGTTGATTTCAAGTTACTAGCAATTTTGTAACCAGCTTGCACAATTCTTGAATAATTAATGATTGCTTCCCCAAAGCTGGTAATTAGCTAGCTTTAGCATACCACTGGATAAAACATAAATGTGTTCTAGTCCTCTCGCTTTCATAGGGAGAAATAGGAAAATGTCTTAGGGGATCACTACCCTAGTAATGTTCTACAGCTACCCAAGAGGAAGGAATAGTAATGGTCAGGGAAGGCTTTAAAGAACTGCATGTTGCCGTTTGAGTAGACTTTCTCAGGTGGCAAAATTTCCCTGGTTTCAGGTTGTGTGGAGACAAAGCAAGGCAATCCAGGAAAATGAAAGTGTGCAAAAATATTATTCCACATTCTGGAATAATAGGACTCAACCAGAGAAATGGGAGGGGCTGTGAGACATGAGGAAAATTGGTAGCAAGTGGAAAGCATGAGGGAGCCTGCAATAAGGATGCTGTTTGCTACCTGCAGGAGGTAAACTGGATATGGAGACTTCCTGGATTTCCACAGTGGAGTGACAGGATTGGCTTTCTAATTTAGAAAGAACACTTTGAAGACAGTATAAAGCATATCCTAAAGGTGGCCATGGAAGTGACAAGACCTAAGTAAGACACGTGGGAGTTTCCCACCATATTCTAAAAGCAAAATGAGGAAAACATGAGGAGAAATGTTAAATTTGAGGTGCTTAGGGAGGTCTGTTATCATTGAAATTTTTAAGAAAGAAAGAAAAGTTGTTTTAGTAATCACAGTAATTATTTTTAAGAACATAAGCATATTTTCTTCAATCTGCTCTTCCTTTTTTCTGGGATATTCTTGTTAGATAAAAAAAACTTATTTTCTTCTCTTTCTTTGTGAAATTAAGATAGCAAATTTTGTGACAATTTCCTTTATTATTAAGTTTCTACATAATCTTGCTTCCATCAACTAAAATGGTATTTGATGCTAGATGTAGTAACAAATCAAATGTGGGTGGATGATATGAACAAAAGCATATCTGATTCAAGTGTATGTTTTTGACTAGTCTAGCATTTACCAAGTTTGGAATTCATGGAAATTTAGTAGTCTTGCCAAACATATATAAAGAATGTGTTAATCCTACTTTAAAAGACATGTTATTTTCTCAAGAACAACTATTCTTCAAAACTGATTCAGAGTGCAAAAATTCTGTGCACTTTTCTTCTCATACATTTGTCTTACCATTCATATCTCTCCTATCCCTCAAATATGAACAAACATTTATGTATTTCTAATGTGCTCATAATTTTTATTCTCTATTTGAAGCCTACATAGTGTCCCAGGGTAATGACTATGTAAGCACACATATAAGGTTTTAAATGTGGATGCCTATGATAGTCTGTCTTGGCTTCTAGATCCTTGTGGTGGTTGCAAATAAAGGTTCCATGCAGAAATTTTAAACTTAAGGCATTTGATACTTTATTTCCTTATGGAATCCTGCCAAACTCAAATGTAGCCATTGTTTCTTATGAGATATTAACAAAGACATTAATGGGGAAAGACTCTGAATACCATTGATATGCTGCCTGCTTGTAAAACTTATTTTCTACTAAGGATAAAAGCATTTATTTTGATTACAGAAAGCAGGTAAACACAGACTTTTATTCAAGGAGCAAATTTTAAACCCATGTGAAAATTACTTCAAGGTCATGTCTATATTAGAGCGGTTAAATGAATGAAGTAATAGATTGTGATTCAATCATAATCTGGTGACCTTCAAGGCAATATGTCCCCTACTCTGCTTTTTTGGGTAAATATAAGTTAAAAAAAAAGAAGTTTGGTACTGTTATTAGATAAAGTACCAGAAAGTTCAATTCACCCTCAAATGGACACTTTTGAACTTCTCATCTTTTATGACTGAAACCTTCAGGTCTTTGAGTTAGTCATTTTTTTGGAAGAGAAAAGCCAGAAATTTAAGAATTTAAATCTTGGATTCCAAGTTTGACCCTTCTAATTACTATCTGTGTAGCTTCACAGACACTCACTTCTTCATTTATCCTATGAGAGTAATATTGTTCAATTCATGTAGGTTTTCATAAAATGTCAGAATTACCAGTGGAAAATGTTCATTATTGAGTGAGATGCAAAGTGGTACTTTACTTAGAAAGTTTAATTGCTACTTAATTTTATAGTGTACTGAACGAATTTAGTTCATCTCTCCAGATATTTTCAAATAGCTCACTTCTCCTTTTGTCTTGACCACAAATCCTCTGCTTTTTCTCCTTGGGTATCCCTTGTTATATTATTTTATGAAGTTACATGAGTTAATTTAAAGCTTAGAGATTCAACCTCAGGGGAGAATAATCTCTTGTGAATTTCCTATGCTTTATGCTAATGGTAGAATTAGCTCCAACTCCATATGCAACATTTCAAAGACACACCATGACACTGCAGCATATGTGATCTCATGAGATACTATAATCTCCAATATTTCCAAAGCACAGCCAGGGAGAGAAAACAGAGTTAATGAATGGCAAAGCTTGTCAAAATAAACTAAACTTTAATCTGGAATATTTATGTATAGGTGACTGTTAGAAGCAATCCTGGGGACCCATGTAGAAGCTGATAGGTATTGTTTTGAAGAGCGCACAAACTAGTAAAAACTCTTTTACACTCACAAATGGAAATCCCTCCTGCTATCCTAGGTTGCCAGCTTTCTCTTTTTTTCCTTTCTGAACCAGTTCACTCTGCATTCTTCTCCCCCAGGGCGCATAATCCTTTCTTGACTCATTTCTCTCACTTGTCCTCTTGGGTTGTTTTCCTGTCCTGGGTTATTTTTCCTCATGCTTCAGAGATTGCTTTCCACACACCTTGGAATTTCAGGTAGTCAAAGAACAAAGGTTACTTTTGTTTCCCTAAACTCCATTCTCTATCCAAACAGTTAAGTTTTAAGATATGTTGAAGTTCAGGTTTATGAGTGTTGTGAAAGCAGTCAGGGGAGAAGGGAAAACTTGTCAGAGATTTCAGAAGGACACAGGGCATGAAGGCAGGGAGGGAGGAGCAGGGCCGGTGCACCCTAAACCCTGCGGGCTCCTGTTTTTCCAGTTCTAATGACTTAGTACTTCACTCAACTGCCCCACACTCTCCACATTCTTTTCTTTGTTTGTCCTAACTTTTAACCTTGTCTTTGGGCTGAGAAGACTGTGCCACACTAAACCTACTTACAAAGAAAACATATGCAAAAAAAAAAAAAAAAAAAAAAGGAGCTCTATTACTTTAAGCAATGTTGTAGAAGCAAAGAAAGTCAAGTGGGCAACTCTAATTCCCTTCCTCCTTTGCTTCTGTACTTCTTATCTCTCTCAGGCATAGTGTCTCCTTCTGACTCCATCTTCCATGGCCTCCTTCATTAGGATGTACAATTTTTTGTTTTTCCTATTTGCCCCCAGCCTCAGAGCATTTCATGTTTCTCTAATGAGAATCATACAAGACAAGATTCTGTACTTGCCCTACACATTCACATCTTCAACTGGTTAAACTTAGTCAGGCTTTTTTTTTTTTTTCCATATTGGATAGAGATTATTTGAACACAGGGACTGAATCTTTTCATCTGTGTGTAACTTTTAGCACTGAAAACACAGCCCTGAGCATAGGAAATGCCCTATAAATTATAATTGGATTATATTGAGTAGGACTGTCATTTTCGTTTTGGTTGTAGTTGAGGATAACAGAATGTTCAAGTCCATCATATCATCAGTCTCTCCATTTAAATTCCCATTCCTTAAAATAATTCCCATTAAGATATCAAGGAAGGTTTAGTGGTCAAAGCCCAGTCTTATGAGTCAGAAGATAAGCATGTAAATGTGGACACTCAATAGGGGTATAGAACTCCTCATCTATGAAATGATATAAGAACTTATTCATAGAAATACTGTGCAGAATAATACATCCCAAGCCAAGAAGCATTTGAGGCAGCCTAATGCACTTACAACAGAGGAATAATTTACAGGGTGAGGTTTTGTGTTAGAAACCCAACTAGATACCTGTCTCATTTAACATCTACACACTAGATTTCCCTCTAAATTGCATTTTTCTTATGTAACTTGAAATATTCATTGTAGAAGTCAATATACAATTTCTTCGAATATTTTCTACCAAATAGGTCTAAAAACTATTTAATCAAAAGAAATACAAAATTTATTTCCTATGAAATTTTTCTTAGGCAAAAAAGCCAACAAAATCAGATTAAATAAAAGAAAATCAGACAAATCCCCACATTACTGCTTACCCTCCTTAATTTTTACAAAACCTCAAGAATTTGACTAAAGTGATTCTACATAGGAGTAAAGATTTATTAACTCAATACCATTCAGTGAAGTCATGACATTCTAAAAGGTAATCTTGCATGCTGGATTGAGTTATGCTGGCAAACTGGCTACAGCCAGGATTTATTCCTGATAAAATTCCTTTTCCAAAACTATCAGAATACTATGTGACCATTTTTATTTTCATGACTTTGTGTTTCAATTCCTGTTAGTTACTTACCATGTGCTTTGATTGCCCGAAGAGGACTGTCTAAATTCTCTGAAGTATATATATAAACAACAAAGACCTCTTTTTTTTAAAGTACAGAGTGAACATCTACCCCCAATTTTTCATTCATGAGTTCCCAGTATTTATTATTAGCTCTTTCATAGTTTTGTGTATCATATGAGAGGTAGGTTAAATATATAGTTCTTTATTTTTCTAAATATCTCACTAAAAACTATTTAAGAAAGTTAAGATAGACTTTTGCACTCAAAGTGTACTTAATAAGATTAAGAATTCAAAGTAAGTTGATTCAGAAGGTCCTTTATGTGGAGACAGTTGGAGTTCTAATGCAGATACTGAAAAGACGGCTAAGCTAGCTGAAATCATATACTATATTTTGGCTGTTGGTAATTTATACCAAAGGTACTTTGATGTATAAGTAATCCCATTTACTATTCACTCACTGTTGAATAGGAAAGCACATTTACTATTTCAGACCATTCAGGTAAATAATTGCTGCATTGCTTCAAAGAACAATTTATTCTTTGAGAAAATCTAGTTGAGTGTTTTTGAACTTATGTTTTCTAAAAAAATCTCTCTGCATATAGTTTAAAATTTGTGTATCACTCTACTTTTATAGAATAAATGATATAGTGTATTGAAGCCACCCATTCAAACCCTCATGACCCAAAACACTCTTGCAATTGCACCCAGTCACAAAGCTTTCCTGAGCTCATTGCAGAAGGAGTAGTTTCCTTTTCTCTTTCTGTGGTTGTTCCTGAATTGCTCAGGAGTATTTATTTCCAACTAAAAAAGAAAGAAAAAAAGAAAGACTGCTTGTATATTTCTTAACTATTGATTTGAAGTTCCTTTATCGAAGGATAAAAATATCTATTTTTTTGTTTGAGACAATGATTCTTTAAATTATATATGTTAAACAAACTCATCTTAAACCTAATTCATTTAACTGAATCCTTTTGGAGCTTACTGTTGAGAGTCTCTATACCTGATTGCTAAATGGAAATTTCAGGTCATTCAGTTCCTGAAAGGCAGATAGGTTGATATCAAGTCCTCATTCTTTTAGACATTTGTTTTAATTACTTTAAAAGTAAACACAGTTTGCTTTTGAGTTGCCTTTTTTTTTTTCAATTAATGAGATAACAGAGCAGTGTTTACAGGACATTAGCTGTTCCTCAGTGATAGCAAGAAAACAGCAGAACTTACATCTGTAATTGGTTTTCTGATACAGCCTTACAAACACACATAAGAGTGAATTTCATGGAAGGGATAAATGGATTTAGTTACCTTCACAAGCTACCTTCAAAGAGTGGTTTAATTTTGCTCCCTTATAGCAGTTTCTCTTCCCCCAACCCATTAGAGCTTCTTGATTTATATACAGTAGCTGTACCATTCTCAGTAAAGACAGGATTTTCTCTTGTCAGAAAATGTGGCTCCCTGGTGATTTTATCCTGGGAGAGTAAATGAGATTCTAAATTGTTTTGGGTTATTACTAAAGGCAGTGTTGAAGAAATAACTTTTTTTTCCTATTAGCCACACATTCCAATGAACATTCTCAATTAATGGATTAATTTGTACAATTTATAGTTCAATATGTAGACTATTAATCATAAGACATCAAAAGAAATGCTTCCTGTAAAATCACTTTTCTGTTGCAGCCAAATGACTTGAAAGTTGTATGATTTGTTATAATTAGGCATGCATATTACTTATGAGGGTCAAAATCATACTTAAATGGCCCAAAGGCCATTGGTTTTTACTAATGATGCACAGTTTTCTCTTCATCAGTGCCTGGCATTTGCTTCATTGGTCTCACAAAGTCAGATTCATTCACAGTGAAATCTGTGGCAATTTTCTGAACAGATTCTTGTAAGTGGTTTGTCACCACTGAATGATTAAATAGATACATGAGAAAGGTCCTTACCCTTAGAAAACTAGGGTAAAATTCAATAGTTTTGAAATGTGTTTCAGATTTTATTTCTTATTGTTATTAATACAAATTATGGCTAGGGCATAGTAAGATTACATGTGGGATACATAGTTGAATGAAGCATAGACTCTATTCCTGATGAGTTTGTTGTCTGAAAGAGAAAATCAACAAGAAAGTAGATCATCCTAATATCATATGGTAACTAGCACAACCACTCAGTGAACATTTCTTACAGTACTGTGTGAATGGGTATAAGTGTCACTTTGATAACTTTTAAGCAAACCAGACTTTCCTATGTAGTTTTTTAATTTTATTGGGAACTCCTTAAGTTCAGACACTTTTTAATTGGGGGAAAGACAGATATAATTTGGGGAAAAAAGTTATAATGGATGATTTTAGGAGCCACAGCAAAGAACCAGGCTCCTAAAGTGGTAATGGATACTCTGCAATCAAAAGTCATTATCAGAAAACCACCGAGAACAAGCAGGTTCGTTTTGCAGGTGGAAGCTAGAAAGTAAAGGTGAGCTTCTTGCCTCTGGGGTAAAGAAGTCACCAGAGCAACCCTGACATGTGCCTCAGCAATATGCATTTTCCTTCTTAATTTCCAGAATGGCCCTCATTCATGTAGGTAAAGCCTATGGAAAATACAATTTTGATTTATAAATGTTTAATCAAATAGATATGCCACTCTCCATTATAAGTTATAATGTGGGGTACTTAATACTAAATATTTTACCCTGTATATTAGAGCAATTGAGAAAATACACCCTACATTCAGTTCAGATTTAACATTTTGAAGTGCTACCATAGGAGGTGTTCTTTACACAGAACTCTATGCACTCTTGTTTTTGTAGCAACCTTGTTCTTAAATGACAAGAGCTGGAAGCAACCCAAGTATTCATTGGTGGATAAATTAGTAAATAAAATGTGGTATATGACTACAATGAATTACTCAACCTTAAAAAGGAAAGAAATTCTGTCACATCCTACCATATGAATGAAATTTGAGGGCATTATGCTAAGTGAAATAAGCCAATCATGAAGAGACAAATATTATATGATTCCATTTATGTGAAATATCTACAGTTGTCATATCCATAAAAACAAAAAGCAGAAGGGTAGTTGCAGAGTTTAGTAAGAGGACAGGGAAGTTGTAGTGTGGGGACAGAACTTCAGATCCATAGATGAAATTGTTCTGGGGACCTGTTTTATTATAATATAAATATTCTTAACACTACTGAACTATATACCCTTAAAATAGTTAAGATGGTAAATTTTGGGGTATGTGTTTTCCCCCCAAAAAAAGACTAAAAACATAAAGCTAGTCAATCTATTAATTTTACATTTTAAAACATCATTATATCAGAAATCTTGACTAGAGAAATCCACAATATATGTAGATTTACTCTGGAAGAATTATACTATCAAATAAGCAGTATAGGGTCAACATTTTGTCATGCAATTTTAAAATTATATGGGGAAAAAGACATGCAAACAGACAGAATATAATAATTTCATCCTGACCTGGAAAATGACTTATAATAACTCTTAAGACCCCCCTCTTTCTCACTCATTCTATAATAAAAAATTTGAAATCCACTTATAAACAAAAATAAATGTTTAACAAGGCATATAACAGTTGTTTAGTAGGTCACATTTCATAATTGTATTTAAGGGAAAAATAAAGAAAGAGAGAAAAAGGGGGAGGGGAGGGAGGAAAGAGAAAGGTAGAGAAAAAACAAACCTCAATACAAAACTTAGTTCTTGAAGAGAGCTTTATGACATTCTCATTATTCCTACAAAGCCACACTGAAATGACATGGAACTTAAAATGATAAAGAAACAAACTTTCTGAGACCTAACGTGTAGTCTTAGAAGCCCCTGTATTTCATTCTCTACAAATGAGAACCAGACTGTTCTTATTCATGCCACATTTCCCCCCAGAGATTTATTTGGGTCCAGAGATGAACTATACTATATCTTTAAAATGATTGGGATTAGTGCTGTCTTTCAGACAGGCAAGAAGTTTGAGTGCAATGGGGAAGAACTGGCAAGCTACCCACACTGTAGGCGTTATATGTGATGTTCTATTTGTGTGAGATATGTTTGTTGCAGAATGTAAATCACCAAAATGGAATGTGGGGAATGTTTCCAGTCAATCTTGAACATATGCTTATGGTACCTGTAGAAAACATTTTAGATTGAAAATGAGAGTAAATTTAAGAGAGCTACTGTAAGAATAGTATTTGTGAGTATCAGAATGACAGATCTGGATACATTAAGTTCTACAGTGACCCATCTATAGTCTATAGGAACTGCTTAGAAACCTAAAACTATTATTCGTTACATACCATTTTATCGAGAAAGAGACAAAGGCAAAATGACTAAGGAGAAGCTGGTTGATAATATGTAGACTATCATGTTGGCATTACAGAAAGCAAATCTTTAATCTGAAAGTTGTAATATGCACTTTTTATATTGGAGTGAATAAAATCTTAGTGGTAATAAACACCTTCTTTGTGATCTACAGAAGCATCGCTTTAACTCTCTATGTTATATTTTCTCTTTTTTTTCATCTTAGAGTAAATAATTTCTTTATAGCTTCTTTTTTTTTCAGAACTAAGAGTGTTTGTTTTTTCCTGATTAAAGAAAACTGTCAAATGATAGTGCTGTTGTGTTTTTTGTTTTGATGTAAAGACTTGTCGTGTCTACACGACAAAACAAAGTATTCATTCCACATTCTCATAGTAAAGACTTAAAAATTTGTTTTCTGTTGCCAAAAACACCCACATGATCATAAGAGAAGACCACAACTCCTGTCGCTGCAGGCTTTAATCATGAAAGGAATATGAACATATCTGAGAAAGATTTTGTTTTAATCTGCTCTCTGTAAAGCAGGTGAGACTTGAGTGAAATTTGCCCACATGCATTATGTTGTCTTTTTTTTTTCTTACTCAATTGCACTGTATTTTCAATTTGTATTTCCAATGGTACTCAGCAAATAAATGCCAAAATTTTGGTTCTAGATTATTTTTGAAAACAAGTGTTATAAGGAGGATGGCTTGTGGGATAGTCAGCTTTCATCATTATAAAAAAATGCTTGAGATAACCAACTTTTAAAGAGAAGAGTTTAATTGGGGCTCACGTTTTCAGAGCTTTTAGTCCAAGAGTAGCCGTATCCACTGCTTTTAGGTCTCGAGTTGGGCAGAGGTATAACATAGTTGTAGCAGGTGGTAGAGTAAAGCTGCTCCTCTTATGGCAGAGAAGAGAAAAGGAGAAGGATGAAGGGATCTGAGCCCCAGCATTCCCTTTAAGCACACACCCTCAATGACCTGATCCAAACAGTGCCAAGAGAGGACCAAGACTTTCATACATGGACCTTTGGAGACACTTAAGAGCTAAATCATAGCATTTGGTTTTTCAAAAATTTTCTCTCTCTCTTGTTTTCTTTTATGTTAGAAAATTACCTGACATAGAGAACATTTTCTAGTTGTTTATTGTTAAGAGATTCAAAAAAATATAGGAATTGTTTGATTTCTGCCCAATATAAGCTAAGACAAATCTTGTGTCTAGAACCTATAAGTTCTAGGTTCTAGATTTGATAAGCAAAATAATGGTCATATGACTACTAATAAGACATTGATAGAGCACGTGTGACTTTACATGGTCACAAGTGAATTCAGCTGGGCACATGGTTAACACAGAAATGTTTAAGGTGTGTTTGCACACCTAGGTAGTTCCTGGCAAAGCCAGGACCTCTATGTCTAACTGAGAATGTGGACTCAACTACAGGCAGGAAACACAGAGGAAAAGACACAAGACACCAAGTAAATACACACAGAGCCTCAGGCACATAGACAGCTGAGACATCTCCCAGGTGATTTGCTTCCTCACCATGTCTCTCCTCAACTTGAATTGTGCATGTGTCTATTCCTACTTGTATTCCTCTTGCCGCAATCTGGCTGGGCACAAATCATGAGCCACTGAAGCAGGAACAAACTTTATTTTTGAACTCCACCAAAACACTTCACACACGCTCCAGGGAATTCTCCCGAAATCCACACTGCTCGTCCAGGAACCAGCCACCGGAAATATCTCCTCCGGAAATCCCTCCTCCTGCACTTCCCCAACCAATGGGAACTCTTGGGGAATCCCCAGGAATCCCCACAAGAACTCCAAAGTAGCAAGGACAACTCAAAAGTAGCCAGCGAGGCAAATAGTAATGCCTCGACTGTTGGCAAAATGCCAGGGGCCATACAGACTCGGCTGTGGCTCTCAGCATCCTCTGATATACATAATTGTTTCCATTACTCTCCTCAATTCTTTACTCCTCTTATATCTTCCCTCTGTGCCATTTGTCTGCACTGCGAGGCTAGGCTTTGCGACTTATTTTGAACAGGCAGTAGTTGGAAGCTGGTATGCTAGTTCTGAGCATCAGCCTTGGGAAGTGCTGTGTGTCATAGCCTGCCACTACTCAGTTGAGTCAGAGTGACTGATTGGTAAAGCATAACTGAGTCTAATGTGAAGCCTTGAGCTCACTCTATATCAGCTGACCCCTGGTGACCCCAGAGGTGCATGAGAGAGTACCAATTACTGTTTCAGGACCCTATGTTGTGGGCTGTTTGCTTTATCACATTATTGTTTCATTAGCTGATACCCTGAATACTATCAGCTGTCATGAAACATTCTCTAATCTGGCTTGGATTTTGATTCCAGGTATAAAAAGAGTCTTTTCTTGTTTCTCTGTTCTTGGGGGCGGAGTAAATTTAAGTAGCCTCTTGGACTCAAGTAAAATGAGCTCAATAATTTTCAATATGTGCTATGCTTGGAACTTGCTATCCTAATTTAATCACACGGTGCTGATCTTCACTATTCTTCTTTATAAAATGAAGAAGATAATACCTCTTCATTATTCCTCTTGGAACTCATTTGTTCATTTATTGGCATATTCAATTAGTAGCTATTGAGAATCTTCTATTTTTCTAGAACATACAATGATGAATAATATAAAGTCCCTGGTGACAGAGTCTTTTAATCTAATAGATATAAAAAGAATTGTTACTTTTCAATATAATGAATAGTATAATAAAGTTAAGTGAGTTCTTATTGGTATAAGCATTCAGTGGAAAATATGTTAGATAGAGGAAAAAGTATTTGAGGGAGCCCTAAAGATTAGGGGAAGGGAAAAAGAGACAAGTTCATATCCTTATAAATATAATAAATACAAACTGTAAAATAATAAGTTTATAGTAGCTAAATTTGTCTAAACAATCTTAACCCAGAGATCAAAGTTAATACAACCAATTATTAGGGCAAATGAACTTCTTCCACTTTTTGATAGGAAGCTCTGAAAATGCAGTATTATTTATGAAGTATCTTTTGCTAAAAATGCACAACCTGAATATACTCATCTGAAAGTAGCAGACAAACTTAAATTGACAGAGATTCTACAAAATAACTGGCCTATATTCTTTCAAACTGTCATAGAAGACAAAGGAATACTGAAGAACTGTTCCAGATAAAAGAGATTAAAAAACATAAAACCAAACATATTTGCTATATAGGACACTCTTGTGACAATTGGTAATCCGAATAAAGTCTGTGGAATACATAATAGTGTTGTATAAATGTTAATTTCTCGATTTTCAACATTTGTACTCCAGTTAGAAACAAGAATATTCTCTTGCTGAAATAGACACTAGAGTTTTTGGAGGAAGAGGGGTAAAAATGTGTATCAGAAAAACACTTTTTCTCTTCTTATTTGGATAATCTAACAGAACATTTCCTGTCCAACCACAACCAATACTCAGGCAGACAATCACCAGGTGTCCTATAATTTAACTCAGTTCTGGTCATTAACTGAAGTCAGCATATACCTCACAGGTCAGGGACTCAGTCCCAAAATACAGCTACCCTTATGTACAAACAAATCCCAATTCCTAGATTGTGACCTGGGCTTTAGACTGACGATCTATTAATCTGGGTTCCCATTTCCCTCTGTAAGTTTGATAATTTGCTAGGAGAACTCATAGAAGTCAAAGAAGTTTTTGCTTCTGTATACCTGTTTACTATACAGGATACAGATGAGAAGTCTGAATCAAAAGGTACAGAGGGTGAGAAGAATATATACATCACGGAACTTCCATGCCCTCCCTAGGCTCACCATGTCTAGGCACCTCCGCATGGTCAGCAATTTAGAAGCTCTCTGAATCCTGTAGTTCAGGATTTCTATGAAGGTTTCAACATTTAGGTGCTGTTAATCATTATTTCAATTGCGGATCCTTTCCCCTTCCTAGAGGATAAGGGTGGGGCTGAAAGTTCCAAACTTCTAATCATGACTTGTTCTTCCTGGTAGCCAGCCCCTCAAGTTTCCTCCATCCAGGAGCCCCACAAAGAGTTGCTGCATTAGAATAAAAGACATTCCTATCACCTGGGAAATTCTAAGGTATTTAGGAGCTCGGCATCAGTCACCAGAGTCAAAAATCAAATACTAAAACACCTGGTGTTCTGTGAGTTTGGTAATTATAAGAGTTTTAGGAGTTCTGTGCCAGAAAACAGGAATGAAAACCAAATATGTATTCTTATTATATTATACTATCATTCTCTGTGTGTGTATATACACCTGTGTGTATGTGTGCATTCATGTATGTAGATGAATAAAGAGGGAGAAGAGATGATTGATAAAGCAAATGTGTAAAATGTTAATATTGGAACAGTGTGGGTAAATGCTCCATGAAAATTATTTGCATAATTCTTGCAACTTTTACACCACTCTGAAATTATGTCAAAGTAAAAATTAAAACAAAGTACAACAAAGCATGGGGAAGGGTTTGAACCAGGGATGCAATGATGGCAAAATCAAAGGCTTCAGAAAGAGTGTGTCTCATGTTGTGGGTACATGTCCAAGCTTGGCATGGAAAAATAAGATGAATGAGTCTTTCTTTTATGTATTTTTGATGTAGAATATGACTATAGAATTTACTAACTTTCCTACATAACAGGGAAACTGATGAAATTGGTATAAGCTCTGTTGATTGTACCAATATTAATTTCCTGGTTTGATATCGTTGTGTAATTAGGTCACACACCCTTGAGGGAGGTTGTGTGATTGGTACATAGGTCCTCCTGTATGATGCCTTGCAACTTCCTGTGAATCTATAATTATGATTAAAAAATGTTTTCTCCTTAATTTTTTTACCTTTCTAATTCCTCGCAAAATGAATAAAACTCAACTTTTTCAATTTCATTGATATGAATGATTCCATGTGCTGAAGTTTTTACCTCTAAAAAAGATTAAGACTGTTTACATTGATGTTTAGCAATTTTTAAATTCAGTATAAATGTCCTAAGAACCATCTCTTTAATATTCCTTTGTAAGGTGAATATTAGAGCAAGCTGTATTCAGGTTCCTCTGAGCTTTCTCTTGACTAGACTCCAACCTTGACCTGTAAAGACCCGAATGCACACTAACAGTTTCTAACACCTCACGATCACATCTTTAGCATGACCTTATACTCCCTAAACTGTCTTCCCAAGAAAACCTGAAGCTGCCAAAAGAATTTACTGTTTGTTCCAGCCAATATGTGAAGACAGGGCCCCTGATTCTCAGTCTCTGTGTGAGAATCGGAGCCTAAATTCAGTAGGTGCCAGTTAACAAAACCATCTGTGTTTCCAGGAACCAATGGCCCTTTTCATCTTTTTGTAAATTTTCACTTCCCTGACTTTGCACAAATCCCTGTAATTGCCATCCCATACTTCCTCATTTTACCTTTAAAAATGCCCAGTACAAATCTGAGTTAAATTTATTTAACTTTTCCCCCAGCACAGCAGTTATTTATTACTGATTAAAATCTTATTTATGACACTTTACTAGGGTCTGGCTTTGTTTATTTTTGATAAAATTTAATTTTATTTGTATATGCTCTGTCACTAGGTATCCAAATGTGCTCCAAGTGTCACAGGATTTAACATCTAAGAAAAATCTCAAAATATAATAACAGCTACTCTTTGTTGACCATCTGTTAGGCACCAACCATTTTGCATTCATTTTTGTATTAAAAAAAAAACAAGCAACAACAATAAAAAAGATCTGGAATCCTGGTAGAAGGGGGCTAGTGAATGACGAATCAGAATGTGAACCCAGCAAGGTGCAGCAGGATGTGTCGTCCTGCAAGTCTGCTGTGCTTGTCAGATGACCTTAAATGAGTGCTTTGTATGACACCAGCCATTGTTAGTTCCTGAAGAAGCTCAATGAGGAAGTAAATGGAGAAAATTCCAAGGCTGATAATAACAAAAGTTGACTTAATTTTTGATATTTGGCTGCTGACAGCTTTTAATCCTATCTCATTCTCTTCCCCTTTCCCTCCAAGTTTGGGCCAGTTGATAAGAAGCTGGATGCTCACTCTCTTGACACCAATAGTAATTTCCTACCACATCAGGGAAGCTTCACCTTGGCCCCACCTTCAAAATACCTTTAAAAACCTCATATCTGGGGTGGGGGCTCAGTGGTAGAGCACCTGCCTCACACATGTGAGGCACTGGGTTCCATCCTCAACACCACATAAAAATAAATAAATAAAGATATTGTGTCCATCTACAACTAAAAACAAACAAACAAACAAAACCCCTCATATCTGTCTCCTTTTCCTGCTTTCTCACCTCATTTTGGATCTGCTTAGAGAGTTCTCCTCACTCTCCTTGCTCACCACAGCAAGTCTCATTGTGTAAGGAGAACTTCTCCTAACCTTTTGATGGATGTATGTGGTATTGTACTGTCAGTCTTGACATTCAAACCAAATTTTGCAAGGGTGTCCACTGTATTTCTTCTTGATGAGCACAACAATGATGAACCATTGAAATGTTTAAATATCAATAAATGTATTTAGAAAGTATTTTCAACTCATTTAATATGAAAATCATAGAAAATAACCTGCCTCTCAAATGGAGCCTAAAGTTAATAAATATTTACTTAACATAAACACACCAAAATTCACCGAGTGCATTGACACTAATATTTCCCACATTATCCAGTAACTTGGCAAATTTCAGCTTTCCTTCTCAAACATGCAAAGATTTCTGGTTTGTAAAAGTGGCTTGGAATGTTCTTCTTGTGAAAAACACATTTATAAAAACACATTTGGGGTGTGTTTCTCCTGGAGGGAACATATATTTCTTTAGGGAGCCTAGAAATGCTTATGAAAACAATATAAAGTCTGTCAGTATTCTATTATGGCTCCATTTTATACCTTCATTCCTAATAATTATTTTTCATTCATTGCTAACTTTTGACTTTGGGTGTGATATAAAGAAAACATAAAAGCATGAAATGGTGGCTACAATTTTCAGTTTAAAAAGTTACTTTAATGTTACATTGGCATAACATCTCTCCTAGTGAAAAGAAATTATCAAGAAGTTCATATTGATTTTTTTAAAAAAGTTAAAAGTACTTACTTTTAGGAAAACAAAATTCTCTCAAGATCTATTAAGCAAAAACAAACAAACTTTTATACATTCCTTGGTTTGACATTCCCATAAATGCATACTTGTTTTTTTTTAAATGATCAGACAGAATAAGAAGGTTAGAAGAAAGTAAAATTTTATTTTTTTTACAAGTGTTTTAAATTGTTTTTATTTTTTTATTATTTTATTTTATTTTATTTTTTTAGCCTCAAAAGTCTTTTAATGAATTAGCTTAAAGACAATAAATAAAAGTCAGAAAGTAAAATTTTATACAGAAATGCAGCACACTTAAGTATTTAACAGAAGTCTTATAATAAAATTCACTACGCCATATTCAAATATTAATACCAAATTTCAAAAGCAGTACAATAGACATCTGCTGTAGCTTTGGCCCTCAAAGTGGGAGACATATTAGACTGTCTGTTCTTCATACACAATAAATATAGCAACATCTCTGTTCAAACACAAAGGCCTCTGCTGAGAAAGTCCCATTTGGGTATTTTAATTATTGCCCTCCAGTTATATTTTTGAAGGGCCCACATGCATAGTATGTATATCAAATAAACTAACCAGATTCAATTTCTCCCCTCTGAGAATTCATGCTAGAAATCAGACCCTATTCAAATGTATATGTTTTAAGTGGGATACTTCAACACTAAAACAGCTGGGAAGCATGTAAATATGTTTATGAGGGTGGAAAGTTTTAATGCTTTACTTCATTCATTTTTTAACACTATTTCCATCCAACAGGCCACTGTTGAGTAGACACAAAGTAAGTCAAATAGAAAGAAGACAGGAATAATATAATTGTCAGCCATGAATCATTTTTATTTATGCATTGAAATTTTATGAACTAAGTATCATTAGTGCTTTTAGATATTGAGAGTAAATTGTACACAGGGCTCCTGAGCTCAAAGAAATAAGCATCTAGAAAAGGAGATGGAAATCTGAATGCACTCCTGCAATGTGGTGTGACATGATCATCAGTAGAACGGTATAACAGACACAGTTGTCAGGAGCCATCCTTGGGCTGTGTGCATGAACTAAGTGCCTTTGAGCATATGAGGGGACTGGTCCGGCATTATGCGCTGATTGGGCTGTGATCCCACACAGCACCTGAGATGGGTGTGACTTGCCAAGATGTCAATCAATCTGCTTACCACAAGACAACACAAAGCAAGACTCCACCTTTGAAATCCTTTTCCCTGCCTTATTTGGTAAAGAACATTCCATCGAACCTCCCTTGTGTGTCCCCCCCTATAAAATAAAAAGAATCTGGGTTTGAACTCTTTCCAGTGCTACCACCATAGAGCTGACCCTAGACCTTAGAAACTCATGTGTTTTGTGTGGTTTCTTCCCCATTTTCTCAGTTATTGCTGCATCCAACTTTTTTGAACCCAGCTCATTTTGGCAGCCCTGCCAGCTGGCTACACACAGTAGAAGTAGCTTTGCTTTAAAGACTTGAGGCCGAAGACTTAAATTGGGTGCAGAAGAAAGTAAGGGGGGAGGTAAGAAGGGGGTGCAATGCATTAATGAGTGAATGGCATATCCAAGGCACAGATATATGGAAGAATTTGATGGATTCTAGATAGTGTCATGAGAAATAACTGACTGGCAAGAATACTGAGACATAAGATTGCAGAAACTGGTGGAATGATGGCAAGAGAGATATGTCATTAGCAGTCTCTATAATTCGTATTTTATACATAAGCAATGGGAAAACATCCCTTAGCATTTGTACAGGAACCTGAAATGTCTCCAGGTATTTAAAGCAGAAAAGCATTTCATCTGGTGAACTAGATATTTTCAAGATCTATACCAGTTCTAAGAAGTAGGTCTAAGTTTGAACTCTTAGAATTACACTCAAAACAACATTGAACAGAATAATAGAATTACAATCTCTGAGGCCATGACATTGGAACTAAATTAAGAAATAAGGAGCTAAAATTAGATCTCCTGCCAACACTGCCCTTCCAGAACTGGGAGTCTTCACAATGGACTCTTGGTTGGCCACTGGAGAATTTCATATTTCCATAAGCTTGATTGTTAGCATCCAAAACTTTCAAGAAGACAGATTTTGCTCACTCCTTCCTTCCAAATATCTCATGAGGCATCAATCCAGAATTCTACCTTTAGAGTGTTGAGAGCCACAGCCAGTCAGAATGACTTCTGGCATATTTCCAGAGGGAATAATTGAAAGGCGACACCAGCGGAACCATTGAGATGATGATTTGAGTTAAGCTGTATATAATTGCTGTGCTGCTGGATTGATTGAGTTGTATATGGACCCTGCTCCGGGAATAGGGCGGCTCCGGGAATCTGCCTCCCTACTTTGGAGTTCCCAGGCAGTTCTCACGGGGGTTCTGGGAGATTGGGCTGGAGGAGCCCGGTGGAAGGAGTGTGTTCCTGAGTAGTGTGTGTGCAGTGCTGGTGAGAGTTGGGGAATAAAGAGTTGCTGTTTGAACCTACAAGGCTTTGTGCCCAGCCAGACTGAGGCATTAGAGGAGTATGGAGAGTATAACTCTGATATTTCCTGCCTTCCCAAATGGAGAAAAGGTTTTAGGGAGATTGACTGAACCAACACAGAGTCTCCAGCAGAAATACTACCAAGAATTTTACACAAACAAATATGTATCTGGAATCTTTTACTATCTCTTATCCAGTCAGTATAGAAATATGGACTTTCCAATAAGGCAGCTATTAGATAGAAAAGTTTTGTATGTATGTTTCCAAATTGGGCATTTATTTGCAATATGAGAATTGGTTGCTAGGATAAGAAAGAAAAGATAAATTGCTCTTTTATTTACTTGGGAAAAGCTTATGAAAGACAAGAGATTATGAGAGCTCTCCAAAGAGAAAAATGATGGTTCTTGGTGAAAAAAGGATAATAATTAATTTCAGACATAAATGGAGGAAAGGAGGAATGAAGTTGAAATTTAAAATAAAAAATTAAGAGTCATAAAAATAGACTTGCCTGTCTCTGATACTGAGAAAGGTGAAAGAATGAGAAAGAACTGGACAATCCACTATGGGTGAAATTCATAGTATGCAGGAACTAGTGTTCTTGTCATGAAGGATAGATTATTCAAAGCAGCCCATCAGGGGAAGACACAGGACATTCTCCAGGTCCCTAGGATCTGAGACATGGAAATAGTGTCAACACTCCCTGAAAGAATATGTCAGCTGGAGAACAGCCGGCCTAGAAAAGCAGAAGTTATGTTTGTCAGAGTCCAGCACAGACCAAGAGAAAGTGAATCCAGAGAAGTATTTTTGCCCCCTGTCGAACAGGAATGTCAGAGTGAAATTTCCCAACCCCTTGATGACATATGCTTCACTTGTCCTTTGGTATGAAAAGCCAATGAGCAGTTTCACAAATAGTGTGGGTCTTATGGGTACCTTAATATTAGGAAGCATATGTTTTGAATGGAGTGAGGACATTCCCTATAATACATGCACATATTTATATTCTGATTGCCACATATTCTTACATGATGCCAATGCTGAAAATCTGTAATCTGTGGTCGTGCAATGTTTAAGTTTTCAGAAAACGGAAGCTGAGATCCAGATACTGGAGTGTGACGAATGACCACTGGAAACTACTCTCCTAAATAACAGCTCAATCTGTCTCCCACAACCATGCAGAAATCCAAAGAAGACATAGTGATACTGTGATACTCTTATTAGAGTAATAGTCAGGGAAATTATTCCACCACATGCTACCTAATCAGGATTTACCTATATCTTTGAGAAGAGAGGAAGTCTGGCAATTAGCTATTGGAATAGAAAGTGAGGTATGTGAAAAATCTCATAGCTCAGCATTAGTCTCCTTGTGCAGCCCCCAAAATATATTAACATATGAAGACAGTTCTTTTATCACACATACCTCATGAGACTTTGTTTTCTTTTATTAGTTACATTTCCATACCTCCATTGAAACACTTCCTTATTTGTGGATGGATCTCCACAAGGATCCATTGGAAGAGTTTCTCACACATTTGGCAAAGCTGGGTGAAAATAAGCATTATGCTTTGTGAGTAACTACTTGTACAGAAGCAATTCCAAATTGTTCAGTGTCTTTCTGACTATATCCTCAGACAGGCAATCTCTTCCTGAAAACTTGCTCTGAATCATAGCTTATCCCCTCTTTCTTCATTTATTTTAAAAAAATGTTTAACTGAATTCCTTCTATGGACAAGTCAATGTAGGAGACTGAGTTTGGTATGAAACATGACCTTACAGCCAAGAGAAATAAGGGAGGAATAATATGGCTTTGAGACGAGAAGGATAATGAATGACACGTGTCACAAAAAAAAATATAGAGAAGGTTTTATTATTTCACTTGGGGGAAAAAAACAACAACTTATCTGCTGGGGACAGTGGTGCATGCCTGTAATCTCAGCTGCTCAGGAGACTGAGACAGGAGGATCACAAGTTCAAAGCCAGCCTCAGCAAAAGCAAGGCTAAGGAACTCAGTGACACACGATCTCTAAATAAAATACAAAAAAAGGACTGGTGATGTGGCTCAGTGAGAAAGTGCTCCTGAGTTCAATCCAAAGTACTTCCAAAAAAAAAAAAAAAAAAACCAAACTTTTAGAGACATGAACAATTGGTAAAATTTAGACAAATACAGGTATGAGTTTTTGTAGAAAGCCAAGGAATGGCTTTCTTTTGTGGGAGCCAAGGAATTATTTGTCCCCTGAATAAGATTCTGGAGAATTAATAACGAAGTCTTCTGAGTTGTTTGCAGGTGAATGTTTTGTCACTATTAGGAGTGAAGTATATGACTATGTGGCATCATTTCTTATAAAAGTGTATTTATATTGTAATTGACACATAGTACTTATATATATTTATTGGGTACAATGTGACACTTCCATACATAAAATGAATATGTGACGACCAGATTGTGGTAATTGCACATTTATCACCTCAAATATTTGTCATTTCTTTTTGTTAGGAACATTCAAAACCCTATTAGTGGTTTTAAAATATATAATAATTGCTGTCAAGCATAGTTATGTTATTGTGCTATAGAACATTGAAAGTTGTTCCTCCTATCCAACTCCCCCATCCCACCATTAACCATCTGCTATCTATCTCTTTCTCCCCCACCTAATTTTCAGGATTTAATAACCAGTATTCTACTCTCTATATCCATGAGACCAACTTTTTGTGTTATATTATTAATGATGCTTTGATAAAATATTTCAAAATAGGCTGACACAAAATCATTTAATGGAAGCCAGAAAATCATACCTAGTTTGAGAGGAATTTCCAAGCTAAATCCTGTTCTAGTTCACTGCATTGCCACACTGTGTTGGGGTTAGGATTTGGGCCAACATGAATTCAGCTTTGTTTAAAGCACAGTCAGCTTTGCATAATGTTTGTTGCATCCTGGGATGAAACTGAGCCTTGGAGAGAGCCCTAAGATAGTAAACAAAAGCAAGGTCTCTAGAGTCAGATTGCTTAGATTTCAGTTCAGGTTCAACCCTCCCAAGTTGTGTTGTTCTGAATAAGTCACCTACTTTTCCTAAATCTCACTTGTAAAAAGAGAGCAGTAACAGCTCTTATCTCATGGAGTTTTGAGAAATAAGAAAATTAACAAATATAAAGCAACTAATCAGAAGAAGAACGCAATACATGCTACTGATTATGGTGGGGGTGATGGTGGTGGTGGTGGAGGAGGAGGAAGAGATGCTCTTGGTATATGAAGCTAGTGGTATGGAAGACATTATAAACAAACATGGTCTGGGACCAGGGCTTATAGAATCAGCTGGGCCTACCAGAAACTCCCAATAGTGGATCAAACACAAATCAGTTTTGCTCCCCTAAGTTATACTTGAATAGATGCCACCTCCTGAAACTCTGAACATCCCTATTCTGGTGACTGTTCTGATCCAGATATTTCTAAAGACAAGTTTAGGAGACAGAAATCGAGAATGTCCAGGAGATGGAAATGCTGATGCTAATGAAGGGCATAGGGTCAGAGTGGAAGTGTTTGTCTTATGATATCTGTAAAGCATTTTCTTTGCTTATGTCATAGCAAATGTGTTGAACATTCTTTAAATTTAAACTCAAAACCTGCCTTGACAAAACACTCACATACATACACTCATACATACCAATAAGAAGGTTCATTCTTAATTTTTAGTCAGCTGTACAGAATTTCACTGTAAAAGTTTCACCTAATTCAATAACTTTCTTGTTCTTAACATTTGAGTTATTTTCAGTCTCTATCAATATTGTGGAGAATAAACTGCACATATGTAAAATAAGTTGGTTCCTAGTGTTTTTTTTTTTTTAAATCAGTGTTTTACTTGTATGTAGGATGAGACACAGGCTAACAAGGCTATGAAGCTAATACTTCATTCATTTTGTAATGTCTCTTGAAAAGACATGGAGTATTTTGGTTATAGATGAAAGATACTGTTATTTATTGTTTCTCTTCTTTAAGTGGAGTTCTAATGAACCATGTGTGGAATAAATAAGTCATTGGAAGGTCAAGAAGCTTCAGAGACAGTTTGGACAAGTTCCTGATATTGTTGCTGAGTGTTAAATACTGCATTTATCCTTTGCTCTTCTAACTGCAGCTTTTTCCAAGGAATGAGAAGAGGAGGCAATTCATCCTGTGCCCCGCCTCCGTCTTTTTTTTCCCTTGAATTCAATGCTTAGCCATTTAGACAGAAGAAAATTCGGGAACAGGAGTTCTTTTGTGCTCTTTTGTCCCTGAATTAGGAGGAGATTTAGTGAAATCTCTTTTACCATTTGTCTACCTGTCATGTTAAATCACTGTAATATTTTCTACCAATGGTTACAAAACTGAGTATTATGGTTTGGGGCTTGTTAATTTTCAAATTTAGAATTTTGCAAGTGTCTATTACATGGACAAAGGAATATAAAGTTGCTTCCTCTAAATGGCCAAGAAATCACACATGAGAGAGTCAAAGGACACCGGCATTTCTATTGTCCTATTCAGTAACTTAAGAACTTAGCATTTTTTAAAAATGTGGGCATATAATAGACTATTGGCTTTTCATGTTAAAATGTTTTAAATGAAAATCAACTCTGCTTTTTTCCCTGGTCAGTTTCCCATAATGGAAATCCTTTCCTTTTTTCTTCATATGACATTCTAGTTCTAAGATTCTAGTCCTTGAGAATCAAAGAATATTAAGGTCATAAGCATTATTATGATTCAGTCATATAGGCAAGCTTCTTGTTTTAAGACACAAAGTTCTGGGAAAATTAAAAGAATCAAATTCAGTATTTTAATTTTTATTTTACAGTGTTAATTCTTTTTATCATAAGCTCCTTGAGGGTAAGAATTTGTTTTATTAATTAATGAAGCCCAGTGATTCAATGAAGGTGATAGAGTAGATACTCAAACAACATTTGAAAAATGTTGCTAGCACTATTCAAAGTCACACAGTGGTGAGACCAGCAGGTCAGACAGGATGAGCCCTGTGTCCACTGACCACTGGTCAAGAAGGATGCTCCTGACTTCCTCCAATCCAGTTATTTATTTATTTTTAATTTGAAAAAAAAAATATCTGTTTTATTTACTTGCCATGCAAAAAGTTCTAAATATTTTTGCAGATATTAGCAAAAAGGTTCTACTTTATAATTTCTTCTCAAATTCAAAGTAGATGCACAGAATCTCTGAATGACAGTACAAAATCAATTACCAAAATTTTTAAAACAGAGGGAAATGTCACTAGCAATAATTAAATAATCAAACTGGAACAATTCCAGGCCAAATTTCAGAGAAAGAAGAATGAATGGGAAATGAAAGAAAATAGAAAGGAAGTAGAAGTTTGAAGTTTAGAGTTTCTCTTAACCTTGACTCAATCCCTTGATAGCTGCTTCTGAGGACATCAACAGCAAAGGAAAAATACCAGGATTCACACTACATTTGGTACTCAAGTTGAAGATAAATTACTCCCAGGGAAATAGAATAATTCATGGCAGAAATGTTCAACAAAATCTGAGAAGAGAGAAAATCAGGTTCGCCAAAATTCTTCTCCTAGCTTATTTTTCCCTTTCTTCTGTTTTCCCAAGCCTCAGTATACAGAAAATTATGGCTCTAAAGGAAAGACAAAGGTCTCAGATAAGAAAAGGTTATTAATACTTCCTGTTTCACCCTACCTATGTAAGTACTTTGGATGCTGTCATCCTTGTCCTTACAACAGAATAAACTGAAAATAAATGACTTTGTTGAATTATCAGAAAATTGAGGTTGCAAGGCAAAATTCTCCTCCAAAGTCTAGGGACAGGTGAATACTGAAAATCATAGTTGAGGTCAGTGTGACTAGAGCAGAATCCACTGGAGCGGTTTGCACACTGAAATGGTAATTTGAGACATTGGTGGGGGGTAAGTGTGGACTAACATAACTGGAGGTCCCAGTTTCAGGGAACCCCCACTCATTTTTCTGATTATACTTCTGATAACACCCTCTCAACACACACACACACACACACACACACACACATTGAGTAAAAAAGCCAAAGAATAATCCCTTCATGTCTCTGACAGCCAAAGGGAAAAATATCTATTTTGAAATATGTCTGAAGCATTCTCCATGACAAAGATATACTCTGTAGGGAAAGACTAAACCACAGCCTTATCTGAATTTGAGGGAAGAAAAATTAAGGAACTCCAGTTTCTATATCCTTCTTGTCTTACCTAAGAAAAGATTAAACTAAAAAGCTAAAAACTCTTCTAAAGGTGCAGAGGTTATTAGAAGACTGTGGTCTACTGATGGATTACAGGTTGCTTTGCCTGTCCCATCCCTTACCAACTATCAACAGGACTTCAGCATAATAGCAGTGTATTGTAACTAAAAAAGATGCAAGATACAGACTCGATTTAATGGAGGGGTTCCAAGAGTAATCCAAAACACAACTAGATGTATTTGAAGCTTTTGGCAAATATACTATATTAAACATTAAATATAGCTAAATTCCTAGTCAGAATGACATAAAACCTCACACTAAAGGTTTATGCACCTCAATTCCTATAACCTAATACATCAAGGAAAACTGTGGTCAGACAAAAGGCAGGGAAAGATAAACCCAATATCCTGAAAAAGTAAAACAAGCATCAGAACTAGATATGGAAGATTATGGAGGGAACAATTGCACATATTATAGAATTGATAGGAAATCAAAACAAGTATAATTAGTGTTAAGAACTCTAATAACAAAATTTAAAAAACACATGAGAAATGTAAGCAAAGAGAAGGAAACCTCTAAAAATGTATCAAAAGAAACGTAGGAATCAAAACTATGAAGTATTCACCTAGAGGGATTACGAACAAACTGGACCTAGCCAGAGAAGAATCATTGAGCTTAGAGATATGTCAATATAAACTTGACAAATTAAAATACAAAGAGAAAAAGTATCTGCAGGATAATTTCAAATGCATAACATATACACAATTGCCCAGTGTACAGAAAAGAGAAATGAGAGCAGAAGAAATATTTGAAGTAACAATGGCTAGAATTTTCCAAAATTAATGACAGGAAAAACAAGTTACAATATAAGCTCAGGGAACAGCAAAGACTTATTTATTTATCCAGTAGGCATATTGTATTATATTCAAACTCTTCAAAATAAAAAAAAAAAAACTTAAAAAAAATAAAAGAATCCACAGACACCTTACCTAGAGAGGAACCAGGATAAAAATTACAATGGAGGTATCTTCTAAATCCATGAAAACCATAAGAGAACACAATGAAATATTAAAATTATTAAAGGTAATCAGAACACTAATCTCAGGTCCTGTATTCAGAAAAATATTCAATAAAAGATAAGAAGAAAGATTGATCAAACAATAATTATCAGCCTTATAAGACATATTTTTAAAAGTTCTTCAGAGATAAGTAAAGTGGTATGTTAGAAAGTCAGATGAACCAGAATAATATATAAAAGAAAGGTAGACAGGAATCAAAGAAGGAAATTTTAGAATGTGTAAGTGGAAGTAATGTAGAGTCTTTTATTTTTACTCTTCATTAATCTAACAGATAAAGTTTGTTCTAAATAACACTAGCAATGATGTATTTAGTAATTTTTATAGGATAATTGAACAGGGTATCATCAATGTTATAAAGGATGGGAAGGAGCCGCTTAAATATTCAGTAATAAAGTACCTGTATTATTCATGAAGAAGTAAAGTGCTATTTGAAAGTAGACTTAGATTAGTTATATATGTATATGCAAGCTCTGGGGTAACTGCTAATATTATTTTGAGAAAAGTATAATTGGTACGCTGAGATAGAAGAGAAAATGGATATGGACAAGATACTCAATTCAAACCAAATAAGTCAGTAAAAGGGGAATGGAAAAAAAAGGCAAGAAATATAAAACTGTTCCAATTATGATAAATAAAATAATAACTATACCAATAATCACTTTAAATGTGAATCACCTAAATACACCAATAAAAGCATAGAAATTATACAAATTGATAAATAAAAAAATTCACCTCTATGTTGCCTAGAAGAAACCCACTTTGTATATAAAGACACAGATGAATGATATTTAAAGTGAAGAAGATATACTACATACCATTTACCCAAAGAAAGATAGAGTAGTTATATTGATATCAAATAAAGCATAATTCAGACCAAGGAAATTTATGAGGACTAAAGAGGAAATTACTGGTAAAAGTGTTGGTTCTTCAGGAAGACATAATAACCCTTAATGTGTATGTGCTTTGTCATGGAGCATCAAAATATGTGAAACAAGAACTGATAGAACTGCAAAGAGAAACAGACAAATCCACTATTACGATTGGAGAGTTTGACATTCCCTTGGTTTCAGTAATTGGCAGATTCAGGAGGCAGAAAATCAGTAAGAATGCAGTTGTAATGATAATGCATTAGTTTTTCATAGCTGGGACAAAATATTTGAGAAAAATAAATAAGAGGAAGAAAGATCTATTTTTGCTCATAGTTTCAGAAGTTACTAGTCCATGGTCATCTAACTCCACTGCTTTGGGCTTTAGAGAAGGCAGAGCGTCATGGTGAGAGGACATGGAGGAGGAAAGTTGCTCACCTATGGTAGCTTGAAGTCAGGGACAAGATATACCCCTCCAGGTTATTCACCCAGTGACATGCTTACTCCACTAGACCCCACCTCCTACATTTTCTACCATGTGCCAATAATGCCTTCAAATTATTAATAGACCAATGGATTGATTCATTGATACAGTTATAGCCCTCATGATCCAATCATTTCCCAAGACTCCTACTTTTGAATATTGCTGCATTAGGAACCAAACTTTCAACAATCAGCTTTTTGGGGATATTCCAGATACCAACTATAACAGGTATGATTAAATAATTTGATCTAATTGGCATTTATAGAGTGGCCCTCCATCATCAGCAGAACACACATTCTTCTCAAGTTCACATGAAACCTTTACCAAGCTAGATAAGCTTCATTTCCACAAGGCATACTTTAATAAATTTGGAAGAATAGAAATCAGGCAAAGTATGTGCTCAGATCATAATGAAATTAAATTGTAAGTAAATGGTGAAGGTAACTGGAATCCTCCACTTCCCAAATGTTTGGATATTGAAAAAATAAATAAGCTGAAACATTTTTTACTAATTTATATTAAAAATAATCTTTAAAGACAAAAAATAATAGAGCAATAACTACTTCCCTGAGTGAAAGGATGTATAAAGGATACATCCTCAGTAATCATACATAGTCTAATTTTATTTCATACATAAAGGTCATAGTCAGACATTCTCAAACCTGAAAGAACTTAGAATTAGGAAGCCAAAGGATAAGCGAAAATAAAGAACTAAGGAAAGAGAAATAATCAATTTAGAAAGTTTAAAAGTTAAGTGATGCTTCTTTTTAAAAAACAGAAGCAGGTCTAGATAACAAAGAAAATTGTGTTTACAAAACAGAACACAACAAATTTATGATACTAATATAAATAACAAAATTGAACAATTAGATATAATTGTTTTCTCATTTTCTATGACATAGTATCTACCAATCAGAACTGATTAAATGAAAATATATTCCTAAATAACTATATTATCTATATTTTCATAAGCATACATAGAAATTTAGCGGCATCTTTAATGGCTTATGTTCTTATGAGTAAGATATTTTTAAGACATCTTTTATATTCAAATTTGGTCATGTGTTCATGCTTTCAAAATAATATTGAGTTTTAACTGAAAAAAGTGTACATAGTAAAGTCATTTAAAAATGACCTACCATAACATTAACCATTGTAACAAGTACCTGAAACATCTTAGTGGCACACTAGAAAAAATTATTTACCTAGCTTATGAGCTTGTGGGTTCAGCTGATACAGGCTGAGCTTAGGTGGCCTTAGTAACTCTCTGTACAGTCAGCTGTGGGCTAAGAGCTCGGATGATTTTGGCTGGACTTCATATGTCTAGAGACTGGTTTACTGTTGCTAATATAGAATGGCCTCAATTAATGTGAGTGGGGAACATGATTTTATTCCATGTACCCCATTCTTTTGCAGCCTAACCCAGAGTGCTCTGGTGGTTATTGTGGGAAGCAAGAACAAGCCAGCTGGATCAGCTAGCACTTCAAGTCTTTATTACTGTGTCATGTATACTTACCTTCAACTTGCGTCAGAAAGTCACAAAGTTGAGCCCAAAATCAGAGTGGGAGGATATTCTAAAATTATCTGGTAAAACCACCTGAATACAGGGAAAGGCAAAAAAAAAAAAAAAAAGTGGCCACTTAAAACTGTACAGATTTTCCCTTTTGTATTCTATCCACTCATTCAAACAGGCATTTCTTTATATATAAATAAATGCATATTAACATGAATATAATATTTTCAAATGCTAAATTTTAATTATTATTAAGTAGTAATTCCTAATTCCTAAAAGAATAAACTAATATATTGAAATTGCTTAAAATCCTAATTTGATATCAAGGCCATCATTATTGAAGATAAGTGTGAAAATAAAATTGGAGATACAATTCCAGAATGGTGTCATGAGGAGCTCCATAGATGCACAAATCTCACTGCTATTGGTGAAAGCTATTAAAGAATGAAATCCAATAATTTAAAGTTCTTGGAAATTGGCCTAAAGACATACAGCAAAGGAAGAAATATTTATTCAGGAGTGTCTACTGATTTTAGAAAAAACAGCAACTGTATGAGCATAGTACTCTCACCCCCACCCCTAGTTTATGATGGATGCTCCATTTCATGTGGCCAAGAAGACAGGACTGACCTTCACCCTCCAAAGTCTCCTTGGGAGAGTCAGGAGTGAGCATTTCTCAGCTCTAACTACCCTCAGCTCTATCTTCTAGGGCTAAATTCTAGGAAAGTATGCTCTAGGAACCGCCTTGTTCCATTCAATCATTTTTCATAGTGTGAAGACTCTAAATGAGGTATGTCATCTACAGAATACTGGAGCTCTGATTGACTTCTTCCTCGTTCAATTGTAGAGTATGAATGGTTATGGAAAATAATATTTCTACAAGACAGCCCTCAGGAAAAATGGAAAGATGGATTGGCATGGGAGGTAGAAGGGAAATTAGCCAATCCTTAAACCTCTCCCAGTAAATCCTTTCCCAGTAACAATGGGCCCTGAGGGGAAAAAGCAAACTTTCATGCCTTCCTGAGTTCATCACCAGCATCTCCACCAAAAACTAACCTTCATCCCTTCCCAATCACAATGGGTCTTGAAGGGGGAAGGCAGATACTGAAATGGTGGGCTCTGGACTTTTACCCTTTCCCATTCCTGCTGAGTCCTGGAAGGAGAAAAGCAAATATTAAAGCTCTGGGTAACAATGAATCCCAGAGAAAGAAGAGAAAAAGTGAACGCCAAGTTCTGAGCTTTTCCCAGTGACAATGGATTCCAAGCTTTTTACAGCTTCTTTTCTGACTATCCAAACCAACATGTCCAAAGTTTCCAATGATTAAACCAACCTAATTGTAAACTATAAAACTCAGACCCCTTCTGTAACTTGGGGGCATTTTCATACCCAGAAAATGAACCTTTCCAGTGCCTGATTGATTGACTCCACTGCAGAATAAAGGAGAGCTTGCCGATCTATTTGAGGTCTGCTTTCATCCTAATTATTTGTGTTTTCAAAAATGGTGCTGAGACCATGTTGGTTACTGTTGCTTACACAGTAGAGATTTTATTCTGGGAGCAAACTATCAAGACAACCAGAGGCTTCCACCACTGCCTAGTACCACACTGTAAAGTAGAAATATAAGTCTAAATTCTGTTCCTATTGTAGCTGAGGAGCAATGGCTCAAAGATTTTTGCCTAAAGGGAGAGGCAATTCATAAGAAAAGAAAGCTCTGAAGCTCTTATCAAAGATGAAAACTTTATCTAGGAAACTGGTGAAGTTCAAGCTTAAGGGAACTCTCCAAAAGAATTGAGATTTTGTTAGTAAGGAATTAAGAAGATAATAGGAGCTCCCTAAGGGCAAGAAGCTAACCCATAGGCCAGATGGCTTACTAGAAATAACCAGGGAAAGAGATAGCTCAGAAGAATCCACCTATGATAAAATAAAAACTCCAAAGACCAACTTCAGAATACACCTCTGCAAAGAGCCTGAATTTAATTGGATCTGTCTGTGGAGTCATTTATCTGTAGAACAGAGAGAAAATAAACTACAAAGAAAGATAAACACAGTCTCAGAGAAAACTGAGACACCATTATGCCTAGTGGGCATGCCAGAAGGAAAGGAGGACAGATGACAGTTGAAGAAATAATGGCTGGAAATCTCACAAATTTGATGGAAAACATGAATACACACATCCAAGATGTTCAGCAAATGGCAAGCAAAGTATTAATAGAGAGATTTACACATAGGCATATCATAGTAAAAATGTTGAAAAATGAAGAATAAAAATCTTAAAGGTAGAGAAAAGGAATTTATCATGTTCAAAGAAAGATTGATAAGATTAATGTTAAGGACCATGAAAACTAAAAGGTAGTTGGATGATATATTCAAAGTACTGAAAAAAAGGAACACCTCTCAGCTCAAAATTCTATATCCAGTAAAATCAAATTTCAGAAATGAAAGACAAATAAGGATATTCCAAGCTTAAGAAAAAAAAAAGAAATTTAGCACTCAAAACAAAATTGGAAGAAATTAGGTTGAAAGCAAGTGACCCTATAAATAATCTGATTCTACATGAAAAATAATAAGCATTATTATATGAATATAAAAGGAGTATAAGTATGTATTTCTTCCCATTTCTTAATTAACTTAAAAAATGTATAAAATCGACTAGGGTTGTAGTTCAGTGGTCCTCAGGACCACATTAAAATAAATGAATAAAAATAAACATATTGTGTCCATCTACAACTAACAAATATTTAAAAATGTATAAAATATAATGTATAAAGTTGTATTGTTAGACTTATATAGAAATGTGTTATATTCAATGATAATACCATACATAAATTCATTGGTTGATGGCAAAAAAATATTGGTGTAAGACAATAACAACGTATGATAATTTGAATCCACAGAACAAAAGAAGAGAAACAGAAATAGCAAATAGAAGAACAATTGGAGTAGGGGCAGAGCAGAGCAGCCACCCGCATCCGGATCAGGCCCAACGACCCAAGGGGGTTGTAGTCACATCGCCACAATTGGAGTGGGGGCAGAGCAGAGCCGCCACCCACACCCGCAGGGTAGGCAGACCTGCGAACAACCAGCAGAGCAGGCCTAGCGGCCCACCAGCGCGGTAGACAGATCACCCCAATTAGAGGAGGAACACAGCCACTGCCCGCCCTGCAAGGGAGATTTTTCAACTATACAAGAGCAATATAAATAATTAGGGGGAAACCTCATAAACACAACAGTTTCACCAAGAAGAAAGAAACAGAGACACGGCGTCTGATAGAAGAAAAAGTTGACTACGATCTACATACCGTGGGGTCGGGCTCCAAATTCCTCAATAGGACACCCATAGTGCAAGAGTTAACAACTAGAATTAACAAATGGGACTTACTCAAACTAAAAAGTTTTTTCTCAGCAAAAGAAACAATAAGAGAGGTAAATAGGGAGCCTACATCCTGGGAACAAATCTTTACTCCTCACACTTCAGATAGAGCCCTAATATGCAGAGTATACAAGGAACTCAAAAAATTAGACAAAAATACAACAAATAACCCAATCAACAAATGGGCCAAGGACCTGAACAGACACTTCTCAGAGGAGGACATACAATCAATCAACAAGTACATGAAAAAATGCTCAACATCGCTAGCAGTCAGAGAAATGCAAATCAAAACCACCCTAAGATACCATCTCACTCCAGTAAGAATGGCAGCCATTATGAAGTCAAATAACAACAAGTGTTGGCGAGGATGTGGGGAAAAGGGTACACTGGTTCATTGTTGGTGGGACTGCAAATTGGTGCAGCCAATTTGGAAAGCGGTATGGAGATTTCTTGGAAAGCTGGGAATGGAACCACCATTTGACCCAGCTATTCCCCTTCTCGGTCTATTCCCCAAAGACCTAATAAGAGCATGCTATAGGGACACTGCAACATCGATGTTCATAGCAGCACAATTCACGATAGCAAGATTGTGGAACCAACCTAGATGCCCTTCAATAGATGAATGGATAAAAAAAATGTAGCATTTATACACAATGGAGTATTACTCTGCATTAAGAAACGACAAGATCATAGAATTCGGAGGGAAATGGATGGCATTAGAGCAGATTATGCTAGGTGAAGCTAGCCAATCCTTAAAAAACAAATGCCAAATGACTTCTTTGATATAAGGGAAGTAACTAAGGACAGAGTAGGGACGAAGAACAGGAGAAGAAGATCAACATTAATAGAGATGAGAGGGGGGAGGGAAAGGGAGAGAGAAGGGAAATTGCATGGAAAGGGATGGTGATCCTCAGGGTTATACAAAATTACATACAAGAGGAAGTGAGGGGTAAGGAAAGAATAATACAAGTGGAAGAAGTGTTTTACAGTAAAGGGGGTTGAGAGAGAAGAGGGGAGGGGAGGGGAGGGGAGGGGGGATAGTAGAGAATAGGATAGAGAGCAGAATTCATCAGACACTAGAATGGCAATATGTAAATCAATGGAAATGTAATTGATGTAACTGATGTGATTCAGCAATCTGTATACGGGGTAAAAATGGGAGTTCATAACCCTTTTGAATCAAACTGTGAAATATATCAAAATAGATGTAATGTTTTGAACTACCAACAATAAAAAAAATAAAAAAATCAAAAAGTAAAATGGCATGTAAATTCAACTAGATCAATCGTAGTTTTAAATGTGAGTATAGTATCAATCCAGTCAAATACTAACATTATCAGAGTGGATTAAAAACAATAAGATCCAACTATATGCTTTCAGTAGGAATCACAGTTTTGAATTAAAGATACAAATATGTGTGCAAAAGATCTTTTTTATGGAATGCTTGTTAAAATGGCATGATAGATTTTATTTGACTATTGCAGTAGGGGAGAGGGACTTAAGTACAGAATTCAGTTGAACTCTAAATACAGCACAAACAGATGAGGATTTATAACCTATGAGAAGAGTAAGGAGTATCAGTGGGACTTTATTAGATACCACGGGAAGAAAGTTTCTTGATAAACTTGCTTAGCAAGATTCTTTAATAAACTGGACTTGGAAAGTGCTGTGGTTTAAACATGCAAGTAAAAACTCCTGTTAATTTCAATTCAAAATCCAAATACATATATTACTGATATTCAGCAGTAAGACCTTTGAGAGATGATTGGGTCATGAGAAATATTAAGTGAATTAATCCATTAATGGACCAATGGGTTAATGGTTTATTGAAAGATTGACTTTACTATAAAAGCACACTCTCTCTGGCAGTCTTGCTCTGTCTTGTGGTATGTTGCCCTAGTCCATGTTATGGTGCGGCAAGATGACCTCTACCTAAATGCTAAGCAAATGCCAATACCATGATCATGGACTTTGTAGTAACTGGTGCAATAAACTGAACAAACCTCTTCTTATAAACTTAGTGGTCTCAGGAATTTTGTTATAGAAAGAGAAAAAACACTAAAATAGAAATCCAAAGGCAGGAGTAAATCAAAGTTAGGCCTAATTGAGAAAGTGGCACAGAGGAAAATTATTTCAATTTGGTTAAGAAAGAGGTTCTCTTTAGTACAAAGTAAAACGTGATTCCAACTCTTTCAAAGAAAATAAGTGATCATGAAATAAAATTTACTTGGTTTATTACTGTTTGCTTTCATATTTGATATGTTCCTATATTTAGTATTTCAGTAATTATTATTCCTGTAAACATTTTAAAAACCTGAGGACTATAACTTACTACCATCTGCAAAGTTTTCATTTAAAGTGTGACTAAGATGTAAAATAAATGTAAAATGAGTTAATTTCTTCTTTTTAAGAGAGAGAGAGAAAGTGAAAGAGAGAGAGAGAGAGAAAGAGAGAGAGAGAGAGAGAGAGAGAGAGAGAATTTTTTAATATTTATTTTCTAGTTTTCGGCGGACACAACATCTATGTTTGTATGTGGTGCTGAGGATTGAACCTGGGCCGCATGCATGCCAGGCGAGCACACTACCGCTTGAGCCACATCCCCAGCCCAAGTGAGTTAATTTCTGAAAAAAAAAAAAGAAAGATAGTAAAACATGAAAAATATATACGATGCAAACTTCAATCATATAAAAGCTGAAGTGGCTATACTAACATTAGGCAAATTAACATTAAAACCAAACAAAAAAGCTACGAGAGAAAAAGAAATATTTAATAATGATAAAACCATCAAACTTTTAAGAAAAAATAATACTTCTAAACATATGCTTACCTAATAATAAAAAATGAAAATACATAAAACAAAAAATAAGAGAACTGAAGGGTAAAATAGACAAATTAATAATAATACCGCAGATATAAATACCATCTCAAAAATGAATTGAAAAATACAAGGATATAACAATGCTTGAGCAACACTGTAAACCCAACCATAACCTGAAAAATATGCATGGAAATTCTACTCAACAGCAAAAACTCATTCTTAAGTGCATTTGGAGAATTTACCAGGACTGCATATGGTAGACCTTAATGGGTCTGAATGTATTTAAATGGTTTTAAAGTAAATATAGATTATTATCTAACCAAGATGCAATAAAATCAGAAATTGAACATAAAAATTTGGGAAATCCTCAAAGAGTAGAAATTAGCAAATTCCTAAATAACCAACTGGTCAAGAAAAAAAATCACAAAGAAAATTAACATAAATACAGGGTTGTATGAAAATAAATATATAACATACCCATATTTATGAGATATAGCCAAAGTCTTAGAGTAAGATAATTTTTGGCTCAGAGTACCTGTGTTTACAAAGAAACATCATTAATCAATAATCTAAATTTCAGTGAGACACTTGAAGTAGAGCAAATCAAATGAAAAGCAAATAGAATGAAGGTGTTGAAAAATATTAGAGAAGAAATTAATGACACAGAAGACAAAAAAATGAAAAGAAACTAAGTTGGCTTTGAAAAGATCAATAAAACTGAAAAAAAAAACCTTGTTAGATTAATCAAAACAAAACTAGAAAACAGGTAAATTATCAAAATCAGAAGAAACACACGATATGATTACTAAATATATATGGAGGAGAAAATGAAATAAGGGAGTACTATAAATAATGATTTATCAATAAATTAGATAAGTGGGATAAACAGACTACCAAAACTAGTTCAATCTGTAAATACTGTATGCTGTATGATTTTAACTATATAACATTCTGGAAAAGACAAAACTACAAAGTCAGCAAAGAGATCAGTGATTGCCAGGATTGGGAGTAGGGTGAAATGATTTTTTTTGAGCATAGGATTTTTAAAGCAGTGAAAATACTTTGAATGAGACTATTATAGTGTATTTCATTTAGGTCAAGAAGGAAGATCTTTTTAGTAGAAAGTAAAACATGATTCCAATTATTCCAAAAAGAAAAAAAAGTGATTATGAAAAAACAGCAAACTTTTGGCTGTGAGCCCCTATAAAAGCCGAAAGCCAATAGCATGTGTGCATGTACACATATGCTCTCTCTCTCTCTCTCTCTCTCTCTCTCTCACACACACACACACACACACACACACACACGTGCCATTTTACATTGGTCCAAATCCATAGAATGTACAACACTCAGAGTGAACCCTAATGTAAGCCATGGGTGTTGGGGGATGACAATGTGTCAGTGTAGGATCATCAGTCATAACAAATGCACTCCTCCATGGGGGATATTAACAATGAGAGACATTATACATGTGAGAAACCTCTCTACCATCCTCTCAACTATTCTCTGAATCTAAAATTGCTCCAAAAAATAAGATAATAAGAAAAAAAGGAAGAAATTTATATTATTATGAATAGTGACCCAGAAACCTCCTCAACAAAATACTAAGAAACCAAATCCAGAGTCAGCGGCCACCATCCGGGAAAGCTGAAGGATACACCACCACTCTCCTTCAGATTGCAACACCAAAACAGGTTTGTGTCAATCAGCTCACCCCCCAGACATCGGGAATTCGCATAAAATCTCTCCTAAGCTTTCCTGGGAAGGGAGTATCAAAGTGAGCCTGCATAAAGGCTAGGTGGGAATCTTGAGATACCTGACCTCCAACCCCTCCTCCCAGTAGCAGCCAAAACAAAAACCTGGCTAGCCAGCGCTGGGGGAGGGGCAAGCAGAAAAAATCAAAGTGATAGAGTGCCTGGGATCCCAACATCAAGCAGCAGGACCCGGGAGATCCAGGCCAACTGATTCGCGCGGCCTGCCCTGCGGCTACAGAAGGCGTGGCACCTCAGAGAAGCCATTAATTAGCAAGCAGGGAGGTTAGGGCCTGCCATTAGGTGGAATCCCGCCAGCCAAGCCCACACGGACCCTTGGACCGAGTACGGGATTTCAGAAGGGGAAGGAAGCAGTACAGTCCCGTCCCATCCCCCACAGCGGACACTCCATCCAGGCAGTCAGCGGCCACCATCTGGGAAAGCTGAAGGATACACCACCACTCTCCGACAGATTGCAACATCAAAACAGGTTTGTGGGGGCTCACGCCAGGGGTACATTGGCAGCCCTTAGTGCTGAGTTCCTGCTTTGAGATAGAGGAGAGAAGCAGTCCAGCCTGGTTCCAGACACCGGTCGGACCACAGTGGAGGACAGCAGCCGCCATTTTGGAGAGATGATGTAATCATCCCCATGTTCTACTGATCTCAGGTCATTCAGCTACGGAACAGGTGATTTCAGGCTGGTAGTTGCCTGTGTTTAGCAGACATATTTCTTGCTCAGGCTCTGGACTGGGGATCTTGTGGAGAATATTCCTAGAGGCTCATGCAGGGCAAGGCGTGCGCCGGGCACTGAGCAGCTGGATTCTGGTTCCCGGGGCTAACCTGGCCCAGGTCTGAGGAAACTGCGGAGACTGCCGGTGGATGCCAGCTCCAAGTGGAGCGTGCGCTGAGCTTGGGGCGACTGGGTTCTGACTCCCGGAACAGTTTTGGCCTGGGGCTGGGGAACCCGTGGGGGTCGCTCGCTGGAGCCAGCTCCCAGCTGAGAGTGTATCGGGATCGGAGAGGTGGGGTTCCGGCTACCTAAGCTGCTTTGGCCAAAGGCCAGGGAACCTGCGGTGACTGCTTCTCAATCAGGGTCCTGCTGGGTGCTATGGGGGCAGAGTGGAACTTCCACCTGCGCCCAGAGCAGGCCAAGTGACCCGCCGGCGTGGTATCATGACACCCCAAATGCAGCTGGAGCTGAAGAGAGCAGCCGCCCATGCCTAGAATAGGACCAGCGACCCCGAGGCGCGGTAGTCAAGTTACCTCATTTGGAGTAGGGGCTGTGCGGAGCTGACATCTGAGCAAACAGGGCAGGCAGACCTGCCGCCCACTGGCAAGTCAGGCCAGGTAGCTTGCCAGCATGGGGGACACGTAACACCGAGGCAGTCGCGTCACACTGGTTGGAGTGGGGTGGAGCAGGGTTGCCCCCTGAGTCCGGAGGGGGCTCATCGGCCTGTTGGAGAGATAGTCAGGTACCCCAATTGGGAGTGGGGGCTGTGCAGAACTGCGACCCACCGGCCTAGAGGTCTGCCAGAGTGGTAGACACGTCACACCAATTGGAGTGGGGACCCAGCAGAGCCGCCACCCACATCCAGATCAGGACCTACGACCCCAGTGCGTGGTAGTTACCTTACCACAATTGGAGTGGGGGCAGAGCAGAGCCGCCTCCCATGCCCGCAGGGGGGGCAGACCTGCGACCGATCAGCGTGGTAGACACGTCACCCCAATTGGAGTAGGGGCACAGCCGCCGCCCGCACCTGCAAGGGAGACTTTTCAAGTATACAAGAGCAACACAAATAAATAGGGGGTAAATTTCAAAAACACAACAGTTGCACCAAGCAGAAAGAAACGCGAGCAGTATGAAAAGACAAGGAAAGAAAGGACCACAAGCAATGCAGGTCAACTCAACTTTAGAAGAGGTAATAGCTGCAACAGATGGAATATCAGATAAAGAGTTCAGGATATATATGCTTCAGATGATCTGGAGTCTCAAGGAAGACATGAGACAGCAAAATCAGACAATGAAAGATCACATTGACAAACAAATCCAGGAAGTAAAAGATCAATTTCACAGGGAGATAGAGGTAATAAAAAATAAACAAATAGAAATTCTAGAAATGCAGGAAACAATAAACCAACGTAAAAACTCAATTGAGAATACTACCAGCAGAGTAGATCACTTAGAAGAGAGAACATCAGACAATGAAGACAAAGTATTTCAACTGGAAAAGAACATAGACAGCTCAGCAAGTCTGCTAAGAAACCATGAGCAGAACATCCAAGAATTATGGGACAATATCAAAAGACCAAATTTAAGAGTCATTGGGATACAGGAAGGCACAGAGCTCCATACCAAAGGAATAAACAGTCTACTCAGTGAAATAATACGAGAAAACTTCCCAGAATTGAAGAATGAGACAGAATCCCAAATCCTAGAAGCCTACAGGACGCTGAATGTGCAAAATCATAAGAGATCCACACCTAGACACATTATAATGAAGATGTCCAACATACAGAATAAGGAGAGAATTTTAAAAGCTGCAAGAGAAAGAAAGCAGATTACATTTAGGGGTAAACCAATCAGGATAACAGCTGATCTCTTAACACAGACTCTGAAAGCTAGAAGATCCTGGAATAACATATTTCAAACACTGAAAGAAAATGGGTTCCAACCAAGAATCGTGTATCCGGCGAAATTAAGCTTCAGGATAGAAGATGAAATTAAAACCTTCCACGATAAACAAAAGTTAAAAGAATTCCCAGCTAGAAAACCATCTCTTCAAAAAATCCTTGGCAAAACATTACAGGAAGAGGAAATGGAAAATAACATTGAAAACCAACTATGGGAGGTAGGACAGTAAAGGGGGGAAAGTAGTCAAAGAGGATAACAAATCAGGTTTAGTAACATTAGTAAACAAATATGGCTAGAAGAACAAACCATATCTCAATAATAACCCTAAATGTTAATGGCTTAAACTCACCAATTAAGAGACACAGGCTAGCAGAATGGATCACAAATCAAGACCCAACAATATGCTGCCTACAGGAGATGCATCTGATAGGAAAAAATATTCATAGACTGAAGGTGAAATATCTAATAAAATAGATTTCAAGCCAAAGTTAATCAAAAGGGATAAAGAAGGACACTTCATACTGCTCAAGGGAACCATACACCAATAAGACATAACAATCATAAATATATATGCCCCAAATAATGGTGCAGCTGTGTTCATCAAGCAAACTCTTCTCAAGTTCAAGAGTCTAATAGACCACCATACAATAATCATGGGAGACTTCAACTCACCTCTCTCACCACTCGACAG
The DNA here is from genome assembly GCF_045843805.1 of Urocitellus parryii. NCBI lineage: Eukaryota > Metazoa > Chordata > Mammalia > Rodentia > Sciuridae > Urocitellus > Urocitellus parryii. The sequence goes on along the minus strand of NC_135544.1, from coordinate 26,540,486 downwards.
ATCTACCAAACAAAAGTTAAATAAGGAAACTATAGAACTCAACAACACAATTAACAACCTAGACTTAATTGACATATATAGACTATACCACCCAACATCAAGTAGTTACACTTTTTTCTCAGCAGCACATGGAACCTTCTCAAAAATAGACCATATACTATGTCACAGGGCAACTCTTAGACAATATAAAGGGGTAGAGATAATACCAAGCATCTTATCTGATCATAATGGAATGAAACTGAAAATCAATGATAAAAGAAGAAAGGAAAAATCAAGCATCACTTGGAGAATGAAAAATAGGTTGCTGAATGATCAATTGGTTTTAGAAGACATCAAGGAGGAAATTAAAAACTTCCTAGAGTTAAATGAAAACACAGACACAACATATCAGAATCTATGGGACACATTGAAAGCAGTTCTAAGAGGAAAATTCATTGCTTGGAGTTCATTCCTCAAAAAAAGAAAAAAACAACAAATAAATGATCTCATACTTCATCTCAAAATCCTAGAAAAAGAAGAGCAAAACAACAGCAAAAGAAGTAGAAGGCAAGAAATAATTAAAATCAGAGCTGAAATTAATGAAATTGAAACAAAAGAAACAATTGAGAAAATTGACAAAACTAAAAGTTGGTTCTTTGAAAAAATAAATGAAATTGACAGACCCTTAGCCATGCTAACGAAGAGAAGAAGAGAGAGAACCCAAATTACTAGCATACGGGATGAAAAAGGCAATATCACAACAGACACTTCAGAAATACAGAAGATAATCAGAAATTACGTTGAATCCTTATACTCGAATAAAATAGAAGATAGTGAAGGCATAGATAAATTCCTTGAGTCTTATGATCTGCCCAGATTGAGCCAGGAGGATATAGACAACCTAAACAGACCAATAACAATAGAGGAAATAGAAGAAACCATCAAAAGACTACCAACTAAGAAAAGCCCAGGACCGGATGGGTATACAGCAGAGTTTTACAAAACCTTTAAAGAGGAACTAACACCAATACTTTTCAAGCTATTTCAGGAAATAGAAAAAGAGGGAGAACTTCCAAATTCATTCTACGAGGCCAACATCACCCTGATTCCGAAACCAGACAAAGACACTTCAAAGAAAGAAAACTACAGACCAATATCTCTAATGAACCTTGACGCAAAAATCCTCAATAAAATTCTGGCGAATCGGATTCAAATACATATCAAAAAAATTATACATCAAGATCAAGTAGGATTCATCCCTGGGATGCAAGGCTGGTTTAATATACTGAAATCAATAAATGCTATTCACCACATCAATAGACTTAAAAATAAGAACCATATGATCATCTCAATAGATGCAGAAAAAGCATTCGACAAAGTACAGCATGCCTTTATGTTCAAAACGCTAGAAAAATTAGGGATAACAGGATCATACCTCAACATTGTAAAAGCAATCTATGATAAGCCACAGGCCAGCATCATTCTGAATGGAGAAAAATTGAAGGCATTCCCTCTAAGATCTGGTACAAGACAGGGATGCCCTCTCTCACCACTTCTGTTCAACATAGTCCTCGAAACACTGGCCAGAGCAATTAGACAGACGAAAGAAATTAAAGGCATAAAAATAGGAAAAGAAGAACTTAAATTATCACTATTTGCAGATGATATGATTCTATACCTAGCAGACCCAAAAGGGTCAACAAAGAAGCTATTAGAACTAATAAATGTATTCAGCAAAGTGGCAGGATATAAGATAAACACGCATAAATCAAAGGCATTCCTGTATATCAGCGACAAATCCTCTGAAACGGAAATGAGGACAACTACTCCATTCACAATATCCCCCCCAAAAATAAAATACTTGGGAATCAACCTAACAAAAGAGGTGAAAGATTTATACAATGAAAATTACAGAACCCTAAAGAAAGATATAGAAGAAGACCTTAGAAGATGGAAAAATATACCCTGCTCATGGATAGGCAGAACCAACATCATCAAAATGGCGATATTACCAAAAGTTCTCTATAAGTTTAATGCAATGCCAATCAAAATCCCAGCAGCATTTCTTGTAGAAATAGGTAAAAGAATCATGAAATTCATATGGAATAATAAAAGACCCAGAATAGCAAAAACAATGCTAAGCAGGAAGTGTGAATCAGGCGGTATAGCGATACCAGATTTTCAAACTATACTACAGAGCAATAGTAACTAAAACAGCATGGTACTGGTACCAAAACAGGCGGGTGGACCAATGGTACAGAATAGAGGACACAGTAACCAACCCACAAAACTACAACTATCTTATATTTGATAAAGGGGCTAAAAGCATGCAATGGAGGAAGGATAGCATCTTCAACAAATGGTGGTGGGAAAACTGGAAATCCATTTGCATCAAAATGAATCTGAATCCCTATCTCTCGCCATGCACAAAAGTTAACTCAAAATGGATCAAGGAGCTTGATATTAAATCAGAGACATGGCATCTGATAGAAGAAAAAGTAGATTATGATCTACATACTGTGGTATCGGGCTCCAAATTCCTCAATAGGACACCCATAGAGCAAAAGTTAACAACTAGAATCAACAAATGGGACTTACTCAAACTAAAAAGTTTTTTCTCAGCAAAAGAAACAATAAGAGAGATAAACAGGGAGCCTACATCCTGGGAACAAATCTTTACTCCACACACTTCAGATAAAGCCCTAATAACCAGAATATACAAAGAACTCAAAAAATTGGACAATAAGATAACAAATAACCCAATCAATAAATCGGCCAAGGACCTGAACAGACACTTCTCAGAGGAGGACATACAATCAATCAATAAGTACATGAAACAATGCTCACCATCGGTAGCAGTCAGAGAAATGCAAATCAAAACCACCCTAAGATACCATCTCACCCCAGTAAGATTGGCAGCCATTAGAAAGTCAAACAATAATAAGTGCTGGAGAGGATGCGGGGAAAAGGGCACTCTTGTTCATTGCTGGTGGGACTGCAAATTGGTGCAGCCAATTTGGAAAGCAGTATGGAGATTTCTTGGAAAGCTGGGAATGGAACCACCATTTGACCCAGCTATTCCCCTTCTCGGTCTATTCCCTAAAGACCTAATAAGAGCATGCTACAGGGACACTGCTACATCGATGTTCATAGCAGCACAATTCACGATAGCAAGATTGTGGAATCAGCCTAGATGCCCTTCAATAGATGAATCTATAAAAAAAAATGTGGCATTTATACACAATGGAGTATTACTCTGCATTAAAAAATGACAAAATCATAGAATTTGGAGGGAAATGGATGGCATTAGAGCAGATTATGCTAAGTGAAGCTAGTCAATCTTTAAAAAATAAATACCAAATGACCCCTTTGATATAAGGGGAGTAAACAAGTACAGGGTAGGGACGAAGAGCTTGAGAAGAAGATTTACATTAAACAGGGATGAGAGGTGGGAGGGAAAGGGAGTGAGAAGGGAAACCGCATGGAAATGGAAGGCGATCCTCAGGGTTATACAAAATGACATATAAGAGGAAAGGAGGGGTAAGACAAGATAATACAAATGGAAGAAATGATTTACAGTAGAAGGGGTAGAGAGAGAAAAGGGGAGGGGAGGGGAGGGGAGGGGAGGGGGGATAGTAGAGAATAGGACAGACAGCAGAATACATCAGACACTAGAAAGGCAATATGTCAATCAATGGAAGGGTAACTGATGTGATACAGCAATCTGTATACGGGGTAAAATTGGGAGTTCATAACCCACTTGAATCAAACTGTGAAATATGATGTATTAAGAACTATGTAATGTTTTGAACGACCAACAATAAAAAAATAATAATAAATAAATAAATAAATAAAAAGGAAAAGACATCCACAGACTGAAGGTGAAAGGTTGAGAAAAAAACATACTACTCACATGGACTGTGAAAACAAGCAGGGGTTTCCATCTTCATATCAAATAATGTAGACTTTAAGTCAAAGTTCATCAAAAGGGATAAAGAAGGATATTTCATATTGCTTAAAGAAACTATACATCAATAAGACACAACAATTATAAATATATATGTCCCCCAAAATGGAGCATCTATGTTCATCAAATAAACTCTTCTCAAATTCAAGAGTCAAATAAAACACAACAAAATAATTCTGGGTGACTTTAACACACCTCTTTTACCACTGGAGAAATCTTCCAAACAAAAGCTAAAAAAAAAGAAAATATAGAACTCAATAATACAACCAATAACTTAGACTTACCAGACATATATAGAATATTTCATCCATCAACGAGTGAATAGGCTTTCTTCTCAGCAGAATATGGATCCTTCTCTAAAACAAACCATATATTATGCCACAAAGCAATTCTTAGAAAATATAAAAAAGTAGAGATGCTACCCTGCATTTTATCAGATCATAATTGAATGAAATTAGAAATAAAATAAGAAATAAAAGCTACTCCAACACTGGGAGACTAAACAATATGCTATTAAATGAACAATGGGTTGCAAAAGACATTTTGCAAAGAGGAAATTTAAAAAATTCTTAGAGATAAATGAGAACACTGATACAACATATCAAAATCTCTGGGACACTAGGAAAGCAGTAATAAGAGGAAAGTTCATTACATGGACTTCATTCCTTAAAAGAAGAAAAAGTCAACAAATAAATGACCAAACATTATAACTCAAAGCCCTAGAAAAAAAGAACAACAAATAAACACAGAAAGCAGTAGAAGACAGCGAATAATTAAAATCAGAGCTGAAATCAATGAAATCAAAACAAAAGAAACAAAATAATTGACAAAACAAAAAGCTGGTACTTTGAAAAAATAAATAAAATTGATAAACTGTTATAGTCATGCTAACAAAGAAAAGGAGAGAGTAAACTCAAATTAGTAACATCCCTGTTGAAAAAGAAAATATCAAAATGGACACAACAGAAATACAGAAGATAATAAGAAATTATTTTGAAAATTTGTACTCCAATAAAATAGAAAATATTGAAGGTATTGACAGATTTCTAGACTCATATAATTTGCCCAAAATGAATCAGGATGATATAAACAAGTTAAAAATATCAATTTCAAGAAATGAAATAGAAGGCGCTATCAGAAGCCTACCAACCAAGAAAAGCCCAAGAGTAGATAGATACACAGCTGAGTTCTACAAGACCTTCAAAGAGAAACTAATACCAATACTCCTCAAATTATTTCATGAAACAGAAAAAGAGGAAACACTTCCAAACTCATTCTATGAGGCCAATATCACCCTGATTCCAAAACCAAAGAAACATCAAAGAAAAACAAAAACTTCACACCAAAATATCTAATGAAAATATGTACAAAAATTCTTAATAAAATTCTGCAAATAAAATACAAAAACATATCAAAAGGATAGTGCCATGATCCAGAGGGATTCATCCCAGGGATGCAAGATTGTTTCAACATATGGAAATCAATAAATGTCATTCATCACATCAAGATTTAAAGAATCATGTGATCATTTCAATAGATACAGGAAAAAGCATTCAACAAAATATAACACTCTTTCCTGTTCAAAACACTAGAAAAACTAGAGATAACAGGAACACATCTCAATATTGTAAAAGTTATCTATGCTAAGCCCCAGGCCAACATCATTCTAAATGGACAAAAACTAAAACAAGACAGGGATGCCCTATTCACCACTTCTATTTAACATAGTTCTTTGAACTCTAGCCAGAGCAATTAGACAGATAAAATAAATTAAAGGGATATGGATAGGAAAAGAAGAACTCAAACTATTACTATTTTCCCATCCTAGAGGATCCAAAAAATTCCACCAGAATACTCCTAGAACTAATAAACGAATTCAGAAAAGTAGCAGTATATCAAAATCAACACCCATAAATCAAAGGTATTTCTGTGCATCCGTGACAAATACTCTGAAAGAGAAACTAGGAAAACTACCCCATTTAGAATAGCCTCAAAAAAATTAAATACTTGGGAACCAACTTAATGAAAGAGGGGAAATATCTCTACTATGAAAACTACAGAACTCTAAAGAAAGAAATTAAAAAAGACCTTAGAAGATGGAAAGATCTACCTTGTTCTTGGATAGGTAGAATTAATATTGTCAAAATGACCATACTATGAAAAGCACTATACAGATGTAATGCAATTACAAACAAAATCCCAATGACAACCCTCATAGATACAGAAAAAGTAATTATGAAATTCATCTGAAAAAATAAGAGACCCAGATTAGCTAAAGCAATCCTTAGCAGGAAGAGTGAAGCAGGTGGCATCGCTATACCAGACCTTAAACTATACTACAAAGCAATAGTAACAAAAACGGCATGATATTGGCATCAAAATAGACTGGTAGACCAAGGGTTCAGAATAGAGGACACAGAGACAAACCCACATAAATATAGTTATCTCATATTAGACAAAGGTGCCAAAAGCATGCATTGGAAAAAAGATAACCTCTTCAACAAATTGTGCTGGGAAAACTGGAAATCCATATGCAGCAAAATGAAATTAAGCCCCTATCTCTCAACATGCACAAAATTTAACTCAAAGAGGATCAAGGACCTAGGAATTAAAACAGACACCCTGTGCCTAATAGAAGAAAAAGTAGGCCCAAATCATCATCAAGTTGGATTAGGCCATGACTTCCTTAATAAGACTCCTATAACACAAGAAATAAAATCAAGAATCAATAAATAAGATGGATTTAAACTAAAAATCTGCTTCTCATCAAAAGAAACAATCAGTGAGGTGAATAGAGAGCCTACAGAATGGTAGCAAATTTTTACCACACACACATCAGATAGAGCATTAATCTCTAGGATATATTAAGAACTCAAAAAACTTAACACCAAAAAACAAATAATCCAAACAATAAATGGCCCAAGGAACTAAACATACACTTCTCAGACCATAATATACAATCAATCAACAAATATACGAAAAATGTTCAGCATCTCTTGCAATTAGAGAAATACAAATCAAAACTACTCTAAGATTTCATCTCACTCCTGTCAGATTGGCAGCTATCAAGAACACAAGCAACAATTGTTGCTGATAATGTGGGGGGAAAGGCACTCTCATACATTGCTGGTGGGATTGCAAATTGGCAAAACCAATACAGAAAACAGTATGGAGATTTCTTGGAAAACTTGGAATGGAACCACCATTTGACCCAGCTATCCCACTCCTTAGTTTATACCCAAAGGACTTTAAAAAAGCATACTACAGTGATGCAGACAATGTCAATATTTATAGCAGCATAATTCATAACAGCTAAATTGTGGAACTAACCTATATGCCCTTCAGTAGATGAATGCATAAAGAAAATGTGTTATATTTAAATACAATGTAATATTATTCAGCATTAAAAGAGAATAAGGACTGGGGATATATCACATTTGGTAGAATGCTTGCCTCACATGCACAAGACCCTGAGTTCAATCCCGGCGCCACACACACACACACACACACACACACACACACACACAAAGAGAGAGAGAGAGAGAGAGAGATAGAGATAGAGAGAGAGAGAGAGAGAGAGAGAGAGAGAGAGAGGATAAAATCATAGCATTTGCAGGTAAATGGATGGAGCTGGAGAATATTATTGTAAGTGAAGTAAACCAATCTCATAAAAACCAGATGCCAAATGTTTTCTCTGATGCTGATGGATGCTGATCCATAATGGAGATGAGGGGGCGGGGGGAGCATGGGAGCAATGGAGGAACTTCAAATAAGGTAAAGGTGAGGGAGGGAAAAAGAGGATGAATGGGGGTAGGAAAGATGGTGGAATGAGATGGACATCATTACCCTAAGTACATGTATGAGGACATGAATGGTGATTCTACTGTGTGTACAACCAGAGGCATGAAACATTGTGCTCTACATGTGTAATATGAATTGAAATGCATTCTGCTGTCATATATGACAAATTAGAATAAATAAATAAATTAAAAAAATAAAACCCCAAAGCCAATAGCATGTGAACACGTGCGCGTGCACATACATAAACACACACACACACAGTGGCACACAGTAAACACTCCCATGCTAAAAGGGAAATATAGGGGCATGAAAGAAGGGATGGAATCAAAGCAAGATTGACATCCAGGCAGGTAAAAGGACCTAGTAATTGTAAAACAGCATCTAGTACACATGGCTACAAGATATTATTTCTAGAGGACTTGAGCAGCCCACCCCTTTGCCCTAGAAAATAGATTATCAGTTGTTCAGAATGGGATGATTAGGTATGATAGGTTTCTTTTAGGGATTGATTATGAAGATAGATGTGTAACTCTAAGTATACTAAAAACCATCAAGATATAGACTTGGAATGAGTATATGCTTTGGCATGTAAACTTTATCTCAACAAAGCTGTTTTAAACATAGATCAAAGCAATGCTCAGACAACACAATTCTCTCGGCAGAAAACTAAAAACTTTGAAAATTCATGGATCATTCGGTTTTAGTTTAAGTTTTAATTAATGAATGTAAATCCTCAAAAATACACAGAGTTCAAAAAAGTCTGAGGCTCTTTTGCTAGTTTGGAAATGTATAAATAACACCAAAAGTAACATTTTTGAAATTTGTATTATTTAGCTTATTTATTCTTGTTTAATTTTAATTTATTTCATCACCATTTATTGATGATCACTAAAATTTATTTTGAAAAATAATTTTTGATAATTTTTTTGTTTTAGGATCATCAATACCTTCGGGGAAAAAAAATGTAACCCTTTGAAATTCTCTTCAGAGTAAACACACATTGGGATTTACATTTAAATCATGGCAAGTAAAGTCCAGGAACTATTATCTCAGGTCAAGCCAGATTGTCAGACTGGAGGTTTTTGATCTGCAACCAGTGTTTCCATATCCTGTTGCTTTGCTGTCTTAAAGTAGGAGAATTCCGTTCATATTTTCATAAAGATTCTCCTACTACAAAGCATATTTGTTTGGAGGCCTCCTTAGTGATAGTTCACAATGGTGAGAGTAAATTATGGATTTATTTCACTAAAAATTTTTATTCCCATGGATAGTCTTCACAACTTCATGAAGGCAGCTAATCTTTTCCACTACTTTTTATGTAGCCTTATTGTTATTGTAGATAACAAGAATTTTTCTCTCCTTCTGGAAATTGCTTTGTGTGTGCATTTTAATTTTCATGGCAGAGTTAAGGACCAGTGATTGATCTGCTCAGATCCACTGATGAATGACTTTGATTTTACATCTGCAATATATTATGTCTAATGATACAAGTTAAGCCAAAGTTCTTGGTAATGAACAGTCAAAGGTGTCTTAAAAGTTGAGAACAAGTTATGTTCAGATGTATGAATTCTTAGATTGAATATCAAAAACTGCTACTATGCACATTATTATTAAACTGTTTTCCATGCATTAGGAGAATTATACTTTTGGTACCACAAAATTTAAAACGGTGTTTGAATCTAGCCTCCTACTTAAATTAATGCAGTTGTTTTTCTTGGCATAGTGGGTACCACACAGGATTTCTGGACATGGAGTCTTAAGTCTAACTCCTTGTTACAGCATTTTCTTGGAGCAAATATGTAATTCTTCTTATCTTAGTTTTCTTACATATGAAATGTGCATTTTTTTACCTGCTTGATAAAATTGTTGTGATAACTAATAGAAATAGCATATATAAATTATCTGGCATAGGAATGACAAACACTAAAATGATTTTTAACAGTAAAGTTAAGGGTGAATATAGAAGCTAGATACTTAATCTGTTTTTAAAATTCTGCTTTGGTAATATTCTAATACTATGAATCACCATACATTATTTGCATAAATTCAAATAGCACCACATTGATCAGTATTATAGACAGATACCTTACATTATCCTCTGAGAATAGCAATTATGTGTTTTGTGATAAAGAGGGCAGCTTAGTTCATTTTTCTGTGTAATTTTAAGACAGAAATTCTAATGTAAAACCAGAATTTTCAGATTATCACTACAAAATGTCATGCCATAATAATAATATTCTCCTTGTCCAAAATTAAAATATTTGAAGGTATGAGAATTTTTAGTTTCATGAATTGATATTAATTAAAATTATAATATTAATTTATATTCATTAATATTTTGTGATAAAAATTTTAAACCTCTAAGAGACTCTTAGTTCATTTTAGCAATATAATAAATATTTAGCACCTCCTGTGTGCCAGGCTTGGAGTATATCATGAAACAAAACAAAAAATCTCATTTTTGGGGTGTTCACATTTCAGAAGAGGGAGACAGACAATAAATTATACACATAAAATTAAGTGAACTGTGCAGGATAGTGGGAGGTAGTAAATTCTTTGGGAAATATAAAGAAAAATACAGAGTAGAGAAAATCCGGATTTTAATAGTGGTACAATTTTAAATAGGGTAGTCAGGCTATGCCTCATTGAGAAAGATTTTATGTGAAACCGTTTAAAGGAGGTGAGGCATTTAGCCATGCAGATAATTAAGGAGAACTACTATCAGAAAGCATGGAGGGTAAGGTCCCCAGAGTGGGAGCATGCCTGGTATGTTTGAGGAGAAGTAAGAAGTCTTTGTGGCTGGAAAAATTTGTGAATGAGAAATAGTAATAGATGTTAGCAAACAGGTGACAGATGGCTTCATCATGTAAGAGCCTGTAGACCATTGCAAGGTTTTGGAATTTTACCATAAGTGAAATTCGGAGGGTTTGAAGCAGAAGGACATGCTGACACTCAAAAGGAACACACTGGCTCATGTGTTGAGATTACACACTGTGGAGAATGGCAGAAAGAGAGAGAATGGTCAGGGGACCATTGACATAAAGGAGACAATGAGGGCTTAAGGTAGGTCACAAGGAAGCAGGGAGGGGTCCAAATTCAAGGCATATTATAAAGATGAGGTCAAAATGATTTCCTGATGCAATAGATATGAACTATGAAAGAATGAGAGAAATCAAAGATGATTCCAATGTTTTTGACTTGAACAAGAAGATAGATGGAGTTTTAATCAATTACATTAGGAAGAATGAAAGGAGATCAAGTGTCAGGGAGGTGGAGATCGGGAATTCAGTTGTGTGTGTGTGTGTGTGTGTGTGTGTGTGTGTGTGTATTTGAGAGAGGTAGCCTTCTGAAGAAATTTTCTTCCTGTTGCTTGCATTTTTCTCAATGAAGAAAGACATGAGATCATCAGCTGAAAATACAGATGAGGGGAGGAATTATGGACGAAAAAAGGAGAGAAGAGAAGATATGCAATAGTCATTGAGATGTTTGGTAAGACTAACAAATATAGTAGGACTGCTGAGAACATTAAGATCCCACTTGGTAGATTTAGTCATGAATTAAATGTATGTGAATTTTAAGCCACATTGGCTGTTTCACCCAATGACATTTGCTTTTATAGATGCAGATGTGGAGTAAGCAGAGATTGGAATTAACCAAGGTTTTATTTCATTTTAAGTATTAAAATGTGAGTGCATTAATTTCCTATGGTTGTAGTAAATATTTAACAAATATGGTAAATTAAAACAATAGAAATTTATTCTCTCACAGTTATGATGTCTAGAAGTCCCGGTGAATGTCACTGGGCTATGGACGAGTGGTCAATAGGGCAGTGCTTCCTGTAGATGTTGTAGAGGAGACTTCATTGCTTTGCCTCTTCTAGCTTTTGGTAATTTCTGGGCATGCCTTGGCTTGTGGTTACATTGCTCCTAGCTCTGCTATCTGGTCACATTGCCTTCTCTTCTATGTGCCAAATTCTCCTGCTTCCTTTTTCTAAGAATACATATGATTACAACTACAGTTTCACATGGAAAATCCAGGATAATCTCTCCATCACAAAATTCTTAATCTAATCACATATTCAGATTCCTCCTTTGCCCTTTAAGGTGACATTCACAAATCCAGGCATTAGAATACAAATTACTTTAGTGGGTACACTATTCAGCCCACCATACTGAAAATAAGAAAAGGTAGTTGAACATGTATTCAAGAGAGAGATCATGGTCATTGACCATGAAATTTAAGCTTTGTTAGAACTGTTGTCATAGACTGAGTGTGCGTGAAAAAAGAACCGACGCAAGACAAGTTACCGGAGGAGTTCCACTTTATTACAAAAGGCTGTGGGCTTATATAGATCTAAGCAGAGGTGGCAGGGTTTAGGAGAATGACGGGTCACCCGTTTATTGGTAAGTTCTTCCAGATGTCAGTACCAGAGCCCACGAAATTAGTTCTTATTGGGGCTAAGGTTCCCCGCCAGCGAGATTTGAATATTGGCACTGGCGGGAAAGGGAGAGAGGAAGAGAAGCTCCTCAGGAGCCATGATGGGGTTTTTGGGGTGTGGCTTCTATTTCATGAGTTAATATGTCCTCACTGTTTTCCCAACAGTGAGGACATATTAACTCATGAAATAGAAATGATGGTTGCTCGTGTTGATAATAACAGAGTCTAGTTCATGGCTAAGGTAAGGTGGGATGCAAGATTATTGGGGAAGAGGAAGTTAAGAAATTAAGAAACCAAACAGAAAGATCCCTTCAGGTGTATTGAAATTGTCAGAAATTAAGATTGAAGTCAGTGGGGGAAATAAATACATAGAAGAAGTAGGTAGAGGAATAAGTAAAAAAAAGTAATAGTTAATTTTATGTCATTCACTATGTGATGTTTGTCTATGTGTGTATAAACTTCCACTGTAAATTCATCTCATCCCCCATATAACTAAATACTGCCACTTAAAGTTTAATTTTTTAAATCAAGATTGAACTATCACCAATGGGGTTTTTCAAATATATTTTATGTCTGCTCTGTTTTTAGGCACAGTACATGTAGCCTGAGATCACAAATGTGAACATGAGTTTGTCTTTTGGGTTAGAGTATAATGATGCTCCAGGGGTCCATCAAGGTGTCTGGAAATATTTATTTTTCCTTTTGCTCTAGACAGCTGTGTTTGTTAAGACTTGTGTCTTCTATTTATATTTTCTGTCACCTTTCTTGCTGTTTGGTTGTCATCTGTCACTTTATTTTGGTGTTAGTGTGCTTTTAGGCTCTTACATTCCAATTTGTAGTTATAAGATGTCTTAGGTAGGGCAAAGAAAGAAACAAGCTAATTATAATTGCGTTCTAAAAATGAGAAATGTGACTCTGAATGAGATACTGTGTTTCTGAACAAAGTTTATAGAGTACATAGTGTATGCATAGCCAGTCCATCTTGTACAGCTATTTCTCATTTATACCTGTGTTATGGATGTCGGCAAATTTCTTTTAGGTGTCTATTTAGATGCCATATGTATGAATACTAATAAATCTCCATAAAAATTAAAGGACTGTATATCAATGTTTATAGACGATATGCATAAAGAGTGCATGTATCAGGTCCTGTCTGGAAACAGATGGCTCACTCAAATTGGTCGTTTTTAAGAGAGTTTCATAGGCGATTATTTGCAGAGGTGAACACAGGGTTTGGGAAAAACAAAAGATAGTGCAATAGTCTGGGGTTGGTAACAGGGAATGGTTTCCAGGACTAAGCCTGAAAGTAGTTGTTGCTAAATTCTGGAGGGACTCTTTGATACAGGGGGCTATCTGAGGGGCTATCTGGTCTTCCCTGGACTGACAGTTAGCCCAAGGATACCTAGCAAGAAGAAAGCAAAAGGAATAAAAAATGATAACCCAACTCTCCTTTCACCATGACTTCCTAATGAAGCCTCTTATTGCCTCACTCAACAGTAAATCAGAGTGGAAGGGAGTCCACTGATTTTGTTTGTATTAACTGGACTCTTAGGAGTAGAAATCAAGTGGAGCTTGGTGTACGTAGAAGAGCAAATGGAAGGTACTCACCATATAGTTTAAGTAAAATTGAACTAGCCTTAGCAAAAGAGCTGCTTATTAAAATATTATGTGTATAATTTAAATAATATTGTTTTTAAAATTAATGATATTATAAATATACAGCTAATAGGACTGTGATTGATATATCATCCCTTTAGGAAGTTTCTGCAAACAAAATGCCTTAACTCTAGGAACTGTCTCAAAAAGGTTATTACAAAATATTTTGAAGGGGCTGGGATTGTGGCTCAGCAGTGGAGTGCTCACCTAGCACAGGCGGGACCCGGGTTCAATCCTAAGCACCACATAAAAAGTAAGGGCATTGTGTTGTGTCCATCTACACCTAAAAATATTTAATAAATATTAAAAAATATTTTAAAGATGCTAATCATTCATTTAAGATGAAAAGTTAAGATTATTCTTTTCCTACCTATAAAGTCAAAGAAAACACAGCAGAATCAACAGATTGACTTTTCCCAATATCTAAGAACTCCAATTTTTATTATTTACTTATTTAAAAAATTATGAAGAGTATAATACCAAATGAGGGAGGGTTTTTATTTTTTAACAAATTTACATACCTTAATTTCAGTCCTTCTAGAAAGAATCATATAGCTCACTTCCATTGTTAAGTTATACGTAAAGTATTACACTTTTTTATGTAGTAGATCTGTTATTCAAGTTCATATTAAAATAGAAAATGTTGCTGGGCATGATTAGTGATCCTAGTTACCTGGGAGGCTGAGCCAGGATAATCACAAATTTGAGATCAGCCTTGTTAATGTGACCCTGTCTCAAAAAATGAAAAGGTGCTTTGGATATAGCTCAGTGGTACAGTGCCACTGGGTTCAATCCCAGTGAACTATCACTTTCTGCCTCTAATAATTTCTTCCCATTGTTTAATTCACCCTTTAATACTTTACATACAATCTTCTCTGAAAAACTATGTTGATCAACTCTCTCACAGGCAAGACTGAAGTATTTCCTTCTATACCCTAAAAACATTGTATGCTATATCACTCCTAGTAACACTCACAAAGAACACACACACACACACACACACACACACACACACACAATGAAAAAAATAATGTAAGTATGTTATAAACTTGAGAGCATTTCACTGTGAATGATAAATATTTAGGGAAAAAAGTAACAGTCTTTCAAAAATGACTGAAGAAATACTAAATATATTCAAAATCCAAAAGTTTGTGTATACTGTAAATCATTTGTATTATTTTTCTTAACATTATTTATTTTCTAAATGTTTAAGAGCATGGTTAACTTTCTATAATCTCAACTTTTTTTAGATAAATTTTCTTTCTTATATTCAGAGAGAAATTTCTTCATTGTATTCAACTCCATGAGTGATAATGCTTCAGAATGTGTGAAAGAATGACCTAGAAAGAATACTGTATCTTCAGGCTAAGAAAAAAATATAAATGAAATCTCATTATCTCTCTGGAATGTGTTGTTGTAGTTCCAAACTCACAGATTCCATTTCATATCCATTTTCTATAATTGAACAATTTTGGTAAGGTCTCTTTTTATAGCATTAAGTAAACAGAAGCATTGATGCTAAGTGAACTTAAAGAGATGCTGGTGCTCCTTTTTAGTGATTATACTATACAGTTCAAGAAAAGATGGCTGTCTGTGTTGAGGCATTGTGTTGGGTACATCAGAGCATGAAAATGAATGTGATACAATTCTCCTTATACATCTATAACAACTTTTAATACATGTACGGTGCTGGGTACTCTGCTAAGTGTTAAAGATGTTGAAGAGGAGTGACACAGTCCTGTCCTAGAGGAAATATAATTAGGTAGGATCAAAACAGGAATTTAATAACACAGACTGATAACTGGGAGTGATCTATGCTTACAATATTTTTATATTATAAGGGAGAATTCCCCAATCTTGCCTGTGAGAGAGTAGATCAACATAGTTTTTCAAAAAAGATTGTAAGTAAAGTATTAAAGGGTGAATTAATCAATGGAAACTATTAGAGGCAGAAGGTAATAGCATGTTCAAGAAATAACAGGTGGTTTTATGCAATAAAAAGAAACCACAAAGTTGAACATTTATACATCATATTCTTAAATAAAAGCACAACTTGTCAACTAACTATCCCCGTCAGCAAGGATTTTGATTTTTAAAAAAGGAAAAGAGGTCTTAATTTCTCTTGAGCATAGATATCAGCACTAATTAATAGGAAAAATCTTTGCTGATAGGAGAAAAAAAAACTCCCCACATAATTTTATATCCTGTTGGAGTAGATTGGAAATGCCATAGGAGAGAATTGTTATAACCAACTAAACAACTAACCAAACAACAAACCAAAGGAACTTAATAACACTGAGCACCATTGAGTAGAAATGTTTTCCAACTCTGAACCCCCATAGAATTATTCTTGGGTCAAAGCAATTTTTATGTATTACTATATAATTAAAATAAAGCTACATTCTAATCCAAAAGTTTTGTCATTAATGATGCTAATTTAATTTAAAAAATGACTTAGCTAAATAGACTTAACTGACATATATAGAATATTTCATCCTTCAACAAGAGAATACACTTTCCTCTCAGCAGCACATGGATCCTTCTCTAAAATAAACCATATATTATGCCACAAAGCAACTCTTAGCAAATACAAAAAAGTAGAGATACTACCCTGCATTCCATCAGATCATAATATAATGAAATTAGGAATCAATGATAAAATAAGAAATAAAATCTACTCCAACTCCTAGAGACTAAATAATATGCTATTGAATGAATAATGGGTTGCAGAAGACATCAAGGAGGAGATTAAAAAAAATTTAGAGGTGAATGAGAACACAGATACAACATAACAAAATCTCTGGGACACTATGAAAGCAGTTCTAAGAGGAAAGTTCATTGCATGGAGTTCATTCCTTAAAAGAAGAAAAAGTCAACAAATTAATGACTTAACATTACGTCTCAAAGCCCTAGAAAAAGAAGAACAAATCAACACCAAAAGCAGTAGAAAAATTGGAAATAAGTAAAATCAGAGCTGAAATCAATAAAATTGAAAGAAAGAAAACAATTGATAAATTGACAGAAGAAGAAGTTGGTTCTTTGAAAAAAGTGAATAAAATTGACAAACCCTTAGCCATGCTAACAAAGAAAGGAGCGAGAAAACTCAAATTCCTAACATAAATGATGAAAAAGGAAATATCACAACAGACACTACAGAAATCAACAAATTTATAGAGTCATATAATTTGCCCAAATTGAATCAGGATAATAGACACAATTTAAACAGATCTATTTCAAGCAACAAAATAGAAGATGATATCAGAAGTCTACCCACCAAGAAAAGCCCGGGACCAGATGGATACACAGCCGAGTTCTACAAGACCTTTAAAGAAGAACTAATACCAATACTCTTCAATTTATTTCAGGAAATAGAAAAAGAGGGAGCACTTCCAAACTCATCTATGAGGCCAACATCACCCTGATTCCAAAACCAGGCAAAGACATATCATAAAAAGAAAACTTCAGACCAATATCTCTATGAACATAGAAGCAAAAATTCTCAATAAAATTCTGGCAAATCAAATACAAAAACATATCAAAAAGATCGTGCACCATGATCAAGTAGGATTTATCCTAGGGATGCAAGTTTGGTTCAATATATGGAGATCAATAAATGTAATTCATCACATCAATAGACTTAAAGATAAGAATCATATGATCATCTCAATAGACATAGAAAAAGCATTTGACAAAATATAGCACCCGTTCATGTTCAAAACACTAGAAAAATAAAGGATAACAGGTACATACCTCAACATCATAAAGGCTATCTATGCTAAGCCCCAGGCCAACATCATTCTAAATGGGGAAAAATTGAAGACATTCCCTCTAAAAACTGGAACAAGACAGGGTGCTTTTTTTCACCACTTCTATTTAACATAGTTCTTGAAACACTGGCCAGAGCAATCAGACAGATGGAAGAAATTAAAGGGATACACACAGGAAAAGAAGAACTCAAATTATGCACTATTTGCTGATGATATGATTCTATACCTAGAAGAACCTAAAAGTTCCACCAGAGAACTTCTAGAACTAGTAAATGAATTCAGCAAAGTAGCAGGATATAAAATCAATACCCATAAATCAAAGGCATTTCTGAATATTGATGACAAATCCTCAGAAAGGGAAACAGGGACAACTACCCCACTTAAATAGCCTCAAAAAGATAAAATATTTGGGAATCAACTTAATGAAAGAGGTGAAAGAACTATATAATGAAAATAAGAGAACCCCAAAGAAAGAAGTCAAAGAAATCCTTAGAAGATGAAAATATCTACCTTGCTCTTGGATAGGCAGAATTAATATTATCAAAATGACTATATTACCGAAAGTACTATAAGATTTAATGCAATTTCAATCAAAATCCCATGACAAAATAAGGTCTCATACAGTACTTCATATTATGTGAATATACATTATTTACACATACATAAATGTGTATAAATATACACACATCATTGTATCACTTGTATTTTTAAAATGAAACAGTACACCTAAATAACATGAGGAAGGTTAACTATGAATAATTCTTAGTAGACCAAAACTAATTTTGAATAATCTGTATACACACACAAACATAATAAATTATCTACATCTCCCTATATATATTTATATATGTCTATCAGTAAATAGATAGAACCATTGAATCAGTTCTTACCTGAGAGAGTTTCATAGCAAGATATTTTAGATTCATAAATCCCTAAAGTTCCTTTTTAGTACAAGTCATTTTCAGTTGAATTTCTGTTACTTCCCACTAAAATAACTTTAAATAATTCATTGAAGAATAGTGTAATTTAAGTGTAGCTTAAATATAAATGCTGATAATAATTGAATATAATTGGAAAAATAGAGAAAACAGGAAGGAATAGAAACTAAATTCAATCATAGGATAGTAGGGACAAGTAGTTCCCCCTTATAAGTAAGTAGTCCCTACTCAGAGTTTTTAACTGCAAGCAATATTGAAGAAGAGTTAGGATCGAATTTTTCTAAACTACAGGATTATCAAATTTCCAGAAACAGCATGATGCATAAAGGGGTTGCAATATATGGGAAAAATGGAAGAACTTTGATTGGGCAAAGGGGAGGGAAGAGTGGGAAGAGAGAATGGGGTCAAGAAAGATGGTGGAATGGGATGGACATCATTACCCTAGGTCCACGTATGACTGCACATATGGTGCGACACTACATCGTGTAAAACCATAGAAATGAAAAGATGTGCTGCAATTGTGTACAATAAATAAAAATGCATTATCCTATCATATATATGTAATTAAAATAAATTAATAGCTTAAAAATATTGAATACATTTTAACTAATATAATTTTTACTTTTGTCATGAGAAATTTTTGGATTTTAACTTTTAATTTCTAAATTTCATGAATATGTATGAAATTATCTTGATAATTTTGGTTGTTCTGCATTTAACTATTGATGCAGAAAAATTTGACACTCAGACAATTCCTAATGAAAGTGAAAAAAGTTCTTGTTAAAAAAAAAAGAGGTTGAAATATGCAATGGGATATTAAACAACACTTTGGCTTATCAATGTCAATGATAGCAATGACCCTAAACATTATTGAGGATATATGTTACAGATTGAAAACAGCATCTGTAAAACGTTGGAAGTTTTGGAAATAAAAATAACATGACCCTTGAAGGGGAAGATTGCAATGATTGAAATTAGGAGACAACTTTTAACAATTGTTCTAGAAATTGAGACTAAGTGCCTTACCTTTGCTCTCTCTATATATGGGCACACACACACACACACACACACACACACACACACACACAGTTCTTGTAACTCACTAACTAAAAACAGCAGCTTAAAATAGAGGGGACCTTCTCCAAATAAGTCTGATGACTGCAGGGCTATGTACCCAAACAAGCAAAGCAAAGCAACAAAATGACATTTTATTTGAATAAAATTCAAAGTCATTATATGATCATAAACT
Organism: Urocitellus parryii; assembly: GCF_045843805.1. NCBI lineage: Eukaryota > Metazoa > Chordata > Mammalia > Rodentia > Sciuridae > Urocitellus > Urocitellus parryii. The sequence continues at coordinate 26,520,692 of NC_135544.1, read as the reverse complement.
GTCTCCCTACTTTACTGCTTCCCCAACCCTGGCTTCTGTACAGTTGGCTTAAAAATTGTGGTGAATTTTTTATTTTGAAAAATGTATTCATGAAATGTAATCATGGCTTCCAAACAATCTTTGGGCACTATCCAATATTAACTTGTTTTAAGAAATAAATAGAAGAAACAGCAATGAAAGAGATACTCAATATAAAAAGTCTCTTAGGATCCAATTTGTATGATACTGGGGAAAATGCCCAGAAGGTTGCAAACAAACAATGAGCAATATAGACAGTGTTCAGAATACTACAGTAGATTTGAAAAAAGGATGGAGTATACAAAAAGACTTTGTATTTAGAAGGCCAAAATTCTAACTTAAGGACCTCAAAAGTAATTGAAAATAAATCTTTATATTGAGACTATAGCAAATTTTATTTGATAAGAGAATATTTAGTACATGGAAGATGGGTCTTCTGAATGGTAAACATATCTCACCAGGGATATTCATTATCTATTTCCTTTCATGTGGCCATTTTTAAAGGACAGTGATAGGAATTCAACTGAAAAAAATATTGCAGTGATTCTGGTTTATTTTAATGTGCAATCTTTTTTTCTCAGTAAAATCCTTTATAAGAATAAAGATTTTGCTGTCATTTCCTGGACAAATAAGTGGATTGCTTTACAACTTCACAAGCAAGAAAGACAAACTCAAAAAAATGATTATAGCATCATTTTATGGGTACATAGAAATTATTTCTTTTATGTTTTATAAAAGAGACCTTAATAAGTGGTTTGGAAAATTATATTACAAGGCATTCTGCATTGATTTATAATCTCCTAATACTCATTTCTGCCATGCACACAACTCTCCAAAAGATTAAAATTGGTAACCATTGTAGTTTGATGTCAGCTCAGAAGTTTAAATAGCAAATAAATTTTTATATTAATGGTAATGGTGTGAAACTGAGAATTTATTGGATTTATTTGTAAAACTTCAGTATGTACTTATAACCAGTTTTCATATATTAAAAAAACTAGTAGAGAAAACAGCATTAAGTGTTTGTCTGATACACTCATGAATTCAGTTATTCTTGGTCCTTCTGCCATTTCAATGGTTTTTGTTCACACATGGAGATCTCTTCAAGGAAATTACACATAAAGAAAATGAAACATAATGTTGAGTGCAAGCCAGGATGGAGATTTTTTTTATTGTGAAATGCAAAAATCGATACATCACGAAAGCAATACGACAACCCCGACTCCAATAGAAGATTGGGAAAAGACATATGCAGGTGTTCTAGGTAGATTTAATAAAAAAGGAAAAATATTTTATACACACTTTCAAAAACATTTTTAGAAATATTTCTTGACATCCATTTGGAGAAAGTGATTATTATTATTATCGTTGTTGTTATTTGTGCTGGGGATGAACCTAGGGGCTCTGTATCCCTAAACTACATCCCCAGCACTTTTTGTATTATTTTGAGACAGAGTCTCACTAAATTGTTGAGATTGGCCTGGAATTTTTCATCCTCCTGCCTCAAGCTCCTGAGTTTCTGGGATTACAGGCTTGTGTCACCACCTCTAACTGAAAGTGAATTGTTTAAATGTAGAAAATAGTCTGACACTTATTCCAAATTAGGACCCAAAAGAATACTATATTAAACTGTTTTAAATGTCAAAACATTGTTTCTGACGATGTACATTCACCCACTGTCTCCTTCTCATAGTTTTTCTTTGTGAAAGATCCTCAGGAGTCACCTTTAGCAGTCAACTTCTGCAGGCTGCAAGGCAGTATCAGAAGATTAGAACTGGTTGACCTAAGCTCCTGTCAGTGTTTCCATTGTAAACCTATATTATTTGGAGTTTATAGGTTGACTATAAAGCTCAGACAGGAGCTGGGCATTGAAATCATCTTTAAAAAGTGATATATTTTTAGTCCATGTGGACTACAGGGGTGGTAGGAACACAGGATATTCAGACCTAAATATAGCCCTACTTTACTACACACATTTAACACGTTAAAGTAAACCAGAAATGTCCCGACTATTTCTAAATTCACAGAACATGAAAAAGAACACATAGTTTTAGGCCACCATCCAAATCTCGTAGTCTGATTTTGCCCAAAATCTGTCTTCTGTCATGATTTTGCTGAGAGTATTGAAAGCATTAGGAAGTTTTCAGAAACAGATGACCAAACCTAAAGAGTTGAGGGTTTATAAACCACTCATCTTTGAATTGTTGCATATGTTCCAAAGCATCCATGTGAAACAGCTAAAGCTCTTTGCTTTCCCTTTGACGGTCATTTTCTTTTCACATTCTCAACCTTAATAAGAGCTATTTTTATAGAGCTCCTTACTTCATATAAAATAATGCAATATGCAGTATTTAAATTTAACTCTAAAACATCCTGTAATATTAATCTCATTTTACAGAGGAAGCAGTTGAGGCTCAGTGGGTACATGGTTCACTCAAGGTCATGTGGACAAAGCTCAAGTTCAGAACTAAGTCTTCTGATTCCGGGTTCTGTCTGGTGCTGCTGACAGAACCCTTATCATTTCAACTTTTCTGATTCATATTGAATCTGCTATCATCATTGTGACCATTCCTTCCTTGGTTCCTCTCCGTTTCTATTTCACTCCAACCTTCCTCTGCCCCCTATAGCTTCATAACTTGGCCATTTTCAGTTATATTCATCATGTATCATTCTAGCTCAATGCTTCTCAATTGGGATGGTTTTGATCGCCCCCACCTGATGATACTTGGCAATATCTGGAAACATTCTGGGTTATCATAATTTGGTATGGGAAGGATAGGATTCAATTGATAGTATATAGTAGGCAGATGATAGGATTGCTGCTAACATCCTATAACGCTCAAGACAGTCAGAATTATCCATCCCCAAATGTTCACAGTACTGAGGTTGAGAAACCCTGCCCCAGATGATCTCATGATTAACAACTCAAAATCACTTAATCGTCTGCTTAATTAACTCTTGAACTCTAGGCAACACCACCTTCAAATTTCTTCAGTTTCTAAGTAGTGCTCTTAAATGTCAAATGCTACTTAAGGATTCTATAGATTAAGCTCACAAGAAAACCAGAATATGAGCTCCAGGAAGGTTTTTTTTGGGGGGTGGGGGTGGGGGTGGGGGTCTGTTTTACTGTTCAGTATCTACATTATAGTAGGTGCCCAATAAATACCTGCTAAAGAAATAAGAAGGCCAGGAATATGTTTCACTGTGTCACAGATTTTTTTTTTTTTAATCTGTGACTGACCCTTCAGAATTGTTCCAAGTGGGCTTCTCCAAATTATTTCCAGTCCTGAGGATTTTGTCACCCCCTAGCAGTTTCTTCCTCCTGCCATTCCTTAGGACTTCAGGACAATTATGGCTCCTCTCTCTTTATGTTCTTTATCAATTGCTGTTAGTTTCATCTTTATCATCTTCAAGGATACTGAAGTCTTCCTTCTAAAATAAGTCCTGTTCCCAACATTTTGAATGTATTCCTTTGACTGTTAAGCTTCTTTAATAATTATCAGCTCCAAATTACCAAGTACAATGGGTGAAGTTTTGTAATCTTGGTGGGTTTCCCAAATCTCTACAACTACTGCTCATCTAAAATCCAATAACAGTTTCTTCATTTCAAACTGAGGAAAAGCTATTGTCTTTGGAAGTATCCTGAATGCTCAAGCATGTGACCCGGTTTGTGATCTCCATCATGAAATTCTTTCCTCTAATTTCTAAGAGGAGATATATTTCTGTCCTTTCCTGTATCTTTACCTATCTGATCTTATTTTTCTCAGTGGCAACTCTTCCTCTTCTATTCTTCTCAGTTGGACATTTCCTAAGATGTTGTTTTCTAAGGTTATTTTTCTCTTTCTAAGCTTCTCCTCTTAATTCTCCTATTAATTCCTCTGTGAATATCCAACAAATCTCTCTTCCCAAGCTTTCAGTGTACATTTCAAATCACTGGCCTAACATGCCCTTCAAACTTAAACAAATGCTTTCTTCCGTCTTCTTCCAAGGCTTGTTTCCTTCTGCTCTATAGCCCCCAAAGGTCAGAAGTTTCTATCTAGGGATACAGCTGAGCCTGCTCTGTATTTCAACTATCCCTTCCATTTTGTCAAGTTCATCTCTTTCATCTAAATGCAACTCTGAAGAACAAGCAATACTATTGAGTCTTCTTATATGAGCTACACTTCAAAATCATACCTCGTGCTAAGGAAAACAATTCTCAGATGTTTCCTAATAGCAATTGGAGGACAATTTCATAGTGGCAATTGGTAACACTCATATGTATATGTTTATACACATTTACTTATTTAATATAAAAATTCCTTTGGGGATGTGCTATTATTATGAGCAATTGTTGCAGAGAAGGAAACCAAGGCAAAGTAATTCACCTAGTTCATTACAAGCAAAATAGCAGAGAGAGGATTTGAACAAAGCAAACTGGCTCAGGAGGCCATACTAATCCTCTACATTCTATTGCTTGATTCAGGCTAGACACATAGAATTGCTCACCAATGCTTGAAAGTATGAAATAAAACAAAAGCCAGTTTTAAAGATAAGTTTAGTGGCTCGAATAGTGGCCCCAAAAGATACATTCAAGTCCTAAACCTCAGAACCTATGAAGGTGACATTATTTGAAAAAAGGATCTTGACAGATATAATGAGGTTAAGAATCTCAGGATGGGTTCCTAAATGCAATGACAGGTGTTCTAATAGTAGGAAAACATACAGAGATCAGAAAAGGAGATATGAAAATGGAGGCACAGATGGGGGTGATGTGTCAATGAATGAAGGCATATCAAAGGTTGCTGAATACCACCAAAACCTAAGAGAGGCATAAAACAGATTCATTCTTGGAAGGAACCAGTCCTGCTGAAGCCTTGATTTGAGACATCTGACCTCAAAACTGTTATAGAGTAGCAAAGATGAAATGAATACTGAGGATCTGTTAATAAAATGCATCTCAACCAAATGTCTGCTGATCATTGTTTGCATCTTATCAACAGGTTTTAGTGTTTAAAAGCGATTTTGGGAATGAATGAATAAAGATAAACACTATTTTTTACTACCCTACAAATGTGTAAAAGTTATGTAATTTAAAAATTTACCTGTATTAAAATGCTGGATAAAATATTTTTGCTCAAATATCTAAACTATTAAACACCACTCTGGCTGTATATATTTTATGAAACATTATAGAATACTCTGGGTGTGATGGTATGTAACAGAACCCCAACAATTCAGGAGGCTGAGGCAAGAGGACCACAAGTTCAAGGTCATCATCAGCAATTTACTAAGAACATGTCTCGAATTTAATATCAAAAGGTCTGGGATGTGCTTCAGTGGTAAAGCACCCCTGAGTTCAATCCACAGTACTGCAAAAAGAAATATTCTGGAATATTATTATAGCTATATATATTATAGGATCATCTACATATCATGTCTATTGTGATTTCACTTACAAATAATTTGAGTTTATAGTATTGATAGGTATAAAATATGTTTCAAAAACTTAATCATTTAGAAATTAAATAATACCTGGCTTCTTCAAATCCAGATTCACATATGTGTTAAAGAGGGTGATTATTTTCTCAAATCATCACATCACTGAGAGGTGAAATTGAATTGAACACAGCGTTGTCAAGTGTGCTTTGGATCCTGAGTGTCTATTCTTGTTGGAATAGTCCACTGACACTCTATGAAAACATTTCTTCAAGAAACAACTCTTTGAAATAACTGGTCACATGAATTGATTAAAAAAACAACCAAACACAATAATTGAATTATTGGTCATTAGGAATTCTAGTCTAAGACAGTGCAGATATCAATTTTCTTAGGTAAAAAAATCCTCTGGGGACAACTATACATATGCATTCTCCTCCTCATTAGTTTAGGGCCTATCAACTAAAGATGGGGCTAAAATATTTTGAGAATGTAAATTGACACACAAATTTTAAAATTCAAATACTTCAATCTTTCACATGTTTGTATATAGAGGAAATAAATATATTTGAAAAAAATATGAAATGAATATACAGTCCTGATATATATATGATACATTCACATATCATATATATGTATATAAACCTATATATTTCAGACATATACTTTTCATATCTTTTCAGATATATTTTTTTCAGATATGAATTTTATGTTATATGCATATAAAATACACATATATACATATATACATAGTTGAAAGTTCATGCCAGTACACATATTGATTATTCTCTTAAATAAAAACCAGGAGTTTTTATTTTGGGACACATTCACTATTTTGTGGAAATAAACATCATCAGTTCATGTAGGACTTAGCTAAAAGCAAAAAGTAGTCAAAACATTTCTAAGGAAAATGTTTAAGTATCAGCAATTCTACTTATTTCCAAACAACAAAAAACTATGATGTGTAGAGTTACTCATTGGGCTAATGAATATTTTTCCTCTGATGGAGATCTGAAGTTATTTCAGGATAGAATTTTAAAAGTGGGAGAAACCATGGAAAGTTGAAATGTATACACAGAGAAGCTTGCAAATATTAGACACCTTTCTATCCAGAGCTTGCGTTTTTATCTGTGCTCTCATACAAGATAACCACCCTTGCAAATCCTGGATTTCCACATTTAGAAAATGTTGCTGGAGATGTCTATCATATTTCACGGGGAAGTTAATGAGAAAATCAGTGTAAAATGCATTCTGTAGAGGCTGCTGTGGTCTTCCTCTCCTTTTCATTATCCCCAGGATAGATAGCTCTAAGCTTGTCTTTACCTAATTCTACTTGTTCCATACAAGCCAATTATAGCTCTTCACTAAATAAAATTGCATTTGTTTCTCTCCTAATTCTAAATATCTTTTAGCCTTGAGTAAACACCAATTCTGACACATAGATAGTATCTCCAAGGCATCTTGCAGCTTCTTTGCTAAGTAATTAGCCTTCATGAAATCAAGTGTTTACTTAAACAATATATTTATAACATTGTCTGTGTACAGGGAGATGAAGCACAAGAAGTAAAGGGAGTTTATTAAACCACATTTACTCAGAGTGGATATAATTTTTTAGTTTGAAGTAAAATGTTAATTGGTTTAGGAGTGTTTTGAATAGTAGTAAATAAGATCTGTTCAGAATGAGCATTATAAAATAGGATTGATTCATTAAGCTTGGTCTCTTGAGTACCCATGTCAATGCTTTCAGCTTTCAAAATAAATTATATCAATGATTATTTAAATGTAACATTGATAAAAACATTTTAGTTCATACTCATATACTTATAATTAATATCTACACATATATAGCTAACAAAAATATGGGTGATTAGCTGCAAGGTCTTTAAGTTAGATCCAACATATGGACACATTCATGAGTGATTTCTGTAGCTTTGAAAGCCTAAGAAATAAGTGGAAATGGAAATACCTAAGTAAGTATCATGCTCAGTCCTTTCTCAGCCTGGTTTCCTTATCTGTAAAATGGAGATGATGACACTGTATACTCTGGAGTGTTTGTTTTTAAAGGGTCAATTACCAATACACTCTCATTATTCTTGTTATTATTATTCTATATAATCAGGACACTATGCCATGTTCTGTAAAAATGTAGGATGGACAAGATGCAATAATACATTTTCTGTTACTACTGTAACATATTATCACACATATAGCAGCTTAAAACAATGTTAATTTATCAATTTACAGTTCTGTGGGTCCAGAGTCTTCGTAAACATGGCTAAAGTCAAGGTCTGCATGGCAGAGCTCCTAAATAGGAGTGGAGACTCTGTTTTCTTGCTCATTGAGATCATTGACAGTATTCATTTACTTGCACCTTTTTGAACTCAGGTTTCTGTTTGTTCACTGACTGTAGATGGGTGGAGGGGTGGGTATTTTCAGCCTCAAGAGGCCCTCAGAGTCCTTGTCCCTGGCACGTCTTCTATCATAAGATTCAGGAATGACAAATTGAGTCTCCCATCAAATCTTTCTGACACCAGTAAAGGTTCTCATCTTTCAAGAATTCCTGTGATTGTGTTCTCCCCATTTCAAGTTCCCTTCCCCTAACCACATTGCAAAGTTCCTTTGGATTTGGAAATATATATTGTCCTGGGGATTGAACCCAGGGGTCTTTTACCACTTAGCTACATCCTCGGCCCTTTTCCCCTTTTTATTTTGAGACAGAGCTTTGCTAAACTGCTTAGAGCCTTCCAAATTGATGAAGCTGGCCTTTAACTTGCAATCCTGTGTCCCAGCCTCCCAAATCACTGGGACAATAGGCATTTGCCACCTTGCCCAGCTTGCAAAATTCCACTGGGACATACTGTAGCATAGGTAGAGGCTCCAGGGTTTGGGGTATGGGAATCATTATTTTGCTTACATAAACCTTAACTACATTTTTTTAAATGAAAAGTCAATAAAACAAGTGTGTAAGTAACAGCCAACTAAAAAAGAATGTACATCCTTATATAAAAACTATGAATTCAATGTTGAATGTCTAATTAGAAGAAAGTTATACAACTTCCTTTTCTTGTGAATATAAAGCTTTTAAAAAAGAATTTTTCCCCCTCCTTTTAAGGAACTGTTTTCACTTTCCCTGACCTCCTTTGGCTTTACCTTTTCTTGTTCCTGAAGCAGTAAGAGAGCAGCAAAAATGGAATGAATGTGCCATTTTATAGGTGCAAACCATTTCTCATACTCAGACAATACAGCTTCTAGCCTGATGGACATGGACATTCTGGGTACTTACACAGATAATAAACTTTAAGACTTTTTGTTGTTGTTGTTAAAGCTATTTGTGGAATATTTGTATAGAAATTCTCCTCTTTCTTTTTTAGTTACCATAAAGAGATTATGATCAGAGATTAACTTTGTGACTTTGGTTCTCCTTCTATGGCTAAATCCTTGAAGACACTGCCAATATTAGCAGACCACAATGCATTTCCCCTGTTACATTTTTTATTCATTTTTATATCTTCATCATTATTATCTGCTGTCCTTCATCACAACCTAATTTTATTTTTCAACTCAATCATTTCAGAACTGTGAACTGTTTTTCTTGACCTTTAGCTAGCTGTGCAGAGTATTTAACTATAATAACATTCCCTTCCACTATTTGACTATTCTACTTCTAGGTCTTCCCAATTTAAGCAATGTATAAATTTCCATTTCTTCTTTTCTGACAGGGTTTTGCACTAAAGGCAATTAAAAACATTCTGACCTAGATTAGACTGATTAATATCTCATTGGTTTCATTTGCACAATATTTAAGTGCAAATCAATTTTAACACTTGCAAAGTGCTAACCTCACAACCTAAAGATACGAAGGACTTTCTTTAGCACAAGATAATCTCAACATTTCCAAGATCAAGATAAAATAATATGTTGTAGAGCAGATTTAATTAATATGGACATAAAGACTGAATCATTCAAATAGAAGAAATGAAGAATGGCATGTTCAAGTGCCTGGGTTTAGAAATCAGACAGCCTAGGTTGGGACCCTAGCTCTACCAACCACTATTCCCTCTTTGATCTTAGATAGCTTATTTTATTTTTTGTTTCAATTAGTTACACATGACAGTACAAGGATCTTGACATATCATACATTTGAATCAGATGGGGTATAATTTCTCATTTTTCTGAGTGTACAGGTTGCAGAATCACATAAACAGTGTAAAACATAAGTTTTCTTGTAGGATGAAAAAATATTATAATATCCATCTTGGGTAGTAGTTGTGAATTGATAGTATATGTTAAATACTTGACATGCACTAATAATTTAATTAGTTTAATATTTGCTTGGATGTGGTTTGGACTAAAAGTAGACCTAGGATTCCAATTAACTGAGCAGTGGAATAGAGAGGCCTCTGGTGCCACTTCACTGGTGGGGTAGAGACAAATCTCTGTGTACCCTGCTCAGTGCATTTCCTAACAGGTAGCATTTAATCAGCAAGTTCTTTGTGTTTAAAATTGTGCTAATAGCCTAAATATATTATCTCTTAAACTTCAGCCCATAACATATTTTACCAAGAAGGAAAAGCTCCTATTCAATAAGAGGAAAAGTAACTTTCTCTACTGCATGTTGCTGTTGGAAGTAAACTGAAACACTGAACCTGGATTTTGAACCCAGAATCTGTGCTGTGCATTTATATTTAAAATACCATCTTTCCTAGAAAACTTTGTCTTCTCCAGACATCTCTCAACTTTTCAAAAAATAAAACTACTAATGATTCCTCTCTTGAATTTAACATGATAAATTATGCACGCATTATAATCCAATTAAAATAGCATGTTGTTAAATTTATCCATTACAACACAAAATTCTCCCAAACATGGAGGTTGAAACAGAAGTTTCATTAGATCCTGGCTAGGGCTCAGTTGGTGCTTCTTCCATTACTCTCACGGTGAGTTTTAAATCAATTGCCATCAAAGGCTGGCTGGGAGTCTCCCACCCCCTAATGCTCCTCCCCGGGGCCTCTTTATAAATGTATTTTCCAATAAGCTTTATTTTTTTGGATTTGTGGAAACCTTGAGAGTACAGAGAGATTATACACATTTCACAGTTTCTCCTAGTACCTCACATTAGTGTTGTACATTTGTTACAATTAATGAAGCAATATAGATTCGTTATTAGCCACTCAAATCCATAGTATTTTTCAGATTTCTTTAATTTTTACTGAATGTCCTCTTCTGTTCTAGGCACTCATCCAGGACATCATGTTACATTTAGTTGACATATGTTCTTAGGCTCTTCTTAGCTATGACAGTTTGGGCCTGACTTTTTATGTGGTGTCTTGTTCTGCAGGACCTCTTCACATAATTGTTTCTCCCTCCCTCCCTCTCTCTCTCTCTCTCTCTCTCTCTCTCTCTCTCTCTCTCTCTCTCTCTCTCTCTCATGCCCACAGAGCTCCTGCTGCACATGAGCATAAATGATAGTTTGGATTTCTTCTATAGAGGTCAAAGGCTCTAAGATAGAGGAAGGAAAAGTGTCATACGCTAGGCTTGGACTCAGAAGTTCCAGGATAGCACTTTCCTCTTAGTTAAAGCAGCTACACATCCAGCTCAGAGTTACAGAAGAAAACTGAGGCTCCATCTCTTGATCGAGAGAGATGCATGTCTACTCAGACAGCAGCAGAGGAAATGCTCAATGGTGAAGAGTAAATCTTTGAAATTGAAAAAGAAGCCAGGAAAATACCCCCAATTGCTTGATTTTTGGCATATAATGATAAAATCATTAAAGTAAAGTAAGAACAAAATGACATATTGTTGAAATCAAACACTTATTTCAGCTATACATCTCAAAACCAATTATTGCCATAGGGTATAACCTCTTAACATAAATATATATTTATCATGGAATGAAATCATTCATAAAAACATTTAATGTGCCAAATAATAAATGCACTAGTTTTTCCTTTGGTAAGTATAACAAATGCATATATTTTAAATACAATTTGCTTTTACTATTCACCATATAATTAAGAGCTGTACCTCTCATTTAAAAGTCTAGGTTGTCTCCAAGCATAAAAATGGAAATAATGATTCTATGACAACACAGCCTGAATTTTCTGCTTTGCAGACACCAGATTTATTTTTAAATGGTGTGAATCAAATCTGTGCTGAGAGGCCAACTTCAAAATATAAAGGAAAAATTGGCAATGGAAAGATTTTGCTGGTTTGGCTGAAGTGAAGCGCTCTATAGCATTTTATTCTAGTGGAGCGTCTGACTGTGAAAATCTTTCCAATTGTAATTCTCTTTGGCTTGCCAAAAGGGGATTATAAACTAAAGTCAATGTTGCAGGAAATGTCACCTGTCCTTTGAAAGAAAATAATAAATCAAAATGGCTTTGTTCATCATGTTTAAAAGAAAAAAATGTTGATACACTTTGGGGTCTTCTCTTATTCCTTGACAAAGAACATAATTGAATAAAGCAAAATTTCATTGTAACTTTCATTTCAATCCTTGTTCATCTCCAAAGAGAGAGAGGGAAATCTCTTTTCCATATATATTCAATAAAAGAAAACATAAAGACATAGAAAGGCAAGTGAGATGAATAATGTATCATTACCTTGGAAGCAGAATTTTTCAAGTAAGATATCAAGGAAAATATTTTTAAAATTATATTTGGTTTCTTTCACAGATATGATGGTGCCAATTCAAAATTATAAGGAATTAAAAAAATCTGGATACTGATTCCTCAAAAATTCTAGGTGTTTGTATACAATGCTTTAAGCAAATAACAAGCACAACAGAACTGAAATTTTGCTTTGACGATGTTTTTCCAGTGATTTTAGCAATAAACATTATCTATGATGAGTACTCACCACTTCAGAGAAAGTTATGTTCCTAGCTTATTGTGTGAACATCATGGGAGGCTGACACCACTTCTTCTTTAGAAAAAAATTGACACTACTTCTTTGTATTTATTCATCTAAAACAGGTGGCAGAGCATTTTAGTAGTTAATACCACTACCATGAACTCTAGTTGATGTTCTTGATGTTTTAATCACTTGCTAATGATAATAGTTGGAATTTTAATGTAGTGACAAATTTAGAAATACCATTTGGCTGGAGAGATGAAAGATCGCTTATTATGACCTGTATTAGTGTTGCTATAATGTGATTTAAGAAGTCAAGTAAGCCAATAAGTCAAAAAGGGTGGTAAGCCCATTATGAAGTATACATCAAATTTTGATAGTGTGTTATTTCTTCACTTGTGCATTGCCTAGTATTTTTTGGCATAACAGAAATAAATTTTTAAAATCTGTTTTAAAATAAAAATATTGCATTTTCATTAATTTTTGTTATTGATTTTAAATTGCATAAAGTAAAATAAGTCAAATACACCTATGAAAATTTTAATTTAAGCAATGCACAAAAGAAAATAAGCATACTGTTTTTAATCAAGCTGTGTTTAATGTGACGACTCTCAAATACCAACATTAGAGTGTGGTGATGTGATATTGCCTTATAATATTGTTCTGTCCTTTGATACTGAAGTTTAGAATATCTTCATGATGATTATATCAAGATAAACCACCAAATTGTTGTCAGGTTGGGAGAAAATCATCATTCTATTTAAGTTTTTATTTTGAATCAAAATTAGTAGATAGATGGATAGTAGATACATAGAAGAATATATAGTTAAACTCTCAGCAACATTTGCATGATTTCATATATCTAATATGCCTTTATTTCTTTCTAGATTCAGATTTCCAGTTAGAGAGTAAATTTCGTTTTCAATTTTTAGTTTTTAAAATTTTTCAACATCATTATCTAATTACATTTTTTGGTTAGCAGTTGATTCTGTGTCAGTTTCTCAGCTGTCATCCATCTGCAATTTTGATGACATCAAAAGGACTCTCACCTTTGCGGAAGCATCAATAAACCATCTTTGCTAGGCCTGAACTATGTCCCAGCGTTTTTCAACACCTCTCTATATAACCTCCTCACAACACTAAATAGCTCAATAAATGTTGTTGACTGACTGCTTCCTACCCAGTTTGAAAGTGGGAAGAAAATTGAAGATGTTTTTGGTACATTTCCTACCTTCAATATTTTCACTACTCAGAGGAGCTAAATGTAGTTGAAAATGGTGGAAGACATATCAATTACGTTACCACAAAAGTCTGAGAACTATAAACTTATTTAGAGAGAATGTAAGAAAAGTGGCACTGCTCTAAAGTCAGATTTTTTGATGTTTTTCTGTTAATACCTTGGCCCAAATCAACTCTAGTTTTTAAATGTGATTACAGACAAAAAGTCCCATTGTCTTGATGAAAGCAGGGTTAGTCTAAGGACATACCATTCTTTGAGGGAAATGTGAAAGCTAATTGTAAAGTATACATGAGTAAAAAAGACATAAAATATGAAGGTTTTGAAACAAGACAATATTGAAGTCAGCATGTTTATTTTTGTACTCTTTTCAAAAAATGTAATCATTTTGAAATATCTTGAGCATTATTCAGGTAATTTAAAAATGCTTTATCAACAGTTACAAAATATCAGGCCTTAAGGAATATTTCGACATAGTACATAATTTATTCTGCTACAGCTGTAGAAGGAGACATGAAAAATATAAAGAAGAATTATAACTTCATGTGATTTGATTTCGGTTATCTTCCTTGTTTGAAGCTATGTAAACTTAAAGTGGATATAGCTTTGCCAAATTGAGGAGGAAGATGTATAAATATTGAAAGATGGCATTACATTAGCAATTTGGTATCACACTTGAGAAGAATAAGCAAATTACTTATTTTTAATCCAATGAAATTGATTCATGTATATAGATGTAGTGAGCACCTATTTCTAACAAGTTATTGATCTTGACTCACAAAGAGCTACTAACATTTCTGTTATAATCAAGTAGTGTATTATTGGCATTTTGCAGTTACTTTGCTCTAGTTTTCTTCATTCCCATGCCCCTTTTCCTTTGGGTTCCCTTCAATTCACTTTCCATCCGAAATCAGGAGTCTAATGGTGGAATCATAAATAGAGTTCTGAGATTGGATGCCCACTCATACTTCATTTTGTCACGCTGAGCTTGAAAAAAAAATGTTTTCTTTAGCATCCCAAATTAACACTCTAACAAGGAGGAAATTGCTGAATATTTAGTAAGATTTTTAAACCTGGTTTGTTGCCCTTTGAAGCCATGGCTATGCACCATTCTTTTATGAAATGGTTCACATTCATTATGAATCCACAGTTTCCAGCAGCTTTAAAATCCACATCTGCAACTCAACTTCCCTTTCACGGGCTGCATTGCTGCTTAAAGCATGGAAGCATTGGGAGCTTGTTAGGAATGCAGAACGGCTTAAAGAGAATCTGCATTTTAGTAAGATTTTAACCAATTCATGGGTAAATGAAAAATGGAGAAGGAATGAACTAGGTCCACTACCATCCTCAAAAATAAAGCAATGCAGCCCTAACCCTTAGCTCTCTTTCTGGTGCTTGTGAAGGTCTTATCTGGCTTTGCCTAAGTGACCAGTTTCACATTTTCTCAGTTCCTTTCCACTTTCACACTCCTTCCTTATTTGGGCAGGAAACAGAGTGCAATTACATATCCCATGACATGGACTCTCAGCTCAGTCCTGTGTGCCCTCTGGAAGGGTGCCACACTCACAAAAACGAAATTCTATCAATAATTGTTTTAAAGATCTATAAAGAAAATAGATATTATCTCTCTCCCCATTTTGCAAATAACTAAAAGAGCTTATGTTCACTATTAAATATGATTAGTATGAAGGGGTTTCCCCAATGTTACAATGCCTTTGTGATTTTGAGAAACATTCCTTTTATCCTTGCTTACAGATTTGGAGTGTACCATAAATGGATTTTGAAGGCATTGTCAATTATCTTTTTCACATAGTGGAATTATTGTCATGTCATAAGGTCTACTGGAATTATAAACCTTGAAGAAAAGGGTCATTGAGGGTTTGGGAAGTTCTGACACACAATTAAATAATGAATGGTTTAGTACAGAGCCTAGTTCCTGGGCAGACACATTGTTGACTGGAAGAAAAAACAAAAACAGCAAGCAAACAATTAAATAAAATTAAACTAAAAATTTGTCAAGACAAAAATGCTACTTCTCTCTGTAAATGCTTCTCATTCAAACTTAAACATAACAACTAGAAAAATTCAGAATGATGACTTGAATTATATAATTAGTGTTAAGTGGGTATTAAAACTCAGAAAACTTCATTGACTGTCTTGGTTTTAAATTATAAATGATTAGAATGTGATAAGGATTTTCATTGTGTATATTAGTATGTAGTATGGTTCTGACTCTGATTACATTCAATATTCCATCTATTTAAAAACCGTTTACTCATTTCTTCCCCAACTGTGTACATTTCTTAAAATGTTCTCTCAATCCTCCTACTAAGAGCCTTAAAATGCTCATAATCTATCACTGAGATAAATCTCCAGGGAAGTTTTTTGTGACAAATCTAGAAATAACCTGCCTATTAGTAAGAAGTGATTAAATTGAAAAATTATACACTTATATGATGGAATATTTTGCAACTGGAAAAAATGTGAGGTAGAATATATCTTCTGATTTTGAAAAATGCCCAGATATGTTAACTTTTAAAACAAAAATGAAAATTTCAGGGCTAAGTGTGCCATAATTTCATTTACATTAAAACTCTACTTATAAAAATAAATCTACTCATAGAAACAAATGGATTTATATTTTTATCACTACAGATAAATTTATTTATTTATAATAAAAAGATAGGTGGAGGGATGGATGGGTGGATAAAACAGACAAGACAGATAAATATGGAAGTAGAGATAGACATGCCTCTGGGAATTTTTGAAAAGAAAATAGATACCAATGATGGATGTCATTTCTGGGAAATGCAATTGAGATATAGGAAATTAAACTTTTACTTTCTTCTAAACGCCTTCATACAGTTTTTGCATTTTTTATTCATGTGTGTTACACTTGTAAATTTGAAGTTATGTCTTTTCACAGTGGTAGAGCATTCACTTTGCATTACAAATATTCTACCTATCTTATTTCTCCTATATTTGTACTTACTGGTTCTTTCTCCTCTTGGACATATCACGTGTATCTACTCATTGCTCTCTGTCTGAAATAGCCTCCTGCTTTGATTCTGTCTTTACTCACTTTTTCAAACTTAAAAGTTTACTTCTTCCAGAAAAGAAACTGATTAAATAGATTTAAGCAACCATTCCTATCTTCTGAGCATGACTTAAAGCATTTTCCCTCTTAAGTTAGAGACCAATTAACTTTACTTTAAAATTAAGATATTTAAATGAAATGCTTCCAAACACGGGGCATATCATCTTAAGTAATGTTCTTTTTCTCTAAAATAAATGAATACATGCTAAAGAATCAAAAGTTAGAAAAATCTGTCCTGGAAGATTCATGCTATAGCAAAGAATAGAAATAATTAGGAATATAAATATAATTTAGAATACATTTCTCAATAGAATTGATCCTATACTTATTAACACAATAAACATCAGGAGGTGCTCCATCTTCCTGGTTACTTCAGAACTATCATTCAACATTTAAAATCTTACACTTTTCATTGTGTTGGTCTTTAGTAATTTGTAGAGGACTGCCAGATTTTTGAAACCTGTATCCTCCTTCATTCTAGAAATTTCATGTTTAGTAACCACCTCGCTGCTGGGATGTGGAACCTGTCCCCACCCTCCCACCTGCTCCACCATGTCTATGGCTTTAATAGAGCAGCCTGTTTCAGTGTTGTCTGTCTCATACTGTGATTGCTTCACTTCTATTCCATTAGTTTAGCATCTAACACTGTTTCATAGAGAGGTGAGCACTTAATAAATGCTGCCAACCATGTAAAGGTAATGAGTGCAGTTAAATGAGCAGCTGAACTCCATTTATTCAACAAACGCTTGTTGCATATTTACTGCGTAAGTTGTGTTATACATTAATGGGAGGCTATAAAATGATCCCGTTTGTTCATCATTACAATGAGGCCATTGAACTGGATGATCTCTAAGGTGAATTGCAGATCTAATACTTTGGTTCTAAATGTAAATTTCTAAATGAGAGAATAAAATCTCTTTCCTCGATTTAAACTTATGCATGGGAAGATACAGAATTTGTAGGTAAAAACATTAGAAAATCTGAGCAAATATTTAACTAGTGTGGAGAGAGGTTAAGGGAAGCTTAATTTGAGGGGGTTCAGTGAAGAATTCTATTTGGATAAGGTAAATCTTCAGATATGCCTTTAAGGAGGTAATAAGTAGAATTAATGAAATACATTTTTATTGAATTTCAAGTTGAGATTTGAGGGGTACTCCAATGTTCATAAACGACTCCCACACTCATAAGGAAAGCTACCTCCCCTTTACTAACAGGCAGAATGAGAAGGTAGGGTAATTTGCCTTTACAATTAGTGATAGCATATGCAACAAAAATATCAGGGTAGAAGTGTAAACTTGTGAACACAGGAAACTACATACAGCCATGTATGTGGCACATAATGGAAGATTGAAATTTCAGAGGAGAAATTCCAGAGGAGCTAGGGAGAAAAAGGGAGTTGTGTGTAGAAAACGAGAGAGGAGGTTGGTATGAAAGCCTGAGATTGTCCAGGAAGGTCTAAGCACTGAAACTTTAAAATTGTGTTTTGCATGATGCTGGGAGACAAGGAAGATCAACATTTTTACCCTCCAATTCAACTTGACAATTACAATTTACAAAATATATCTTGAGTTAAAAGTTGCTTGAAATTCTTGACCTGTATGGGTGGGTTTAGTAAGAATCTGGACATGGATGTGGGGAATGGTAGCCAGAGAAATAACTGGTTCAGGATGACTAATACAGTTTCTAATTGGAATGGGATATACTTTATGTATGTATAATATGTCAAAATACACTCTACTGTCATGTATATCTAAAAACAATATAGTGGTAATTAGAAAAATAACAACAAATTTGCTTTGAATAGTATAATATTCAAATTATAGTTTCATTTAATTTAATTAAATTTTATAAAACTCTCAACAACAACAAAAACAAACAAAAAAGATTCTCTCCTGGCCAAGAGGTGACGACATGGGAAGCATTTCATCTGACTTCTCCCCAGCGAACAAGCATCCTGGCAGCCCTAATAGTGCATGGGTTAACTCCTGGAACAGAAAATCCAGTGAAATAGAATTTACTGTTCAAAAAATGTGTAACATCTTTCAAAAAACAGTAAATTTGTTGACCCATTTAAAAAGACTTTCTCCAATGATTGTTCATAAAACTTTAGAAATTGACCCAAACTAATCAAAATATGCTCAGTGCAACATAATCCTAGTCCTTGTTACCATCAACTGAAAATTTTAATGAGTTAGACTTTCTTCCTTACATTGGATTAAATAGATTTGTTATTTCCAGAGGCAACTCAGAACTCAACACAAGTTACAAAACTTGAATTTACAACAGAGTGCAGTTCTCTTTTGTATTAAATTTGCAAGATAGAGATTTATTCCCAGCTTGATTTGTTCACAAGCTTGCCTGGAAAATAAGAAGCACATCTCTAGGCAGGTTACTCCATGTAATTAGTAAGCTAGATATGTGATATAGCTGATATCACTAAGCTTTTAAAGATCATGTTGTAAAATAACTGAAGTTCAGGGAAAATTATGAATAGGGCTACAGTGTGAACAGAGTCACAGGACACAACTTAGTCCTCAAACACCTTGTGATGTTAGACAAATTGTAAATTCTGGGATTTATTAGCATAATACCACAATAGAATTGAAGAAACCCATATAGTTTCATACCTTTACATTAATATTACAGATGTGGATGCAGTAGGATTGCTGTGTGAGTGAAAGTGTCTCCCCTTAATATCGATCTTAAAATTATACTTGATGTATCTCTCCTGCCAAATGAGTAAGAGTGATTATGGCAAAAATATATAATAGCAAACCAAATTATTTCTTCTATATAGCCACAATGAGTATAATATTTCCATGTCTGCTAACCTACCAGACATGTGACATTGTTCTGGGCTAAGTTAAGACTCTGGTTATTTATTTTTTGTCTCTGTATTTTTCATGGAAACTCATATAGTGCTCATGATTTCAAAATGTTTCTTTCAGTTGTGTAATTTAATCAACCTGAACTCGTAAGCCTCTCAAAACCTGAAGAACAGGCTGATGTAATTCCCTCTTAGTCAAGCTTTTAAGTTGAAGAAGTACTTGATACAGTCCATTTGTGGCTGTTCTTTGTACCTTAATTGTAACAGACTTAGATGAAGTTGGTTTGGTAGATTGTAAAACTACCGCATGGTAGAGTACTCTGGGGTTTTTCTTGTTGAATAAAATCCAAAAGTACAGTTCCTAGAATTCTAACATAGAAACATTCATCTGTATATGTGTGTGAATGCATACATGTGTATAAAATGTATAACTATAATCATTTTTATACATGTGTACAGACACATTTATTGTTATTTATTCTATAACTATATGACAAATGAAATTTTTAATCTTTCTTATAATTAAAGAATTTTGAATTGCCAAAATGAAATAACATTGAAAGTTATGAATTTATTCTTTATATCTTAAAGGTTAGGTGTAGGGCTGGGGATATAGCTCAGTTGGTAGAGTGCTTCCCTTGAATACACAAGGCCGTGGTTTCAATCCCCAGCACCTCAAAAAATAATTTTAAAAAGTTAGGTATAAATGTCTGTTCTTCAAACTATGTAGTTTCACAAATATTTTAAACATGTTCACTTTCTAACCCATATACATCATAATTTTATTGCATTTTGTAATTGAAATCATCATGCATTCTTTCAACCATTCATCCACTGAAATGAAGAGTGTTACTCTATGCTATGCCCTGGTCTAGGTCTTGAGATTTCAGCAATGTAACAAAACAGATATTTACCTCAGACAGTTAATATAGAAACACAACACAAATGAGTAAAAAATATATATGCCATATGAGAAAGTGATAATTTATAATAGAGAAAATATTGTAAGTGGGTGGTAAGGGGGACAGAAAATGTTGGAGGGTCAAATAGATTGCCAGTCATACATCATCTTTTTGGGGGAAAAGTAGGTTCCAAGAGAGGGGCCAATATATAGAGGAATCTTGAAGCAGAAGCTTGTGAGGCTTGAAGGCATCAAAAGCTCTAAGGAGATATGTGACATGGTTTGACAAACTTTAGTAGAATAGCTCTAACTTGACTGCTTTGTGCATAGACTTTTCAGAGACAAGGGCAGACTAGGTCAGACTAGTTAGAACACTAACGAGCACAGGATGGGTATTACTTTTATAAAGTCAGGAAGAGAGGGAGGAAGAAGCCAGATTAAAGAACCAGAAGACCCTTAAAAATAAGTATGATGTGAATATTCAGTTGAACATTTCAAATGAATTTTGATAATTTAGAAATTAGTGCAGACATTAGAAGGTAAAAAATAATATCTTTAGGGAAGACCGATAACAAAGCAATCAAGACTGAGAAACCTATAAAATCTACTACATGGGTAAAAAATATGGAGTTTTAAAAAATCATACAATAGTCAACAATGGAATAATGATCAAAAGCTAAGGCTTTAGGATTAGAGGTACCTGAACCTCAAATCATACACTTGCCTATTCCCTGTGAGACCCTTAATAAATTTCTTTACATCTTTGACCTCAGTTTTCTCATCTGTTAATGCTGATAATAATAATTTCTAATTCATGGGCATTAAGAGGATTAGATAACATAATTTGTTAAAAACATTTAGCACAAATGGGGGGACATGGTAAAAATGGAGGAACTTTGATTGAGCAAAGGGGAGGGTGGAGAAGGGAAGGGACATGGGGGCAGGAAAGATGGTGGAATGAGATGGATGTCACTATCCTATATATATGTGTGACTGCATATATGGTGTGATGCTACATCCTGTACAACCAGAGAAATAAAAAGTTGTGCTGTAATTGTGTGCAATGAATCAAAATGTGTTCTGCTGTCATATATACCTAATTCGAATAAATAAATTATAAAAGCATTTAGGACAGTACCTATTAAAAGCTTTTGATAATGATAATAGTTATTAGTTCTCAGTTGCAGCTTAGTTTGTTATTAAATGTGCCAGTTGTTTAAAGGCAAAAGAAACTTTATTTTTGAAAATTACACAGGGTTGCTGTGTCTCATAAATATTTGTGCTTAAAATATGTGGCTTCTTTAGAGATTTAGGAAGAACTGCTGACAAAGGTGGAGAGGAATAAGCTTATTTAATCAACCTCTAATTAACTAACTCAACAATTAACTGATGGTCTTCATTTCCGCTGTCACACTCTGCTGCCATAGCACACTGAAATCTTACAGCTGGCCAGACACACTCCACTGCCACTATGCAATGCTGCTCCCATTACTTCAGTCCTATGCATATTGAGTTCTACTTATATTTTTTCATCAAGCCTGTTTATTCCAGTTTCACTTATTCTAATAATTATCTATTTTAATTAGCAGCTCAATAAAGTGATGAAATATAGGGCCTTGGAAGAGTTGTTTCCATCAAAACTAATAAAAATTCTTTGGAAGGCTTACCAATATAAACTGTAAAAATACATTGCTGATTATATGGGCTCAAGATAGTTAAAACAGACTGGTGCTGGGGAGAAAGTCCAATAGGATTCTACATCCACATAGCTATGTGAGAGTTTGTCAAATTGTAATTCCTTCAAAGAAATCATAATTCAAAAGTGGTAAAGATGCATCATGAGAGTGATTTGTTTAAAAAAAAGGGTATACCCCATCTATGAACCCATATTCAAAACTAAATCTGGCCTTGATCAAAAAGTGACTGTTAAAGAGATAGATGGCTAATAAAATATTCAGTGTAGAAGTAACAGTTCTGATGACTTTTCAAATGCACTAACTTTTTCAAAGAACCCATCAGTAAGAAGACTTCACTGAGCCAGATCAGGGGACATAACCTTCTTATATTTTTATTGGGGTCTTTTCAAGTCTCTACATGAGTGTCAGTGGTCACAGAGCAAAGCTAGCAAACTCTTGAAGACCAAAAGCATCTGTCCTTAACCTACCTTATGCAAGACATCCCACAGTGGCCACTTATGTAATCATCCTTTCTTAATTTTTTTTTCTTTTGCTGAAAGGCTGTGGCTCAAGATAAAAGGCAAGTAAAAATGGGACAGTTGAGGCATTCTTTAAGAGAAACCATGCCTCATTGGTGATAAGGGAGGTGCTAGGGCACATACCCCCCCCCCTTTTTTTTTGTCCAAGAAAGTTGGTCTTACAACAAAAGATAAGTACTAAGCAAGGAAGTATTAAGAAACTTTAGTGGAGAAAAAAAAAGTGTAATAGCAATTAGTTACAAAAGAGCTAATGATTTTGTAAATGTAGTGTAAGCTTGCGAATTATCATTTCCCAAGACTCCCTGGAGGAGGAAAAAATATGTTTTACTAATGTTAATAATACCAAAATTTTTTTAAAAAGCACTTAAGAAGAAGAGACCTGTCAAATGTTCTCCTTTATAGAGCCTTCATTTACAGGGTATTTGTAACCATCAATGAAGATCTGGGCTAACTAATGCTTAAATGATTTATCTGATCTAGTATTTTAAAATTTAGTACACACACACACACACACACACACACACACACAAAACTGAACTGAAGCAAAGGAAAAATTCTGCAGAAAGACTTGCCAATTGATTTTGTAATAGATTGTGGAGGAAACTTTTCTGTGAATAATTTTGGGTGTAAAATTTTCAAGACTATGTTATTATAGTATTATGTGGCCATACTATCATCTTTCATAGCACAAGCTTGGACGTAAAACATATTACAGTCTTGATTGCATATATGGAAATAAGCAAAAATAAAACATTAAACAGGCCCGTTCTGCAAATAACATAGACATTTTAATGTATTGGATTATATTTGTGATCATGTGGACAAAAAATTCCTGTTTCTTAATTTATTTTCTACAATGCCATTATATTTTGGTCAGGGTTACTCTAATTCTTGTCAACTCAAGTATATTTAATTTTATTATGGGTCAACCAATCATTTTACTATTTCTTTAGCCTTAAACCATTATTTATTCTTTTAATAAGCATTTCATAGTTGAGCAAAGAACTGAGACACATCTACAAAGCAGAGACACAGACTGGTCCATTCAGTGACTTAGGTAGGAATTATGGCAATTCCTAATTGGCTGACCTTTTTCTTTTCTCCTGCCAAATAATCTGCTGGTGTATTTTCCTACTAAAAATATAGATAGATCTGTGTTATCAACATCTCTTTAAAACTTTCCGTGGTTATCTATTGCCCATCTCCAGGATACTGATAAGAACTTAGCCTTGTCCCAAAGTCTCTATTGAGAAATTGAATCCCATCTTCTACTTTTCCCTTTACATCCTCTACACACTGATAAAGCTGTTTAGTTCACATAAGTATTTCATGTTCTTTAAACTCTATCACAGTATCACTGTTCCCCTGAATTTTTTCAAATTCTAAACTCTACTCAAACCCTAAATCTCCACTTAGGAGGAATGTGTTTATATTTTAGTAGCATTTCAGTTGTATCTCCAAAAAAGAAATCACTGCTTTCTACCTTGTATTAAAAGTTTTGTGTGCATGCCTTGCTCTTACTAGAAGGCGGCACTCTTGCAAGCAGGATTAGGACTGATTTATCTCATTAACTCTTTTAATAATTTGCCATAGTTTATATACCTAGTAAAGACAATATTTACTCATGTATATGATAACAAAGATTTATTGAAAAATTTAAAAAGATAATCTTAAATCAGAAAAAAAGCTAGTGCTGATTGTATATAGCTGGTTAAAGATTTAAGAAAGAAAGGAGTGAAAGGATGATTTCACCTGTACTTACAGATTAGAATGTTAAGACACAAAGTATAAAGACATTTGTTGGCAGTCCCATAGCACAGATCCTAAGATAGGATGAAATTTTGAATAGCTTCCAAAATGGAACTACTTTCATTTTGCTTTTCTAATTCATTTGCACAATTGTATCCTACCTCTCGTTATCAACTCAAATGATCAGGCAGCAGTTTTAAACTCACCATTCCAAAAGATCCAGCTTCCCCCCACTTACCTAGCCAAAACAATAGACTGATTGTTTTTCTTTTATTTTGGCCCATACACTGGGCTATAATATGATGATGTGGAAAAGAATAAGAACTTTGTAATTAGGTAGAACTGGATTTTATTTTATCCCTTCCACTTTCTAGCCCATAATTCGAAGCATTTACATTGGCATTCTGATCTTAAGTTTGCTTATTTGCAAATTTAGAATATTGAAAAGATATTAGAATATTGAAAAGATAATTACAACTAATATTATCTAAACCTTGCTAAGTGCATACTGTTCTAAATGCTTTAATACTTATTATTTTAAATATCAAAACAACTCCCTCAGGTAGCAGCTACTATTATTACCCACACGTGTATAGATGAGGTAGCTGTGATAATTATCCTCACATTATAGATGAGGAAAAAAGGCATAGACAAATTAATTGATGTGTAAAGCCCCACAATTCCTGAGGAGTGGGGCTTGAACTGAACTGAGCTCTTGTGACTTTAGAGCTCATGCACAAAATGATACTGCAAAGGGCAAAGGGCAGCACCGATATCTGTTATGACGTGTGCTTCTCGGGACTCTAATTGAATGCAGTTAACGTAAGTATATCATCAGTTAATTGTACCTTCATTACAAAAACCTTCTTGGTTGTGAGGTTTAAGCAACAAATGCCACAGTCTGCATCATGTTTTTACCCCATGTTTAAACAGTAAGAGCCTTTAACTATTTTTTCTATTAATGTTGCAATGTCTTAAATTCTGGTACCTGTCCTGAGTTTCACAAATATTGGCTATATCTATTCATTTTGCCAGCTGAAGACTCTCATGACGGCTGAATAGCCTGGGGTGCTAACAGCAGGTTTCCAGCAAAGTCTTCCCCTACATTCCTTTCCAACTGCCTTACAGCAAAGGGAAGAATTTCCTATCAGAAGCTACTACCTGATAGCTCAATAGGTTTTGTAAAACATACTCTTCTAAACTATTTAGTATGAATTTCTATCTATGTCACTGGAATATTCTACCTTCTCCATAACTTTTCCTTATTTAAGCTTTTATGATAAATATTATGGTTTAATTATGTTAACTAATATTATTAAAATATCATGATAAGTTACTATCATGAAAGTTATCTTCAGAAATTAGCAAGGAGGATAGAGAATCAACCAAATGCACTAATTCACTAACATCTGCCCCATCTCTTCTAAAATAAAAGCTAACGAGGACAATGACATCAAATGCTTTTACTGGATTATACAAGCCACAGTTTTACTATGAGAGTCCTGTAACAAATTGGATGTAATATTGTTGAATCTGAATTGTTGGTACATTGGGAATGGGTTTTTATAGATTTGAATTTTTCAGAAAGATTACCAGGACTATAAGACGATATATCCAGCAGCTATGCTATTTGCCCTTTTGTCTATAAATTTGTCTTTCATCTATAAAAGAGGTGAATGCTTGTGTTAGGAGTCCAGCAGAGCTTACGACCATAAAACATCATGAATCTATGACCCAGAGAGGTAGATGGATAGGACAGACCAGTGACTCACCTAAATAGCCTCCAGGCATCTTGGTATGTACTGAAATGTGTCATAAAGGAAAGTGATTATTTTCTTCTCTTCCTCCCACTTTTCTGCAAAGTAAACCCCTGACTACAGGCTTCAAGTCTCCTGGCTGTGCTCAGGAATTTCAGATATCAGCTATTTCCCTGGAGTACACAGAGGTTGGACTCAAGCCCTATCCCAAACGCTGGAGTTGACTGAGGTCTCCACAAGTTTTGTAAATTTGGGGGTAGGATGGGAATTTGAGCAAGGAGGCAAGGATTACATTTTCACCTTCATTTTTTGTATTAGTTTATTCTATTAGGAGTTTCTCTGTCCTGTCTGTGACATACCAGGCCTGAAGGACTGTTGCTGCCTCAGTTTCCACAAGAAACTCATGAACTTGTATTCTAAAGTGATACCAGAACCAGAGTCATGAAGTCAGTCAAGCAAAAAGGCTGAGGTTTTGATCTACATGTAGTGTAAATGACACGTGAAAAGACCCTGAAGTGGGCTGGGGATGTGGCTCAAGCGGTAGCGCACTCGCCTGGCATGGTGCGGCCTGGGTTCGATCCTCAGCACCACATAATATATTTTAAATATTTTAAAAAACAGTCTTCATAATACTTTGAAAATGACTCACTGCTACATTTTTATTCAAAAATCACTTTTCATCTTTTTATTTTAATTAGTTTTAGAGACAGGGTCTGGCTAAGTAGCTGAGTTGCTTAGGGCCTTTCTAACTTGCTGAGGCTGGCTTTGAATTCATGGTTCTCCTGCCTCAGCCTCCCAAGCTGCTGGAATTACAGGTGTGCACTACTACATCTGGCATCACTTTTGATCTCTATGATATTCACTCCATATGAGTCTGATGATGGTAATGGAGGGAGCAGGCCCCTGTGATCATTTATACTGCAAAGGATTAACACACTGGGTTCTGGGCCTACCCACACCTTGACTGTTATACA
This sequence comes from Urocitellus parryii, assembly GCF_045843805.1. Taxonomy (NCBI): domain Eukaryota; kingdom Metazoa; phylum Chordata; class Mammalia; order Rodentia; family Sciuridae; genus Urocitellus; species Urocitellus parryii. The sequence continues at coordinate 26,493,647 of NC_135544.1, read as the reverse complement.
GTGGATTCTGGGCCTACCGTACCTTGCCTGTTAGCAGCTTAGCATACCCAAAGGTGCACAATTGACCATAATAAGGCTCTCTTGACTTGCCTGTGATGTGTTCAGTCAGAGAGGATCTTATTGAAAGCAAATTATGAATGCAGGTATCAGAACTATTAGAAAGGTAGACTTTTGTGCTCTATACAAGTTTCAGAAACAATTTATTCTCCCTATCTGATCCTCCTGCTGATTCTGGGCCAAGTGTCTCTCTGGAAAGACTGGTTTCTCTCAGTGCCCACTTTCTGTCTGTGTTTCTGGGTTACCAGACTTGCTTACTTTGCAGTACCCTCAGAGCCCATGGCTTCTTCCCCTGTGCTTTTGCTCCATGGAGCCTTCCTTTTCTCAAAAGTGGTCACAGGCTCCTCTAGGTCTTAACATCACAAGACTAAGCACATTTCCTTTTGGCCAAAAAGCTCTATTCAAAACAAACTAAAGAGGAATAAGCACATTGCTTTAGCAGCATGAATGCTCATTAAAACTGAACAATACTCAGGAGCACAGACTTGTTCCCTCAGAAAAACACAATTTCATCACCAGGTTATTGAAGTCTTTGAGCATGAGTGTCTGCTCTGTGTGGAAGTGTTACATTGACACTGTTCCCATGAATTTCACTTTTCCACAGTTTGGATAATTTTACTTCACACTTCCATTAAAATTATTATTTAATACATTTAACACAGTGCTTCCTCTTTTTCTGACAGGCACCAGACCAAAGTTGATGTGCAATAGAAAGGAAACAGTTATTAGAGAGCAATGTAGTGGAAAGATCCCCACTGCTTTGCATGTTAGAATTGGAAGTAAAGCAGCTCCACAGGAAGGTATGCTATTTCTTTTATTTCTTTATAAAGAGAAGGATTTACAAAAAAATATTGATTCCTGCCACAGGAATCAGTGGCTTGGCCTTGAAGAAGATCATGCTCTTGAGCACTATAGATAAGACTTGATGGCAAAAACACGGGTTACGTGATCTAAGAGCTGGCTCAGCAATACTGCTCAGTCGATATGGGAACCCCTCTAAACCCCAGTTTCCCTTCTGTAAAGTAGGTTTCATAAAATAGCTTCCTTCTATCTTATTGCAAGGGCTAAAACTAAATATATTTGTATCATTGCCTATTGGATAGGTCACATAAAAATCACTCAGTAAATATGTAAAGGAAAAAATTAAAATAGAGTAGCATTGGTCTGGGACACTTAAAATGGAGTTTGGATGCACTGTTAATCAGATCTTCAAAAATGTCCACGGCTGAACTTTTGATCTGGGCCAATTTTCTTTGGACTAAGCCAAACTGCAGTTTCCTAAAACATTGTGTGAACCTCTGCTGATCTTCCATACAATGGACTCCTGTCCCCAAATTGGGTGTGAGATCACACCCAATCCCTTTCTTACAAGACAGTTTAATTTTGCCAGTACCAATCATAACTCCTCACTAACGTGTGATGTAATTTCCAACACCCCCTTCAGCTTACAGGTATAAATACAGCCACCATTTTGTAAAGCCTTAGAGCACATTTTCATGATTGCTAGAATCTGTGTTTTTCCATATTGGAATCCTAATTAGTGCCAAATAAAGTCAATTTACTTTGTTCTCAACTAGGTTGATTTTATTCTCAGTCAACTAAAATAAAGCATTATTTTTTTGTTAGTTCTGGGTTTGGATATATTTGAATCTCTTCTGTACCCTTATAGATACTTTGGTTAGTTCACTGGAGCAGAGGTGAGTCAACAGCTTTGGTAGTAGTGAAGGGCTAGTTAATAGAATGTTAGAACTGATATTCGCAATTGCATTAGTCAATTTATCCATTACTGCAATGTTATTAAGGGCAGAGACTGGTTGTTCTCATTGTGATAATTCTAGAACCTTGCATAGGGCTAGAAACAGCAGAGAGTCCAATGGACATTTACTAACTTTGAATAATCTGGCACATACTTAAAAATGAAATTTTCAAAACAGAAAATCTAAGGTTCAACTTATGCACACAAACATTATTATGTTTTATCATATAGGAATATAATTAATTTTGAATGAAAACTGAAAGTAAATAACTAAGAGTGACAGAAGATCTATATTGTTGCCCACATATATTCAATTATTTGCCAAATAGCTGTAAGTTAGCCTTTATGAGTCAGAACAATGTCTCTGTTATTAATAGGACTTAAATTCTGTGAGGTTTCTCCTAGTGTCATTCACGGTACTTTATGTGCCTGATGTATATAACTTATAATACTGAAATTACACTTAGAAATGATACAAATGGAACAGAATTAATAAAGAGGTCATAGGAGTTAGAAGTGTAGAACATCATTCTTGCTTTTCTTGATTCTTCTATGGTATTATTCACAAGTAACTGAAATTCTTTATATTTAAGCTCCATTCTATAGATTTTATGAGATAAATTTTAAATTTATCAAAGGGAATTATGATTGACTTAATAGTTGCATAAATTTAATTTGAAAGTTTTATTAAGTAATTAAGATAAATTATAATGTGTATTTTGCTCAGAAATGCTTATTTATATACATACTCATCTTTAATAATTTTAAGTTGATTAGTATTTTATTCTATCAGGTAAATATGACCTTCAAGTTGCTGATTTAGCTTTTGCTTTTCCTGTTATAATTTATGGGTGGATTTGACCCATGGGCATTTAACAATACACAGCGACATGGATATTTTGATAAGCTTCTAATTAACAATTTTATCAACAACCTTTCCCCAGTACAGAACAGGTATTATGTCTTAGGAACTTTAGGTCTTAAAATATGTCTAAAACTGTAGAGTACTCTATAAGAGGTAGCAAAGGATTAAAATACGAAGAACTTGTTTACTTTCATAAACTACTTAATGAAATTTTAAGGTCATTTCAAGTACTTTTCACTGAAAACTTATACCCCATTCTCTTACTCTTTAAGGGATTTATTAATTGTTTTCTATCCCATGCATGTAGAATATGTAATTTTTTATAGTATTATGTTCTGAAAATTTAACAACTAAGGACAATTTTCTTATAAGAAATAAACAAGTAAAAATATGTACACACAAAAATCAATTCAATCATAAAACTTCATAGTTTCTAGCTTGTTATAAAATAAGTAATTTTTTTTTTGAAATTGAAACATGGTTTCTATTACCCAGTTAGAAATATTTTAAAAATTGAGAAAGTCCAGTCTTAGGAAGAGCTCAAAGGATGGACACTGTCAGACTCTTCTAGTAAAACAGGCAGGAGTAGTATCTTTTAATCAGAAATTTGGTGGTATGCAGTAATTACTACAAAATCATGCCTATTTTGGCCCATAATAACATAATTAGAAAATATGATTTAAGAAAATTACCTGAATTCAGAAAAATGCTTCATGGAAAAATGTGTTCATCAAAATTATTTGTCATAGAAAAACATCAAAACTTAATTTTTCATCAGAAAGGAAATAATTACTTATGATACATGCATATGAAAGACTATCATGGTTCAATAAAATGGGCATAAAGGTGTGTAAAATACAATACTTGATATTACAATACTCACACTGTTAATACTTTTCTTTTGGAAGACAGGATTATAGATTTGTTTGCCGGGAATTGAAGTAAAGGGAAATCGACCACTGAGCCACATCTCCATCCCTATTTTGTATTTTATTTAGAGACAAGGACTCACTTGAGTTGCTTAGCGCCTCGCTTTTGCTGAGGTTGGCTTTGAACTCGAGATCTTCCTGCCTCAGCTTCCCAAACTGCTGGGATTATAGGCATGCACCATCATGCTTGGCTGCGTATTAATTTTGTAATTCAAGAAAAATTAGTTACAGAGTTTATTGTAATAATCCTTTGGAGAATTCTATTTCACATCCTGGACAATTAAATTTTAATTAAAATTTTAAACCAAGATAGCCAAAGTATGCTCTCAGAAGTAAAGGACACTATTAAATACTGTTTGTCTACCAGTCAAAGGTAGAAAAGAAAGAATTTACAAAATCCATAATCCTGGTTAGAGGTCTGTATATCTGAAGACAAATAAGTAAATATACTAAAAATACTAAATACTGTGTTATAAATTCCAAATGGTTAATTATATGGATATAAAGTATAAGAAATCAGGGTTCTAAAACTGTTACACCAAAAATGCAATGAAAATTTTATTACAGTTTAAAAACATGATACATTTAATTATATAATAAAATACTTCAATTATATTCAGTAATATTTATGTTTATTTTAAATGTACCTGAGTTCTTCTTATCTGAAATTTCACTTTTCAGAATTTCATTCACCTGTGGTAAATCACAGTCTACAATATCAAGGGGAAAATTGCAGAAATAAACAATTCATAGATTTTAAATAACTTTAATTATAGCATATTGGTATAATTGCTCTATTTTATTACTAGTTATTAATCTCCTATTTTATTTGCACTTAATTTATAAATTAAAATTTTATTGTAGGCATACATGTATACATGCATACATGTATATGCATATATATAAGAAAAACATAGTATATACAGGGTTCAGTATTATCTAGTTTTAAGAGGTCTTAGAACATTTCTCCCAAATAAGGGTGCACTATGGTACCACTCATTTAAATATACAATCACAAGCCTTGCAGTTGCTTACCAATCTAACGTCTGTATTTCTGCCAATATCAATTAAATGTGTAAGGAACAAAATATGAGATGGGAGGAGCAAGTCATCCATATTTTTCTGCCCCAAATCATGTTAAATCCAGTCAAAGATGTTTTCTTTCAGAGCTGACAGGAAATCCTGATCTACTTAGAAAAATCTTTCACTGACATTACAAGGTCATGTTACTTCAAATACAGCAATTTAGGGTAACCACTCATTTTCATAGCACATTTTTTTAAACACAGTGTTCTGAGAAGTACTTGATATGCTTCATTTCTACTTGTGAGTCATGATTTTCTCAGGAAGTTCAAAGTCTTTCTTGCATCCAATATGCATCTAGCAGTATAAAGCTAATGACTCAGTATGAAAAATATATGGTGTCTCTCACGTAGCTTTAGAACTGAACATAAAGAATGGAAGGTGTGATATCATTTAAAGCCAAGAATATGGAACTAGATTCAGAATAATTAAATTAAAATTCATAGTTTTGTGTAGCTATATGTGGCAAACACTAATCCTCAAAAGAATTCTGCAGAGGTACAATGAGTAAAAATAAAATCAGAAAGATGGAAGTGTTACCTGTGCAATTAATGTGTTAGCTGTGCAATTAACATATATATATATATATATATATATGATATATATATATATATATATATATCATATCATATGTATGCATATCATATAATGGAGTTTCACAATAAAAGCAATAACATTTCATATCACTTTACAATTTTTTCAATGTATTTACTTATCCCAAGTAATCCAGCTAGTTAAGTTGGAACAGTGACAAAACTGAAGAATTTTGGTTAAAATATATATGTGTGTGTGTGTGTGTGTTTGTGTGTGTGTGTGTGTAGGGATTTCAATGGTTTAATTTCTTACCTTTGATAAATACTGAGATCTGGGTCAAGGAGCTGCCATGTTGTGTTAACTTTTCTTTCTTCCCATCTCTCCCAGCTCTGTCTTGTGTACTCAAAGTATTGGAACCGTGAATTCTCTTATAGACATCCACTTTGATTTCCTCTCTTACAAAATGACTTCTTTTATCTAGAAGTTGATCATTAAAAGATCAGTGTGTATATTCTAGTGATTTGGGAAGTTGAAAAGTGATACAGTAGAATTAGAACATCATCTCTTTGGGGAGGGTGATAATAGCTTAACTCCACCAACCATTTTTTTTTTTTTTTGATATCAATTAAGCAATTCGGTTCAACTCTACATCATTTAAGTGACAGAGATTTGGGATAAGTCACAATTTCTTCCTTTAAAAACACTTCTTCTCAACTTACTAGCTCCATAATATTAAAAAAAAAAAAAAAAAACTACCTTTCAGAATATGTCTGTAATAATGAGCTCAGCCAATTAAAAAGTAAGAAAGCCTAACCGAGTGCATGAATGAGAAAGGAAAAATAATAAAAGAAATCCTTAAGATTTATGGATTTTAGTTTGAACATTTTTAATATTCTTTGTATGTTGATTCCCTTCCTTCTCTCATTTCTGTTCCAAAGCTGCCATATATCATAATGATATATTGTTTCCGGTTTGGTGATATTTTTTACACTCATTACAGTTTAGCAAACTATATTATTTTACAAATTTTCTTGAAAAAAATAAAGCTCTTTTGTGTTACATTCATTACTTTTGGCTAAAATGTTTAATTCCTTCAAAAGAAATATGGTACTAGTGAATATTGTCAATTTAGATACCTTACTCTCTCAGACATAATAACTGGCCAGGGATAGATGTGTGACCTAAGCTAAGACACTTTAAAATTCCTTTTCAGAGACTTTTCTAAATGGAGCTGGTAGAATGTTTATTTTCTCTATGGTTGTATTAAATTTCGGCTCTCCCTCCCTCTGCAGCCTCTTTGAGTAGAGGTGGCTTTTTCCCTTCAGCACTCATGTCAGTAGGCCTCATGGTGAGGATGCTCTTGCTTCTCTTGCCATTTCTGAAGATTGTTCTCTCTATTCTCCCTAGCACCTCCAGGTTTGTAATATACTCTCATCAGATCACTTTGAGTTATAGGCATCTACTGACATTAGCTGATTTCTCCTCATTCCTGGGAGATTTTAGTTTCTGGCTTACTGACCTTCTTTATAACATAATATATTCATCATTCTTAGTAATTTCAACAGCCATATAGATAATCTTCTAAAATGAGCAACATGGTTCTTCGATATTTTCTCATGAATTTATGGCTCTCTTTCATTGCCATATCCTCAAGTTTGTCATTAGTACTAACTACAAACTTTTGTAATCCTAAATTCAAGCATCACATGCTGTCTCCACTGCCTCCTATTGTTCTAGAATACTCCCTCTAAAACATAATCCTTCCACTCCATCAGAAATGTATTCCATCAAAGGACTCACCTTTTCCCCATCTCTGTTCTCTCTTTTAACTACTTCAATTACCCAGCTAAGATTCCATGAGCAATCTTTTGCAATTGCTCGTACCCACTTCTTTAACTCCGTCCCCACTTTCTCATGCTTTGCAAAAACCAACAGTGATCACATCTATCTTTTTCATTCACCCCACTGCAGCATAGGTGCATATGGACAATATATACCTGTTCCTCTTAAGGCTAAATAAGAAAATATTAAAATACACCTTTATGGTGAGTAGAATAATGTCGAGTATAGGACATTGGCCTCAAGTTAGTAGAGAATGCAGTCAGGAAATCAGCTGTTTCCCTTTGTCCATCCTTATCTCAAACCTAAAATACTTTCTCATTGTACTAAGTTTTACTGATGATTTTTCATTCTATTTCTTTGAAATAAAATAGGAACAATTTGTGTTAGGGAACTACAAAGAGTGAAAATTAGTTATGCACATACATATAAATTTATATATTATATTATGGGGGCTAAAAAGTTCTAAATTCATACAGCAGATTGGTAGCCTGAAAATTAAAGTAAGAGTTGATGTTGTAGCCTGCATCCAAAATCTGCAGGCTGGAAACTCAGGCAAGGTTTTTATGTTGCAGTCTTGAGACAGAATTTGTTTTCCTTGGAAAACCTCATGGTCTTCAACAGATTGCATGAGGCCTTACCCAAAGACTTCTGTTTTAAAAGTTAACCACATCTAAAAATACTTCAATAGCAAAATCTAGATTAATGTTTTACCAAACAACTAGGGAACATAGCTTAGCTATGTAAAATTAACCATCACATAATGAGTAGAAGGATCTCTCAAGTTCTTATCACCACATCTACCCTCCCACTGACATCTGTACCTACAGTCTTTTTCTTTCCTGTGCTGCTATAGATGAGAGTTTTCTTCATCTAAGAACTCTTGATATGTTTACTGGGTTAATGGCTATTGTAGGAAGCTATATAAGCTGCTTAGCACTGTAGGCTGCTTAGCACTGTCTCTGGCCCCTTTCCATTAGACTTCATTAGCACCCTCAATTATGACAACCAAAAAAAATTATATTTACATTGACAAATGTTTTGTCCTTTGTTTAAAACCATTGTCATTAACTAACTAGAATCAAGCCCTCAGGTTGGATTCCATTCTTTCTGTGCTCGTTGCTCCAGCAACTCACCCTCGCTTTATGGTATCACCAATTTTGTCAATTTTTCTATCTTTATTTCCACCATCTGTGAATGTGTTTATTCTTCTTCCAAAATATCTTTTAACCACACTTTGCATTTTATCTAACCCTTAGTTTTCTTGTTCCTCCTTCTAGCAAAATTCTTTGAAAATGTTTGTACTCAATCATATTTCTCTTTTCTTATTCTTTTGTAAATTCAATCCAATCAGAGTTTGTCTCACTGTGCCAATAACACTACTCTTATCAATGTCACCCATGACCCCAAATTGTTAAATCCAATGAACTATTCTGTTTTTATCTTACTTTTCTTATATGCAATATCTGACACAATCATTGTCTTCCCTTTGAAATGTTTTCCTCACTTGGCTTTAAAGAGATAAAACTCCATATTTTCATCTGACCCATTTTACCTGGACATTTTACTGTGTTTGAGATCATCCTCATTTCCAGGTCACAAAAATTTTGATTTCCAACATAATCAGACTTTGGACCTCTCATTCAACAATCTCATCTAGTCTCTTTGCATTAAATGTCATTCATACACTGATGTCTCCAGTTTGAAGTGCTCCCATGAACACCAGACTGACTTATCTTTGCCCTTGAAGAGCAGATTTTTCAGTTCCTTTATCTAGTAACAGATCCTTAATTTGGGTTAACTAAGTGACATTTTTTTGGCTAATAGAATATGGTGAGAAGTGGCAAGATACAAATTCTGAGCCTTTGTTGTAATTCTCCTGTCCTCCAAACTACCATCATGTTTCTATATCACATAAAAACTGTATTAGGGTTCTCTTGAGGAGCTGAATGAACAGGATATATATAAGTGAAGGAGCTGGAGTTTGATGTCCTCAGTCTATCACAGCAGCAATCAAAAATCCAATTAAAAATAATTGATCTTGCATCTGCTCCTGCTTTCTTGTTCTTCCAACTTATTTTTTCCATCCAAAACCACCAACCTATATTGGACTATGCAGTCCACACTTAGGGTGAGTTTCTACCTCAGTTCACTGTCCTACATGCCAATCATTCCTAGATATACTCTCACTGGGACACCCAGAGCCTTTAATCTTCCACATCTCTTAATCCAATCAAGTGGGCAATTCAAATTAATCATCACACTACCTATCCTGCAGCCTTTGTTGACTGATACCAAGACAATTAAGTCAAATAAATAAGAACATATGAACTTTTACTTAGAGTTGCTTAGTTTTGGAATGCTTTAATACATAGCATTATTATGGAGATTATAAATGAAATCTAACTTCCAATTTTCCTCATACACCTGCAATTTACTCAGTCATCCCCAATTATCCTGATAATTCTAGTCTTATGATTTCTTAGTCCAAAAATATTAATTTTTCTTGACTTCTCTCTTCCCTGTACACACTCCACATTCAAAATATCAGTCTACGGGCTGCGGATGTGGCTCAAGCGGTAGCGCGCTCGCCTGGCATGCGTGCGGCCCGGGTTCGATCCTCAGCACCACATACCAACAAAGATGTTGTGTCCGCCGAGAACTAAAAAGTAAATATTAAAAATTCTCTCTCTCTCTCCCTCTCTCTCTCTCTCTCTTTAAAAAAAATATCAGTCTACTCTATTTGTTCTATCTTTAAACTATTTCTGCAATAAATCCATGTCTCAGCCTTGCCAACCTGATGAAAGCTACCATCATCTTCTGCCTTGAGTATTGGTGCTTTAACTTACCAAATTGTCACCTTGATTCCATTTCTTCTATTCCATATAGAATGGATTCTTAACAAAGTAGCAAATTTATTTTGTAGAGTAAAAACCATATCCCTCCTCTATTCAAACCCTTTGGTAGTTTTCTGCCTCACCAAGAGTAAAAGATAAGACTCTAACAATGGACATAAGCCCTTAGAGGACCTGTTCCTTTCCAACTCCCCTTACCTCTCTGACCTCATCCACTGCTACTATACCACTCCTGTCACCCTAGCCTGCTTGCTGTTCTATGGCCAAATGCCACACACACTTAGGGCATGAGTTCATTCGTTCTTTCTATCTTTTTTAGCTTTTAAATTTATTTTATTTTGTATCAGGGATTGAACCCAGGGGCACTTAATCACTGCGCTACATCCCAGCTCTTTTTTATGTTTTATTTAGAGACAGGATCTTGCTGAGTTGCTTAAGGCCTCTCTAAGTTGCTGAGGTTGGCTTTTGGACTGGCCATCCACCTCTCTCAGCCTCCTGAGCCACTGGTATTACAGGTGTGCACCACTGCACCCAGCTAAATTTATTTTATTTTTATTGGATCTTTTTAGTTACACATGACAATATAATTCATTTTGACATAACTGTACAAACATGGAATACATCTTATTCTAGTTATGACCCCATTCTTATAGATGTACATGATGGGGGAATTTTCTCTGGTATGTTCATATAAGTACATAGGAAAATTATTTTGGATTCATTGCACTGTCTCTCCTCCCTTCCCTTCATTCCCCTTTGTCTAATCTACTGAATAGCTATTCTTTCCTTCTCCCCCTTTATTGTGTGCTAGCTTACATACATCACCAAAAAATTCAACCTTTGGTTTTTTTGGGACTGGCTTATTTCACTTAGCATGATAGTCTCCAGGTTAATCCTTTTACTTGCAAATGTCATAATGTCATTCTTCCTTATGGCTGAGTAATATTCCATTCCATATAATATACCATATTTTCTTTATCCATTCATCTGTTGCAGGACACCTTGGTTTGTTCTATAACTTAGCTATTGTGTATTGTGCTGCTTTAAACATAGATGTGGCTATATCACTGTAGTGTGTTGATTTAAAATCTTTTGGATGGAAACTGAAGAGTGGGATAGTTGGGACAAATGGCGATTCTATTCCTAGTTTCTTGAAGAATCTCCATACTATTTTTCAGAGTGGTTGCACCAATTTTTTGTCCAAACATCATTTTCGAACAGCATTTTATAAATTGACTAACATTTATTGTTACTTCTATTCTTGGTAATTGCCATTCCAATTGATATTTCATCTTATTCCAGCCACAATGGCAATTATCAGGAATGCAAGTAACAGTGAATGGGACCTCAGTTCCATTGCCATTGCTCTCAGCCTGGAGCACTATTCCCCACATAGCTCCCAAACCAATACTCTCTGGCTTTCAGGTCTTCACTCAAATGTTTTCTTACAGCAAAAAATTTCAGCATGGGCTTTGAGGACTACAATAAAAAAAAAACACAGAATGAATGACTTAAGCAACAGAAATATGTTTTATTACAGTTCTGGAGGCTTGAGGTGTTGGCAGGGTTAGATCCTTTTGAAGGGTTGAGGGAAAGATGTGCTCCAGGTCTCTCTTCCTGGCTTCGAGATGGCTGTCTTCATGTTCACATGGTGTCTTCTCTATAACCTCACATTGTCTTCCTTTTGGTGTTTAAAGTTCCCCTTTGTAATAAAGACACCAGTCATATTGATTAGGGCCTACCAATCTCCTCATTTTAACATGATTACCTTTGTAAGGACCTATCTTCAAATATGGTCCTGCTGAGGTATAGGGATCGGAATTTCAACATATGAATTTTGAGAATACACAGTTGAACCTAAAACACCTTCTCTTACTATCTATTTAAGCATAATTATTAACTGAATAAATGCATCTACCCAAATCTATCACTTTTTTCCCCTTCAGAATCGACTTCTTCCAAAATAGTAACTAAATATCCTTTCACTTAGTGAGAACTGTTGAGAGCTGGATATAAATTAAGGATTTGTTTGACCTATTAGGGCAGGGAAGCTGCTTTTCTGGGAACTCCTGGGTGAAACTCCCAGGTTCCAGAAAGCCCAGATCATGCTGATGCCCTGCCTTAGCTCACAGCCCTAAGATCAAACACAGCTGCCTGGAGATGGGTGTAACCTGCCAAGCACCAAACAACCTGTTTACCTCAAGATCCCTGCCATCCAGGTAGTTCCTCTTAAATAAGGATTCAGGCCTTTTTCAGTTGTTCAGTTCCGGTTCCTATCAGGGCTGGAAGACCCATTAGGTGCCCCCCCCTTTTGAATCTAATTTCTAGCTTTGTCTTTATTTCTTACTAATTAATCCAGACACTTTATTTTCCCAGACGACTCACACCTCCTAACAGGAATCTGCTCTATGGGGTGCTGGTTACCCCAGCAGAGAACCAAGGGTCAAAATGCTGGTTTAGAGGGCTTAGCTCACTCTGATGGCTGCACCTCACCAGAAACCACTAGGAAACATGTAGGCTCTGACCTTATCCTGGGAACACACTCAACATAGCATTGCCATTATGATAATTGCCAGGTACTTGATAATTTATTTTAAAAGCATCTTGAAAATATAAAATTAATTTTTGCATCAAAGTTATGTTTTTATGCTAAGTTTGACACATCCAGTTTATTTTTAATAATATTACAAAATGATGTCCTATTCTTTTCCTCATAATCTTTCTAAGCATAGTACAGTCACACATGAACTGGTTTGTTTATTCATGGGAGAGCTGGTCCGAGTCATTTGTCCTGAAATCAAGTCCAGGCTCATTTGTAAACCTTGGACAACTTGTATTAAATTCTCTTCATTCACTTGAATCAGCTATAAAATGCATAACATCCTCAAAGTTCCATTTCTCATTTACATTTCTCTGATTATGGATGGATATCATCAAGTCTCCACTGAAATTCGTGGATATCCTTGGTTTTAGTTTATTTACTCTACAGAGAAAACAAGAGGTTCAGCTAATCCAAAAGAATACAAATACACACACACACACACACACACACACACACACACACACACATACACACTAAAACTACATTAAAAATACCAAAAAGAAGCATCCTTTGCTAAAATAGGTTAAACTGTGTTACAAATTCCAAGCACCCTCCACTCTCCCTCTGCTTTTTGGCAATGGACAGAGGAAAAAATGATTTATTAATTAAGAAAAAAGAAAGAAAAAGAAAAAGAAACCATTAACATAACAAGTCAATAAGAAAAATGTAGTGTTACATGGAAGAATATAATATTGATGATATTTAAATAGTTGTTTCTGTGGCTAGTATTTAGATGATCTTGATACTTATAGATGACAGTTATTGCCCTGATGTACAACCACATGTTTGTGTTTATGACTGGATATGAACAATATGAACCTGAAACTGTCACTTCTTCATTTGTTGCTATAACATTTATTGAAGGTCTTAGACCAGTGGATTTAAACTCTTTTTGTAACTTTGTCCTAAAATAATCTCTTCTCATTTAAACACTTATTTTTAAAGAAAGCATGAAACATACCTTGCCTTTTCCTAAATTTACAACTAACTAATGCATAGTCAAAAGCCTAGGCATAAGGGCATAGAAGAATCTTCATAAAATGCATCCATTTGCTAAGAAACTGGGAAAATAATATGTATTTACTTCTGCATATATAAAACACAGAAGCATACAAAAATCAACTTAGAAATGTGGTTATTTACTACATGCAAACTTTGTATGCCATTTGGACTTTCAAGCCATCTGAATGTATTAACAAAATTGCAAAATGAAGTATTTTATCTCAGATAAAAACAAGAATACTATTTTAAAAGTAAACTTGTTTTATGTTCAAAAACAGAACAGTTTGATCCCCAGCACTGCAAAACACACACACACACACACACACACACACACACACAGAGAGAGAGAGCTTTCTGTCTCCTCACTTCTCCTGAAACAGATAAAGATAGAAAGGATGAACCAAGGGTTGTTACTTCATATTTTCCAATTACTGTCTTCATCTTTATGAGAATGAGAGTATAAAAAGAATGATGCTATTTCTGCCAGGCTACTATGTTTTTTAAAGTGAATTTTTTAGAAGAGCCCTTTTTGTATTCACTCAGAATGAGAACTTTTTTTCCATCCACAGCTGCTTTTGGAAGCTGTGTAACTATAATCAGAGAGTTGCAGACGCCCGAGTGTCTGCCAGGAGTCCCCGGAACAAAGCAACAGAAGCTGGTTCCCTCTGCTTGTTTGTGTCCATGCTCTGTTCTGGTTGCTGCTGTTTTTGGAATGGGTGACATTAATAGAGTGAAATAAATCCACTTTGCATCACACTAAATATTTTCATTTGCTGTGTAATTATACAGATATAGTAATAACTCTTGTACATAGGTATATAGAGAGTTCCCATTGCTGATGAATCCTGAAATATGCTTCTGAGGACATCCACATGTAGCATAGAGCAAGAAGACAGAGCAATATCATTGACATAAAAGGCAAGTGGAAATAAGCAAGTTTACATCCACTGATCTGTAATTTCCTTAGTCTATTTTCCATATGTCTTGCTTTTATCTTGGTGATTGATTTGTCCATCATACATAAGACTAATGCATATATCCAAAAATAAAATAGGCACAATTCATAATTCATACATCAAAAAATGTAAAACAAAGTTTCAACTTAATGTTTCATGACTTCTTGACTCTAAATATTGCTGTGTATGATTTAAATATGGCTAGTGCCCCTCAAAAGTCTACTTTGATTAAGAGCTTGGTCACCAAGCTAGTGTTGTTGGAAGGTGGTGGAACCTGTAGGAGAATGAACTGCTGGGGAGGTCCCAAGGTCCCTGAACGTCTGTTCACAGTAGGTAGTTCTTCTGGGATTCTGTAGTGGTTCGTGTGAGCGGGTCATTATAAAGTCTCAGTTGGGCCCCACTCAACTCGATCTGCTCCTATTTGAGTTATAATAACTTGCTTTTTTCCACCAATGCTCCTGCCATTGCTATCTCTGCCAGAAGGTGATGCAGCCAAGAAGCAGTTATCACTGAGCCTGTACCATGCCATCAGAATTTTCAGCCTCTAAAACTATAGATTAACTAAACCTCTTGTCTTCATAAATAGTGTGTCTCAGGTATTTTGTCATAGTGATGCAAAATGATGAACAGGCTAATTCCATAAATATTAGTAAAGGAGTTGTAGACTAAGAATTTCCATTTGTTTAATCTGCTTCATAATTTTTCAGAAAAGAATATGTGTTCCAAGATAAGATAAATCATGAAATTTTGTTGAAGGGAATCAGTAGATCAGAAAAAAAAATCCTCAGAAAAATAATTAAGAATTAGGTTTTCTCCATGTACAAATGACATTTCAACATGAAAGTAATTTCACAAAATTGCTAATCCAGTCAGAGTTACACAAGGAGATTAAAGTGCAATTTAGTGGATTTTTTATTTCAATGTATCCAACAGCTGTACTTAATTTGTATTCTTTCAGTCTCTGAGTGTCAGCTCAATAATTTTTTTAAAGAACCTGATAAAATTTAACAAAATAATTATATATTTTTTCAGAAATTCCTCATCCCCATGCATTTACTCCTATAAAGTTGTAGTTTTAAATTTGGAGAAAAGAAAGAGGGAAAAGAGTATGTTTTATGCTATTTATAACAGCAAATGGCCTTTTGAGCATCCACTATGCAGTCTGCAGTCCTTCTACACACTGGGTGGTGAAATTCTAAATATTTTAGTAAATGCTTACTCAAAGATAGTTCGAACAATAGAACATTCCAATGACCATCTTCTTTTATGTATTATGACTTAATTTCACACTGACCTTGAGTCACTGCAGCATTACAAAGTGCCTTCTGAAGTATCAAAAGATTCAGTTATGCTCAGTTTAATTTTAGAGCTAGAAATATGTTATTAATATGAATTATTGGAAATTGCTACACAGAACTAATGGCCTATATATGGTTGCTTATGTTAATCTGAGTATTAAGTTTAGAGGTATCCTCACTGATCTTGTTTAGAATTTGATATACTTTAAAATAAACAAAAATGATCATGCTCTAGAGAGGTTCTTTTGAAGCACAAGTTTTAACTCGGAATGCCTTTTGGGGGCATGTGGGGTACTGGGAATTGAACTCATGTCTTTGCTAGGCAAATGCTCTGCCACTGAACCATATACCCACCCCTAAACATTTTCATATTGCCTTAAATAATCCTCCCCTGGACTTCTATAATAGCCCATTGTGCTGTAGATTGTATTGCAATTGTCTATCTCCATATTTTTCTTCCTCATAATACATTGTTTAGCAAGTAGGGATTGCCTTGTTCATGCATGAAGTATGAATACACATTTCATTTAATTGAGTAATGTGACCATTTCCCACTTCAGTTTCATGAGTGCCTAGATCTTTATTTAACAAACATTTATTGAACTCTTGAAATATGATTGTCAGTGCATCAGGATGAGAGCTGAAAAAACTTAAAAAATGAAAATACATAGATACTTGTCATTGATCTACACTCGGTGACACAGGGTAGAAGAGAGGAGCATGTAGATTGTAATTATAATGCAAAAACGAATGAGTGCTATACGGGTTAATTGGAATGTAGAGAAATAAGAAACCTGTCTGGAGAAGAGGAAGTGACACTTGAGTGATGTTCTAAAATTGAATTGGAGTTCTCTGCAGTGGAGAGAGAAGCATGTGCAAAGTTGTGAGTTCAGCAGAGGTCCTCGGTTGGTTGTGAACGGTTCAGTGGGTCTGGGTGGAAGAACATGTGGGGAGGCTCCTGGGAGCTGAAGCCAAAAAAGATATGGATGACATGGTGCACCTGCATCCTATAGATTGCAGGACACAGATGGGAATGAGGGAGTACTAAATTCATAGTGTGGAAGGCTGATTTGGAACAAAGGAGACATGGAGAAAGAAAAACTTGGAGGCTACTTAGGAAAACAGCTATCTTCTATGCCATTGAGAAACTTGTGAGGTATGTTACCTTTTTTTCGTCACTGTTACCAAAATACCTGACAAAGATAACTTAGAGGTAGAAATGTTTATTTTGGCTCAGAGTTTCAGAGGTTTTGTCCCTGTTAGGCTGACTTCATTGCTCTCGGGACAAAGTGAAATGGAACATCATGGCAGAAGGGCATGGTAGAGTGGCAATGCTCACCTCTCTATGGCCAGGAAACAGGGAAAGAATGGGCAAGCAGCTGCAGAAGGCTGAATCCTTCCAGGACACACCATTAGTATCCTACCTCCTCTCTGCCATCCTACCTGCCTACACTTACCACCTAGTTAGTCCATTCAAACTAGGATGTCCTGATTAGGTTACGACTCTGATAATCTAATCATTTCATCTCTGAATATTCTTGCATTAACACTGGAACTAAAATTCAAACCATAACACTAAGCTATCTTCTGCATGTATAATTTAAATCAACCCTTTCAACAGACCTGTGGGGTAGGCACTATTACCACTGTTTTTTTTTTTATTTATAGATGGTAAAGAAAGATTTAGTGGTGTTCAGCCATTTGCCCAAATAGGAGGTGAGAAAATGCTACAATCAGGTTTCAAATCCAGATGCATATGAATTTAAAGTATATGCATATAATCATGAATCTATGCCTTATGTCTAATTTTTTTAAACCCACATTACTGAGAACATGATTGGGGAAGATAAAAGAACAAAAAATAGTTGCTGGGTATGGTAGTGCATGCCTGTATCCCAGCAGATCAGGAGGCTGAGGCAGGATCAAAAGTTCAAAGCCAGCTTTAGCAAAAGTGAGGTGCTAAGAAACTCAGTGAGACCTTGTTTCTAAATAAAATACAAAATAGGGCTTGGGATGTAGCTTCATGGTCAAATGCCCCTAAGTTCAATCCCTGGTACCTGCACCCTCCCCCTAAAAAAGAACAAAAGGTTAAGATGTTGATGACTAAGTCACTCATATTAAGCATTTCCCACACCCCTACTCCCATGTGCTGCAGGAATTCCTGTCATGGAGGTGTGCTGACCCTGTTCCACAAAATTTGACAATGGTTGCAATGAGTACAAGACATTGAGGTGATTAATTGTAACACTCATTATGCTAATGCAATTTTTAAATGAAAGCATGTGGTAGAAGACTTTACATAAAGTGCACAGGTCAGAACAGAATTCACTAAAAGTGGGACCCTAAAACCACTGAAGAATAAAACAAAACAGTCCAAGAGTTGCAAGGTGTCCTATGCAAATAGACTTTCCGTCACCCAGAAAAAGTACTTTTTTGGCAAATTGCCTGACATCCTCGCTATTTTATGTTCACTATTGTTTGAATCCCCATATTACGAGTTTGCTCTCCTTTGGCCTGTGAAATTGATCCTACAAATTTTCTTTTCAATCCATTTCAGTAGGTGTTCTAATTTACATTTAAAATATATGATGGGTGAAGGAATGGCTTTACCCTGAGTGACTCTATTATACTGATACTGGTGAGTGTGAGCAGGTACACACAGTGTTTACTAATCTTTCAATGAATGAAAAGAGAAGGGCCTGTGGAATAGACAGAGGCCCCTCAACCGTGACATGTTTAGTTATGTTTTCTTTCATCTGTCTTGTCATTTCCATCTTTAAAAAGTAAGGCATCAAGTAAATATTAAGGGCAGGGATTTGTTTAGTTAGTTTTTGTTAGCTGAAAATATGAAATGGATTAAACATGTAGTGTTAGAGCTAGAAATCTACTCACATCTATCATCACATAGGTTTGATTTTGTGCCTGGGAGTTTCTATACACATCAAATTAAACTCCTTTTATTTTTCAAGTGAAAGTTCAGCAACACACAGAAAAGTCTTTGCATTTAGGTCAAATGTTTCCATGGCTGCCAGAATTGGGCTGATTTAGTTGTATCCTGTCTGATCTGTCTCAATAGGAAAAATCTAATTGACTCCATTTTTGCCTGTGCCCTCTCACTTTGAGAAAAATTTGGAATTTCAGTTGTCTGAACACTTTTGAAAGGTTCAGAGATCTCATTCAGTGTGAATATAATTTGTAAAATTATAGCAATAATAGAAGTATGAGCAGAACCTTTTATTTTGTAAAGGATATTTGCACAATACATAGGAAGTAATGTCAATATCTATGTCTTTTATGAAGCTCTGAAAACTTAAAATAGTTAAAAGAAGTAAAGAATATAGACAGGAAAACTTCAATAAGTAAATTACATTTATCTCATATCCCCTGCATCCAATGTAAACATAAATATATTGTGACCTATTCCAGATGAAATTAGAAATGCGGTTAATAATTATGAATAAATAGAGTAATATATTTTATAATCAAGCATCAGAGATTTTCAACTAATTTCCATTCATATAGCACTGTTCTTAAGATATCAAAGATCCTTTATTTTAGTTCATAAGCCAAATCAGCCTACTGAAATTACATTGTTATTAAAATATGCTCTGCCTTGAAACAAGAAAGTTTGTATATGTGAATTTTATCATAAAAATAAGTGCTAACTTTTTCGTAATATTTTTATGAACACTAATACTTTTTAAATAAATATATAGCTAAATATCTGCCATTTTTTACTCCAGTTCATATTACTAGTCTATTATAAAATGAAATAATCTATTTCCTTATGACTAAGAAGAAATTACAATTAAGTTGCATGCTTGAAAATAATAAAATGAAAAAATAGCATTCACTAAAATTAAAAAATGAGAAAAAATAGTATAATTATGTCTGAATTATTACTACTTAGCTGGTATATGAAAAAATTAAGTTAACCAAAGTTTATGATCTTCATGAGAATCATGTTAGTCAAATATTTTGTTAGTCAAGAAAAGTTGTTTCAAATATTATTTTTATTTATATTAATGGAACTAACACATTTTTTGCAAGATGAAAACTGAGGTAGTCATGTGAATCACTCCTTTGATGTCAACAGAGCCCATAGTTTATTCTAGAATTACATGATTGATTTAATTACCCAAATCAGTCCAGTTTAAAAAATAAAAGTCTTTGTTCAAGTTTGCCTAGAAATTAAGGAAAGTATTTACTGGACAGCTGAATTATGAAAAAAATAAATAAATGTATCATTCAGATTCATTACATGTCTGCCCAACTTTTTCAACTTATTTAAATTGTTCAAGGAATACTTTTCCAGACTCAACAAACATTAAAATTTGCTTACCACACACAAAACAGTCAGGTTGCCAGACTTGTACTGTGGCATATCTTATCAGGACAAAATGGCCTAGCCAATACTAGAGGAAAAATATGGAGACACAGCTTTCAGGAAAAGATCTAATTAAGTTCTGAATTGCAGTATGTAGAAGCACAGCTTCCTTTATGGTTTGTGTTATGGTTTGGATGTGAAGTGTTCCCCGAAAGCTCACATGTGAGACAATGTAAGGTTTAGAGGAGGAATGATTGGATTATGAGAGCCTTAACTCAAACAGCGAATTAATCACCTGATGGGATTAACTGAGTGGTAGTTGAAGGCAGGCGAGGTGTAACTCAAGGAGGTGGGATATTGGGTGCGTGGCTTTGGGGTATATATATTTGCATTTGGAAAGTGGAGATCTCTCTTTCTCTCTCTCTCTGCTTCCTACTTGCCATGTGAGTTGCTTCCCTCTACCACCCTCTTCTGCTGTGCTGCTCTGCCTCATCTCCAACCCAAGATGAGGAATGGAGCCAGTCTCTTATGGACTCAGGCTTCTGAAACCAGGAGCCCTTAAATAAACTTTTCCTCCTCTATCATTGTTTTGGTTGGGTCCTTTTAGTCACAGTGGCAAAAAAGCTGACTAAAACAGTTTGTATTTTAGCATTGCATAAGATGTGGCTTGATCCAGCACTACAGAACTCATCATCTCTTGGCCTATTTAATGAGGGTACTGCAGGACAGTTTATGAAAGTCTATTGACAGAGGTGCGGGCAGGGCCATGAGAGCCAGTGAGGGATGCTGAAGCACCCTGGTAACTGTAGAAAGCCATCACTACTTCTGGGCTCAGGGTATCCCTGTTAAGGAATGGAAGCTGCAGGAGAGGGGGGAGTTGAAGAGGAACCACGGTTTTTGGTAGGTGCCATAGCCATTTCTGTCCTATTCCTTAGGAAAGGAACCTGGGAATCAACATTCCATTCATTATTCTTGTGTCCTCTGATAACTTGGCTACATTTTCCATTTACTGAGCCCAATCAAGAAGTCTAAAAGCAAGTGAGACCATTAAGAGAATCCCCTACAAGTCAGCCTTCCAGGACACAAAGTATGTTGGAAAAGGGTGGAGAATGAATCAGTGTGGAGGGACAGATATTAGTCAGCCCACCAGATCTAATGAAAGGTAACTATCAGTGTTGTGCCAAGTCATGCTGGAGCCTATGGCAAAAGGAAATGCCTAGGACAACACTGTCTTTGTTTAAACTTTTAACATTTTGTCTATCATAAATTCTTTGCACTAATTTTTTTTGAAAATATGAGGCATTAAAATATTATGTACCTTAATTACCAAGTTTTGGGTAACCTCTTGAGTTTGCACTCAAGCCGAATAATGTCTCTCTAAACCCTAATCTCAGCCTACATAATTATAATCAACATACTACATTTTGCTTTCTGTTGATTCACCAGAATTTTATTGTGTGCTTTGTTATGTTTGCTTCTTTCATGAATCTATCATGAATGATTATTTGAAAACCTAAAAAATTTGTGCAAACCTGATACATTTCACAGTATGAAATCTGAGTAGTTCCCCTGTTTCAAAACAAGTAAGGATATGTATTGTATATTAATAAGTTTTCTCTGCCAGAAAGCTATTTGTGTTTGATCCTGTGTATGATTTGACTTAGAGATAAGCTGATACTTGAATGAGAGCTGCTATAATTAAATTACCAGTTATGGTTTATTTTCTGTCTTGCCCAATCAACTTATCATTTAATTTTGAGATTAATATCTGCCTCTCCCCTCCACTGAACTAAAAGATTGATGTAGGCAGGGACAATGGTTTATTGTTGTTGTTGTTTTCCATATGATTGTAACCTCAGAAACCTACATATAATAATCAATCAATCAATAACAGCAGCATGAAATGAATTAATTAATCAATATTCATATAGCATAAGAATTATGTATTTCAGATTAGATATTTCCTAGTAAAAGGACTAAAATAAAAATAGGATTATAACCTAACTGATGCTGCAAAGAATCCTGCCTTGTGGTTTGCCATGAATTAGAATCCAAAAATTCAGCTTCAGAAAAAGTTAATGTCTGTCACAAGTAGACAGAGAAACTTTCCTGCTTGAAGAGCACCTTCCTCCCAGCTGTGCTCCTAGTATCTGTGCAAACTACATACTAGAGAAGCAAAAAGAGATGTGTAGAAGTTACTTCATGGGTGTCTGTGAAACTTCTTAAGTGAGCAGGGAAAGCCAGGGAAGAATTGTTGATGCTGCCACTTGAATTGGACGATTTAAAATTTAGTTTCTTAAACGTCCTAATTATACATAGCTCTGAGTTTTCAAATGTCAAAATACTTGTATTATTTAGAAAATCACATGTTATTTATTACCCTTTCCTGAGTATGTTCATAGTAAGTGTGATGTGAATTATTAGGATAGGTTTAAATTTGAGGGCTTAAAAATTATGTTTTATATAGTATTATTTCAGTATATCCTAAGGAAGTACCTCTGTGAGCAGCAGTGAGAAACACTTGCCCAATGATCTAATTAGCTCACATTAGAATATCTACAATGTGCTTTTGTGAGATGTTAATAAATGATGCTTAGTATGATTTTGTGTGTGTGTGTGTGTGTGTGTGTTGCAGACGATTATAAGGTCATATATTTTTGTTGACTGCTGGATAAATAGGTTCTGTACTTTAAACTTCCTTAGAACTTCATATGTTGATTTGAATTTTGAATCTCTAAGAGGTTGTGTTAGTCAGTTTTTTAGGGGGGGGGGGGACAACACCTGACAGGACAACTTAGAAGAATTTGGAATTTGAGAACATGGTCAGCTGACTATTGCCCCAGATCTGAAGTGAGTCAGAACATCATGACAAACAGCTGGAGAAAAGCTGCTCAATCATAGCAGCTGGGAAGCTGGGAAACACAGGGTGGGGCAATGAGGGGGTGTGATAGGGGACCAGGGACAAGATAGAGTCCCCAAGGGCATGCCTCCAGTGACCTTAACCTATTTCTTCCAGCCATGTCATCTGCCTACAATTACTACCTGTAATCCATTCAAATTTTTAATCTATCGAATGGATTAATCCACTGATGAGGTTACAGCTCTAATCTTTGCCTAAGCCCCACCTCTGAACCTTACTGAAAGAGACATCATGCTTTCAAACAATGAGCTTTTGGGGGAGACACTCCAGGTCCCAACCATAACAAAGATATATGCCATATTTCACGAAAGTATTTTAAATGCAATACCCTTTCCCCATAACATTTCACAAGATTACTTTTCTCAAGAAAACATTTTGTAAAATGCTGCATACCTAATAGTAGTACTTTTAGTTTTGATATTAGTTTCTGATTGCTGCTCTAGCAAATTACCATAATTCTAGATGCTAAACATAACCCAAATTAAGTTTGTTATAATTCTGGAAACCACAATTCTAAATGAATTTTTTATTTTATTTTATTTTTTTGGAACTGAAATCAAGGTGATTGTTCTGGAAGCTTTAGGGAAGAGTCTTTCTCCTTCCCTTTTTCAGCTTCCACTGACTGCTGAATTCTTTGGCTCCATCACTCCAACTTCTGCCTCTATCATCAGATCTCTTTATATTTTCTGTAAATTGGCAAGGATTCTGCTAGATTCACATCTGAATTTTGCAGTACTTTTACTTAAATCTGAATACATCCTCAATGTCTACTCTCTGTATTACTTTCACACATACTACATGAGGTGCTCATCTGAACTAAATACAATACCAATCCTCAAATAACCATTTAATTTTAGACATAAAATTAGTTTCCAGATATCTATATTTCAAAGAAGAATATAGACGTCTAAAACAACTCACAGAATTGTGTGTGGGTGGCATGATGGGCCTCAATCAATTTGCAGAGTTTGTGAACAGTTGAAATTTGAAGGCTAGGCTGGCAAGGATTGGATAATATTGCTAAATGAATAAAACAGGGCCTGTCACAGAGGAAAGAAAAATGTTTTTGCTTAAATGCATGAACTCAGTGTTTTAAATGTGTACCTAAGAGCCAAGTTTGATTATAATGCATGATACATGTAAGAGATGGGAATAAATAAGACTGAGAAAGCAGATTGAGTCCAGATGGCATTTTTTTCCTTAATGCTTTGAATGAGGTAATTTGTCTTAGCATGATAGGTAATTAGTTTGGTCATTTATATTTTTTTCAACAAATAATTATCAGCACCTACCTGTGTCTGACACCAGTCTAGGCATGCTAGGTAGTGCAGAGCCATCATTCTTCTTATTGGGAAATTGGAAAACCACATAGAGCTTTTGAAAGACAATGTTAGAAGCAAATGGAATGGGTGGGAGGACTCTGTATTGGTTTGCTAAGGTGCTGTAACAAAGTATCATGAATTAATAAGTGGCTTAAACGTCAGCAATTTATTGATAGAAGAACAAGATGAAGTTGTTGGCAGGACTGTGTTCTTTCTGAAGGTGCTGGGGAAGGATCTGTTCCAGGGCTCTTTCCTACCTTCTCATAGCCCCTCAATTTTTTTCAGCGTAATAGCAGTCTTCAACTGGTATTATCTGCACTCATATCTCTGTGTCGGAAATTTCCCTTTTTATAAGAACATAGTTATTTGGATTAGGGTCCATCCTAATGATCTCATTTTAGCTTGATCATCTGCAAAGACCCTGTTAAAGTATAACTGTTTATGTCCACCAAAGTTTATAGATTGAAATCTAACCCCCCAAGGTGAGTAGTATTAAGAGGTGAGGCATTTGGAAGGCAATGAGGTCATCAAGTCTCTCCACCTCATGAAAGGGATTAGTGTCTGACAAGAAGAGGCCCCAGGGAGTTTGTTCACACTCTCCATTATGTGAGGACACATAGAAGGTGCCATTTATGAGAAACAGCGCTCAACCAGATGAGATGTAATTTCCTTGTACCTTGATCCTAGACTTACCAATCTCCAGAACTATAAATAATCTTTTGTTATTTATAAATTTCCCACTGTAAAAGTATTTTATTATAGCAGCAGGAATAGAGTAAGACAGATCCTATTTCCAAATAAGTTCGTATTCATAGGTACTAAAGGTTAGAACTTCAGCATTTTTTGGGACAGACACAATCTAACCCATAAGAGAATGCAAGTGGGAAATGAGAAAATGAGGAATTCAGTTAACGTTCTGTGTTCTAGGAAGATAACGCCTGAGTAGAACTGGGGAATTTGCAGCACCCTTCAGGAAATAGCATGAGCCTAATTTAAGGAACTGGTAGTGAAATGGGAAGACATGTAAGTTGCAGAACATCATGACAAAAGGGTGAAGAAAAGCTGCTCAGTTCAGAGCAGCTGGGAAACACAGGGTGGGGGAATGAAGGGGTGTGATGGGAAGACATACCATTATTTTTAATGAATCTGTGTTGAAAAACTTCAGAGTAAGCAACATAACTTCTCATTTAACATTTGTCTGTTAAGATGCAATACAAATATAAATGTGCTAAAATTGTAACTCTTTAATTCATTTCTCATAATAATTTTCTTACTACTACTGACCATATAATGGAAATAATCAGCGCTATCTACACAAACCAGATATTTTTATTTATATTAAATTTGATATACTTTTTTCTTTGAAGTGATAAACATTTCATTTCACAGTGATTTTTTTCTTCTTTCTATAGACTCTACATTTCGGAATTTGTCTCAGCAAGTTGAAGAGTTCAACATTATTTTAAATTTGAATCAAATGCAAATCTTTTTTTTTCAAATATAGGCAATTTATAATCATCTGGTGGTAAATGTTTTTAAGAATCAGGCTGTAACTTAAGTCTTCTTCAAGAAACTTGTCATGCATAAAATGCTTGGTAGATAAATTCTTATAGTCCCTGCCCTTTTAAATGAAGTCAAAAGATTTCAAAAAGACAAATTAAACTAGTTGTCCCTGATATGAATATTTAAGGATATCAAGAATTTAATAAATTTATTTATGGATGAATAGGGGTCAAAATATTTTTATTCCAGTTCCTATAACTGACAGATCATTGCATTCTCTAATGTGTGTGGAAATAACACTAAGTTGCAAACTCATCAGGCAAAATAAAAATTAAATTGAAATCTCACATATAATACTATGAAAAAATGTGCCAAACCTGCATATTAAAATAGTATGCAACTAATTTTTTTGTTTCTGAAGAGCATTCACAACTGAGCCTGAGAAATGAAGAACTACTTCCTGCTCTCTTCACCACCTTTTGGCTTAAATCTCATTTTCTTTCTTCTTAAACTGCCCAAGGTCATACCCTAGGCAGTCAGCCAGTCCTGGAGAATCAAAGTAGCTGTTTTACAAGGCCTTGCTCATTATTATTTTAGCTAACTCCTTCCATGTTCCGTGTTTCCCTCTGACGCACATCTCAGAAGAATGAAATGAATCAGAGTTGTGAATTCATGTTCTCAGAAATTGCTGTTCATGCACAATTGCCTTATATTCAAAGTGATCTGACAAGAATCTTCGAACTCTTATAATTAGGGGTAGTAAAATGTATTTTGCCATTCCAATACCAAGAACAAAACTCAAGTCTCTCAAGATTCAAGATTCATTGAGAGCTGGCAAACTATGAATTCTTACTGCAAATGAAAGAGATTAAAGCTTTAAAAGAGAAGTTGTAAGGAACCAGGACTCTAATATTTCTTGCCCAAATTTTGCTGTGTTACAATTATTTTAATTAGCAATAAGTCCCATTTTGCTTGAAATATATACAGATCTCAAATTCAAAGGGAAAGGGCTTTTAGTGCATGCTTGCTCTCTCGTTCTTTCTTCCTCCTATTAGCAAATTTTGTGGGAACTAAGAAGCAACTTTAACTGCTTCAGAATTTTGTCTGTGTCCAAGCCCCAGCCTACAACTCTTAGTGGTTCCTTCTTGAGAAAGTGATAACAAGGAAGCTTTGACAGTCAATGCAAATTCATCCCCCATGCTGAAAAACCACTAAAACCTGGAGCCTGTTAAGGGTGCTTCCATAATCTTTGTGTCATAGGTGAAGACTAATAAAATTAGCACTAATGTAGACAATTCTTTCTGGGCTTCCTAAGAAAATTTATGAAAAGAAGTGGGCTACACTTTCCTTACTCAGTTTCTCCATTTTAATTCATACTTTTTCCTTGAAGATATCATTCATTTGGTGGATTGTGTATCAACCTCTTTGTAGCTGCCTTATTTGTATTTCATTAGCTTACAAGGCTTAAGGGCCTCTCTCCCCACTTTCCTCCTGCCCATCTTAGTTATGCCACTAAAAATTCCTGTTTTCTACCTTGATATTTTTTCACATGTCTGTTTTTTGTTATTCTGATATTCTTCTTTAATTTTTTTTCCATCAAAAAAATGCATTAAACTGGGTAGTTTTCTCTATTATGGAGACTTCCTTTAAAAACTTCTATCCTGAAGACAAAATAATTTTTCTTTGTTTTAAAACTGCCAAAGCACTTTATCTATTCTAGCACTGAACACATTTCATTGAAATTATGTAAAAATTTATCCAGAGTAAATGCTCAATAAATATTTCTACCAGAGTAAATGCTCAGAAGATATTTCCTTAATTATTAAATTTCTTATGTTTTATTCTAGTACTGTGCCATATTGCCAAGGCTTTGAAAGTCCCTTCCCCCCAACCTATAAAAGTTGTTTATCTCTCCAGGCTTGCAAATGCCCATTTATGTTGTTTTTCTTCTGATAGCCAATGGGTTGCAAACTCCTTGAGACAACAGCCTGTGGTATGCTCATTTTTATACTACCAGAGTCTAGCATTATAGATGGCACAAAGCATTATCCAGTAAGTATGAATTGCTGAATGAATAGCCTCAGAAGGCAGCATATAGTCGTCTCCAGGGTTTTGACTGGAATGACTTTCTCTCCCATTGATGTTAAATCTTACTTCTCTCCTGTGCCACACGTGGCCTATTTCCCATTCTCCTTTCATTTTCTTCTTGTCTGTAAATATTATCTCTCCACTGAGTCATTAAGTTATTGTATTATTCAGTATTCTCCAAAGGAACAGAGCCAATAGGCCATAAGAGGACACTTATTATAGGAATTGGCTCACATGACTACAAAGGCTGAGAAGTTCATGAGATGTCACCTGCAAGCTGGCACATCAGGAATGTGGTTCTGTAAATCATCCAGAGGCCAAAAGCCTAAGAACTTCAATTTCTTATGATGCATGTTCTAGCTTCAGAAGGAAGAGAGAATTTACTTTTCCTCTGCTTTTTTATTCTGTTAGGCCCCTAACAGATTGAATGATGCCCACCACATTGGTGAGAGCAAATCTTACACTTTTATAAACACACTAAGAAATGATGTTTTACCAGCAACATGGGCATCCCTAACCCAATCAGGCTGACACAAGAAATAAACTATCACACTCACCAAGGTCTCACAGCTCAGGGTTCTGAGAAGAATGAACTGCTACAGGGAAAATGAATCTCAAAGAATCAGGATTTACCCCTATGCAGAATCACTTCTAATCCAATCACAACTGTAGCTCATGGAGCATCCATAAAACATTTTCTGTATTTAGCCAGATTTAATCTTATTACAGGAAACATAAAAATTCACTGACAGTGACAGAGGGCCTTTTAAAGGGACCTCAGTGGAGCTTCTTATAGCATATTTAAAACAAACTGGTCATTAGTGTTACTGGTTTTAGACTTAATTCACAATCTTTGGATGTTCCCAAAATTTTGTTCTGAAATTATAAACTTCGGGCATTTTTTTTGATGGCTTTCATTCAAAACACTGAGCCTTAGATAAAGAATCTGGACTTTTTATCTAATAGGTGTTACAAAGTTACTCCATTTTATTGTGACTGATAAAATATTTCACCAATTACTTAGTTTTTATGATAGAATAAAAGATATCTTTTTATATCTTGAAATATATTTAGGGTTGACTTCAATTACTACTTTATTCAGTGGAGCAGGTACAACTAGGTTTATAATGACCTTTTTAAAAATTGTATTTGTTAGTAGGTATTTGAGTGATGTATCCATGTTTTTTGTTTTATTAGCTCATATATTTTTTTCCTTTTAATCCATGAATGCTCCATTTTATCATGCTTCCCTTTGTTTTCTTAGGTTAACAATGAAGAAAATAATTCACAGAGAATAAAGAATAAGAAATCTTGAGTTACCTGGAAGACTTACAGGTTTGAACATTTGGAATCCAAACTTAAATGATATTTTCGGAGGAGGAAAGAATGTCTAGCAGTTGATTTCATTTCAGTGGTGTTGAAGTGTTGAAAAGCTAAGGATAACTTCTTTTCATTTCTTTCTTTTTTCTTTTTTCTTTTTTTAAGTTTGGGGCATATAGTTATACCTGGAAGAAGACCAGGTTTAAAAGCAGAACAAAAAATAGAATCAGTTCTACAATTAATTCTCTGTGAAATGACTAAATTAACAATTTTAGAATTGCATAACTTTAAATTATTCTCTCTCTGGATTACATATAGATGGTCTGTGTAACATGTTTTTACTATGGCTTTAGTATTTTATTTCTGGAGAAGAACACAAGGCTGTTAGTCAACTGTCTTATTATAAAGCAATAAACTGACTCACAGAGCTTCACTTCTCCTGGTTTGTTATATGATGTGGTTTATTATGTGATGTGACAGATGAACAAAACACAATCATTGGCATCACAAGGATTTTCACCTCTTACTATGTGACAATAGCAAGACAATTAACCTCTCAACTTTCTTTTGTGTCTGTACAAATAAGGATGCCAATGAACCCTCCCATACAAGTTTGACAATGAAATAAAATAATCTATTATATTTATATAGAATATAGAATGCTGCTAGATTATTTAAGTCACTTTTAGAAAGTTATGCTTTCATGAATTGCAATAGCCCATTACACCAAAGTCACTGTAAAAGTGTCTGATCAAATACTGTGATTGAATTTGCCACTCAACTGCATTTTAACATTTTGTGATACTATCTTAGGAAGGGATTATTTAAGTATTAGTAACAGAAAACTTAAAACTAATGAATTAAATAAATTGGAGATTTTTAGTTCTCACTTAAAAGCCTGGAATTGCCCCAGGAGAGCCAGCTCCTTAACAATGTTATCAAGGACACCTCTCTCCTTCTATCACTCCATTTCTAAGATTTGGTTGTGGATTTCATCCTTATGATCACAAGATAGCTGCTACATAGTCAGCAACATATCTACATTCCAGGCACAGAAAAGGCAAAGGAATAAAGATCTACAAATCTTTTTTATGTAAAGTTTTTTTTTCTTTTTATTTGGAAAGGTAATAATTTTGCAGGAGTTTTAAATGATCTCATTAGTGAGAAGAAACTCCAAATGGCTATTCTATACAAGATGACTGGAGGTATTAGATCTTAACTGTAACATAACCATGCATTTGAGTATGAGAGAGAAAGGGAAGGGGAGAGACACAGAAAGATTAAAGGAAGAAAGGGAAATGCATATTAGATAGTTCACCAGCAATGTCACTCACAGTATAGACAATTCATTTTGCATCTTATAAGAAAGTAGTCCTGAATATAATCTCAAAAGACAAGTATAATTAAAACATTCTATTCAATATTGAAGTTCATAGTATATGCTACAACATATACTATAGTCCAGTTTAACAACAAACATTAAAGGGGTTTAAAGTCCTGAGTTGTAGTTTTGTATTTGTTACTAGTTTACTCCATAGCTTTATGCAGATTACCTAATTATTCTGCTTATATTTCCTTCTTCAATTAAATGTAAAGGCCAAATGAGATGATATCCAATATCACTCTCAGGTTTTCCATTCAGTTGTTTCATGTTTGTAATATTTATTTCTGTCCTTTTCTTTAAAAAAGAAAGTTTTGTATTCCCCAACGCTCGATAATTTTCTTGGAAAAAATTGAATTTTTGTGAAGACAATCATCCAAAGGTTATTTATTGCTCTTAGCACTACGCTAGGTCACTTGTAGGACATAAAATCAATTAAAATGGTCAATATTCTTTACTTATGAAACCAAGCATATGGTATCTCTATTATTCACTGCTAGTACCAAGAGATAGGTTAGTA
The DNA here is from genome assembly GCF_045843805.1 of Urocitellus parryii. Taxonomy (NCBI): domain Eukaryota; kingdom Metazoa; phylum Chordata; class Mammalia; order Rodentia; family Sciuridae; genus Urocitellus; species Urocitellus parryii. The sequence goes on along the minus strand of NC_135544.1, from coordinate 26,462,490 downwards.
TGACAAAAGAAGTTGAAGATGGCTTCATAGGTGAAATAGAATTGGAACTCAGTTTGGCAACATTTGGAAATAAAATACAAAGTAGAAAAAGAAGATTTGATTAAATGGAGAAAATGTGAAGTAGTATGTCAAATAAAGAGTTATAATATTAACAGAAATACAGACTGGGGCTGGGGTTATAGCTCAGTGGTAAAGCGCTCGCCTGGCATGTGAGAGGTGCTGGGTTCGATCCTCAGCACCACATAAAAATAAATAAATAAATAAAATAAAAGTATCGTGTCCAACTACAACTAACTAAATAAATAAATAAATACAGACTAAAGTTGTAAGCTTAATATTTTGGGAGCCAAGAAGACATCTACCCCAGTTACTTGAGAAGGTATATCTTGATGACTGATAAAAATAAAGTTTCCCGGGTTGGGGTTGTGTCTCAGAGGTAGAGCGCTTGCCTGGCATGCGTGAGGCGCTGGGTTCGATCCTCAGCACCACATAACAGTAAAATAAAGATATTGTGTCCACCTATAACTAAAAAATAAATGTTTAAAAAATAAGTAAATAAAGTTTCCCAGATACCTTGTACATCTAATTTCTCTGACTTTTATTCTTATACAAATGCACAGTGAGGACGAGGATGCTGCTTCACTTTCAAATGCCTCTACTAATTTCACAAACATGTACATTTAAAATCATCACAAATCATACCTGGATACAAGCTCTAGTGACCCACAAACTACATCACATCCTTTAATATTTGCATCAGACTCAAACTTGCTCTGAGTACATATTGCTAATACTACATTGCAACGGTAGAATCCTGGTTTCTGGATCAAAATTCAAAAATAAAATAATATAAAATAAATCTCTATGTAATTCTGTTGGCTATTTAATTGTGAACTAATCAATTAAAAATTCCAAACTAGTTCTTCCAAACTTTTTAACTAACTGGTTGTATTATTTCTGCTTTGGTGTGAGGCACAGAAGGGTGTGAACAAGAGAAACCATTATTATTACTTGGGGAAAAGGTACTGCTTTACCAAATTCTGTTCCTTAGCAGCATTCAAAATAAATAAATAAATAAAATAATATCAGGAAGATGAAAAAAATATTGTTTTTTTTAACCCGCAGTAAAAAACAATGAAGATAGTGGACTTTTGAATGGACAGAGAAAACAGATAGGAATTGAGCTACAGTTTGGAAATCTAGAACAAATCAAAATGCAGAGCCTATAAGGGTGTTTGCTTCATTCTTGCATTTGTCCACTATTTTCCCATTTCTCATCTGGGTGATATGACCCAGAAGAGCTGGAATCTGAAGTTCAAGCTGACAAGATAGGGATACCACATTTATGTAACTGCAGAGAAGTAAAGGATAACACTTTGTGAATTAGCTTTCTATCATTATAACGACCTGAGATAACCGACTCAGAAAATACATATTTTGGCCCCCAGTTTCAGCAGTATTAGTCTATGATTTATTGGCCTTGTTGCTTTGGGGCCTGTGGTAAGGCAACATACCATGGCAGGAGTGTGTGGCAGAACAAAACCTGAAAATTAAAGAAAGGGAACAAAGAAAAAGCCAGAATCCCACAATCCGTTCCAAGGCTTGCTCTCAATGATTGAGACTCCAGTAAGCCAAACCTTCTCCCTGGGAAACACTCCAGATCCAAACTACATCACCATGCAATAGTTGTCCATTTGACATAAATACAAACATTGAGAAAGGACTCTGGGTTGGATTGAGATTAAGTCATTAACTTTTTAGATTGTTTGAAATTTTAATAGGGAGATCCTTTAGGTAGTTATGCTAAAAATAAGAAAATAGACACACAACTAAAATTTTGAAAGCCCTTTACATTTTAACATTCCAGCACCATTTTAGGCCTATGTTATCTTATCTATGGATGTTATATTTATAGATACAACCTATTTACTATCTTCATAGCATCCTCCATATATAAACTATTCAATTTTGAAAATTGAATATTTAAAAAAGTATATTGGATTTGAGGTCTACATAGTTTGGGGACAGAATGAATCAGAATATAGAATGTTTAAGGGTGTCTGTTTAAGAATCGTATTTGTCCAATGTTAAGAATGTATGATAGTGATAAAACTTTTTAAAAGTCTTCCCATTTTTATAAGGAATTTAATAAAAGAAGAGAAATAAAAGTATTTGTAAGTATTTTTGAACAATGGAGTTATAATTTTAGTTTAAGTTCAATTATTAACATATACTTAGGGTATTTTTTTAAAGAGACACTACATTTTAATCATCAGAGGCTTTTAAGAACTAATTGCAAAATGTACCTTTCTATAGTTTAAATCTCCAAAAATACATTCTTTTTTATTGAATGACTTTTTACCATGATAATATCTATGGCACCTCTTTGTAGCTAAAGTAACTTTCCTATAAGAAGTCCCTAAGGGTTCATGTGCCACTAGCCACTTATACTTGGATTAATAGTGCTACTATTAATCAAACTTAATAGCTTTTAGGGAATCATTAGATTATCACATCAATTCACTTGTTACTTATGTGCACTTAGTTAATGTTAGAAATGCCTTTATTCTCATTTAAGGTGATTTTTTTCCTTTGTTTTATTTGAAAAAATTAGCTTTCATGTTTAAAAAAAAAGTCAAAATGTAATTTATTTTGACCAGCCCCAAAGCTAGTCTATGAAATGTAAATGATGACACTTAAAACTTTATGATTAATTAAACACTTGTCAGATGCACTGATTTAACTGAAGGAGTGCTTCCGGTGCAAATAAGCAAATATATGCACAAATATTCTGAAATATTTCCTGATCAGTGGAGGTGAAACCACACCCTTAACCACAACCCTGCTAGGCCACTGTTACTGATGGGAAATGCTGTAACCCTCATACATGAACAGGGAACCATTAGCCTGTGGTCTCTGGGGGTTCTACACCATCTTCCTGGGTTATCACAACAACAGGCACTTTATGCCCATATTATCCACTCCTCATTCTTTCTGCTCTTATTCATTTAAGAAATATGTATTGTCTACTGTGTTTCAGACCCTTAGGAAAAAAATAACTAAAACTAAACAAAACAAACTCCCTGATCTACATTCTGGTAGGGATGACAGAAAACAGAAAATAAACTTGTTGGAAAATGGTTAACACTACCAAAAAAAAAAAAATGACACTAGCAAAATTACTGTGTCACTTCTTCCATTAAGAAGTGGGATGCAGGTCTCCTCCCCTTGAAACTATGTGTACTTTAGCTGCTGGTGTGTTGGTTTCTGGTGCCAGGGTTGTTCTCTCTGAGTCATCATGTTAGAAGTCTGTAGGTTTGGATGGAAGGTTCATGTGAAAAATTTCAAGAATATAAGGAGAGGGAAATGGAATTCTATAGCTTGAATCTTGAATGTTCCCTTGTGCTGAAAGTGTGATCCTCAATTTGATGTTTTGGGAAGGTGGCAGAACCTTGAAGATGTAAGACCTAGTCGGAGGATGTTAGGTCACTGGGAGCATGTTCTTAGGAGAGCTATTGGGAACCCAGTTCCTTCATGTTTCCCTCTTTGCTTCTCAGCTGCCATAAGGTGAGCAGCTTCCCTACCATGATGTTTTGTCTTGCCACAGGACTGAAAGAATAGGGTTAAGCAATCATGGTCTTAAAAATCTGTGAAATTATGGGTCAGAAAAAGGCTTTCCCTTCCGGTAATTTGATTACCTGAGATATTTTGTCACCATGATGGAAAGCTAATACAGAGACCTAGGCAGGTGACTCTTCCAGCCACCCCAGCCTAGGTACCAGTAATGAGAGTGGAACCATACTGGACCCTCCAGAACCCCATGAGAACCATCAGAATACTATGATGTGATCCTAGGCACTACAACATGGAACAGAATAACCCAGAAATGCCCTGCTCTAATTTCTGACCCATTGATCATGAGCATAGTGAAATTGCTGCTGTTTTAAGCCACTAAACTTGGAGTGGCTTGCTAGCCAGCAGTAGATAACTACAACCATATCAGTTGCCTTCACAAAAACAACCAAAATTCATGATGTGATATTTCAGGCATGACCTCGCTTGTCTTCTCAGTTCTTCATTGCACACTGGATGGCTGCCTTATTTCTTACAACACTGTTCTAGACCTTCCCTACTCTATTCGACACATCCTTCACTCTCCTTACAATCATTCCAAGACCTTGCCTGGTCTTAAGTAAAAAGCAACAAAAATGTCCTAAATGAATTTATTAATATAAAATCTTCTTCACCATGCTTTATCTCAGAGAAGTCCCAAATCTCCAACTCTTTTCTCCTCTTTGCTCCTCTTTCTCTCTTTTCCAGGAGAAAGACAACTACAGTAATTTCCAAGGCCAGCTATCTCACTTTGTTTGCAATCTCAAGCTCTTTGCTCTCTTCCTTTATCCTTAATGGAATATTATTCCTCCCCTCCACCATTCCGCTTATTCCTAAATCAACAAAAGGCGTTTTTCTCAATTGTCATTCAAATTCACAAAAAGAGCCATTCTTCTTGTAGTAGTTTCTTCCTTGGATTTCTAAGAGACTGAATTTTAAAACATCTTTCTCATTGCTGAGACAATGATGTTTCTAAAATAAGCACTGTACTACCTAATTCTCCTTCCCATGAGCTGTCAGGGGTTCCCAATTATCTTCAAAATAAAAATAAAGTCCACCATTTTATGATAGGTTTAATATTCCATAACTTACTTTAATTGCATTTTTAGGCCCTATTTTGAAGGTCTTTATTCAGTTGAATCTTCATCCTTAAAAAATTTTCTTCACTCTTGAATCTGACCCATCCTTCAGGGTTCTGCTGAGTCACCTGTGCAACTCTGCCTTCATTGATTGATAGCATATTAGGAATTCACTCTTCCTTCTAACATTTAAAAACGTCCCTAGAATTTTTCTTGCAGCATTTCCTCCCATTTTCTAAAATATTTTACATCAACTTTTTTTTTCATTTATTAACCTGTGTAACAGCATTTTTAAGGGCAATGAGATAAAATGCACTGGGATCCATACTATGGAAACAGAGACATTAGAATTTGTCATCCCCAAGAAGTATATATTCTAGTATAAGCACAGTGACTTGCAATACATTTTTTGAAAATTCCTTATAGAAGTAACAGTTTGGTGGGAATTTTGAAGAATGACTGTTCAAGATTATGCAAGAAACTCAGCAAAGACTTCTGGAAGAATGCTTAAACTAAGTCTTTAAAAACCAACTAGAAAACTAAAATAAATTACCAAAGGGCATTCTAGATGAAAGGTAGCACAGAGACAGAAAACACTGTGCATAGCTGAAGAGAATATGTGCAGACGGCTGATGCTGGAGCATTTGATGGCAGGTAGAACATAGAGAAAGATGCCATTGAGAGGCAGGTTGGACTGGAAAGGGTACAAATGACCTTGTTTGCCAGGACAAAGTGCTCAATTTCTCCCAGAAGAAATTGTGGGTATGTGAAGAACTTTCACAGACATGATAGAGAAATTACATATTTGGATGAGAGATTATTCTGGCAATTCTTTTTTCTATATCTGCCTTCTCTACAACAAATTAAAGCTTTTTAAGGAGAAGGAACTGTGTTAATTCCACATTTGTATCACTCCTGGAATTTCATGCAATGCCCCCACACACAGGAGGAATTTAATAATCTTTTATTTTGTGACTCAAGATAAAAGACTTAGCAGGGTATGGTGGCACACTCATGCAATCCCAGTGACTCGGGAGGGTGAAGCAGGAGAATCTCAAGTCCAAAGCCAGCCTAAGCAACTTAGCAAGGCCCTAAGTAATATAGCAAGACCTTGTCTCCAAAAAAAAAAAAAAAAAAAGAGTGTGTGGGGGGTTGCAATGTGTGACTCAGTGGTTAAGTGCCCCTGGGTTCAAACCCTGGGATGAAAAAAGAGATAAAAGTTTTAAATAATCTATTCACTGAATATTTTATCATCATCATTATTATTGCTATTTTTATCTTTCATCTTTCATTGAAGGAAGAAATATAGTATTTGGTAAGTGTCTATGATTACAACTTATCCCTCTGACCTGGCATTGGAGAAATATGGCTCTTGTGATGACTTTGCCTAATGATAAAGCTTTGAGGTTCTGAAGCAATATTATGCTCTACTGCATAGCTTTGGAGATGGCAATGGTAATTTAGGAAATAGGAGTTCTGAGCACCCTTCTCTATGCCTTCTGCTTAGATGAGAAGAAATCGAATGAGTCTGTAGTGGTAACCATCATATTTTTTGCATTGGATGCCTCCAAACCAGATTAAGATATGATACTGAAATCCTACAAGGGAGTTTGTCTTATTTTGCTTTTGCTTTATCTATATACAAATAATTACATTACCGTTTTAGTTTTTTTTTTTTTTTAATAAATCTTACAAGTGCACCAACCTCTACCGGGACTCTTGTTGGAGTATAACTCAGAACTAATCCTTGTCATAACTAAGATCAGAATCAGAGATGTCTGTCAGGAAGAAATTCAAGTCTTTTTAAGATTAGATACTTTTAAGTCTGCTAAAAGAGATGAAGAAGGTGCAGCAGCTGTTCTAAGAACCTGCTCATCCTTCATAACTGTTGATAGAGAAGGGCCCTCCAAAGGCAATGCTGCAGACACCGTGTTAGGAATTGCACCTTGGAGTGGCCTTTGCTGAGTGTTAATTTTTTCATACTTCCTTCTCATCCATTTTATTTCTGTTTGTAAGTGGTGCTGAAAGGAAACACATGATGTTTGAACATGTGAGCCAGGAAAGAGTATCTTCCAAATAATAAAAAAAAAATGACCTTCACACAAGTGCAGACACATACATTTAAACTAAGTGTAGGAGAGTGAAACCAATAATCATGCTGTGTATTAGAGGTACAGGAACAGGTAGATGTCTAATGGCTCCCTAAAGTTCAGATATCTTAAGTCCTGACTGATATTAGGCAACTGAGAACGAGCAAAGCTGCAAGAATAGCTCTGCAAAGGGCTCATGTCACAGTACTTGCCTGTTTTCTGTCCCTTCCCAATAATATGTCTGGTTTATGGGCAACCCCTCTCTTCCTCCTGGCAACCCCTGGAAGGAAATGGATTCTGTTGGAGTTTCAGAATTCAAACAAAGTCTGAAGAGCAAGCTTTGTAGTTTAACTGAGCTAACAAAATTGCCATCCAGAGAAAAATGCAAACTTTCTTTCACACACCTCTCTCATTTGGATTGTAAAATTCTCCATTGTAATGAATATGATAGAAACATAACTTTCAGATGTAAAGAATGCTGACTGCCTCAAAAATATCACTTTACCTGATTTTCTTGGCAAATTTGATTTGAAAAAAGCAGGAAGTAAAATATATCAAGGTGCCATTTTGGTGGTTCCTACTCTAAGAAGCTGTTTTGAGTGTGCAGTTATACACATTACAAGAACTCCTGATCAGCGTCTCAGAAAAGCCCCACTTGACTTTAAAATTCCCCAGCTATGCATTGAGTACACTAGGAAGTTTAATAAAGGAAGACTTATTTGTTTATTACTTGTGAGAAAATGATGAAAAGTGAAAGAAGTTTTAGTGGATACAGTTTTGAACTCTGGCCCTTTCAGGCAATGGTCCTTGACAAATGACTGATGTCCTTTGGGACTCTGTTTCTGTAAAAATGAGATGCACAATCAAATATACTTTACAGAAATGTTATGATGCTTAACGACAAAATATATGTTAAGCAGTTATTCCATTACTTAGTATTTGGTGTCATGTAGTTGTCATTATTATTTTATAAACTCTTTCCCTCACATTGCTAAATAACACTAGCATGCATTTATAAGTTCTTTTATTTAGAGAAGCTCAAAATTCTTCACATAATTATATTTTTGTAAGAAGGATCAAACATGATTTTCTCAGTTGTTTCTATCAGTCATTTTTTAAAGGAAAAAACTCTTTGCCAATGAAGTATATGAATAATTTATAACCACTTTGCTTCAAATTCATTCATTGATTCAACAAATGTTTATTGAGCACATAGAAAGTGTTTTAATGCCACTTTCTGTTTAAAGCAGTGTGTATACCACAATAAATAAATACACCAAAGTCTGTTCTTGCATAGACCTTATAGACTTATGCATGTCATTGTAAGAGATGAAGACAGCCTGAGAATAACAACTAGGAAATAGGCGGTATGTCCAGTGGTGATGAGAGCCACAGGACACATGAAACAGAGTAAGGGACACTCATGCAGAGGCAGTTGTGCTACTATTTCTATAGGTTAGTCAGGGAAGACCTCTCTAGGAAGATGTAACTCAAGCAAAAAGAGTTTATTGATATAAGTGCACTCTAAGCCACACTGGGAGCTAGACCTAAGATGGTCTTTTAATTTGTGATATGGTTTTTTTGTCATAAGAAACTGGCATGAAAAAAATCAGCCCTTGATACCCTTTTCTCTGTTTCTCAGGCCCTTACTTCACCTATGCCAATAGCTAAAACCACATGGCTGTCAGCAGATGGGAAACCTCTGAAATTTTTATGAGTCACTGTGGGTAGAATTCCAAGTGTCCATATTTGTCTGGGCTGGAATAAATTCTCTTTTCTAAATATATGCCATTCCACTTCCCATTACCCAAATTCCACAACACATATTTCTGTTGGGAATACAGAACACAAATAATTTTGTTAATGTAAAAAAACAGTCAATTTTCCTGTTGTTATCAAACTTAAAGGTGAACCAAGGCTTAGAAAAGAAAATTGACATACTTGATGACAGGATAAAATTTTTAAAGAACTGGCTATGTTGGAGTTATAATAAAATCAGCATGATGAAATCAGAAAAGATACGTATGCAATCCAACATTGAAACTTTTAAAAATCAACAGCACAGCTTTAGAAATTATGAATATCAAATAATCTGAAATAAACAGATCTTCAATTATCTAAAAACTTAGAATATTAGTTATTTTGATGATCATATTTTGTTTATATCTCAATTATAGTATCTAGATAATAATTTATTGAGAGGGTATTTTTAATTTGAGCTAAGTTTACTCCCTTTTCTATCCCAGCCCCAAGAATAATTCCTAGCATCTAGTGTTCTGATTTTTTATTCACTGGTATAATATTTGATTTTAATAAAAAAAGCATATTGCAGGCACAGTGAGAAGTTTTTCCTTGTAAGCTGCTGTGCTTACATACACTTGTCATATGCATTGACATTTGAGCATCAAACGACAGTGCATCTAGTGGAATATGACTAAAGAGACCCCAAAGGTTTTAAACCAACATCAAATAACGATTTACTATATGAAATAGAGTGTTTATAATCTTGGGGAAAGGAAGCTTTGGGGGAAACAATGATAGCTGTATTCAAATACATGAAAAGTTTCCATGCAGAAAAACAACTAGATGCATTCTGTGTTGCTCCAGGAAAAAGAACCAAAGTCAATGACTAAAGGCAGATTGCAGCTCACCACAAATACTCCAAAATTAAAATGGTTTCCTTCAAAATAAAGATTCTCATTCTTAGAAGTATTGAAATCAAATCTGGATCAGCATCTTTACAGAAACCCTGTTCTAGGTGGAAAGTTGGATTCTCTATCCAATGTCTGTCAGTCAATTCTAGATGTTGCTGGATGTAAGCAAAATCCTTCTGAAACAATTTTATCTTAGAAGAGTAGTTACTTCCCAGGCCATTATTTTTAGATTTTTTTTTCCATCTGAACTCTGTTCTCTTGACCTAACCATACCATTCCACTGAGCAATATTCATGCTTGGGGTTTCATTGTTGATTTTAGACAACGTGGTGGTAGTCTGTGTGCATTTCTAGAAGTATAAGAGGCTAGTATCTCATCTTGCTGGAATTTCCCAAGATACTTCTTGTCACACTGCTAGCCATAGCATGTCAGGAGGCACAGGGTTCTGTGGATTCATGCTGTCTACAGATAAACTTCTTTGTCACCGATTATAATATCTAATAGGGGAAATAATGTTCTTTTGGCCCTTGTTAGTCTCTTATCACTCAAGCATATATTATCCACTCATTTTTCAACAAAAATTGATTTAATAATATTTATTGAGCCTATGTTTATGCATTCTAAAGATATGAAGCCAAAGGGGACATCCCTTTCTCCAGAAACTTCCAGCCTAGTAAAGGAAATGAATTAATGTCCAAGTTGTAATAATGCACTGTGCAATTCACTTAATAGTATTTTTTCAAGATCCAATGCCAGCAAACAGAAGAGAACTGTTCATTCTGGGTAGATTCAAAACAATTCTGTAAAGTAATTCCATAGAGGAAACCTTGAAATGAATCTTGAAGTATAAGTCAGATTTGTTTTTCCAGGTATAGAAGGTCATTTCAACAAAGAGAAAAAGGACTAATGTTATGAGGAGGATGTCACAGAATTGGCATTAGGTGTTCAGGGAACATAATGGCTATGTAAATCAATTATAAAGTTTTCAATCTGAGGAGATAATGAAGGAGTAGGTAGGGGATGAATCATATGGGGGTTAGATTGAAGGTTAAATGTAGAAATCAGGAAAACTGTTATGTAGATTATTGAAATTTTCCACATGAGGCAATAACCTAATGCATCAAAAGTAGAGATTGAAAAGAGCAGAGGGAATAGTAATAAAATATATTTTAAAGGTAAAATTAGAATTTATTGAGAATTCACCAAGTGCATATGCACAGTCCTTTGCCTTCTAGAACTCAAGATGATCTTGGTAGAGAAATGAGAGCTCAACATCTTCAGAGACTCCTCCATTCAAATCTGCTTTTTCATTTTCTCTTCCTATTGCAGTTTCCTCATCTGTGGCTTTGAGAGGCTTTCTTCCCTTTCTTCACCTGGAAAATAACATATAAGACTGCCATGGTTGCCTCCCCAATGAAAACTTTCCTTTAAGACCCTCTTTGTTTACAGTAAAAGGAATGCCTGTTAAACTACAATAAAATGGAGACTGGGTCTGAGGAATCCCTGAGCACACAAAACTGGTTAGGCCTCATAAGTGACCTTAACCTTGTACCATTTGCAAACATAAGCAAAACAACTTGAGACTGACCTTGCAAGGGACTTTATTAAAGAAAAAAAACTTAAACTCAACCAATTTGAAACAATTAATTTATAATTATAGGACTAGTGATCTTCCAAAAGGATAGACAAAATAAGGCAAATTATATTTTCAATCAAATATTTTCTTTGCTTTACTTCCTTGTTCATTCCATAGTAACCTCCCCCTTCCTTCATCTTGTTTGAGGTTCACGTCTGGCTTGAAGCTTCCCAATTCATGAATTGCTATTTAAGAAAATAAACTTTTTAAAAATTTACTGAGCTTCAATCTACATTTTATCATGCCTAAAAGATGATATATAACTTATGCAATGGAAGAAATAAACATAGCAGCAATGTGCCACATAGTAAATGCTTAATAAAATACATACAAAAGATTGATAATCTTTTGTTTAAAATAACACTTTAATATAGGATTAACATGGATATTTTTGAATATGTAATAATGTATGTTTTCTTATATGTTGTCTCCCTAAATAATATACTTCTTTAAATTTTAGGATATATATCAGAATACTGATTTTTGCACATTTGAAGTTAGTTTTTTAGACTACTTTATCATCAGTATTCTGGAAGAGAAAGAAAAGAAAGAACAAAACTCATAGAGAAAGAAGAAAGGATAAAGGACAAATATGCATAAAATCAATATATATTGAATTTCTAAGGCATAAGCTTGCTATATTTATGTCAATAAATTATTAATATTTCTCATATACTTTTCTCCTAATCTGTACAATCCTTCTATTTTACTTTCGTGACTGTCTTGTTTCTTCAGGTGACCTTATACAATTACTATATTAGTTATGACTACATATAAGGTTTTCTTAGATCTACCACTCTGTTCTGGAATTTACTGGTGTTTAAAGTGTTGGCTAGAATTAATCATACAGAAAAATTTTACCTCATTATACAAGCAAAGACAAAGTCATTATTATGAGTTTTAAGAATATTAAATTAGTATCACCCCAAATATTGTCTGTCTTTAGCTACCATAATCATCTAAATTTACTCCTGGGATAACTTCAAACTACAATACCACATAATTGATGTAGTATCCAGGAGCACAAAGGGAATAGAAAAGAACACAAATTGACCAGACACACACTTGTCAAGTTCTTGGATTTGGTCTTTCTCATTTTGAGTAGTTTTGGTAGAGAAATATAAATACATGCTCCTGATACTCATTCATAGTATTGGTGAGAAAAATGGATCAGAACTATCAATTTACATTCTATTATTTAGTCCAAATAAATAAATAAATAAAGCAGAAAAATAAGCTTCTCCTATGCTGTGTTCTCTCCCAGCAATAGAGCTATTAAGATTAAATCTCTAACAAAAGTCAGAAGAAGTAGCAGCAGAAAAAGAAATATTATTTTTCCTGGTTTCAAATGAAAGAGCCCAGAATATTTACTTATGCGGGATAAAATATACCTTAATGTAACCTTCACTAATCAGGAGCTTAAGTCTGTATATAAAGATTTTCCCAATAGCAAATTCTTCCTAGGAGCTGAAGCAGGGAGACTTTAGATAATTAATCATTTTTAAAATGATTTCCACCAGATGCTTTATACCTCTATTTGATGCATGGTGCTTGAGATCTGTATGTGAAGGCAGGTCAGCTATGCTCTTGCACACCTGTCTCCATGGCTTAGCACCATAACCCACCCTCTGATTAACGGGAAGTCCGATGTGCAATGTATAATCTGACACACTGATACAATGATGACTACTGTGTACCTCAAGCGTTAGGAGCTCATCCTTTATAAAGTTAACTGCCCCTTAGTTTTCTCTATATTAAAATAAGAATATAATATATGGCATGATAAACAAATTTGAATTATAATGTGAGATTTGCTCTGTCCTTTGACCAGAATCTGATCTTTAACCTAAACAGGTAAAAATTCCTGTTTGGGGATGATAGGCAAGAAAAATTAAACAGGAGGGAGGGCAAAAACTGGGCTGTGAAATGGTGGCAGCCTCATCTGGGAAAGCATGAAGCTGAGAGTCGGTCCTCTAATGTCTATGACTAATAAAATTAACCAAACTCTCCAGATGAGGCTGATAGCTGATGAACTGGGGCCAACAACTAATAGCACTGGGAGTCACAGTGAGCCACAAGGCAATGGCCACAGTGTGTTTAATATTAATTTAAACACAAATAGATGACCACCATATGTGAAGTTATCTGGGGAGGAACTGGATAAATCTGGTATGGAGAGTAGATCATGCCATAATGTGACCCCATATTTATGTTAATAAAAGAAGCTTTTGGATTTCCTTATTGCATCATATTATGTGGAAGAATGAGAAAGTTACTAGTTGGTTGATTTTATCAGTCACTTTGATCCTTAGAAACATATCAATACAATAGTTTCTGCCTTATCCATGATTTCACGTTGTATGGTTTATTCAGGATCAACCATGGTACAAATAAATTAAATAGAAATTTCTACAATCAGTTAAGTTTTAAATTGTGTTCATTTGGGTGGTGTCTTGGTCCTACATATGCACACCGTGTACACCAAAGGCCCCTGACTCCTGTGGCGTTGTCTTGGTCTGCAGATCAACCATCAAGGTGGTAGCACTGGGCTGGGTTGCAGGTGAGCCTTATTTTACTTAATTATGGCCAAAGGCGCAAGAGTAGCCATACCTGGATTCCGGCAGGAGATGGTGGGAGGCAGGGCACTGCCTGCTTGGGCCCACAGGGTCCCAGCCAGGCTTGGGAGCTGGACCAAGTGCAGGCCTCCTACCTCTCTACAGGCCCGGGGCCCCACCGAAGCTCCACACTGACCAGGACAACAGGACTCTCCCATGTGGGTGACCCAATGGCAGCATGGCAGCGTGTCAGAGCCCGTACTCGCGGGCTGCTGGGTCCAGTCCAGCCTGGGCAAGGCTGCAGCTGAGGACATGATGCCATCGGGAAGCGACTGGTGAGGCCTGGCGAGGAGAGCAGGTTCAAGGGCCTGAGAAGAGAGAGCAAGCCGAGCTCGGCCGCCATTAGACATGGAGCCTGCAGATGGGGCCTGCGTACTTACTGCTCCTTGCGGTGTGTGGGGCCTCCAGTTGTCCCCAAGGACTGACAAAGGCTTTGACCTTCTCCAAATGCGAGATAGCTCGGAAGCCAGCGGGTGGAGCTGCCTCGGGCCTGGACAGCGGGTTGTCATCTACTAGGGGAGACCCGGGGAGGAAGTGCACGTAAGCCAACCGGAAGTGCCCCGCCCTGTGGGAAGAGTGACTGGCCTGCGCAGAGGCCTCTGTCTGCAAAGTGCAAAAGCTGCGCTGAGCTTCCCCCCCTACCCCCCCTTCCGCCCTTAAAACTTCTGCTGCACCTGGACACGCTAGATGTAAAGAGGTTGTCACGTGTGATACAGTTAGAAAATAACACCTCTTATAAATGCACCTTGTTTTAAAAAATCAGAAATGTCTTCTGGAAGTGATTTTGAAATGGAATTGTTAGGGTTGCTCAGAGGGTTAGAGAACAGGGAGAGGACTTTGACTAGGAAAAGAAGGAGGAGGGCCTGGGCCAGACTCGATATAGGTAAAGGACGTTTTTCATATTGTAACTATTGTTTTGTGTGCGCATTTTATTCCTCATTACTATATATACAGTTGAAAAAAATCTAGTCCTTCTAGATGTTCTAGAGTGCCTGATATATGTTAAAAATAGAAGTAATAAAATATAACACATTTTGTAAATTTCTTTTTGTTAAAATTCTTATGAAATAATTTTTTTGGGGGGGAGCAATAACCAAAACCCCTGTTGAAGCGTAGACATTTGTGCACTAGGCCTCTGGAGCGCCATTCCAGTGTGCTTATAATGAGGCAAGAGTAACCATTTTTTAAAAATTCTCTTTCCACATCTTTAGTCCTTAGTCTAAATAGCCCTTAGTAGTAGAATAAAACTTTTTGTAAATAGCTTTTAAAAACTGATGGTAAATACTGTGCTTGAAATTGGTAAACCCCCTCTGAATAGTGCTCTGTCTGTACTTGTTTATTGGGTTGAGGGAAGTCGGAGGGAAGAAGTTGCAAAAGGTGTTTTGTTAAGAGTGTGCTAGAAGATTTCAGCTTACTCATTTCCCTTAGTCTATGCATTTTGTTTTTCTTTGATATGTACATGATGTATCTAAAGAATAAATGAGTCCTAATCAACATCTAGTGTTTCTAGATGTCAAAGAGGTTGCCAGTGTATGACAGAAGTAAAATTAGTAAACAAATTTTGTATGTTTTGTGTTACAATCCCTAGGAGAGATTGTCTTCTGAAAATTTGAGCAGTATAGCCCACTAGGTTGGTGAAGGGCCAGAATGCTCATGTTTAGAAGACATTTTCAAATTAGAACTATTGTTACATGTGTGCAGTTTATTCAAGACTGTCGTGTATATAGTGAAGAAACGAAGACCTTACTTGAAACATCTAGTCTAGATGTTTAGAAGTGCCCAATGTATGTTAAATGTAGAGGTAGTAAAATATCATTTTGTAAATATCTTTTTGCTAAAATTCATATAAAATATTGTCTTTTGTGAATGATAGTATTAAACTATCTCTGTGAGCAGTGTAGTACTGTCTGTACTTGTTCAGTGATATGAAGGAGGTGGGAGGAAAGCAATTGCTAAAAGTAAAATGTGTGTTCATCCTTGGACATTTTCAGACATCAGTTTTCTGTTTTGAGTGTTTAATTTTGCTATGTATATAATAAACATAATGGACAAATGAGTCCCAGTTTCTCAATATTTAGTCTCTAGATATGAAAGAGGTTGCTAGTAGTGTATAACCAAGTAGTTAATAAAATTAGCACATTTTGTACAATTTGCATTGAAAGTCATAGGAAGGCTTATCCTCTGTAAATGAATTCTGGGTATGAATTTGTTCAATCATCTCTAAGCATTACATATGCCCGTACTTGTCCACTGGACTGAAAATAGAGAGAAGGAAGTAAGGAGGGGAAGGTTCAAGGGCAAAATAATAATATTAGAAGATACCTCAGATTATAACCATTATTTACCAGTGCTGTGTGAGGTGGACGAGTTCTTATGGGGAATATCTAGTCCTTCTATAAAAGTGTTTGACATATTTAAAAGTAGAAGTAGTAGACTAAAACTTTTTGTAAATAGCTTTTAAAAACTGATAGGAAATACTGTGCTTGAAATTGTTAAACCACATCTGAATAGTGCTCTGTCTATACTTGTTTATTGGGTTGAAGGAAGTGGAAGGAAAGAAGTTGCAAAAGGAGTTTGTTAAGAGTGTGCTAGAAAATTTCAGCTTACCCATTGCCCTATAACGTGCATTTCATTTAACTTTGCTCTACTGAATATATTGCATATATACTGGACAGAGAGTCCTAACTTTATCATATTAGTCACTAGATAGTAAATATGTTGCCAATATATTATGACAAAAGTAGAATTAGTAAACCTACACATTTTGTAAACTTTGTGCTAAAATTTACAGAAAGGCAGTCTTCTGAAAAAGACTTTTGGAAGTGAAATTGTAACATCACATCTGAGTGACACATGTGCCAATATCACATGTAACATAGAGAAAAGGAAATGGGAGAAATGAAAGATTCTATGCCAGAATGATCCTTCTTAGAAGACACTTTTAGATATAACCACTGTTACATGTGTGTAGTTTATTCAATACTACTAGGTACATAGTTGACAAACTTAAGTTTTTATTTGAAACATCTAGTCTTTCTGGTTGTTTAGAAGTGCACAAATTATGTTAAAAGTAGAGTTAAGCTTGGTGGTGCACACCTGTAATCCCAGTGGCTTGGGAAACTGAGGCAGGAGGATCACAGGCTTGAAGCTGGTTTGGGGAACATAGTAAGGCTCTAAGCAACTTGGAGAGAACCTGTCTCAAAATTTTAAAAAATAAGTAAAATACAAAGGGGTGGGGATATGGCTCAGTAGTTAAACACCCCTGGGTTCAATCCCTGATACAAAAGAAAAAAGTAGAGGTAGTAAATAAAACATTTTGTAGATATCTTTTTGTTAAAATTCATAATGAAATACTGTCTTTTGGAAAGGGAATGATGAAAACACTTCACTAAGCAGTACACGTTATATGTGTGCTGGTTCAGGGAGGAAGGAGGAAAAGAAAATGCAAAGGGCTTTATACCAGTGCATTTTCTGTGAAGAAAGATTGACACCACCTTTTATGTCTATGAGTTTCGTTCCACTGGGCTGTGTCAATAGTCTATATGAAGGATAAATGAGATCTAGTTTACATCTAGTCTATCTAGATATTAAAGAGTTTGCCAGGTTATGACAAAAGTAGAATTAGTAAACTAACACACTGAGTACATTTGTGTTAAAATTTATAAAAAGACTATTCTTAAAATCACTTAGGAAGTGAAATTGGTAGTCATCTCTAAACATGACAGATGCCTATCGAAGCCCTGGGTTGAGAAGAGATGAGGAGAGGATTCGGGCCAGAATGTTCCTGTTTGGAAGACACTTTCAAATTCTAGCCCTTTAAAAAGGTTTTTGCCTTGTTTTATTTTGCTTCGATGTCTAGCTTTTCTTAAGTAAGTGTGTGCAGTAAGTCTATTTAGTGCTACTGCATTATAATGGGAAACTTTAGTCCTTGTTGGAAACATCTAGTCTCTCTAGATGTTTAAAAGTGCACAACACATGGTAAACATGGAAGGCTAAAGTAATGTCATTTAAGTATTTTTAAATTTTTTAAAAATTTGTTTTAATTAGTTATACATGACAGTAAAATGCACTTTGATATATCATATATAATGGTGTGTAGTTTATATTCTGGTTATACATGATGTAGAATTCCATTGGTCGTATAGTTATATATGTAGAATTCCATTGGTTGTATAGTTATATATGAACATAGGGTAATAATGTCTGATTTATTCTACTATGCTTCTTACTCCCTTGCCCCTCCCCTCCCTTCACTCCCTTCTACCTAATCTAAAGTAACTCTATTCTTCCCTAGCCATCACCCCCCACCCCATTGTGAATTAGCATCTGCATTCTCAGACAGAACATTCGGCTTTTGGTTTGTGGGGATTGGCTTATTCCTTTTAGCATGATAGTCTCCAGCTCCACCCATTAACTAGCAAATGCTATAATTTTATTCTTCTTTAAGGCTGAGTAATATTCTATTGTGTGTGTGTGTGTGTGTGTGTGTGTGTGTGTGTGCATCCATTCATCTGTTAAAGGGCACTTAGGTTGGTTCCATGGTTTAGCTATTCTGAATTGAGCTGCTATAAACATTGATGTGGTTGTATCACTATAATAACTGATTTTAAGTTCTTTGGGTAGAAACCAAGAAGTGGGATAGCTGAGTCAAATGGTGGTTCCATTCCAAGTTT
Source organism: Urocitellus parryii (assembly GCF_045843805.1). Taxonomy (NCBI): domain Eukaryota; kingdom Metazoa; phylum Chordata; class Mammalia; order Rodentia; family Sciuridae; genus Urocitellus; species Urocitellus parryii. The sequence goes on along the minus strand of NC_135544.1, from coordinate 26,444,131 downwards.
TACTTCATAGGAATAGTTGCCATTTAGGGAAATGGTATTGTTATACTTGACCTCTTGGAGAGTATGTTGAATGTTCATTAGGTGGGGGGGGGCAGAGAAAGTAAGCAGAGAAAAGTGTTCTGTGCTTCTTAGAGTAGTTCAGATTGTTTAGCTATTATTATATGTTGCTGAGTATTAAAAAGATTAGTCCCAATGCCAAAAGTTTGTTAGAAGTAGCAAAATAATCCCTATATAAATATCCATTTGTTAGTTTTTAGGAAGAACTGACTTCTGGGAATGACCTTTGTTAATCCACCTCTTGGAGCAAGGGGTAGTCCTGAACTTAGTCACTGGAATAGTGAAGAAGGATAGAAAGGTGAGGGGAAGCATTCTTTGCTAGTATCTCCATATCTGGAATGCAGTTTTAGATTATAACCATGGATACTTGCATTTATTGTGCACAAAGTTCATTCTTTATTTCATAACATCTAAGCTTTCTAGATGTCCTGAGGTGACACTATATCATAAAGATCAGAGCTAGTGAATTAACCAACCTGAAAATATCTTTTTATTATAATTGATAGAAAAGATGCATCTTGGACATGGAATTATTTTTACCCCTGGGCAGTGTGTTTCAGGACTTTCCATTAGGCTGGCAACAGAGGAGAAGGAGGAAGCACACAGGGAAAGATAGAAACAAGTGCTCAAGGATTTGCATTTTGATGTGAGCCATTGATGTGTGTACATCTTCTGGCTGTACTGTGAGAATACTTTAATTCACTGGGAACATGCATTATTGCTAATATTTTAGTGGTAGAAATCTGATAATGAGCACTCTTAGAAACATGCTTCGTGTATTCTGTTGCTTTGTCTCATTTTAAATGGAGCATTAAGGAATGCATTATTTTAGTTGTAACTCTGCCAATATGTCTATCTAGAGGTCTGTTGCCATTTCTATTTTCAGTAAAATTTTTGTTCCCAAGAAAGGATTACAATTTTTTTTTGGTTCCATGGTTTAGCTATTGTAAATTGAGCTGCTATAAATATTGAGTTGGTATAGTGTATTTTTGGTTATCAAAATACTCATGTAGCTTTGGCATTTTGAAGTGTTGAATATCCATGATGTGTGGAAAACCACAGTACACACCATGATCTCAATCACACAAAATGGGATATTGTATATGTATACACACAACCTGGAGTGACACGTGCACCTGAGCTGGCTGTGACTGAATGACTTTGTTCTTTTCTTGTGCTCTTCTGATTCCTATAATGCACATATTACCTTTTAAAGTTTTTTTGAAAAACTATTTTAAAAACCTGAAAAAAACAGAGTACTGATTCCGGCAATTCAGATATGCCAAATAAATATTATAAAGTGCTTCCTTGAAGGGAAAGCATGAAAGTAGAAGTTATTTTGAGAGGGGGAAAAAATACAAACCACAATTATTTAAATTTCATTATAGTATGTTGTTATAATTATTTAATTATTTGTTATTGTTGTTAATGTAGCTGCACCTAATTTATAAATTAAACTTTATCATAGGTATGTACGTGTTGGAAAAAAATCACAGTTTAGATTCTATAGCATATGAAGTTTCAGGCATACACTAGGGTTTTGGAGTGCTCCCCTTTAGAGAGGGAAAGGAGACTATTATTATATTTTCCTGGATTCTATAATCTGAACTGCTTCCAAATATCCCTCTTAGGATTTACCCCCATTAGAGAATTATTTGATATTAAGCCATTAAGTTATATAGAGAAATGTTGTACACTCTCTTAAGTGTTTAATATATTTATAATATATCTAGGTATGCCCTTCATATTTACCATATTGCATAAAGTCTTTTGAATAGACAACTCTTAAATTTTAATATCCCAAACAAAACAAAAAGTACCTGGGAATCTTGCTGAAGTGCACATTTTGATTTATTAGGTCTGAATGGAACCTAAAATTCTGTACTTATGGTAAATGATGCTAATATTGCTGGTATCATGTCCATAGATACCCCTGGAAGAAATTTACTCTCAGAAAAGCTGTGATTGCTAAGCATAAAAAAATGGTTTGTTTTTATTATGTAGTTATATGAATGGCCTTGGATTAGACCATATAAAATTACAAAGTTTTTGATAAATTTTCACATACAGCAGGCAATAGTCTTGAGTATGTATTTAATATAGTAATAATACAGAATACTAATTATATTATTTTCACTTTGAATTGATAGCTAAGGGGCTAAAAGTTGTGACCATTTTAGCAAAGAATGTAAAACCATTTACATGGTGAATAGTTTAGGTATTAACTTCTCCTTTATTAGTTAAAAGTGATAGAAATCAAGATTGACTGGATTAAGAAAACCAATAGAGATTTACATATTTGGGAATTCCAGGTTAGAATGTTTTCCTGCTGATGTTGCTGGACATAAAATCCTAAATAGTGACATCAGGCCTCTGTTTATTTGTTCAATTTCTCTGTTTTTTTTTTTTTTCGCCTCTGCAATGATTTCATTTTTAAGCAAACTCTCTTTCCACCTAGTTGCTCCTGTAATTTCAGGATTAAGGCTGTCTTCTTAGCAATTCCAATAAAAAAGTATTCCTTCCAGGAATTGAATTTCACCAGACTTGCTTTGGTCAGAGGAATGGAAATATAGATATAATGGAAATATGGTTAGTTAACCATATCTTTCATGCCCTTATGGACCTGTGTCAATTTTGGCAAATTTACTTTGGCTCAGAGTTAGCTAGGGATTGATCTTCAAGAGAAAAACGAAGAATATTCAGAGTCCTTCTCCAGGATAAATTTCCTCCCAGGAAGACAACTAAACCCCATCTCATATGGACAGATTTTTTTAAAAAAATTTAATTTTGATTTGTTATATATGGCAACAGAATGCATTATAATTCGTATTACACATATAGAGCACAATTTTTTGTATCTATGGTTGTACACAAAGTAGAGTCACATCCTTTGTGTCTTCTTACATGTACTTATGGTGATGACCATTGCATTCCACCATCTTTCCTACCCCTATACCCTCTCTATTCTCCTCCCTCTCCTCTTCGCCTTTGCCCTATCTAGAGTTAGTTTAATCCTCCCCCCACCCCACAGCATATTATGGATCAGCATCCTTAAATCAGAGAAATGATTCGGCAATTTTTTTGGGGGATTGGCTAATTTCACCTAGCATTATATTTTCCAGGTTCATCCATTTACCTGCAAATGCCATGATTTCATTCTCTTTTAATGCTGAGTAATATTCCATTGTGAATATATACCACATTTTATTTATCTGTTCATCTACTGAAGGGCATCTAGGTTGTTTCCACAGTTTAGCTATTGTGAATTGTGCTGCTATAAACATTGATGTGGCTGTGTCCCTATAGTAAGCTGTTTTTAAGTCCTTTGGGTATTGACAGAGGAGTAGGATAGCTGGGTCAAATGGTGGTTCCATTCCAAGTTTTTCAAGGATTCTCCATACTGTTTTCCACATTGGCTGCACCAATTTGCAATCCCACCAGCAATGTATGAGTGTACCTTTTTCCCCATATCCTCACCAATACTTACTATTGTTTGTATGCATAATAGCTGCCATTCTGATTGGAGTGAGATGAAGTCTTAGTGTGGTTTTGATTTGCATTTCTCTAATTGCTAGTGATGATGAACTTTTTTTCATGTGTTTGTTGATTGATTATACATCATCTTCTGAGAAGTGTCTCTTCAGGTCCTTGGCCCATTTATTGATTGGGTTATTTGGTTTTTTGGTGTCTAGCTTTTTGAGTTCTTTATATATCCTAGTGATTAGTGCTCTATCTGATATGTGAGAAGTAAAGATTTGCTCCCAAGATATAGGGTCTCTATTCACCTCACAGATAATTTCTTTTGCTGAGAAAAAACTTTTTAGTTTGAGTCCATCACATTTATTGATTCTTAATTTTAATTCTTGTGCCACAGGAATCTTATTAATGAAGTTGAGGCCTAATCCCACATTATAGAGACTTGGTCCTACTTTTTGTTCTAACAGACATACTGTCTCTGGCTTACTTCGTAGGTCCTTGATCCACTTTGAGTTTTGTGCATGGTGAGAGATAGGGGTTTAATTTCATTTTATTGCATATGGATTTCCAATTTTCCCAGCAACATTTGTTGAAGAGATTATCTTTTCTCCAATGTATGTCTTTGGTGCCTTTGCCAAATATAAGCTAAATGTAATTATGTGGGTTAGTCTCTTATGTTCTCTACTTTGTACCATTGGTCTACCAGTCTGTTTTAGTGCCAATATCATGCTGTTTTTGTTACTGTTGCTCTGTAGTATAGTTTAAGGGCTGGTATTAGTGATGCCAACTACTTCACTCTTCTTGCTAAGGATTTCTTTAGGTATTCAGGGTCTCTTATTTTTCCAGGTGAATTTCATGACTGCTTTTTCTATTTCTATGAGGAGTGTCATTGGGATTTTGATTGGAATTGCATTAAATCTGTGTAGTGTTTTTGGAAGTATGGTCATTTTGACAATATTAATTCTGCCTATCCAAGAACAAGGTAGATCTTTCCATCTTCTAAGATCTTATTTAATTTCTTTCTTTAGCATTCTGTAGTTTTTATTGAGGAGGTCTTTCATCTCTTTCATTAAGTTGTCCCAAGTATTTTATTTTGTTTGATGCTATTGTAAATGGGGTAGTTTTCCTCATTTCCCTTTCATAGGATTTGTCACTGATACACAGAAATGCCTTTCATTTATGGGTGTTAATTTTGTATCCTGCTACTTCACTGAATTCATTTGTTAGTTCTAGGAGTTTCAGATATAATTTTTTGAGTCTTCTAGGTATAGGATCATATCGTTGGCAAATAGTGCTAATTTGAGGTCTTCTTTACCTATCTGTATCCCTTTAATTTCTTTTGCCTGTCTAATTGCTCTGGCCAGTTTTCCAAGAACTATGTTAAATAGAAGTGGTGAAAGAGGGCATCCCTGTTTTGTTCCAGGTTTTAAAGGGAATGCTTTCAATTTTTCTCTATTTAAGATGATGTTGGCCTGGGGCTTAGCATATATAGCTTTTATGATGTTGAGATATGTTCCTGTTATCCATATTTTTCTAGAGTTTTGAACATGAAGGAGGGGCTGTATTTTGTGGAATGCTTTTTCTGCATCTATTGAGATGATCATATGGTTCTTATCTTTAAGTCTATTGATGTGATGAATTACATTTATTGATTTTTGTATGTTGAACCAACCTTGCATCCATGAAATGAATCTCATTTGATCATGGTGTACTACCTTTTTGATATATTTTTGTATTCGATTTGCCGGAATTTTATTGAGAATTTTTGCATCTATGTTCATTAGAGATATTGATCTAAAGTTTTCTTTTTTGATGTGTCTTTGTCACATGGACAGTATTGATTGGTGCATGCCTTATTTTGGCAGAGAATATATAGAAGAGATCTGTTACATTTCTAAGGGAAGTTTTAACAACTTGCGCATGCTTCTTCATGCTGTTATCCCACAGCAACATCTTAGATAAGGATAGCTTCATCCTGGGGCAAAATCGGAGCCAACATATATGACAGGCAACACAAGCCAGAAACAAGCTTTTGCTACCTAAGCCACTGACTGCTGGGTTTGTTACTAAAGCAAATTTTGGCTTTAAAAGGCTGATAAAAGAGTTGAAAACCACAGCATACAATAGTCTGCTCATCTCATTCCAATATGCACATCAATTTTTTTTCCAACAAAACAGTTTAAATTCCACTCCCCCTAATTTAATGCATGTATTAATTATGCATGAAAACCCACTTACTCCCCAAACAAGGAAATCATAAAATCCTCTCTAGTTACTACCTCCATATCCAAGTTCTGGATCTTAGGCTGATGGGAATTTCTCCAGGTCAAGTACAGATTAGCTTCTACTGGTAGAGTAACCTATGGTTAAATGATCTATCTAAATACATTTAATGATATATTTAACCATCCTCAATACACATTACACACAATGGTGGGAGCAAAAAATAATAGGTATTTTTTAATACCCACAAAAATGCCCCCTCCTCTTTGAAAATGAATAAAAGGAAAACAGCAGACTGGTAGCAGGTTCATGGCAAGTAAAAATGGGAGTCCTCCGGGGCGAGTGAATGCTTTGTCTAACCATTTGTTAGACAAATGCTTTGTCTTCTCTGATTTTTTCATCTGTGTGGATTTTCTGTATTTATTGACCTTCATTGTCACATCTCAGAGAGAATTAGATAGGATTCTCCATCTGGGATTGCCCCTCTGTAGTTAGTAGTAGGCTTTATCCAGGCTTCTACCAAAGCCTCATGTAACTTCTTTCCATCTTGTTTTGTATTTGTTTGTTTGTTGTTTGTCTGTTTTTTAACAATAAGGACTTTCCCAGAAAGCAGTTGGGTGGGCTTGCTAACCCTATCTTCCTGAGGTTTCACTTAGTTTTCACTCTATTTCTACCTTTCTGCTTTGCTAACTTGTTCTAGCTCCACCTAGCAGGCCTGGCTTTATAGCCTCTAAGACTCCAATCTCACTTCTCACTCGGTTCCAATTACAGGTCAGAAAAGGGACCTTTAGTGGCAAAATGAAAGAAAACAAAAGCCTTTTTGTTTTTACTTTTTTTCACTTTATGTTTTCACATAATAGTGTTTTAACTCAAACAAAATTTGTCTCTTTTTATAGAACCTTTGAGTATTATTCAATACATTCCAAAATCCTGGTATTTTTCTGCCAAGGTACCAATCTGTAGCTTAACAAGTACGTGCATTAATTTCTAGGGAACAAGTCTTGAAGTTGCCCACCTGTTTTGCTGGTGTATCACAAAGATTTCCACCTGCTGAGCCAGGGAGAACATTCTCATGGTGCTTTACATTTCTTCAGCTCAGCTGGTTGTATAATTGAAATTCCATGGTTTGCAATACCTTACTTCTAAGAAATTTTTAAAAATTAAATTAGGATTCATTGGTTGAAAGAACAAGAAAAACCTTAAAAGGGGAAAAAACTTATCTAGATAAGCTCACATAAGTGAAGAAAATGTCTAACAAGCAAAACTTGGATGGGATGAGATCCAGAAAGCTCCAGGAATATATGCAGAAGGAACTAATAGCTTTTATATTTGGGGAGAGATTTAATAAGCAAGATGTGCCCATCATGGCCCTAATGTCCCCATTTCCATTTTACCCTAGTCTATTCTGTGTGGGAATTTATGTGACCAAAGATCCTCTAGGAATAAGAACTTGCATAAGAAATAAATAATATCTAGCATATATTTTCTTGAGATTAGAGAGGCTCATAGCCTCACATTTGAGTCTAAATGACGTGGATGGGTAAATCATCTTAAATTCAGAGTGTCTCAAACCAAACTCAGTGCTTTTCTTATCCTCATATCTTACCCTTGTTAATCTTTTCTTCCTCCTAAACCTGCCCTCCACCTGCTTCTCCTCCTCTGTCTTCAAATTTTATTTACTACAACCAGTAATCCTCCCAAATATGGTAGAATTTTTTAAAATAATTTTAACTCTTTCCCCACATCAATATCTACCCTTAACCTTACAAATTATCAGACACTGATTCTGCCTCCAAACTATCTTTGAAGTTTCCTCCTGCTCCAGCTTTCATGGTTCTGATGTCCTTGTACTGGTCCAGGCTCTCTGCACATTTTTCTTAGAACTATTTCTTGTTTATTTTGGAATCTTCCACTCCTTCTCACACACTGCCATCAGTATGACAGGTGTTAATTAAACAAGTGAGTAAATAAATGTACTGATTTGTAAAGTCTTTAAGCATGGTAGTCATATCTGTCTTGCTCACTGTTACCCCGACAATTACTAACATAACACCTAACATGTGATTTGCTGGAAATAAATATTTGAGAATGAATAAACATGCAAATGGATTGCCACTGGAGGATTCCATAGCATCTACAAAATCACATTATATCCATATATAGCACCTCTCCAGGCTAGATATGAATTTGAGTGTCAAAAAAAGAAGTTATAAAAGACTGTTCACAAGATGGGAACATCCTTTTGAATTACAGAGTGACATTCCTGTATACACTTTTAGGTGGGAAAGATAGACTGAGAGCTTGCCCCAAAGGGAAAGTAAAGATTGGAAGTTTCATTTGTTGCCATTTTCTTCCCTGTGTATTTTATGGAACCTTTACCTGGGCCATAGGGTGTTCCTGCAAGAGGGTTACTGCAGTAAAATGGGTATAGGCAGAGATGAGAGCATGACTGTGGCTCAGAGGGAGAACCATGGTGACAGACACTTCCTACCTTTGGCTCTGCTTCTTAGGTGGGACTTCTTTTTCACATACTCCTGGTAATTATTAGTCCAACAAATCTATCATAAAGTTTTAGGGAAGGTGTAGGAACATTCAGTACCAAGTGCTTTCACTCGTTATTCTTTGGGCCGAATCTCTTCTGAGTTAATTAAATTCAAATAAGTATCTTTCCATTCCCTGGGACTTGGGAGGAGGAGTCCAACGCACTTGAGAAGTCACAAAACAGCCATTAGATGTTAATAACTAAGAACTGTTCCAACCTCTGCTGGTTTCAAATGAGAGGAGCAGAGGCATAAAGCTCCGGAGGGCATTTCTAACTTCCTGAGGCATTCAGCTGCTGAAAATGAATTCCTCAAATAATAGTTTCCTTTTCCAAAATTTAGCTGGATCAGATATTTTTAGTTGAAAGGTCCTAATGAGACTTTGCAGGAACATGCACAGCAAGGGGGAATCCTGCACAATAAATCACTGGAGGTGTGCCACCTTACTGCTGGAAATTTGAATAAATACTTTGTTGATTTATAGCAGATGTTTTTCCACTTAGCTGTAGCCCACCAAAGCCCTAGGCAGGAGAGTGAGTGAGAATGGGAATTAGAGACATCTCTGTCTCATTCACCTAGCTATGCCTAGAAGATAGTAGGCACTCAACAAAATATTTTAAGTAGACAAATTAAAGCACTATCTAAATACAGTGTCATCTTCTCTGGTCAGTTCTAGCTAAGAGGTCAATAAATAAAGTTCTAGTCTCCAAGTAGAAAGCATAGAAAGAACCCATCTTGAAGTGAAAGGCCTTTTCCTTGGAAAATTACCTGATAGGGCCAGAAATAATAGACCAGAGGTTTGATGAATGACACAGTTCTTCTAAAAATCTTGTGCATAAAGTGCGACTCTTTGAAGATAGATTTCTTTCCACATGTAGGGTGTTTGTTCATGTAGTTTTTGATGATTATTTATGCTGTCTATTCTCAGTCCTTTGCCAGGGCCTCTAAGCTTCTGTTTAATAAATGTTCATGGAATGAAAACTTATTTTGTTTAAATTCAGTAGAGGATATTTCAGAATTTACCTGTACAGATGGGATTTCTATGAGTCAGCCTATCCTTGCCTTCAGTTCCCTTCCAACCAAAGGCCTGATTGAAAAAAAAAAAAAAAAAAAGATGAGGAAGCAGAGTAACAGTATCAATACACGTAATATGTGGGAGTTTCTCCAGCCTAAAACTAAAATTAAAATTAGATTATAAAATGACTGATTCACAAAGTTATTTTATAATCTAAATGACTTAATATACATGAAGTAAAAAGAACAAAGTCTGGCACATAATCTCTCAATACATGCAGTTTCAGCACCTACATTATGCATTGTGTATAGTATTACTGTATTGCTATGTGAGAACTCAAAATATCAAAATTTTGTTAATAGTGTTACCTTTTCTGGGCTGGGATTAGAAGCCTAATAATTCAAAACAAGAATTTTTTTTTTCAGTCCCCATCAACACTGGGCATGACAAGAGTATCTTGTCCTGGAAAACTGGGGAGGTAGCATGGTGCCCAGGTTATCTTGAGATTATGAATACTTAGACTGAGAAACACAAAGAGTGAAACAATGAAGCAAACAAGAGTTTATAGAAAATAAAAACGGAAGAGAATACATATTTCCTATTGGAAGGTAGAAAATAGGCACCAAGCTATTAAAGGTGAAATTTACAAAAGTCTTCATCAATAAATCGTACTAAATATATATTAGGATTTGTTATGCTTTATCAATGCAGAAACAAATAATATTTGGCCATTGCCCTCCATGGTTTGACAATGAGAAGTAAGACAGTCAGTTTTCATGTGGCACTTCTAAGCCTTAATTGTTGAAAATAGAGATATGAAAAATACAGTCAACTTTGAGTTACTATAACAAAATACCAGAGGCAATTACCTTATGATGAGAAAAAAATATTTAGCTTACAGTTTTAGGGGTTCCAGTTCAAGATCAGACAGCCCCATTGCTTTGGGCCTTTGGTGAGGAGGAGGTAGCATGGTGCCTAGGCATCCAGGTTAAAACTGCTTAGCAAATGGAATTCCAAACAATAAAGACAGCCAATAAAGACAGTTAGGACAGCCAATTTAGTGAGGCCCTAAGCAACTCAGATGGAAATGGTAGGGAGTGTGAGGAGGAGCAAATCTTTCACATTATTGAGCTAAGAAACAAAGACAAGACTTTACAGACCGAAGTCCCACAATTCTGTTGGAAGGACCACACCCAATCACTAGGACCCCCTATTAAAGCCCTCCGAATAAAGCCACATTGGGAACCAAGTCTTTAACAGAGACTTTTGGGGGATGATACCCATATTCAAACCTCGGCATAGACAAAAAGAAAATGATACAGAATTCTAATTTAAAGAGTTGGAAAGAGAAATGGTGGCACTTGGATTGGGCCTTGAGGCTGTACAGACATTTCCGTGGCTCAGAAGAGAGTGGCAGTAAAAGTGGGGAAGAGGAGGGCACTTTTGCAAAGGAAATAGCAAAAGAACGCGAGGAGAAAAGAGCAGTTTTTAGGAGTCAATAGGCACGAACATGCCAAGAGCTTCAGTCCTAGTGAAAGAAGGGCCAGAATGTGGCTGAGAGGCCCACTGGCATTTCCTATTCGGGTTAAGCAGCTTGACTGTCCTACTGGCAACAGAGAGCAGATAAAGGCATGAAAGCAGCCCGAGACACAGCTTGATCTAGGAAAATACAGTCTGTCCTCGGAGTTGACTAGGAGCTAGGAGGGAGGAAGGGACAGTTAGAAAGTTGTGACAGTATCCAAGCACTGGTAAAGCCAATGAGAACTTTGCTTCCGGTCTCATGATACTAGAGTTAGAACAGACAGGGATGGGGAACTAATTGTATGTGGAGGAAAAACGGAAGAGGATTCTGTAGATTCCATCATAGAGCCTGGGTAGATATTGACAGGATTGGGAGAAAGAGAGAGAAATTTAATGACAATGACAATGACAACAAAGTTTTGGATGGATAGCTGGATATGATGGAGAGGAAATGATGAGGTTTATTTTGAAATGTCGAGCCTGAATTGCTTTGATCAGGTGTGACATATCCTGCCTTTCCCTCCAGCTATAGTTCTTGCCTCCTCATTTCAGTCACACTCCAAGTCACTCGATTTTGGTGTAAGTCCCCAAGTCCCCAATTAATCAGTGTTCTCAAAGACTAAGCAAAGTAATCCAATCATTAAAATCAGTGTTCTCTATTCAGACCTTAACCTACTTGCCTTTTGTGTGTTGAAGATTATTGTAGATCTACAGCTAAGATGGCCACATAGTGTATTTTCCAAATAGGGGTACTTTTAATGTAGAAGGGGCACTATTCATAATTATGTTGTGGCATAATTGTGTTAGGATGGTTCAGGGTGAACCAAAATTTTTGGTCTTTGAGAGTTACAAATACATCAGTTTAAGTAATTGTCCCCAAACCAGATGTACTGAGAAATGGTAGGGTCGCTGCAAGTGTATATCAAGTAGTAATGAAATTAAGAGCATAATAATTCAACCTTACATAGAGGCATATGTAAGTAGTCACAGCTACTCGGGAGGCTGAGGCAGGAGGATCATGAACCCAGGGGTTTGAGACCAGCCTGGGCAACAGAGTGAGACCTCATCTCAAGGAGGCAGAAGAGCCTAATAATTCAAAACAGCAATTTTTTTTTTCAGTCCCCATAAACACTGGGCATGTGCTGGGAGAGTAGGTTGTCCTGGTAAATCGGGGAGGTAGCATGATACCCAGGTATGGAGGTTAAAACTGCTTAGCAAATGGAATTCAAAACAATAAAGACAGCCAGGCATGACAATGCACACCTGAAATCTCAGTGGCTCCTAAATAAAATATAAAAACGGGCTGGGGATGTGGTTCAGTGGTTAAGTGCCCCTGGGTTCAATCCCCAATACCAATAAAGGAAAAAAAACAAAACAAAACAAAACAAAAAAACAGTAAAGACAACTATCTCTCAATTCTGTCCAGGAGTTACTGTAAAAAAGAAGACAAATAAGGGCTCCTACATTTCCTTAATTGTTGAAATGGAACATAGATGGAGTTTGAAAGGAGTAGGGAAGAGATTTTGGACTAATTACTTCAATCTTTGTTGTTGTTGTTGTTACCTGGCATTGAACACAGGGGCGCCTAATCACTGAGCCACATCCCCAGTCCTTTTTATATTTTGCTTCGAGATGGGATCTTGAGAATTTGTTTAGGGCTTCGCTAAGGTGCTGAGGCTGGTTTTGAACTTCTGGTTCCTGTCTCAGCCTCCCCGGCCACTAGGATTATGGGTATGTGCCAACACACTCCGCAGTTTCACTATCTTTTTGATTGTTTTATTTTTTTTGGTTTAGAGGTTCATAAGAAATGAGGAGAAAGCAAATACTAACAGGATTGTTAGGTTAAATGGCTTTTGATGTCTGAGACCAAGTAACAGTTTTAGTCCGGCGCCAGACTGAGATCATGAATATTTGTGTTATTTTCATGAAGCTTCCCTGTGGAAGAGATAAATATGTACCTTTTAACATTGTTTTTTTAATTTGATATTTTTATTAATTTTTAAATTTGTTTTAATTAGTTATATATGACAGTAGAATGCACTTATCACATTGATATACATAAATGGGGTATAATTTCTCATTTTTATAATTGTACACATTGTAGAATCACATTGGTCATGCAGTCATATATGTACCTAAGGTAATAATGTATGTTTCATTCTACTATCCTTTCTATCCCCATATTTAACATTGTTTTTAAAGTCAAAATACATCTTTTTTTTATTTTAAAATGAGGTGTGTGTAAAGAGCACATAATTACAAACATCTAATGTAGAATTTGTGCTCTAATGTTTACCTAAAAATTTAATTTCTCTTAAGTTTGACCATCAAGATGTGTATTAGGCATTTCCAGTTTACAGTTTTCAAATACCAAACTTCCATAGAGAATATTAATGTTTTGAAGCATTTCTAAAGTTATGGACCATCTGAAGAAGGTTTCTTAGTGGCCTAAAGAGCCACTAAGACATATTTTTGTCTTAAAAAATGAAAAAACACACAACATGAACTTTAGATTTGGGAAAAGTGCATTTTCTAAAATACTGATAATGTGGCCAAATGTTTTCATGTCTTTGTGATGGAAAATGCTCTGTTAAGAAGTAATGAGAAGTTCACAGGAAACTGTTTTTTCTTCCAAGCCCCAAATTATATTTTCTGTTTTAGCAATTTGTAGGATGTTAAAGCCAAAGGCATTCTTTGAAATAATCTGTATAGTTATATTATATATAACCTACCTGTAATTTATAATTCTGTATGGCTATTATTTAACCCATAAAAAGTGCCAGAAATATTTTCTGAACTACAAAGAAATTGGCTATTCTATCTGTTCAATGAAGGAAATAATAAAAATAGGCATATAAGAGGAGGCTCTGAGAGATTGAGAGAGTAGAGGAAATGTCCCAAGTATAAAGTTTACAACTGGTTTTGTTTGATTAAACTTTACAATGTCCAGAGAAGGAATAATGCAACGCCCCATTAAGAACCATGTTTAAATTTGTGTTATGAACCTCCTAGGCTAGTTGTTCTATCATCTGAATTATTCAAGTATAGCCTATGAAGGGCCTAAGCTTTTAATTATGGTAAATGATATGGTAGGTTGGGCACCAGAAACAAAATCTGCTGATTATGATAAAAAAAAAACCTACAAGAACAGATATTTCAATTGAGCTTATAAGTAATTTATTCTAGTTTCGTCTACTGATGGTGTTCTGACAGTGTTTTAGGGACATGCTTGAAAGGTAGGTTTTTTTTTTTTTTTCCTATCCAGTTTTGTTTTAAAATTAATGAGAGTGACTGATGGTCCTTTTGCTACATTAATTAAAAACATCTAATGTAGAATTTGTGCTATAATGTTTACCTAAAAATTTAATTTTTCTTAAGTTTGACCATCAAGATGTGTATTATGTATTTCTAATTTGCAGTTTTCAAATTGGAATGTGCCAGACATAGTTGGAAGTATCAATTAGGAAAACCAAAATTATCTTTCCGGTAATCTCTTAGAGTTAGATTTTTATATGTCATTAAATTGCTGTGGAGCCTCACTAATATGAATGAGCCATCCTGAAGTGTATGTATGATAGTCCAGGTCTCTAGAATAGAACTGTTTATTCCAGAAGAGATGGAAAATGTCAAATGTTTTTCTTTAGCTATTATGGAAAATGAGGGTTAGATTAAACAGTCATAGAAATCAGTTGACATTCACTACAGAAGATACAATGAATTTACAGCTACATATTGGCTTAATTTTCTTTTACATTGTATCCATTTGTTTAGGGCAAGTAATTTATGATTTATTAGCATTTTATATTCAAGACTTTTGTAAATAATGATAATTCATATAAAAAGCTTACATTAATTCATTGCAACATAAAAGGCCTTGGGTCTAGCTATGCCATCCAGGTGAAATTTAAAGAGTGGACCTATATCATTATAATCCAAGGCTCATATTTGTAGACGTAGAACAAGGAAGGAAGAAATGAAACTCCATCAATCTAATTCTGCTAATGAAAATCCAAAATTGATGTGGACACAAAGGTAAGGAAAACATGCTGTGAGAAATAATACTGTCCCTGTCCTCTATATTTCTATGGTTTGGGTTTTTTGATTTTTAAAATTGGCTTCCTATAAAAATAATTTTGAAAATTGACTGTCAAGTCAGTAAATATTTTTTAATCATCTAATATGCACAGGTCAAATGAGTTTTCCTCAAGCTATATTCACAACTTAGGATCCCATTAGCAGTGTTCTCTTTGTCTTCATTTAGAAGAGATCTCTGGCCCTGAGATCTTAGTTCTCTTCAAATTTTCCCACACCTACAAGAACAGATATTTCAATTGAGCTTATAAGTAATTTATCCTAGTTTCATCTACTGACTAAGGCAGTGTCTATGCAGGGAAACATGAAGCATGCTATGAGTTCAGATGACATTTGAATTTGTGATGGGTCTGACATTTTTTTCTCAGCATAAAGCCAAATAAGACTCTGAACCACTGACTCAGGTGTTGGTGGCCACCTTGAGGATTGGTGTGCCTCAGTCACCAAAACAGTGGGACCCAGAATGATGAAATTGTGTCACATCCTTTGAAGCCCTCGATTCACTGAAGTCAACAGGTATTCCATGCTACAGGAGTGTTTTATGCATTCTCCGTCACAAAGATACTTTTGTGCACAAATAAACTTCCATGTTTGGTTTGCTTGGGTTTATGTTTTGTTTGTTTTTACCAGTAGCTTCACTCCCTCTGTAGACTTTGTGAACACTAAACACAGGATAAATCTGAGACTGGACCTCTGAAACTATCCTTCCCTTTTGGAAAGATGATATTATTTTGAACCACAATTTTCTTGGCCATAACCTCACCTCCCTGAGAATGTATTAGAGTTCACAGAAGATGCCCAGACCTGCATGCGTATTTCTGTGCAGGGGATACTCTGGAGACTGCTGTGACTTTTGACCATGATTTCTTACACAATGTAGACATGTTTTATAGTAGGTGGAAAAACAAAGAGATATGAGGCAGAAATCATGTCCTTGGAGAATGTTCCAATTACTGGAGTAGACAAGACACATAGCAAATAATTAGGGCATGGACTGAAAATGATTTCTGCCACACACTAGTAGCCAAGAGAAGAATTGATACAAATATAGACTAGCAAATATAGTCACGGTTCTTGAGTTTTAGGGTTTGGCTACAGCCTCAGACTGAGGAAAAAAGGCTCAGGCCACTCTGAAATGCAAGATTCTGAGAAGGAGTTTTGGAGGAGAGAACTTATACACTGTTCTTTCTCCATATCCTCTCTCTTTCCTGGGGTCATTTCTTATCAGGACTCATTTCAATAGCTCAATTACTATCAGGACTTATTTCAATAGCAGGAGCAGTTACTTACCCTCAAGAGAGACTTAAAGCCCTTCAGAATCTTCTTTTCCAACTCTCGAGTATGTCTGTGGTGGGCTGATTTGTATTTCCTGTACTGTGGATCAAGAAGAAAGACAAGGCCTTTTTCCAATGTGTGAGAAGAGGCCCAACCTATTGTTCTTTCCTGCATTAACCTGAGCAGGGACCTACTCAGTGCAAAGAACTCAGCCAAGCTGCCCATATCCCCTACATCCACTTCTCACCCAGGACTGGAGAGAGAAGTCTGGTGGACCAGCCAAGTGCAACACCAAGGCCAGAAGAGCTACCTTCTATCCCAGAGAGCGAATAGGAAACTTCACTCAGGGACACACGAATGAGCAAAAGAAGTCTGGACACATTTTGTGAGTGAATTTTGCATCCAGAAGAAAAAAAGCCCTCTGAAATTTGAACTCTTTTAGTTATTCTGTTTATTTATCTTATGAGAAGTATGAATAAAATCAGAAATTCATAAATAAAGAAATCATTATAGGAGATTGTTAATCAAAATATACCTATTTTTCAAAAAGTATAGTTTTTTTAAAGAAGTAATCCTATACAGAAATTATAACTAAACTCAAAAGACATTAAATATCTATCAGCCTATAGAAATATAATTGGCATTGTTTTAGTGTCAATGAACTCAAAACAGATTCAGTAAATTCCCTAAAATATCAATACCAGATTCTCTTTTTATAGCTCTGAATTTTACATGGTAAGTGCTTCACAGACTGTGTCTCTGTTTTATACATGACCCCATCATCTCTATGATTAGAAAAGTGCTTCAAATTTATATAAACATTAACCCTGTCCTGGGAGGTTCTGGTTCAGATATAAATTACTTTTAAAATAAATAAAAATCATGCTGATTGACTAAGAAAATACTGTATTTCCCATCAGAGACTATAACCAGACTCTAAGTACTCAATATCAGAAAAATGTCCATTTTCCCCAAGTATATTCAACAGTTAGTGCAATTCCAATAAAATCTCAAAATGAGTTCTTCTATACAATTTGACAAGCTAATTCTAAAGTTTGTATAGAAGAGTAAAGGGCTGGCTAAAGTGAAAGCATATCATCAGAGTTATCAAACTTATTATAAAGCAAAAGTAATTAAATTAGAACAGGATTTTTCAGGAGAGAAAACAAATAAGCCAGGAAAACAGAATATAAACTCTAGAAATAAACCCACATATATAGAAATTTAATAATTAATGAGACAGAGTTTGCAGCTCAGTGGTGAAAGGAGGGACTGTTTACCAATGGTGCTGGCACATTTAATTATAGATACAAACAAAATAATGGAAATTGAATTCCTGCTTCACATTTTTTTACAAGTATCGCTTTAAGGTAGATTAAAGACTTAGCATTTAACACAGAACTACAAACTTTAAAAGACACTACATGGAATATCTTAATTACTTCAGGGTAGGACATTGAAAAAAGACATAAAAGAACTAGCCATAAAAGAAAGTTTGATAAAGACATCTACATTAAAATAAAGAACTTCTCATCATCAAAAGAAACCATTAAAAAGTTAATGGACAATCCACAAGTAGGAAAGATGTGTTTGCAAAACACAGAACCAACAAAGATTTTGTTTGAAGAGCATATTAAAAAGGGGGGGGGGAACCTCCTACAAGTAAATTTTAAAATGACAAACAATGTACTGATTGACAAAAGGCACAGATAGAAATTTCTCAAGAAGCACAGCTGATGCATAAGCCATGAAAAATATTCAACCTCATTAGCAACTGGAGAAAGTCAAAATAAAACTACAGCGTGAGAACATTTCGTATTCTCCTGAGAGGCATTCATTATTAAATAACAAAGCACAAACATAGGATTTGACTTTTTGTGCCTGAGCTTTTCCATTCTGAAGATGAGACTAATTCTTCTCACCCATGTTTTCCACCGTCTGGTCTGTTATTCTACATTCTTTTAAATTCTAATACCTTACCTTTCCATTACATCCTTTCTTCTCGCCCTTATATCGGTTTCTAATGGATTTAGCAGAAAACAGACATTCCTGTTCAACTCGCACAAACTTGTGAAAACATAAAAGGAATGGAAATGGAAATGAAAATTTCAGGCCTCCAGATGTCTTTATGCATACACATAAATAATACTGCCATAAAATTGACCCCAGCCTACCTTAAGTAGGAAAACACTCTCCTGTAATCCAACATGGGTAATTATGGATGATTCATTTGCTACTAATTTGCTGAAAACTCTGTTCAGAAAATGCTAACAATACATATATTAAGCCTTAAGTTAACACATGACATTCAACAGAGATCCGTTCTCTCTGATAGTTCTCTTCTAAGGAATTCTCTAAACTGTGTTTTGTAATCAGTATAGTGAGCTTTTAGGAATTCATGAAATCTAAGTCTCCTTTGAGCCCGAAGGTTTCAGCTCTATGTTTTCACTATTAAGGATTGTTTACTTCTATAAAAACAGACCGAAGAGCTATTATAGGTCTCTGTCTCTCCACACAGCCCCTCTGCTTCTGTACCTGATGGAAGCTTTTTCTTTTCCTCTCCATTCTTTCCTTCTGTTCTTCTTTTCCTGTCTCCCTCACTCTTCTCTGACCCTCCTCCACACTCTCTCTCTCTCTCTTTCTCACTCCATAATATAAAGAAACTAAACATACTGGAAATGTCTACCAATTTTCCAAAACAAATTCTCCACAATATTAAATCACATAGCTAGTATTCTCTATAATAGTCTTAACTTTTAATAAAATAAGGTAATCCATATTCCCATTTCTCACCAGAGTGTTGCAAAATTAGATATATCCTCTTGCATTGAGCAAATGATCAATCCTGACTCATTTGAGAAATTAGTTTACCCAAGATTTTTGATATTTTTTCAGAGTTCTCAATGCAATAGCTCACAAGCTAGACTGTCAGCAGGAGGTCTTGTGACTGGTTTACACGTTGCCTGAGCTGCTTCTCTGGCTGCCTGAGAAGTCATCTGGGGCAAGTTTACCTCTCATCTGACCTCCTCGAACAGGTCACTGACCCTGCCAAGACACTAACCCCCGTCCTTTTGGTGACAGAGAATCCCGTGGCTCTAGCTAGAGGTAGGGAGAATAGCCTCCTCTAACATATCTTTCTCATCTGGGCAATGAGAAAGTTCTGCTTCTATGGAACCTCAACTCTTCAAAAGAAACCACTGGGTGGGTTTTAGCTGGATCTAGTGGAACCTAAGGCTCACTGTCAATCCAAGGGGCAGACCCATTCCCAGGAGAAAAGAACATCATGTTATCCTCCTAAATTCTAATCCCACTCAGAACATTGAATTATCCTCCCCTGCCATTCTGCCATAGTCCATTTCCCTTGTGATTCATCTCAGAAGATCTACTCCCAATTTAGACTTTAGAATTCTCCCTTCCTTCCAGCTCTCAAACCTGCCCCTCCTTCCTCCTCAACATTCTAGTTAAAAAGAATGATTTCCATGTGTGTGGAAGATTCAGGCAGATCCTGAAAGAAGATAGTGTCCCAGCAAGCCCAGTCATTCCTAAGGGCCTTGTTAAATAATTAATTAGATTGGTCCACCAGACCTGGAATTTGAACTTGATGAGTGATCTTCAGGGAGGATACTGACTGCTTGTTTATCATCCCTAAATGGAAGAGAAATCTGCATTTGCCTTACTTCAAAGTCTAGTCCACACTTAGAATTCCTTAGCTAGAATTTCTTCTAGCTGTTGAAATTTACCTTTCCTTTACCTATAGTGCTATTTTAATCACCACCTATACGTGTACTGTAAAACATTTGAAGACTGCCCAAAATATTTAAAAAGTATAAATTATTTTGAAATTTCTTATCACTGAAGCAATTACTGTTAAGAATGGTATGAAAATGTGCAAATGTAAATAATTTTATTTACATGAGATTGTATGCCTGCTATTTACAACTATACGATTTAGGTTGTAGTTTTTTAAATATTCCTCCTCCTATAAGTACTCTTATAATTTCTCTATTCCTCATATTGTTCACCTAGATTTGTTTATTGTGGATATATTTTTCTTTCTTTCTTTTTTTTCTTTCTTTCTTTTTTTTTGTTTTTGGTGGAAGAAATAGCCTGAAAATCCAGCAGCAAGCATTTAGGCACCCATCACTACCTCATTAAAAATGAAACATGACCAATGTAGCTCCTATTCCCTCCTGATCCATCCCCACTCACATCTTTATACACACATATTAACTACTGTTCTCATTTAGTGTTTGCCATTCCCATGAGTACCTTCCAATGTGTGTCACATTAATTTTCATCATGAAATACACAGTGTTGTCCTATATTTCGACCATCATAAAAATGGTCACACTACACAGATTTCTGTGGAATCTCCCTTTTATTCACTAGCTGTGGATTAAAAAGTTTAGTTTATTTGTTTTTGCAGTTGTGTAGCATTCCTTTGTATGAATAGATGTCAGGTTATCGGTTCCTCTGTTAACAGCCATGTATATTGTTTTCCTGCCATAGGTTACTGTGAATCTTTTCTCCTGGTGAAGCAGTTTAGAATGTGAACTCTAGCATCAGACTGCAAGAGTTTGCTGTCTCTCTGTGCTACTCAGTGTAAACAACATTAGCATGTTATCGAACCACTCTCTGCCTCTGATAATGATGATGTCTCATTGTCTATATGTATCTGCTCTCTTCCTTTCAGAAGGTCTAGTCATTTATTCTGTTGTACAACTTGTATTTTAGTAATCCCAAGATAAGTCTTTGCTTAAGAATAGGTGTATTAGTACTGGAAACAGCTAATTACACCAAGCTTTTATTAGTTATATATGCCATGATATGGCCCAGTTCCCATTTAAAATGGACATAATAATAGTATCTTCTTTGTAGGATTACCGAGAAAAGAAAGCTTGAAGCATGTGGAAATGATATTTTTTTGTAAGCCCCAAAAAGAAAAATACCAGCAGTTTTATATAGTATAACTTAATAAATGAGTTAATTCATATAATATATTTATAATCATACTATAATCATATCTGTATGGTAAGTCATCAGTAAACAATAGCCTTAACGGTAATTGTGATGGTGATAATGATGATGTATCATTGTCTATATGTATCTCAGAGTTTCTCTGTCCTATGTACTAGGAATAGAACTGCTAAGTCACAGGATCTACATGAATTCAACCTTTACTTCTAGAATGTTCTTCAGAGTCTTTCTATCCAAAGTATGCTTTGTTGTTCCATATACTTTTCTTCTTTAATGTCTTTCCATAAAGTTTCATAATATGGGTCATAAATGTTTCTAGGTTTTTCTCCTCTTCCTCTTCTTTGTCTTTGTCTTTTTTTTCTCCCAGTTTCAAAGAATAATAGGAGTAGAAAGGCCTGTGACCTCTGCATGTTTCTACAAGGTTATCATGAATCATTCAAATGGTCAGATGCCGCTTTTCTTCCATAGCTCTGGGAACCCCTTTGCTAAGCACTCTCCAGGGTATCACCCTGAGCTCTTGGACTATGTTCCTCTGACTTTCCTTTGGCTCACGGAGGAGAATGCTTTCCCTCTGTTCCAGAAGCCTAAAGGAGCTCTTGGCTTTGCCTGCTTACAGCTCCCAACCCTGCATTTCTGCTGATCCCAGCAACCATGGCTGGTAATTGGATTGAGCTGCCATCATTCTTGAATCTTCCTCCGTGACAATTCATTCTGCTCTCTTCCTTTCAGAAGGTCTAGACATTTATTCTGTTGTATAACTTGAGTTTTAGTAATCCCAAAATAAGTCTTTGCCTAATAATAGGTATGTTAGTATTGAAAACAGCCTATTAAACCGAGTTTTTATTAGTTATATAAGCCATGATATGGCCCAGAAATGTGTTAATAATAAGAAAACGCAAATATAATATAAGTAATCACTGTTAACAACTGTTGTGTCTAGTGTGAGAACAATGCATAGTGAAACATTTAATGCCAAATGATACTAAAAGAACTACAAAGAGAATTTCCATAAGAATAGAAAAATAATATTTTTTCTGAATTTACATGTATAATATTTGAGAGTAACAAATGAGTCAAAATTCAGTCCTGTCTGCCATCTCCTTACAATGATTATCTCTTTTCCTATTCATGTTTCCTATCTTAATTTTTCCCTCTCACCTGAAACTTTTCCATCAGCATTTAAATCTAATTTAGTATTTGAATCCATAAAAATAAAAGTGAAACTACTCTCTGCAAATGTTTTGTCTTCACTTTTCAAAACCAACTTCTGCAAGGCATTATTTATACCTTTCATCTCCTCTTCTCATTTCCTTCCAACCCATTTCATTGTGGTTTACCGCAGTCATCCACTGCACCAAGATGTCATTCGCCAAGGTCACCTGCCATCTTCCACCAGTTGTCTTTGAACCTTCATCTTCCTGAACCTCTTTGTGCTTCACAACCTGTTGTCCTACTCCCTCTAGTCTCTGTTCCTCAACCTCCTTTGATAGCTTCTGTCTCAACCGCAGCCTACGTTTCAGCACTTTCCTTTTTATTCCATACCTCTACCCTTTCAATTCCTAGAACATGCTAGCATCCCTTTACCATAGGAGTTACTCTTTTCTCTTCCTAGGTTTTCACATGGAAATGCCTAACTAGCTTAAATGTTGCTTCCTGTGGAGGCCTTCTGTAATCATCCAGCCTAGTTAAATCCACGTATTATCCAATCTCATTGCAGTCAGTCATCGTTCTTCATTTATTTTTCCCTCTCAACTGAAACTCTTCCATCAGCATTTAAATATAATTTAATATTTGAATATATACACAACCATGTCAATATATATAAAATCAGAAACTATGTAACTTTCTTATTCACTGCCACATCTCCAGAATTAGCATATATTTGGCATAGTGTTAATTGAATGTTACACAAAAGTTCTGGCAGATAATCCATACAAAAACGAACATCTATGAGAACAAAAATGAATTTGTCTAGTGTGGACTTTTCCTTGAATTAAGAGTATCCTTAGCTTTGGAGAAAAATGGACCTTGAATCTGGATAGTACTCAACAGAAAACTGCTATAAATTGCCTTGTAGATCATATTATAGACTTTTAAAAAGATTTCAGTATTCTGACCTAGCTAAATGGAAACTTTCATTCTGAAGTTGGCTATATTTTCTTTTGAGTACCAACATTCCTAAAGGAGAGATAAGATGCATTCCCATTAGAATGATTTATGCTCTGTATAACAATAAAAATGTATAAGATCAAAGAAAAAAGTCAGTATAGGGTTAGTAGAAAATTTAATAAAAGTTTTTTTTTTATGTGTTATGGCTTACAGGTAATAGAAGCTCTTTTTTATGATATGACAGGAAAATCCTACTCTGCTACCACAGGAATCTGTGATGATTCTGAGCTTGAATTCCAGATACTACAGCTTCCTGAGGAGCAGGCAGGCAGTCATACCATTCTGGGGGGTCATTTGCAATGGGACTGATGAACAGCCACTGAGACAATTCTTTGGAGAAATATTCAGCTCAGGGAAAAGATTATTCAACCAAATAGGTTCATTTTTAAAACTTCTTTTTTTATATATTTCTTTAAAAAAAACAAAAAATTCCTGCATATAACCATTAGACAAGGATCATAATCCTTATTGCTAATATTTGATTCTTAATAACAAGGACATATTGGCTCTGGTAAATGGCTTAGAAGATGTTAAAGTTAATTGTATGGATAATATAAGAAGATAATTTTAAAACAAGTAAAAATTGACAGAAAGACAAGAACAATGAGAATTCAACATATAATCTTCAAGGAAGAGTTATAAATATGGGTTTAAGCCACAGATATATGGACATTTTTATTTATTTTTTTTAATCCCTATGCTACTAATATAGCTTGCAGACGCTCAAGATCCTAAATTATCTGTATCCCTTTTGGTGGGCGGGGGGCAAAGGGTGACGCAGGATTGAACTCAGGGACACTGGACCACTGAGGCACATCCCCAGCCCTATTTTGTATTTTACTTAGAGACAGGGTCTCACTTAGTTGCTTAACGCCTCACTTTTGCTGAGGCTGGCTTTGAATTCAAAATCCTCCTGCCTCAAGCTCCTGAGCAGCTAGGATTACAGGCATGGGCCACTGTGCCAGGCTGGTTTCCTTTTTCTCTTGAAGATTTGAAAGCCCCTATTTTTCATTGTGTTTCAAAGAACCTACCCCATGGTAGAGATGCTGTATGAATTGAAGTGAGGAGGTATCTGTGATAAGTCATGGTTCTTCTGCATCATGAACTGAGGATTAGATCCACATTTTATAAGACTTGGAGAAGTGTTGTTGAACCAACTTCTTACACAATTGCCCAGTTGCAGAATAAATTTGAAATAGAATGTCTTTAATTATTTCTCTTCCCTCCTCACCATGTATCCTTCCCTTGTCCCCTTGATTTCTTTGTATCCATATCTATCAGTCTGTTCACCATGTATTTATTATTTTTCACCCTCTATCTTTCCCTCCTTAAAACTTGCTTTTATATATATTTTTTCTGTTTTTATTACTCATGTGTAGCAGTATTGTCTAATAGAAATTCTTTGATACTAGTGATGTTCCATACCTATCCTATGCAATACAGTGGCCAGTAGTCACACTCAAGCTATTGAGATTTTTCAAAATGTTGAGCACTTGAAATTCAGCTAGTGCAACTGAGAAAGTAAAATTTAACCATTTAAATCCAATTAAATTAAATTTATATTTTAAGAATCACATATAGATAATGGCTAGTATGTACATATACAGAAAATGCAACCCTGACCTTTGGGATATTACATTCTAGGGCACTTGAACTGACAAAATTCTGGATATATAGAGGTTTGTTGAATTGGCAAATATAACGTTCCTTAACAAACATGAGCTCAACAAACTAACAATAGAGTACAAAGGATAAATAAAAGTGAATTTATATATGCATAAATTGATCATGAGACCAAAAAACAAAAAATGCATTGACCAAAAACATATTAAACAATTCCACAAAATGAAGTAAATGGGTTTTTGATCAGTGATTTATCTTCCCAGGGTGCTATATTTTCAAAATAAATATACTGGTAAAGCTGGGATTTTTATTCTAAGCTGGGCTCTTCTACCATCTTGCTGAATAGTATTGAGAAACTCAAATTGATTGCTTTCTAAGATCTGTGAGTTCTCCACCTGTGCCATGAGAAGACGTGTCAGCAATCTGTAATCTATATTTGCAAGTCAAGATCTTAGACATTTTCCCCACATATTTAATACTCAGTTTGCCACTTTCAAATATTAATCTACAGATGTAGAAAAAATATTTATATCACCTCCATGTCTTAGTCTTTGCAGATTTTTAAATACAGGTTGTTAAAAGAGGAGAGAGAACTGAAATTATGATTAATTTTTCATTTTTTTACTCTTTCCCCCCCCCAGAGAGTAGTGTCTAAGTACATGTATGTATGCTGACAGAGTATAGGCTTTTTTAATGTATCTTTTCTTTAAATATTTTTTAGTTGTAGTTGGACACAATACCTTTATTTATTTATTTTTATGTGTTGCTGAGGATCAAACCCAGGGCTGCGCACATGCTACGCAAATGCTCTACTGCTGAGCCACAATCCCAGCCCAGAGTATAGGCTTTTATCACACTGCCAAAGTGCCCCAGAGGAACACAGGATTGCCTTGCCTTTATTGGTTCATAGAAGTTTTGCTTATAGCTCCCACTTACAAGATGCCCTTTCAAAAATGTGCTATGACTGTTTTTTAGGGAAAATATTTTTTAAAGATTATTTTCTGTGTATGTATTCTCTTTTTTGGGGGGGGGATACAGGGGATTGAACTTGGACATTCAACCACTGAGCCACATCCTCAGCCCTATTTTGGATTCTAGACAGGGTCTCACTGAGTTGCTTACTGCCTTTTTTTTTTTGCTGAGGCTGGCTTTGAACTTGCAATCCTCCTGCCTAAGCCTCCTGAGCTGCTGGGATTATAGGCGTGCGCCACCATGTTTGGCTGTGCATGTGTTCTTGTAGACTATCTTGCTTTCTTATAAAACTTTTCACAAATATTTAAAAACTAAAGCTAAGTCTGGTATAGTGGCATGGCTATTGTTTAGAAAACTCTTAACTTTGTTTAATAATGCAAGCCTGTGGCTCTTAGAGTTGAGGTATCACATGCATTTCTTTTCTTATAATTTCAACTTTGAATAATGGGGGCATTTAATTTCCTTTTCCCCAGTCATTAAATACCTCAAGGAGTTATTATTTATTCTCTACCTATGTTCAGCAAGGATTTATGGTGAGCATTGAACACATTCAGTAATTATGACAGTCACTTCTGCAGATGGAAAGCCTAATTCGATTGTTCCTGAATAGAAAAGGTGTTCAGTCAATTCTCTATTATCCACATTAATGGATGGAAGCAATCTAGCAGATAATTTGAGGCACTGAATGAACCCAAATCCATTTTATATTTTACTTTGGAATATGCTTTAATATTTACATTCGAATGTAGGCTTGATTGATGTTTAGCCATTCGATCTAAATGATGAAAGCAAACATGTGGAAAGTTTGTCAGAGGAAGTGAGAAGGATACCTGGCTTCAGACCATATTCCTCTCCTCAGTATTCTAACCTTCTTCAAATTCACCTTTGAAAATGGAATGCATCACTTAACATACTGATGAGAAACAAGAATCCAGAGCAGAATTTTCTTATCTCTCTGAGTTTCTAGCTCAGACCTTTCCTGGGATAGAGAAGCAATTTAGTTTTTTGGTTTAAACCATTTTTCTTCCAGCTACTGCTGGAAGAGAAAGGTTTAATTAGTCATGGCAGATGATAATGCTAGTAAGATTCTACATACACACCACCTTGGAAGGCAATTGAAGAATCTCTTATGCCATAGTTAGTTTCCACTTGTTAAATATTTCTGTCACTGTGTTTCACCATGTAGAAGCTTATTTTCTTTCTTTTTCAACCCATTGTAATAGGGTAACCACTGTTGTAGGAATTCACATACTTGTCTGAGGCTAATGTTAGTATAGTAGAGCAATTCATATTTAACCGTAGAAAGGCATGAAATAAAATTTTAAAATATTATACTTGAAAATCAGCATTGCATGTTTCATACCACAAAAGGCATATGAACCCTAGAGGCAGGAGAAATTGTGATCAGACATGTGTTTATACATGTGCATATATGTGCATACATGTACTCATATAATTATACTGCTAATGGGACAATTTTTGTTTATATTTTCCCTATGAAAATAAAAATTATATTAACATTTTGTGATAACATCTTAATGAAAACAAAATTGTACATTTTCTCTTCTCAAAAAAAAATAAATTCAAGATCTTACCTTGTAATGTATATTAAAAAGTAAATTGTTACTGTGATAATACAGACACATCCACATGTGTAGTTTTTAGAGGATAATTTTATGGATAGAAAACAAAGCATTTTACATCAAAAGAACTTTTAAGTAACATCCATCTTTAACAATATTTTTTCCTCAAATTTTCTCCTTGAGAAACTCAATAATCAATATACTCGAATAAACTAGAATTATTGCAGTTTAACATACGGCTTTCAGTGAAAGCTAGAGACAAAACATTAAGGTCTGTGTTTAAGTAATCCATAAGTCAGATTTCCTTTTTCTTCTTTACAAGAGAGTTGATTTCAGTGTTTCCAATTAGACTTTGCCTAAGGTGATGCTAAGATGAACACATCCTTTTATCATTAGAAAAAGTTCCAGAGAAAATATGCAAGTCTATCACTTATGTCCCGTGTGATAATTTCAGTTATGTTCATAATATCACTGAGTCTCTTTAGTCCTTTATCTTCATTGTGTCACTTAATACTGACAATACTATTCTGAATTATTTTTAAAATGAGGAAAGTTAAATGTCAATTTACACAAGGAAGAACTAGTGATCACTTATTGTGATGGTTACTATGAATTATCAATTTGGGTGGAGACACCTACGAAATTAGTAAAGCACGGTTCTGTGTGAATTCATGAGGGTATTTCCAGAGATAAGTGGCATGTTGTTGAGCAAACTGAAGGAGTGAGACCTGCCTTGAATGTGGGTGGCACTGTTCAATAGGCTGGGGTTCTGGATGAAATTAAAAAATGGTATAAAGAAGAAGTCCTCCAATGAGTGAAAACTCAATTTTTCTTGAGTAGGTGCATTTTTTTTTCTGTTGATATTGCCTATGGACATCAAACTTGAGCTTCCTCAGTATTTAAACATGGACTCCTAGACACATTCTCCACGGGGCTTCCAGATCTTCAGTCCCAGACTGGGGCTGGATCATGGGCCCTCTCTCTATATGTTTTTATTTGTAAGAGGGAATTTATACACTAATTTGTAAGTGGGGATTTATTCACTAATACACTGACTTTCTGCTATTAGAGCCATACTTAAGTGTACAACATTAAGATGACATATTTAAAAAATGGGGGTATTGGGGTAAGAGAGATGGTAGGATGAGATGGACATTATTACCCTAAGTACATGTATGAAGACATGTGTGACTCTGTGTACAGCCAGAGACATGAAAAAAAATGTGCTGTATATGTGTACTATGAATTGAAATGCATTCTGCTGTCATATATTTTTTAAAAAGAAAAACTATGGATGATGAAAGAAGCTACATTGAATGAAGATCATACAGTATTTACATAGTTAAGCATTTTAAAATAAATATGTCAGACCAACATGACCAAAGATCTAACATTCATTATCAATATCTTGAATAGATGACACATGTTCATTATGAAACTGGGGAGAAATGAACATGGGACAGCCATTTTTGTGTTTACTTTAATTAAGTGCAAGGATAAAAGAATAATAATTCACAAAAATGTTTACCTTTTATGAAGGATACAATGGGTATTAAATATATTGCATTTTTCTTTAAAATGTATTGAGAACCAGGCTGGAATAAGAAGAAAGCTGACCTCTAAGTAATTTATAGAGTTTTAAATGCCTCCAAGAATCCTTAAAAGCAAACCAGAGAAACTGATACTGGTTTCAGTTTTCAATAGGAAAATCTATTCTATAGATGAACAGAGAGGATGAGTAACAGTACTTAAAGGCATCTGAAAAGAATAATGTAAGGTTAAATCATCCAATATATTTTTGGTATTTTAATTTTAACCTTGATATGATTAATTTCTAAGACTATTAGAAAAAAAATTGGTCTCAATTCTGTATGATTATTAAATTATTAAATTTATTATTAAAACAAATCTGACTCAAAAAGAAATTTAATCATTAGAATATTAGATTCCTCCTAAGTATTATTACTTAAAACCTTGAATTTTAGTTACTGAGGTTTTCTCATTACAAAGTATAATGGGAAAATTGTATATAGCAAAGATATTTCTAATACTCTATAAAGTCAAGGTGTTTAAATTATAAAAATGCAGTGAGGCATAAATGTAATATCACTGTCAATGTTGTACTATATGATAATTACATTTGAATTTTCTTAACTGTGTTATTTATGTTTTTAGTCTCAGCCTAACTAACTCATTATTGGCTTTTAATAAATATTTGCCAATTACATAAAGAAATTCTTACCTATGGCAGAATTTAAAATGAACAGGAATTCAAATATTTCAGAAAATATTTTTTTGGTTTGTGCATTTTTTAATTTTTTATTTGTTTTAATTAGTTATATATGACAGTAGAATGTATTTATGCACTTTGATATATCATACATAGATGGGATATAATTTCTTATTTTTCTGAGTGCACATGTTGTAGAATCCCATTGGTCATGCAGTCACATATATACATAAAGTAATAATGTCTGTTTTGTTCTACTATCCTTCCTACTCCCACATCTCCTCCCCTGATTCACTTCCCTCAAACTCTATTCTTCTCTAGTGCCCCCCACCTTGTTATTGTGAATTAGCATCCGCATATTAGTGAAAACATTTGGCCTTTGCTTTTGGGGGATCGGCTTATTTCGCTTAGCATGATACTTTCCAACTTCATCTGCTTACTGGCAAATGCCATAATTTCATTCTTCTTTAAAGATGAGTAATATTCCATTTAATATATATACCACATTTTCTTTATCCATTTATCTATTGAAGGACACCTAGGTTGGTTCCATAGTTTAGCTATTGTGAATTGAGCTGCTATAAACATTGATGTGGCTGCATTACTGTAGTATGTTGATTTTAAGTCCTTTGGGTATAAACCAAGGAATGGGATAGCTGGGTCAAATGGTGGTTCCATTCCAAGTTTTCTGAGGAATCTCCATACTGCTTTCCATAGTGGTTGCACCAATTTGGGGGAAAAAACACACTTATACATTGCTGGTGGGACTGCAAATTGGTGCAACCACTATAGAAAACAATTTTTGATGGGGAGGGTAAAGACTTCTTGGTGAGAAAGGAACTGGACATTGAAGGGAAAAATAGGTAATGAGAAGAAAAAGTAATAAAATATAGTTTTAAAAAGTTTTTATTTTCAATTCTAGAAAATTATTTATTTCCAGAGGACTATAAATCCAAAAATTCTCGAATTATTTACATAATTTTAAGCAAATTAAGTCATTTGAATTTTTAAAAGGAAATAAAGGAACAGAATTTTGAGATGAGTAAATTGAGGAGAACATATTTTTGACACAACCCCAGAGAAAAAGCAGAGTTTTATTACAACTAAATATAAACAAATTCCCATTCAGGGTATTATGAGACCAGTCTTTGTCTATTAGTCAATTCTCTAAAAATTCAGAACAGAAAGAGGAAAATAAGTGATATGTACATATCATCTCAATAATTCCACATACAATCTAACAATAATAATTCTAGATTAGTTTATACCCTTGTAAAGGCTCAGAAAGATCAATTTGCCTTACCCAAGATGCCATAGTAAGTGGTAGTTAACAAATTTAAGTCCAGAAATATGAAGCCAAAGTCAGCTCCTTTCTGTTACAATAATATTAAAAGAAAGAAGTAAATAATTATTAAAAAGAATTCTTTTTATTGTATTAATTAAAATTATATTTATTTAAATATGGTAATTAAATAAAATTATATTTAATTACTACTTTCAAAGTAAAATAAATCTACCACATGGAATAAATAAACTAAAACTCAGGAAAAATTACAAATTGAAAGAATTTCTAGGACTAAATTTTAAATGTCTTATCACTGCAACTGCTTTTAAATGTTTACATAAGATATAATTACTTTATTAATATATTTACAATGTATACTTATTTGCTAAATGTATATTGATATTCCCCTTTGCCACACATTGTGTTAGGAACTGGATATACAATTACGAATGACATCATTTTGCTCTTAAGAAATTCATAACTTAGCAGTTTTAAATTTTCAAATTTAATGGGAAATTTGTTGCTATGGAAATCAGCATGAGACAAATATTTGCAGATTGAAGAGCATAGTGTGCCCCCTGAGGTAAGAGGGTATTTCCATAAGCCACACTGGAACATTTATCTCATTACTTTATGATCACACTGGGTGCCTAATGATTTGCTTTAATTTGTCCCTGCTAATGGGCTTTCTCACAAACTCTTCCCTATTTTCACCTCACTTTTCTTTCCATTTACTCATCTCCCAGGCTTCACCTCTCACTACTTGTTGTGTACCTGTTTTGCTTTGTAAAACATTTTCCATTCCATTTCCTGAGATCACTGCCACTGTCCCTTGCAAACATTAATGCATTCTTTTGCAAAGACTTGTCAGTATTAAGAATTCCTCACCAATATGCATCCAATTTTACAACTTACAATAAATATAAGATCAGTTTTGCTTGGATGCCCGTACATGGACAGAAAAGGGCATCTATCATAAGGATATGTTAATTAAGAAGTATTTTAAATTGATTGAAAAACTATTGTTCTTTTTCTCTGCTAGCATATGATGAATTGTATAACTTTATAATAATACTCTTCATTATTCTTAAACTTCTG
Source organism: Urocitellus parryii (assembly GCF_045843805.1). Classification (NCBI taxonomy): domain Eukaryota; kingdom Metazoa; phylum Chordata; class Mammalia; order Rodentia; family Sciuridae; genus Urocitellus; species Urocitellus parryii. Next base: position 26,411,994 of record NC_135544.1, on the reverse strand, counting down.
TATGTAATAGCTAATCTTTTAATTTTAAATGCAAAATACAGAAATTGAAGGAAGAAAAGAGAACAGTGGGTACTCACTATTTATATCAGACAAGGACAATGTCTTTTTGGAAGCGATTGCTGAGGAATGTCTCATTATATTTGCATGCACTCCTCTATAGCTGCATCCAGAAGAACACACAGACCAAGAGGTGCCCACATATTAGATTATCTTTTCTCAGCAAGACAGTTCTGATGTGGTTTGAGGTTACTTGTTTCTAGAGCTTTCTTCTATTATTACTATCTGCTCTAAAACCATATGTAGTACCTTGGGACCAATAGGTAAAAAAAACTATTGTTATTTAACACAAATCCATCCATACAACTGAGTGGAGACTTTGCAAATACTTTCTATTGAATTTGAGCTTATCACAATCTATCATAGACAACTCTTTGTTATTATCACACAAATGTCTAACACCATACATAAAATGTGCCTTAAAATCTTGAACATGTATTCTATCTTTTAATATTTCCCCATGAATCTTTGTAATGAGATAGAGATTAACTCATAAAATATGGATAAATAGGAAATAATTTGTTTTATTCCTCGAGTATTTATGCATTTATAAAATGCTTCCTTTTTCTGGCCTGAGTTACACAAAACCCACACACACAAACACACAGGCACACAAGCACATTGCAGCCTCAGCTTCAATTTTCTTCCAGCTTTGTATTTACCTAAACCAACATTAGCTACCTCTAAAACAGAGGAGTTTCTTCTTTTTTTCCACTTAAGTCATATTTTATTGAAATGGATGAACTCAAAGATCACTTATCTTACCCATCCTTGATTCCACTGAGAAAAGAGAAACATCTGAATTATATGTATAATGGAATTATCTCAGATAAGGAAGAAAACTGCCTTTGATGAAATATAATAAGGTAATTTGTTCTTTTCTAAATATCATAAATTAAGTGGTTGAGATGTGAAAGCAAATTTTCATAGCATCAGCAAAATATACAATCAATTTCTAGAACCTAGAAAAAGATGTTCATGGACCCTAATGAATTCACAGAGCACTGCATTAAAGGAATTTCTACTAATAATATTTTTCCTATTTGTCATTGTTATGTCTTTTGTTTTAGGTGCAAATTTTTATATCTACTGTTCTACCAAAACCTTTCTAACAAAAAAGCACAAACTAACAAATTTCATACTTTAATTATACTCTAAAATTTTAGATACTGGAAAACTAAAGACTTTTAAAAGAAGTTTACAATGGAGTGGTAAAATAGGGTCAATTTGTGAAATAACATATGTATTTCATTTCGTGAGCAACCATAAGGGACTATTACCTCTAATCTAGGCAGCAATAGCTATTAAAATAGCTTTTTTAATTTTCTGTTGCAGATATTCACATATTCTCCGTTTCAAATACAAATTTTCTCCATTATATAAATTTGTTTTTACTGTACTTATGTCCTGCATTCTTTTAAGACAAATCATATCTTTCACAAGCTATTTGATTTCCCCTTAGGTATACTGTATTTTTGATTGAAGCATTTCTAAATGAGGAGTATGAGAGAGGCAGCCTATATAAGATGTGAAAGAATAAATGACTAATATTAACAAGAAAAAAATAAAGAGAACAATTTATTTGTTCTACTTAGTTCTACTTGACAGCAGAATGAATTTTAATTCATCATATACAAATGGAGCACAACATTTCAATTCTCTAGTTGTACACAGTGTGGATGCACCATTTGTGCAATCATACGTGTACCTAGGGTAATGATGTCCATCTCACTCCACCATTTTTCCTACCCCCCATAACCCCTTTATACCTTCCCCTTTGCCAAATCCAAAGTTCCTCCATTGTACCTCCCCCACCCCAATCATAGATCAGCATCCACTAATTAGAGAAAACATTCAGCCTTTAGGCATAGGGTCTCTGGTCTAATTCCTAGGTCTTTGATCCACTTTGAGTTTTGTGCATGGTGAGAGATAGAGGTTTGATTTTACTTTGCTACATATAAATTTCCAGTTTTCCCAGCATCATTTGTTGAAGGGGCTATCCTTTCTCCAATGTATGTTTTTGGCACTTTTGTCTAGTATGAAATAACTGTATTTAAAATGGTTGATCTTGAACTTAAATGGAAAAAAAGAGCTATGATTTGAAGTTGTGTATTTTTCTTCAAAGCAGTGGAAAAAGAAATAGGAATTCTCTGTCAAGTAGCGTTGATATTAGATAAACCAGAGAAATATAATCTTTGGGCAAGAAAATAAGTGGTATTGTACTCTTGAACTTTTTTATATTTTAGGTAATAAAATAAAAAGAGTATAACCTCCAAAAATTGTTGTCAGAAAGAAAATTAATAGAAGCTTTCTTTCTTTGAGAGTGCATTATTTAGGGATCCCTTGAGTGTAATGATAAGCTCAGATTGTCTTAAAGAGATATTACTAGCGCAGAAGACTTCAGCAAAGACTTGGTCAAGTAAGACCATGATATTACTGAAGACATATTTCTTCCATCTCTTCTTTCTCTGTCTACTATAGCATTTCATCAATTCAAAACTGCTTTAGCTTTAACTCAAAGTTCTCTTTCTGGTCATGAGATGGAGGACAGCTACTAGCAGAAAGGAATATTTAATTATACTCGGTAGGAAGAAAGATAGTTTCTCCCAGCACATTTCTTGGAAAAGCAATTCAACTTTTTTTCTCAAAAAGTCTGTAGACTGTGTCTCTGTCTCTACAATTCACATTAGCCAGGATTGCCTTCTGATTTCAATGGTGGAAGGAGATAGGGCAAGTTCTACCTTCCACAAAATACACCATCTTAATTGACAAGATTGTATGCACAATTGAGTATAATTAAGATAAAGATATTGGAATCCTGAGCACTCCAGTTGGTATATATCTGCTTGGGGAAAGGTGTTTGATTTTGCACTAGGTAATGAGATTCACCCTGGGTTTTTCTGTCATCTTTGTGAACTCAGACCAGGGAAAATTCTGCTACTGAGATCATTCAGAGCAATCTGTCTACACACACTACAGAGTGTGACCTTATCTACTTATGGTCAAGGAGTACATACAATATTTTCATAGTTAAATTTATTTTCTTCTCTGTTATTGCTTCTTTTACTTTCATCTCACTCAATTCCTGCCCTTAGAAAATCCATAAATGCACAAATTGGAAAACAAGCCCAAAGTATGGTCATCTCATTAAATGATTTCTCTGAATCCATGAAATTGTTTTGATACTATTTTTATATATGTGTATATAAATATATATAATGTAATGTGTGTGTGTATATATATATATATACACACACACACACATACACATATGAAAGATAGACATATGAAAGATCAGTAGATTGGTTTTGAACTTTTTTATTGTGCATGCTTGTAGAGCATGTGTTTCATTGTTTCCTTTTGGTAAGATAGCAATGCTGAATGGAAGCTTCCACAGGCACATTAATTGTTTTCTTCCATCCATGGTTCTATTTTCAAATCCCTTCCCCAATGTACTAAAGCACATGCATCACTTTTCTGGTACTCAATACCTCAAATCTTTCCTATTTGAAAGAATTTCTTATTATAAGTTTAAAAGATTTAGATATTCCTTTTCTTTAAGTCAAGGAACTAGAAGAGCTCATGGACTAGATTGTGCTAACTGCATGGTTTTGTTTCAGATTTCTGAATCTTTAAGGGAGTGGTTTAGATATAATAAGATAGTTACTATGCAAATACTTCTTACTCTGTTGTATGCCATGTTCTACATATTTGACTAGTTTAATCCTTACAACAATCCTGTGATGCAGAAACTCTCATTTTTCACTTTTTACAGATAAAGAAACTGAAGCCCATAGAGGAATGACCAGTGTACATTTTTATTAATGGCAGTTGGCTTTAAAAATCCAATGAGACAATGGGCATTATAATCTAAGATTCAGAAAATCTATTTTAGTTTTCACCATGCTGGAATGTCTCTATAAAAAAAACTATAATATTGAACAAAATACACAAGGAAATGGTTTTCATCTATTGGCTGACAGAGACCAAAATAATGTGATACTTGTGAGATGGAAAATTCAGGAAATAAAATCCACAGCCCTCCCAAATTCAGCCTGGAGCACTTTCCTGACTGGAATACAAGGAGCTTGGACCGATACAATGAATGAGGGAGGTCCCATGAAGACAAGACATGGTGTTAAGATTTTGAGAACTAAAGGGACTCTTATCATCAGGGCAAAGTTCTGCAGAGATTCAATATTGACATAATGTCCATTTTTAAAATTATGTATAGATTCAATGCAATTCCAATAAAAAACTGCACAATTTTTCGTTGTAATTGGAAATTGATGCTAAATTTGTATGAAATCAGAATACATAGAAAAACATGTCTGGAAAAAAAGGAACAATAAGTATGAAATTGAAAGATTTAATCTACCTGATTTCATGACTTAATATAGGGCTGCAGTAAGCAAGACAGTTTAGTATTGGTATGGGATCAATTACATATACTAGAGAATCCAAAGAATACCTGTACATATGGGCAATTGATTTTTTTTTAATAGTGATATAAAACCTCAAAATCTGTATGGTCAAAACAAATAAAAAGCCCTGGAAGAAATAGTGTGCTGCCTCATCCTCAAAATTGATTCAAATTGGATCATAGATTTAAATGTAAACATCAAAGTAACAAATACACAAAATGGTTAAAAAGAAGAAGAAAATGTTTATGATCTTCATGAGCAAAGGTTTTATAGAGAGTACCTAAAAAACATTAAGCATTTTAAATAATACAACGGACTTTGACAAATTAATTCTGCTTTTCAAAAATCATCATAAAGTAAATAAAAACTCCAGCCCAACTGGCAGAGATATCTGCAAACATGTAACTGGCAAAGTACTTTCTCTAGAATATAAGGTAAATCCTTATAACTCAATAAAAAAAACCCAATAAAAATGATCAAGAGACTTAAACAGACAACCCAAAATAGAAGATCAATAAACACATGGAATTCTGCTCAATATCATTAGTTTCTAATGAGATATAAATTGAAATCCTTCTTAGTACCCACTAGAGTAAATAAAATTTAAAATAGTTATAGTATGAAATATTAGCAAGAATGTGGAAATTTTATACATTGCTAGTAGTACTGTAAAATGAGGCAGCGACTTTGAAAGCTTTTTGTCGGTTTCTTATAAAATGAAACATACACTTACAATAAAATGTAGTTATTACATTTTTATTAATTTAGCAAAAGTAAATGAAAATGTATGTGCATCCAAAGGCCTATTCAAAAATGTTGATAGGAGCATTAGTAATAATAGTTCAAACTAATACAAATGCCCATCAACCTATGAGTCCATAAACAAATTGTGACATATTGATCAAACAGTATTGAGTACAAAAAAAACTAGCTAAAACATATATACAATATGGATGAATCTCAAAACATTATTTTAAAAGAAAATAACTAAATGCAAAGACTGCATTAGTTGTATTCTTTGATTCATATGATGATCTAGACAAGGCCATGTTAATATGAAGTGATAAAATAGACAAGTACTGGCCAGGGGGAGCAAACTGAAGATTGACAAAAGGAAATATGCAGGGGATGAAAATGTTTTCTGTCTTTACCATGTTACAAAGGTATTTAATTGCACATTAAAATTAATATATTATTCTGTATAAAGTATACTTTAATAAAATTATGTTTTAAAGAATCATAGCTCTAGCTCTAGAGTCATGAGTCCACTGGTAAAAGTATCAAGTATCTAAAAGAGCCATCTTTAAAAAGAAAATGTTTTTAGTTGTCAATGGACCTTTATTTTATTTTTTTAAATGCGGTGCTCAGAATTGAACCCAGTGCCCTGCACATGCCACGCAGGTGTTTTACCACTGAGCCACCACTCCAGCCCCTCATAGAGCCATCTTAACCACAATTTTCCTATGGCTTAAACTTGGCTGAATTTGCAACTCTTCTGGTTGTATTCTAGTTCTACACCCTAAATCTTCAGACTTTACCTTGATTCTGTGAGCTCATTAATAACTTTGACTTTATTATTTCTGCTTAATCAAAGTTAATTTGTGTTTTCTGCAGATACGTAGGAGCAGTGTGCTATAGGTTCTAAACCTACATCTGTAAGTAACATGTGTTTTGATCATTGACAAGTTGTTTTCCCCTCTGTGTGACTTATCTCTCGTTTGTTAAGCATGCCTAATTTTTTCCGCCAGTCTTCATTTAATACACACTCCTCTGAATATTGGTTGAATGAGAACCTTGTTCCTTTGAAGTCCCAATTATATTTAGAATAAGTGACTTGGAGACAATAAATCGGTTATTTACAGTATTTTATAGTTCAACTTATCTTAATATAATACTTTCTTGGGCTGGGGATATGGCTCAGTGATAGAGTGATGGTCTAGCATGTGTGAGGCTCTGGGTTCAATATTTACTACCACAAAAAATAAAAGATAAAAAAAATATTTATTTCATGGAATGAAAATATACTGTAGTAAGCAGTATTCTAAAATAGGCTGGTTTTATTATAAATATTATGAAAATATTGATTTATAATGGAAAATCATGTCAGGAATATTGTTAGGCATCTCCCTGTATTGGTCATCTTTTCATTTATGTGACCTAAATACTTAATACATAAACAACTTAGAGGAAGAAAGATTTATTTTAGCTCATGGTTTCAGAGGTTTCAATTTATGGTCAGCTGGCTCCATTTCTACGGGCCTGTGGTGAGGCAGAACATCATGGCAAAGATGGTAGAACAGAGCTGCTCATCTCATGGCAGCTGGAAGGCAGAGAGAGAAAAGAAAAAGGATCCAGGGACAAGATATAATCCCCCAAGAGCACATCCTCAAGGACCCACTCCATTTCACTATGTTCCACCTCCTACACTTTCCACTACCCCCCAACAGTCCATTCAGTCCTAAATAGGTTAATGAACTGATGAAGTCAGAGGCCTCATAAGTCAGTCATTCCCCAAAGTCCCACCTCTGAAAACTACTGCATTAGAGACCAGGCCTTCAATACATGAGCCTTTGGGTAACAAACCAAAATACTCCTTAAATTTCAAATTAAACTGAGATCTAATCTAAAAATAGAGATCTTTATTAATAACTTTCCTTTCTTCCTGCTACATGTTTTCTAAATGTTCATTGTTTTCAAATGCTCACTGAAAAAGATATGGGATCTATATTATCCTACAACTTCAGTAAAATTTTAAGGTCATGTCACATCAGAGTATATGATTTTTCAATTTTCCTTGGTTGCATTAAATACAAAATTATAATATTCACTTAATGATTTCCAAAAATGTAGGAAATTGTATTGGTTTTATTTTTTTCTTTAATTGTTTAGATGAATTTTATAATATTACCAAATTACATGTTTAAAATAATAACATTCTTATAATACTTGATTGGTACATATTTATAGTCATCATATTGGCCCTTAATGATTTGACAATCTGTCAAAAACAAAATATAAACAGTCATTAGATATTCCCTTTTCTTTAGAACTTATAACAATTTCAGTGCCATGAAAGTAAGACATTCAATCCCAGAAGACAACATGAATGCATAATTTCAAATAAAAGACTCTACTGAATGGTTTGGTCTAATTAATGTGATAAGTAGCATATAACAATGACTGGATTCACAAGAATAATTTTAAGTGATTAGAGAGCTTTAAAGACATCAAAAAATGATAAGACAGGGGACATTTGGAACTGGGACAACTGCTAGGGATGTGAAAGAAAATGGGAAATGGGTGTCACAAGCTTATAAGATTTTACATATTAGGTTAAAAACATAAAATACATTTTCATAAATTATACATCTGTCCACAACTTTCCAAATCAACACGGTTCGCTAAACATGGTGTCTAATGTGGCACATGTTTCTGACTTCATCTAAAAACTTTTAAAAAAGGGAAAACAGTGACCACAGTGAATGACCTAATCAACTTGTCCTTTAGAACGTCATTTTAGGTTGTATACATATTGCTTTAAAGATCTTGTTTCTTTTCAGTATTGATTTTAATTAATCATTTTTAACAGTGTGAAATTAGATCCATAATATTTTATTTACAAATATTAATCACCTCTACCATAGACTCTGTGTGCCACGTGAAAGTGATTTCAGCTACTTTTATCAGATCAGACCTTTATGGTCATTATTTTTCATCTAACATTTCTTAATTGTTACCAGTTGAACATTAATACATATTGCAATTTTTATTCATTTAAACATTTTTTCCTCTTAATGTAGTCGTTGGTAAATAACATTAAGTCAATGTCTAAAACAGGCTTTGGAAGGAATTGACATATTGTACTGAAGTAGTCTTGCTTGCAGACGGAAGAAAAAGTCATATAAAATCATTACTAAATGCCTCATCAAGGCCAAAATGATGATGGCAGATGTTTAAAAAGCACATGCAGTCAAATTATAAAGCTTCTGCTTTATAAGAAAGCAAGTAGGAATGTGGAGAGAGAACCTACAGAATGCGAGAACATCTTTGCTAGCTACTCTTCTGACAGAGGAACAATATCTAGACTATATAAAGAATTTTTAAAAACCTTATACCAAAAAAAAACCAAATAATTCAATTAATAAATGGGCAAACTGTCAGCACATGTCTGTCTAATCAGAAGAATGAATACATTTGGAAGACCAGTCTGTCTGGTTGTCATTATACTGCAACCAATTTTGATGTCCATCATGTCTTCTTCCAGTTGGAATGCATCCAAATGGAGGCTGATTTCTAGATGAAGTCCCCGTAAAGAATTTCTTTGCTCCCACTGTTGCCTCTCCATGGATGCTTTAAAGGGTCTTTCATTTTATGGAAAGCATAATCTTCCCCTGCTCCACATGGCCTCGACCCCAGCTCCACAAATCCTATCTATGCTTCCTCTATGCTCCACAAATGAGGAAGGTGTCAGAAGGAACCACAGGAGACTCCTCCATAGTCTGGGATCACAGGACAATGGACATCTCTGTAACCCTAGATTATAAAAGCAAAATATCACCACAGTGAGGATCACTGATTTGGGGGGAAAGAAAATGGAGAATTTCAAACAATTCCAATTGCTTAAGAGGTTTGATAATATGCATAACATGAGATAAGAAGCCGTTGCTAGGAGATAGGCATCATCATAGACTAAGGCACAGCACATGGAAATTAAAGCTAAGTTTGTCAGGAAACTATATACTGTGTTGAAGATCACATTAGTCAGCTGAAAAAATACACAGTACAAAACACTTCCCAGATTATAAAATAAAAAGGCAAAGAGGGAATAAGAAAGAAATGGAAACCAACTGATGATCAAATAAAGACTGCATAGAGGTTTTTGAAGGCGAGATCTGTGTCTTTTTTTCCAATAGTAAAAACAGAAGTCCTAGAATTGAGTCTTGTAGAACTAACTTGGGTTGTAAACCTAGCCTTAGAGCAATCACTGCACTGGAGACATGGAAAAAAAGTAAAAAAAAAAAAAAAAGAGGTATATTCACTTTAAAATATTAACACTGGCTTAAAAATCACAACAAAAATATGAAACATTCACAGATCTGAATATAAAAGTTACCAGTCTTGCCTGTACATGGGTGCAGCTGACATAGATGAGAGAAAGATTTGTAGAGAGATGCGCAGGGAAGAATGGGTGCCTGAAAAAATTGAAGCTTCAGAAGATGTTTAAGGCTGACAGAAAAAGAATTAACCATGTTTCTATATGATTTAAAGGAGCAATACCCATAGACTAACTAAATTTACCTTCTTTAATTTAGGAAGTTAGAGAAAGAGTTAATATTAAGCTAAATCCTCCTCTTCTATAGAAGGATTCAAGAGTTTATATCTGTAGCTGATAAATGGTAAAGACACAAGTTATTCAGAATTATGTTTTGCATGCTAGCAGAACTTAAAAAGAAAAATCTTTAAAATTTACCCCTGGAGAGTTGTATTGGGTTTGAAAAAGATTGGAGTCTTTCAGTTCTCATGACAAATCTTTCTTTTTGAAAAAATGATTTTCTGTGTTATTTTAATAAAAAAATATATAAAACACATGAATAAATGCTTAATGTTATAAATTTGGGGCTAGAAATGTAGCTCAGTGGTAGAGTACTTTCCTAGCATGCAAGAAGCCCTGGGTTCAATCCTCAGCACTGCAAAAATAAATAAAAAGAAAGTTACAAATTTAGAAAACTTTAATTTGGATCGTCTTACAGTAATATCTGCATTCACTTGCATGACATTACTAGGTGTCTAAGATTTATTGTATGAACTTGGAAAGCATTCACATTTTTGCATTTATAAGAACACTCAAATGTTGGAAAACACTTCTCTCTCATAGTGGTTGGCAAGTTTCTTCTGTAAAGGGGAAGATAGTAAAGATTTTAGGCTTTTTGACCCATGAGGAAAATTTGAGGTAATAATGTAAGCACATATAAAATAGGGGAGAAAAATTTCCACAAGTTGGCTAAACTTTTTGGTAACAGAATTATTTTTTAATTGTTTGGAAGGGGTATAATATATTTTGTTCAATTGGGGTTCAAATTCAGTGTTCCCTATGATCAAATCAATTGCAAATGTTCATTTGTAAAGATAGATACATTTGTGTACCATTAGAAAAAGTCAGTGGACTGGATTTGGCCATGTAGTGTTCTGGTTGCTTTATCTAGTCTACTTGCTCTTAACTGGAATCCAGACTTAGATTTTCCCACTCTTATGGTGAATCGCCAGACTTTTTTTTTTCTTTCCCCGGTTCGTTGCAGAATGACTACTTTGTTAAAAAAATAAAAATAAAAATAAAACCAAGCTACTAAAAAAAGAAAACTGTGAAAGAATATACAAAGTATAACCTCTAATTTTTTATTATTGGAATCAATAAGCATAAAATTATTCTGCTAAATTATTATAAATGTTTCTAAATATTCACTTTCCATTTCCATAGTGGCAAATGGTAATAAAGAGTTTGCAGCTGGATACCAAATAGCTCATTTGCTAACTATTCTGAATTTTAAAAATATGTACATGTGAGTTCTAAGTCATTAGTGACTTCTGACTCCTCTAATTAGACCACACATATGTTTGTTTCCTTTGCAGTCCTAGTTGGCAGGACTACAGATATTCTAGAGTGACTGAGGAAAAAGACCAATGAACAGATCGTTTCTTCCCGGGCCCTTTTGTGTATGTCTTCTGTGAATTTGTTTCTTTGGTGGTCACCCTTGGAATGCACGCTAACAACCAGAATGAGTTTATAGCAAACTCTTTTCATAAAGACAAACCACAATTTTCTGAATCCATTATCCAGTATTGTGTAGTAATTGTCTTATAGTATTTTGTGGTTGTAAAAATGTGTTTATTGCTGATGACTTACGTCTACTAGTAGTACTGTATTCCATTTTTATCAGAATTCTCCATTTCATATTTAGCCAATTTAGAGCGCAATAGAACAGAAATATGCTTCAGACTCCACCTAAATGACTCAATTGCTGTCTTCAGAAGTTTCTGCAAGTGCTGTAGATACTAACAATATTCACTTAAATCCATGTTTCCCAGCCATGCACATCTATGTTAGTTTAAAATGCAAAAGCTAAAATTTTATTTTGCAGTGATATTATTCCCATGTGCATGATGTTAATTTCTTTGAAGAAGCATCGATTACATTTTTAATCACGTTTTCCTTCATTTTTTTCTTTGTAAGAATAAAAACCCTTGAGAAGTACAGCAGACTCTTAATTAACTTAAGAGAAAGAAGAAAGCCCTTGCTTCCTTTCTCTGTCAGGCTGCAGGAGGACTACATTCTTGAGTGGGAAATGAAAGATTTACAACATTTTCAAGACTACAATTTTTAATGAGATGCACATTCCTTTCCTGGTGTAAGCCTCGCCCCAGGGGTTCTGGAAACAGAGAGAGAAACATTGCAAGCTGCTTCTTGATGGCCCTCACTCTGTACCTTCTCCTGGAGTGTTTTTCAGTTTAAGCATTATCTTCTTTTATTGTTTTCACCATTAAACACATTTCACCTGGCATATTCGTTTTGAGCCATCCAGAGATGAAATAACTAAGGTCTGTTCATGGTAACTACTTACCTAAGTATCTGGAAACTATGTAGTGAGCTATTTTCTCCAAATTGCTTGTATACTTCTATTTTCAAAAATAAATTATAAGTTAGTTATGTTACAGTACTCTGGTTTGTAACTGCTATAGTCCTAATTTTTCTCATGCACATTGCTACTAATGGCCTGGCATAAAAGGAAATATACTTCATATGCTGCCTTTTGGTCCATTTGCATCAGACCCAAACTGTGTAAAATTGATTCTCTTTGAATACAGAGTCAGAGCTCAACCATAGCTGTAGCTTCTCATGTGGCTGTTAGAAAAACAAAAAGGTGATTTTTAAGACCAAAGAAAAATATGAACGCAGAACAAACAGTGTGGTTTGAAAATACGGTTACAGAAATTTAAATTTTTATCTTAAAAGATGAGCAGAGGAAAGCTTTTGTGAACTAGACTCTGCCACAAATGAGTTACCTGTATTTTGTATGTGAGATGCTGAATATAACCATATTAGCCCCAGTGCATGAACATCAGGTCATGTCAAAAATACAGCATCTCTCTCTGATTAACTGTCTCATAATGCTGTTTTCAACCTTTCTCTCAGGGAGAAATGTATCTGATGTCAGCAAAGTTGATGTTTCTACCGCTAATGTAATTTCAAACTATGTAAGCCTACCATATAGCAACTATGAGGTTTTAAAACACTTTTATTATAGAATATCAAGACTCACAAATACATTTCTAAACCTATTTCATAATACCTTGAGTTCTTATCAACACTGACACTAAGGTACCCCAGGTCCCAATATTATAAACAAACAGATAAGATTAATCTCATATTCTTCTCAATAAAAGGATACAATAAAGCTTATGCTCCATCGGATTTTCAAAAAATAAAAATTTCTGGCTCTACAGCCTTCATTTTAACTGTCTTGCCATTTCTACAATCAGAAAGATGTTGGCTGGCCAGCAATCTGAGGATCCTGAGAGAGTGTTCAGTGATGAATTCAATCAAACCAGTTAAAGGCAGCAACCTGTCAATTCCAGTGAGTTCCAGAATATCACATAATCAGAATTTCAAGTGGTGGTCATTGGTGCTGAAAACTTTAAGTTCTGTACCATAGTAGTGTTACAATGATGTCACCAAAATATTTTCATCTTTGATGACAGCAGTAATAACTACATAGAATAAGTACTTATGTGCCAGAGACTGTTCTAAACATATTTACATATACCGATTCATTTGAATCTCTAAGCATATTATTATCCCCTTTTAAATATGGGTAATGGAAACACAATGAGGTAAACAGCTTGCCTAAAATCACACAGCATGTAAATTATATAACTAAGATTCTAATCCAGGCAGTTTGGTTTAGGTCTTGGGTTTTTTTCCACTAGGTGTAATGATAAACATGCTATAATGATTCTTGTTTTTAGAACTGGAAATTAATCTTCATTTCATTACCACCATCATTTAAATATTCGGTATACTTGGGATCAGATAACAGTTCTGCTACTTATTAACTACCATCATCATCATCATCAAATTTCTTGACCTCTTGCTATTATAGTTGTTTAATCTGTAAAATGGAGCAATGTTTATCTTTCAGGATTCTAGTGAGATTGCTAGTCATATACGTAGACTACCAGCTCCTGGCATACAACAGTTACCTGGAAAAGGATAATTGTATTATAAGTATAAAAACCAGAGTGACAAATTATGCTTATCCTAATTAAGCAGATATGAGTTTGACCACAAGTAAGTAATGTAAATCCTAAACTATCAAATACTTCTACCAAGTATTTCAAACAATGCATTAGGTCATTAAAAAGAATTTCTTAGACCAAGTGCTGAAGACTAAAATAGCTAAGTAGCAACTGAGGTCATGAAGCCTAGGCCCAGACTTCATACCCTCAATTTTGGAAATAGAGAGTCCAAAAAAGGTATCTGTCTATGTGGATTTGGAGCTGGTATGTATACTGTGTCTTGCTGATCATTCTTCTATATTGGAGAGTTGGAGTGAAAATACCAATAAGTAGCAGATGTGTGTGGCAAATCAAAATGAAGTTTACAGAGTGAAAATAACCCGTGCAAGACTGAGACCTTGGTGTTAGAATCACAAAAGCTCCAATTAGGTGATTTAACCGGAAGGCCGTGGTTCCCCATATGCCAGCCACAAAACCATTCCAAAGGGCCCTCCAATCGACCATTATACTATTTTCAAATTAATCATAAGCTTCTATACAAATTTATAGACTAAAATTAACTTATGTAGATTGCTAAGGTCATAGTAGCTTGTGTTTGTGTACAAAAGTTTTTATTTTATGTGATTGCTATGTCACAGGATAAATGGACCTTTTATCATTTAATTTTAGGATACTTTTTTTTTGCAGCAGTTTGAGGTTCCTAGCCATAAAGAATTCCCATGTACCTCTGTCCTCACATGAGCACAGCATCCCTGCTGTCAACATCCTGCATCTGAGTGGCACATTTGTTAGAACTGAAGAACCTACATCGACCCATCAGTAGAATTCAAAGTCCATAATTTATGTAAGGGCTCACTCTTGGTCATGTACATTCTATAGGTTTTGACAAATGTATAATGTGCATCCACCATTTCAGTATCACAGAAATTTTCACTGCCATAAATATTTCCTGTACCCTCTCTATTTCCTCCCTCCCCTTTACTCCCTGGAAAACACAGATTTTTTTTTTAACTGTCTCCATAGTTTTCCCTTTTCCAGAATATCATCCAGTTGTAAGTGCACAGGATTTTAGCCTTTTCAGTTTGGCCTTTTTCACTAATCAGTTGTCATTTAAGCTTCTTCCATGTTTTGTCATGGCGTGATAACTTGGTTCATTTTATTTAGGAATAATACTACATTGTCTGGATGTACAATGTAAGCATTCACCTACTAAAACACATCTTGGTTACTTCTAAATTTTGACAGTTATAGAGCTGCCATCAATGTCATGTGAAGGTTTTTTTGCAGACATGGTTTTTGTGCAGACATATTTTTTGACTCATTTGAATAAATACCAACCAAGGCAGTTGCTGCATCCTACAGTAAGAGTATATTTAATTTTTTAAAAACCAATTTTACACTTTTTTTGTATACCACTAGAAATACATGGAAGATCCTATTGTTCCACATCCTTGTTAGCATTTGGTGTTGTGTTTAGGAGGTTTGCCACTTTTATAGATGTGTAGTGGTATTTTGTTGTTATTTTATAATAGTAGCTTTTAATCACAGTGCATTGCCTAAATGAATTGATAATAACAATGTAATTATGTAGTCATATGGAAATACCAGAAATTTGACATGAAAGAGGGACTTTCATATTCAAAGTAGTTATGAGCTAGTGGATCTCAAGAAGAAAAGGATAAGTTTCAAAATACATATGCAAAAATGTCTCCTTTAACCTTATGGTCACACTCTTCCTTTGCCTGAAAGTCTTGCAGCCCATCAATCCAGCCTTCTGTTTCTTCCCAGGTTCACACTGCCTTAGTACACACGATGGAAAACCATTGCCATCTTCCCTGAGAAATGTTTTCTGAAACTGTACTCTACAAGATCCTAATGTTCTTCAAAATGTTATTAAGGGTTCTTTGGGGGAAAAAAATTCCATGAGTTTCATCAATACAGCTCATGGTAGGTCCCACTCTCTCCACCCATGGAGATGCACAAAATTTAATAGGTTCTTAGAATAAAAAATAAAATAGTCTTCTATACTTTGTAAGTGGAGTATCTATTCCCAGGTCAGGAGTTCCAAAGGTAACAAAATGGGAGGGCGGGAGAGGGAGTCAGGGAACTTCCCTCAGGCAGCACCATCCTCTCTAAAAAAATGTGAAAAACTCCATCAGAAATTGTGGGTCAGGGAATTGTCCTTTCTGAAACAGGGGACAGAATCCCACTTTAAAGATTTTAAAAAGGTGAGACAGAAGACAGTGTAGAGATGGGTTATGACAAAGTAAGAAGAATGTACAGCACAGCTCTCTGCCCTGATCCCTTTTGATTTTCAAGAGTCTGTAAAATCAGGAAGATGATGTTAGTGGACTGCCTATAGAACACACTAAGGGACAGACCAGGAAGCAAGCTGCCACAGAGGCAGGTCTCTAATTCCTGGGCTGCTCTTTGAGGTGCAGAGAGGCTGGGACAGGCCTGAAGTTAACCAGGGAGCTCACTGCCAGAGGTCTTAACCTCCTTCAGAACATAATGTACAAGATGTAAACAAAATGTCCCAGCTGGCTTGTGATGACTTAAAACAAGGATGCACTTGATTCATCAGCTTTCTTCCTTGAAACCTGCTTAGGCCACACAGAATCTTCATGCTTAAACCCTGTTTTTCTCCAGAGACTGATAAATGATTTTCTGGTAGTCAGAATTGAAATTTTATTCTTTGTCTCTGTATGTTTTTTTTTCCTTTTTATATTCTGTTATAAAAAGCTATAATAAAAATAGATATCTTGGTCAAACAGAATTCCTTAACAACCAGCTTTCCTGGTATTAACTAAATTTTATTTGTTTGTAACCTGTGATGATCCATGAGGCCAGCTGGGTTTTGTACCATCTGCAATTTAACAGGATGTTACTAAATAAAGTAGATAAACAATCAATCAAAGCAGTTGGTCCACAGGGATAGGGGTCTTCAGAATATCTTCCACAAAGCTGATGCAGGTGTCTCTTAACCTGCTGCTTCCTAGATCTCTTAAACCTGAGTACCTGGGGGTGGGGCAAAAGAATCTGACTATCAACAGGTTCTCCCCAACCTGTGCTCATAGCAGTCTGAGAGCCACTGTGTTGGATTGTCTTGGGTAGAACAAGTTACTCAGAGTACAATGAGAATACAAGAGAATGAAGAAAAAACAGTTGTGATTATAACATCTTAGGCCTGAAAAGGGCCTGAAAAGAATATCTAGTTCAACAGGATACTTTTATAGACAAGAAAAATGTGTTGTTTAAGCAAGGTCACCAAGTTGGGTCAGTTGCACATTCTTTCCCATCAAAGTGTCACTTAGACTGGGAATTGAAGAAGGAAAGAAAATCCGAAAGGAGAAAAAAAAAAAGGAATAAAGCAAATCTCTGAAGAAAATCAACCAACAAATTTCAGGGAAATGGTCTAATTATTCAAGGTGTGCTCAGTTTGGATCTCAGACCTTTTTAAAGACTTATTTTTAACCCTGAATTGGGAAACATGTTCTGTTTTAAATGTTGGTATTACTTCAGAACACAGAAGCTCAATTTGTGTGGCAATCCCAATCTTGAATGTGTACTCTCCTGGGCCAACAAATTACAGACTAAGCAATCATTTTCTAATTTCAAGGTTCCTATTCTTTTAGTCATTTAGAATTCAGACTTTAAGCCAATCTATGAATGCCAGGTTTCTGTTAATTACAAACAATTCATCTTAATTAGCCTGAAAGACTGTTCTAACAAGAAATAAATTATTGAGCACAAAAAAGCAAGCTTTGTCAAATGTTTAATGTTCATTTAAATCCCTTTCAAAACAAATGGCGGTTGAGAACGTGGAAGGTTAGAAAGAACTTTTGTTGATGGATTGGTTTCAGATCTTCCTCTGGCTGCTCACAGGTGTACCTGTGTTTATTTAAAAATTTATTGTAAGCGATCAAAATCATTATAATCATGATGATAATCAATGTTCATTAAGGATACAACAGAAAAATCCATGATTAAAGACGGTTTGTTTCATCATGGTAGGATCATTTATTTATTACTGTGGAAATTGTTACAAATTGCTCCTCTTGGGGGCCAAAGATCGAGGAATGTATGAATTTGGAAATTGAGGCTAAAAATTCCTTTAATGGGTAAAATTCTGCCAGTTCTTCAGAGCTTGGCACGTGTGAGACTGACAGCTAGGCTTTCAACTCACCACACATTGCTACACTGTGACTCAGTGGCACTAGTTTCAGACACAGTTCTACCCTGGTTTATTCAGTTCTTCGTTATTTTAAATTACAGTTTGAATACGTCAAGGTGCCATTAGGATTTGTTATCAACTGTTTTAAACAGCAGGGAAATGGCGTTGTTATCTTTAAAAAATAATAATCTCATCATCACTCTTTGCTACTTTACTGTGCAATCAGAAGATATTTGAAAACATTTCATGGGCTGCTTCTGTTCGAATGTGTTTGTTTTGGTGGCTAAACCCAAACAAAAATCTCAGTTCCATTCTGAAGGGAAGAGTGGGAGATACCACGCAGAGGAGGAACATACAGACACTTCAAATGAAAAGAAACTCCTTCCCTGCATTGATGCTCCCTTTTAACTATCTAATTCAGATAAACGCTGTCACACTTTGTAGCCACCAGCTGGATCCTCCTACTCCTGATTCAAATTGCAAACAGTCTGTACAAACAAATATTTTTTTGAGACAAATTCAACTGTTCTAGTGTAAAATGGTTTTCGGCTCATCTCCAGGCCCAACACATTGGCTCAGGAAATCTCTTCTGTCAGACAAAGGCTGTTATTGTAATTCTAAGTCAGGGCTGTTCTTAGAGGACTGTCTCAGCTGATCAGACAGGGTGAGTCAGACTATCCTCAGGAAAGAGAAAGGAAATACCACCCACCCACTCTGTGAAAGTCCCACTGGAAAGCCCGCCTGCAATCTGGCCTTGGATAAGGGTTGGAGCTCCAACGGTCCTTTCCTTTACTATTCCCTGAGCAGGAGATGTGACTCCTGTTTCCTGGTGTTTAGACTGTGCATATTTCCCAAAACTTCTCCTATTTGGAGGATGGAAAGATGCCCAGGAATACCAAATATGGCCAGCTAATCCGGTTTCCAGTAAACCTGAGTGATCTCTGAGGTCAAGCAAGAATGTGATAGCAGTTTAGAGTTGGGTGGGGTAGAACAGTAAAACTAATCACCAGGAAGCATGCCAACACTCGCTTTCTCTGACTTCCTATCCCAAGAATCTGACCTCATCTGGCCAAATGTTCTGACTTACGAATGAGAGGTTCAGTCAGACACATGAAAATTCTGTTTCAGCAAAATCCAAATCTAAAAGGAATATATATATATATATATATATATATATATATATATATATATATATATATTTCTGTTTCTTTCCAGCACTTAGACTGTAAGTTCTCATGTTTATCACTCAATCTTCAGTTTCAGTTGTGAGGCAGACAAGTGCATTGCTTAGGGGGTATTCTCCAGAAGGAACAGCCAACTGGGGTTTCACTGAGTACTTTGCTCCTGGCCTTATCTTACTCAACACAATTCTCTAAGACACACCTTCCTCCTCCAGGAAATGAAGATCAGAATAGTATCTGAACAATGCAAATAGTAATAAAGCTAAATATTATGGAAGAAATTTACCAGCACATGATTAACAACAAATAGGTGCTACTACTAAAGAAAATTAAAAGATTTACTTTTAACCTAAAGTCTTAATAATTCACTTCAATTTTTACTTATTGTTTTCTTTACTATAACATAAATGCACACAGAAATTCGATGGCAGAAAAGAGAAGGTACCCCTAATTACAAAACCCTCACAACTTCTATTTGTATTTTGGTATAATTTTTCCAGCATTTTTTTCTTCACAGCCCTCTCCACACAAACACACACACACACACACACACACACACATTCACACACAAATACACTCATTTTGAATCTCACACATGTAATACTCTGTATCAGTTTTATGTACAACTTTATCATGAGCATTTTCCTGAGTGGTACATAATTAAAATCACAAACATTATTAATATCTATTTTATATACCATTGACTGGGTCATGTGATGTACACTGAATCTAATTAATTTGGCTCTTAAAATGGAAATAAGGGTTTTTGATTAATATTTTTGTTCAGATAGCACATCCCCTTATAATCTTAGTGCATGTTTAAAGAAGAGGATTGCCTAGTCAACAATCAACATTTTCAAAGCGTATGACGTTTATCGTCAATTCGTTTCCTGAGTAGGTGCCTAAAGATGCATAAGAAAATATCTGTCACGAAACATCTTTCTAGTGATCCTTCTAGTTTTAATCAAAAGATAATTTGAAAGTCATTATCAATCGCTTTTACCATAATTATTTATCTGCCATTATTTGTCTGTCTTCTTTCAAAACCAATTAGAAGAGAGAAAAATATCACATATTCAAGTTAAAGTTCCTTAATATAAAAAAAATATATTGAAAAGCTATTAAGACCTAAGCCTAAATGGCATAAAGAACAGATGATGGTTGTATCCAGATACTGTTTTGTTTCATTTAACACCATATGCACAGATGGGATGTACTTTTCTCCCCTTTCAGCATAAGCTTGTCATTCCTAAATTTGACATCAGAGGATCATCTTGAAGTTAGGTTTTTCTGAAACACAATATATAGAATGCATGCAATAAAAGCACCCCCCACCCCCCCACCCCCGGAGATTTAGTTTACCTTGGGAAGAAAATTCATAGTCATTAACTTAAAGATCAAAAGTGAGGTCACTTTAGTGGAATAGATTCACAAGTTTTAGCACAAAGTATCATTCCTACAGTTTGGATACTCATGGTCACTGCTTCTAAATGGCATATGTTCATCGGGCTCTAACTCTGGTAAGACTGACATCACTTCTTCAAAGATATTTGTAGCCACATTTGAACCATCAAATATGTCATATCCCCCTCGTCAGCAGTGATAGCAAAAATAACAGGACCAGTTTCTGTCCTCAAGTAATTCAGTTGCTCTAAAAGCTGGCATATGCAAAGTTTAAAATATAATCAGATCGGGACAGCACTAACAATGGGATACTTCTCAAGTAACAGGTTGAATCCTCTTTTGAAATGCACTACATTTCTTGCATAAATGTGATTGCCAAAAAAAGCAGTGTGTTTCACTCATCTCACTCAACTTATTCAGACATTGATTTTTAGTCATTCATAAATTACCCAGTAATATCAACTAATTCTGATATTTCCTTCTTTTATTTTTTAAATTTTTGGGAGGTGCTAGGGATTGAACTCAGGGGCACTTGACCACTGAGTCACATCCCCAGCCCTATTTTCTATTTTATTTAGAGACAGGGTCCCACTGAGTTGCTTAGCACTTCATAGTTGCTGAGGCTGGCTTTGAACTCATGATCTTCCTGTCTCAGCCTTCCTTGTTCTTTTATACTACTTGGGGTCTTTCCCCTTAGTGTGTGTGTGTGTGTGTGTGTGTGTGTGTGTGTGTGTGTGTGTGTGTTAAATACCAGGCTACTAATTTTTTGGAGTGATTAGGTGATGAACACAGCATATGGGAATGATAAATAATAATATTGTTGTTGACCACAATGAATTTTTCTGAGAATTGAACAGTGTGTGTTTATGTATGTGTGTATGGCGGGGGAGTGAAGGTACATAAATAAATACCTGTCCCAAATCACATAGAAATAGTAGCAGATATTGTCTTCATCATCACAATAGCAGAACAACTACAACCACTTTGGAAAACAACTCCTATTTTCTCAAAATGTTAAATATGTATCTACCATATCACCTATTCCTAGGTTTCTATCCAGGAGAAAGAAAACACATCTCCATGCAAAGATATGCACCTAAATGTCCATAGCAGAATTATTCATAATAACCCAAGTCTGGAAACAACCTGGATCTCCATCATTTGGTGAACTGATAAACAAAATATGGTCTTGCCAGACAATGGAATTGTATTGGGTGATGAAACGGAACAAAGTTCTGGCACACCTGCTTCATGGATGGACCTCAAAAACATTTTGTTAAGCGAAAGAAGCCAGAAACAAGAGATCACATATTGTGGATTCTACCTACATAAAATGTTAAGAAATGGAAAATTTATAAAATCAGATAGTAGATTATGGGTAGAAAAAGGACTAACTATAAAAAAGCACCATATTTCATTTCTCCTGGATAGATTCCTAGGAATAGAAGTGCTAAGTGATATAGTAGATACATATTTAACATTTTGAGAAAATTTGAAATTGTCTTCCAAAGTGGCTATAGTTGTCCTGCTATCTTGATGATAATAAACACAGTATAGGTTACTACTTCTACCTGCTTTGGGCCAGAATTAAGTTAAATATTTTATAGGTTATGAAAAAGCTCCCAAAATTGATTTATGGTGATGTTCACATCACTTCTCAAAGTTTTCAAAAACTATTGACATGGATCTAAAATGAGTGAGCTTTATAACATGTAAAATATACCACAATAAAGTTCTTAAAAAAGAAAAGATAGCAGAACCAGGGCCAAAGCCAAAGTATACCAATCATCTGTTTGCCTCTTTTTTATACTTAGAGATTCTGTGCCACCAACATTGTGTTTATTTAGTTAAAAGTGAGACTTGAAATTGGGTTATATAGTTGATTAACTCAGTCTAATCATTATGAATAATGTGGGGCTTAAAGAGATTTTTAGATTATGGGTGATATATTCATTTTCTAACTGTTTTCTAGATTGCAAAAATCTTTATTCCACTCATGAATATGATAGTAATCAGGATGTTGCACCAACCAAACACACACACACACACACACACACACACACACACACACACACTGCCCATTGGTACAGGGAGACTCTGGCCCCAAGAATGAGCCATCCCAAACCAAGCACCTCAAATCCAGTCATGAGAACACCTTTCAGTGTTTGCAGTTGTTTTTCTGGCAACTGTCTTTATTTGTTCCCAAACTGCTGCAACTCTCATCCTCTCAATTCTCATTCTGATCTTCCCAATGCTGAACTTCCAACTCTGTGACCCCAATCTTGATTCCTGGCCCAAGACTTACAGCTCAGAATCGATCTCATGCTTGCTTCCAATTGCATGCTTCCTGTGTGTCTGCACTGATGGAAACCCACCATTCTGGCCTTGTCACACCCAGTGCTGACCTTGTCTTCTGGCTGTGACCCATCCCTCTCTCACCATCTCTTAACCCCTTCAAAGAGGAGACTGACTCATTTTTTTCCATGCACAATATATTTTATCTGCACATCTATTATTAAATTTAATACGTTCTAGTATGTCTTAGAGTTACTGATGTAGTTGTCATAACCCACCTGTTTCATCATTAATAAATCTTCCTCACAGTGTCTGATGCAGAATTTTTCTCATGAAAATGTATATTTCAGAGTCTGCAGATTGATCAACATATCTATTATATGAAAGGCTGTTATGAAAGGCTTACCTCTGCCATAGTTCATTTTTGTTATCAGTATAGCAAGCAGGATATTTGAGTTACTACTGGAAAATATGATTTTCCTGTCTTAAGTCATTTCAAAAGGTTGGCCAAAGACTCTGAATTTGTTCCAACTTTCAAATAAACTAGAGAAAAATTAAAGGCCTTACATGTTATTAATGTGAACACTATTAATGTTAACCTATTTCCATCTACATATCTGTTCCAACCTGTGTCTTTGCAAAAGGACTGTGATTATGAAAAGGATTGGAAAGCCGGGCTCAAATAGAAGTTGGTGGAGACACAAAACTCTATGCCTACAGCCAACAGATCCCCGCATCTCTACCTTGACTGGTATTTCTTAATGCTGTACTTGGCACGACAGAGGAAGTCTGATGTTCCCGAGGTGAGTCGCAAAGTGGCCAAACCACTCTCAACGCATCAGAGCGTGACTCAGGATTTGCTGCCAGCTTCTTGTTTAAAAATGCCATCGGTTTAACATTAACTGAGAAAGTAATTATTCTCCAGTTTCACTGAGCTATTAAGAAAAAAGTTCATTGAAACTGCAGGAGATGAAATACTGTGCTTTTAGGACTTGCTGGAAGGCTTTCAACATTCAGAGCAGAAAAACATAAATTTATTTTTGAAGAAGGAGATTTAGGAACTTTACTGAATGGGAAGTGAGAGTATGAATTTAAGTCTCAGGGAAGATAGTCTGGTTTAACAAAATTCTGCAAACATTGCTCAGATTGGACTCTCTTCCATATTTTTTGAAAACTCAAGGCCACTTGCTGCTACAGGATCCTTGGTGTATGGATGCACGATCACACGTGTTTAAGTCCCACATAGTGAATCAAAGAAATTTCAAATCAGTTTGGACTATGAAATGTTACAAATTGCATTAATCAGGAATCATTTATTTATTGTCTGTCATCAAATGTCACCAGATATGATAAACCTGGAGAGGTCAAGGGCTTAGGGGTACCAGAAAGAGATACTGAAGATTTAGCCAGAACAAGAGATTTCTACTTGCAATAACATTCCCAATTTTGTTGTAAATACAGACCATGCCACCTATATAACAACTCAGGGATATGTTGCCAGTAAATGCGGTGTAACTTGAGTTTATAGAAATTTGAGAGAAAGCCACAAGAAGTGGAAAAGTTTATAAGGTTGTGGAACTTGTAGACCATTTTTTTAAAATATGAGGTTTAAAAATCAGGAGATGGGAGTATGGGTTCTATACCCTATTTTCTATGTAACTTTGAACAAGTCATCCTCCAACTCATAGGGAAATGAGGCCAGAAGTACTTTTCAAATTGTAAAAGATGGTTCAAATATTAGTTTTTATTCAGAGATGATCTCCTGTAGTTCTAAGCAGGAAACACTACTTCTCTGAGTGAATTACAGACATATAACTTTATCTTTAATGCTAATGTTTCATTTCCATTCTTATGAAACATTTTACTTCATCTGTTCTACCACTGTGTATCACTCAATAATTTTAAACCATATGATTATTTAAAAAAAAAACTAACAGGAGGAATGTTGCTAACTGGATCGATCATGTCATTGCTTCATTTTATAATTAAAAAAAATCTTAACACTTCTCACAGCTTGAACATGAATTAAATATAAAACTGTTTAGCTGTCTTGGAAGATGGTATTTTCACCTATTGAAAATTGTTACAGTGGAGAATTTATAATTCATCCTCTAGAAAGCAGAAGTCAGCAACAAAATATTTATTTTATTTGCTGTTGTGTACATAGTTTTTATTTATTTTTCTGAAAAACACATAAAAAGTACATGGTAAAGAAGAAAATATATTGCATCAAATATGTCACAACATTTTATTAGCACAGTGCACAAAGTTTGCAAAGAAAGAACTGGAGTGTGTTCAATGGCTTTGCAGCTAGAGCTTTTTAAATGCTATTTATTCTGGAAGCATATAAAGTAATAGATTTGAACATCACATTGGCAAACAAGCACCTTTAAATTGAATGTGGTACAAGCTAAATATGAGAAAGGAAATAAAATGTAAATGAAAACGCAACTTCTTTGGGGAATCTTTCCTCCTTTACCATATCTTTGTCCTTCTTCCATTGCAGGAGCTGTTAGGAAGAAAATTATTCTTTTGCCTTCTAATCTCAAAATCTTGATTTTTTTTTTCTTTAATGGTGCTTCCAAGAAGAACTGGAAATGGAAGGGAGGAGTAGCCATAAAGGAAACTGCTCTTTAGATGAGATTTTTTTTTCATACTTTCTGCTTATAATAGAATTGGTAGAAAGAAAGATTTAATAAAGTATTGTAGTAATGAAGCTGTTAGAGCCACTGGAACATAAACTGCGTGGATTAGTGATATGGTGGCCAAATGGAGTACACAAATAGCATTCCCCATTTCATGTGTACTGCAGTCCCGTTCAGTTTTGTGATAAGTCCACTTACCAAATATTGCTCTGTTTGCAGAGGTGACATGAATATAAAAGACGGGACCTTGAATGTTTGGAATTTACTTACGAAAGCTTGAGAAGGAGATCCTGCTAAAAGCAGTAGACTGTTCATGATCGACATCATCTCCTCAATGTGTCTTATTAGGCATCTCATTTGTCGCAAATATTAAGTACAAATCTTTCCATTCAGAACCGTCTCCCCTATATCCTCCTCTTTGCCATGTGACTGCAATTCCTTTCATAATACATGAATCTGAGTTTAGCAGTATGGCTTGTTTTAACCAGTAGGATGAGATGAGATTGATAATGTGCTGGGTTTCAAGAGATTTGTAATTTTGCTGCTTTTCCTTCTGTGCCTCTGCCCTGCCAGTCTTTGGATTCAAGAGGAAACTAAAAGATACATGGAACAAAACTGCACCCAGGGAATCCAGCCCAGCCCAGACAGCCAACCCTTGGCTGGCTGCCTGTGTCAGTTGGTCCAACTAAGATTACAACTTCCCTTCCTTCTCTTGCCTGGATCCATCAACTTGGGAAACTTGTGAGAAATAATTAATGATTGTTGTTTGTTTGGAGCCACTGAGTTTGTGTGCTTCCTATACAGCATGAATTTTTGAGGTGAAAGGTAACAGATCAAATGTAGCTCAAAATTGTGGCTGTCTCATTCCTAGAACCTTGTTTTAAGAAACTCATGGTTTTAACATTTACAGATTATGTGCTGGACTGAATGCATGAATCATGCTCAGTCTCCAAATACAGTAATGATGAATCAAATGCTAAATAGGAAAAATTTTAGTGCTCTGTTCTATGTTAATAAAAATATAGGAAGGTCTTTAATTTCCATATTCTCTAAAACAAAATTAATGATCTTATAAATTATATATATATTCCTTATATATAAATTATATATTTATATATTCCTTAAGAAAATTTATTTAGAATCAAATAAATATCTTCATCTAATATCTATAGTACACATTCATGTAAGTGAGCAATTTTTATCTCATATTTAAATATCAACCACAACCATGTGAAAACCATCAAGTTTTAAGACTTTTCAGTAGTTATGTTTTTTCTTAACAAAATGTAACATAAATATGTCTTTTATTTGATAGGTGGGGTAATTAAATAGCAAGTTGTGATTTACTCTTTTATTCTTGTCTCTTTCAAATGACATTTTCTTTCTTCCCATCTCTCTTTACAAATTTGTGAGCCCAAGTTGGCAAGCCACACTCTTCATTTTTTAAGATATCAGAAGAGTAAACTAAATTTGTTATAATAACTTGATCACATTCTTTCCAAAAACATAGAATCTCTTCAACTCTGGGATGGTATGCCAGATGGAAGTCAAAATTGCATTGCGCACTGTACATCAAACTGTGAATCTTAAATTCATCAAATCTCTGCTTGAATAACACAAAATTTATCCAACAGAAGAACACCTTAATTTATGCAACAGAAGAACAGACTTGGAGAATCACCAAAGGCCTCCAGAGAGCTAATACATCTAGGCCCTGACCAGAACCCACCCCACGCTGCCTCTCCTGGAGACAGGAACCACTGTGTGCCGCCTGGGTGGAGAGGAACACCATGCCCACTGTGGTTCCCTATCCACTATCATGTGGCTTCACCCAAACCACCTCCACCTTGGAAAACTGTAGCTACTGCCCTAGCCCTCCCCACATGGTAATCTCCACTGTGGGACAACAGACAGGGCCAGGAGGCAGCTGCCGATTGCTGTACCATACACCACAGTGTGCCATCATCAATAGGCCACCCAACACCATCACACAGCTCATCTTCCCAGTCCCATGTCTGAAAGTGGTTGCCTCCATCTTGGGGTACCTCCGTGGCCATCTTAGACTACTTCCACCGCCACCTCCACCACCATTAGTTGGAACACCAACTAAGGCTTGGAAGCCCAATAGCAAGGTACCTACAAGCTTGATGCTACTGCCACCACAATCTAGGGATGTGGCTCCTTTTATCTAGGGACAACAACCAGTACCTAGAAGACTGTTCCCAAGGCCCCTGCGGGTCCAGTTGCACCAGTGCTAACAGTTACTGTTGCAGAAGCAACAGACAATCTTGCATGGGGTCGCGTCTTATCTTTTTTTTCCTCCTGCTAACAGCCAACTTCTGTTAATTCCCCTTACACTCATTCTGTAATCTAATACTGCTATATTCTGACATCATACCTCATATACATCATGTCCTACCCACCCTTCTCTCTCTGTCCACCACTAGAAACTGTAAAGCCTTATGCAAACCTACTGGCTATATGGAAGAAGATAACCATACTCATCATTTCCGTTTATAGCTGCAAACCTGTCAGTGTCTAAATAGAAGCTAATTTATTTATGACTGCATATTAGTTGCACTGGGTGCAGTAAACATTGATCTCTTCCTTAAAGGTGAGGTATTCCTACTTGTACATTGCTGGTGGGACTGCAAATTGGTGCAGCCAATTTGAAAAGCAGTATGGAGATTCCTCGGAAAGCTGGGAATGGAACCACCATTTGACCCAGCTATTCCCCTGCTCGAACTATTTCCTAAAGAGCTTAAAAGAGTGTACTATAGGGATACTGCTACATCGATGTTCATAGCAGCACAATTCACAATAGCTAGTCTGTGGAACCAACCTAGATGCCCTTCAATAGATGAATGGATAAAAAAAATGTGGCATTTATACACAATGGAGTATTACTCAGCACTAAAAAAATGACAAAATCATGGCATTTGCAGGGAAATGGATGGCACTAGAGCAGATTATGCTTAGTGAAGCTAGCCAATCCCTAAAAAACAAATGCCAAATGTCTTCTTTGATATAAGGAGAGCAACTAAGAACAGTGCAGAGAGAAAGAGCATGAAAAGAAGATTAACATTAAACAGGGATGAGAGGTGGGAGGGAAAGGGAGAGAGAAGGGAAATTGCATGGAAATGGAAGGAGACGCTCATCGTTATACAAAATTACATATAAGAGGTTGTGAGGGGAATGGGAAAAAAACAAGGGAGAGAAATGAATTACAGTAGATTGGGTAGAAAGAGAAGATGGGAGGGGAGGAGAGGGGAGGGGGGATAGTAGAGGATAGGAAGGGCAGCAGAATACAACAGACACTAGTATGGCAGTAGGTAAAAACATGGATGTGCAACCGATGTGATTCTGCAATCTGTATACGGGGAAAAAATGGGAGTTCATAACCAACTTGAATCAAATGTATGAAATATGATAGGTCAAGAACTATGTAATGTTTTGAACAACTAATAATAAAAAATAAATAAATAAAAGCATGATAAAATTAAAAAAAAAAGGTGAGGTATTCCTAACCTGCAGGGACACTACAAGATTATACAGTAGAAACTGCAACACCTCAAATCCACAGTGCTGGAGAGGAAGACACTTAAACAGCATGAAAAAAACAAGGGAGGAAAATGCCCCAAACAAACCAAGATACTATAGCAATAGAATCCATTGACAGTGCAGTAGATGAAGTGACAGAGAAGGAGTTCAGAAGGTACAATGACATGAGAATTGAAGAATGAACAGAAAAAATACAGGCAAAAAATAGATAACACCAACAAAGAAATAAGAGAGCAAATACAGGTGGCAAAATATTACTTCAAGAAAGAGATAGAGATTTTGAAAAAAAGAAAAATAATAATAGAAATCCCTGCAATGAAAGAAACAATAAACCAAATAAAAACTCAATAGAAAACATCACCAACAGACTAGATCACTTAGAAGGCAGAAGCTCAGACAATGAAGACAAAATATACACTCTGGAAAATAAAGTTGACCACACAGTGAAGACGGTAAGAAACCATGAACATCACATCCAAGAATTAGGGGATAACATTTAAAAAATTCAGATTTATCAGGATAGAGGAAGGCACAGAGTTTTAAACCAAGGAATACACACTCTCTGCAATGAAATAATATCATAAAATTTCCAAAACATGAAGAATGAATTGGAAAATCAAATATAAGAGGCTTACAAGACACCAAATATACAAAATTACAACAGACCTATACCAAGGCACATTATAATAAAAATGACTAGCATATAAAATAAGGATAGAATTTTAAAGGGTGCAAGAGAGAAGAATCAGATTATCTGTAAGGGGAGACCAATTCAGATCTCAGCAGATGTTTTCAGCCCAGACCCTCAAGGCTAAGACATCCTGGAACAACATATATATACCATGCTCTGGAAAAAAAAAAAATGGATGCCAACCAAGAATCTTAAATCCCGCAAAATTAAGCTTCAGATTTGATGATTAAATAAAAATCTTCCGTGGTAAACAAAAGTTAAAAGAATTTACAGAAAGAAATCCTGCACTACACAACATTCTTGGCAAAATATTCCATGAAAAGGAAATGAAAAACAATAAAAATCTGCAAAGGGTTGAACTACCTTAAAGGAAATGCCAATCAAAGAGAAAACAAGTCAAGTTAAATACCAAAAAGTAAACCAAAATGAGCAGGAATATAAACCATATTTCAATAATAACCCTGAATGTGAATGGCTTAAACTCATTAATTAAAAGACAGACTGGCAGATTGGATTAAACAAAAAAGACCCCACAATATGCTGCCTTCAAGAGACTTTTCTCACAGGAAAAGACATCCACAGACTGAAGATGGAAGGATGGGAAAAACCGTATCACTCACATGGACTACGTAAACAAGCAGGGATTTCCATCTTCTTATCAGATAAAGTGGACTTCAAACCAAAGTTAGTGAAAAGGGATAAAGAATGACGTTTCATACTACTCAAGGGAATCATGCAACAAAAAGACATAAAAGTTGCATAAAAGTTGTAAATATCTATGCCCCAAACAATGGGGCATCTATGTATATCAAACGAACCCTTATCAACTTCAAGGATCAAACAGAACACACTTTAACACACCTCTATCACCACTAGATAGATCTTCCAAACAAAACCTAAACAAAAAAGCAATAGAAATTAATAAAACAGTAATTTAGACTTAACGTACATATATATGTATATGTATATATATAGATAGATAGATAATATTCTATCCTCAACAAGCAAATACACTTTTTTTCTCAGCAGCAAATGTATCCTTTTCCAAAATAGACCATATGTCATACCACAAAGCAAGTCTTAGCAAATACAAAAAACTAGAGATACTATCCTGCATTCTATCTGACCATAACAGAATGAAATTATATATCAATGATAAAATAAAGAATAGAAGCTATTCCAATACCTGGAGACTAAATAATATGTTACTGAATGATGCATGGTTATCAGAAGACATCAGAGAGGAAATAAGAAACTTCTTAGACGTAAATGAGAACTCAGATACAACATATCAAAATCTCTGAAATGCTATGAAGGTAATGCTAAGAGGAAAGTTTATTGCATTAAGCTCATTCATTAAAAGAAGAAAAAGTCAAAAAATAAACAATCTAACATTATATCTCAAAACTCTGGGGAAAAAACAAACCAACACCAAAAGCAGAAGAAGACAGGAAATAATTAAAATCAGGGCTGAAATCGATGAAACTGAAACAAAAAAAAGTCAAAAATATTGACAAAACAAAAAGCTGGTTCTTTGAAAAAAATAAATAAAGTTGAAAAACCCTTAGCCATCCTAACAGAAGGAAGAGAGAAAACTCAAATTACTAAAATTCTTGATGAAAAATGAAATATCGTGACAGTCACTATTGAAATACAGAAGACAATTAGAAAGTATTTTGAAAATTTATACTCCAGTAAAATAAAAAACCTCAAAGACACTGACAAATTTCTAGAGTCATATGATCTATCCAAACTGATCCATAAAGACATAAACAATTTAAACAGATAAAATTCAAGCAAGGAAATGGTAGACATCAAATGTCTACCAACCAAGAAATGATGTTTGTGGTGGAGAGTTGTGGAAATAAATGGTTTAAGTAGGTGCTCTAAGATTTGCAATATGTATCTTTAGATTTTTCTCTAACATCAAGTAACATTTTATTCCATTGTATACAATGTATGACTCTAACAACCTTCTATTTCCAATTATCCATGGCTCCTATTGGATCATTTTTTTTTCATACCTTTCACTTTCTATGTAAGTTTCAAAGCTCACAGAATGTTGTTATTATTTTTCCTTAAAATCTATTATTTTAAAAGAAATTTTTTGTTTTTTTAAAATTGTTACATAAATTCATATATATTTGTTGCTTATTGTATGATGTTTTGATACATGAATACATTGTGTAATGGTCAAATCAGGGAAAGTGTATTTATTTCCACAACTCTCCACCACAAACATCATTTCTTTGTGATGAAAACATTCAAAATCCTTTTATCTAGGTCTTTTGAAATATATAGTACATTATCATCATCTGTAGTTACCCTAAATTACAATAGAAGACCAGAACTACTTTCTTTTAACCATTGCTTAGTACCTGTTGACCAACATTTCCCCATTCTCCCGCTTCATGCTATGTTCCTTAGCTATAGGTAACCACTCCTCTACTCTTCTATAAATTATTATATTTTCCACTCATCTCAGAGATCCTATGGTATTTGTCTTTCTGTGGCTGACTCATTTCCATCAATGTTGTCACAAATGACAGGATTCCATCCTTTATATGGCTAAATATAATACTCCATTGTGGATATAACCACATTTTCTTTATTTATTCATCAGTTGATGGACACTTACATTGTTCCATTTCTTGGATATTATTGATAGTGTTGCAATAAACATGAGTGCAGATGTTTCTTTGACATAGTTTTCTTTTCTGTGGATAACTACCTGGTACTGAAGTTGCTGATCATATGGTATTTCAGTTCTAATTCTTTTTGGATGAACCTCCATAATGGCTATGCTAATTTGTATTTCCACCAACTGTGTGTTAAGAATTTTTTTCTCAAAAAAGAGGACCAGAATAGCTAAAGCAATCCTTAGCAAGAAAATTGATGCAGGAAGCATTACAATATTGGATCTTAAATTATACCATACAGCTATAGTAACAAAAACAGCATAGTGTTGGCACCAAAATAGACAAAAGGGCAAGTGGAACAGAATAGAAAACACAGGACATACCCACATAAATACAGTTATCTTATACTAGAAAAAGGCACCATACACATACACTGAGAAAAGAAAGCACCTTTTCAAGAAATGGTGCTGGGAAAACTGGAAATACATATGTAGTAGAATAAAAATTGAACCCCTATCTCTCACCCTACACAAACTCAATGCAAAATGGATCAAGGACCTAGGCATTAGACCAGAGACCTTGTGCTTATTAGAAGAAAAAGTAGGTCCAACTCTCCACCATGTCAGCTTAGGAACTGACTTCTTCAACAAGACTTCTAAAGCACAAGAAGTAAAATAAAAAATCAACAAATAGGATGGTATCAAACTAAAAAGCTTCTTCACAGCAAACAATCAAGAATGCGATGAGAGAGAATACAGAATGGAGAAAATATTTGCTTCTTGCACCTCAGATAGATAGAGCATTAATCTCCAGGATATACAAAGAACTCAAAAAATTTGACACCAAAAAATAAAAAATAAAAACAAAACCCAAATAACCCAATCAATAAATAAACAGACCCTTCACATAAGAAAAAATACATTTGGTCAACAAATATATGAAAAAACATTCAACATCTCTAGCAACTAGAGAAATGCAAGAGATGTTGTATCACTCCAGATAGAATGGCAATTATCAAGAATTCAAGTAGCAATAAATGTTGATGAGGATGTAAGTTCCCACTCATGCATGCCTGGTGAGATTGCAAATTGGTGCAACCATTCCCTAAAGCAGTATGGAGATTCCTCAGAAAACTTGGAATGGAACCACCATTTGACACAGTTATCCCTACTCCTATATACCCAAAGGACTTAAAATCAGCATACATCAATATTTGTAGCATAATAGCAAAGCTATGGAACCAACCTAGGTTCCCTTTAACAGATGGATGGATAAAGAAAATATGATATATATACACACACACACACACACACACACACACATACACACACATACAACAATGGAATATTACTCAGCCATAAAGAAGAATGAAATTATGGCATTTACCAGTAAATAGATGGAATTGGAGACTATCATACTAAGTGAAATAAGCCAATCCCCCAAAACCAAAGGCTGAATGTTCTCTCTGATATATGAATGCTAACACATAATAAGAGTGGAGGAGGGAAGAATAGAAGTTCATTGGATTAGAAAAAAGGAATGAAGGTAAGGGAGGAGAGATGGAATAGGAAAGACAGTAGAATGAATTGGACATAACTTTACTGGGTTCATATATGAATACATGACCAGTGAATTTCTATATCATGTACAACCACAAGAATGGGATCCTAATTAGAATAAGTTATACTCTAACTATGTAAAATATGTCAAAATACAGTCTACTGTCATATATATCTAAAAAAGAACAAATATTTTTAAAAGACTTCTTTTTTCTTCATATAAACAATTATCTTTAGTCTTTGATAACTGACTCTCAAACTCATTGCAAGATCAATATTTCCTTATGGGTTTCGTTTGCATTTTTCTCATAGTTAGTGATGATGAATATGTTTTCATATACTGTGGACATTTGTGTATCTTCTTTTGAGAAATGTCTATTCAGATCTGTTGCCCACTATTTAATCATGTTATTTGTTTGCTTGTTTGCTATTGAGCTATTTAAGTTCGTTTTATATTCTAGATATTAACCCTTTTATAGTTTGCAAATATTTACTCCCATTTTTCAAATTGTCTCTTCACTCTATCGATTGTTTCCTTTGCTTTGCAGAAGAATTTCAGTTTGATGTAATTTTATTTTCCTGTTTTTGCTTTTGTTTCCTGTGCTTTTCTGGTCTTAAGGGAAAAAAAATCCAATGTCCTGAAGATTTCACCTGTTTTCTTCTAGACGTTTCAGTGTCTCACATGTAAGTCTTTAATCCATTTTGGATGGTTTATTATATCTGCAAAATAAGGGTCCAATTTCCTTTTTCTCTATGTAGTTATCCAACTTTCCCAGAATCATTTATCAAAAAGATTATTCTTTCCCTAATGTGTGTTCTTAGTTCCTTTGTCAAAGGTCAATATTATTTTAAAGAATTTTTTAAATAAGAGAAATTTAAATTAGTTATGCATATAACATTCTTGTTCTTCATTACTTTCTATGGGTTCAAACTGTCAGCTAGCATACTTTTATTTCCACCTGGAGAATTTCCCTTAATATTTCTTATTTAGTTGGTCAGCTGGTGACAAATTCTCTCAGTCTCTTCCTGAAGATGGGTTTGTTGTATCTAATTCTAAAGAAAATGAGGAATAAGGATAAGGCATCTGAGGTTGAGAGGCACTTTGTTCCTGTTGTTTTGAGCACCACCTTGTTTTCCTCATTTCTGATAAAAAGTCAGCGGTATTTCTATGCTTGTTTTTCCTTTTCTGTGTTTAAGCGTTTCTTCTAATAATTGATTTTATTGTGTCCCTTGCTGTGGTTTCTTAGTGTTTACCTTGCTCAGGGTTGGTGGAGTTTCTTGGATCTAGAGGGTGTGCTTTTCATCAAAAAGGAGCTCATGAGGCAGGCAGATAGGAGCAACTGTAGGAAACCGGTACAGCTCCTATGGCTACAGAGACAGTGAGGAGGTAGCTTTTCAAGAATGATGATGAGATTTCCTGGCTAGAGCAGGGTTTACTGAAGGCTAGTTCATGTGGGAGAAATATTTCAGTTTTGACACACCTGCCATTCCTGAATCTTCTTCCCTACCTCTTATAATTTTCCTTGAATCCAGTGGGTAAAAGACACTAAGGAATTATCCCTTCCTGTATCAAATAGCAGAGCATAAGAAAGCTGGACACAGATTGAAGAGAAAATCAGTAGCTGACCCTCATTTCAGAGTCATGCTCTGACTTGCTCATGGTGAAATCCATACGACCTAGAAGGCACTTGGGCATATACTTGATGCGTAAGCCAATCAACGAGTTAATGAAATATAATTTCTAAATGTACAGTTTATTAGTGAGGAAACTGAAGTTCCTATAGTCTTCATTACTCAAGTAGTTAATGGAAGAACCAGGGCTTAAATTTAGGTCCTGTTATTCATATTCCAACACCACAACTGCTTCTGGCTTCTATAAATAGAAGCACATTTTAAATCCATGTGAGGTCTCCTTTTCTGAAGACGCTCTGCATTCAATCTTTTGTTGTTGTTGTTTTGTTTTTGTAAATTTCTCTAAAATTATTTTAGTTATTCCTTTTGTTAGTAGATTTTTTTTTCAGTCTCTCACCCAGTTTTGGGGAATATTTCTGTTGTTTGAAAGTTTAACATAACAATTTAAAGATTTTAAAGGTACAGAGCATTTCAAAAAATGCTATATGTTTTCAATTGGTCAAAGAGAATGGCGTAAAGAAAGGGCATGGTTTTTTATATCATATAATACTACATCTGATGCAGGATTTGCAACCAACAACTATTTGAATTTAAAGAAAACAATTAACTTCTCTTGTCCTTGGCTCCTTCTGGAAACGGAGGTTAATAATCTTCTCTAATCACTTCATTGAATTGTAAGAATGAAATTGGATGAGGTACATGCTATGCATATACACGTGTTACTATTGCCTAGCTGTGAATTACCTTTCTCCAGATCAGCTTTTATTTTTGGAACAATCGTTGTGGAAGCAGAGTACAGTTGATGGTTGTGATAGCTGGGAGCAGCTGCAGACAGAAACCTGGGTTAGATGTCAGAGACCAGCAGCAAGGATTTCATTGTCAATTGGTAACTAGTAAAAACAATAACACCAATAGTAGGTAAGGGCCCTGCAAAAAGTCGGTAGATAGACGTAAGAAAGCAACTGAAATGAGTCTATCTTGTATTTCCCATGTTAATGTCCATCTTCACTAATGAGGATAATCAAATGGTTATTAACCAGAGACTGACATCACAGTGAAAGAGAAGCATTTAATGCTTCCAGTGTCTATCCTTAGCATCCCTAAAGCTACATGATATTTTTAAACAGCTTTATTGAGATATAGTTCATATGCCACACAGTTCACCCACTTAAGAATACAGTTCAAGGTTATTTACTATATATGCAGAATTATGCATATATTGACAGAATTTTATAATATTTTTATTATACCCCCAAAAAAGGAAACCCTAAGTCAACCTGAGCTAACTGTCCCAGCCCTATGTCCTCAGCCCTGAAGAGCTGCTAGTTCACATGGAATTATATATAGTGTTTTGTATCTGGATTAGCACAATGTTTTTTTTTTTTTATTTTATTATTATTATTTTTTTGGTGGTGTTGGTGATTGAACCCAGTGCCTTGTGCATGCTAGGCAAGCACTCTACCAACTGAGCTATATCCCCAACTCCAGTACTTTTTTTATTTATTTATTTTGGCTAAATGATATTGGCTAATTTCTTTTCAAGCATCTCATCACTGTTAGTGATCCTCCCCTGGGTTTATCTGTCTTAATCACATTTAAGATGAAAGAAGTCCTTGGATATCACTAATTTATTGCCTGTTAATTTGGGAGAAGGGTAATCTAGACTGTAAGTGTTGAATGTTACAGATTTTCATGTTTATAAGGGAACACAGACCCAAACTCTGCCCTTTGTGTACTGTACTGACTTCTTTTAACATCTACTCTAAAATGACAGTAAGTCTTTTTCAGATAGCAATTTTATAAAATACTCTCACATACATGAACTCCTAGTTTACATCTACAGTTCGTGTTTGTAAATAGTTAATTGAAGCATAAGGTCTGATTACTGCCCCCCAAATATACATGTATTCTAAAATGACCCTCCAGATAGCCCTCCAGATAGTTTAAAAGACAAACGCAAAATGCCTGTGTAGTCTGATTCATTACTTAACAAATTACAAATATTGGGGCTTCCTGTTCTTACAATTCATCAACAAAGAACAGCTGGATAGTTTGGCCAACCACGACCATCTATGATGGCAATGAAGAAGCAGCTATTGAACTGACAAAGTGGGTCTTTAGGATTGTAGATGCCATAAGCCAAAATAAGACAACACCTCCTTTCCTCCCCAAACATATCGTAAATTTTCTGAGACCTTTTGTACCAAAGTAACCCAGAGCATATATATATATGCAATTGCTAAAATTTAAAATGTAGTAATTCCACATTGATACTGATGGAATATGAACTAAAATCTCAAATTCTACTGTTCCTGCTGTTTAGGCTAAAATGAATAACCCCAGAGTGACCAATGGTGAAATCCTTTCAGGCCCAAAGGTTAAAATCTTATTTCCTTTCTTAAATGACTCCTTTGTGTCTTTTCTTCAGGGCAATATCTGCATGGCTTATTATGCCATTACTGAAGTGCTCTCTGACCTCATTAGCATTCTTATCTCCATGAAAAAAAAAAGTGCTGTAAGAGAGCAGTCTGGTTCCTATCTCTGCCACCTAGGACTAATGCTCAGTTGTCATTTCCAACCATGTCTACTCTGGATATCTAAGTCTTACACACGTTAGCTACTCCTGCAAAGTGCTGGCTTCTGAAGGTAGAGGTCTACTACATCTGTTCTGTTTCACACTTCATGATTCCTTATGCAGGAAATGGTCCAGTGCACTAAATGTGCTTTAGAGGAAAACAAACACCAGCTATAACATCCTAGAACAGCAGCACTCAATCTTAGGATGTACAACAGGATACAGTTATAGAGAAAGAGGTCCTACTTCATTCCACTGTTCTGATAAGAATAGATTGATTTTTTTAAAGATAAAATCAAAAGATTTTCATTTTGCTTTTGTTCAGTGTACTAATTAGGTGTTTTAAAATTAAATAAGTGCATTTTTGAATAAAAATAAAAGACAGCATAGAATCTGTGACATCATCAAAAAGGCATACAATCTAGCTAGTTTTGAGATAATATAATATTCAATATGATATTGAAGATAACATTGTACCTTCAATAACATTTAATGATCACAATAATACGACTTAAATTTTTATGTTTCAGGTGCACTTCAGATATATTCTAATGCCCTTCCAAATCTCCCTTCCAAATCTCTTCATTGTTATCTCAATTTAATGAAAATAGTATTAATAGCTTTAATCCAAGAGAATTTAAACACCATTTGGTTTCAGGACTCTTTTCATATTAGGTATTTGTAATTCAACCTAAACAATTTTTCCTTTTTTAGTGGAGACCCTATGGAGTTTTTTTTTCCCAGACGTTGCCCCAGACTCATACACACAAGCACATATGTGCACAAATATGACTATATACATATACATGCATACACACATGTGTATGTGTATATAAGTGTGTAAATAAAACTGTGTATATATGTAAATGAGTGTATCGATATCTTATCTACATCCACATCAGCATCTATATCTAACTTGTCTACTATTGGGCCAAGGAAGACAGTCAAGTTTCCTTTCATTCTTTTACTCTACTGGGTGGGTGGCTGGGAATAGGAGAAATACCCTCTCCCTTTTTTTTTTTTTTTTAATCAGGTAGCTGACTTCCCTGTCTGCTCTTCACTTCTTTCTCTTCACCAGAACCTGATTTTCAGAGGAGTTACTCAGAATTAAGATCGTATGAATCACACTGCCTTGAAGTCAACAATAGTAATAGGGACAACTTTCAGTACTTCTTCTGGAAGGAGTCCACTCTCCTCTTTCTCTATTCTTTTCTCTGCTTGCAGGAGGACACAGAGGTTCCAGACATGGAGCAGGCCTCTCTCCCTGTGGCCTGGTGAAAGCTTCATGTCACCCACCAGGAAGCAGCATGAGTTGAGCTTCCTCTTGAGTGTGGAGCTCCTACACCTGTCATGGAGGAGTAGGGCAGACTAATATTCTCCTGTCGTGGCTAGGTGTTTACCAGGTTCATGTAGCTGTCCACATAAATATTTATTTGCACTGGTCTCCTCTTTACTCCCCATGTGTCCAGTCTAGTCCTCTTAATTATCTCTCCCCTCCCTAGGTAACAATTTTCAAATTGCTTTTTCTACCTCCAGTTCTCCTGCTGCTATATTGTCTCCTCTATGCTGTCACCAAAATAAACTTTAAAGTGCATTTATAGAGGTAGGAAACAATTAACCACCAGGGTTCTAACCAAAGGCTCTCTTGATCCAGAGCTCAAAATCTTAAACATTGTGGATAGCTGGGGAAAAAAAAAAAAAAGGAAGCATTGCTTAGAAGATGGGACTTCTAAACTCAGATGACAGATTAGGGGAATGCAAAGGCTGGGGATAATTTCCTGAATAAGGCATCATTGACCTATATCCAGGTTATATGAATGAGTAGCCACTAACAATAAGGATAGAAGATGAGAAGTAAATGATATCTCCAAGCACACAAAACACTTCCTGTATGAAGTCATCCTTGACTAATATTCATCAATGAAAATCATTTTCATACTGTAAATTCACTATGATGAGCAATTGTATATTGCTTAGTTATTAACTAAAGTTGCTTGATACTTGGGGCACATGTGTTGATCTTGTCTATTGAACAATTGAACCTACTTGAACAATTCTATACTTACCCATAACAACCCAGCATGTAGCAATATATAAGGAAAACATTAAATGAATATGTTTGATTTGGCAATACTGTAATTGATGGGGAGTTAAAATATAATTGTTTTTCTGAACAGAAACTATCTAAATTACAGATGTTAAATAGGTCAAGTCTACATAAGTGATGGGGCTAGACAATATAGGATTTTGATTCTTAGATCTGGGCTTGGTCCTCATGATTTGCTCTACCAAAAAGAGATAACTATATAGGGTGAAATACATTGTTTCATCTACTTGACTAAAAGCCTGGATCATATAGGAATGTTGATATTATCATCAGAAATGAGAAGTAATCATAATTCTCCCCTGATGTTTCACACCCAAAGCTAAAGTAAATCAAAACCAGATGAAGCAAAACATGTTGGTTTCGGAGTGAAGAGACAGTAACACTGCCTTTACACATAAAGTATTATCTGCATTAAAACCTATAATCTATAATGGGATGGCATTTGAATTAGAAAAGCCAGGCGCTTCATAATCATAGTTTCACTATTATAACTACATTTTAAAACAGAATTTGACCAAGACATTTTCTTGCCAACTGTCATCTTTACAAAGCATTGTCTGCAAATAATTTCTTAACTAGTTGGTGGCCTTTTATTCTGTGAGGAGCTTAACATTTAAGTCTTACCTACTTGCTTTTAATGTGCCACCACG
Source organism: Urocitellus parryii (assembly GCF_045843805.1). Lineage (NCBI taxonomy): Eukaryota > Metazoa > Chordata > Mammalia > Rodentia > Sciuridae > Urocitellus > Urocitellus parryii. Next base: position 26,371,109 of record NC_135544.1, on the reverse strand, counting down.
GAAGAACTACTTAATATCGCTGAACTATGACAGTGATGTCCTCTTTGAAAAGACCAAGCTACCATTAGAAATGGGTCATGAAACAAAAGTCATTAACTCATTTTAAAAAGGGCAAAGCCCAACAACGCATTACTGACAAACCCCCTCCTTGTGTCCATTTGCCTTTATTAAATATCACATTTAATATCTACCTCCATGCATGAGGCAACCTTCTGAATCACTTCCCCATGAAAAAATTAAACCCTGTAGAAATTAATTTTACTTTCAAGTTTTTCTTTAAAATCATCAACCTAATTCTCTCATGCAATATTATACAGTAAACTAAGCATTAATAATCCTCAGTAATACAAATAATGATCCGGATTTGCTAGTTTGAAAACGTCCGTGGATTCTTAAAAGAGAAAAATTCAATTAAAGGCAATGGTGAAACACAGATCAAGAAAGGGTTTAATTTTTTTTTTTGATGTTAGCTGCAAAAAAGAAGAGAGAGATTTGCATCTTCTCCATATACCAAATGAAAGGTTTATTTAAAAAATCATGTCAAGATAATAACAAAAATGATAAGGAACGAGATCTCTATTTCCATGTGGTTAACTTCCTGAACTAACCTTGTGAGTTGTGTTTGAGAGCCATCTTCTGCCTACAGAGTTCAAATGGAAATTTCTCATAATGAGGAAGGATAATCCATGCTCTATTAAACCCCTTTCTTGGCAGAAAGCTTTTGTAGAGTCAATCTTTACTTTTGTTTTCTTTTGTTCTATCTCTTAGAAAATAAAATTTTTATGCATTTTTACCACTCTGGGCTGTGAGGTACAGGTACCATAGTGAATGGAGGCCAAATGGCTTCTAGTGAGAGCCATGTTTGGTCACACAAAACTTCTGCTCTGGGATTTCCTGAACAAGTGGTGAGGAAAGGCTATCCCCAGGAAAGACCTGCTTCTGTCTTTCAGCTAATCCTAAAAGAAGAAGCCCAGTGTTGACAGTTTTGCTAATCTAATACAAATTTCTCTGTTTTAGTTAAACCCCTACTTCTTTTTCAGTAAGTATTAGATTTTCAGTAGCAGAATATCTCAGAGCAGTCCAGACAGCCCCTCATAGCCCATAGTCATGGCTCCTCAAATGAATCTCCATGTTTATTTCTCAGAGCTTTCCCATCAAATCTACCGGGTTCTTGCCAGCAGAATCTTTCTCTGGTCCAGTGGTTCTTACGTAAGTAATCCTCAGCCCTGCGGGTTCTTGATCTGGACCTCTGTGTGCCTCCGATGGTTCCTGCCCAGTTCTTCCCTACTGTTCCAACTTCTGACTGGATCCATTGGAGTACAGTGCGCCTCTTCTCTGTCAGAACTTCTTAAATTTCATAAGAAAATGCCATGGTTTCTTTGAGTCACATTGGCTTGGTGTGTGTGTTTTTTGACCTCCTGTATTCAGATGTTCTGCGTGTTTTTGTTCTCAGTTTGTCTCTTTCAGAAAACATTTTTCTTCATTTAGCCCAAGGTGTCATGGTCTTTTAATTCGCAAATTTACTCTGAGTTTCAAGTTGCATAATTACTATTAAATTAGATCTTGTTTCTACCCATGTTGATTCAAGATTTTAATTTCAATGTAAATTGTGATTATTGCTAATTTAAAATTTATCTCTGTCATATTATGCTTCATTTATTCTTTTCTCTTTAGACCTTCCCTTTCCCCATCTTTCCTCCTTGCAATACAATGAATTTTCTCCTTCTGTTTTAAAAGTTGCATATTATTTTATTATGATGATTGTTATATTTATGTCAAGACCCCTAGTCTTTTTAATTTGTTTTTCATATTTGTGTAAATTTACAAATATTTATGTCTTTTTCCTAACAATAAACACTGTTTTCAAAATTTCTTTCATGCTGCCTCTGATGACTATGCCTATTATCTAGAACTTCAGTCTTAAACTGCTGAGGATATACTTTTACTTTTTTCACCATTACTGTTACTCTTCTAATATAGGTGTAAATTTTACTTAATATCTATTCATCCTTTATCTCCTAATTTGGGTCTTCAAACTAGGCCATTTTATAGCAAAAGTTCTGAGACCTTTTATATATAAAAATATTTTTATTAATCCTTCATCTTTATTAATTTTTATTAATCCTTCAACTTCTCTAGTTATGAAAATTCTTTTAGGTCACAATTCTTTTCTTAATACTTAAAAATGATACTAAATTTTCTTATTATCTTTAGTTCGCTGTTGAGAAGTCCACTGTAAATCTAATTTTCGTTTCTTTGCAGATGGTCTCTGTTGCAGAAATTCTTTAAATTTTCTTTTGCCTTTCAATTTTTATAACAATACATAAGTGAGAATTTTTCATGATGTTTCCATTGGTCCCTTATAAACTCTATTATGTTGGAATCTTTTATTTTTTTAATTCTGGAGGTATCTATCAATTAGTCAATGTTTTCTCCTTTCTGTTTTCATTTTTCTCATCATTTGGGCATCATACAGATATTGATATTTTTTTTCTATTCTCTATGCCTTTTAGCTTTTTTATTGTTCTTCTATATTTGTGTTCTTACCTGGCCCCCTCAGAGAGTTCCTTAATCTGATCTCTAAACTCACTTATTTACTCTTCAGCTAGATCCCTCAATATAATAATTATATCAGCTATTGCACTATTAGATGGTTTCTTATTCCTTTGTCACATTATTAATATCTTATTATCTTAATTATCATTATTTTTTAAAAATTCTTAGTCTACCTCCTCTAACAATTCTCATTTGCATAATATATAACACCTCTTTCTTTTCTTTCAGCTTATAAACTTGTATGTAAAAGAGCCATGGTCTGTGTCAGCCCTGGGTAAGTTCAAAATTAAAAAAGTAGGATGAGACTGAGCACAGAGAACCTAGGCAGCATAGAGTCACCAACATCCAGTGATAACTTCACAACAGTCCTCAAAACAAACAAGAAAAGACTTTAGGACATTTTCCTGTGATATTCTATTTTTCTTGTTTTGTATTATGTGTTATTATCCTGCATTAGTTGTGCATATTAATGTGATGTTTCAACACAAACATACAACATGCGATGATCAAATCAAGGCGTTTTCTGTTTACCTCTATTCATCATTTCTTTTTGCTTTAAGACTTCAAACTCCTCTAGATCTTCAGAAATGCCTAACAGGTTATTGTGCACTATTGTCCTCCCACTTTCTTCAAAACACCAGAGGAATAAGATTCCTTGTACCTAGGTCTATTTTGGTACACACCGTCAACTTCTCTGTATTCCCCGGCCCACCCCATCCACCAGTAATCACTATTCTTCATTCAGGGATAGTCTAGTATAGATTCCACAAAGAAGTATAAAACCCTGTCACTGGCAACAACATGGCTGGAATGAGAGAACATGGTTACATGAAGAAACAGACACAGACAGACAAATATTTTCTCTCATATGTAGACCCTAGAAGCTATTCCTCTCTTCTCTTGCTGTCTTCCAGTCCAGGATTAGCTACTGTTATGATTTGGATGTGAAATGTTCCTGAGAAGACCATATGATGAAGGCTTGGTCCCCATGCTGCAGTGTTCAAAGATGGGGCTTCTAGAAGGTGACTTGACATGAGGGCTCTGGTCTTATCAGTGGATTAATCCCTTGAGGGATTCAAGATGTGAGCACACTACTCGAAAGTGATGGAAATTGCAGGAGGTGAGACCTAGCTAAGGGGAGTAAGTCCAGGGAGTTGCCCTTAGTGACTATATATTGCCTCTATCCTCTTCCTTGTCCTTTTTTTTTTTTTTTTTTTTTTTTTTTTTAATTTCTGGCTGCCATGAGCTGAGCAGCTTTTTTCTGGCCATGGTGTTCTGCCTCAAATCAGGCCTACAGCAATGAAGCCATTTGACCATGGACTGAAATCTCTGAAACCATGAGTCAAAATAAGTCTTTCCTCCTCTAAGTTGATTTTCCCAGATATTTGTCACGGCATGGAAAAGCTAACACAGCTAGCTATTTTCACTATCCTCACTTATCCATTCAAGATAACCTTCATCTCCTTAGAATGTCTGGTCTTTTCTTCTTTGTTTGCTCGATGGCTTCCTTCCTTCCTACCCTCCCTCCTCTATTCTTTCCTCTTTTCTTTCATTTGTCCTGTATCCGTAGTTTCTCCCAGATTGACTTTGGGGAAAGATACCAGGAGTATTAATAGACCCCAGAGACTTGTTCCTACCTCTCAGACCTGGAATATCTGAAGGATATAGAGCTGCTGAGCCCAGGAGAGTTCTCTGGTTCCTTGACTGGACTTAGGAGGGGAGTACAATCATAATCTATTCCAACTGCTACATCCCTACAGTCCTTTTGATTTCACTATTTCATGAAATAATGGTGGTCCACATTTTATTTCACTGAATCAAGTTTCATAGCTATGTCAAGAATGTTAATCATGCAACTTTTCTTGGCTTCCTGTATCTATTTTTTTAAGTGTTAACATGTGTCTTATTAGATAGCTCTTGTTGGAAATAACTGCAGAAATAAAGACATAGAAAGGCATAAGGAATCTGGGTCACACCATCTTTCAACTAAGGATTAACTCCATACTCATTTTATCCAGAAATCCTAATTAAAGATCAAATAGTATTGACATCTTTCTTCTTTCTTTCCTGATCTACAGGGCAAACATCCTAAAATAACTCTGGTCTTGAATCTTCCTTGGTCCGTTCCCCACTTATGTCTTCTCTTATCCCTCGTCTAACTATAACCTATAGTCCTAACTCCTGAATAAGTTTCCCCAAACTGCTAATAACTTCACTTCCAAGCCTTTGCAGATTCTCCCTCAGTATAGAATACTCCACTCCTCGCAACATGATTCCCCTTTTCTGACAATCTCTGCTCCTGTTGAAGAGGCCTTTTGATGTTTTTGATGTAGTCTCTTTCAGAACCCACTGTCGCTCATCATTCCCAGCTGGGCTCCATGGTCACATCTTCTTGCAGGACACCATTGTCCTCTGTGCTCAGATTTCTTAAAGTAATTTCTACTGGATTTTTTTTTCTTCCACTGGAATGTAGTATCTTTGAAGTCTTGAACATTTTTACAACCAACCTTATCCCCCATTTATTGGGCGATTATTAAATAGAACTAAATATTCATTGAGTTTCACTGAACTCAAACCTTGGGTTCCAGTATTAAATCTCTTTTTTTAAAGAGAGAGAGAGAGAGAGGGAGAGAGAGAAAGAGAGAGAGAGAAGAGAATTTTTAATATTTATTTAGTTTTCGGCGGACACAACATCTTTATTTTATTTTATGTGGTGCTGAGGATCGAACCCAGCGCCTCTCGAATGCCAGGAGAGCGCTCTACCTCTTGAGCCACATCTCCAGCCCCCATTATTAAATCTTAAGTTAAAATTGTTCCTCCATGACCTACTAAAGAACTGTGGTTATGTTTTTAATAAGACCTAACTTTCTGAGTTTCTCAATATAAAGTGAAACAAAATGTAGTTGATATGAGTTTTGCAGATTAAAGTCATGATTAAAGTACTGAACATTTTTGTCTATCACATAGTAAGTTATCAATAAATATTTATAACCCTTATGCAGTGAATTATCAATAAAGTGTATATTCCACGGCAAATTATAAATAAAGATTAGCTATTACAATTTGCAGCTCAGATTGCTTTCATTGAGAACAATAGATTGTAATGGATTAAATTTATCTTTGTTAGTCTCAAAATCACTTTTCCATTGTTTCAGTAACTTCTGTATGTCCAACTGAACTCTTTCCATGTCAGATATTTTACAGTGTTTAAGAATATAGGGACCTGTTTTCTTAATTTTACCTTCAAATATGCCTATAATCTAATAAGACATGCAGTAGTATTTTGTATTGATATTCCTTGCATATATATTATCTCATTTACTTTTTAAAGCTATCATGTGATGAAGGTTAAGATTTTTATTCTCAATGTTTAGGTTTGGGGAAATTATTTGGCTTACCCAAGGTCACACAATTAAGAAGTGAAAACTGGACTCAAATACAGTTCTCCTGAACATAATTTTTTTCTTTATATCACAATACCTCTGTAACCAGAATGTAAAGAAACTATGATGCATATCACAAGACAAATACAAAAAGTAGTGAAAACATTTGATGAGGGGAAAATTAATGCTTGCAATTTTTGATGGTGTCACAAAGGAATTTCTGTATGTGGGCACTGGAAGAACAAGATGAATTTTGATAGGGAGAGATGGAGGACATGACATGCCACAATGAAGGAAAGGCGGGAACTAAAGAGCAGAATGAGGAAAGGGCCGATCATTGGAAAGAAAGGCTCAGTGTCCTAGCTCACTAGAACATGGGCTAGGTGAAAGAAGAGATGCTGATGATATTGAAAAGACAGATTGGAACTAGATTATAGAGAATTGTAAGTTTGTACTTTTCTCAAAAGCCAATGGTACTCAGCCCTGGCTGAATATCAGAATCAATTTTACAGCTTTTTTGAAATGGCCAAGCCCTGGCAGCATTCCCAGAGATTCTATTCATTAGCTCTTAGGTACATGGACATCTGCATATTTTAGAATCTTCTATTGATTCTGCACTACAGGCACTGTAAAGAGTCAATGTCATGCTGACTGAAGTGTGGTTCATTTGAGGTACGGTCTGTGGACTGTTACCATCCATGATGAGAAATTCAGAGTGAAAGTGTAAAAAGCTCTGTAGCAATTTAGTATACTGATTTTATAGCTGTTGAAACACACAAAAATGATGCTGTATTTTGTGTGCCTTTTTTCATTCTTACACTGTTGCTTTTGTTGTGCTTTATCAAGGAATTATGAACAAAACTGGGCCTGACCACAGTTAATTGAGGAAACATTGCTCTAGGCTATACTGACATTTGTGAACTGGGAACAGGACTATTTTAATATTAATATGGTTCTGGCACCATGAATGGATGAGTGTGAGGGTCATTGGCAGTCCATATGTTAGGATGTCCTTGGATTCAGTTATGTCAGTGGTAATGAGAAGAAGAGTGAAAGAAAGAGAAGCATCCAAAGAAGAAAATTAGAAATTGTTTGGTAGATAGAATTAAGAACTAAAGAAGGGATAAAATTGAAACACACAAAAATGTTTCTGATACTTTATGCCTGAATAACTGAGAAAAATAAAGTGCTGATATTATAATACATAGAGATATCAACAAGAAGATTTGAGGTGATAAGTGGGGTGAGATTGGGTGATAAGTGGTGATTAGCCTTGTGTTGAAGGCTTCAGTCTCATGAGTTCCAGAAGGCCCTATTTGGGGATACAGCTAGCAACCATCTGCAAGCCAGAAAGAGGGCTCTTACCCAGAACCCAATCTGTTGTCACCCAGAGTATGGGACTTCTTAGTCTCCAGAACTATAGAAAATTAATTTCTGTTGTTTAAGCCACCTAGTGTCTGGTATTTTGTTATTATAGGAACCCAAGAAGACTAAGACCCAAAGTAGAAGCAGTAAATACAAACTCTTCTTTAATTAATGCAGCCAAGTGAGTGAAGGGAAAAGGCAGGATTATAGTTTGAGGGAGTAGAAGGAAACAAAGGCATTACTTGAAAAGTAAGTGACTGATTTTTTTTTAACTGAATTGATGAAAGACATCATCATTAGTTCTAGATACCAGAGTCCCAGCAAATCCTACAAAATAAGACATCTATATTTGAAATATTTTAATGAAACAATAAGATGTCAAAAACATGGAAATCTTGGGATCAGAAAAAAAATCAAAGGTATTACATGTAAAATGTTGCTGCATAAACTGAAAACAGGTTTCTCAACAGAAGCAAGGAAGTCTGGATATAGTGAAGTAATATTTTCAAAGTGTGAGGAGAAGACTCAGAAATTCATACCCTTCACTCCTTCAATGGGAGTGAAGGCATAATAAAGATATTTTTAGACAAATATAACCAAGTTTGTCACTAAAGAAATTTTCCTTGCAAGGAAAAAAATTATCCCAATTGGAAAGACCAGGGTATGGAAAGAAAATTAAAACAATGCTTAAATATGTGGAAATTTAAGTAAACATTACCTGTCTATAATTATGTCTTGTGAAGTTTAAAATGTAGAGAGATTAAAGTGACAGCAGCATGTAAGTCACAAAGGTAGGAAGGAAACTGAAGTATTTTATGATCCTTGCAAAAAAGACAATGCATGTGGCAGGACTTCTTGCTGTTCAAGAAAGGACATCACTAGCATGCTTGAGTCGGGTGGAAGGGCACGGAAAGCTGGTACAAAACCAATCCTGAAAGAAGAAGGAAGTGACAAAGTCACCTTGAGTGTGAACAGAGTACTGTTGTTATTAAAAAGAGAAACTAGTCCTAAGAGACATTCTGAAGAACATACTAAGGTGCTAGCATGATCAAAAGGATTTTCATATGTCATCTTAATATATATGTCATTTCATTCTGGCTATTTTCCCACATTTACCATTATTCCCACCTTACTAGTGAGGAAACTAATTCTGTAGGGACAACTTTTCTTGGGTTCCAAAGTAGGGGTTCGTGTGATTCATTATACCATCACCTCCTCCAGGAGCGGGTTATGGAGAAGAGTGACTTTACTACCCCATGATCACCAGGAGTTCAGAGATCCAGGTACATCTGTGCCTGCATCTGCTGGATCCCAAGGAAATTAGAGCCAAAAGGGTGAAGCTAGAAGATTTCAGAGGTTTTGATAAGTTACGAGAAGGATCTATTCTCTGTAAACCACTGATTGTATTGATGATTTTTTCCACTCAAGAAATAATCTCTCTCGACAGTCCTTACCTTATATAGACTGTATTGCCAGATGTTTTTCTCCTTCATTGGATTTCACAAGTCCATAGTCTTCTTATATTTCTTTTCTGTTTTCTCTTAGAATCTAAATATTTCTGTTTTTTAATCTTATAGTCTCACTTGCTTCATGCTTATCCTTTTTTTCCATCTTTTTTCTTTCCCCAAATAAGACTTCGCTGCAATTCATAATAACTGATACTTAACCATAAGTTTAGTGTATTAGTTTACAGCATCTACAAGTTCCAAACATCTTGCTAGAACTATGCCAACAATTAAATGATGCCTTTACTTCTTGGCATGAATAGGGGCTCCTATTGCCCTCATTCAGCCTGGCAGACAGAGGCAGGATTTCCAAATGACCATTGCAAACTTCTCTTTGATGGATGCAGCTCATCCAATACACCAGAAGTATGATTGTCTAAATTAAAATCTATTTCTTATTATAATAGCAGCCCATCAACAACAATCCCTCACACTGTTCCTTTGTAAAGAAGAAAAAGGGTAAAAATATAGGTTCATTAAAAGAGGTAAGACATCTTGAGAGAGCTACAAAAATATTTTCAGAGGCGTTAAGTTTTAGGAAATATGGCTAATTACCCAGTATTTTAATTACCCTGAAGCTGGACCTTCAAACTAAAACACTTAATCTAATTAAGGAAGTTCATCATATAGACAGAGCATAAAGCAACATGCAATTAACATTTCCTAAAAATGAGACTGATGCAGGAACATTTTGATTTACTCTAATTACACTGTTAATTCTGTACCTAATGCAGTAATGCAATTGCATTAAAAAAAATGTCCTTTAAAGGTCTCCTTTCAAGTTGTAGTAGGCTTGTATTTCTCTCCCTCTAGCTGCTTGTAATATAACTAGAAGTGAGAATTACAAAGAATTCTCAACCCACATATATTATAAAATATAAATGACAGAAACCTGGCCCTGAATGCTCCCACAAGAACAGTTTGCAGCAATCATACTACAAAGAGTTTTAAGGATAGTGCTTTGATCAATCTACTTCATTCATCTCTATGTACTTGAAAGAAATGTCTTTGAAAGGGCAATGTTCCTGGATTCTCCAATACAGGTTTGTTCTTGCTGCTGGACAATGTGCCTATCACAGGACCATGAGTTCACTAAACCTAAGAGTTCACTAAACCTGCAGGAGGCATTTGTTTCTAATCATGATGACATGTACTGTCCCTAAAATACATGCTACAGTATGTAACTGATCATTCTGAAAGTTGATGAATTGCTTGTGACTTCTGGTGCTTGTAGTTTCTCCAAATAAGCATATTATTTTGCCAAATTTGAGAATCAACATGAATAAATACTACTGATAAAATATCAATTGGAAATTATAATCATGGGATGTAAGAAGCGGAAGGAAACTTGATGAATTATCTAATCCAATCATTTTATTTCATAGATGTGAAATTAATACCCAGGAGGGCAAATGGTTTCGCCCAGGCGTACATCAAGTTCTACCCAAAGTGGCAACAAAATCAGCGCCATTAACTCCTAGACCTCTCAAGTTAAGATTGGGCTTCAAATCTGACTTTTGCCTTTACCCTGTGATCATGAGCAAGGTACTTTCCATCCTTGGCTTCCTGATCTTTTAAATGAAACAAAGTACCACATATCCATCATGACATGAAGATCAAATGAAATAATACATAGGAAACTTCTGACTTTTTCAGCATTGTAAATTGCAACCCCAATATGATCTTTTTCCTTCTATTGTTATATTCTAAGACAGTAAATAGCAAAATACGAAATAAAAAATTGCCAGATAGTTGATCAAGAAGCAAAATCAGAGTGGGAAGAAGTTTTAGATATTCAAAATCAAATAGTTGATGTTCTATGAAAACTGATCAAGTTGGCTTTTCAAATGAGCTGTATGATGGGTAATTCACACTGTACTTTACTTATTACTGAATAAAGAGGAAACTTATATTCCTAGATAAAAACTGACCATGAAATCATGGAGTTGGAATAGAAAAAAATAACTTCTTTGGACATTAATTAAGAATTAATAAATAATAATAAATAAGTGAAAAATGATTAGGTGTTAAGTTGGACAGAAAACAAAGTTGCTATAATTTTCAGCTGAGAATTATCCTCCATCCTTAAATGTCTTGAGGGATATGTATATATAAGGTACTTAACACCATAATTTACTAGATATGATATAATCTGAATTAAGACTATGGAAATGATAATAGAAATAAAAACTTAACAATAGTATTCATTATAAATATCTAATTGATACATTAACTGATTTGTTAATGTTTAATATATCTTTATTGAATCTCTCCTTTGTGTACAATTGTACAAATTAGAATAATACAAAAATATGTTCCTACTTTTCAAAAATTTCATAACTCTAGACTAATAATCGGCTTGTATCATTAACCAGTTTTTCTGACAAGTCTATAGAGATCTGTCTCTAATATTATGTCACTATCAAAAACATACTAAATTAGAAAAAAATATGAAAAGGCAAAAAAAAAAGCTCACATTTCTAGCACCAAACTTCGACAAATGCCATTTTTATAATAGGCATGCCAATTTTCAGATACCCAGAGTTAATGAACTTTTGTAATAAATTATCTTTTAATTTTAACTTATTAAAATTACTTTGTTATAAGAAAAAAATAAAGTATTACTTTTTAAAGTCTCAATATCTTTGTACACATATTTTATATAATTGTACCCTTAGGTATAAGCAAGTTTATGTCATTTATTATATAGTGTAACAGTGCAGACATTTCCCCAATGGTGACCCACTGTTTGTTTGTTTTTAATGGCTTTATACTGCATTCAATTTAAGCAGCTATTTAGTTAACTTCTTCCCAATCATTGAATATTTAGAATTTTTCTGCTTTGTAATTATAATACTGTAATTAGAACAGAGTTTTTAAATTAAGTCTCTTTTAGACTTAATTTCACTAAAGTCTCCAAAAAATAGCTGTCGTATTCCAAAATGAAGTTCAAGAAACCATGAGGTGTTTGTAAATAAACCGTCCATGGGATTGGGAGATTAGGAAGAAGAGAAGCAGATTTTTGGAAAGCATGGTCATGAGGTGGGACATGTCCTAGACCCAATGGATGTTTTGTCTTCATAGCAAGTGATGAAAGGGATTTCAAAAGCATGCCATGAGGTTCCTGGGATTTGGGACCCCATGGCCTATTCTGGCTAAGACATGAGAAGTCTGAAGTACAAAAGGCTGTGACTAGTCGAGAATGTTATTGCATTGTTGGACAAAGGATATATAGGAATTGTCTTAAATAATGTTTTTTTTTTTTTTAAAAAAAAGGATTTCCAGGACTTCCAAATGTCTCAAAGCTTACCAAAATTACTGACAACCCATTAGGAAAGATGCTTCACCAATATCAAGAGAAGTATAAGTACCAGATCCCTACATTAAAAGGGTCTTGGAAGAACCCATGAAAGCACTGAATGAAGGTCAGTTTAAATATCTGCTAAACTCAAGGAGCACCTCTGCCCTATGCCTTCTCACAACAACAGCAGTCAAGGAAAAATATTCTGTAATATGTGAAGGATGGTAGAGGAAGGTTAGGAAGAGGAAGAAAGGGTAAATTCACCAGACCTCTTCCTTCCCATCATAGAACTGAGATTGGGGAGGTGAGAAATAGTTTAAAATAAATATGAAGTTGTAATTACTAGATTAAACAAATTCCTTTCTAAATTTATCTTTCTCACCAGAAGCATCAGTAGGATTTTGAACTTATCTAAGAATGAGTAGGCGAATGGTGGGCTTGAGCTGATTTTTATGCAAGAGGTGAGAAGCATAAGCTCCACAGAATGATTTCAACAGTAAGTGAGCAGGCAGTAGGTGGATATCTGGTTATGGCTCAGAAGTCTCACTTTTCCCATATAATAGTCTAGAATAAAGGTACTTGCAAGTAGATTCTGCATTCCTTTAATATATTTCCTTTGGATTAATTATTACAAATGAAATTGCTGAGGATTTCATGTAGATGCCAAAATTTACTTAATGAACCCAATTTGTGAACATTCTGGAGTATCCCTGTCATTTTTTATCATGATGATAAAAGATACTGAAATAAGTATAATTTTACATAATAGATTTTCCATACTTTAAGAGTATTTACTTTTTTTTTTTTTTTTTTTTTGGTGGTGCTGGGGAATTGAACCGAGGACCTTGTGCATACAAGGCAAGCACTCTACCTACTGAGGTATATCCCCAGCCCAGGAGACTATTTACTTTAAATGAATACTTATAAGTGGAATATGTGAGCCAAATGGATGTGACTTATATTTGCTTCTTGATATGTATTATCAAATTGCTTTCTAAAGTGATTGTATCACCTTCATTATTATCAGTAGTATATGAACATTTCATTAGAATTAGGTATTAGGTTAAATACAGAATTAATATATTTAAAAATAATTCGAGGTACAATGGCACAAGCCTGTAATACCAGTGGCTCCAGAGGTTGAGGCAGGAGGATCGAAAGTTCAAAGCCAGCTTCAAAAGCGAGGCACTAAGCAACTCCATGAGACCCTCTCTTTAAATAAAATACAAGATAAGGCTGGGGATATGGCTCAGTGGTCCAGTGTCTCTGAGTCCAATCCCCAGTACCTCATAAAATAAAATAAAATAATACCTAACTTTAAGATTCAAATCTCTTTAATTACTATGAAGTGTTCTCCCATATGTTTTCCATTTAAGAGTTCTCCTTTGACAACGGTTTACCATTTTTGACAATTTACGCCAATGGCTTTTCTAATCACAGGATGTTCCTGTATCACTCCAGGTTCTCCATTTGCATTTGTAACAGCAGGAAAGAAGGAGCATTGCCGGGGATAGTCGTAAATATTTGCAGGAATATTATAGTCCAGTTTCTCTCCTACTCTAGGGATTAGCATGTAATTCTTAGCAAAAACAATAGAATTCTTAAGAAGGCCTTCTTCTTTGGAAATAAGCTAATTTCCTTTCTTTTGTATGATATGTAGTATTTGATACTCAGTATTTATTGGTATAATTTAGATACAATGGTAAAAATAACAAGGGAATTTTGCCTCCTTCCAGTAAAGCACTCTGATAAATTTTAGCAATTTTAGGGTTATTGGCTTCTTTTTATAAACAGAATGTTGAATAGCTTCTTAACCAAAGCAAAATAAGATTTTACTAGGAAAGAACACTAAACAAAACAGAAGAAGAAAACTCTTGTACAGTCATTAGAAATTCTGCTTTCTTGAGGTTAGTTTTAGTTTATATTATTAAACATAATTCTGCATTATTTTCAAAAAGAAAATATATGTTTTGCCTCTAAATAAGGCTTTTAGGGGAAACATCCAAATGTTGAAACATTGCATATATTAAAAACAGAGTACTCAGGATCTCCTAGAAAAAAAGCAAAAATTGAAAAGTGGGTAGATAACGAAGGCCATAAAACGTAGTTAGAATGATGCTTCACAATAATATCCAAACAGGATAAATATTTGGTTGCAGCAATCATGAAATAGGAAATGTATTATCAAAATCAGTAATAAATACAAACATTTGACTTTTAGATAAAAGATATTTTTACCCAAGTGAATCTTGCAGTTATATCTATGACAGCTGCCAATCTGACCTGGAATGAAATTTGGCTGCTGTGATTAATAACAGTTCATCTATTTTATTTTTTTTTATTTTTATTTTTTTAAAGAGAGAGGAGAGGGGGAGAGAGAGAGAGAGAGAGAATTTTCAATATTTATTTATTTTAGTTCTCGGCGGACACAACATCCTGTTTGTATGTGGTGCTGAGGATCGAACCCGGGCCGCACGCATGCCAGGCGAGCGCACTACCGCTGAGCCACATCCCCAGCCCTAACAGTTCATCTATTTTAGTCTCAACAAATGACAGGGACCAGGAAAAGCAGTCTTAGGATGTATCTGATTTGGAAAGAATAATTTTGGACTAATTGGTTTTGTCCTTCTACTGGACCTACTCATACAAAAATCATAAAGACTGTCTGTAACAAGGCCTGGAGTCTGGGTCTTAAAACTGGCTTCTGCCACTTTATTGGGGGTATCTGAGAAAGTTCAGAAAGAAGTGGAAAGTAGGGTTTCCCCTTTGTTTTCCTTGGTTCCAGAGCTTCTTCTCTTTCTCTGGTCTCTCTGAAGCTGGTTCTGACCTGCTGCTTAATCCTGTTGTACCTTACCTCACACTCAGGACTGGCATGGTCATTGTTTTAGAGAGAGAGAGATAAATGTTTTTAGCAAATTACTTGCCTAAAAAAACATACAAACAAAAAACAAATGAAATAACAACTTATCAGTCAAAAAATAGAGAATAACTTCTTAATAAAATGTGGGTACCAGCAATATTTCATCTGCATCATATTTGGCAGTTGCCAGGAAGCATTAGAAGCACTCTTATTAAATATTCTAGCAACAAGTCAGAAATACCTGCTGCCCTCCAGTACTATTTAACACTAATTGGAGGTCCTGACAAATAAAATACAGGATAACTGCATGAGTGATGAAATTATTGGAAACAAAGAAAAGAAATTCTTTTTAGAAAAGCCAAGAAAATCAACTGACAAACTGACAAGCGACTTCAGCCAGCAATGACCAAATTGAAAAGATAGCTCAAAAATTTCCAATTAGACTAGCAACACACATGTTAAAATAGGAACAAACCTAATTAGAAAGCATGAGTTCTATAGAAAGAAAATCATAAAGACTGTAGTTAAAAACTTAAAGGAAGTTGTAAACAAATGGACCCACATCCGATCGCACATTAAGAGAGTTCAGTGTAATGGAAAGGTCTATAATCCCTAACTTAATTCAGTTCAAATTTTTAAAAATGAACATGTTTTCCAAGAAACCGTATAAATGATTTTTAAGCTTCTTCTGGAAGAATAAATTCTAAATCATAGAAAAGTGAATTTTTGAAAAAGAACATAGCTATGAGATATTAAAACACATCAGAAAGTTGTAGCAATTATTTAGTTAAATTTAATTGTTTTTTTAGTGTGGATTTGGTACAAGAAAGGGACAAGACAGTCAGTGAAGCAGAATACAAAATAAATAGGCCTACATGTTATAACCCACTTACAGAATGATAAAGGAAAATGCTTCAAAATAGTAGGAAAGGAATGATAGGAAAACTTGATAAATAGTGCTTGTATATGTGGTAATTAACTTGTAGGGTAAAAGTAAACTTATAGCTCACATATCATATATTCCTGATCAAATCCATAATACCATTATTAAAAAATATAGAATCATTTTTTTTCAAAATATAGAAGACCTTGAAGCAATAAAGGGAGAAAACGATAAAATAAAGGACTGACAAGTTTAGCTGCATAAAATATAAATTTTTGCACAAAAATAAAAAGTACTATGAATAGAAACAAGAGAGACAGAAAGAAAAAAATTTCCACAGTATGAAATACATAACGGCAATATTTTACATTAGTTAAGAAAGTGTACTCTGCATTTGTCTGTCTGAGCTTGTACCCAGCTCTCCTGACAACTGTCACCTTCATTGGGGTCACTGTCACAAATTGATGATCATTGCTACCTGAACATTCATCTTCTAGGTCTAATTTGAGTGTTTTGAAACCCAGGCATACCAGTTGCCTTTGGTCTAGTGAAAACTTCCTTTTGCTTCTGACCTTGGCGTGGTCTTGCCATAGAGATAAGATTTTCCCTTCACCCACGTTTTATTTAAGCCATCCAATCCACAGCCCCAAAGAGAAAGCCTGGGGGACAATGTCATGGACCTTAATGAAGGCTTAGTCCTGCAGGTCCTCTCTCTTCATTCCTTACCTGCTGACTGTGTGTGTGTGTGTGTGTGTGTGTGTGTGTGTGTGTGTGTCCCTGAAGGCTTCCTCCTTCCTACTGGTTTGCAAGGCACCTGGTCCTCCTCTCTGTGGTGTCTGTAAGTCATCAACTGCTTCTGCTATTTCACAAGCTCTGTTGTGCTGCCTCCTCTGTGTCTCCCTTGACCCAGTCACTCAGATCCCCCTTCTTTCCTGATCAGGGTTCTCCTTGAGACTGGCTAGTCACAGGTCAGACACAACCTCAGGAGTGTCTGCCAATATATGCAAATTTCTTGTGAAAGGGATGTCTGGTCACAGGTTGGATGTTTAGGCACTAGGCCATCCATCAGAATAAAGTAGACTATGAAAGGCACACTGTTTAAGAATTGACTAAATGCCCTGGAGCCCCATCAGGGCAGGGCTAGACTGTACAGACACTCTGCTGAGAGAGAGAGACCTAGAGACCAAATTAGAAACAAGTAAGAAACTAAAGCCACAACAGTCTTTCAACTCCATGGGTCTCAATTCCCTTAATTGTAAAATGGGGAAAGATGGGCCTGGTTTATTGTACTGAAAGGACTAAAAGCCTCCATCCATACAAAGTGCTTAGAGTAGTACCTGGACTCAGTAACTTAGTTGCAGTTGTAGTGGTTATAACACACAACAACAACTAGAATATGTGAGTATGTAGGAACTACTAGAATTGGTTTTTAAAAGTAAAAATGATGCAATTTACAAATGAGAAAAAGAGAGACAGGCAATACTTACATGGAAAAATACAAATGATCAACAAAATAG
Source organism: Urocitellus parryii (assembly GCF_045843805.1). NCBI lineage: Eukaryota > Metazoa > Chordata > Mammalia > Rodentia > Sciuridae > Urocitellus > Urocitellus parryii. The sequence goes on along the minus strand of NC_135544.1, from coordinate 26,353,739 downwards.
AAGCTGAAAAATCCTCAAAGTAATAAGCAAGGAAATGCAAATTAAATATTAATATGATATCAATTTGCATTCACTGAATTCTTTTTAAAAATATTTATTTTTTTAAGTGTAGATGGACACAACACAATGCCTTTATTTTTATGTGGTGCTGGGGATCAAACCCGGGTCTTGCCCTTGCTAGGCGAGTGCTCTACACTGAGCCACAATCCCAGCCCCTCACTGAATTCTTTTTTAACAAAATAACTAGGGTTCTGGATGCAGAGAAATAACTGCTTATGTTCAGTGCTGGTGAGTATAAAATGATGCATCGTTTCACTGGGGAAAATTTGGTAAAACATATAAAATGTAAAATGTACATATTCTTTGATCCAACAATCCCATTTCTTAAGGTTTGTCCTAGAGAAATATTGTAACCATTTGTAATGAGAAGGTGAAGTAACCTCTAAATGCCCATTCATAAAGTCAGATAAAGAGTAGTACATGTGAGGCCCTGGGTTCAATCCTCAGCACCACATAAAAATAAATAAATAAAATAAAGTTAAAAAAAAAAGAGTAGGACATGGCTCAAGGCATTATCTATACACATTGCCAAGGAATTTTCAAAGTCAACTGTTAAATTTAAAAGTAAATTGAGGAACAATATATAAAAATCAATCTCACATTTTTTTAAAGAGAGAGAGAGAGAGAGAGAGAGAGAGAGAGAGAGAGAAAGAGAGAGAGAGAGATTTTTATTATTTATTTTTTAGTTTTCGGCGGACACAACATCTTTGTTTGTATGTGGTGCTGAGGATCGAACCTGGGCCACACGCATGCCAGGCGAGCGTGCTACCGCTTGAGTCACATTCCCAGCACAATCTCACATATTTTTAATACCACAGTACACAATAATATATAATTTATATATAATAAAAATGACATATAAAATATATTGTAGAATGCACTTAGAACTATACATACATACATACATACATACATACATACATAAAATATGTAAATACATAGAAACAATAGTCAGTTCTTAAGGACAGGCATATAGAACAGGCATTGGAGGAGCAGATTTCTTGAGGTTGAATTTTCTTCATGTGTATGGACGGAATCATTTACACTAAGAATGCATGCATTTATTGATTGTGAAACTTTAAAATTTAATAAAAACAATTTTAAAATGGCTTGGCATATGGTAAGGATGTGAATATAATAATTGTTAATCTGAAATTATATACTAGTCTTTTGCCCTAAGGCACTGAGAGTCTACTTTTCTCACAACCAGAACACCCTCTATAGTCTTAACACACTATTTTTACACTAAAACTTTCTAATGTGTTTCATATAACTCAAGTACAGAAGGAAACTTGCACTGCTTCCTAGTGACCAGGAACAGCTATCTGGATTGATTGGAAAGTAGAAAAAAACTCCATCCTCCACTCCACTTTACTTTGGTAGACCTGGTCTAAGTAACATCGAGCTTGGTATTTGCAAAGGGCATTATACCTTCAGACATAAAGGGCAGGAGGAGAATTAACATTTTAAGGGTTGTGTCTTTTTTTTGCTTTATTTATTCATGCTTTACTATCATTTTTAAAAAATGAATCACATTCATATCTGTGTAGCTGACAGAAATGTAATTTATTTGAGAAATGCAAAAAATAAATTGCCATAGGTTATTTGTTGTGATTATTTAAAAAGATGATCCAGTTAATGCTGACTTGAAACCTCTGCAAACAGGCTCTGCAAAATCCAAATTATTTCTAAATAAAATGTTAAACTTCCTACAGCAAATTTATATCTTAGAGAATCAGTAACTGTGGGTCTGCCCTTCAGCTCATATCACAGAAATTGAACCACAGTCTATTTTTTTTTAAGTCTGTCCTTTGGTAATTAGATGTAAGGTCAACAGTTTAGAATATTACACTTAATGTAATGGTTGTATTCAATTTATTCCTTTCTCATCTAATGATAATTCTTATTAATGTAAGTTATGTGGAATAGATGGAGTCAGGCCAATCATAAACTCCCTTGACTGTAGTTATGAAATATGCTTAACTTCATAATGATGAAAAGTCATATCTAGAAATTCCGAGGGTATCTTCAACTTGCAAGTTAACTTCTTCAAGTAAATTAGGATTGTCCTTGGCAAATGGTGAAGGACCTCACTAAATGAAATGCATAATTTGATTTACACTGACATAAATGTATCTCGCTATGCCTCAATTTGTTCATTTTAAAAATAAGAGTAAATTAGATGTTCTAATCCTATCTCCCAATTACAAAAACAAAAAATAATAAATCTAAATATAGACTGTTTATAGAAATCACTCCATATGATTAGAATAATTGTAATATAAGGGTGAAGAATAAAATAAAATATAAATCTAACTGATGAAATTCCAGATCAGATTATCAAATACTTTAATACCTGACAAATAAAAATAAAATAATAATAATGATGATTAGCATGAGTTATAGGAGAAATTTTACCAAACAATAGTTTTATTTTTAAGCAGAAAATTGGACAAATACGGATGAAGAAAATACTGCAAATATTACACGTTTTCAGATTATCAAGATATTTAAATATATTTTTCATAAAAAGATTATTGAAAGTGTGAACTGTAAATTTGACCTGAGGCTTGTGGAAAAAAAATATGAATTATTAGTAGTTTAGCATCAAGCTGGAAGGAGGATATCTGTTTTTTTTTTTTATTATTCATGGTTATGAACCACTGAACTTTTTTATTAATTTAAAATTTGAAGATCTAGAATGTACCAAATTTACAAATCATTTAAATCAAGGAGGGATGGTTAACTGTATAACCAATAACAAAACTATGATTCTAAAATTTTAATAGGCTAAAATGATAAGATTAAATCAAGATAAAATGCTAAGGTAAAATCTTTCGTAGTAGTAATGAAAAACAAAATCCTAGTTTATCAGTAGTTCCTATAAATAAGACATAGTACTTTTTTTGTTCTCAAGAGATTCAATATGAGTCAGTGGTGTGATTGGCTGTGTTTCTGTCTCCCAAATGACTGAAACTTAAGCTATTAGAATTCAAACACACAACAATATAGAGACACTTGGTTGTTCTACCTCAGGAAATCTATATTTATTTCTGGGGTACACATTTAAAAGCATATTACAAAATTACATATAAGAGGTTGTGAGGGGAATGGGAAAATAAACAAGGAGAGAAATGAATTACAGTAGATGGGGTAGAGAGAGAAGATGAGAGAGGAGGGGAGTGGGGATAGTAGAGGATAGGAAAGGTAGCAGAATACAACAGTCACTAATAGGGCATTATGTAAAAACGTGGATGTGCAACCGATGTGATTCTGCGATCTGCATTTGGGGTAAAAATTGGGAGTTCATAACCCACTTGAATCTAATGTATGAAATATGATATGTCAAGAGCTTTGTAATGTTGTGAACAACCAATTAAAAAAAGCTTAAAAAATAAATAAATAAAAGCATATTACAGATACTTTTAGATAAAAGGTAATTTCAACTTTGGTAACTATATTGGGAAGTATGCTACAGGAAGAAATTGAAAATGTTTGTAGCCTAGAAATGTAAGCCTTGGGGGTTTGAGTTTGTGGACACACTTTTGGAGAAGGTAACTATGACATTGGTTGGAAAGGGGAAAACAAAAAGGATGTTGGGACTGTAAAAATATTTGGAGGACTATCTCTTAGAAAACAGATTTATTTTACATGTATTTCTTTTTACCCTGGACTATTTTTAAATAGATAATGTTATGATTTGGATCTGAGATGTCCCTCAAAGACTCATGTACTTCAAGTCTTGGTCCCCAATGTAGCCGCGTTCAGAGGTGAGCTTTCAGGAAGTGATTGGATCATAAGGACCCTCACCTCAACTGTGGATGGATACATTGGTAGCTGAATGGACTACTGGGAGGCAGGACCTAGGTGGAGGAAGTAGGTAGCAAGGGATGTGCCTTGGAAGGGTATGTCTTCTCCCTGGTCTCTTCCTCTCTCTCTCTCTCTCCATCCCAGAAGCTATGAGCTGAGCAGCTTTCTCCTCTGTGAGCTTCCACCATGATGGAAACCTCAACTCAGACTCAATGGAACCAACCAACCATGGACTGAAACCTGAAACTGTGAGCCACTTCTCCTCTTTAAGTTGTTCTTTTCAGGTGTTTTGGTCAGAGAGACTGAAAACTGACATAGATGTTTTAAAAAAAAAAAAGGATTATTCTTCCCAGACATCATTTTTATAATCAAGACAGAATTGGCAAGAAAGATATGTAATCTCAAACGAACATTCTGAGAGCATTCATGTTTCTCCAGGTTTAGTCATCTTTGTGTATTCAGTGTCAAGTATACTGGCAGGCAAACAGTAGATATTAAATACATACTGATTAAATGAATGAATGATGAAAGAATAATAAGGAATTATGGGAGTAAAGGATTCTACATGTCCAAGTCGAGGCTGAATGAGTATCTATTGGGGACCTTAGAAAGGATTTCTGAAAGAAGTTAATGGGCCTAGATGACCTCTAAGATTCATAGTATTTAAAAGATTAAGTAAGAGCAAGTTATTTCCTATAGTTCTGATTATTACTAGTTTAAGCATTAGAACTTGTTCAAAGAAACTTGGAAAGCAAACTGTCTCATCTATTGAAGGGAGAGACAGTGATTTAAAAATGAGAAGAAGGTTAAGATTTCTGGTAAGTAAAAGCTTGGCAAAGCACTTCTGCATATGTAAGTAGATTATGCCCATGTAATTTTATTTGCAAAATTAGAATGCCCTTCAGAAAGAAAAGAAAATATTTAATTTGAATGGTAATACACTATTCCCCTTTTGTCACGAACTACTGAATCCTTTCTACAGTTGTGGTAATATGCACATCAATTAAATTATGACATTTAAAAACAGTATTTGTATATTCCATTTGGAACCCTCACTTAGCTATGTAGCTGTGATACATTTTAAATCCGAATTAAGTTTGTGTGGTATTTTTTCTAGAAAAGTCATCAATATGAATAAATAGCTACTTCTATTTCATAGTTGTTTATATTTTTATCCTAAAATTTTAATACTGTAAATCTGATGTTGGTTCTATTTTATTTTTCTTAATAGTATTACAGAATGTTTTTGTTAAAATATTTAAAATAAACAAAACATTGTACAGACATTGTTAGGCAAATGAGGGTGGTTATACTTAGACAAACTAAGGTAGGAACCTTATCCTGTGGAAGTTGAAAGAACTTACTCTTTTGAACCACATTACTGAGGTGTTGCATAGGTTTGGATACACAAAGGACAATAACTTCAATTTATATTAATAATAAAAGACTAATAAATATGAAAAAATTTTTGAAGAATTCGACTACATAAATTTTTCAAAAAATTAATTCAAAACTGATCTTCCACCTAGGAGTTAAAACAAAATGATATAAAATTTCTAGAAGAAAAAAAAGATAAGGAGAATAAGACATGTTGCTTTTTTCTGGGCAATGAAATTTTAGTTATAACATGAAAAATGATGTCTGTTTATTAAAATTTAAAACTTATTATTTGTAAAAGATATGGTCAAGAGAATCAAAAGATAAACCACAAACTAGGAGAAAGTATTTGCAAAACTGAAACCAGATAAAGGATGTATCTCCATAATCTATAAAGAATCTAAGAACTCAAAATCTAACAATAAGAAATACAATTTAACAATTGGCAAAAGAACCAGTCATATAGCTTAAAAAGATACATGGATAGAAAAGAAACATATGAGATCATGCTCAACATCACATATATTAAGGATTTGAGATTGAGAACAACAATGTGATACTATCGCATGCCTATTAGAATGGCTAAAATCTAAGAAACTCATATTACCAAATGCTTGTGAGGATACAGAACAATGGCTCTCATTCATTTCTTTCTTTTTTATTATTGGTTGTTCAAAACACTACAAAGCTCTTGACATATCATATTTCATACATTTGATTCAAGTGGGTTATGAACTCCCATTTTTACCCCATATACAGATTGCAGAATCACATAGGTTACACATCCACGTTTTTACATATTGCCATACTAGTGACTGTTGTATTCTGCTACCTTTCCTATCCTCTACTATCCCCCCTCTCATTCATTTCTGATGGGAATGAAAAAAGTACAGCCACTTTAGAATACAGATAGCAAACTCTTACAAAGCTAAACCCAGTCCTAATACATACCCAGTAATCACAACCATCACAAATTTACCCACTTGATCTGAAATTGTGTAACTGCAAAAAAAAAAAAAAAAACCCACAAGAATGAACAGTTATAAGAGATTTAGTCCGTCAAAACTGTTAGAAAGCAAAAAGTCCTTCTGTAGGTGAATAGATAAACTACAATAGATCCATATGATGGAATATTATTCAGTGATAAAAGGAAATTTGTTATCCAGCCATAAAAAAAAGAAGGTGGAAACTCAAATACTGCTATGGTTTAGACAAGAGTCCCCCAAACACCCATGGATTGAAGGCTTGGACAACAACCTGTAGTACTACTGGGAGATTGTGGATCCTTTAAGGGATGGGGCCCAGTGGGAGAAAGTTAGGTAACTGGGGGCATACCTTTAAAGGAGATATGAGACTCCAGCCCCTTACCCCAACCCCTTCTTCTACTTTCCAGCTTCCATGAGGTGAGCAACATGCTCTATTATATATTCCCACAGCAATGTGCTCATTTGCCACATTTCCAAACACAATGCTCCAAATTAATGTACTAAAAGTTCTGAAATCATGAGCCAAAATAAATCTTCCCTCCTTATAATTTAATTTATTTCCAATCCTTTTTATAGTAACAGAAAGATGACTAAATGCATACTGTTAAGTGAAAGAAGCCAGTGTTAAACACTGGATATTATATGATCTGAATATATATTTTAAAAAGAAGTTGAAGTTTATGGGCTGTGGATATAACTTGGTAGAGTACTTACCTTGCATGCACAAGGCCCTGGGTTCAATACCCAGCACAGCAAAAAAAAAAAAAAAAAAAAAAAAAAAAGCAGTTTGCAAGAACGAGAGGGTATAGGGGATAGCTAAATAGATAAACACAGGGAATTTTTTTTTAGAATTCTGTATGATACTGTAATAGTATATACTTGACATTATGCATTTGCTTTAGCAAATGAATTTTAACTCGTAAAACTTTATAGCATTAAGAGTAACATATGCACATTAAAAATAAATAATAATAATAATAAGGAGCTTAGTATCCTAAAAAGATATGCAGAATATGACAAAGGAATCTAACAGTATCATAAATATATTAAATTCCTCACTGAAGAGGATGAGAAGAAAAGGTACTGACCTAAATAACTTTGGAATTGAATAGAATTTGTAAAAATAAAGGAGAGGGATGGTATATTAGCACTGAAGTCTAGCTGATAAAGTTGACTCCTATGAGGGTATGGTTTAATAATTTCTATACTGCTATATATGTACAATGGAACTGAACAGCTATGTAATTAATGGTAGAGTAAGGTTTCATATGGTTACACAGAACTTACAGATAAATAAGAGGAAGTAGGTAAAATGATACCTGTGCTAATAGATTAGATTTGAAGACATTTGTATACACTCATCTTTAGTTTAATATAGATATGGATGGTTATCCATGGAAATATTTATATATATATATATATATATATACATATATATGTATATATGTATATATATATATATATCCACATATATGCATGGGATATGATACACATAATATTTTTTTTTGCTTTATCAGTTGAGAAGATCTAAAAAAGAACACCCAGGAATGTCTAGGAAGAAAATTAAAGTGGATCATTGTTGGTTTGGGGCACTTAAATTGCAGTTGGGAGGTCTTGTTAAAACAGGTTCCAGTCCCAACCACAGCTGAACTTTTGAACTGATCTGCCTGCACATACCCACCTGGGTACATACTGACCTTGTGAACTGGGTTGAACTGCTACTTTCTGGAATGAAATCCACTAGCATTTATAACAGTTTGTGAAATTATCCTCCTTATTTCTTCAGACTGTGCCCAATCCCTTTCTTATGAGGGAATTTGACCTTTGTTGCACCTATTACATTCTTGACAAACAGGAAATGTAATTAACAATCCCCCTTGCTATTTAAACCAGAAAACAGCTAGCATCTTGTAAAACCTCAAAGTACATTTTTTCAGGACTGCCTGAATTTTGTGTCTCCCAAATTGCAAGCTTTAAAAGTCCCAAATAAGTGTAATTCTCAAGTAGGTTGATTTTTATCTCAGCCAAGAGTAGCAATGAACACCCCTAGGTCTTGCTGTCTAGGACATTTTCCAGTAATAGGACCTAAAGCGCCTTAGGAAAATGTCTGATTTCAGCACTGGAACAAATAAAATATACAAGATGAGGGCTGGGATCATTCAGCATAAGCCTAGCATGTGTGAGCCCCCAGGTTTGATTCCCAGCACCAATAAATAAAGAAAAAGAAAGGAAGGAAGGAAGGAAGGAAGGAAGGAAGGAAGGAAGCAAGCAAAACAAAAACAAAAACAAACCAATGACACAAACAAATGAAATACACCCAGGATGATTCTGAAACATCTAGTAATGACAGAAATGTAGTACACCCTCCTCCCAACACCAACCACAAAGACTTCCAATGGCCAAAATGGAATAATTTGAGCAATAAAGAAGTGTTAAATTATAACCCAAAGTATAAAATAAATATCTATGATATAAATAAATGAATGAAAAAGTTCATAAATGAGAGAATACAGACAAATTTTCCATGCAAAAGAATTCTTAATACTTTATGCAGCTACTGGGTCTTAAAAGAGGTGGAGCCTAACTCCTAGTCCTTCTGTGTGATATGCACATGCAGATGTCTTTCCAAGAAGTAGATGACAGAAGTGTGGGGTGGAGGCTAGAGTGACTTCACAGCGCAGAAAACTGACAATTGCTACCTCTATTAGGTATTCAGAGCCAAAATTGTGTTGATTGTATATGCTCATACTATCATGTGATGAAAATGACAGGTTGCTCCTGTGATTTTCCTCCTCAAAAAATCATAATATCAGTCTAAACATGAGGGGAAAAAAATCAGAAAAATTTCAACCAAGGGCACCCTACAAAATACCTACAATGTTCTTCTTAAAATTGTTAAGGTCCTCAACAACAAGGAAAATCTCAAAAACCATTGTAGCCAAGAAAATTCTAAGGAAACTAGACAACCCCCAAGTACTGTGGAGTCCTGCATGGGATTCTGAGATAAAGAATTGACATTAGATAAAAACTAAGAAAATCTGAACAAGCTATGAATTTTAGTGAATAAAAATTTATTATTAATTCATTAATTATACACAGGTATCATAGTCTAAGATGTTCATGACAGTAAGAACTAATTTGAGGTACTTGGGAACTCTGTACTCTCTTCTCAATTTGTCTGTGGATCTAAAACTATTCTAGAGGCCAACTGATTCGCGCGGCCTGCCCTGCGGCTACAGAAGGCGTGGCGCCTCAGTGAAGCAATTAATTAGCAAGCAGGGAGGTTAGGGACTGCCATTAGGTGGAATCCCGCCAGCCAAGCCCACACGGACCCTTGGGCCGAGCACGGGATCTCAGAAGGGGAAGGAAGCGGTACAGCCCCATCCCCCACAGCGGACACTCCACCGAGGCAGTCAGCGGCCACCATCCGGGAAAGCTGAAGGATACACCGCCACTCTCCTTCAGAGTGCAACATCAAAACAGGTTGGTGTCATTCAGCTCACCCCCCAGACAGCGGGAATTTGCATAAAATCTCTCCTAGGCTTGCCGGGAGAGGGAGTATCAAGCTGAGCCTCCATAAAGACTAGGGGGAAACTAGAGACACCTGACCTCCAACCCCTCCTCCCAGTAGCAGCCAAAATGAAACCTGGCTAGCCAGCGCTGGGGGAGGGGCAAGCAGAAAAAATCAAAGTGATAGAGTGCCAGGGATCCCAACAGACTGCAGCAGGGCCCGGGGGATCCAGGCCAACTGATTTGCGTGGCCTGCCCTGCGGCTACAGAAGGCGTGGCGCCTCAGTGAAGCCATTAATTAGCAAGCAGGGAGGTTAGGGACTGCCATTAGGTGGAATCCCGCCAGCCAAGCCCACACGGACCCTTGGGTCGAGCACGGGATCTCAGAAGGGGAAGGAAGCGGTACAGTCCCATCCCCCACAGCGGACACTCCACCGAGGCAGTCAGCGGCCACCATCCGGGAAAACTGAAGGATACACCGCCACTCTCCTTCAGAGTGCAACATCAAAACAGCGGACACTCCATCCAGGCAGTCAGCGGCCACCATCTTGGAAAGCTGAAGGATACACCACCACTCTCCAACAGCTTGCAACATCAAAACAGCCAGCAGCAGGACCCCGGAGATCTAGGCCAACTGATTCGCGCGGCCTGCCCCGCAGCTACAGAAGGCGTGGCGCCTCAGAGAAGCCATTAATTAGCAAGCAGGGAGGTTAGGGACTGCCATTTGGTGGAATCCCGCCAGCCAAGCCCACCGCCCACGCCCGGAACAGGCCCAGCGACCTGCCAGCATGGTAGTCACGACACCCCAATTGGAATAGGGACAGAGCAGAGCCGCCTTCCACTCCCGGAACAGGCCCAGAGAGCCGCCAGCGTGGTAGACACGTCACCCCAATTGGAGTAGGGGCACAGCCGCCGCCTGCACCTGCAAGGGAGACTTTTCAAGTATACAAGAGCAACACAAATAAATAGGGGGTAAATTTCAAAAACACAACAGTTGCACCAAGCAGAAAGAAACGCGAGCAGTATGAAAAGACAAGGAAAGAAAGGACCACAAGCAATGCAGGTCAACTCAACTTTAGAAGAGGTAATAGCTGCAACAGATGGAATATCAGATAAAGAGTTCAGGATATATATGCTTCAGATGATCTGGAGTCTCAAGGAAGACATGAGACAGCAAAATCAGACAATGAAAGATCACATTGACAAACAAATCCAGGAAGTAAAAGATCAATTTCACAGGGAGATAGAGGTAATAAAAAACAAACAAATAGAAATTCTAGAAATGCAGGAAACAATAAACCAACTTAAAAACTCAATTGAGAATACTACTAGCAGAGTAGATCACTTAGAAGAGAGAACATCAGACAATGAAGACAAAGTATTTCAACTGGAAAAGAACATAGAGAGCTCAGCAAGTCTGCTAAGAAAGCATGAGCAGACCATCCAAGAATTATGGGACAATATCAAAAGACCAAATTTAAGAGTCATTGGGATACAGGAAGGCACAGAGCTCCATTCCAAAGGAATAAACAGTCTATTCAGTGAAATAAAACGAGAAAACTTCCCAGAATTGAAGAATGAGACAGAATCCCAAATCCTAGAAGCCTACAGGACGCCGCATGTGCAAAATCATAAGAGATCCACACCTAGACACATTATAATGAAGATGTCCAACATACAGAATAAGGAGAGAATTTTAAAAGCTGCAAGAGAAAGAAAGCAGATTACATTCAGGGGTAAACCAATCAGGATAACAGCTGATCTCTCAACACAGACTCTGAAAGCTAGAAGATCCTGGAATAACATATTTCAAACACTGAAAGACAATGGGCTCCAACCAAGAATCGTGTATCCGGCGAAATTAAGCTTCAGGTTACAAGATGAAATTAAAACCTTCCATGATAAACAAAAGTTAAAAGAATTTGCAGCTAGAAAACCATCTCTTCAAAAAATCCTTGGCAAAACATTACAGGAAGAGGAAATGGAAAATAACATTGAAAACCAACAATGGGAGGTAGGACAGTAAAGGGGGGAAAGTAGTCAAAGAGGATAACAAATCATGTTTAGTAACATCAATAAACAAATATGGATAGAAGAACAAACCATATCTCAATAATAACCCTAAATGTTAATGGCTTAAACTCACCAATTAAGAGACACAGGCTAGTAGAATGGATCAAAAAACAAGACCCAACAATATGCTGTCTACAGGACACGCATTTGATAGGAAAAGATATACATAGACTGAAGGTGAAAGGTTGGGAAAAATCATATCACTCATATGGACCGCGGAAACAAGCAGGAGTGTCCATACTCATATCTAATAAAATAGATTTCAAGCCAAAGCTAATCAAAAGGGATATAGAAGGACACTTCATACTGCTCAAGGGAACCATACACCAACAAGACATAACAATCATAAATATATATGCCCCAAATAATGGTGCAGCTGTGTTCATCAAGCAAACTCTTCTCAAGTTCAAGAGTCTAATAGACCACCATACAATAATCATGGGAGACTTCAACACACCTCTCTCACCACTGGACAGATCTTCCAAACAAAAGTTAAATAAGGAAACTATAGAACTCAATAACACAATTAACAACCTAGACTTAATTGACATGTATAGACTATACCACCCAACATCAAGTAGCTACACTTTTTTCTCAGCAGCACATGGAACTTTCTCAAAAATAGACCATATACTATGTCACAGGGCAACTCTTAGACAATACAAAGGGGTAGAGATAATACCATGCATCTTATCCGATCATAATGGAATGAAACTGAAAATCAATGATAAAAGAAGAAAGGAAAAATCAAGCATCACCTGGAGAATGAACAATAGGTTGCTGAGTGATCAATGGGTTTTAGAAGACATCAAGGAGGAAATTAAAAAATTCCTAGAGTTAAATGAAAACACAGACACAACATATCGGAATCTATGGGACACATTGAAAGCAGTTCTAAGAGGAAAATTCATTGCTTGGAGTTCATTCCTCAAAAAAAGAAAAAAACAACAAATAAATGATCTCATACTTCATCTCAAAATCCTAGAAAAAGAAGAGCAAAACAACAGCAAAAGAAGTAGAAGGCAAGAAATAATTAAAATCAGAGCTGAAATTAATGAAATTGAAACAAAAGAAACAATTGAAAAAATTGACAAAACTAAAAGCTGGTTCTTTGAAAAAATAAATAAAATTGACAGACCTTTAGCCATGCTAACGAAGAGAAGAAGAGAGAGAACCCAAATTACTAGCATACGGGATGAAAAAGGCAGTATCACAACAGACACTTCAGAAATACAGAAGATAATCAGAAATTACTTTGAATCCTTATACTCCAATAAAATAGAAGATAGTGAAGGCATAGATAAATTCCTTGAGTCCTATGATCTGCCCAGATTGAGCCAGGAGGATATAGACAACCTAAACAGACCAATAACAATAGAGGAAATAGAAGAAACCATCAAAAGACTACCAACTAAGAAAAGCCCAGGACCGGATGGGTATACAGCAGAGTTTTACAAAACCTTTAAAGAGGAACTAACACCAATACTTTTCAAGCTATTTCAGGAAATAGAAAAAGAGGGAGAACTTCCAAATTCATTCTACGAGGCCAACATCACCCTGATTCCGAAACCAGACAAAGACACTTCAAAGAAGGAAAACTACAGACCAATATCTCTAATGAACCTTGACGCAAAAATCCTCAATAAAATTCTGGCGAATCGGATTCAAATACATATCAAAAAAATTATACATCATGATCAAGTAGGATTCATCCCTGGGATGCAAGGCTGGTTTAATATACGGAAATCAATAAATGTTATTCACCACATCAATAGACTTAAAAATAAGAACCATATGATCATCTCAATAGATGCAGAAAAAGCATTCGACAAAGTACAGCATCCCTTTATGTTCAAAACGCTAGAAAAATTAGGGATAACAGGATCATACCTCAACATTGTAAAAGCAATCTATGATAAGCCACAGGCCAGCATCATTCTGAATGGAGAAAAATTGAAGGCATTCCCTCTAAGATCTGGTACAAGACAGGGATGCCCTCTCTCACCACTTCTGTTCAACATAGTCCTCGAAACACTGGCCAGAGCAATTAAACAGACAAAAGAAATTAAAGGCATAAAAATAGGAAAAGAAGAACTTAAATTATCACTATTTGCAGATGATATGATTCTATACCTAGCAGACCCAAAAGGGTCCACAAAGAAGCTATTAGAGCTAATAAATGAATTCAGCAAAGTGGCAGGATATAAGATCAACACGCATAAATCAAAGGCATTCCTGTATATCAGCGACAAATCCTCTGAAACGGAAATGAGGACAACTACTCCGTTCACAATATCCCCCAAAAAAATAAAATACTTGGGAATCAACCTAACAAAAGAGGTGAAAGATTTATACAATGAAAATTACAGAACCCTAAAGAAAGATATAGAAGAAGACCTTAGAAGATGGAAAAATATACCCTGCTCATGGATAGGCAGAACTAACATCATCAAAATGGCGATATTACCAAAAGTTCTCTATAAGTTCAATGCAATGCCAATCAAAATCCCAACAGCATATCTTGAAGAAATAGATAAAAGAATCATGAAATTCATATGGAATAATAAAAGACCCAGAATAGCAAAAAACAATACTAAGCAGGAAGTGTGAATCAGGCGGTATAGCGATACCAGACTTCAAACTATACTACAGAGCAATAGTTACAAAAACAGCATGGTACTGGTATCAAAACAGGCGGGTGGACCAATGGTACAGAATAGAGGACACAGTAACCAATCCACAAAACTACAACTATCTTATATTTGATAAAGGGGCTAAAAGCATGCAATGGAGGAAAGATAGCATCTTCAACAAATGGTGCTGGGAAAACTGGAAATCCATTTGCACCAAAATGAATCTGAATCCCTATCTCTCGCCGTGCACAAAAGTTAACTCAAAATGGATCAAGGAGCTTGATATTAAATCAGAGACACGGCATCTGATAGAAGAAAAAGTAGGTTATGATCTACATACTGTGGGAGCAGGCTCCAAATTCCTCAATAGGACACCCATAGCGCTAGAGTTAACAAATAGAATCAACAAATGGGACTTACTCAAACTAAAAAGTTTTTTCTCAGCAAAAGAAACAATAAGAGAGATAAACAGGGAGCCTACATCCTGGGAACAAATCTTTACTCCACACACTTCAGATAGAGCCCTAATAACCAGAATATACAAAGAACTCAAAAAATTAGACAATAAGATAACAAATAACCCAATCAATAAATGGGCCAAGGACCTGAACAGACACTTCTCAGAGGAGGACATACAATCAATCAACAAGTACATGAAAAAATGCTCACCATTGCTAGCAGTCAGAGAAATGCAAATCAAAACTACCCTAAGATACCATCTCACTCCAGTAAGACTGGCAGCCATTAGGAAGTCAAACAACAATAAGTGCTGGAGAGGATGCGGGGAAAAGGGCACTCTTGTTCATTGCTGGTGGGACTGCAAATTGGTGCAGCCAATTTGGAAAGCAGTATGGAGATTTCTCGGAAAGCTGGGAATGGAACCACCATTTGACCCAGCTATTCCCCTTCTCGGTCTATTCCCTAAAGCCCTAACAAGAACATGCTACAGGGACACTGCTACATCGATGTTCATAGCAGCTCAATTCACGATAGCAAGACTGTGGAACCAGCCTAGATGCCCTTCAATAGATGAATGGATAAAAAAAAATGTGGCATTTATACACTATGGAGTATTACTCTGCATTAAAAAATGACAAAATCATAGAATTTGGAGGGAAATGGATGGCATTAGAGCAGATTATGCTAAGTGAAGCTAGTCAATCTTTAAAAAACAAATACCAAATGACTCCTTTGATATAAGGGGAGTAAACAAGGACACGGTAGGGACGAAGAGCTTGAGAAGAAGATTTACATTAAACAGGGATGAGAGGTGGGAGGGAAAGGGAGTGAGAAGGGAAATTGCATGGAAATGGAAGGCGATCCTCATGGTTATACAAAATGTCATATAAGAGGAAAGGAAGGGTAAGACAAGATAATACAAATGGAAGAAATGATTTACAGTAGAAGGGGTAGAGAGAGAAAAGGGGAGGGGAGGGGAGGGGAGGGGAGGGGGGATAGTAGAGAATAGGACAGACAGCAGAATACATCAGACACTAGAAAGGCAATATGTCAATCAATGGAAGGGTAACTGATGTGATACAGCAATTTGTATACGGGGTAAAAGCGGGATTTCATAATCCACTTGAATCAAACCGTGTAATATGATGTATTAAGAACTATGTAATGTTATGAACGACCAATAAAAAAATAAATAAATAAATAAATAAATAAATAAAAGGGGAAAAAGCAATTCCATAAAATTATCTTACCTTTCCACAATAAAATCTACAAAACATCTATACAAAAAAAAAAAGAAAGAAATCTCAGTATTATTACACATTGAGAAAATGCAAATTAAAACAGAAATGAAGTACTACTTCACATATATTAGAATATATAAGTTAAAATGACTAGGCATAACAAATCAGTAGAGAATACAGAGAAATCTAAAATATTGTACACTAATATTTTTGACACATTTGGACATATTCTTATATTTAATTATGGGAGAAAGGTTTGAGTTATATTTTTTACAATATATACTCCATCCCACTATACAATCCATCCCACTCATTGATATTTAATCAAGAGAAAGGAATGCATGTGTATAGTAAATATTTGTATTGAATGTTCATAGAATATTTATTTTCATGAGCTAAAAATTTGAAACCACTTAAATATTCATCAACAGATGAGCAGATAAAGCAGTTGTGGAATAAGCATAAAATGGAATAGCACTCAGTAATAAAAAGGAATAAACTCTCAATAATACAAGCAATAATATGCATATGATGAATCTCAAAGTATCGATGCTGAATGAAAGAAGTCAGACTCTCTCCATCACAAAATAAATATGTACTGAATAATCCCATTTGTATAAATGATTTAGAGTTGTATAAATATTTAGATAATACAAATTAGTCCATAGTCACAGAAAGAACATGAGTGTTTTGGGGGAAAGGCACTGAGAGGAGAGGGGAGAGAGATTACAAAGAATATCAGAAAACTGTTGGTAGTGACAGATATTGACACAATCTTGATTTTAGTGACAGTTAAATGTCTCTCTCTATATATACATATACACACATATGCATATGTCAAAACTTATCAAATTATGCATTTTAGTACAGCCACTTTACTGTATGTCAATTATAGCTCACAAAAGCAGTTTAAAAATGCTGAGTTCATTTTACTTCAAATTAAAATAAAATATCATAGGATTCTTTTTTAACTCTTCATATGCCATATATTTACTTTCCTTTTCTCCTATTGAAATCTATTCCTAAAGATAGAAAACCATGTGCTCATTGTTCTCACAACTGAGGGAGGGAGGGAGCACATTAGGAAGATAGTTGTATCATACCTTTATTTTTAGAAACAAATAAGTAAAGTTAAAGATTTCTTGTAGCATTTTTGGTTCTGTGTTGTATATTTTCAAAGCACTCTAAAGGCATTCAATTAAAAACTATGTTCAATTTGCTCAAATAATTATTTTTTCTTTGTATGGTAATGTTATAAATTTGGTGTTGAGGAGGGCGCATTGGTTTATATATGTATTGACTTTTATGGCTTGTCTCTTTTGATCCAGTTTTATTTAATTTTTTAATATGTAACATGATACCATGCTCCCCAAAATAAAACTATATGAAAATATATACTCAAAAAAATAAAATAAAATAAAAAAATAAAACTATTCTAAAAATCTAATCTGAATATATATGTGTGTATATCTCCTTCCTGCACTCCAATGTTGTTCCTATGCAGGACTTCTGACATTCATCCTCTCCTAGAACACGGTTTCTCTTTCACCTATCTCACCTCTGATCACTTTATGCATAATGATCACTAATCATTAGATCCCAACTTAAGTTAAACCTCTTCACAGAGGTCTTATTTTGCTCTCATCAATATGATCCACTTTACTTTCATAGCTTACTATAATTTTTCTTCACAGGACTTGACATATTTTGTATTACTTTGCTATTAATCAATTAAAATCTATTATTATCATGGACAATAAGCTCATGAAATTAAGGGTTACTAGTGCTCCCTATATCTAGCCTCAAAATAAAATCCAGTATTCAATTATTTTAATAAATGAATGACAGAATAAATGAGAATCTTGACATCTAGATTATTTACATTTTGTTTCCTGCTGGACTACATGTAGAATTACATTTCAAATTACTGATAATTGATTTCTGTATATTCAATGTGGTGCTTTAAAAGGCATTTTAATTTTTCATGCCTGGCTTAACATTCATATGAGGGATATATAAGCATAAGTGCCTAATAGTTAAACCTCCATTACAGCAGAATATTTTGGCCCATATTTTATATCATCATAATTTAAGTATTTTGTTGAAGCAGAGTAAAATGCACACACCTTGAAAAAAAAAAACAGGACAATCTCTTTGAAACTAAAAAACAAAATGAAATGAACAAACAAAAATCTTGGGCTACCCAAGCAATAGTGATTTAGTACTTAAAAAAAGAATCCAAGTTAGTATGAACAATGTATACTTCTTTGTTGACAATGACAATATGTGTCATCAACATAAAAATAATATAAATGAATAAGTAGCTTCATCAACATTATAGCTAGGAAATAACAAGGAAATTTTATTTTGTTTTTATAGTACTAAGTAACAGGTCTCTAAGGCCGGTAATAAAAATAAATAAAACTGCTAAGAAAAAAGTATCTTCTACTATGAAAACATTCATGAAATTTTTGGTATCTGTGTAAGAAAGATAAGGGCATTCTCTTTTGAAAGAGTTAGGTCATTTAAATTTCAGCATTTCTTTTTTGTTGAAACTGAGCTAATTTAAATAAATGGTCAGTGACATAAAACTGTCATTTTAAGGGTTTCAGATTCGGTTCTTAAACTAGGATTCCTTAAACTGTCCAACACCATGAACTAGTTTTAATGCCTTGAACTATGTCTCTTATTATAAGAACATTTTGTGTAGTGGAAGGAAAAAAAACTGTGAAACTTAATAGAAAATGTAATATGGAAAATAACATCATGATCACCTAGGCAAGGCTACAAACACTACTAAACAAAAGAAAATATTTTATATCAGCTTCAGAAAGAGATTCTACATTATTTGTATGTAATCTAACATAATTTTGCAGAATTAAAATTTGAATGCAAATGGCAGTTTGATTTAGCTAATATTAGAGCATAAATCGAGGCTTAATCCAATTCAGTCAGACTTTGTGCCTAATTTTTTCTTCATAGACTTGATGATGAGTCTTCATTTAAAAATCACCCATAACCAGAAGGAGGAAAAAATTAATCCTCTCTCTTCACTGGTCTGTTTAGCCAATGACACATGGCTTGAGGTTTTCTTGGGAGATCAAGGAAGAGGAAATAATGTCATGCTGAAAGAATTCAGAATGATAAATGTTATTACAATGAACACCACAGGAAGTGATAATCATTTGCCATTTATAAAATATTGCCCAGTTTTCCAGTATTAGCATATCACTATTTGTTTTGCAAAGCAAGTCTTTCTGACAAAAAGAGGAAAAATGATGAGGGGATATTGTTCTCTTTGTAGAGACTTCTGTGCACTTATGCCGAACACACCATGACAAGATCTTTCCCATTCTCTCTCCCACCTTTGCCTGTTTCTTCCTCTTTACCTGTCTTAGCCATGGGGAATTTGACTCCCTGCCAGTACTGAGCCTGCATTCTTCTGAGTCTTGCTTCTACCTGCCACCCTTTGGGCCAAACAACCTGTCTACTCTTCTGTCACAGAAACAGTTCCTTCCACAAAATTACCACCTTGCTGTCTTCGGTCCATCTGCCAGCAAATCATGCCTAAGGCTTCTGATGTGCTTGTAGCTAAACTTTGCAATATATTTGAGGATGAAAATGGAGACTTTGAAGTTCTCCATGCTGCACTCAGTATTGAACAATTTTGGCAAGACACTGATTTGAAATTTGCCTACTCTTCAATTTAAGAGCAACTCTTGGCCGTAGATCATTTTAATGAGTTATAAGTTCAAAGATAGAAAAATGAACTTGTTTTTCCTAAACACCTCTGATGAAAGGGAATATTAGCAGTTCTTGACTCTTCTTGTCAATTAAGTCACATTTGAACTGTTCTTCCTTCGTGTGATGGGAATGTCTAAAAACACCCAACGAGCTATCCAATTTTCCCCCAGAATTAGCAAAAACCACAATCTTTGCTGCTGAAAGGTGGGTTCCCACAGGAATTCAAATAATTCTGTGGTATGCCACTGACTTTAAATGACCCCAAATATTTTCTTAAAATGCCCTGATGTGACCTATATTTGTGGTAATCTTCTACACAAACTGCCAGGACAATGAGAAATATAAATATATGCTTAATGATAGCTTGCTGGTTTGAAAATGAGTACTTTGCACATGACACTGGGTACATTTAGGAGCTCTCCTTGCTTGGGCATAAAACAAATTGGAAAAGTAAATGCATTATTTCGGGTACCTAGATGATGTCAGTTTTTTTTAGTATCATAAATTTAACAGTCACAATTTTGCAGAGTATTATTTGATAATAGAGAAAAAGTTTTGATTGCAAGAAAAAGGTGTATCTTAGGGAGTCGTATAAGAGAGTTACTCCAGGAAATGGTTTAACAGCCATTAGCAATGATGTTGTACATGTGTTTCATAGGGTAAGAAACTGTCTAAAGCAACAACAATTGCTCGTTCTGTATCATAATTTCTCTTTAGCTCAATATCCCAGACTCCTCTATTTCCTATAATAAGCCATTTAAAAACTTCTATACAGGGCCAATTTGCAGTATGCATGATATACAATCTTCTAGTTGTGGAGCTGTGTAGTGTACAATTTAAGATTTGGGGTTGAAGGCATTACTATGAATGATCCAGTGCTTTCAAGAGAAAGAAGAAAAGCACAGATGATTACCAAAGAAAGTTTCATTTTTTTTAACTTAATAATTTTTTAAAATTTGTCCGAATTAGTTATATATGATAGTAGAATGCATTTATGCACTTTAATATATCATACATAAATGGGGCATAATTTCTTATTTTTCTGATTGTACATGTTATAGAATCACATTGATCATACAGTTCTATATGTATGTAAGATAATAATGTCTGTTTTATTCTACTGCCCTTCCTATCCCCATATCCTCTCCCCTCCTTTCACTCCCCTCTACCTAATCTACAGTGATGCTATTCTTCCCTAGCTGCCCACCTCCATTGTGAATTAGCATCTGCATATCAGAGAAAACATCTGGCCTTTGGTTTTGGGGATTGGCTCATTTTGCTTAGCATGATATTCTCCAACTCCATCCATTTAACTGCAAATGCCATAAAAAGGGATAATCATTAATATAAACATAATGATTTATAACTAGAAAAGTTAAGTCTATTTTTTGATAATATGAAAGTTTGAGCTAATACATTATCTTAATTTTTTTCTTTGGTAGTTTGGAAATCATGATCTATTTCTTTAAATAACAATGACTGGGCAAGATTCCTTGAATACCTAGAATTCTTGTTTATTTGTTTCACTTGTCCTACTAGCTTCTCCATCTTGGAATATAGTTAACTATCCCCTCTCCAGTTGTCCACTCTATATAAAAAAGAAAATGCTGCCATCTCATCTAATCAAATCGCCCCATCAGATTGTCTCAAGAAAAACTTGCTGGATTTGAATTGGTGTGAGGAAGCAAGATAACTGTAGTACTCAGCTGTCTTTCTCAACACAACTTTTTAAGAAGTCCTTGTCCAGAAAGGCAAAAATCCACTTATCTGAATATCAGACTATTCAAATTTTGGTAAATTTCAAAGCATTGGATAAAGGCTTCAAAAGAATGCATTTTTTAGGACTCTTGAAACCCCCCACTATAAAACCTCTACCTTGGGGCTGGAGTTGTGGCTCAGTGGTAGAGCACTTGCCTAGCATGTGTGAGGCCCTGGGTTCAATTCTCAGCACCTCATTTAAATAAATGAATAAAATAAAGATTTATCAATATCTAAAAAAAATTAAATTAAAACATAAAAAACCCTGCCTTACTGTGTCCACCATCATAAATTATATATCATGACCTCTATTGTCTTAACAAAGCCTCTATGTTGGAATAGCTGCCTTAAACTGATTGCTCCAAAATCCTTATAAATGTCTCATCTTTGCCCCCCACCCTTTGAAGAACTTTCTAAGACTCTTTCATGTTAGTGGTAGTTTTTAGTATCATAAGCAGTAAACTCACATTTGCTTTATCAACAAGTAATTCTGGAGGTATTTTTTAAGGAGGATGATAGATAGATATAGATACAGATGCACCTGTACAGATACATGCCTATGCATATACCTAGCAGTTTTAATAAAACACCAGACATCACTAGAAAATCAATACATAAGCTCTAAGGCAGGAGTTGACAAACTAGGCCAATGGGTTGGATCCAGTGACACCCATGAATTCCCATATTGCTTAGGACTGCTTGGCTTCTCAGCAGCAAGGTAAACAGTCAAAATAAGAGACAATTCTGCCCAGAACAAAATGCCTAAACTATTTGAAGAGCTGGTCCTTCACTGAAAAAGTATGCAAGTCTGTTCTATAGAAAGTCATTTAACCTGTTTTAATTTTAGTGGAAAACCAAAATTATATCTAAAATATATACAAAACTTTTATCATCTAAAACTTTTATTATCTAGCCCAGTTTTGTTGTGTCTCAACTATACATATGTCAGCATGTGTTCTGACAGTAGCTCACAACACATGCACAAGAGTAGATTCTTAAAGAAGCAGCAACACTAATTCATATTTTTGTATTCATGTCTTTAATTCATATTTGTTATTTTTTTACTCAAAATCTTCAAACTTTTTTTTCAGTTGATTTCATGTTTAAGTGGGTTTTTAAATTTTTTTTTTATTTTTTAGGTGTAAATGGACACAACACAATGCCTTTATTTTTATGTGGAGCTGAGGATCGAACTCAGGTCCCGCCCATGCTAGGGGAGCACTCTACCGCTGAGCCACAATCCCAGCCCTGTTTAAGTGGTTTTTAAATAAAAGCACAGCTTTGGTGGGGGGTGAGGGGTTGAATGTTCTGCAGTTAAATAATACATTTTTTTAAATGTCACTTCTAGATTCTACTGTAGAACTTACCTCTGATCACCAAAGAAGCATAATACCTCAAAGTGACTTGTAAAAGTATTATGTTCTCTCTATATATTGGATCTACGGTGGAAAAGAAAAAGGAAAGAAGGAAGAAAGGAAGGAAAGAAATTAGTGGAACCATTTTTTATTAAGCAAATAGACATATCCAATTCTAGGCAATATTTACATGTTTAATTGCTGTTGACAAGGTTTTCTTCTTAAGCCCTTTCTCAACTAGACCCCAACCTTGGCTTTATAAAGGCTTGAACAAACATCAACATCATACCTAAAGCTCAGACCTGGTCCCCAGGATGAGCCTTATCCACTTTAAAGCATCTGCCTGAGAAAAGCCAAGGCTGCCAAAAAGAATTTAGTGATTAGTTCAGCCAACACCTGTCTTCCAACTTCTGCATGAGGGTAGGAGCCCAATTTCAATAAGACCCAGTTTACAAACCCTTAAGGGTTGCAAATGAATCAATACCCCTTTTCCTGCTTTTGGTGACTTTACTTATCTGACTCTGATGAGCCTTGCTCAACTTCTACATATTCTGTCTCTTTCTCTTTAAAATGTTCAGTCACCTCTGTACAAACCAAAGTTGAGTTCAGTTCACATTGGACCTTTACACTATTGCAATAGTATATTACTGATTAAATGTCATACTACTATAACTGGTATTCAGCTTTATCTTTAAAAAATATGCAAAGTACATCTTATCAAAGCAAGATCTTCTTTGCTTTCTGTGTATCAACAGTAAAATTTGAGGACTAAATTAAAATAACCGTAAAATATCCACAATTCTCAATCACTATGGTAAATTGGTCTGCTTTTGTAATTCCCAGTCTGCATGCACCCTCGCAGGGTCTATGCTAACCTAAGCTGCAGTTTGAGATAACTACCAGTAGGTGGTAGTGCTCTTCACAAGGTGGATCTATGGTGCAGGCTGACTCTCCCATGGAGGTGTGCCATTCATCTTAGAAGACTCAGGAATGTGTCTGAACAAGTATCCTTTTGGTCAACACGAAGGAAATAAGTCAATCAAATCAACCTACGTAAGGAAAAGTATTCTTGGAAATACCATAAAACGACATTAAAAGAAAAAAAAATCCTGGTTAGAGTGCTGCTTACTTTTCCCTTTGTGTAATTTATAAGGTTCAACTCTTCTTACATTTTATGAGCTCTTCCTTGCTTTGCAGCCCCAGGTTTAAAGCTTGGTGAAGTCCTGTTGTAGACACCCAAGATTTCATTGATGTCGGACACTTGGAAGTAATCTCTTAAAATTTTGTTGTAAAACCACAGAATTTATGGCTCTTATTGAAGAGAGGCTGGCTAATGGCAAAGTAAATTTAGACTTAGTGTCTAAATGCAGAGCTTTGACAATCATGGCTGCCTTCCTCAGGAGCCCCCTTCCTTGCCCCATTCCATGGGATGTGAAAAAAAAAAAAAAAAAACCAGAAAAGCAACTGGTTCTCAGTTTCTCCAGATGACCCTTTCCCATTCCAGGTGGATGCTGTTATTCTAGTTTAGTGATTTATATCAGTGATGTGATGTGGTCAACTGATGAAAGTAAGCAGCAATTCAAGAATATTTTCCCTTCCAGTTGATTATCAATCCCTAAGGTTGATTTTCTAAAAATAAATATGGCCCCAAGATGTTGGTTTATCTGTAGTTCCCATTTTTATGATCCTGTAGTAGCATACACCTCTTAGAATGGCTATCCAATTAGGATACTTGCTCCTGAAGGTTTGGGTTTATGCCAAAAGCTATTTCTGCACTAAAGGAGTTCTCCTTATCAAAGGAGCTCACACCTGTTCTCTCATTTGAGCAAATTTTAACCTAACCTGAACATAAAATATTTGAAACAATTAGTGACTGTCCCATTGGGGAGGAAATTTATTTACATTTGAAACTTCTAAGGAAATTTAATAAAATGGATAGAAGTTCTGAAGTTAAAGGGGGGAAATTACCAGAGTAGGTTAGGTGTTCCAATTGCAATGAATTAAGACGTTCAGATTCTGAAAGAAGAGTTTCTGTTAAAATGAAAAGTATTTAACTTGCGTGTGTGTGTGCGCGCGTGCCTAAAATCTCTGTGTTTTAAATTATATATTTTAAAGTTGCTCTATTTTTCAGTTGGGAATCTCATGGAGAATGCTTAAATGGTTTTCCCAAGGACATCTAGTAAGTCCTTTGGCAAAACCAGAAAAATTACTGGCAAAGCTGGGTTTCTGCAGGGCATTCATCTGATCCACGCTTTCTTGGGAGTCCAATTTAATATTATAATATTTCTACTCTTAACAGCTTGCCGTGGAAAAAGAAGTGAAAACCTGATATTATAGACATACCTTGGAACCCCTTAAAGTCAATGAATATTTATAATGATTCAACCTGAGTGCAAATGAAGATAAGTGTTCTTTTAGCAGTTGGAGTATTAGTGATTGTAAATGAGTTGACGATACAAGATAGCCAGTAGCCACACAGGATGATGAAAGTTGGGGTTTGGCTGGATTTTCAGATGGGCTGGCAGCAAGATACACCTGGTGAGTAGAAAAGTAGGAATGACAGGTGGAAGAGTGGGAGGATGGCTGTTGCTTTTGGTTTTAACATTCCTGCTGGCTGCAGCACAGAGTTCTACAAAAGCAGATGCTCACCTTCCCTTTTGGCTAGAAAGAAGGTTATACCAAATGATTTCAGGTTTAACAAGATGGAGGCATCGAAAATGAGAAAGACTAGGCAATACATTTCATTTAGTAAACAAGAAGGGAAAGAAGATTTCTTGAAAAAATATGTGAATATAAATTTTTTTAAAAATGTGTATATATTATTATTTTATATGTAAGTAGTTTTTTTTTCCTAACAGAGCTACTTATATTCTCTGTTAAGCGTTAATTCAGATTGTCCTTAAAAGAGGTCATCTTGTCTAAGAATTTTATTTATTTCTCTGAGATTTTCATACTCAGTGAACATTTATTCAAATATATGATAATAAAATTATCTTCAATTTTCAGTTATTTTAACAAGTTATGCAAAGTTACTAAATCATATATACACAAGGGGGATCAAATTTTGAAATTGATAAAATATAAAAATATAAATATAAAAAACTACATATCTTATTTTTGAAACAATATTACAATAGATCTAAATACTATAAAAATTAGATTTGTGATTTCTTTGCTAAGTTTGCAAAATTTCACAAAAATGTATCCCATAAGTTTATTTCAGGACATCGTAAATCTTTAACTGATTTTATATTCATAAATTAGGGGAATACATGATATTTATTTTATCTAGAAGCAAGGATTATTTTTTGTAAGCTGGAACAAATTAAAAGTTACTAATCACCGTATTGAGTTCAGTTTGCAAATCAAATATTTCTTTTATTCCTTCTCAAAATGTCATTGCTTTCTTTTATTTTATACAAGAGGTTTCTTTTGACTTGTTTCATGTCTATTGTTTGAGGAAGAGGACCAATTATTTATATTGAAATTTTAAGATTTACTTGTAAATTTTTAAAAAGATCAATGTATGGTGTAACAGCTGAACTACTTGAGCATTTTTCTATTGAATATAATTCTAAGGAAGAATTCTAAAGGGTTGGAGGAGACAGAAACAAGTTGTTCCAACAAAGTACTTGTATTCACAACTGGGAAATCTGTTAAAACTGCTGTCAGATTTCTTAATTGATATGAAAATTTGATTGGGTCCTGCGGGGGTGGGGGATATTTTCCCTGTGAGATCTCTTAAAGAAATTCTTAAGTAAAGGATATTGCAAATTCTGACGTTGAAGGGAAGCATGTGAAATAATCAGATTGTGTCTTTGAACATACCAAATAATCAAGACTTTTATTAACAAAAGAGAATTAGAAAAAGTGATTAGAAGAATATGCCAGATCCTGTGTTCACATTTTTTCAAATAAACCTAAGCCAGTGAAATCAAACATAGTTTGATAGTTTACAAAGCACTTCGACCTTGTCAGTGGGCTCTGTTTGTTGCCTTATAGGAGAACATTAATATTCTAGATTCTAAGGGAAGAGGCCCTTGGGGATGAGTTAAGGAACATGGGATTGAGGAGAAGCAGGGAAAAGACTATTTTGTGCAAGGAAGAGACCATTATAGAAAGACAATTTTTTTTTTCAAAAGACATTCACAGGCAGATTATTATAGCAGAATCACAAACAAGCAGATGTGATTTAAAAGTAGTTTACAAAATAAGTCATGGGAAAATAGAGCAAGGTAAGATGAACTCCAGGAATCAAGTGTTCCATTTGCAGACTTTCAGAACCATAGATCTTCTGTTTGTGGCTCCTATAGAAGATGTCAGAGTAGACTGGCAATAATACTAACTTTGAGGAATTTAGCTGTGGCAACAGGATAGATAAATTTACCATATTAGGGATTTATTCATCTTTGCAACCATGATGCTAAAGAAGAATTCAATAACAGTGGTGGACTTATTTACTCTTTACCAGAAAAGATGCTTTGGCTGCAGATTTCACATTTAGAAGAAACATGATCCTTTGGAAAATTTGCCACCAATTACTTAGTCTCCAGTTTCAATTTTTCAAGTGAATGATCTGTCTATACTTACTTAATGTACTGCTATCTCAGTCAGTCACTTGGCAGCTTTATAATCTCATGACTTTTTAAATCTCAAAAACAAAGTTGCAATGTTCTTGCCTTGTTAGCTCTTAAATCCCCAAATTGCTATGTGCCAAGTTGTTCTGGGTAATAAATATTCGGCAAAGTAGGTATTGTCCTGACAAATTAATGCTTCAGTTTTATTTTCTTTTTAGTTTTGCATTTAATTTTCTTCAAAAAGAATTAGAAAAGGAGATGGGACATTGCCTATTGTTAAATGAAATCAGGAAACTCCAAAAAAAGTCATTAGGTGACACCAACAGCTATTGGCAGAATTGGGAGGGTCAACCACTCTACTCTGGGAAAACTTTGTCTAGAAGGATCTGATAGTGAATATTTCATGTTTTATGGGCCACATCCAGTATCTATTTTTCATCCTTCTCCTCTTCCACCTATTACATTTTTTTCTTCATCTTTGTAACATCAAGTTTAAAATATAAAACATTATTGGAATTGTGAAAACATTTTTTTTAAGCTCACAGGATGAACAAAATAGGCCCAGGGCTAGAATTGAGCTATAGACTGTGGTTTGCATATCACTTCTCCACTGACCTGAGGTTGATCCAAATGGTACAAGCTACCTGTGTGCACTGTAGGCACTAGAGAGGGTTCAAGCCAACCAAACACTTCTTTGACCCTAAAATCTGATAATGGGCTCATATCCAATACATACAAAAAAAAAAAAAACTCTACAATTTCATATAAATAAAACTTCCCAATTAAAATTTGGGCAAATACTTGAAAAAGTATTTCAGTTAAAAAAATATATATACATGTATATATGAATATATATGTGTGTGTGTGTATACATATGCATATATGTATACATATATATATGTACGCACACACACAACTAATAATGACATGAAAAAGTGCTCAAACTTATAAGTCATTAAGAAAATGCACTTTAAATCTACAGTATTTAACACTCAATAGATAGGCAATAATTAAAAGACAATAAATGAAAAACCAAAACACTCCTGCATTAATAGAGGGATGTAAAATGATATAACCTCTTTGGGAAATATTTGGCAGTTCTCTGGAATAAATAAGTATAAGAAGTGGGAGTATGGCTCAGGGGTAGGGTGCTTGCCCAGCATGTACAGAACTTGGGTTTGATCATTAGCACTGCAAAATAAAGAAAAGCAAAAACAAAAAAATTAAACACAAAATCACCTTATGGCCCAACAATCTTACTCCTAGAAATTTACCTAAGAGAAATAAAAATATATTTGGGCACAAAGACATAAATGAGAATACTCATTATTGTTGTATTCAAACTGGTCAACAACTATGTACAGTTGAAATGTCTATTAACTAATAAATGGATTTAAAAAATAGAATTTGCACAATCTATACAATAGTCAGTGATCAGAACAAACTACGGATGCATGCTAATCTGAGGCTAGATGAAACTCAAAAAGATGGTGAATGAAAACAGCCAGATGCAAAAGATTACATATTGTGTGGTATTTTTATATAAAATATCCTGAAAGAGAAAATTTATAGATACACAAAGTGAATCAGCAGCTGCCTAGGGCTGAGATCATGAACATACCTACAAATTAACTCAAGAAAAATTTGAGGGGTGATGACATGTAATCTAAAACTGGTTTGAGTAATGGATGCACAACTTCATAATTTACAATGAATTTGATACTTATAGTGTATGATAAGCATAATAATGACCTCCCCAAAGATGTGTATCTCGTAAGCCACCAAATCTGTGACTGTGTTACCTTATGGGGCAAAAAGGAATTAATATATTATTAGGGCTGTAGACATAGAAACAGGGAGATTATCCTGGATTATTCTGATGGATCTAATCTTATTAGAAGAGTTCTCCAATATGGAATAGGAAGGCAGAAGGATGGGCCAGGAACAACAGAAGAACTTGAAGACAGAAGGAGGAGCCCATGAACCAAGCAATGTGACAACTGTTAGAAGCAGTGAAAGAACCCTCAGCTGACAGCCAGTAAGAATTTAAGGGTCTGCTCTTATAGCAGCAATAAATACAGTTCTGCCAACAAACCGAGTCAGATTGTCCTCCAGAGCTTCCATAAAGGAATCCAGCTTGCTGACATTTTAATTTTAGCTTGGTGAGGCCTGAAACAGATGATTCATTTACAGAACTATAATAAATTTGTGTTATTTTAAGCTCCTGAGTTTGTGGTAAATTTGTTATGGTAGCAATGGAAAACTAATACGAAATAAGATGGGAAAAAAGTGAAGAATGATAGAGACTTTTGTAAACCATATTAAGGAAAATTATCTAAAAGTAGGCAAAAAAAATTAAAAATGATAAATAGCATGTCCTTTCCAGAACATGTCAGACAGTCGTACTGGATCATTTTATTTATCAGTTTCAAAGGACTATTTAATTTTTAAGAAAAATGCATTGTTTTACTTTGCTAGTTTTATTAAAGATCACAAGTTCTGGGAAGTAATATGCTATCTTTGCAGATTTTGTTTTAGTAGAAAAGACATCTTTAAAGAGTACAGTTTCAATGCCTTGAAGGACATTAACCAGTTATGTATTAACTTAGCAACCTAATGCTAACACTTTATTTCTTACGTATCTATAAATACCATGTACTTCAAATGCTTTTTGAAATTCTTTATATTCTAGTTTATTCATAGTTGCGTTAACAAGTTTATGATATACACCAATTTTATATTTGAAGGAGTCATACTTAACATTTAAAGTATTGAAACTGGACAATCATAATGAATTATTTAAGGAATACTCAAAAAGTTAGGGACCATTCAAATTATACTTATTATTAAAAAAATAAGAATTAATTTTAAAATGACTAATATTTGAGTAAATCAATAAAAATGAGCAAACATTGTATAATACTTAACAAGAAAAAGCCTTGATCATTTTGGATTTCTACCTGATGTGTGAATTGATTTTTGCTTCGTTGCTGCCAATTTATTAGCATAAATAAATACATGGTGGAATTTTGGGGGGAAATGGCATTGTTTTAAGGGACATTGGGAAATTTAACAAGAATATACAGGAAAAAATGCTGCAACTTTTCAATATTAGAAAAATAGTTCTCATACTTGAAGAGACATTATGGTGGCTAGTTGTGTAATACTAATATACCAATTTTGACAGAATTTGTAATGAAATTTGTTCTAAATGTCCTGGAGACTCCTTCATTTGATAATCTGGACATGTAAGATGATTTTTTTATTGGTGATATTTTTCATGGCTACTTCTTTTTCTTAAGATCTCTCTGATAGAACATATAACATTTCTAGAGTCAAGACTTCACTTGTTTTCATCTCTTAGAACAGATCATTGTGCCTCGCTCTGCTAGAACAAATCTTGTTTCATTTTAATTATATATTATTACATTGTCCCTCAGTGGACAATGTATTTCCCTGTTAAATTTTAAAATTGCCTCAATTCTATTAGTGAGAGACGAGCCATGGTACTTTATATACATCTCAGTTATACCTGAGAGAAAGAACAGAGCACAACTTTGGGAGCCAGAGTATCATCTCATTCTTCTACTCATTCAAGATACTTTGGGAAACCCTTACACCAAATACTCCCATTATTGCCTACTGCCTTTTCCTAGCTCAGTTTCCTGTCTTTTGCTGTGAATTCTCTGGCAAGTGTTTCAAGCAAAAACAATACCATGAAGACAAATCTCAGAAAGTGAATTTTACTTTTATATACTCAGTATGTCTGCCTATATAATGAAGCTGGATTATGACGGGACTTAATTAATGGTTTAAAATAAATAGCTAAGAAAAACATTAAACTTGTAGGAATTTGTCTTCCTCTAATCAAGTTTCCACCTTACACTGAGATCCAGTGCTGGCATAGTGACCACCTCCAGGGCATGTGACACATATTAGACCCTGTGTTAAGTATTTTATATACATTTCTAATCCTCACATCAAATTTGAACGACAGGTTGTTTTTGGTTTTGTTTGTATCACTGATGATAAAAGAAGGGTTCAGAGAAGTAAGTCAATGTCTGTCCACATAATATTGAAATTTAGCTCTGTCACAATCCTCCAGCTCTGCCCCAGCTCTGCCATTTCTATTAAAAGGAGGAGTGTGAGAAACCTGAGTTCTGGAAGAGATTTTTGAACTAGAGTCAATTGTTTTAATTTTCTAGACCTTTGTTTCTTCCACAATAAGAGAACATGGCCAAGCTAAGTCATGCCAACCACGTCTTCCAATTTTAAGTATAGATGTGATGTACATTGCTCTATTTATAATATGTAATCACTGTGTTTATCACTAGATCCTTTAAGGAAAAAAATAAAGCAAATTTTTGGTGTAAACTTCTTGACTTTTGGGGCTGAGTGGCTTATTTTTCTCCTTTAAAACACATATCATAGCCACTTTCTTCCATACTTATTATGTCAAAATTACCCTAGGATTTTGCATTGAACTTCAGACATGTGCATTTAGACTGAGTCACACTTTGTTGTGTGAATAAATGTTGTCATGTTATACAAAACATTACAATTAAAATATGTGATAATAATCTCTTAAAAATTCATATCCACAAAACATCAACATATTGTTTGAAAGAAATATAATCTACTTTCAGAATATTTCATTTCATTTGATCATTGATGTGTTTAATACACCTTACATGGGGAATAATTCCTATTTCCCCAAGAATTTGTCATGAAAATAGGTAACTAGCAATGCCAACATGAAATTAAACTAGTAAAAAAAAATTGATAGAGATTTGATAAAAGGAAAGATTTCATACTTAGGGGGAAAAATTGGAAAAGTTGAGATTGGATTTAAAATAAGTTACATGGACCCACTCAGAGCTGAGAGTGTAACAAAATATGATTTATGTGCAAAGTATTTTTTACTACATAATTTATGAAGCAAAGAAGTGGAATAGAGTCAGCATATGGTGACTTAATTTGGAAGAGAGGATTTAAGCATAATAATTCAGTCTCTAGTTTTTGCCATATTTGAATAAAGTATGTGTCTCCCCTCCACCCACTCCATCCCCAGCATTCAACCCCCTACACAGAGGCAGCTACATCAGACCTGATATGCTCTCTTTGTTACTTTCATTGTTCTTTGCTTTCAGCCTTTGAAAAATAACAGCTTCTTATTCTGCACTTTCCTTTCACACAACTCAAGTAGTTTGCCGCATGCTTCAACTAAAATAAATAAACAGCAGGGTCGATTTGTTTTTATTTATTTATTTTTAAATCCCAGCTTTCTTTGGGTCCTTTGTGAAATAAGGAGGGAGGAATGGACAAAGCAGGTTCCGGAGACTCTATTTCATTATTTCAGACATGCATGGCCTCCTGTATAATTTGCTTATTGATCTCAATAAGGAAGACCAGAAAATTACAGCCTCTCTTGTCTGTGGAGCTAAGAATCACAGATTGCTTAACCACTGTCAAATTAAACTTGCCTGTAACTGAGAAAGGATGCAAGTAGACACTGAAATGGTCCTGAGCCCCCTGATTAACTCAGCATATCACTTTTGTTAAATACAGTCAGTATTGCTCCAGACAGCTGTGCCACTTCCTTCAAGCCAGCTCAGGGATCTGTCCTCCTTCTCAACCACTGGTATTGCCTTTCTGCTCAAATTCTGGTTTTCGAGAAGATGATGACAGACAGATTTCTTTCCTGGAAAACAACTGCTCAAAAACCAACAAAATGAAATTCAAGTTGAACAAAGAAAACCTGGGGTTTCTGTCTGTATTCCCAAATGATACTGGAAATACTCTTTTCCACACTGACATTTGAATATCCAAGCTCTCCTATGGATTTATTTCATCAAATCTCTAAGCTCCAGTCTTCTTCTTATATATATAGAATAATGATTAAAATGTCAATGGTGCTGAGCACAGTAGTGCATGCCTGTAATCCCAGTGGCTCAGAAGCTGAAACAGGAGGATCATGGGTTCAAAGCCAGCCTTGGCAATAGTGAGGCGCTAAGCAACTCAGTGAGACCCTGTCTCTAAATAAAATACAAAACAGGACTGGGGATGTGGCTCGGTGGGTGAGTGGCCCCCAGTTCAATCCCCAGTACCAAAATAAATAAAATTAAATTAAAAGGTCAGTGGTAACTTTATTTTAAACTTTAAATTGTAGTGCAAAATTTCCTTGAAACCAGATAAAGCATCTTAGAGAAGTTTTTGAAATTCCCATACTTCAGTTTCTTCATGTAGACCTAGGGGTTTTATGAAGTCTCAGATGTTTTTGTGGTTCTAAGTTTGTATATTTTAGGATCTAATAATCTCTGAAATCCATTTTAATTCTACAATGTGAGAATAATTCTAAGTTAAAGATCTTAAAGACATTGGATGGAGCCTCATATTTATATTCACACCTATTTATGCAATCACTCAAATTTAAATGTGTTTTTTTCTGCCTATGTTATCTTAAATTTGAATATTCATCTTACCAAGGTAAAGAGTTAACCTGTTAATATATTTCAATATTCAACATCTCTTGGTCAGAAAGTACTCCCTCTTTGCTCACCTGAATTTTCAAAGTTTCTCTTAAAACATTTGTTATTGAAGATGAAGAATGTAAATGACCATCATTTTAAAAGTAATCTTTTTAAAGTTTAAACTTCATAGCTTTGGTATATTAAAATAACATAACACCATTTATTTAACCATAAATCATATCAAATTTTACGTCTTCTCAAAAAGCTAAAGAAACCATGTTACCTAGACAGCAATATGTGTGAATTAGACTCTTTGGACTTGAAATATTAACTAGTTATACAGAGGAAAATAGGAGCATTAAAAAGAATAATAATTACAAGGACTTGATTCATAGGTCTACTAGTCAATTTGAAACTTTAAAGACAACAGTGATTTTTTTAAAAAGCTATTCAAATTTTTAACCATACTTGGTTATCTTAATTAGACAGCATCTTCTGTCTCCTGGTTAAAATAACCTCAAATTTATTTCCAAAATGCTGCTTACTTTTGAAGCTTTGTTTTTTAGTTGCCTAGTTGCTACTCACATTTAAAAGGAAAACAAACCTCATGTGTCCTATCATGGTGAGATACCTTATTAAATTATTTTTAAAGATGACTCACATGCAGTTCAAAGCCAGCTTTCACTAATGACTCTTGTGGAGAACAAGTAGCCAGAGAGATTCCTTGTAGTAATAAATGTTCTTTAATTCCTAGACTCCTACAAAGACAGTGAGATAACAGTATATGCTAGTTAATAGAAATTTTTTTATAAAACCTATGTTTTTCATGTCAGAATAGATTGACTAACCCTTGAATTTCCCATCAAAGACTTCTTGTATTATTTCATACATCTTTCATCTGTACCCATGGTTTAAACCATTTTCCTAACAACACAAGATAACCAATAGAACCATATTGACTATATACAATGCTACTTTTAGTGTGTGAGGGGTTTCCCAACATAAGTATGTGTTATATTTGACTTTTTGAAAGAGTTAAGTATCTCCTAAATCTCTATTAGTTTGTCAGGAATGACGAATATAAAGAAAAGAACAATTATCCCATCATCAAAGGCTTTTGATTCAAGTCTCCATTACTAACTAGTTTGATTAACTTTCCTCATCTATAAAAATAAATAAGCAAACAACAAAACTAGGTAATTTTCAATTACCAAGTTTCCTTTTTATTCATTTTTCTATATATTTTTTTATTCACTAAGAACTAAACCCAGAGCCATTTTACCACTGAACTACATCCCCAGTACATTTTTCTTTCTTTCTTTCTTTGTTTTTTTTTATGTTGAGACAAAGCCTTACTAAGTTACTGAGGCTGACCTTGAACTTGTGATCCTCATGTTTCAGCCTCCTTAGTTACTGAGATATCAGTCCTATGCTGTCATCCCAGCTAAACTTCCTTCTTAAAGCCAACATTCCACAATGCCGTGCTGAGAATCCTTCTGAGTGAAATTTCATACTATAATCAATGAGGTTACCATGAGTTTCCTGGTAAAATCATGGAGTGTGGTAAGCCATCCATGAAATACATGAGGATCTTCTGTCTGCATAGAAGTCAGGGAGAAAAAGGCCTGGCATTGGGATGGTTCTGTGGCTCTTCCACAGGAATAGGCTGCCCAATGCACATGACCTTTCCCTCCACTCTGCTAGAAAGGTTCCTCATAGTGGCTCCGGAGATGGGAGTAACCCATTAGGAACTGAACAGCCCAATTTAACCTTTTTTGGAGAACATTCTATGAATGGCCTTTGATGTTTCCCGATATAAATAAAGCAGGCACAAGTGCCATTTTGCCAGACACTCAATGGGTCTGATCAGCTTGCCCGTCCTGCCCCTGCTTTTAAAACTACTTTCGGGGTTCTGTGGTTTTTTCACCATTTTATTTCTCTTAGCATTTATTTCTCAGCCAGCCCATTCCACCGAACCACATTTCTACCGCCCTCGAAGGATGTAGGCAGGAATGGAGTTATTCTATTGTACCCAGAATTGAAAGTTATTTCTTTAATTATTATAGGCATTTAGAAATGCTATTAATTTTTATGTGAGGATTTATTATAAATAAATATATAATAATCCAGAAATTATATCAGACCTTCTCACAAGCTTAGTAGTTTATATTTGTAAACTCTCAAATTATATATGCATATACATAGAGTACTGAATTGAATGTAAATACTCTCAATATTGTCTCTTCTAATTCTTATAACTATTTCTTCTTATGTTTACATTTTTCATAAAAATCACAAAATTTTACTAAAAATGGCATTCAAAATGTCAATTCTTAATAAGAATTAAGAATGGAATTGTAATGCAAAAATAAATAAGTAAATAATGTTTTTTTTTTTTTTTTTTTTTCAGAAGAACCAAGAAGAGCAAGGTCTTTGTGATTTGAACAGGCTTACTATATACAATAATTAAAAAGTGGAACAAGTGATATTGGAGTACATTGAAAGGTTAAGAGATGCAATTTGAGACATTGTAGTGGATAGATCATTGGAGGACTTTACTTACTATGGAAAAGACTTTAGATTTTACACTAAATGCAATTGAAAATGAGTGGATGAATTTCAGAAATAGGTCTTTTTTTATGCCTGTAAAGTTTGGGGATCACTCTTCTTTTTTTTTTAATATTTATTTATAAGAGAAGAAGAGAGAGAACCCAAATTACTAGCATACGGGATGAAAAAGGCAATATCACAACAGACACTACAGAAATACAGAAGATAATCAGAAATTACTTTGAATCCTTATACTCCAATAAAATAGAAGATAGTGAAGGCATAGATAAATTCCTTGAGTCTTATGATCTGCCCAGATTGAGCCAGGAGGATATAGACAACCTAAACAGACCAATAACAATAGAGGAAATAGAAGAAACCATCAAAAGACTACCAACTAAGAAAAGCCCAGGACCGGATGGGTATACAGCAGAGTTTTACAAAACCTTTAAAGAGGAACTAACACCAATACTTTTCAAGCTATTTCAGGAAATAGAAAAAGAGGGAGAACTTCCAAATTCATTCTACGAGGCCAACATCACCCTGATTCCGAAACCAGACAAAGACACTTCAAAGAAAGAAAACTACAGACCAATATCTCTAATGAACCTTGATGCAAAAATCCTCAATAAAATTCTGGCGAATCAGATTCAAATACATATCAAAAAAATTATACACCATGATCAAGTAGGATTCATCCCTGGTATGCAAGGTTGGTTCAATATACGGAAATCAATAAATGTTATCCACCACATCAATAGACTTAAAAATAAGAACCATATGATCATCTCGATAGATGCAGAAAAAGCTTTCGACAAAGTACAGCATCCCTTTATGTTCAAAACTCTAGAAATATTAGGGATAACTGGATCATACCTCAACATTGTAAAAGCAATCTATGATAAGCCGCAGGCCAGCATCATTCTGAATGGAGAAAAATTGAAGGCATTCCCTCTAAGATCTGGTACAAGACAGGGATGCCCTCTCTCACCACTTCTGTTCAACATAGTCCTCGAAACACTGGCCAGAGCAATAAGGCAGACGAAAGAAATTAAAGGCATAAAAATAGGAAAAGAAGAACTTAAATTATCACTATTTGCAGATGATATGATTCTATACCTAGCAGACCCAAAAGGGTCTACAAAGAAGCTATTAGAGCTAATAAATGAATTCAGCAAAGTGGCAGGATATAAGATCAACACGCATAAATCAAAGGCATTCCTGTATATCAGCGACAAATCCTCCGAAACGGAAATGAGGACAACTACTCCATTCACAATATCCCCCCAAAAAATAAAATACTTGGGAATCAACCTAACAAAAGAGGTGAAAGATTTATACAATGAAAATTACAGAACCCTAAAGAAAGACATAGAAGAAGACCTTAGAAGATGGAAAAATATACCCTGCTCATGGATAGGCAGAACTAACATCATCAAAATGGCGATATTACCAAAAGTCCTATATAAGTTCAATGCAATGCCAATCAAAATCCCAACAGCATATCTTGTAGAAATCGATAAAAGAATCATGAAATTCATATGGAATAATAAAAGACCTAGAATAGCAAAAACAATACTAAGCAGGAAGTGTGAATCAGGCGGTATAGCGATACCAGACTTCAAACTATACTACAGAGCAATAGTAACAAAAACAGCATGGTACTGGTACCAAAACAGGCAGGTGGACCAATGGTACAGAATAGAGGACACAGTAACCAATCCACAAAACTACAACTATCTTATTTTTGATAAAGGGGCTAAAAGCATGCAATGGAGGAAGGATAGCATCTTCAACAAATGGTGCTGGGAAAACTGGAAATCCATTTGCACCAAAATGAATCTGAATCCCTATCTCTCGCCGTGCACAAAAGTTAACTCAAAATGGATCAAGGAGCTTGATATTAAATCAGAGACACGGCATCTGATAGAAGAAAAAGTTGGTTATGATCTACACGCTGTGGGATCGGGCTCCAAATTCCTCAATAGGACACCCATAGCGCTAGAGTTAACAAATAGAATCAACAAATGGGACTTACTCAAACTAAAAAGTTTTTTCTCAGCAAAAGAAACAATAAGAGAGATAAATAGGGAGCCTACATCCTGGGAACAAATCTTTACTCCACACACTTCAGATAGAGCCCTAATAACCAGAATATACAAAGAACTCAAAAAATTAGACAATAAGATAACAAATAACCCAATCAATAAATGGGCCAAGGACCTGAACAGACACTTCTCAGAGGAGGACATACAATCAATCAACAAGTACATGAAAAAATGCTCACCATCGCTAGCAGTCAGAGAAATGCAAATCAAAACTACCCTAAGATACCATCTCACTCCAGTAAGACTGGCAGCCATTAGGAAGTCAAACAACAATAAGTGCTGGAGAGGATGCGGGGAAAAGGGCACTCTTGTTCATTGCTGGTGGGACTGCAAATTGGTGCAGCCAATTTGGAAAGCAGTATGGAGATTTCTCGGAAAGCTGGGAATGGAACCACCATTCGACCCAGCTATTCCCCTTCTCGGTCTATTCCCTAAAGCCCTAACAAGAGCATGCTACAGGGACACTGCTACATTGATGTTCATAGCAGCTCAATTCACGATAGCAAGACTGTGGAACCAGCCTAGATGCCCTTCAATAGATGTATGGATAAAAAAAATGTGGCATTTATATACTATGGAGTATTATTCTGCATTAAAAAATGACAAAATCATAGAATTTGGAGGAAAATGGATGGCATTAGAGCAGATTATGCTAAGTGAAGCTAGTCAATCTTTAAAAAACAAATACCAAATGACTCCTTTGATATAAGGGGAGTAAACAAGGACAGGGTAGGGACGAAGAGCTTGAGAAGAAGATTTACATTAAACAGGGATGAGAGGTGGGAGGGAAAGGGAGTGAGAAGGGAAATTGCATGGAAATGGAAGGCGATCCTCAGGGTTATACAAAATGTCATATAAGAGGAAAGGAGGGGTAAGACAAGAGAATACAAATGGAAGAAATGATTTACAGTAGAAGGGGTAGAGAGAGAAAAGGGGAGGGGAGGGGAGGGGAGGGGGGATAGTAGAGAATAGGACAGACAGCAGAATACATCAGACACTAGAAAGGCAATATGTCAAGCAATGGAAGGGAAACTGATATGATACAGCAATTTGTATATGGGGTAAAAGGGGGAGTTCATAATCCACGTGAATCAAACTGTGTAATATGATGTATTAAGAACTATGTAATGTTATGAACGACCAATAAAAAAAAAATATTTATTTTTTATTTTTTATTTATTTATTTATTTATTTTTTTATTGGTCGTTCATAACATTACATAGTTCTTAATACATCATATTACATGGTTTGATTCAAGTGGATTATGAACTCCCGCTTTTACCCCGTATACAGATTGCTGTATCACATCAGTTTCCCTTCCATTGATTGACATATTGCCTTTCTAGATTCTGATGTATTCTGCTGTCTGTCCTATTCTCTACTATCCCCCCTCCCCTCCCCTCCCCTCCCCTTTTCTCTCTCTACCCCTTCTACTGTAAATCATTTCTTCCATTTGTATTAACTTGTCTTACCCCTCCTTTCCTCTTATATGACATTTTGTAAATAATGTTTTTAAAAAAGAATAAATG
The DNA here is from genome assembly GCF_045843805.1 of Urocitellus parryii. Classification (NCBI taxonomy): domain Eukaryota; kingdom Metazoa; phylum Chordata; class Mammalia; order Rodentia; family Sciuridae; genus Urocitellus; species Urocitellus parryii. The sequence continues at coordinate 26,313,499 of NC_135544.1, read as the reverse complement.
TTAGAGCATTAATGATTGAGATTTTACTTTATTAGGTGAATTGAACCTAATAAAAACCATTGTTTTCAATGTCTATACATTTAGATGTTATTTTTGGAAAGAATTTATAACATTTCCATTCAGATAAATAGAAATACATATATGTGTGTGTGTGTACATATATGGCATACATATATGCCATAAAAAATAAAAATAAAAATGTCAATTAAAAGAAAATGCAATTAGAGAAAAAGATGTATCTCATAGAAAAGATTTTTTTTGCAGTATGCTGAAAAATAAAATAACTTATGGTAATACAATAAGCAACCTCAAAAAATGTAATCTAACAGGATTCTAAATTTAATATTTGCCAAGATAATATAATATCAAGGTCAATAATTTTACAAAGATGCCAGCATATATAGAAAGATTATTGTGAATTGGATGGGCATCCCAATGAAGCTTACAAATTTGACAGTGTTCAATAAAAACTTTTAGAATAATATCTAACAATACATATCCAAAGAATCACAAATCTGTATTTAGAATTCTCATTCTAAAATATAAAATATCTCCAGCACACTATTTACTGGACAGGAACATAGCAAGTGTCTCAATTCTTACGTTTAAGAGGAATGCTTTTTCTAAATTGTCTTCATTAAGTATTATGTATGCTAAAGTTTTCCTAGAAACTCTCATTGGGGAAAAAAATGTATTTGTATACCTGCTATGAAATTAGCTTTTTTTTAAATGATGAATCAGTATTGAATTTTTTAGAAATAATTTGATCTTCATAAAAATGTGTTTTGTTTACCTAATAAAATAGTATGTAAATGCATATATAATATTATTACATAATTTTAATTTATGTTATTTATAATTTTCCCATGTCTGAGATGAAATCTTTTTGCCATGGTTCTTTTTTATTATGATGATAATTTTAATTTGCTGATTATTGTGTCTACATTGCTCAAGTTAGCTGGTATCTAGTTTCTTGACTTATAATTGATTAGTTCCAATGTGGCTTATATTCTTTTTAAGGACATAAGTAGTTCTTTTTTCTCTCCCATTCCTTGTAAATGCATTGGTCTTGCATATCCATGAAGGATGGATTTCAGAAACCCCACAAATACCAAAATTTGCAGATGCTCAAGTCCCTTATATAAAATGGCATAGTACTGCATATAACCTATGCACACCTGCCTATATATTTGCAATACCTAATACAATGAAAATGTTATGCAAATAGTCATTATATTGTAATACTTAAGAAATGATAGGAAAATGTGTATAGATGTTTAGCACAGATGAAATTTTTTTCAAGTATTTTTGTTCCATGTTGGGTTGAATCATTGGATGCAGAACCCAAAGATCATAAGACTGATGACATACATATATGATTGTTTTATCTCCTTGGTGTTCTGAACTTTTAGCATTATGAAATGACCCTCTTCATCTCTGTTAATATTCTTGCCTTGAAGTCTCTATGATCCTAATATATACACTATAATCTTTTTATATGTATTGCTTGAGTAGTAATAAGAATATTTTTTTCAACCCAAACCTACCCAATTCTTTATTTTTAATGTATTTCTCTTGGGGGCTCTTGATTTTTCATTTATTCCAATAAGTTCTGTCCTTAAATTGGAGGGATGAGTAATCAAATGTAATTATTTAGATGTATGAATTTATACTTACCATTTTCCCATTATGTGTTTCATTTATCCTCTCTTTTTTGTTCAATTTCTCCTTTTTTTCCCGCCCTTTTAAGGACTATGTGGTGTTTTAATTTTAAATGTTACCTTGAGTTTGGGGAAAAGTGACAGGGGTGACAGAGAAATAACAAAGTATTTTTAACTAAATAACAATGAAGCATGACACATCAAAAAAAAGGGGAGAAAAAATTAAAACAGAAAAGATTATAAAATTGAATACTTAAATTAAAAAGAAGAAAAATGTCAAGTCAACAATATAAACTTTCTTTTTAAGTATCCATCAATATGATGGCAGAATAGGATCTTCCAGCCCTTGTCATCAATTTGAAAAACTATCCACACTTGAAATACTTTTATAAGAGCCAAGCAATCCAGATAAGAGATTGTAGCACATAGATGTAGCATAGAACTAAGAAAAGATGCATTGAAGTAGGTGGGATAGTTTCCTGTTGCCCATGTCACTCTTCCCCTAGCACAAAGATAACCTCTGTGAGGGGAATTGGAGGAAGTTAGCACTTGACATTTCCACTGACCGTAGCAATAGGCACACCTCAGTGAAATCCAGTGCCAAGCCTGCCCCTCAGACTCAGGTTCTAGGTCTGCCTGAAATTCCAGGCTGGCCTCTGGTACAGGACTAATGTTTCCAGAATCTCCCGAGCCTATAGTCTGACTCCATATCCCAGAACCTGTCTGGGCCCATACACATAGTCCCCAAACCTCCTCTGCACCAGGCTGTTTCCTGAACCCCCAGTCTTCAGGCTAACCATCATAACTCCATGTTTCAGTAGAGTCACTACAAACCTGACCTTCAGGCCAGCACCCACATATCCTGACTCCATATCAGCTTTTGTGGAGCCAGGCTCTAGGCTAACTCTACAGTTCATATAGATCTACAAAAGAACCCTCAATAGTCAAATTAATTATAAACAAAAAGAGCAGAGCTCAAAGCATCCCACTTCCTGCCTTCAAATTATGGTAAAAAAGTTACAGTGGCTTAGAAAGAAAGCATGGCCCTCGTATTAAACCAAGCTACCAGGCCAGCACCCCTAAAAACAAACGATTACAAATTATAAGTTAATAAGTTGGATAATCTATAAGACTTGGGATAAACTCCTAGAAATATACAATCTGCCAAGCCATTTCAATAACCTGCCAAGAATCATGAAGAGATGTAACGTCTGAGCAGATGAATAACAAGAGAGGAGACTGAATCAGTAATCAAAAATATCTCAACAGAAAAAGACCAGGACCTGATGGTTTCACTAGTGAATTTGATAAGTCATTTAAGGAAAATTAATGCCAATCCTTCTCAAACTCTTCCAAAAACCTGAAGAGAAGGAAACGCTTCAAAAACTCATTTTATAGGGCAAGCATTACTCTTCTGATAGCAAGTCAGACAGTACAAGAAAAAAAAAATTACAAGCCAATATCCTTAAAGAACATACATGCAAAAATTCTCAATAAGATGCTAAGGACTCCAATGTAACAGTGCATTGAAAGGATCATTCACTATGATGAGGTAGGATTTTTTCCTAGAATGTAAGGATGAACCAACATACACAAATCAATTAAATGTGATGCATCATACAATAGAATGAGAAATAAACTCTTATGATAATCTGAATGGGTACAGAAAGGTTGTTTTTTAAAAATTAGTAATGTTTCATGATTAAAAACTCTCAAAAATTATGTATAGAAAGATCATACATTGGCATAGTAAAAGGCTGTATATGAAGCCCACAGCAAAGGTTACTAAAGCTTTTCCCTGAGATAAGAAATAGGACACTGTACTCAGTCTTATGACTTCTATTCAATACAGTACAGGAAATCCTGCCATAACAATTAAGCAGGAAAAAAGAAATAATACGTGTCCAAATTGGAAAGAAAGAAAAAAAAGTTCTCTTTTTGCAGATGACATTTCCTACACAGAAAATATCCTAAATGATATCCCCCTTAAAATCACATAAAATTTGTAAATTAATTCAATAAAGTTTCAGAATTAAAAAATCAGTTTGCCTTTATACTAACAACAATCTAAAAAAATCTAGTTATAATATCACCAAAATGAACAAAATACTTGGTAATCAGTTTAACTAAAGAAGGTGAAAGATTTGTACATTGAAAAAAATGATGAAAAAAGTTGAAGAAAATACAGAGAAAATAACGATCTATTCCATATTCGAGGACTAGAAACGATATTGTTAAAATGTTCATACTAACTAAATATATGTACATATTAAGTGCAATCCCCATACAAAATCCAGTGGCCATTTTTACAGAACAGGAAAAACAACCCTAAAGTTCATATAGATCCACAGAAGACCTTCAGTAGTCAAATTAATTTTAATCAAAAAGAGCAAAGCTGAAAGCATCCTACTTCCTGGCTTTAAATTACACTACAAAGTTACAGTGATTTAAAAAGAAAGCATGACCCTGGCATTAAAACAGACATTTAGGCCAATGGAAAAGAACAGAGAGTTCAGAAATGAATCAATTTATTTTTTTATCAATTTATCTTTATCACCGGTGCCAAGAGCACACAATAGGGAAAAGACAGTCTATTCAATAGAATGATGGGAAAACAATAACATCTGCCAAAGAACGAAATATATTGGGAAAATAAAGACAATTATACTCAACCCCTCTATTGTCAAATTATTCATTTACTCTTTAACCAGATATTTGTGGATCTGTTCAGTTCCACTCAGGCTTTCTCTCAATATTTGGAGCATGTGGGAAACAAATCAATCAAGGTGTTTACTCTCAAGGACTCACACTACTTTGAAGAAATCCTGATGGGGGTGTAAAGGTGAAGAAACTAAAAATGATAATTGCATACTGTTGTAAGTTCCAAATGAATAATAATGCTAGGTTATGGGAAAGAGATCAGGGTTGAGGAATCTTTTCAACTGAATATACTTGAAGAAGGGACACGTTAGATAAGAATTGACTAACAAAACACTGTTGTAGGAAGAGAGAAAAATAAATAGATCAAAGGTGCCAAGAGATAGTAGGCATGGTGCAGATTGAGCAAAGCCAATATTAAACATAGTTTTGTATGTTGAAGCAACAGTCTCCCAATGTTAGTTAGCTGCTGCTATCACGTGCATAACAAATTAATTGGATTATTTGTTCAACTTGGTGTTTGGGTGAAGGGTGTCTGTCTCCAACTTAAGATGGTTTGACTGATTTTGTTTTTTTACTTAATGTGGTATGAGAGCAAGATTCATACAACTGTTCTGATTTTCACTTTCTGTAAGCTCTTCCATAAGTTACCTGACCTATTCAACACTTCATTATAAAATAGACTTTGTGTTTGATGATTTTATAGGCTGATGAAATGTTCTGAAAAGGTTTAAGGTAGGCTAAGTGAAGTTATAAAGTTCAGTAATTGAGGTGTTCTCACACATTTTTCAACAAGATATTTTTAGCTCATGGCAGGTTTACCACAGTGTAACTCCATCACAAATTGAGGCACATCTGATTTATTTTGGTGACTTGGAAAAGTCGCCAAAGGGAGCACACCCCCCGAGAGTGCCTTGTTAATTTAGTCCTTGTTCTCAGGCCTGCTTGAAACTTAAAACCTAATGACTTCTTAGAAGAAAGGGGAAAAAAAAGACTTAAGTGAAAAAAAGAATAGATACAATTATAAAAGACTTGGCCTGGGCCTTCTGTTGGTGGAGAAAACTAAAGGTTAAATTTTGGGGATGGATTTTCAGAATAGACAAAAGAGGAATGTAATAAACACACTGCTGAATGGAGCAGTCAGTCAAGAGATTCCTTAAGTAGGAAAAAATCAGAAGTTTGAATCCAAAGTGGAACACAATGAACTTTAGTTGTCAGTCATTTTCAACAGGTGGAGAAAAGAAAACCTTTGGCCTCGTTCTCAGAGGCAATAGAAAAGAGCACACTGAAAGTGACCCATTAATGACACTCTTAATTTATCATTTTTTTAAAAGATAATACATGCCTTATTTTCACTTCATTATTCACAAAGCATAACAACTTTGGACTAGGATAACTTGAATTATCAGTCCTCACGATCTAGCTCTGTGTCAACCAAGAGATTCACTAGCCATTAATAAATAAATTAGTCAACTCATTCTGTCGTCCTTTCTGAAAGTCTAGTATCAGTATTGTTCATGACCAGAGGGATGCAGCCCAGTCAGGAATCCATGCCTGCAGGGACACTGGGAGCTCGCTGCCAGTCTTCTCAGAGCCCCTACTTTCATGTGAACTTGCTCTCTGTCATGTAATTTATATTCTAAGTCAAATGATTCCAAACACATTCTCTAACACTTTGATAAAATATATCTCATTTTTCCTTGTGACACAGAAATGCAGAGCAGAAACTTTGCTATGTTTATGCAAAGAGAGACTCTTTACTTCTACTTCGAGGCTTTTCTTAAGTGGGAGATCACCATAATCCAAATCAATTTACTATCCATGACTCAATTTCTTTACTGTTTGTGACTCAGATCACATTCGTCCTCATGGAAAAATTTTCATGCTGAAAATTGATGTGACTGATTTAAGCCAAATTGGCTATTTCCTCCTTTAAGGAAAGAATGTCAATGATTATAAATATTTGATAAGCTACTCTTAATTTTATTGATTGAAGAATATTCTTTATATGTAAAAATCCATTATAGTTAAGGAACTTGGGACATTTTTATCTTAAATTTCAACTTTTTGATAAATCACCTACCATTTGAAGACATTTACAGAAATTTCTGATCTTCTCTGCAAGCCTTATCCAATAGGCATGATACTATTCTTCTATTTTGTTGTTTTGGTTTTTCTTCTTTCTTTGATTATATCTTTCAGGATTCTTTGCAGAAATATTTTGCTCTTTATCTATTGTTACTTCCAGGGGTCCTAACCTAAACTCTATCCTTTTCCCATTCTTATATTTTCTATGAGTAATTTACACATTCAGTTGGTTTTTATTTCTGTATGTTGGTATTTAGTCCAACACCCAATCTGTATCTCCACTGGCTTTTGTTCTCATCTTCAGAATCATGTACCTGTTTAGGTGCTCCATTTTTCATCTGAGGGCATCTCTGGACTCCAATTCTACACTGACTTCCCACACTGCACTGGCTTTTCTGCACGTTTTCTCTATGTCCCCAGAGCCATTTTCGCCTTTTGGGGTCTCCTCCTTTGCTCCTCTTCATCTCGCACTCCTCATTCCTGAAATCAGAATTCTGTCAACTTCATCCCTGAGTAAAGCAGTTACTGCTTTCCCTCCCATTGGCCTTGGTGGGAGTGTGGGAGACTCCCCGGCTGAAGTTAACTTTTCAACTTTCAAGATCATCATGGAATCCCTTACCGCCCCCCTCCTCTCCAAAGGGCGCCTAGCTGAAGAGCGCCAAATTCAAAGGTTTTCTCGACCAATCCCTGCACGACACAGTGTCCACTGGCCATTCCTGAGCCACCCTGCCAGTCAGCACCCACCACTTCGCCTACTCAACCCTTCTTAAGCCAAAGCTTGCAAGCCCACACTGTCTGCCCTCTGCCCTCTGCTCTCTTCCTCTTCTCTCTCTGCCCTCTTCTTTTTCTTTCTCTCCTCTCTCTACTCTCTTTCTCTTTCTCTCTGCCCTCCTCCTCTTCTCTCTCTGCTCTCTGCCTCTCCTTTTCTTCCCCTTCGGGCAGCCCCCTAATAAATCTCTAGGTTGAATCTTCATCTCGGGTGAGTCACTCGCCTTTAGGGCAGGCATTACTTACTATTCCATGCTATCATCATCTCCTGCAGCCTCTTTGTGGTTTGGTTCTCTGCCTCTACCTGCGCCTTGGACTATCCACGTGGTAATCCAAATGCTCTTTGTAAAGTAAGAATTTGATGGTTTAATACCAATCATTTCCCAAAGCTCTAAAGTGAAATCTAGTTATGAAGATTTGTAAATTCCTTCATATTTCTATATCCTAACCACCTTTTTTTCCTTCTTTGTCACCCACTAGAACACCTTTGAACTCAACAGTCCCACTGTTACAAATTATTTTCATTTCCTATAATATGCTATTTCTTATTTTGAATGTTTATATTTGCTATTGATTCTGTCCAGAAAATTCTGGACTCTTCTGTCTCCCACCCTTTCATATTTACTTCCAAAATAAATAACTCCTACTTAGCTTTATCTTTTAAATCTTATCATAGATATTATTTCTTTTGAGTGCATTTTTTTTCACTTCTCAAATCTAATCTAGGTCCCTCTCTTAGGTATTTAAAAAAAAAGTCTTTACTATATCAATTTTTATACTCTATCTCAGTGATGTTCAACATTATTTCTTCCTTGTTCTACAAAAGGCCCTCCTCTTCCACTTGTTTATTATCAGTAGGCCTCTTGATTATAGTTCCATACATTTTTTTAAAAAAATAAAAATTATATTTTGAATGATCTCATGGGTAATTCTGACATGTCTTCAGGATAACATCCCTAGCTATATACATAAAGAAACACTACTTATTGCAATTCTTATTTATTTTCTTATATTTTGCATTAGATTGTGAGCTCTGGGAGGACGATAATACTATTTTAAAATGTTACTAATTTTTGAAACCCCAATACTTACCAGGCATATTGCCTGCAATAGAAATCCAATAAATAGATGATGGTATAATTGAATGAACAATTTTTTTTTCAGTGCATGAAATGTTCAATAGCCTTTTTAAAGAGAAATAAAATAACCTCAGAGATGTCAGATTTTTGTCCACATAGTAAATTTCTACTGTTATTTCAAGGATATGACCCCAATATATTAGATTTGCACTTAACAAGAACAAATTTCAAAAAGCCTTAAACTATGCATACAGTAATTCCAATACTTGGCATTTACATTATTAATATATAAGAATTAGCACCAATGTTTACATATTATTTCTGACATGGTGAAAACTGGGAACTATTTGACTTATGATTAACTTACATTAAATATATGGTATATTTATATAAAAAACTATAGTTCAAATGTTTAAAATAATATTTTAGAAAAACTGTATCAGGAGGCAGAACAAAATGGCAGCCAGTTAAGACACTCCAACAATCATCTCACAGAAATGGCAAACTGAAGAGCTATTTATATATCAAACCATCTTCACAAGAGCTAAGGAAATCAAGTGAGAGACCATAGTATGTGGTTTTAGCATAACAAGAGGAAAAGATTCATTGAAGAATGCAGGAAGTACAGAGTTGCCTGCATAATCCTTCCTCCAACTCCAACCAATACAGCCTGGAGAAAGATGCCTCCTCAGGACCTGGAAAGGGGATTTAGTCCAGACCTCAAGCTTGAAACCTAGGAGCAGACTCACCATGGTAAAGCCTAATACTTGACAGAGCTTTTCAGTACCTGTTCCCAAGCTAACGTCTGTGAACCAAGTCTTTGGGCCTGAGTTCTCCAAGTAGCTGAGAAACTTCCTCCTCCACCCTTTCCCCAACCACAGGCAGCACAGCATAGTCAAGACTCAATCTGCTGAAAAACAGGAAAGTAAGCATAGAATTTTGCCATGAAACTTAGTGCCAGGCCCATTGTATGAAACCCAATCCTATGCAGACTGCAAATCCCCTGCCCGAAACCAGTCCTTGCAGATGAAGCCTCTAGACCTGCCTTGGTACCAGGTGGAAACCTGTACCCAAGTGGGATGTTTCTCAGCCTGTGTAACTGTCAACTACAGCAAGGGCCTGGGGGACACCTCTTAGATGGCACAGGTTCTTATGGGTGTAAGACTCATGGTTGTCCAAATTGGTGTCATCTTTATTGCCCAAGGGACTGTATCTACCATTCCTTTTCTAATTTAAGGAAAACAAACCTTTCCTTTTTGTAAGTTTATTATCTCCTATATTTCATTATAGTGATACAAAGCTAGCTGCAGGATACAACACAGTTTTATGGCCTTGTTGGCCACAGAACTGCACCCCCTTCCTTCCTCCAATCCCAGTCAGAGCAATATAGAAAATGGAATTGTTTGCTTGTGAGAATAAAAATGAGATAAGTGCCAATTCATTGTATTGGAGCTTTATTTCATGGTAAGGCCCAATGCCAGCAAAACCCTATAGTACATGACCATAAGCCAGTGATCATAAATGAAGTGTTTGAGCTAATCTTGACCCTAGGCATAGGTTTGTGGGGTCAGACTCTCCATTTTAGATACTCTACATGTTCAATTTGAAGAATCCACAAACTTCAGAATCCGGACAAACTTGGGCTTGGGGCATCCTATAGTGCTGAAACAGTGAAAACACACCAACCACAGATTTGTGATCAATCTGGATTTAGGGTGCCATCTAGTGCTAAAATAGCAGAAGTGACCACAGGCCCAGAGAAGAGAAGCAGCTTGCTTAGAAGTTCTGGAATGACAGATAAAAAGTGAGATTATGAAGGCTGTAATGAATACTTGACCCTTCAGTGTTCAGATGCTGTCATAAGCCAACAAGCTTCAAGAAGATTCAGGCAATCATGACTTCACATGATGGACAAAACCAATCTTCAGAAACCAACCATATAGTAAACAATATATATGAACTCCCAAATAGAGAATTCCAAATGCCAATTATAAGGAAACTTAATGCACTTCAAGAAAACACAGAGAATCAATTCAGTATTCTTCTAGATAAATTTAACAGAGAGATAAAAGTAATTTAAAATATAAAAAATTAACAAAGAAGTAATTTTTAAAAAACAGAAGTCTTAGAGATGAAAAATACACTAAATGCAATAAAAATTGTAATAGAAACCCTCAAGAGCACAACACATTAAACAGAAGAAAGAATCATGAAATTCAAGACAGGTTACTTGCAAATACATAATTGGAGGGGGAAAAAGAGACTGAGAGAGATTAAAAATATTTTGATATATTTGTGACAGTACCAAATGAACAAATATTCAGGTTATTGGAATCCAAGAGGGACTTGGTAATGACAAAGGAGAAGAAAAACCACCAAAGAAGATAATAAGAGGAAACTTCTAAACTTAGGAAAGGATGTGATTATCCAAGTACAGGAATATCAAAGTTGTCCATCATATTCAACTCAACTAAGTCTATACCAAGACCTATAATTATGCTCTTGAAAGTTAAAGACAAGGAAGATTCTTAAAGCAACAAGAAGGGTGAGAGGTAAAAACATAAAGACGTTTCAAAACCCTTGAAAGAACACTTCTTAGCAGTAACCTCAGAAGACAAGAAGAAGTGGAATGAGATTTTCACAGTGCTGGATAAAATCAAAACTCTTAACCAAGAATTCTGTGGCCAGTAAAGATATCCTTTAGAAATGAGAGAAATATAAAGACATTCACATATTAATAAAAGCTAAGAGAATTTATCATCACCAAATCTGTCTAAAAATGTTATTCAAACTGAAAGAAAAAATATTAAAAGAGAAAACATTGGAAGGTATAAAATTCATTGGTAAGAGTAGCTGTACATACAAATTCAGAATGCTCTAAAATTGGAAATATATTGTGTAAATCATTAATGTCTTTAGTATAAAAACTAAAAAAAATTAAAAGTAATAATTACATTTATTAATATTCTAAGAGACAACATAAGAATATAAAAAACATCAAAAATTTAGACTGGGAAAAAATGGGGTGCAAGTGTAGTTTTCTAACTACACTTAGAACTAGTTTTCTAACTATTAATTTTCTCTCTTTTAAAAAATATCTTTATGACCAATTTTAAGTCATTATCACTTCAGAATAGATGGTTATAATCAAAAGATCACTTACACTTCAATATAATCACAGAGCCACAACCTGTGGTAGACCCACTCAAATAATAAGCAGGGAATCAAAAATTACTACTAGAGAAAATCACTTAGTCACAAAAGAAAGTTATAAGAAAGTGAAGAAAGAAAATAATCACAATAAGTGTAAAAATATATATATATAAACAGCATTAACAGAAGTTAACCTTCCTAAAATTATCTTAAGTATAAATGGATTAAATTCTCTAATTAAAATACATACAGGAAACAAAACAAAACAGAAATACATAGAGGAACTGAATAAATAGAAAAAATATGCAATTATATGTCACATACAAAAGAAAAGCATTTTCCTCTAAGGGTACATACAGACTAAAAGAGAAGAGATAGAAATATATATTCCAGGAAAGTGCAAATACAATACAAAAGATGGAAGGAATCACCATACTTACATTAGGTAAAATAGACATTAAATCAAAAGCATTAAAAAAGACAAGGAAGGTCATTATACAATCAAAAAGCCTGAATTAACAGAAAAGAAATAACAATTATAGTTGCATATGTACCCCATGTTGGAAAAACTAAATAAATAAAACTAATATTAATATACATAAAAAGATATAGACTTCCAGAAAAAAATAAATGAAAAATTTAATACCTCTTTTTTTAAAATTTATTCTAATTACTTATACATGACAGTAGAATGCATTTTGACACATTGTACACACATGAAGCACAATTTCTCCTTCCTCTGGCTGAACATGGAGCAGAGTCACACCAATAGTGTAATCATACATGTATATAGGATAAGTCTGTCTCATTTCACAGTTCTTTCCTTCCCACACCTCCTCCCTTTCCCTTACTCCCCTCTGCACAATCCAGAGTTTCTTCATTCTTCTCTCCCCCTTCCCCATTATGGATCAGCATCCGCTTATCAGAGAAAACATTTGGTCTTTGGTTTAATATCTCATTTTTAACCATTTTATATCATTCATATAGAAAATCAACATAGAAATAGCAAAATTTAACTGCATCCTAGACTTCATGGACCTAAGACATCTATAGAAAATTCTAACCAACAGCTGTTTCATACACATTTTTTTTTCTCATCGGCACAAGAAACATTCTTCTATTAGGTCACAAAGCAGGTTTCAACAAGCTTAAAAAATTAAAATCCTATTAAGATTTTTTTTGACTATATGTTATGAAATTAGAAATTAGTAACAAGAAAAACTTTGAAAGCTGTACAAGTGCATGCTTGAAGGTTAAGAAACTCACTCCTGAAAAATCCAATGAACAATTAAATAAGTTAAGAGGAAATGCAAAAAAAAAATCTCAAAACAAGTTAAAGTGGAAACAAAACATATAGGAACAAAACAAAGCAGTACTAAGGGAGACATTTACAGTAATCATCACCTACACCATACAAGCCAAAAGATCTCAAGTAAACAATCTATCTTTATACCTCAAGGAAGTAGGAAAACAAGAACAAATCAAACCCAAAAGTAAGAGAAGGAAATAAATAATAAATATCTGAGGAGAAATAAAATAGAAACTAAAACACCAATAAAAATGATCAAGAAAACGAAAACATGTGTTTTAGTCAGTTTTTTCACTCCTGTGACCAAAAGACCCAGTCAGAACAATTTTAGGGGAAGAAAAATTTATGTGAGGGCTCATGATTTCAGAGGTCTCAGTCGATTGACTGCTGCCATTATTCCTCAAGTCTCCAGATGGGGCAGAACAACATGGCAGAAGAATGTAGCAAAGGGAAGCAGCTCACATAGTGATCAGTAAGCAGAGAGAGAGATTTTACTTGCCAGATGCAAAACATATACCCCAAAGCTATGTCCCCAATGCCCTACTTCCTCCAGCCACACCCCACATGCCTTCAACTACCACTCAATTAATCCCACCACAGAACTGATTTACTGATTGGATTAAGGCTCTCCTGACCCGATCATTTCTTCTCTTCACCTTTTTGCGTTGTCTCATGTGAGATTTTAGGGGACACCTCACATCCAAACCATAACAAGATGTTTTTGTTTTGTTTTGTTTAGACATAAACAAAATTGACAAACTTTTGGCTAGACTACAAAGAAAGTTTTATACTCAGAAATATCAGAGACTTAAAAGAAAACATTAAAACTGATACCCCATAAATATACATAATCATTAGAGATTATTATGAATAGGTATACACCAATAAATTTGGTAGCCTAGAAGAAATGGGCATATTTCTGATCTTACCACATTTGAATCCAGAATAATCAGGAAACCTGATTATTGATTGAATTAGTAATAAGATGTCCTCCATCAGTGAAAAGCCCACGGTCTGACAGCTTCATTATTGAATTCCACCAAACACTTAAAGAAGAAATAATACCAATTCTTATCAAATTATTTCAAATATTGAATAGGAAGAATTATTTCCAAGTCATACTATTAGACCAGCCTGACCCTGATACTTAAACTAGATAGGAACACAACAACAACAACAACAACAAAAACACAATGCTGTAGACTCATATCTCACATGGACATAGATGCAAAAATTCCCAATCTAATACTTGCAGACTGAATCTAATAGCACATTAAAATGATTATACAGTATGATCAAATAGGATTTATCCCAGGGGACCAAGGATGATTCAACTTGTGTAAATCAATAAACATGATACATTACATCTACAGAAAGAAGAAAGAATCAAAGTAAAAAGCATACAATTATCTCAATATATGTAGAAAAGTCATTTGATAAACTTAAGCATTAATTTGTAATTTTAAACAAAACTAAGCAAATTAGGTATAGAAGGAATCTATCTCATCAGAATGACGTTGTTTGTATTAGACAGCTTTTCATTGTAACAAAATACTTTTCACCAACTGCTTATGAAGCAAAGCAGGGTTTAGTTTGGCTGATAGTTCTGGAGGTTCAAGTAAAGGATTGGATCATCCCATTGGTTTGGGCCACAGGAGAGAATGGCACATAGTGATTAGAGCATCTGTCAGTGCAAGCATTCATGTCTCATAAATCTCATATTCTCATAAATCAGAAACAGGCTAAGAGATTGCTATCCCACTCCCTTCCAGGGCACATGCACACTGACTTAAGGAACTCCCATTGTGCCTCACCTCTAAGATCCCACAGCACCTTTTCATACCACTACCCTGAGGTCAAGCATTTAATACATGAGACCTGGGGGTGGGGGGGGGACACTCAACACCCCAGCTATAGGATTCTGTCCCCAATCTCACAAGATTCATTTCCATCTCACAATATCAAATGCAATCTCCCACCTTCAACAGTCCCAAAATCTCACCGTCTTCAACTGTTTATAGAATTGCTGAAAAGTCCAAGTCCAAAGTCTATTTAAGGAAAATTCAATGATCAGACCCTGTTCAGAAAAAATAAATAAATAAATACAATGGTGAAATATGCACAGGGAAAAGTCCACATTCCAAAAGATTGATCCCAGCAGATAAAAATGTAGAATTGCCTAAAAACAGACTCAACCCATCAGGGCAAAGGGTAAATTCTAGATCTCTGGCTTGCACATACAGGGCATACTTTGGAAGGATGTGAACTCACAAGGACTTGGGCTTCCCAAGCCCTACAGCTTTGTTGGTTGCAGCTCACATGGCCACTCTTACACTGTCTCTGTACATTGCCTATAGTTTTCTGCAGAGAATGTGGCATGTAGCTGGAAACTCTACTTATTTTTTCCCTCTATTACAGCATTAAGTTAGCTCCCACAGCTCCATTACTCATCCCCCATCAGGGACTCTGGCACCGTAGCACATCGCCAGCTCTCCCTGACTTTCCCCGCAGAATCTCAGTGGAATCGACCACAATGCCATAACTCTTGCATTTTTCACACCTGCAAAATCACCATTATGCGTACAACGCCAAGGTTTACCACCAGCCTGAGCTACATCTGGGCCTACTTGAACCATGGCTGTGACCCTAGAGTACTTTGCTGGCTGAGCATGAGGAAATAAATCATGTGATTCTGGGCATGCACGTTGCTTCAAGACTCTTTCCTGGAAAAAAAAAAAATCTAGCCTGGAAAGTCTTTGAAACATATTTTATCTTCTGCACCTCTGATAGAGCTATGATGAGAAGTTGCAGATTTCTGAGATGCCCTGGAGGCATCTTTCCTATTGTTCTGATGGAAAACACGTGGCTTTTTAATCCACACTGATCTCTTTAGCAATCAGACCCTCGGCCACACTCTTACAGACTTTTTATTCCTCTCTTGTCCAAACTGCAGACTTTTCAAATCTATGTATTTGGCATCTTTTTACTCCTGAATCTCACTATAAATTTGGCTACAAGTGGCCAGTAATACCCAAGCCACAACCTGAATGCTTTGCAGTCTTGAAAACTGCGGCAAGCAAATTAGTCTACCACATTTAATCTTGGCCTCCCACAAAGTGCTGGGCATGAATAAAATATAACCAAATTATTTGTCACAGTGTAATAAGAAGAGCCTTTTCTCCAAATTCTCAGTGGAATCTCCATTTCCATTTGAAACCTCATCAGCATTCCTATCAGCATTATGGTCTTTTGAGTTCTCATCAGAAGGAAGTCTTAACTAGAGCAATCAGAAAAAGGAAAGAAATAAAGGATATCCATATTAGAAAGGAGAAAGGCAAGTTACATTGTATATGATGTGATCTGATATACAGAAACTCCAAAGATTCCAACAACAATGACAACAACAACAACAAAAACTATTAGAACAAAATTCAGCAAAGCTACAGGGTCGAAAATCAACATGTAAAAATCAGCAGTATGTCTACAAGACAAAAGCAAATTATCTGAAAGAAAATTAAGGAAACAATCCAATTTCCAATGACAACTCAAAAATTAAATACCTAGAAATACATTTCACCCAAATAAAAGATCTCTACACTGAAAATTCTGAACATGGATGATAGAAATTAAAGATTACTGAAAAGCAAAATAAAATGGACAAAAATATGGTCAAAGAGATCCTATAGTTATGGATTGGAAGAATCAATATCTGTTTTATCCAAAGTGATTAAAGATTGTAATTCTTACCAAAATAACAATACCATTCTTTATAAATGGTTGAACTAGAAAAAATACTAAACTTTGAATAAAACCACAGAAGATAAATAAAAAACAAATTGCTGAAACAATCTTGAGCACAAAGAACAAAGCAGGAAGCATTATACTACCCAACTTTGCAATATACTACAAATCTACAGTAATCAAAATGGCGGGCATGAATACAATATAACCAAATTGGTATTGATATAAAAACAGGCACTTAGACCAGTGTAATAGAGTAGGGAACCTAGAAGTCTACCAACATATATGTAGCCAATTCATTTTGACAAAGTTGCTAAGAACACACATTAGGGCAAGTGCATTCTTTTCTATAATGATGCTGGAAATTTGGATGTTCGCATGCAGAAGGATGAAACGCAACCCCTATTTGCTGTGATATATAAAAGTCAACTCAAAATAGATTAAAGCTGAAATATAAGACCTAAAACTATGAAAGTACTAAAATAAAACCTAGGTTTTGCCAGGCATGACGCTCACACCTGTAATCCCAGCATCTCTGGAGGCTGAGCCAGGAGGATTGAGAGTTTAAAGCCAGCCTCAGCAAAAGCGAGATGCTGAACAACTCCGTGATACCCTGTCTCTAAATAATACACAAAATAGCAAAATAGGGTTGGGATGGGGCTCAGTGGCAGAGTGCCTCTGAGTTTAATCCCCAGTACAAAAAAAAAATTAAGTAAGGATTTTTAAAAAATAAATCCTCATAAGAACAGTAAACTGAAGAAATAGAATTACATCAAACTAAAAATCTTCTGCTCAACAGAGGAAAAGTTGATATACTGAAGAGACCCCTTAAAGAATTCAAGAAAATATCTGTAAAGTATACATCTGCCAAAGAGTTACTATCCAGAATCCTAAGAATGGAAATGAGTTTAGCAAAATCCAAATAATCCTGCTAAAATTGTACAATAAAATTGTACAATAAAATGTACAAACATTTTTCAAATGAAGACAAAACAAATAAATGGCCAATAGGTATATTTAAATGCTTGACACCATTGATCATTAGAAAAATAAAACGAAAGTATAATAACATCTCACTTCACTCAAGTTTAGAATGGTTAGTACCAAAAAGACAAAAGATATCAAGTTCTGGTCGGAAAGTTGGTGGGAATGTTTATCAGTACAATCATGATGGGCAAATCGTAGACAAGTAGTTCAACCAATTAAAACTATAACTAGCTTAAGATGCTGTAATCCCACTACTGAGTATATGTTCAAGGGAAATGAAATAACTGTGTACTTCATATTTACTTAATCACTATTCACAATAGCCAGGAAATGGAAATACCTTGTGTTTATGAACTGATGAACAGATAATGTGTGATATATATAGAAAATTGATACTAATCAGTCTCACACAAAAAAATGAGATCGATACCATTTGTAACAACATGGATAGATCCATACTATGTTAAGTGAAATGGACTAGGCACAGAAAGACAAATACTGCAGGATCTCACTCATATTAGGAATCTAACATCTTGATCCCATTGAAATTGAGGGTAGAAAAATGGTCACTGGAGACTGGGGAGAGTAGTGGGTAGGTCAAGTGAGTAAAGTCAAACAACAGGTATTAGGTTACAGTTAGAAGAAATAAGTTATGGTGCTCTGTTGCACAGTAGCAATGCTTTAGATAATGTTCATATACTGTATATCTGAAAAAAAAGCTAGAAGAAAGGTCTTTAAACATTTTAATCACAAAGAAATGATAAATATTTAAGGAGATAGACATGCTTAGACTGATTCAAACATTATGCATATATCAAAACAGCACATCCTATCCCATAAATAGATACGATTTCTATGTGCCCACTTAACAATAAATAAATATAAAACAATTTTAGGAAATGTGTTTATTTATATGTGATTAAAAAATAATTATTAAATAATATACACATAGTTTCAATTATGACATTTATATTTATACATTTAATATGTCATAAGAAAGAGTGTTCACTAATATTTTTAACAATTTTTATCATTTTCATTACTCTGGAATAAAATAATTTTTAATATTTTCGTTGTATTTTTACAAAATTATTTTTCAGGAATCATAAAATGCCCTTACCTATCAAAGAATGTGGGCATCATGTAGAACTATTTTCTCAAATTTTTACTGAAATCTTCTTCATCTATCACTTCTCACTAAGCTTTTCTCAGGAGGACCACACAATTGCCTATTATCAACAAAATGTGCTTTCAAGAAAACCAAAGGGAACAGTTATAGGCTGTGTCACAGCAGTTTCAATCTTTTCCTTGTTCACTGTAAGTTGCGGATGTTTCCTGAAAGTTAGTGTCTTGTTAAGAGAAATCCATTCTTTCTTGATCAGATGATAAACCAGGATATATAGTGTTAACTAGATTTTAAAAAACCATTTATGTCTTTACTATTAAGAGAGGAAACATTTATGCTTGAATTATTTTCAATGCTAGAATTTGCAGTTGTTTTTGGTAACAGACAAATACAAAACTGGTACTTTAAAAACATTTTAAAGTATTTTTAAGTAAAAAAATGGTACTTTTAGATAATGTTTCTAAATATTAAAATGAACATCATAAGAATTCTTACAGATCTCAAAGTGTAAAGAGAAAGGACTCCTATTTTTAATTGCTTTTTAAAATACATATTGTCTTCATACTTTAATGCCTATCTGATAGTTTTAAAATTATAAATAGGCTAGTGTGATACACAGTACCAAAATTTTTGCTTTAGAGTAAGGACACATATTGAATAATTTGAAATAAAGGGAAATTGAGAAATCATTGGTGGTGTTCATACAAATAACTTAATAGAACTTAGAGACACCTGAAAGATGGTAGTATCTTTTTAGTTCACTTTGTTATCAAAATGACTCAATATGACCTCAGCTCTACAGCTGCTTTGTATACACCTGAGCCTAGCACACTGGAGCCACTGTTCCAGCCAGCACATCCATACCTTGAACCTTAGACTGCTGCCCAAATTATTGCATGTGGACTCTGTTTCTATGACGGGTCCATGTGTTTCAGGACCTAGGATAAAGAAGCACTTATCTGATTGTGAGCACCCATGCCCTGGGCCCCAGGTGCACTATATCTCTGCCTGTACCCATGTTCCAGACTATGGCTCCCTTGATGTTCCACATACACCTGTCTTTCATACTGAACCAACACCGTAGCAAGGGAAACTGCATCCCAGTACTGATGTCTCAATCACCACAAACTTACAAATAAGCCTCATCTTAAACCAAGAGAATGTCTTTGGGCCATGGCTTCCACCTTAGGAGAAAAAGAGATCCAGAGGACTTCAACCAACTTCACCAACAATGATCCCCAAATCTATCACTACCACTATATATTCTGGCCACTAAGGATCTCTGTCATCTTCACTGATACTGGATCCAACTTATGGAGATACACAAAGGCTATGCCTTTTCATCTTCATTAGAACTAGAATTGTTGCAATCTACCTGGCCAGCATCCTGACACCCATTCATAGGTGAAGTTCCCTGCCATTGAAAGCAGTCTATAAATTCTGGAATAGGTGACTGCTCCATAAAATATGCAGAAATCACTGCAAATGATAAAAACAAAAAAATCAAGGAAACATGTTACCCACCAAAGAAAAACCACAAGCTTTTTAAGTAACCAACATTCCAGAATGGAGATCTATGAATTGACAGACAAGGGATGCAAAATAATTATTTTGAGAAATATCAATAAACTACAAAAGAATGTTCACAGAAATTTCAAGAAAATCAGAAAAATAATTAATGAACAAATAAGTCAACAATGAGTAGAAATCATTAAAAATATAAAACATATTTTAAAGACCACAGTGAATAAAATGGAAATAAAAGCAATGGACAGCACCAATAGTAGATTTGATCAAGCAGAAGATCTATAAACTCAAAAAGACAAAAAAAATGTATAAAGTAATATTTTCAAAATGTCCATATTATCTAAGGTGCTCTATATATTAAAAATAAATCCTATAGCAAAAAATTGACTTCTTTTATTTTTATTTGTTCTACTTAGTTGTACATGACAGCAGAATGCATTTCAATTCATCGTATACAAATGGAGTGCAACATTTCAATTCTCTGGTTGTACACAGTGTAGAGAGCCACAATTTGTGCAATCATCTATATAATAGAAAAGACAATTCTAAAATTTGCATGGAACCAAAAGAAAGAAAAATAACTCCATAGCTAAAATTATCTTGAGCAAGATAAACAAAGGGAGGGATTACAATTCCTGACTTCAAATTATATAACAAAGCAATAGTAATCAAAACACTGCAGTATTGACATGGAAAGCAAATACAGAAATCAATGAGAACAGAATTAAAAGATGAGGGAGATCCAAGCTGGAGAACTAGAGGGAGGCTGCATTCCCATTGCTTCATGACTCCTGATTCAAGCAGAGGAAATACTGTTTCTCTGTGAGGCAGCCATTGATGCCCACTGATTCCCTGCTGTTTACCCCCGATTTGTCTGCCTGGATCACCTGCTGGCTGCCAGCATATCACAGCCTTTTGAGAACAGATCACTCACTGATCACTGCTTATCCTCCCTCATTTGCCTGTTTGTCCACCTCTCACCTGTCCATCACCTGCCTTTCATCTACCCATTCATTGACCACTGCCTAAGGTTCACCCACTGTTAGCCCACAGACTGCCCACAGACTGCTAGGGGATTCTCTGCTGCCCAATGCCTGCTGCTGCCTGGAAGTTCATTGTCACAGTACCTGCATGTTTAGTTATATGTGGCCACCGCCATCTTGGGACACCAGCCAAGGTCTGCAGGTCTGCCACCACCACCATCTTGGGGTGTAGTTACCTCAGTCTGAGGACACCTGCCAGGGCCTGGAGATATATTGTCAGTGTATCTGCAGGTCTGGTTGCACCTGAGTTCTTTCTGCTGAGTGTGCTAGTGACCACCATCTGGCTGCATCTTTGCAGGGTGGTCTCTCTGCAAGTGAAAATGGCATAGAGATCTTGGGACTTCAGCAAGGCAGAGCCTAAGGAAGTAGAAGCCCAGGACTGTCAGATTGCACCTGAGTTTGCATGGGCCAGTCTGGGTCTGGCAAGCCTGTGGAAAGCCTGAGGCTAAGGTAAGTTACCTAGTGGGGAACACAGGTTGGAGAAAGTGGATAAAACTGGGCTCTCTCCAGCTCAGTAAGTCTTGGAGTGCATGAAGATGGAAGGAGCCAGCTACAGTAGGTGAGAAGACTGGAAGAGGATTTAAGTATCTTGCTATTGGCTTGTCCACCAATCTATCTAGCTCCCATAAGACTGGAGCCACCATTAAGCTTCAAACAACCCCACCTATCAGCGGAGAAGGGAAGCTGAGAATTTTTTTTTTTTTTAAGAGAGAGAGAGGGAAGGAGAGAGAGAATTTTTCAATATTTATTTTTTAGTTCTCTGCAGACACAACATCTTTATTTTATGTATTTTTTTTATGTGGTGCTGAGGATCGAACCCAGCGCCCCACACATGCCAGGCAAGTGCGCTACTGCTTGAGCCACATCCCCAGCCCCTGAGAAAGATTTTGAAAGCCAAGGGAAGCAATTGTTCAACTTTCCATTGAGATTTTGTTTTGTTTTGTTTTGTTTGTTTGTTTTTCATTTTTTTCTCTCTCACATCTTTACCATCTTTGAATCCAAATATTTTTCATACATCAATTTTTTGAGGAATGGAATGTTTGATTAGTATGTTACAGTTTTGTTGTGTACTCTTATATTTTTTAAATTGTAATTTGTTATATATGACAGCAGAATGCATTATAATTCATACTACACATATAAAGCACAATTTCCATATCTCTGGTTGTACAAAAGTAGAGTCACACCATTCGTGTCTTCATACATGCACTTAGGATAATGATGTCCATCTCATTCTACTGTCTTTTCTACCTCCAGGCCCCCTTCCCTTCTCTCCCCCCTCTTTGCTCTACCTAGAGTTCATCTAATCCTTTCATGATCCCCCCCAACCCCATTATGAATCAGCATCCTTATATTAGAGAAAACATTCAGCATTTGTTTTTTGGGGATTGGCTAACTGCACTTAACATTATGTTCTCCAACTTCATCCATTTATCTGTAAATGCCATAATTTTATTCTCTTTTAATGCTGAATAGTTTTCTATTGTGTATATATACCATATTTTCTTTATCCATTCATCAACTGATGGGCATCTAGGTTGGTTCCACAGCTTAGCTATTGTGAATTGTGCTGCTATAAATCCTGATGTGGCTACGTCCCTGTAGTATGCTGTTTTTAAGTCCTTCTGGTATAGACCAAGATGTAGAATATCTGGGTCAAATGATGGTTCCATTAGGGCCAAACTTCCTTAATAAGACTCCTATGTCACCAGAATTAATATCAAGAATCAATAAATGGAATAGATTCAAACTAAAAACCTTTTCTCAGCAAAAGAAACAATTAGATGAATAGAGAGCCTACATTGTGAAAGAAAATTTTTACCACATGCACATCAGATAAAGCACGAATCTCTAGAATATAGAAAGAACTCAAAAATCTTAACACCATTCCCCAAAAAAACAAATAACCCAATCAATAAATGAGCCAAGGAACTGAACAGACACTTCTCAGAAGATATACAATCAATCAACAAATATATGAAAAAATGTTCAACATCTCTAGCAATTAGAGAAATGCAAATCAAAACTACTCTAACATTTCATCTCACTCCAGTCAGAATGGCAGTGATTAAGAATACAAACAACAGTAAGAGTTGGTGAGGATGTCGGGTGGGGGGGGAAAGGAACACTCATACATTGTTGGTGGGACTGCAAATTGGTGCAGCCATTATGGAAAGGATTATGGAGATTCCTTGGAAAACTGGGAATGGAACCAACACTTGACCCAGCTATCCCACTCCTTGGTCTATATTTTTATCAAAAAAAAAAATCTGTATATATCTTTTCTCTCACCTGCCTCCCTGAATTCTCTTTCTCACTTCTTTCATACTAACAACCAACTTCTATTAATTCCTCCCTCACAGTTACTATAAGTTTTTACCTCTATCTTCTCTCCTTCTCACTCCTAAACATCACATTTTATACTACTTCTGTTCCCTCTCTGTCCATCATTTGAAATGATAAACCCTTTTAGCAAACTTACTATCTATATTGTAGTCAATAATTGAAAATATCATTTCTGTTCATTGGGACAAAACTTTAGATATCTTAATAGGAACTATATGGTTTAAAGATGTGTATTGTTTGCATTGGGTGCTGTTAGTATTGGTCTCCCCCTTGAAGGTGAGGTCCTAGAAGCCTTCAGGGACAAAATAAGACTACAGGATAGAAACTGTACTACCTCAGATCCATACCGCTAGGTGTGAAGACACACAAACAATATGAAAAAACAAGGGAGAAAGGGCTTCAAACAAACCAAGATGTTCCCACAATAGAATTCATAGACAACACAGTAGAGGAAATGTCAGAGAAGGAATTTAGAAGATACATAGTTAGATTAATCTTTGAAATAAAGGATGGTATCTGAGAGAAAATACAGGAAGTGAAAGATCACTTCAATAAAGAGGCAGAGATTATAAAAAGGAAGCAAGCAGAAATCCTTGGAATGAAGAAAACAATAAACTGAATTAAAAGCTCAGTGAAAAGTCTCCCCAATAGACTAGACCACTTAGAAGATAGAACACCAGGCAACGAAGACAAAATATATACTCTTGAAAATAAAGTCAACCACATAGGGAAGATGATAAGAAAACATGAACAGAACTTCCAAGAAATATGGGATAACATGAAAAGACCAATTTATCAGGGTTGACGAAGTCATGGGGTTACAAACCAAAGGAATGCACAATCTTTTCAATGACATAATATCAGAAAATTTCCCAAATCTAAATAATAAAATGGAAACTCAACTGCAAGAGACTTACAGAACCCGAAATGTAAAAAATTACAGCAGATCCACACCAAGGCTTAATATAATGAGAATGACTAACATGCACAATAAGGATAGAATTTTAAAGGCTGTGAGAGAAAAAAAAATCAAATTACATATAGGGGGAAACTAATTTGGATTTCACCTGATTTCTCAACCCAAACCCTCAACACCAGAGTGTCCTGAAATAACATGTATCAAGCTCTCAAAGAAAATGGATGGATGCCAACCAAAAATTTTATATCCGAAAAATTAAGCTTCAGACTTGAAGATGAAATAAAAATCTTCCATGATAAACAGAAGTTAAAAGAATTCACAACTAGAAAGCCTGCACTACAGAACATTCTCAGCAAAACATTCCATGAGGAGGAAATGAAAAAAAAAAGTGAAAACCAGCAAAGGAAGGAATTAACACTAAAGAAAAGGTCAATCAAAGGAGAAATTGAATCAAGTTAAAAAACAAAAATTAACCAAAATGACCAGGAATACAAATCATATCTCAATATTAACCCTAAATGTTAATGGCCTAAAATCATCAATCAATAGACATAGACTGGCAGTAACTTTTTTTAAAAAAAAAAAAAAAAGACCCCACAATATGCTGTCTTCAAGAGACTCACCTCTGAAGAAAAGACATCTGCCAACCAAAGGTGAAATGTTGGGAAAAAACATACAATTCACATGGACTGCATAAACAAGACCACAACACAATAATACTGGGTATTAGAGGTGTGTGACTTTAACACACCTCTCTCACCACTTGATAGAGCTTCCAAACAAAAACTATACAAAGAAACTATAGAACTAAATATTACAATCAATGATTTAGATTTAATGGACATGTATAGAGTATTTCATCCATCATAGAGCAACTACACTTTCTTCTCAGCAGCACATGGATGCTTCTCTAAAAAAGATTTGAACCCATGCATACACAGTCAACTAACTTTCAACAAAGGCACTAAGGAAGCACAATGAGGAAAGGAGAGCCTCTTCAAGAAATGATGTAGAGAAACCTGTGTTGTTACACAGAAGAACTCATACCCTTATCCTATAGAGCATACACAGAAATTAACTCAAAATGAATAAGAACTTAACCTTAATAACTGAAACCTTACCATCTTAGTAGAAAACAATAAAAAAAGCATCATAGAATTGGTTCTGGCAATAATTGGTATATGGGACCCAAAAGGCACATGCAACAAAAGCAAAAATTAATTGATACTATAATAAGCTATCTCCTCTCTACATAGGAAATGATCAAAATGAAAATGGAAACTATTGAATGAGAGAAAATATTTACTAATCATATATTTAATAAGGGGTTAATAACCAAAATATATGAAAAAAATTATATAAACCAATAACAATAAATAAAATAGCCTTTTTTTGCCTATCAAAAAGATAGGCAAAAGAGAGGAAGGGGGGAATGGAAGGACAGCAGAATAAAATAGACATTATTATTGCTGTGGGTATATACGTAATTGCATGACCAACGAGAAATTATATCCCATCTGATTCAATTGTATATGTCAAGATCATTGTACTGTCATGTGTAACTAATTAAAACAAATTTTTAAAAAAGATAGGCAAAAGATCTGAATTGACTGTTAAGATGATTACTATGAAAAAGTAAAAAATAAATGCTGGTGAGAATGTGGAAAAAAATCTTTGTACACTGTTGTTGAAATGTGAACTGGAAAATCCATTTATGGAAAACAGTTTGGAAGTTTCTCAACAAATAAAAATATAAATACCATGTGATCCAGAATTTCCACTTCTGGGTATATATCAAAGAAAATATATTCACTATTTAAAAGAGATATCCCTACTCCCATGTGCGTGGCAACATTATTCATAGTAGCTTAGAAATGGGTAAACCTAAGTGTCTGTTGAAGGATGAATGGATAAGGAAAATGTACAATGAAATGTCATTCAGCCTTCAAAAAGAGGAAAATCCTGCCATCTCCAGTAATATGGATGAACCAGAAATATATTCTGCCAAATAAAATAAACCAGAAGCAGAAAATAAATATTACATAATCTCATTAACATGTAGAACCTAAAGAAAAAAATCAACTCAGAGAGTAGAATTGTGGTTACCAGAGAAAGGGAATTTGAAGAAATGGGGAAATGGTAGTTGAAAGGTACAAACTTTAACTTGTAAAATAAATAAGTTCTGGAAACCTAATGTACAACATGGTATGTATTAATGTATTGTATACTTCAAATTTGCTAAAAGAATGGAGAGAGCTCAAGTGGTCTCACCTCATTGACATGTTAGCTTGATTGTGGTAGTCATTTCACAATGTATATATATATCAAAATATCATATTGCACATCTTAATATGCACAGTTTTTGTCAGCCATACCCCAATAAGCCTGGAAAAAAGAAATTTAATGACTCCAAGTAAATAATATTTACCTATTTTGTTAAAAGTTGTTACAGAGCTGCAGATTTAACCAGCCTAAAGGACTGTCCAACTTTGAAGCATGGTAGCATGAAACCATGGCAGAGAACTATGTTATCACCCCAATTTCATAATACATGGTTACTGAGGTTTCCAGAGCAAATATCAAAACCTGCCATATAAACAACCCCATACTGATTCATCTCTACGGAAGGCCTGCTCCACACACCTCAAAGCATATTTTCATTTCACTAAAAATGTTGTTACAATAATAATCATGATAATCATCTTGGTTAAAAATGAACACTTAAATTCAGCAAATAACATAAATGCATGTAAAATAATGTCAATTTCTCAAAATTCCAGAGCCTTTGGTTTATAAAACAAAAGTTGTATTTTATATTTTTATTCAGGTTCTGATAAAAGTGAATCAGATTCATTTATTGCATTAATTACTCACAGGAAGTTAGCAACAGTATTTCTGTAGCTGCCATGATTAACTCAGCCTTCTATAGAACTGTGTAGTTCACTATAGACAGAAATAACTAAATGTCATCTCAGGAGCCAGAGAGATTTATGGATGTATATGAAGCTTTAGCACCACCCTGGATCTGAACAGAGATGATACAAAGTCCTGGGACTATGTCCATGTTAGCATAATGATGGAATTGAAATTATCCATCTAGTCTGCAACCATCAAGAATGCCACAAATGCCCCTTTCTGCTCCTGTGTCCTAGATCTGCCACCTCATCTCATGCCCTCTCTCAATCACACTTCTTATCTTCTTTTCTTAGTCTAGTGCTAGTCAGTCATTTCTCTTTGACACATTCAGAGATAACCAAAAATACATTCAAATTCCATCAAGGAAAATGACGAGGAAATGAGTACAGATGCAAATGACTTACAGGCTACTAAGTATTCTTCCATCTCCCAATATCCCACTACCGTAGATGCCATGTTCATTCTTTACTTGAGGGAAGATAAAAATGCAATGTAGTTCATATCCTTAGATTGCTCACAGAAAAAAATAGACAACAGCTGATGCTATATTGTGCCCAGGTCCCCATTCAATACTGAAGATCATATTGTCTCAGCATCTGAGGACGCTATTGCTGACAGCCTTCAGTTGTCAACTCTTAGAACTGCCCATTGGTGAAGAGAGCTGCCTCTGTTGATGTTCCAGGCCTTTTTCTCAGGGAAGACCACCTCCAAAGACTGATGGATGAAGCCTGACCTCTTCACATACTCATGTGAGGCTTTCCAAGATAGCCATTCGGGGAATTACTCTCAATGGGCAAACTTCAGCAGTGCACTTGGTCATCTTGTTTGTATAGAAAGAGATTTGGCCTCAGTTTGGAATGTACACAGACACATGATGAATGGCATGGGCAGATAGAGATCTAGAGAGAAAATATTGAAAGAACGTAGACAAGAAGAGCTGAACTGATGGATCAATATATCTATAGAAGTAGACGTAATATGTGAAAATCTTTGGATTGCATTTGAAGACCCAAGAGAAAGCAAACACTCTCAAAGAGGCATGAGACAACTCCATAGAATGATTCAATCAATTGGATTCTGCCAGTGTCTGCAATTGGCCATTGAAGTGCTAGTGTAATGACTATGTGAGAATGGCAGGCTTGTTGTTAGGGAAAGAGGTTATGCAAACGTTCAGCAGAATATGCTCTCCCTCATCAAAGCTAATTTATCTCCTGGTGCTACTAAACTTGCCAGAAAAAAAAAGACTACTTCTTAGTTCCTTATATTTCATCATTTCTTGAGAAGACCATCAACTGACTTGGCAAGTTGACCAAAAGATACTTGTTTCATCTTGGAAGTTTCAGTGATTTATTTTGACAGTAACAGACATTTATGCTGAACATAGATTTGCTTTTCCTACACACATAGTCTCAGCCAACAATGCTTTCTGACAGCTTACAGAGTACTAGATCCAATTATAGTAATTTTACATAGTAACTCTATCAGACCAAGGGACCTACTTTAAAACTAAGCACGTGCAGGATGATGGGGCCCACTAATTTTTATCACAGGCCACACTGCTCTGAATACACTAACCTGGTAGAGTGATCGAACAGCCTGTGAAAAACAATGGAGGTGTAAGCTCACAATTTTCTGTGAGCTTACAGAATATCTGGACATAGCATATACCATAAATCAATGAGTCTCAGATACCTCTAGGTCCCCAATAAGTAGAATACACAACGAGTGAGGGACCAAGAAGTAAAAGCAAGAGTGGCCTTCCCTATCAACATCCCCCGTGACCCACTTGAGAAATGTGTGCTTCTTGTTCCTGCAACTGTGAAATCTGTGAATTTAAAGGTCCTGGTTCCCAAAGGAAAGGAAGAACATTCTTCTATGGCTACATCATCAGTGCCATTGAATTTTAAGCTGAGGCAGCTCCCTGGAAATTTTGAATTTCTTATGGCAAAGAGCCAACAGAGTCACCAATTTTGACAGAGGTCAAAGAGAAAGACTGAGTATTGAATATGGCCTTGAGACCAGCTGCAGTGCTAAGGTCTATAATTTCCTCCCCAGGAAAGCCCCTGGAATCCCTGGGGGTGCTGCCCAGAATTTAAATAAAAAGCAAAACAAGTGACCCAGTAACCAACTGTAGTAAACATTGCTGGGCTGCTGAGAGTCTCTTTTAGGATGCAGGACCTAGTCCACGCTGCATCCCCACAGTCTGAAGATTGGTTTGGAGGATTCATCAATTTTAGGGCTTGACCTAAAATTGGGGATTAATACACTGGAGGAGAAGGTGAAAGATCTTACAACTGAGTCCTGTCTCTTGATTATAGTATAGCCAGATGTTGACTCTTCTTGGGTTTTGGATGATGTACTTATTACAATTATACAGTTACCTTTCTTTACCATCACTGTTAGCTAAGATAATTTAATTAGCTTACATGCTACATTGATGGTGTTACATGGCTACTACTATTCCCATAGTAGTCTGCTAGAAAACAGATTTATGTGATTTCATTCAGTCATCAAGGATGATTGCATAAGCTCATGGAAAAAAACAAAAACCTGTTTCTTTAAAAAAAATCCCATTTCTTTTTTTATTTTTAAAATATTTTTATTGATGCATTATAATTGTACATAATGGTGGGGTTTGTTGTTACATATTACTGCATGCAAACAATATAACAATATAATTTGGCCAATAATTTTCCCGGTGTAAAGTCCTATTTCTAAGATTTATTAGTATCTACAAACTGATTTTCAAGAAAGTAATTATTTTTGGAACAAAAATAAATATACAATAAAATATATTGAATTTTGTGCTATGACATAGTCATATTCATTTCAACACATGTGGATAATAATTATATCATGATTAATAGTGCCTGGATTCATATCTTTGGCTTATAACTTCACAGTTTTGTGACCTAAGGAAAGTTACTGAAGCTTTATGTACTTCAGTTTCTGTGCTCCAGTCATAAAAACACAAAACTATACCTTACTCTTAGGGTTCTTCATGTATTTGAAGACTATATGAATCATAGGTGTTAAAGAATTTAAAAAGTGCTTGGATCAAAAGTACATCATTTATTATTATTATTATTATTATTATTATTATTAAATGACCATTATCACCAAGAGACAGTGAGAAATATTGTTGCCCTGAAATAATACCTTATAGACTCCTTATCCCATTTAATCTACATAATAACCCTGGGATATCTTATTTATGATAAAAAGTCAGGGCCAGAAAAATGGAGCCTCTTGCACAAGAAGTACACACGCTGGAGCAGCCAAGAACAAGTTAGTGAAACCATTCTGTAGGTATCTTAGCACTTTTTCTCAGGCTTTCTTTTCTCAATTATTCTGAATCTTTCCATCTGGGCATGTCATCTGTTTGGTCAATTCTCTGGAAGTCAAGAGATTAAATCTGAATCCCAACCAATCTTGTTCTTGATGTCTTGATGTAATAGGGAACTAAAATACTTTCTTAGAAATCCATCTTCAAATGTGTATCAATATAAATCTGTATTCTTTCAGAAGCTCTGTGAGCCTTCTTTGGAGATTTTATATATATATATATATATATATATATATATATATATATATATATATATATATAATGTATTCAAAGAAGTTTGCACACTTTCATCCATTTGAGAACAGGATTTTTTGCAAATCCACCTGAGACTTACAATATATATGTGTGTGAATTTTGTATTAAAAGCAAATTTACCACTCTGCCCTTCAGTCTTTCCTCAAAGTCCCAAGAGTATTAAAGTTTGTTTCCTCAGGTGGTTGAATGCCATTTTTATATATAAAATAAAGTACCCATTTATTCACATAGAGTTTTCATATAATCACAGCAGAGAGCTTTAACTTTCAACATTCAATTAGGTGGTTTGCCACATTGTATTTAACATTGTATCATCATTGATTCATATTGGATGATCTCCTTTGAACTAAGTCCAATATTAGCAGTAAAAATATACCTTTTAAGTAAAAAATTTAAAACACAACATCAGAAATCTATAGTGAATCTGTTACAGAGCTACTTAAATATGTTTTTGAAAGGTATATTTCATCAGTTTTTCTATTAGAAAACACAGTACTCTATAAATCAAGTGCCTCTTGATTTAATAGATTTATCTAGTGCCTCTTCATTAATAGAAAGTGTCCAAAGCTTAATCATGATTCTTGATAAAATCATTCATTAGAAATTTTTGGAAGCCAATTCAGATAATAATATCTACATTTATAGGAAAGCAAACTAATACTTACCAATACTCTTATCTATTAGAAACATATCATAGTTTTATTAAAATTTCAACTTGCACATATTACTTGCACATATTACTAAACTTTCACATATTACTAAACTTTCACATATTACTAAAGTACCATGTGATGTGCCTACACATGTATATATTATGTAATGTTTACATCAGGTTAAATCTATCCTCAAAAATGATTCATTTCTTTATAGTCAAATCCTTTCAGATTTTTAAAATATATAGCACATAATTTTAAAATAAAATTAAGGGCTGGGGATGTGGCTCAAGCGGTAACGCGCTCGCCTGGCATGCGTGCGGCCCGGGTTCGATCCTCAGCACCACATACCAACAAAGATGTTGTGTCCTCCGAGAACTAAAAAAATAAATATTAAAAATTCTCTCTCTCTATCTCTCCTCTCTCACTCTCTCTTTAAAAAAAATAAAATAAAAAAAAAATTAAATTAAATTATCAAGATAAAACACTGTGACATGGAGTTAATATTTTACTTGTAATATTTCAGGTTAATATTCTCAGAAGGAGGGAGAGAGTGGGAGTGGGGAGATAATATGAGAACAAGATACAGAAATTAGTTTAGCTATCAGAGAACTGCAAATATAAACCAAAACAAGATACTACTTTATATTAACTAGGGTGAATACAATAAAATAAGACAAATGTTTATAAGTATCGATGAGGATTTAGAGAAAAAAAATTCAAATGCTATTGGTGAGTACCTAAAATAGTATGACTTCTTTGGAGAACCATCTGGCAGTTCCTTATACAGAGAATCAAACAGAGAGTCACCATAGGTTCAGATAATTTCACTCCTAGATATATACCTGTACCCAAGAAAAATGAAAATACATACCCACATAAAAATTTGTACATGAATGTCCATATTAGAATTAGTAATGATAATAAAAAATTAGAGAAAACTCAAATGTCCATATGACAAATGGACAAATGAATGTGGTAAATGTATACAGTAGAATATTATTTAGCAATAAAAAGAACTGAAGTACTAATAAATATTGCAACATGAGTGAACCTTGAAATCATGGTGAGGAGATAGTCACAAAAGACCACATATTATATGATTTCAGTAATATCGAATATCTAGAGTGGACAAATTTATGAAAAGAGAAACTAGGTAAGTGTCTGCTTGGCATGGAGAAGATGGAGAGTTTAAGGAGTAGTGGCTATGAGTTTTCTTTTGGGGTAACAAAAATGTTCTAAAATCAATTGTGGTGATAGTTGCACTATGTTATAAATATACTACCAGTGAATTAATTATGTTTTTATATGGGCTAATTGTATGATATGTAATTTATATTTCAACACATCTATTTTAAAAAGAAACAGTAAAATGAATCAGCATTATATGAAAGAAGAATTCATTTCTCTCCAGATTTGTTTGAAGATGTTGCTGAAGTGTATTGTACATAATACTTTGAACTAATACAAAGAGTTTGAATAACACCAGGTTTCAGTCACACTTTCCGAGTTCCTAATCAAAGTTTATGCTACCTTAGTACTGTTCAAAATATAATTACTCTCTACATGGGTTACCTGACTTTTAAACAGTATTCAAATACTGTAGGTGAATATTCTACTTAAAGAAGTGTAACTCTTGGAAATAATTAAACATGTATAATTATTTCACTTCAAGGATGCACATGAGTAATGTTTCTGATAGTAAAAATTTAAGCATTAGGTTACACTATTTTATTCAATGGAAATTTTTCACTCATTTTAAAAATTTTTATTGGTGCATTAGTTATACATAATAGTGGGATTCATTCTGCTATATTCAAACATGGATGTACTATAATTTGATTGATCTCATTCTCAAGTACCTTTGCTTTTCCTCCCCTCCCCCAGATCCTTTATTTCTACTCTGATGACCTTCCTTCTATTATATATATATATATATATATAATATACATCCTGATACATATATCATATGTAATGTATGTAATATCAATATAATGTATAATTATATAATATATTATAAATTTTGATATTATATTATATAAATCCTGATATATATAATATATATGACAATTTACACTACAATTAATGTTTATATATATATATATATATATACATCAGATTAATTGTAGTGTAAAAAGCTTAATGTGGACGAAGCATTATTCAATAGATTTTATTACCCAGTGCTTCCCCAAGCCCTCCCTACCTCCCTCCCTCTACTCTATAGGTCTCCCTTCTATTTTTCTAGGATCCCATTTTTATTTTTTTTACTCTGATTTCCACATATGAGAGAAAACATTTGACCTTTGCCTTTCTGGTTCTAACTTAATCCACATACAATGATGTTCTCCAGTTCCATCCATTTACTGCAAATGGAAAAATTTCATCCTTTTTTATGGATAAATAAAACTTGAGAATTACAGAGGGGGATCCAACATGGCGGCTGGCGAGCAGGCAGCATTTTCTATACCTCCGCAGTAACGGGATCAGAGAGACACATAAATACACTTGCATGGGACATGCTGAGGAACTTCTAACAATTTTCCACTGAAAGGAGACCTGCCGATAACTAGTAAGTCTGTGGGAGGGGTCAGTTGGTCCCAGGTGAGTGAATCTCCGCAACGCGGATCAGGGACACAATCCCGCCGGCCGCCGCTGAACTGCAGCGAACATAGGAACCTACTGGGCCCCGCAGGCCTGAGTCTGTGAACTGACTCTAGCGGCTTGATGCTAGGATCCACACTCCTAACACCCCACCCCACCCCCAGCCAGTTCGGAGCAAAGCGGACCAGGGACACAACCCCGCCGGCCGGCCACGGGCGGCGGCCAGACTGGGCCCCGCAGGCTTGAGTCTGTGAACGGCCTCTGGCGGTCCAGCGATAGGATCCACATTCCTACCACCCCACCCCCAGCCGGCTCGGTGCATCGCAGATCAGGGACACAATCCCGCCGGCCGCCGCTGAACTGCAGCGAACATAGGAACCTACTGGGCCCCGCAGGCCTGAATCTGCGAACTGACTCTAGCGGCTTGGTGCTAGGATCCACACTCCTAACACCCCACCCCACCCCCAGCCAGTTCGGAGCAAAGCGGACCAGGGACACAACCCCGCGGGCTGGCCACGGGCGGCGGCCAGACTGGGCCCCGCAGGCTTGAGTCTGTGAACGGCCTCTGGCGGTCCAGCGATAGGATCCACATTCCTACCACCCCACCCCCAGCCGGCTCGGTGCAAGGCAGATCAGGGACACAATCCCGCCGGCCGCCGCTGAACTGCAGCGAACATAGGAACCTACTGGGCCCCGCAGGCCTGAGTCTGTGAACTGACTCTAGCGGCTTGGTGCTAGGATCCACACTCCTAACACCCCACCCCACCCCCAGCCAGTTCGGAGCAAAGCGGACCAGGGACACAACCCCGCGGGCTGGCCACGGGCGGCGGCCAGACTGGGCCCCGCAGGCTTGAGTCTGTGAACGGCCTCTGGCGGTCCAGCGATAGGATCCACATTCCTACCACCCCACCCCCAGCCGGCTCGGTGCAAGGCAGATCAGGGACACAATCCCGCCGGCCGCCGCTGAACTGCAGCGAACATAGGAACCTACTGGGCCCCGCAGGCCTGAATCTGCGAACTGACTCTAGCGGCTTGGTGCTAGGATCCACACTCCTAACACCCCACCCCACCCCCAGCCAGTTCGGAGCAAAGCGGACCAGGGACACAACCCCGCGGGCTGGCCACGGGCGGCGGCCAGACTGGGCCCCGCAGGCTTGAGTCTGTGAACGGCCTCTGGCGGTCCAGCGATAGGATCCACATTCCTACCACCCCACCCCCAGCCGGCTCGGTGCAACGCAGAGCAGGGACACAATCCCGCCGGCCGCCGCTGAACTGCAGCGAACATAGGAACCTACTGGGCCCCGCAGGCCTGAATCTGTGAACTGACTCTAGCGGCTTGGTGCTAGGATCCACACTCCTAACACCCCACCCCACCCCCAGCCAGTTCGGAGCAAAGCGGACCAGGGACACAACCCCGCGGGCTGGCCACGGGCGGCGGCCAGACTGGGCCCCGCAGGCTTGAGTCTGTGAACGGCCTCTGGCGGTCCAGCGATAAGATCCACATTCCTACCACCCCACCCCCAGCCGGCTCGGTGCATCGCAGATCAGGGACACAATCCCGCCGGCCGCCGCTGAACTGCAGCGAACATAGGAACCTACTGGGCCCCGCAGGCCTGAATCTGCGAACTGACTCTAGCGGCTTGGTGCTAGGATCCACACTCCTAACACCCCACCCCACCCCCAGCCAGTTCGGAGCAAAGCGGACCAGGGACACAACCCCGCGGGCTGGCCACGGGCGGCGGCCAGACTGGGCCCCGCAGGCTTGAGTCTGTGAACGGCCTCTGGCGGTCCAGCGATAGGATCCACATTCCTACCACCCCACCCCCAGCCGGCTCGGTGCAAGGCAGATCAGGGACACAATCCCGCCGGCCGCCGCTGAACTGCAGCGAACATAGGAACCTACTGGGCCCCGCAGGCCTGAGTCTGTGAACTGACTCTAGCGGCTTGGTGCTAGGATCCACACTCCTAACACCCCACCCCACCCCCAGCCAGTTCGGAGCAAAGCGGACCAGGGACACAACCCCGCGGGCTGGCCACGGGCGGCGGCCAGACTGGGCCCCGCAGGCTTGAGTCTGTGAACGGCCTCTGGCGGTCCAGCGATAGGATCCACATTCCTACCACCCCACCCCCAGCCGGCTCGGTGCAAGGCAGATCAGGGACACAATCCCGCCGGCCGCCGCTGAACTGCAGCGAACATAGGAACCTACTGGGCCCCGCAGGCCTGAATCTGCGAACTGACTCTAGCGGCTTGGTGCTAGGATCCACACTCCTAACACCCCACCCCACCCCCAGCCAGTTCGGAGCAAAGCGGACCAGGGACACAACCCCGCGGGCTGGCCACGGGCGGCGGCCAGACTGGGCCCCGCAGGCTTGAGTCTGTGAACGGCCTCTGGCGGTCCAGCGATAGGATCCACATTCCTACCACCCCACCCCCAGCCGGCTCGGTGCAACGCAGAGCAGGGACACAATCCCGCCGGCCGCCGCTGAACTGCAGCGAACATAGGAACCTACTGGGCCCCGCAGGCCTGAATCTGTGAACTGACTCTAGCGGCTTGGTGCTAGGATCCACACTCCTAACACCCCACCCCACCCCCAGCCAGTTCGGAGCAAAGCGGACCAGGGACACAACCCCGCGGGCTGGCCACGGGCGGCGGCCAGACTGGGCCCCGCAGGCTTGAGTCTGTGAACGGCCTCTGGCGGTCCAGCGATAAGATCCACATTCCTACCACCCCACCCCCAGCCGGCTCGGTGCATCGCAGATCAGGGACACAATCCCGCCGGCCGCCGCTGAACTGCAGCGAACATAGGAACCTACTGGGCCCCGCAGGCCTGAATCTGCGAACTGACTCTAGCGGCTTGGTGCTAGGATCCACACTCCTAACACCCCACCCCACCCCCAGCCAGTTCGGAGCAAAGCGGACCAGGGACACAACCCCGCGGGCTGGCCACGGGCGGCGGCCAGACTGGGCCCCGCAGGCTTGAGTCTGTGAACGGCCTCTGGCGGTCCAGCGATAGGATCCACATTCCTACCACCCCACCCCCAGCCGGCTCGGTGCAAGGCAGATCAGGGACACAATCCCGCCGGCCGCCGCTGAACTGCAGCGAACATAGGAACCTACTGGGCCCCGCAGGCCTGAGTCTGTGAACTGACTCTAGCGGCTTGGTGCTAGGATCCACACTCCTAACACCCCACCCCACCCCCAGCCAGTTCGGAGCAAAGCGGACCAGGGACACAACCCCGCGGGCTGGCCACGGGCGGCGGCCAGACTGGGCCCCGCAGGCTTGAGTCTGTGAACGGCCTCTGGCGGTCCAGCGATAGGATCCACATTCCTACCACCCCACCCCCAGCCGGCTCGGTGCAAGGCAGATCAGGGACACAATCCCGCCGGCCGCCGCTGAACTGCAGCGAACATAGGAACCTACTGGGCCCCGCAGGCCTGAATCTGTGAACTGACTCTAGCGGCTTGGTGCTAGGATCCACACTCCTAACACCCCACCCCACCCCCAGCCAGTTCGGAGCAAAGCGGACCAGGGACACAACCCCGCCGGCTGGCCAGGGGCGGCGGCCAGACTGGGCCCCACAGGCTTGAGTCTGTGAACGGCCTCCGGCGGTCCAGCAATAGGATCCACATTCCTACCACCCCACCCCACCCCCAGCCGGCTTGGAGGCGGCCAGACCAGGCTCCGCAGGCCTGAGTCTGTGAACTGCCTCTAGCGGTTTGGCGCTAGGACTTTGGCAGCGCTTAGTGCTGAGTTCCAGCTTTCAGACAGAGGAGAGAAGCGGTCCAGTTGGGTTCCAGACACCGGTCGGACCACAGAGGAGGACAGCAGCCGCCATTTCGGAGAGATGATGTAATCATCCCCATGTTCTATTGATCTCAGCTCATCCAGCGACGGAACAGGTGATTTCAGGCTGGTAGTTGCCTGCGTCTAGCAGACAGATTTCTAGCTCAGGCTCGGGACTGGGGATCTTGTGGAGAATACTCCTAGAGGCTCATGCCTGGCAAGGCGTGTACCGGGCACTGAGCAGCTGGATTCTGGTTCCCGGGGCTAACCTGGCCCAGGTCTGAGGAAACTGCGGAGACTGCCGGTGGAGGCCAGCTCCAAGTGGAGCGTGCGCTGAGCTAGGGGCGACTGGGTTCTGACTCCCGGAACAGTTTTGGCCCGGGGCTAGGGAACCCGTGGGGGTCGCTCGCTGGAGCCAGCTCCCAGCGGAGAGTGTATTGAGATAGGAGAGGCGGGTTCTGGCTACCGAAGCTGCTTTGACCCAAGGCTAGGGAACCAGCGGTGTCTGCTTCTCAGTCAGGGTCCTGTTGGGTGCTGTGGGGGCAGAGTGGAGCTTCCACCTGCACCCAGAGCAGGCCAAGTGACCCGCCGGCGTGGTAGCATGACACCCCAAACGCAGCTGGGTCTGAAGAGAGTAGCCGCCCACGCCTAGAATAGGACCAGCGGCCCCGCGAAGCGGTAGCCAAGTAACCTCATTTGGAGTAGGGGCTGTGCAGAGCGTGCAGGCAGACCTGCGGCCCACTGGCAAGACAGGCCAGGTAGCTTGCCAGAGTGGTGGACACGTAACACCGAGGCAGTTGCGGCACACTGGTTGGAGTGGGGGCGGAGCAGGGTCGCCGCCCGGGTCCGGAGGGGGCCCAGCGACCCGTTGGAGAGGTAGTCAGGTACTCCCATTGGGAGTGGGGGCTGTGCAGAACTGTGACCCACCGGCCTAGAAGTATGCCAGCGTGGTAGACTCGTCACACCAATTGGAGTGGGGACCCAGCAGAGCCGCCACCCACATCCAGATCAGGACCTACGACCCCAGGGCGTGGTAGTTACGTTACCACAATTGGAGTGGGGGCAGAGCAAAGCCGCCTCCTGTGCCCGCAGGGGGGGCAGACCTGTGACCGATCAGCGTGATAGATAGACCACCATAATTAGAGGAGGAGCACAGCCACTACCCACCCTGCAAGGGAGACTTTCCAACTATTCAAGAGCAACATAAATAAATAGGGGGTAAATTTCAAAAACACAACAGTTGCACCAAGCAGAAAGAAACGCGAGCAGTATGAAAAGACAAGGAAAGAAAGGACCACAAGCAATGCAGGTCAACTCAACTTTAGAAGAGGTAATAGCTGCAGCAGATGGAATATCAGATAAAGAGTTCAGGATATATATGCTTCAGATGATCTGGAGTCTCAAGGAAGACATGAGACAGCAAAATCAGACAATGAAAGATCACATTGACAAACAAATCCAGGAAGTAAAAGATCAATTTCACAGGGAGATAGAAGTAATAAAAAACAAACAAATAGAAATTCTAGAAATGCAGGAAACAATAAACCAACTTAAAAACTCAATTGAGAATACTACCAGCAGAGTAGATCACTTAGAAGAGAGAACATCAGACAATGAAGACAAAGTATTTCAGCTGGAAAAGAACATAGACAGCTCAGCAAGTCTGCTAAGAAACCATGAGCAGAACATCCAAGAATTATGGGACAATATCAAAAGACCAAATTTAAGAGTCATTGGGATACAGGAAGGCACAGAGCTCCATGCCAAAGGAATAAACAGTCTATTCAGTGAAATAATACGAGAAAACTTCCCAGAATTGAAGATTGAGACAGAATCCCAAATCCTAGAAGCCTACAGGACGCCGAATGTGCAAAATCATAAGAGATCCACACCTAGACACATTATAATGAAGATGTCCAACATACAGAATAAGGAGAGAATTTTAAAAGCTGCAAGAGAAAGAAAGCAGATTACATTTAGGGGTAAACCAATCAGGATAACAGCTGATCTCTCAACACAGACTCTGAAAGCTAGAAGATCCTGGAATAACATATTTCAAACACTGAAAGACAATGGGCTCCAACCAAGAATCATGTATCCGGCGAAATTAAGCTTCAGGTTAGAAGATGAAATTAAAACCTTCCACGATAAACAAAAGTTAAAAGAATTCGCAGCTAGAAAACCATCTCTTCAAAAAATCCTTGGCAAAACATTACAGGAAGAGGAAATGGAAACTAACATTGATAACCAACAATGGGAGGTAGGACAGTAAAGGGGGGAAAGTAGTCAAAGAGGATAACAAATCAGGTTTAGTAACATCAATAAACAATTATGGATAGAAGAACAAACCACATCTCAATAATAACCCTAAATGTTAATGGCTTAAACTCACCAATTAAGAGACACAGGCTAGTAGAATGGATCACAAAACAAGACCCAACAATATGCTGTCTACAGGAGACGCATTTGATAGGAAAAGATATACATAGACTGAAGGTGAAAGGTTGGGAAAAAGCATATCACTCATATGGACCGCGGAAACAAGCAGGAGTGTCCATACTCATATCTAATAAAATAGATTTCAAGCCAAAGACAATCAAAAGGGATAAAGAAGGACACTTCATACTGCTCAAGGGAACCATACACCAACAAGACATAACAATCATAAATATATATGCCCCAAATAATGGTGCAGCCGTGTTCATCAAGCAAACTCTTCTCAAGTTCAAGAGTCTAATAGACCACCATACAATAATCATGGGAGACTTCAACACACCTCTCTCACCACTGGACAGATCTTCCAAACAAAAGTTAAATAAGGAAACTATAGAACTCAATAACATAATTAACAACCTAGACTTAATTGACATATATAGACTATACCACCCAACTTCAAGTAGCTACACTTTTTTCTCAGCAGCACATGGAACCTTCTCAAAAATAGACCATATACTATGTCACAGGGCAACTCTTAGACAATACAAAGGGGTAGAGATAATACCATGCATCTTATCTGATCATAATGGAATGAAACTGAAAATCAATGATAAAAGAAGAAAGGAAAAATCAAGCATCACCTGGAGAATGAACAACAGGTTGCTGAGTGATCAATGGGTTTTAGAAGACATCAAGGAGGAAATTAAAAAATTCCTAGAGTTAAATGAAAACACAGACACAACATATCGGAATCTATGGGACACATTGAAAGCAGTTCTAAGAGGAAAATTCATTGCTTGGAGTTCATTCCTCAAAAAAAGAAAAAACCAACAAATAAATGATCTCATACTTCATCTCAAAATCCTAGAAAAAGAAGAGCAAAACAACAGCAAAAGAAGTAGAAGGCAAGAAATAATTAAAATCAGAGCTGAAATTAATGAAATTGAAACAAAAGAAACTATTGAAAAAATTGACAAAACTAAAAGCTGGTTCTTTGAAAAAATAAATAAAATTGACAGACCCTTAGCCATACTAACGAAGAGAAGAAGAGAGAGAACCCAAATTACTAGCATACGGGATGAAAAAGGCAATATCACAACAGACACTTCAGAAATACAGAAGATAATCAGAAATTACTTTGAATCCTTATACTCCAATAAAATAGAAGATAGTGAAGGCATAGATAAATTCCTTGAGTCTTATGATCTGCCCAGACTGAGCCAGGAGGATATAGACAACCTAAACAGACCAATAACAATAGAGGAAATAGAAGAAACCATCAAAAGACTACCAACTAAGAAAAGCCCAGGACCGGATGGGTATACAGCAGAGTTTTACAAAACCTTTAAAGAGGAACTAACACCAATACTTTTCAAGCTATTTCAGGAAATAGAAAAAGAGGGAGAACTTCCAAATTCATTCTACGAGGCCAACATCACCCTGATTCCGAAACCAGACAAAGATACTTCAAAGAAAGAAAACTACAGACCAATATCTCTAATGAACCTTGATGCAAAAATCCTCAATAAAATTCTGGCGAATCGGATTCAAATACATATCAAAAAAATTATACACCATGATCAAGTAGGATTCATCCCTGGTATGCAAGGTTGGTTCAATATACGGAAATCAATAAATGTTATCCACCACATCAATAGACTTAAAATTAAGAACCATATGATCATCTCGATAGATGCAGAAAAAGCATTCGACAAAGTACAGCATCCCTTTATGTTCAAAACTCTGGAAAAATTAGGGATAACTGGATCATACCTCAACATTGTAAAAGCAATCTATGATAAGCCACAGGCCAGCATCATTCTGAATGGAGAAAAATTGAAGGCATTCCCTCTAAGATCTGGTACAAGACAGGGATGCCCTCTCTCACCACTTCTGTTCAACATAGTCCTCGAGACACTGGCCAGAGCAATTAGGCAGACGAAAGAAATTAAAGGCATAAAAATAGGAAAAGAAGAACTTAAATTATCACTATTTGCAGATGATATGATTCTATACCTAGCAGACCCAAAAGGGTCTACAAAGAAGCTATTAGAGCTAATAAATGAATTCAGCAAAGTGGCAGGATATAAGATCAACACGCATAAATCAAAGGCATTCCTGTATATCAGCGACAAATCCTCTGAAACGGAAATGAGGACAACTACTCCATTCACAATATCCCCCCAAAAAATAAAATACTTGGGAATCAGCCTAACAAAAGAGGTAAAAGATTTATACAATGAAAATTACAGAACCCTAAAGAAAGACATAGAAGAAGACCTTAGAAGATGGAAAAATATACCCTGCTCATGGATAGGCAGAACCAACATCATCAAAATGGCGATATTACCAAAAGTCCTATATAAGTTCAATGCAATGCCAATCAAAATCCCAACAGCATATCTTGTAGAAATCGATAAAAGAATCAGGAAATTCATATGGAATAATAAAAGACCCAGAATAGCAAAAACAATACTAAGCAGGAAGTGTGAATCAGGCGGTATAGCGATACCAGACTTCAAACTATACTACAGAGCAATAGTAACTAAAACAGCATGGTACTGGTACCAAAACAGGCGGGTGGACCAATGGTACAGAATAGAGGACACAGTAACCAATCCACAAAACTACAACTATCTTATTTTTGATAAAGGGGCTAAAAGCATGCAATGGAGGAAGGATAGCATCTTCAACAAATGGTGCTGGGAAAACTGGAAATGCATTTGCACCAAAATGAATCTGAATCCCTATCTCTCGCCATGCACAAAAGTTAACTCAAAATGGATCAAGGAGCTTGATATTAAACCAGAGACATGGCATCTGATAGAAGAAAAAGTTGGTTATGATCTGCACGCTGTGGGATCGGGCTCCAAATTCCTCAATAGGACACCCATAGCGCTAGAGTTAACAAACAGAATCAACAAATGGGACTTACTCAAACTAAAAAGTTTTTTCTCAGCAAAAGAAACAATAAGAGAGATAAACAGGGAGCCTACATCCTGGGAACAAATCTTTACTCCACACACTTCAGATAGAGCCCTAATTACCAGAATATACAAAGAACTCAAAAAATTAGACAATAAGATAACAAATAACCCAATCAATAAATGGGCCAAGGACCTGAACAGACACTTCTCAGAGGAGGACATACAATCAATCAACAAGTACATGAAAAAATGCTCACCATCACTAGCAGTCAGAGAAATGCAAATCAAAACTACCCTAAGATACCATCTCACTCCAGTAAGACTGGCAGCCATTAGGAAGTCAAACAACAGTAAGTGCTGGAGAGGATGCGGGGAAAAGGGCACTCTTGTTCATTGCTGGTGGGACTGCAAATTGGTGCAGCCAATTTGGAAAGCAGTATGGAGATTTCTCGGAAAGCTGGGAATGGAACCGCCATTCGACCCAGCTATTCCCCTTCTCGGTCTATTCCCTAAAGCCCTAACAAGAGCATGCTACAGGGACACTGCTACATCGATGTTCATAGCAGCTCAATTCACGATAGCAAGACTGTGGAACCAGCCTAGATGCCCTTCAATAGATGAATGGATAAAAAAAATGTGGCATTTATATACTATGGAGTATTATTCTGCATTAAAAAATGACAAAATCATAGAGTTTGGAGGGAAATGGATGGCATTAGAGCAGATTATGCTAAGTGAAGCTAGTCAATCTTTAAAAAACAAATACCAAATGACTCCT
The DNA here is from genome assembly GCF_045843805.1 of Urocitellus parryii. Taxonomy (NCBI): domain Eukaryota; kingdom Metazoa; phylum Chordata; class Mammalia; order Rodentia; family Sciuridae; genus Urocitellus; species Urocitellus parryii. The sequence continues at coordinate 26,269,396 of NC_135544.1, read as the reverse complement.
TTGATATAAGGGGAGTAAACAAGGACAGGGTAGGGACGAAGAGCTTGAGAAGAAGATTTACATTAAACAGGGATAAGAGGTGGGAGGGAAAGGGAGTGAGAAGGGAAATTGCATGGAAATGGAAGGCGATCCTCAGGGTTATACAAAATGTCATATAAGAGGAAAGGAGGGGTAAGACAAGATAATACAAATGGAAGAAAGGATGTACAGTAGAAGGGGTAGAGAGAGAAAAGGGGAGGGGAGGGGAGGGGAGGGGAGGGGAGGGGAGGGGGGACAGTAGAGAATAGGACAGACAGCAGAATACATCAGACACTAGAAAGGCAATATGTCAATTAATGGAAGGGAAACTGGTGTGATACAGCAATCTGTATATGGGGTAAAAGCGGGAGTTCATAATCCACTTGAATCAAACCGTGTAATATGATGTATTAAGAACCATGTAGTGTTATGAACGACCAATAAAAAAAAAAAAAAATAAATAAAAAAAAAAAAATAAAAAATAAAAAAAAAAAAAAAAAAAAAAAAAAAAAACTTGATTGTGTATATATACAACATTTTTCTTTCATCTGTTGATGGGCACCTACAGTGATTCCATTATTTGGCTATTGTGGACTGTGCTGCTGTAAACATTGTTATGCATGTATCACTATAGCAAGCTGATTTTAGTTCTTTTAGATAAATACCATGGAGCAGGATGGCTGGGTCATATGGTGGTTCCATTCTTAGTCTTTTGAGGAGTTTCTATGTTACTTTCTAACTTGGTTATACCAATCTTCAGTCCCATCAGCAATGTGTAAGTGTACTTTCCCCCACATCCTTGCCAGCAATTAGTATTTGTATTCTTGATGATTGTCATTTTAACAGGAGTAGGATGAAATCTCAGTGTAGTTTTACTTTGTATTTCTCTGATTGCTAAGAATGGTGACATTTTCATTTATTTTCTGGCCATTTGTATGTCTTCTTTTTTTTCTCTTTTATTATTATTATTTGTGTGTCTTCTTTTGAGAAACGTGTTTAGATCATTTGCCCATTTCTTGATTGGGTTGTTTGTTTATGGGGATTAAGGTTTTTGAGTTCTTTATAAATTCTGGCTTTTAGTCTCCTTTCAGAAAAGCAGCTGACAAAGATTTTTCTCCCAGTCTATTGGCTCTCTTTTGATGCTCTTGTTTCTTTTTCTGTGCAGAAGCTTGTTTAATTGGATGTCTTTCCATTTATTGATTCTTGGTTTTATTTCTTGAGCTTTTGTAGACTTATTAAGGAAGTCGGTGCCTGTGCCAATATGTTAGAATGTTGACCCTATGTTTTCTTCCAGGATTTCTAACATTTATGGTCTTATTTATATGTCTTTGATCCACTATGAATTAATTTTTGTGTAGGGACACTGTTTCCTTCTTCTACATATATCTACTTTTCCCAGCACCATATGTTTCATTTGTTTGAAAGCTATCTTTTCTCCCACATTTTTTGGCACCTTTGTCAAGGATCAGATGACTGTATGTCTGTGTCTTTTATTCTGTTACATTGGTCTTCATGTCTTTTTACATTCCAATACCATGTTGTTTTTGTCACTATAGCTCTACAATATAATTGGAGAACAGGTATCACAATGTCTTTATTGCCTTTATTGCTCAGAATTTTTTGAACGATTCTGACTCTTATTATTCCATGGGAAGTTTAGGACTGGCTTTTTATGGTTTTGTGAAGAATACCATTGGTATTTTGAAAAGGATTGTACTCAATCTATAGATTGCTTTTGCCATTATGGTCATTTTGACAAAATTAATTCTGTCTGTGCAAGAACATGGGAGGTCTTTCCTTCTTCTAAATCTGGCATCCAAAAGTTTTGATGAAAGTTCATTTTTCAAATAATAGAAGTATATTGTTTATATTATAAAGCAATTTATTTATATTAATTTATAACTTTTAAATATTTATTTTTATGATACATGTGTCTCCATGTGTATTCTTGGGCCTTGCAAATGTTTCATGGTCAGCACACATAGCAAATTCTAAGTATATTCTCATCATTCTTTTACCTTTGTATTTTTTATCCTTATGATTCAAAGTTCTAGGCAAAAAAAAAAAAAATGATTGATCCCAGATCATGAGTCATACTTCACTTCCAGACATTGAGAAGAGGAGGACCTCTTTTACAGTGTCTATAGTGGGAGACAGGACCCTATTGACTTACAGGACCACACACTACAGTGCTGCCCTGATTTTTCCCCCATTAATTAGGAAAGAGAAACGCATGCTGGACAGCTAAACAAAGCAAAACAAATATGTGCTTTACTGGGAGGAAGAAGACCCTTCCTCTTCAACCAGCTATTTTGGGTCAATTAAATCAGGGTCCTTTCCCTCATATGTGAAATAAACAGAATAATGCCCACTTCAATGGATTGCTGAGAGCATTAAAGAGATGATATATAGGGGAAATTCTCTGCGAACGGTAGAGTGCCTGTGAATTATCGTATTTGTGTTATCATACTCTAGGGAGTGCCTTTGCACTACTAATCAAGAATTGAGAAATATCCTAATAAGAGAGATGTTTGATAATGATGAAATGTGATAAGAGGTATGAATGTACTTGTTTAAATGCTGTCCTATTCAAATACTTACATTTTGGGTGCTGCTCAGCCCTAAATTAGAATGACTACCTCCCATATAATTTGCACAATTTCCTTACAATAAATTTCCAGGCTTCATTTGGTCTTCCCCATAAACTCAATATACTCCAAGCAGGTTGTTAAGCACATTCAAGGATTTCACAATGAGCAGCAGAGACCCAGTTGTCATTAAAATGAAATGCTGACATTGAATAAGGCCACAAGGAAGTGTTTACTGATGCTGCTCCGGAATTATAATCATTTCTTTGCTTGGCCTTTAGAGAACTGAATCATCTGATATATATCTTGTTTACTAATATCTGAAATAAAAATGTTGAATGGCCCATGTATGTGTGTTTATCAAAACTAGAAACTATGTTACCATTGAGTTCACCAAAAAGATAGCTTCTATAATTAATTGCCTACATTTATTATCTGTGCTGGCTGCATAAAATTTGAGATGATAGCCATTTGCCAATTTAGCAGAGTATATGATAAAAAGTGTTGGAGAAATGGAGAAGAAAGTTGACAGTAAGAGGTAAAAGAGGAAAAACTGGTTTAAGAGATGATGTGTGTCTAAAAAGACTTACATGGGAACTGTACTAAGAAGCTCAAACTAGATGTGAAAGAAATTAAAGACAAAACTTCCAGGCAATTAGAAAATAAATGTTAGACAATTTTTCAGGATGAGTTTAAGTTATTTAGAAGAAGCAAGACCAATGAACCTGGGACAGCAAAACCTGAACTGAATGCTGAGAATATTTGCCTAAATATTATCTATTCTTTATGAGTACAGAGAATAAATAATTTAAAATTCAGGATCCACAGAAACCTCCCTAAAATAAACAAATTTGTTGTTCACTTATTTTTTCCCTCAAGACATCAGTTGCAACTGATAAAAAAATTCTTCACACAAACTATCATTTTATGAAAATAATTTTGGCAATCAAAGATAGAGAAACTTTGGAAGAACCATCATGATACCTGCTCTAAGAAGTCCAAATTTGTATTAACTTTCTGTTGTTTTGTACTGAGATCCAGAAAAGCATGGTTGATAATTTTTTTGTGGGGGTGGGTTCCAGGGATTTAACTCAGGGGCATTCTTCCACTGAGCTGCATCCCCAGCCCTCTTTTGTATTTTATTTAGAGACAGGGTCTCACTGAATTGCTTAGCACCTTGACATTGCTGAGGCTGGCTTTGAACCTGTGATCCTCCTGCCTCAGCCTCCCAAGCAGCTGGGATTACAGGCATGCACCACTGCACCTGGCTCTATAAAATATTTTTTTGAGAGGTGAATTTCATGCTACCAACCACCTTGGATGTTAATGCCTCGCCTTCTGTTCCATATCAATAAAGTCCTACTAAAACCAATGTTTCAGATGAAATTGCTATCAGAATTGTGAATCCAAGACAATTACATCATCATTATCTTATTGGACATTTCATTTATAAAAATGCATATAACTTCCACTAATTGCTAGTCTACATCTGTGAAAACATCTCAATAGCAGAGTATCACAGCAAAATGGACAGTGTAACACAAAGTTACAATAAAGGTGGCACCGAGAGCTCTGTTCTCTCTGATCCATGAAAGGTGCTCTCTTTATACAGGTCTCTACCCAAATGTCACCTTACCAGTAAGGTATTCCCTGAAAGCCCTATATAAAATAGCAACACCATTCCTCTCCACAGTACTCCTATTTCTTATCCCATTCTTTTTTTCTGCCACTGAGAACTTCCAGTAAGGTACATGTACATTTTCTTCCATATTTGACAACCCTGTTTCCCTGTGTTTCTGCATGCCCAACACCACTGGCTCCCACAGTGCAGTCTGACCAGCACGTTCACAGCTCTCAGTGATGGCTCTCAGGTCAAAGTGCAACTTATGAGCAAGAGAAATTGGAGAAGTTCAACATCTCCTGCAATGAGCATTGTGTTTGCCCAGCAGAATGAAGCTTTAGGTTAGCTGTGGTTCACATGTAGCAGGTTAAAAAGAAAGAAAGAAAAATAATAAAGGAAATCACAATAAACAATGAAAGCTGATGGACTCCTGCAATACCTTATAAAGCAAATTATAAAATAAAAGCCAATAAAGGCATGCCAATTTATTACTACAGTTTTGCTTATCTTTTCACATCTATGGTTCAGAGAAGTAACTTCATGGGTTTTTACAAACAGTAATTAAAGTCTGTTATCATGTTCTAAGCACCAGTTTTAAGCATTTACTTTGTAAAGAGCAAAAAATGTTTTCTCATAATGCTATAAGACTTGCAAGAGTAAGGTCACAGAAACAGAGTGTTATGATTACCCAGTTGATCAAAACAATTATGAAACTTGTGAGATAATATAATCAAATCCATGTATTTTACTTACTATGGAACATTTTATGGTTTTTGAGCAACTGCTAAAACCCTGTTTTTACTCATGTTTTAGGTATATTTGTTCATTTTTCTAGTCAGCTCAAACTCAGCGTATCCAACATAGATCTCATATCTTTCCCCCAAGTTCTCAGTCTCCACCTTCATTCTCTGCCGCCAAGATACATGCATTCTCGAATCTTCAGTACCTTTGTCTTTGAAATGGGTTCATGATAACCTAGAACTTAGGTTTGTCGTGAAGATTAAATGAAATCATTATTATAAAACAATTAACACTCTGTTGGCTTATGATATGCACTCTGGTAAGGTCACTGTTACTCAGCTTTGATGATTCTCTGCTTTGATTGTTTTCTTACTAATTTTTGCTTAAGGAATATGCATTTCTTTCTTCCCTGTTCTGATTTCCCCCACATGTACCTTCCACAGAACTGCTGGGGCTCTAATGAAAGCACATATGTGATGGTGTCAATCTTCTGCTTCCTGGAGGCTGCCTTTACGAGGCGCTGAAGCCTTTGATTAGCACACAAGTCCCTTCGCTGATTGGGTGCCCTCTGTTCATCTAAACTCATCTCTGGTGCTCTCAGCATTTGTAATTCCAACAACAGACAGACCCACTTTTTGAACACCTCCAATGAGTCAGTTACACAGATCAAACCCCTCTACATCTCAGCTAGATATATGAGGCATGACCTATTGTTCTACTTTATCAAGATAGTGCTTATTCAAATCTCAGGACTACTTCCTGGGTGAAGCACACTCTCTTCTTTCTGTTCCTCCCTTGCTCTGTGCATATACATTTTTTTTTTGTAGGATATATTACATTTTGGTGGAATGTAATCTGCTTGTTTATTTCTCCCAAGTAATTAAACTATGTCCAATTTACTTTTTGATCCTACAACCTGAGGCAGTGTGCCTGGCACCTAGTAAGTGCACAGTGGATATTTATGAAGGAAATAGATATTAGTTAAGATGAGATCTAAATTATGGAGATAATGCACTTCTCTTTATCATCTCACTGCAGTGATCTTCTCATTGTAGCTGATTAATGAAATCCATCCTAGAATGTTAAAACTGGAAGGGGCATTGGAAGTAAAGCAGTCCTTCTCTAATCAGGTTCAAGAATCCCTGCTATAATCTGGTTCTAACGCATCTGATTGCAAAAAAAAAAAAAGTAAAAAAAAAAAATCTTAGAAAAGGTTATCTGTGTTCCTGTTTCTTATCAGCAAGATAAAATTCACTGCACTCCATTTAGCACCATGTGGTAGGTGTCTGTCCCTAGGTGAAGGATTTAACTGCAAGTTTTTACATGCAGCACTGATAAAGTTCAAAATGTTCACAAGGCAGAATATCATGACAATGACATCAGATTTGAGGAGGCTCAAGTACTTCTATCCTTGCAGGATTATTTATTACAGGTAACTTAGCTTAGATACAGTGTATTCAGCTTTTTTCCCCTGTCTTTTATCAGTGTGAGTCACAGGGATTTTTGAGGTGGATCAATAGATCCCCCCCCTTCTCCTACTACATCAATGTACCTTCCAAGGGAAAATAGACAATTTAGTTAAGCTCTACATTTCCTGAACTTCTTTGAGATCAATACTTAATTATCTGCTATATTTGCCAATATGTAAAACCTTCAGGATAGTTGCCATAATGAAATGAAAAACCTGTATTTGCAGACTGTTATACAATTTAAAATTCAAAAGTCTTTCTTCCTCTTTTATTTTTATAAGGTTAGTTTTGACCCTTATTCTGCTTGTCAGTTTTTCTTTAAGGAACAGGCAATTCTAAAGCCTTCTCATTTAGACAGCAGTTTTGAAATATAATACAAGCGGACCACTCACCTTTTACAAAACAGTTAAGCTACTTATAAGATCTCCTGGCTTCTTAAACCACTGTTTTCTGTCAGGTGGGAAGGGCTATCCTCTTAGGAGATCAAGGGCCATTAGATATAATTAACTTTTCCCATTCCTTTCCTCTTAGGAGATGGATTTTAAACTACTGCGTATCTCACCATGGTTTGTGATTACATTCTATTAAACATGATGAAGCATCTTCAGAGAAGAGAGCCATCATTATGAATTGAGTTTAACAACAAATTCCCATGCGATCTGATAATTATCTCCTGTAGTAGAGATTATCTGCCCGCAATAAGAGGATTTATTTTGTTCATTACTGTACTCATAATAACAGCTTGCAATGTGAAGGAAAAATGAGAAAGTGAAGCATACGATCTTGGGAGAACAGAGACACCACTTCAGTCGTGTAATGAAAAACAGCCACAAGAAGACAAAAACAGATTCTAAACACAACCATACTTTGGAAAATAATCAGCTGTCATTCATCTTTAATGTTTCCTACTGACACGATTGAACAAAATAGCTCATTGTTAATGATGTTCAGCATTTCTGGCTTTAATTCCCACGTGTAGTCTGAAAATCAGCTGAAGGTATTTAAATCAAAGTACTTCATAACTTTCCTCAATTGGAGAAAGTAGTGATCAGAAAAAGCAGTTATTAAGGGAAAGCAAGTGAACAAAAGAGAGTAGAAAAGAAAAAGCTGGCTTAATCTGGTGTTTGTCAAAATATGTTCTTTAACTCTTCCACAGAGAGAAAAATATCAGGGACAGCTTTGAGCAAAAGGCAGAGGGACCATGTGCTAGGCAGGGCTTTTATATCACTATGACAAAATACCTGAGATAATCAACTTAAAGTGAGGAAGGGTTTTTTGGGGGGGGTGGTTCACAGTTTCAGATATTACACTCTATGGTCACTTGGTCTCCTTGCTTTGGGGCCTGTAATGAGGCAGATCATCATGGTAGGAGCTACAGTGGAAGTGTCTGCTGATCTCATGAAGCCAGGAAATGAAAGAGACTAGGCAGATGTTAGGATCCCAATGTCCCCTTCAAGGGCATACTCCAGTGAATAACTTCCTCCCATGAAGCCCCGCCTCTTAAAGACTGCGCCACTCCCAATAGAGTGAACAGACTAGCTACCAAGCCTTTTAACACATGAGCTTTTGGGAGGCACTTAGGCAAACCATAGCAGAGAAACTGAGGAAAATAATTCACCAGTTTGCTTAAAGTAAACTCCAAAATATCATTTTATACCTATGTTAAAAAGTATAAAAATCACATTTCCAAGTCAAACATAAATGCTTCTTCTTTTTTTTTTTTTCTGTGTACCTGTCAGGTAAGTAAATAGGAAGAATGCATAATGGAAACTCATGAACAATATACAAATATTCCCATCAAGGTAACAGGATCTGAATATCATAGTGATTTACATTGGACAAGGCCCTGGAAGAGCATTTGGTATCACTCTCTCTTTGCAGATGAAGAAAGCAAGCCAGAGAGGTGAATCATAACACTATTAAACCCAGACTGGATGTTCCTCCTCCAATAATTTTTGCCAAGATTATGTTCACATCTCATACATGTAAACATGAGTGTGTGTGTGTGTGTGTGTGTGTGTGTTTGTTTGTCTTTTCTTGTATTTTTAGAGGTAACAGCACTTCTGTAAGACCGTTGTAAGTATCATATGTCTCAAAACGTGAAAAGACTTTAGAATCCAAATGGATAGAAATAGAATAGAAATAATAATGTTTATTTGCACACCAGCTAGGTGTCCAACTGTGTATATGTTATCTATGTTATTACGTTTAATCCTCTGGCCACTCCAGTAGAAACATCTCATTTTCCAGGTAAGAATTCTGAAAACTCTAAGCAGTTGCCACATGGACCAGGAAAAGATGGGGTGAGTTTAAACCCAAGTCACTGGGATCCTAGTGCCTGTGGACTATGCACCTCATTACACTGCCTTGAAAACAACCACCAGAACTGCATCTGGCAAAGTTCAATTTGTGAAGTTCCTGCCTGTGTTTTAGCACGTGAACAAGTAGTTGGAAATAAATAACAGCCCTGAGACTCCCACTCGTGAATTTTTCTGATGACCTGCTGGCAGCATTAAACAAGATGGAAAATCCTGTGGGCTGTCTGAAGAGTGGAGAACAATCTCAGATGTAACTTCAAACATTCGTCTTCTTTAGTGTCTCTTCTGTACATCATTCACACTTAGAGTGTGGCCCAACTTTCCCCCAGAGATGTCATCATGTCCCTTGAGGCTGTCTAGGCTGTAGCCCTGAAAGGGCAATAAAATTGGAAGATGCCTTTGAAACTCACTCACACTGCCTGATGCTGAGTTTGTTTGGAGAGTGTGAGGTCTCTAGGCATAAGGGTCTGATAAAGCAGTTGATGAGATTTCACTTGTGAATAATGAAAGAAACAAGTTGGTCTTTGTTGTTTTTCTGTGGGAGAAAAATAGATAGGTTGGCCTGCCTGTCTGATGTTGCAAAGAATAATTTATCAGATGATCTCATGTTTGGAACACAAAGATAAGAGTTAAGAACTTTGAAACTTCGTCATTGCTAACTTTCTCCTAAAAACAACTGTATGTTCTGTCAACAATGCCAGCCAAGGCATTTCATGGGATTTCTCCGTGGAAAACAGGGACCAGACATGAGCTCATTCATTGTCTTTGTCCCCTACCTGTGGATACTGGAAAAAAAAAAATCTTTCCAAATGAGTAATGTTAATCTTGTGAATAATCAACATGAAAAGAATTATCCAAACTAAAAATCACCTAATTTGTCTAGAACAGAGAGAGGTTCACAAATATTTTCCATAAAAATCCAAATACTTGGTTCCAGTACCATTGTTTCCTTGTCATGGGGGATTTATCTTTTGTGTTCTCTGCTTGGGAGAGATATTAATGAGGCTTAATATGAGAATCACAGTGCAAGTGATTTGCTGGTGAAGAGACCTCAAGGTGAATTGAGGAGAAACCAGAAAGAATAGGGTCCAAAATGAATCTATCACAGTAACTTCATAGCCACATCTTGTGTAGCGCTTCTTTTAGGCACCACATTTCATTTAATCTCGAAGTGTATTATTTTCTTTTTACTTGAGTTACTATAGGATGTGATTATGTTCTATTCAGTTGGTTTGTTTTGCTTCAGATACAGCTACATGTTATCTTAATCTTTCATCAAATAATATGCAACAATAAATTCAGGCATCAAGGACAGAGTTAACTGTGGTCTTTAAGGTTCTGGTAATACCACATGAGACATTATCTAACCATGATTTCTGAACCGTATAGGTGCAATGGGTCAATGATGTCTAACTTCTAAGGTTATTGTGAGAACTGGAGATAACAGAGGTCAAGTCCTCAGCATAAAGTCCAGCTTCTCAGGGAATCCAACACTATCTTAACAGAGGAAGGGGCTGCTTTCAAAATTATGTCAGGTTTATTTCTATTGCCTTAGAAACCAGTTGTTTATAATGTCTATTATGTATGTGGTCTTCTTTTTCTCTGAAGTAATTAAGCTCTAAAAATATTCATATGATGAATCTATAGGATGAAGTATTTCATTACTCATAACTTATTTCTCTTTAATCTTGTATTTGTTACAGTACACTTAATCAAATAAGTCTCCATAATGGTTCAGGATTCAGGAGCCTTTTCCTTGCCTTGACAAGGGTTCTGTGCTACTAAGGCATGGAAAGGCTTAATCTCGCAGTTTATTTTTCCTGGAATTTGCTCGTGCTATGCTTTTGGTGATAAGCACAAAGATTTCTATAGGTTTATATTTAGCAACATAGTTGTTTGAAAGCTAGATCTTAGAGTAAGCCCCTCCACACACATTTTTAAAATATGAAGCAGGAGGCTGGGTTTGTGGTCCAGTGGTAGAGGTCTTATCCAATGTGTAGGAGGACCTGGGATAGATCCCTACCACCGTGCCCCTCCCCTCCACACACAAAAAAAAAAGTTGTCTAAAATATATAAAACAGGTTTCCTCTTCTCTAAAGGAAAATTATCTTCTATAATTAAAATAGCTGTCATATCAGACAAAACTCTTTTATTTTATAATGTTTGAATTGTATGTCCACTCACCTCATTGTCATTTATGAACCGCTGATGAATTTAATCTTGAAAAAAAAAGAAAAAGCTGCTTTATGAGATTTTTACATTTTAAATTCTAGAGTGAGTTCTGCTTGGGAGGGGAGGGAGCAAATAAGTCAAGCTGTGTGCCAGCCTCTACTGCGGTGTATACCGTTTACTTATGAAAGAAACGTTTTATCTTTTGAAGGCGAGCATTCCTTTCCCTTGCATTGTGATCTCAGAGCTGGAACGTGCTCTGCAGTACAGGCCCTAAGGCAAACCTAAAGGTGGGCATCCCTCCTTCTCCTAGGAATGCTTTCTACACACAGAAACAGGATGAATTCAGTGACCATGAAAGACTGTCCTGAAGGGGAAAAGAAGTTACCAGAGTGGTTTGAGATGCATGTGAAAGTAGAAAGATAAAGTTCCAGCAGTACACAGAGGGAAAAGGAGAAGGAGTTATGAGTGGATTACATGCAAGGGAGCCTCGGGCATCTTTGCATTTTAGCAGCACGTGATTAACCTACCAGAGTGAGACACTGCTTGGCTTGCAGCTCTGTACTCCCCTAAAACAGAAGGAAACAGCCCTATCTTATAATACCCTAGTAAAGACACCACCTATTACTGACGACATGCATTTTTAACTAGAAAAGACTGGCTCAGTGGCATTGGACACTCACCTGTAACACAGGCCTCCTATAGGAAAAGTGGGTGTATGTGCTTCTCCATGATCCACCATGATTAGGGGCTCAAAGTTACACTCCCTTTCCACAACTGAAGTGAATGGCTCATTCACCCATCCAACATTTTCTTTTCAGTGTCTTAATTTTTCTTTCTCCTTTCTTTCTGCACAACAACACCCCAAAGCTTTCTAGAAATTTGAAAGTACTACCTAAAGATTGTACCTCTTTTTTCTGTCTTCTTATCTTTTTTTAGTGGGGGTAGGGTACAAAATCTGGGATTGAACTCAGGGACACTCAACCGCTGAGCCACATCCCCATCCCTCTTTTGCATTTTATTTAGAGACAGGCTCTCACTGAGCTGCTTAGTACCTCGCTCTTGCTGAGGCTGGCTTTCAACCCACAATCCTCCTTTTCGGCCTCTGGAGCCTCTGGGATTACAGGAGTGTGCCACAGCACTGGCTTGTCTTCTTATCCATCTTCCCTTTAATTGCTAACATCTTAAAAAAGTGACCTGTAAGCACTGACTTTATTTTGGTCCGTCTATTCTCTCCTCAACCTCCTGCAATCACAATTATTTTCTCATTCTGCTCTGAAGATGCTTTCCAAAATCATAAAAGCAGTATCTTCTTCACAATTCTACAACATCTTATTAGTTTTTATTTTTCCTCTTCAGTTTTAATAGTATAGATCAACTCTGTTGACTCTTTGGAGCTCTTCTCTCTCATGTCAAGAGGAACAGCAGAAAGTTCAGCTTTCCACCTCCGGCCTACATCTGTGGTGTACATCTCTGTGTTACCCATTAGGTTTGGAAATCAACCAGGTAAAGAATGTAGTAAATGCTTTCTTATCAGAAATAGATATTAATTTTAAAAAACCTGCCCAAATAAATGGCCTTTCAAACCTTTATGCATGTAGGGAAACCATATTTCACAGCTCAGTGTGAATGGTACATGGTGGAACTGGGCAGCTGCAGACTTACATTAGTCCATTTATTCTTCTATAACAAGTATCTGAGGGTGGGCATCTTTATTTAAAAAAAAAAAAAGGTGTATGTGGATCACTTCTCAGGAAGTTCAAAGCTGGCACCGGCTCAGTTCTGCTGGGGAACTCATCGTAGATGGTATTACTACGGTAGGAGCTCATGTAAGAAGGAAAGAGCACAGATAGAAAGCCAGAGCAAGAGGAAGGCCGAGCAGTGACCCTCAACACATCCTACCTCTTAGAGATCACACAACTTCATAGCTCATCACACTAGGGACATAGCTCCTAACACATGAATCTTTGAGAGACATCTTCCAACCATATCCAAACCATAGCAAGCCTCCATGTCTATAACAAAAGGTAACCTCAGATGAATGCCAAAATCTGCCTCCAATCTATACATCGTCTGTTTTAATATGGGTTGCACTGGTGGCCAAGGCCTCCATGAACTATATGATGCTCCACACTGTCATCGATGAGCCAACAACAGGAGGTGAAGGGGCAGGGTCTGATAACTGAACCAGCTACCGAATGGGCAAGTATGGCTAGAACAGCACTCTTCACAGAGTAAGAACAGATTAATATATTTTAATCATAGATATTTTTTACTTGATTTCTTCTTTGAAAGGATGATTTGGGTGATGGCTCATTCCTTTAGGATTTCTGTGGGTTAATTCCACCTCCAGAGTTTTCATATTTATAAAGATTAAGTCTATTACACATCTAGATTATATTAGATTATATTGCACAACAGAGTTTTTATCAACTATTATTTGTGCTCTAATGAGATTTATGAACTGTTATTTTTCTCTTTATAGAATTTCACGACTTAGTCTTCAGGACCACCTATTCTAATCCCTTTACTTTACAGATCAAGAAATCCAGATGTTTTCTTCATTTTAAAAATAGCATAAACTTGGGGCTGAGGCTATGGCTCGGTGGTAGAGCACTTGCCTAGCATGTGTGAGGCACTGGGTTCGATTCCCAGTACCACATATAAATAAATAAATCATAAAGTTCTATCAACAACTAAAAGAATATTTTTAAAAATGCCATGAACTCCTTGAAGTCTTTATATAATACTGAATTCAAGTGAAAAGACTTTGGGTATTCCAAATAAAATTATGCTACATGGAAGGTCTTCTGAGAACACCACCAGGAGTCACTTCCTGCTAAATAGTGACAATATGCCTGCTATTTTCACCTTCGCTGACATCAAAACAGTTCATATCTGCTACAGAATCCTTCACTGGAGGTCTAGCAACTTTTTCGGTAATTGTCAGAAACATGTGTACTTCAAAACTACTTTCAATGATCAGATACCTTCAGAAAAACAAAAGAATTTTAATATCAATGCTTACTTGAACGTATTTCACCTTCTTTGCCTTTATCCTCACAAACACACACAATGAATAACAAATAACAAGCACATTATCTTCCTTTTCTGTCTTATCTTTTCTCAGCTATATTTTTTATTAATTTCATTCATGCTGTAAATTCATTCAGAATCCAGCTTCTTTCTCAATGGCCCTTGAAGTGTGTGTCAGAAGGTATAATCAGTATGTATTATACCCACTTCTATGCAGGTCACCTTTATGTCCAGGGGTTCCATTTATAATTTTTAACTCATTATTATATTTTTTTCATGTAACTTTCAATGTTTTAGAGCTTCTTATATGCTATGTATATTTCTATACATATCTCAACTTAATTCCCAAATGAGAAAATATACACAATAATTTGGGGCAGTATTTTCTTTTTTTGATGATGCATCTCTGTTCTTTTTTAGAAAAAAATCTTAAGATTGAAAGATAAATGAAAGATAATTAAAAACATTTGTCAGGAGTTGGAGAGAGGAGACAAGCATCTTATATATTTTTAGTAATAATATAAATTAGTAAAACATTTCTAGAATACCATCAGGCAATCTTTGTTGAAAGCTTTAACATAAATGTAAAACTAATAATCAAATTCAAAGAAAATCACTAGGAGAGTAGGCAAAGATTTAACTATGAAGATGTTCATTCAGTATTAACGATAATAGCAAAATATTGGAAATATCTCCATGCTCAGCAACAGAGGATTCATTGAAATTAAGGTGCATCTATAAAATAGAATATGAATGAATTATTAAAGTTGATGTTGTAATCATATACTGTTGGGATATTTGGAAACTCTGCTTACAATTATTCCATTTTGTAAACACATCAAACATATATATGCTTAAAAAGATACATTTTTCAAAATGTTAATAATATTTACTACAAAGTTAGTGGTTAACAAATACTTCAGTTTTTACTTATTTTATTCTTTTTTATATTGCTCTAATAGAGTGACACTAGATAATCTATAAGGAAAAGAGGTTTATTTGACTCATGAGTCTGGTGTCTAGAGGAGACAAATAATATGGCCTTGAGGTCCCAGGGAGAGCCTCCTCACTGCATCACACTACACAACAGAGAAGTGAAAGAAAACAGGTCATATGCAGAAGCATCAAACTCATGGGATGGCCTTGCTCTATAATAACCTGCTCTTGAGAGAACTAACTTGATCCTACAAGAACCACATTCCTCCACTGATGGTGCCCCATGATCTAATCATCTCTTAAAGGCCTTATCACCTCAACACCATTGTGTTGGGGACCTAACTTTCAGCATATGAACCTTGAGGGGAGCAAACCACAGCCAAAGCATTTACATATCTAAACTCGTGTGTGTGTGTGTGTGCGCGCGCGCGTGTGCGTGTGTGTGTGTGTGTGTGTGTGTGTGATCATTTTTAAAATGCTCTTCTTAAAACAAATTTCCTTCAAAATAAGAATGCAATGATGAACAGGTAAAAGGCAGCTAATAAATAATTCAGCAAGAGAAAGGTTTTTCGTGGATAAATGATATTAATGCCATAAAATATAAAGTATGATGGGGCTGGGGTAGTGCTTACCTAGCATGCATGAAGGGCAGTAGAGTGCTTACCTAGCATGCATCAGGCACTGGGTTCGATTCTTGGCACCACATACAAATAAATAAAATAAAGGTCCATCAAAACTAAAATATATATGTGTCTGTATACATATATATATGTATATATATATATACATATATATATATGTATATATATATATATACATATATATAGTATGAATTTATTTTTTTTTCAGAAAAGTAAAAACATGGCTGATTTTTACCAGAGTCAATTCAAATCTAGAGTATACCAGGAGAGGCTGACTCCTTGTGAGTAAGGAGAGTAGAAACATTGGTAGGTGGTGCTTGGCTTAAAGATTTGACCTTAAATTTGGGTATAGAATATTTAGTAGCCTATAAATAGAAGACTATAGACCACGTCTCTTAAGTAACCAAAAAAAATTAAGGCAAAGTTGCCATTGGGCAAAGAGTTAAGATATAAGTAGTCCTTAATTTTCACCTTTCTCTTTACTTTGTTATATAATTATTGCAAATATATCTTACTGCCTAATTTATTTCATTCGTGTTTAAAAAAAAAAAAACTCTTAGGACTCCTTCCATGTCGTATCCTTAATTCAGTTCAACTCATGTTCAGTGACTGTCTGCAGGATGAGGAAATGATTCCTTAACATCAGAATTTCAGCAAGTAGAACAGAGGGAGGGGCACTGGGAATGTGCACAGTTCGGCTCTAGTTGCTAGAGTGGGTGGTGCAAGTGAGCCAAATCTGTTTGTCGAGGTCTATTTGGAATTATACATACAGAATAGGTAAAATAGGACAAAACCAAGATTCATCTGAGCACTAGGGACAAGATCAATCCTAAGCCATTAGCTGGCTTCCTTAGTGTTCTTTGAATATTCTACTTTCTCAAAATTGTCTGTCATTCGCTCATCAAATATGCACTTTTCTAAGTTTTGGGATATGGAAAAATAATTTATGACAGCTCTTGCACAACACAGATACATATAAGTAAAAAAAAAATTATAAATCAACACAAAAGTTTAAGAGCAAAGGAACAGGATGGGCAGGTAGTGTACATCTGTAATCCCAGCAGCTTGGGAGGCTGAGGCAGGAGGATGGCAAGTTCAAAGTCAGCCTGCACAATTTAGTGAGATCATGTCTCTAAATAAAATATAAAACAGGAATGGGGATGTGGCTCAGTGGTTGAGTATCCCTGGGTTCAATGCCTGATACAAAAAAAAAGGGGGGGGGAGAGTAGCAGAGTAGCAAGGTGATCAATATAGATTTGGAGGGTTTGAGTTTTAGAATTCCCATTTGGTATGTAAGTGACTTGGGTAAGTTATTTAATTTCCATGAGCTTTGGTTTCTTTATTCCTAAAACATGAATTAAATGTCAATGTTATAAAGTTCAATGGACATTAAGCAAAAAAAAAAAAGGGGGGGGAGAAAAACAATATTGGTAATACAGCTAGCATAATATGGGATACACTGTAGCAATGGATTATTACCTAGCTATTATCAATATGTAAATAATAAACTTTGGCTCTTGCTCATCTTCTTTAATAAAAATTTTTAAATGGTTCAGGCCCTGCCTGGTAATGGGGATTGAACAAGGACAGACTTTCATTCATACTTATCTCACTGTGAAGTTCTGAAGTTTCTCTGTGGTCTCCACCTACATCCATGGGTCAATTATATTATCTCCAATCTGCCTCTTCTTCACCCTTTGCCATAGACACATACTTACCAGGTT
This sequence comes from Urocitellus parryii, assembly GCF_045843805.1. Lineage (NCBI taxonomy): Eukaryota > Metazoa > Chordata > Mammalia > Rodentia > Sciuridae > Urocitellus > Urocitellus parryii. The sequence goes on along the minus strand of NC_135544.1, from coordinate 26,252,135 downwards.
TGGAGAAGAGAAATTTCATTTCACAAATTTTTACATGCACCCTTCTCAGCACGTAAGCTGGCTTCTGAGTCAGTTCCAGCATTTTAGTACCTGCTATGTGAAAGAACATGGTCTATGGGGTATCAGGGATGAGCATATTTGGCAAATGCATGGAAAACACATAGTTTAAAATTGTAGAATACAGTTCTGACACAGAGGTGGGGGCTGAGCATAGTGAGAGAATAGGAGAGTTTGTAAACCTACCCAGTGCAGGTCAGAAAGATATCTCAGAGTGTCTTTTTAAACTGGGCATTGTAGAAAATTAGGAATCTTATGAATGGGGCAGACATGGGAAAGTGTCTCATGCAGAAGAAAATAAATCATAGAAATGTCCTAAATTATGCATTATATATTCATGTGTAACCCATTTGTCTCCAGCTGGTGAGTTCAAATTTTTAATTAATTGATTGATTTTTTATGAGAGCTTCATGGTTATACATGATATTTGGGTTCATCCCAACAAATTTATACATGCATAGAAATCAATTTCAATTCATGATTTCCCTTTTCCTTTCTATCCTACCTCTACTTCTACCCTACTAGACATCCTAATATCTAAATCAAGTTGACCTTTACTAGCCAAACTGAGGTACGTCAACCAAGTCTCTGCTCAAGAATTCTCCAACCATAGCACTGTATTTGGGAACATCAAAAATGATTAGAGAGTAGTCCATTCATGTTCTGCTGTGCCAGCTTCCCAATGGAAATGCACTGCCTGCTCACAGTTCAGAGGTGCTACCCACTGAGCCCCTTGTCCGTGCCACTCCGCCCAACACTCTATGGGGTGGAGAGCTTGCATTACTCCACCAACAGCAGCTCCATAATCCTTGGAAGAAGCACCGATGTTGGTTAGGTACAGAGAGATGGATCTGTACTTTGTATTGCAGAAATGTTCTTCTGGCTTGTAGGCAGGGACTGGAGTAGGAACTGGATTTAAGGAAAACAATTAGGAGTCTTTCCCCATAATCCAGGTGAAGAATTATAATGGCCTGAGTTGAGTAGCGGCAGTTGTGATGGAGAGACATGATTTGAGAGATATTCGGGAGCAGAATCAATAGTACTTAGTGATTGATTAGAGACCTGGAGCTACAAGAGGGTGAAGTCATGGATAATTTATCAGAATATTGATTGAAATCTGGATTCACAGTGGTACCACTGTGTGAATTGGCACTGTAAGAATGGCATGGTGTAAGGCCACAGAGGCTATGTTTGTGTTGCAGGGTGGTACTTGAGACAGGAGAAGCTGAGACAATAACTTTAGGTTTAAACTAAAAAATTGGAGGTGCCTGAAGGATATTCAAGTAGAAGTTTTCTGCCAAACATGACGTTCTTGTCCCATTTTATCTCTGTGTATTTCCAAGGGATTAGAATGAGCTGATACCCTTTATGTGAGATGGCCAGCTCTCTGCCCACTCCCTCCCTGTTACCTTTCCCAGTTGCCCCAGGCCACATTGATCTCCTAGGACCCAGACTCCTATGATTAGTACAGTTCTTCTGCCACTCAGCATATGCTACCTTGAATAGCTAATCACAAAGTTATGAGATGTCCCCTTTCCTAACCTGTAAGACAGACAGGGCAGGCATAAGAGCTAGATTTTTTTTAAAAAAAATTATTTTAGTTAGATTGTAGGAAAAAGCCAGGAAATGCAAAGGTTTCCAGTGGTCAAATAAACAATAGACAGGTTCTGAATTACTCAAGGTTAGAGAGAAGGGAACTAATTACACTCGAGTGAGACATTTGGGGAGACACAAAAAGTAAGACTCATATATTATAGGGAACTTTGTTAATAGCTGAGAGAAATTAATTGTACTATAAATAAAACAGATCTGTGTTATAAATATGCAAGTATGGGAAGGTGATGGGGAGGAAGGTTGAAGAAGAAAGAAGTGAAGATTATAAAGAAAATACAGGAGTAATTATGAAAATATGTAAATTAATGGTATTAATCAGGAACCATTAAGTAATGCTTGCTCATGATAGTCATTACTCTGTACCTTTTTACAAATAGTAATGTTATAGTTTAGATGTTAGGTGTCCCCCAAAAGCTCATGTATGAGACAATGCAAGAATGTTCAGAGCTGAAATGATTGGATTATGAGAGCCTTAACCCAATCAGTAAATTAATCCCCCTAATAGGATTAATTGAGTGGTCACTGAAGGCAGGTAGGGTGTGGCTGGAGGAGGTGGGCATTTTGGGTGTGCTTTGAGGGTATCTATTTTGTATCAGAGAGTGGAGTCTCTCTGTGCTCCTCATCATGTGAACCTATTTCCTCTGCCACTCTCTTCTTCCATGTTGTTCTACCTCACCCTGAGCCCCGAGGAATGGAACCAGCTGTCTACGGACTGAGACTTCTGAACCCATGAGCTCCAAAATAAACTTTTCCTTCTTTTAAAATTGTTCTTATCAGATCCTTTGGTCACAGCAGCAAAAAAAAAAAAACCTGACTAAAACACTATTGTAATTTTCTCAATAACCATATGAAACAGGAAATATTGTTATTCACATTTTACTTTTACATTCACTTTTTAGATGATAAAACTGAAGAGCAGAGAGTTTAATTTATTACCCCAAAATCACACAGGCAGGATATTTAAATCAGGACTCTAAGCAGTTATGGGTTCTAAATGCCTACAAACAATCTTAGATTTTAAAGGGGTAAACGCAAATAAAGAAAGATTCATGCTTCATTTAGAGAAAGGAGTCTTTTAATATGTACAATTTCTGTGTATTCAGCTCCCAAAAGAAGTAAACGTTCTATGACATGAAATTTGAGACATATTTTAAAACATAATAATAATAATAATAGTCCCGATTTATTAAATAGATGCTACATTACAGGCACAGTTCTAAGTAGTTTCCATGTATTATTTTGACTTTTCCTGGGAGAGCTATTAAATCATTATCAGTTCCATGTTCTATTTAGGAATACTAAGTTTTGCAACAGTTAAGTCATTTACACACAGCAAGTGGGAAGGCTAGGACTCAAATCTACACCTGATCGACCTCAGAATTTCTATTCTTTCTTAAAACAATCTTCTATAACTCAAGGTCTTCAAAATTTGCAAGCCCTGGGCTATACAACTCTTGGCTATCGGAAGCTCTTGCAGCTAGCTACTCTGCCTAAGCTGTGAATTGGATAGTTGAATTCCACCTGAGTTTCCTATTAGTGAGGAAGCGTTATCTATCCTTGTGTTGTCGGAAATCACTCTATGTTCCGGACAAAAGTAGCTGAAGCACTGAATATAGGCAGTAAACTACATTCCTTCTGGAAAGAACAAGGTCCAGCGTATACATGTGTAAGATGATAGATAATATATGGAAAAATGTAGTGAGCATATAAGTTTGAATATTCTGAATGTGTAAAAAGGGCAATTTCTTATTATAAGGACATTCTGTACCTTCTGTCAGTACAGAGGAGACAAAGGGGACTAAAACTCTTTAAATGGAATGTCATCTGCATTTTTAGCTTGGATGGATGATAGCAAATTGCTGCATGAATCATGTGAAATAGATGGAAAGGTAAAGTAGAAAAAATGGCACACATCCCAAGTATGAAACGAAAAGTTTATGTCTTTCCTAAGTTCAGCAAAAGAGCCATGTGATTTTGGGGGGGTCTCCTAACAACTTAGCACTCTGATTTATTTGACCACTAATTACACACGATAATACTTATTTCATAGGGAAAACAGATAGATAATACATGTGCAGGGATAAAGTATGAAATACAAAGCATTCACTGTACAATTCTTCTCCTTAACTCATTTTGTTATAGTATTACACCTTTAATATGTTTCAATATGCACTATTTCTTTTGACCACACAATACTAAAAGATGTTTAAAGGATGAGTTCTCAGGACATAAATTTCCGAATTCTAACATTTGAAAATAAAAGCTATAACTTCAAACCATAGTATTATAAGAACAATAACACTTCTTTAAGACTGTTCATGCCAAATTTATATTTAAACACATTTTTACTGCTAACTTCAAATTCTCTGTGCTGAAAGAACAATCTTAATGATCTTTCTGTCAGAAGTTTTCTTATTCATTCATTTGTAGAAGATAGGTGCTGTTATGTTTTTAATTGCTCTTTTTTCTACATGTAATTGTCTTATGGTGAAAGATTGTAGAAAATTGTTTTGCAAGAAATGGTAAAGTAATCTTATCTCACTGCTTACCACAAATTCTATTAATTAGACAGTGAAATGAGACTCACCCAAGATGATTAAAGAGTTAGAAAATGATATAAGTAGAAAGGTTAACACAATTATACTGAATAATTTTATTATTTTCTTTAAAAAGAATGAGTAGATCTAATAAATTAGTATATGAGGTGACTGTCATCACCCTGTCTTGATATTTTTACAAATTAAAAAAAATGAGTTTTCCAACTCCAACCATTTACTGGCAAATTGTAAGATATATCAAAGTACATAAATGCATTTTACTGTCATATATAACTAATTAAAACAAATTTTTAAGAATTTAAAAATTGAGTTTTATTACTGTATGAGAGATCTGATGAAGGAAAAAAAAAATACCTTTTGATTGGATTTATCTAGAATCAGCATGATTTTGTTGAAAGAAGCAGGGAGTGAAGACCTGTATTCACGTCCTAATTCTGTCCACTGATCAGCAACTTGATCTTGGCCACATTTTTTGAAGGAGCCTTCCACTGTTTTTTTTCTAGCAAGAATGAACTGCTGTGCTTCGTGCGTGCCTCACCAGTTGTGAAAATCCAAACAAGAAAATGTATAAAAAGCACTTTGTGAATGGCAAGGGCCAAACAAAGAAAGCTGTTATTGAGTGTGGGAATTGGTGGCAGAAATCCTTTTTTCCTAAAAAAACCTTTGCATGAAAGCTGGACTCTCGTCTCTCCTGGGTAGTTACAGTCTTCAACAAAAGTAGCAAGAAAGATGAGCCCAACTCTCTGTAACTTCTTTGTCATGAGGAGATATTATTCTACTTCCATATGCAGCCGGGAACTTAGGAACTCTATGTATTTACTCAACAAGATATTATATTGCTGGCCCTTGATTATCTGAGTCAAATGGCTTTCAGGGATGTTTTATTTTTTTTTCTCCTGAATGCTTTCTTTTCTTTCTCAGTTTCTCCCTTCCAAGAGTGCACTTCCTTTACTGTACCCTGGTGGAGCACCTTACTAGGCTGAAGTCATCACTTCTCATCCAACATGTCAACAACCATTCATGCAATAAAACCTTTACTGATGAATGACTGCAAGCCAGCTGTGGCTCCCAGCTGCTTTCCGTTCCCGTCCCCTTGTCCTTACCTACCCATCCCCTCTCTAATACCTACCTCATCAAGAAAAGCTGGATACCCTGGGATGACTCACACTTTAAAAAATTGATTTTCAAAATGTTTAACACTTTAGCAATTAGAAAAAAAATGCAAATTAAAACTACACTGAGATTTCACCTCACACCAGTCAGAATAGCAATTATCAAGAATACAATAAACAATAAATGTTGACAAGGATATGGGGGAAAAGTTACACTTATACATGGCTGGTGGGACCACAAATTAGTTTAACCACTATGGAAAGCAATCTGGAGATTCCTTAAAAAACTGTGAATACAACCACCATTTGCCCCAGTTATCTCACTCTCAGTATATCCAAAAAGGAGTTAAAATCAACATACTACAGAGACACAGCCACATCAATGTTTATTACAACACAATTCATAATAGTTAAGCTATGGAACCAACCGAGATGCCTGACAACAGGAGAATGGATAAAGAAATTGTGGTAAAAATACCCAATGCAATATTACTTGGCCATAAAGAAGAATGACTTTATGATATTTGCAAGTAAATGGATGGTTCTGGAGACTATCAAACTAAGTAAAAAAAAAAAAGCCAATTTCCAAAACCCAAAGGTTTAATATTATGTCTGATATATGGAAGATATCAGATATAACCCACAACAAGGGGGAGAGAAGGGAAGGAATAAAAGTTTTGTGTATGAGACAAAGATAAATGAAGGGAAGGGTTTTAGGATAGAAAAAGGAAAGACAATGGAATGAGTCTGACATAACTTTCCCATTACATAGATGAATACACCACAGTGAATCTCACCATTATGTGCATCCCCAAGACTGGGATCCTAAGTAGAATAAGACATAGTCCTTGCTTATATAAATATATCAAAATAGCTTCTACTGTCATGTATAACTCGTATATATGGGTCTACCATGATGACAATGTCCTATAATATCTGGGTACTTGAATAATAAATTTTAGTCATGTATTTTGCATTTTGACTGTTTCAGAAATTTCTTGTGTTTTATTGGAAATGCTCTTGTTTTCTGCTTCTGTACTGCCCAGGTCATGCTGCAGGATATCAAACAAACCCCACATTTAAGGCATTTTCTGGTTTTCTTCCTTTAAGTTGGTATTACTATCTTTCTACCAACTAGACCTGAAAATATTCTGTGATTTCTCCCAGCATCAAAGACTCTATATTTTGAAATCTTTTATCTATTAATTAGTAATATTTAATAAGTAAGCATTTAATAAGTGATCTTTTGTTGGCATTAATCAAATCAATGAATCAAATTTATGATCAACGTGAGAAAATTACTTGTTACCATGTGGTTGCTACTATTGGAGCCAGAAGAAAGGAATTTTGTATTTTTGAGCAGGAGTCATTTCCTAGAGGGTAAATTTATGAATTCATTTTACTGTTTGGAAATATTTAAAAGTTTTGTCATGGACTGAATGTTTGTGATGCCCACGTCCCAGATTGTGATGTTAAATTCCTGACCTCCTTATGTGATGGTATTTGGAGATTGAGGCTCTTCGGTTTAGATGATGAGTTCTTGACAGTGGGACTTTCATGAGGGGATTACTGGATTGATAAAAAGAGGAAGAGGGCAAGAGAGAGCGAGAGCTCCACTCACACACATCTAGGAAAGGTCACAAGGGGATGTAATGAGAAGGCAGCTGACATCAGCAAGGCACGAAGGTCTTCCCAGAACTTGATCGTACTGAGATCCCGCTTTCCAGAACTAAGAGAAAAGGAAAGTCTGTTGTTTAAGCTACACAGTCCACAGCCTTGAGTTTCGGCAGCTCAAGCTCTTTAGACAAACTCCCTCGATCTCATTGCTGCTTCCTTGTACTCTTAAAGAATCATAGAATTCAAACTACTTAACGGGAATGAGACCTCTGAAATAGGCCTGTGACTTTAATTCCTTAATGATCACCATCAAGTATTAATTACATAGTCATTTAAAATTAGTTTGATCCAGGATATTCAACTTAAGTCACCATCACCATGTATTAGTTATTCAATGGGCTCAGGGAAAAAAAAAAAACATGCTAAATATTTTTTATGGAAAAGGAATATTTTTTAGATAAAGTGCCTATAAATTCCTCTTTTATGGGAATATTTTTTCTTTGTATATATTTATTTATAGCTAACATTGAGAACTTATGTGCTTGGGTATTTGTATCACCTATTTCTAAGGCTTCCCCAAATTTTGAAAAGTAAACATTTTTATTTGACAGATGAAAAGTTGAACATTATCGTCCAGGGCCCTCCACTAGTTGGTGGTGGAACTCTGGTTAGCTCTCTAAATTCTCTGGATCCAAAGAGTTGAGGCTTTTGAGTAGATTTCATGGTCCTTGTAGCTAACAGTGTGAACTACATTCTGCCCCAAATTAGATTTATTGTCTCATATTTACCTGGAGTCTTAAAGAAGCCATTTATATCTCCATGCCTTAAGTTTGGATAAGTAAATTTCTGATGAGGCTGAGAACCTGAACCACAAAAGCAACATCCTTTGAGTCAGCCTGCCCATTGTTGTCAACACCTATGGGGAAGAAGCCATCATCCAAGGAGAGTGAGCATGGTAGGAAAAGTCCTTATACTTATCCATGAAGGACTGAGGTCGTTTGCCTAGTGAGGAGAAAAATGAACTCATACATTTAGTCATGGATCTTGATGACTAATCACCTGGCTCTTAAATAATATTCCCATTAAGATTTGGCAATGGATTTTACTAACTGTACCCTTTGATTACATGCATACACACATACACACACACACACACACACACACACACACACACACACATCCTTACTCTCTCTCTCACACACACAAGATGGGAACTTCTGACTCTGCCACTTTCTAGCTGTCTGGCCTCTGTCTCAATATTTACATCTTTAAATTGGGGGGTAATAGTAGTACCTGTTTTTTAGGATATAGAGATTATACACCTTAATACAGAAAAAAAAGTCTCTTAAAAGGATTTCTGGCTTCATAAACATAAAATATTATGGTGCTAGTAATTATTTTTAGACTCTAGGCTATGACATTCTGCAATCAACACATTAATAGAAATATACTCTCCTTCTATTTGAATTGCTCTAGAGTGCAATACATAATGTTCATATTCTCTCTGTAGTCACCACTTTCCAAAAGAATGAAATGCCCTTATTTGAGGCCTCTAACAAAAAGAATTGGAATGAGATTTGAAATCATAAACAATAAATACTCACAGACATAGGTTAAAAACTTAGTGACCCCATCCTGTTGCTCCAGTTGAGATGGTGGAAAGACAAATGTAAAGGTCAAATTAACTTAAAGAAGTGTAGCCAAGGTAAGGAAGTAAATATCAACCAAAAAAAATGTTTTTAAATTCAGAAAGGATGGAACTACACAAAGCAACTGCAATAAAGCCAAAAAGAATCATGCTCTCTGAAATGCAGAGAGCATGACAGCCTTATCTTATAAACCTTTTGAAGGCATTGAATTTGCTTGGTCATATATGTATCAATGTAATACAATGTTGTATGCATTTTATTACTTCCAGGCAAAGGTCTGACAGTGAGAATAGATTTTATAGTCATGATTCTATTTTCAATTCTGTTTTCAAATTCTGTGCTTGAGCATGCAGGTTGGTGAATGTTTAGGTACTGATACACTAACAATGCTATTTTTCCTAAACATTTTGATCCAGTTAAGCAGTAGTTGGAGAATCCAACTATAATTTGAAGCATCGGCTTTGTGACTTGTACACTGAATCAGCTAGCTCAATTTTGATCTTCAAGGCCGCCTACTCCTCTTTTAAATTAGATTCAGTCTCCCAGTCATAGGCAGAATTGCCTGTGTACTGCCTCTATAGCTTCTATCTCAGGGTCTAAGACTCTTGCTCTGATACTGGAACACAGAAAAACACAGGAAGCTCATCATGGATCCTGGAAGTCAGATGCACTGGGATCCACATTCTCACTGGGCATTTACCAGTTTCATTATCCTGAGGAAGTTATTTAAATTCTCTAAAATTCAGCTTGCTCTTCCCGAATATGAAGATAATGTGTTAACCCTGCATAGGACCCTCAGACATCAAATTCTACTAAGAATATAAATGTGTTCATTATTATTCTGTATATTTTTTAAACTGGACAAACTTCTGGTGTTACACTTTTGTTTTTCAGGGCTGGCAAAAAGCCAGCGTTCCTCAGGCTGAGGGTTCCAGGCTGAGGGTTCTTACCCATCATGTTGTGGCCCCACAGGGAGTTTTAAGGCCTTACACTTGTCAGAGGGCTGGGATGGTGAGGAGGGACACTGTCCCTGAATCGTCATTGTCCACAGAACAGCTGAGATTGCTTGCTGTTGTCCCACAAGGTCTCGTCCTGGTCCATGGTTCTGGCTCATTCTCTACCACTTTGGGGATGAGGAGATTGTTAAGGTTTGGGTGTGAGGTGTCCCCCAAAAGTTCATGTGTGAAACAATGGGAGAACATTCAAAGGTGAAATAATTGGGTTATGACAGCCTTAACTCAATCAGCCAATTAATACCCTGACGGGATTAATGAGTGGTGACTGAAGGCAGGTAGGGTATGGCTGGAGGAGGTAGGGAATTGGGGGCAGGCCTTTGGGGTATACATTTTGTATCTGGCAAGTGAAATATATCTCTGTTTCTACTCTCTGATCATCATGTGAGCTGCTTCCCTCCATGCCACACTTCCACCAGGATGTTCTGTTTCACTTTGAGCCTCAAGAAATGGAGCTGGCTGTCTATGGACTGAGACCTCCGAAACTGTAAGCCCTCAAGTAAACTTTTCTTCCTCTACAGTTTTCTGGAGACGTCTTTTAGTCACAGCAGTGAAAAAGCTGACTAAATCAGAGGCATTTTGGAAAATGCTGCTGCTCTTCTCTGCCAGCTGCTTTATATATCAACCCTTCCTTGCAGGCTCAGAGCCTCCGGGAAAGCTGGGGCTTGGTCTCCCCTGATATGGGACCTCCAAATGCACATACCTCTTTTTTTCCCCCTTCTCCTCTCAACAATTGAAGTATTTCCACCCTAATCTTCAATAGGGAACAGTCCTTGCCCCCTTCAGGATAGTCCTTTTCCATCCACTAATTTTCTCTTACATTTTTCTATGTCATCTAAACGTTCTTTCATTTCTCCTAAATTTAGGATTCTTGCTCTGCCCCTCCTAAAACTTTGTGGTATCTTCTTGGAATGGTGGTGACAGGTAAAAATGAAACGACGAGGGGATAAAACAAAACAAAATTCACACACACACAAGTCAACATCTGAATACAGTATCTGTCTAACACATGTTGCTATTGTTTAGAGGTAAAGTAAATAAGTGGGATTTGCATGTAAGACATTTATAGCAAAATGTGTATTTTATTAGGTGTAATGCATATACGTGGTGGAACATTTATGTTGAATGACATGGAAATCTTTAGAAGGATAAACAAGATTTCAGGTCTACAGGTGTATTTGTATGTGTACATTACTTAGGTAATGTGTGGCATATTTCAAAGAAACTTAATTTAATAATGATTTATTAGTTCCCATTTACCATTGGCTGTGTACCTAATATCACACTCATTATAAGGATAGACATGAAATGAGCTAAAAACAAATTAAATTTTTTGGATAACATGAGGAATAAATATGGGATTCTTTGGCAGATCGGCTTTGATTTCAGTCATCAGAAAAATTTGTCAGATAGATTCACACATCCTACACACCTGTAAGAGTAAACATGCATGAAGGCAAAGTCCAAAATAAGAAAGTCATTCTACATGATTCCTAGTCTCTGGTGAAATCTCCTTTCACATGACAGGCTGCAGCAGGACGTCAGAGCACCTGCCTTGTCCAAGTCCAGAAAAGATAGTCAGGCACAGAAAGAAGAAGGTTTCAAGAAAGGGACTTTTTCTAATTGGATTTGATATTCTATTTAGAAAATGATTTAAAAAAAGCGAAGACTTATCAATTTATTTATGTTCATTACTCTTCTCAGTGTTTTTCCCTTTGCTAAGATTTAAAAAATAAGTTATTACAGAAAAAAAATAGCAGGTAACTTTTATATACCAATTGGGAGGCAAAAGAAATCAAACTCTAGCATCCATAGAAAGAATAATCAAGAAACACTTGGGCTTAGAATGGAGGCCCATGCCTGTAATCCCAGCAGCTCAGGAGACTGAGATAGAAGGACTGCAAGTTCAAAGCCAGCCTCAGCAATGGCAAGGCACTAAGCAACTCAGTGTGACCTGGTTTATAAATAAAATACAAAATAGAGCTGGGGATATAGCTCAGTGGTTGAGTGCCCCTGAGTTCAATCCCTTTTACCTCACCTCCCCCCCAAAAAAAGAAACACTTGGCCAATTACAAATTCAAAAAAGATAACAAATATAAATTAATCTAGAAACAGAACATTGTTCCCTGAAGTTCTACAGTTAAAAGGTAAAAGGAAGATGACTATCTAGCCTATAGATTTTATAAATATTGCAATAGAACAAGGACAAGTAAAAAGTACTGCATTACTCAAAATTAGCTGAACACAGAAATTAAAATCAAGTTACCTTTTTATCAACTCCAGTCCTCCTGTCCAAGTTCTCGTGTTACAGTATTCTGTCATATTTAAAAAAATATATTTTTAATAGATCAAGTCTATAACTTGAGATTTAGTTAGATTCTTATCTAGAACTTCTATCATACATACTTTATGAATATTCTTTTAAATTTGATCTGTTCCATATTTCACAGATATCAAATGCGTATCTGTGAACATATCGACAACAAATTCTGCTCAATCAACTCTGTCCCAAACGTTTATTCAGAATCAACACCTAGTTTGAGTTACCACTATTTTTTGGACTTTATATTCATCCAAGAAACTCTTAGAATAGTTGGAGCTTTCCGTTGGGAATCTCTTTGGAAGTATTCATCTCTTATACAATCAGGTCTTGCTTGCAACCAGCTGTGGAGAGCAGACGGAAAAAAAAAAAAAAAATCCGAAAACATTATGATCACAATGCTCAGGGCCATTTTGTTCTCTGTCCAGGGACTGAGGTGCTCTCCCTCTTCACTATAAAAACATCTGCTGATCCCTTTCCTTGTGTGCATTTCCCAGAGTCCAGGTTCTAACCTGCAGGGTGGAGAATAAGGCACTTTATTATGAACCTTGAGTGCAGTGTCAACATGCTGAGACCATGTCCCTGAGCTCTTGCACCCCGCAGCATGAGAGAAAATGACCCTTTAATGTGTACTCAGTCGAAAAAATATTTGTATTAAAAATATTTCTCTGAGACTTCTGTGCTGGGAATTAAAGCTATGTCTATACACATGAAATAAACAAACTGCCCTGTGGCTGATTTGCTCATTTCAGCTGTCTTAATGATCAATGTGGATTGTTGTGCAATCGATTCAACTGCAGCGATCAGTATTATTCATGAAATCTAGGAAATTTGGTGCAAATGAAATGGCTGAGATGTGGGAAAGTGTTCCCGCTTACCAGATATTTGATTTAAGGAACTGTGAAAAGTCATCACATAACTAATAAATAAATAAATCACTTATTTCCACTGGCAATTTATTATATCTTAAGTCAAAACTTTGGATCGTCTAGTATAAAATTTGAAATCCAGCATAATATCTTTAAAATTTCATGAATGATCCTTTCTCTAAAATATTATCAATAATTGATCATGAGCCTTCTGATCCTAAAACTACATTTAAAACGCAGGAGAATTCCTTCCTAACTTCTGGGAGAGTCAAACCTAAATGTCTAGGAACACATTGTTTGGTTTCCAGAAACTAAGATCAAAGTCCAGTATCTCTCACAAAATAAAAAAGAAGAAATCTCTTTGTACAATTTTCCTTCTCATAAATCACATGCAAACATGTCAAATTTGACAACTTTTCTAGGTATTCTTCTGGTAATCAGAGTCGGGCAGCAACCTATCAGACGCAATAATTCTTATATCTAGGATTTTCCGAGACCAAATTGTAGGAAATTTTTGATTTCTTTCTATATTATAAAAATCAAAGAGATCATCTTCCATAGAAGCTCCTTTGTTCAGAAAAAGTAAACTACAATCAAGAGGCCTCAAAGAAAAGTACGTTGTACACACATCATTAATGTCCACACAGTGAAGTTTTAACAATATCAAATTCTCCAAAGGAAATTGGATTCCAGGTGGATTTCTGTGATAAAATTAAATACTTCTGCGCCTGAAAAGAGAGATCTGCAGGTGTTCAGAAAATAAGCATTTCCTAATTTAGGTAGATAAAATTTGAGCACTACCTAAAGGCTATCCTCCAGAAAGTTGAATTTTTGTTAAAATAGAGAAGATTCTGGGTATTCTAAAATCTACCAGATGAGATAGATAGATAGATAGATAGATAGATAGATAGATAGATAGATAGATAGAGTGTGTTAAGGAGATTACAGCATATCCAAATTGTAAATTCATTTCTCTTAGAAAGGAGTTATATTTTTCACAAAAGAAGCACTCCTCAAACTTCTTGGTCTCAGAATTCCTTTATGCTTTTAAAAATTATTGAGAAACAGAAAGAACTTTCACCTATGTTTAGATATTTACCATATTAAAAGTTCAAATTAGGACATTGCGTATATATCATTTATATATATTATATATATTAGGGTAGCTGGCGGAAATATCCACAAGAGACACAGCTCTGAGTTCAAGCAAAGGTTTATTAAAGAGAATATCTGCCAGGCTGCCCTTCTGCAGGGTACAACAGCCAGTATCATTTGAGTGGGAGCTTATATATCTTTTGGACAAGGAACAAGAGCAAACTAGAATTGACCTTGGGTGCAGGTAGTTGGGTAACAAGAGGTTTTTTGTGTTTAGGGACTTTAGGGGTTAGATTATGGGAACAGAGTATCTTAAATTTCTTTTTCTTGGCAGTGTATAAGTTTTGGTTTCAGGTCAAGATGGAGTCCCAGAACCAAAATGGAGTTACTAATGTCTGGGGACCTAATGATATATATAATTTCTTTCTTTCTTTCTTTCTTTCTTTCTTTCTTTCTTTCTTTCTTTCTTTCTTTCTCTTTTCCTTTCTTTCTTTTTACTTTATTTATTTTGTGTGTGTGTGTGTGTGTGTGTGTGTGTGTGTGTTTCATGCTAGGGTTGGAACCCAAGGCCTAGAATAGGCTAGGTAAATGCTCCAGCACAGGTCTATGTCCCCAACTTCAAACTGGGATTTAAAATATATATATATATATATATATATATATATATATATATATATATATATATATATATATTTATTTCTTAGGTGTAGATGGACAACATGGCTTTATTTCACTCATTTATTTTTATGTGGTGCTGAGGATGGAACCCAGTGCCTCACGTATGCAAGGTGAGTGTGCTACCACTTAAGCCACATCCCCAGCCCCAAAGTGGGAAATTTTTAAAACACAAGAATACATAAGCACATGTTCACTGGCTGTCAGAATGATGACATCATCTGTCACCATGGACCCTCCAGAATGAGAGAGAATGAGGGTGAAAACGGCAAAAGGCAAATTGACATGAAAATAATATTACCCTCCAGAGGCCTTGAAAATGTTTGAGGACCCTGAAAAGTTTAGGGGGCTCCTAGATTTTCACAAAGGAAGATACTAATAATCACAAATGTGTATTTGGGAGATCAAAACAAAATCCCATATTACGTATTATTACAAAATACCACATATTGTATGTGTATTGTATAACTACAATGTAACATCACTGAGTGAATTATTTAATCTTGCCAAACTTTAGTTCCATCGTTTAAAAGTAGATATACCAACACTTGCCTTGCAAGGTCATTGTAAAAATGAGAATTGATGTATGTGTAATACGAAGTGGGCATTTATAATTGGCAACTCATTTAATTTGTTCAGCTCATTCATAATTATAAATTAATTATGAAGCAAAGCTATGAAAATGTATAATTATTGGTACATATTTTTCTTCAGAGGCAGAAAAGATATACATAATCACTTCACTATTTTTGTTGCCACCCCAAATGAGCTGAATGTTCTATATTAGATACTGAAAGAAATATGAGGATCTTTTTTCAAATCCAATCCTGAAAGGAAATGCAGGTTATTGGGCATAATGAACCATGAATGTAACATTCCACACAAAATACTACAGGAGATAATACTTGACTGAGAAGACAACAGCAACTTCCTGGAAAGTGTAGCAATTATGGTGGGTTTGAAGACAGAGAAGATATCTGGGCACATAACCCTGGTAGCCGTTGTGTGAAGAACGTTTTAAGAGGAAGGAATTGCTACAGCTGGAATGCTATGAGCAAATGGTGGTAGAAAGCACCCCTGCTCCTCCAAACACTAGGGAAGTATAAGGTGACAGTATAAGCATTAGATGGAAGTCTGTGTGAGGAGCAGTTAAGGTTCTCAGACACTCCCCCAGCCCCATGCAGTCTGAAGACTGATCCTTCTGTGCTGGAAGATGCAAGCTTTACTTTCTCAGACATTCATTCAGAAGCTGTGTGTGGGTACAAGGCACAGACCCAGGCAAGTATCAGAAGCTGTAATGAAACAAAGGGATGGAATTTATGACCCTTTTCAAAAGCATGATAGTCCTGCCCCCTATTGGCACTCTAGAGAATGTCATTTGGGCAAAAGAATGACTCAAAAGAAAGGAACTGTGGACACTGGACTGGGACGTCTACCAATAGAACAGCCGAGTACCTAATTAGTAGACGGTGAGGCCCACCAGTCCACAAGCTCACCCGGGGACAGAGAATTTCCAAAGAGCTTGTAGCATCTCAGTCTCAAATAGTCATGCAGGAAGTGAGCATTACTAGACCTTTGGGAATAGCCTATCATATGTAAGATAGAAAGAAAGTCTCTTCATACCCTGATACCTAGACAACTAGATAGACAGCTGATAGGAAGACAGACAGATATAGGCAAATAGACAAAGAGCTCAGGAGTCAGTCTAAGTAGGTTGCAACACTGGGTCTGCCCACTGCTAAGAGGGTGAAAACAGTTTATCTTAAAGCCTTAATTTTCTACATCTGTGAAATGAGGATAATCATTTACCTAAAAAGATAAAGATTATATAAACACAATAGTTCAGATTAAATACTCAATGCCTGGTTTTATTACAACTGGCAAAAAAAAAGTGCAAGTTATACTGGGAAACAGAGTTTTTCAATTTAGTTGAAGTGCTAAGAATATAAAATAGAAAAAAAAAGCATGGATGCAGATGGTTACATATTATGACTACTACACAATAACATAGTGTTAGGATATGTGAGAGTTATTTACCAAAAAAAAAGTTTAATTAACCCTTTTCCCCACTCAAGAAAGTTCCTTGGAGTTATTGTCTCACATCCTCTGTCCCCAGTAAGACACAGCCCTTCTTTCTTGCATATGCAGTGTAAAAAAAGACTATAACAGCCGAATATGTCTCTCTAAGTGCATTTAGTTGTTCACATTAAATTGTGAACACTCAATAAATGCAAAATTAATATGTGATTAATTAACAACAACAACAAAATCCTCTTCTGCCTTTTGCCCAGTTAGAAATTCAGAGCTCTTTCAATCTATCCAGGGTCCCTCTCCAAGCCTCAGAAGGTTGGATATTGTGGCAATTAATTGTTTAAACACATTATGAAGGATTATGATGAGAGGCAAACATAAAATGTAATAAACACTTGGTAACCAATTTATTTTAATAGCAGTTCCTCTGCCAAGCCAGCAGATTTTTTTTTTTCTAGGACATAGTTCCCTTCCATATTCAGCTAAGAGAGATGAAGAGAATGGCCTTTAAATGGACCAACTCATTATTCCTTACACGGTCCTGAAAGGCCTCTACTTGACCATTTTGATAGCCTGGCTGAAAGAAAAGGCATTAGGTTTCTTGTAACTCTTTGGATCATAAAAGAGCTGGCTTTTTAGTTAGAACAACATTACCGTCAGGTGTTCCATTAAAACTATCAGCAAGGGAATTTATTAG
Organism: Urocitellus parryii; assembly: GCF_045843805.1. Lineage (NCBI taxonomy): Eukaryota > Metazoa > Chordata > Mammalia > Rodentia > Sciuridae > Urocitellus > Urocitellus parryii. The sequence goes on along the minus strand of NC_135544.1, from coordinate 26,234,828 downwards.
GAAAAAAAATAGGAATTGGTACCAAGGAAGATTAAATAACACCACCAAATGGGGGAACTTTTATTCATGAATGGTCAAGGGATTTTACTTTTCTGCAGGAGTTTTTCTTCTGCAGAATGTCATCCTTAAAACAAAAATAGCAGGAACAAGGGTATGGTTAGATTCCATTGATCCCAAGTCCCTCCCCAAGACAGTGTCATAACAAATAGATTTTCTACCAGTAACTTAAGTCTTTTTAGGTTCCTAGACTCCTGTGTTTCCATTTTTTTTTAACTCCAGAGTACTCTTGCTTCTGAGAGATATTTATTTGTTGATATTTATTTGTTGGTGGGAGTAGGATTGTTGAAGCAGCATTGGACAAGATAATACTTTATATGTAATTAGATACCACTACTATGAGCCAAAAAAAATTCATTTTGGGTAGAAATTATATGAAAAAGCAACTAGTAAAGATCTCTGCATTAGGTAGGTTAATCCAATATGTCTGAATACACATACAGGTGTGTATGTGCATGTCTGTGCATAGCCTCCAAATGTCCTTCAAATACTAACCTCTGTGTTACACATTTCTGTCATGAAAATATTTTAATAATGTGTATACACAGATAGTTGGAGAACTTGGTGAGTGTAGAGTCTGTACAAAATTCCCTATACCTGTACAGACAGCCTGGGCAAATAATATCTTGCTCAAAATCAGGTAAGCACTGAACACCAAAAGGTCATTATAAGAGATCTAGATTTCTTATATGAATCATATTGAAAATGTTGGTGTTATGGTTTGCATGTGAGGTGTACCCCAAATGTTCATGTGTGAGACAATGCAAGAAGGTTCAGAGGTGAAATGATTGGGTTGTGAGAATCTTAACCCAATAAGTGAATTAATCCACTGATAGGGATTAACTGAGTGGTAACTGAAGTGGTAGGTTGTGACTGGAGGAAGCAGAAGTTGGGGGCATGGCTTTGGGGTATATATTTGTGTCTGGCAAGTGAAGACCTCTCTCTCTGCTTCCTGATTATCAATCATGTGAGCTGGTTCTCTCTGCCACACTCTTCTGCCATGATGTCTTGCCTCACCTTGAGCCCTGAGGAAGGAGTTGAAACTATTACAGATTGAGACCTCTGAAACCATGAGCCTCTCAATAAACCTTTCTTCCTCTACAATTGTTCTGGTCAGGTCCTTTCATTATAGTGGCAAAAACGCCGACTAAAACAGTTGATCTGCAAAAATTATAGCGGAATTCGTACTAAGAAGTGTATTACAGAAGTATATTACTCTTTTCTCCAACTTCCACAATCTTTGTTTGCTCAAACTGCAGAAGCAATAACATCTTGATTTATAAAAATGAAGTCACAAGAAAAAACAATAGAAACAAGTAGGTTAAGAATGACTGGATGAGACAAAACATTTGTAGCAGCTGTCGTTGAAGATTTTCTTCCACAGCTAGGTCTCAATGCCTTGTACTATCTTAGATGGTGTAAACTGTTGCTAATTTTTAGCATTTAGGATATTAATGGTTCTAAATATTACATGTTTATATTTTATAGCAATTTTTTGAAAATAGGAAAAATGAGAAGGAAAGTACTTCCCTGTAGCCTGTAATTGTTGAATCCTGTCTGAAACAACAGACCAGAGTCTCCCGCAAGGACTCTCAAGAGCGAGTATACTGTATACTAAGCAGAGCCTCTGTCTTTGTTAATTAGCTCTCCAACATTGTGACAGGACCTCTATTTAGAATGAATGGCTTGTTTTAAAAGAGTTACACATGCACATATAGAATCTTTTCACTTAGAAATCTAGAATATTTCCAAGACTTCTAATTTCAAATATCTTTTCTGTTTTTAGACTAATAACTGACAGGTGGTCCAACTATAACTACTTTGTGCTTCCTACATTTTTATTACTTGAGATGGAGCCCACTGTTGTATGCTTGAACCCTCTAGTCTCAGGTTGATAAATTGTGTGAACATTCTTTTGCAGCATTTCCAAACAAACATTATGAATAATAATGACTTCAAGGGCACACCTCTTAGCTAGTCTTATCTTTCCTAACATTCTTCTGCAAGTCAGTATTCATGAAATAAAGGATAAATATAAATATAAATAATATGTTTAAGAAGATGATTTTAAAATAAGAAGCATTTGAGGTTTGCAGAAAATCTCATGTATCACAATATTTCAAAGAAATGCTTGAATGCAAATATGTTGACCTATAGTTGATGACCTGTTTTGATTTCATTATCCAATGCCTTTACTTGGAAGATCTTGACAGTCCAACAATTCTTTTTCTGTTCTCTTTTCAGATTTCTTTTATTTTTAATTTGGAGAAAGGAAATGGCATTTTATTTCCTGCGTTCTGTAGACTCAAAAGTCATAAAATTGTAAAGAAGAGAAAAATTGTCAAATTTTTTAAAGGTTAAATGCAGGAGAATTAGAGTACCTGAAAGGGCAGTCTCTGAATGGATTCAGCGCTGAGAGATAGATAATATTGGAAGGCAACCTCAGAAATGGGAATTGAACAAAAAGATTGGGCAGGGGTAAGTTTGGGCAAACAACCTTGGTGACACCATTTCAGTTATTTCTTTGAGTTCTATGGTTGTTTGGAGTTGTATTGAGTATGTGCACATAAAGAGAAATGCAATTACGTTTTTAAGTGGACTATCAGCTTTTGGTAGAAACATGCTGAAGGGTAAAATTTTCTTTCTCTCTGTTAGGCATCTTTTCTTTTGAGGTACAGTATGGAAGCTCTGCAGGAGGCGAGGCAGAAAACCAACTTCTAATTGCTTATTGGAGCAGGGCTAGCACACTTTTTGAATTTCACCTAAAGCAACCTCTGTAGACACAAGTCCAGTGTGGGGAAGGCATGATTTCTGCCCAACCAAATGGATATTTTGTTGTTGTTGTTGTTATTGTTTCTGCCGTTGCTTGAAAACACTGAGAACATGGGCATTCTCCTTCTTTAATAAAAATACAAGCTGAGGAAGATTTCTCAAGGACAGATTTTCATCTCCAACTCTCTGTGTAGAAGGTGATCGTCAGGGTGTTTCAGAATTTAGTCCATCCTGGTGATATTTGTACAGTCCTTCTAATCCACCTGTACCCTGAAGTTGATCCTGTTCCTCTTCTCATATCAGCACTAAAAGCATTCTTTGTATTTTAAAATTATCAAAAGAAAAAAAACCCAGCATTTGACTTTCCCCACACTAAAGAGACATGAGAAGCCATTAAAGTACCTTTGGTTCAAAGCTGTGTTTCTGAATCTTTCAGCAAATTCAGACAGCAAATTATTAAATATTCATTTAATGAGCCAGATGTTTCTGGTTCCTAAATTACTCCTTGGAAATGAAAGGAATCTTTAGGACGTTGGGTGAAGTCCTTCTTCCCATACCAGAGTACATAGCTTACTCTCTGAGATGAACAGAAACAGCCACACAATCTCAATTAGTTAATTGCGGTGACCTGCCTGGCAACAACAAAAGATCACGAGGAGGGGTGTCTGGAGATTAAGAAAAACACAGAGACATTTTTAAGTAAAGCTAGGGTCAGGTGGAACACTGTCCTCTAAGAATGACCCAGAACTAGGTCAACATGTTTATTATATAGGGTCTCATTACCAGGAAGTTTAACTACATACAGGAGCTCTGCAAATTACTCAATGCCTGTGATTTATCAAGAAGCTTGCTTGTGCACTAAAAAGTTATAGTGCTCAGGACATGTTGTTGTGGCTTTCCTACTGTACCCCAAAATCCATTGTACTGGAATATTTGATAACTGTTGGCATCAGAGTCAAGTGTCAAGTGTCAAGGCTGTTCATGTCCTTGCTTTTTGACAAGGAATGTTCCTTGCTAACACCATGGAATCAGCTGATGACCGTGGCTCACTTGCTCTCCCAAGTTCATACTAAAAAGATGAAGGAGATGTCTGTCTGAGCCATTAATCAGCATCATCAACAGAACTAACATTTAGAAAATCTTTTCTGTATAAGAGATAATGCTCCATCGTGTTCTGAGAAAAATAACAATGACATCATGCAGAACCTGCTTAAAGGAACTCACTATCTAGGTGAAGATAAGATGAACACCAGAAAAGATAACAACAACAACAAAATCTGTACAAGTTCTATGCGAAGTGAGAAGTATGGTAAAGTCATTTAAGAAATCAGAATAGTATATAACCTCAGGGTTGGAAAAGATCTTAAAAATCTTCTAACCCAATAACTGTCTGATGCTTAAGTCCACTTTCGAAATAAGAGTTCACATTTATTAAGTGAACATTATTGTGCCAGGAACTTTTCAAAGTATTCAGAAAATATATATTCAATGATTCACATAATGTTTTTTATAAGGTGGGGTTTTTTTTTTCAAATGAGGAAATTAAAAATGAGAAAAAGTTAATATCTTTCACTCAGCCTCATGGTAAGTGGCTGAGCAGTGATTCAAACACAGGTCTTTCTGCTTAAGAATTACACCCTCCATCGGCTCAAGACTGTCTTGCCAGCACATGTGACTTGCAGCTTTGGTTTCCACCTCCCCTCACTGGAGACTCGGCACATTCTCAGTAGCTCAGGGTGTTGTGCAAATTGGGGAAGACTAATAAGGTTTTTCATAGAGATGAACATTTCATAAAGAAAGAAGCCAAAAGGTTAATTAAATAGACATTAGTCAAAGTTAAAAAAGGCAAATTCCAACCCACACATGTTGCATTCGTCAACTTTCTGTCGCTGTGACTGAGATACCTGACAAGAACACCTGAGAGGAGGAAAAGTGGACTTTGGGCTCATGATTTCAGAGATGTCCAGCTGTGATCTTACGACTCCATTGATCTGAGCCTGAGGCCTGGGAAAACCTCATGGCAGAAATGTGTGGCAGAGGAAAGCTACTCAATTTACAGTGACCAGAAAGGAGAGAGAAAGAGGGAGGAACTAGGGGGACATGATATGATGATCTTCAAGGACATGCACCCAGTGACCCACCTCCTCCAGCCCATCCCCCCTGCCTACAACTATCACTCAGTACAGAAGTCCTTGCCAATTAATATTCCATCAGTCACTTAAGTCAGTACACACCTGCCATCCCAACAACTTGGGAGGCTGAGGCAGGAGAATCGCAAGTTTGAGATCAGCCTTGGAAATTTAGTGAGGCCCCTTGTAACTTAGTGAGATCCAGTCTCAAAATTAAAAAACAAAATGGCTGGGGATGTGGCTCAGTGTTAAAGTCCCCCTGGGTTCAATCAGAATCAAATTAATTAGTCTTCTGATTAAGTTCTGACTCTCATAATTATTTCACCTCCTACATTAGCACGAGAGTTTCTGGGGAACACCTCAAATCGAAATCATAACACATGTAATATGTAAAATGCGGGTTTGTACTATAGTTGGAATAGACTTTGAAGAAATTCAACTTTGAACTATCAGAATCAATCCTGAATAGCTAGAATTGTAATTGAGAATAGTATTATTTTTGAAGAACTTTGCTTCTGTGACATTTTAAAAGATAATTGAAATACTGAGAAACATATCAAGAACTGAATACAATATAACCCATGGAGCTATAAATGTGTATTTAGAAGATTTAAATTCATGAATGATTGACAAGGCATGCTACGGTTATTACTGACCATTTGGCAACATCCTTTAGTTAGTTTTGGAATTTATTTTCTACTCAGCAAGAACTTTTTCTATATCCATCATTCTCCCTTGAGTTTTATCTTTTCTCTTGTTCATTGGTTTATTTAATTTCAAAGACAATTAGATAAGCTGTAGTAATGATTCTACAGATGTATAAATGCATCCTGAGATGAATAAATTATGGACATTTCAATAAGTAGCGAATGGAAGGAGAGCAGCTGGATATTTAACACAGATGGGTTTATTGGTTGGAATAAACTTCATTTTGTCTTTTTTAAAAAATAAGCAATTTTGGCCCCTTTTGTTGCTTTGTGAACAATCAACCAACGAACATAATCCTATATGTATTGCTTTTTGATCGCCATTGCTAAATCTAGTGATTTAAAATGCTTTTCTCTTCTTTCTCAATGGCCTATGTATGTGATCTAAGTCCCCATCTGTGAGGCTTAAAATATGAGAAATGTGCTTCATGGCATCAGGAACGAAGTATTCAGAAATGATATGGACTCTAGCTTTGTGTCAGGTTTCTTCTACAAATAAATGCAAATAAGAAATCTTGTAATACAATATTGCTCTCACTGTATCAGGCTCATTCCTTTATAAAAAACAAGTGAGTCTGGTTATGTAAAATAGAAAAAGCCATGGTAGAGTGTCTTAATACATACAAAATATAGGATTATTGATTAAAATGCCTTTTAAAGAATTGTCTCTTCACTTGTCCAAATAACAATGGATTACCCATTCTATAAAAGAGGAAACTAGAATCCCTAGACATTGCATTAAAAGGCTTGCAAAAATCTCACTCTGACTTGGGTTAGTTATTGGGGACCTTATGGGATGTACACAAAGATTGTTTAAGGAGAGGTACACATAGAGGTTAACAGATTGGGATCTAGAGTCTATTAAATCTGGGTTAAATTGTAGCCCAGCACATGCTAGGTTAGTAGCCCAAAGCAAGTGAATTAAACTGCCTCAACCTTTGTTTTTCTCACTAAATGGGGATAATGATTTTCCCTGTTTTGTAAGGCCCTAAAGAAGATTAAATGGGATAATGAACTTAAGTGCTTAGAACAGTGATTGGTTTTATGCTTGGTGTGTGTTCTGCTCACCTTTTTTTCCTGTATTGTTGTTGTAAGTTTTGTCTGACTTGTCATTTGCCTGAAGTTCCATCTGTCTATAGAGGATTCTTTCATTATCTGAGTGAGCAAATTCCACAGATCTTCTAAAATTTACCTCATCTACCCCAGCTCTCTCCTTTTTGCCAGTCTATACTACCCAGAAGTTAATTCTCTTTTCTAAAAAGTATTGTAATTCTAAATGTCAGTGAAAGTCATTGTTATTTGATTCTTATGAGCTAATTAAAATATCTCTTCATGCATTTCTCAGCAAAAGAGCAAGTTCCTTGGAGGTAGGTACTGTGGCTATGTCTGCATATCAAATACAATTTCTTGCACAGAGTTGCAAGATAGGACTATTTCTTATTTCAATTGACATACAATAAATCCAAAGTGCCTTAAATGTTAAATAAAATGGAAACATAATCTAATGCTCGCATTTATTTCATATTAATGTCCAGGACTATTATGTCCCAGCTACTTGTTCCAGTATTTTCACATGTTTTATTTCCTTGTATTTTCACACTGATTGTGTGAGGTTAGTACTATTTTAAAATTTTTAGATATGAAGATATTGAGGCACATAAGATTAAGAAAAAACAACAAAAAAAGAACTTTTCAAGGTTGTTTAGTCAGTATAAGATTCAGCCAGGATTTAAACCCAGGCAGACTAACTGTAGACAGAGACCATGTCCCTAACCTCCATTCAGTACTGTCTACCAAGTAATATATTCAGATCTTGCCCATAATCCATATTACCAAAGTAATAATATTTAGCTCCATATTTAGAAATACTACAAGACCTCCTAATAGTATATTCTGAACTTCTTTTCAACTGGATAGAAACCAAAATCTGCAAAGTAACTATGGCAGGAGTCACTGTTCATTCTTTTGGTGTGCAAGAAATGTCTTCCCACTCCCATACTAAAAGATCACGGCAGAATATTTTGAAGCAGGACTGTTTGGGTTTTTTAGAAATCTGGATTATATAAGAAAGGTAGTAATAGATAACATATTTTGAGGTATCAGACACCATGTTAAGGTCTTAAAATAAATTATTGTTTTAATTTTTTAAATTAGGGTTATTACTATTAAGAAAGAGAAAACAGCCCCTGCCACCTGGGTGATGGCCTGACATATGAGCTGGGTTAATATGTTCTGGCAAACATATGCAGTTTCATAGATCATCGGCTTCAGGGTCACTCTGTGACCAGGATGGATCCAGAGGAAAATATCACTAGTCCATAGTCAGGTCAGAATCCAGAGAAGCTTCTCCAACCCCAAGAGTGATCAACATTCTCTTATCCTGTGCAAAGCCAATATCTGCTGCTGCTTTCTTTTTCTTTCTTTAAAAACAAATTGTAAGTACATAATTATTATACAAAACAGTGAGTTTCATGTCTGCACATCAATAACAATTTTTGGCCACATCCACTTTCCTGTAATTCTTTCTTAACCTTTGTTTCCCCTGATCCTCTTCCTTTTCTCTACTATCATCCCTTTCATGTATTTTTTAAAAAATTCCATATATGAGAGAAAAACTTGAAACACTTGTTTTTCTGAGTTTGGCTTATTTTGCTAATATGATGACTTCCAGTTCCCTCCATTTTCCTGCAAATGATATGATTTTGTTCTTTATACCCCGTTTGTATATATGCCACATTTTACCTATCTATTCATCCACTGATGGACATCTAGACTGACTCCATAACTTGGCTATTGTGAATTGTGCCTTGATAAACACAGGTATGCAGATACCTTTATAGTATGCTGACTTTAATTCCTTCAAGTATATACCAAGGAACAGTATAGCTGTATAATACAATAGTTCTATTTTAGTTTCTTGAAAGACCTTCATACTAATGAAGTAGCTATACTAATTTATATTCTCACTAACACCGTATAAGTGTTCCTTTTTCCCACATCCTTGCCATCATTTCTTGTTTTGTCTATTCTTGATGATAGCCATTCTGATAGGGAGTGAGATAGAATCTCAGTGTAGTTTTGATTTGCATTTGCCTGATGGCTAGATGTTGAAAATTTTTTAATATAACCACCAGCCATTTGGACCTGTTTTGAGAGCATCTGTTTAGTTCATATTACCCAATTATTGATTGGGTTATTTGGGGGTGGTGGTTGGTGTTACTTTTTTTTTATTCTGGATATTAATCCTCTGTCACCAAAAAAAATAAATAAATAAAAAGGAAGCTGGAAAAGATTGTCTTCCATTCTGTAGACTATGTTTTCACTATTGTTTCCTTCGTTATGCTGAAACTTTTCAATTTGATGTCAACCCATTGTTGATTCTTATTATTATTTTCTGTATTCCTGTATTCCTATTCCTCCTCCTGTGTTTCCTTCTTCTACATGAGAATGAAGATAGGACATCATAGAAGTACTTCTGGGTCTAGAAGGCATACATTTTAGAACAAAACTTTTCTTCTTTTAGCCCTCTTGGAGTGACTTCACGTAAGCCCAAATTCTCTACTGAGTTCTTTTTGATATTCTTTTGTTGATGTGTCCCACAGTTCTGCCTGGTATACTTTGCAATTTATCAATAACCACCTTTGTTCAACTACAGATTTCCTGGTGTTCTTGTGTTGGAGAGCATGCACATTATTGGGATCTCATTTTATAGATGGAAAAAAAACTAAGGTGGCAAAGTTATTGCTGATTTAAACCTGATTCTGGATTTAAACCTGGTTTATTTCTTTTGTTGTTGTTTTGTTTCTGTTTGTTTTTGTCATGTAGACACTGGAACCTGCTTTCTTAACAGCTACCTTACATAAATTCACTATGGTTACTGCAAATACTGATAAATAATAGGACAATAGGGGAAACTTAACATCTGCTTTCTTATTATGTGCTACCTTCTTGATATGTATGCATTTCTTATTTAAAGCTCACAACCCTTTGAAGCATAAACAACAATGCTTCTTTTGGAGAAGCTAATTCAACAATTTTAAAAGTCCATATTTATAAATGCTAGAGTAATTTCTCTAAAGTCTCGTGACTCACAAGTTCCAAATTTTCACTTAGAATTATCTAGTAACTTGTAATCACATGCCTGCATCACATTGGAATTGTCATTATCTATAAGGGAGTTTAAGCAAGCGTTCTCCTTGAACATCAGCTGGTCTAGAGTTGCTCCTAATTTCTGGATAAGTTTTAGTAAGACACATGCTCTGAATGCACCCTATTTTTATTCCAGCCACTGGTAGGTCTTTCTCATAAGTCTTAGAATCAGGAACTCTCCATTCCCTGCTCTATTAAGTAAACTACTAAAATCAATATGATTTTGACAGCATGTTAATTATTATGGTAGAATTTTTTCCTCTTTTAATAGCCCTAGCTGAAGTTCCTAGTCCGAGTGGGAATTAAGAAAATATTTTATTTCACTTTAGAATGGGACCTGTCCAACTTACATATCAACAAATGCTATGTTAAATTATCCTATCCTGAAGGGAAACTGTAATTCCCCTGAACTATGACATGCCAATAATTGGCTCCCCTAAAAGAGCATACTGAGTCCTGTTTCATTTAACTTACGTTTTTCTTTAACAAAACCTTTTTCTGAAAAACAAACATTAAAAAAGAAAGAAAAATAGCAACAGAGTATATATCATACTTCCCATATTTCTATATATCAATTTCAAAATAGATTATATGTAGGTGATAGGTTCTTTGGTGAAGAGTTACTGAAACCTAATGTGAATATGAAATCATTAGGATGGAAAGAAGAGCTGCACATTATTAAGTCAAATTTTGATTTGGTAGGCTCTTTTGCTAATCTGCTCATTAACACAGCTGAGGTAAATACTGAAGCGTCAACTAGAAAAAATCATTTAATTTTTTTTCTGTTGTTTAAGTTAAGTATTAGTAAACCATTTTGGAAATATAATTAGAATTCAAGTTCTACACATCTTCAAGAAGATGACAGAATTAGCTATGACAGAATTTTTTTATGACAGAATGATTTTTTTAAACTACCTATTATAGGTCATGGGTGTCCATTTGTACTAAGGAAATTCTTTTTAAAAATATAATCATTGTATAAGTCATGAATTATAAGAATTCTTCATGTCATAGATATAGAAACATTAATTTTCATGTTTGTGAACATTCATGTATATATTTAACAATGTAATTCTTAATAAAATATTGATTTTAAGTGTTATTTTGTCATAAACCTTGAATCCTGATTTTTTTTTTTTAAGTTAGACAACACAATCCAGAGGAAGTCAAGGGTTGTCACATTTTAGGGAACATTTAGACCACTTTGTGATGTTCCTTCACGATGTAGGCCCTGCAACTAAGATTTCACAAGCTTAATAAACACATGGAATTTTGGAATATTAAAAGTTTTTATTTGTGCTTTTATTAACATATTTTTCACTTGTGTTCAATAATGAATAAAATTTTTCTGCATGAAGAAAGCTCAATATAAATGTTGAAATCTTTTGGAGAACTGGCAAAGCCTCAGAGCTACCAGTACTAACATTAAGTAGATGGATCACACGACCAGTTATAGAGCAATTGAATTTAATGTTCAAGACATAGACTTGTATTATTGCTCTATAGACTCAGAGTAAGGATCTTCTTATTTTTTAAAAGCAATAAAAGATAAAGAAAATGGGAAATAGGAAAATATTATACTTAAAGCCCCTGTACCGGATTCAGCACCAGAGCCCGATTGGAATTAAACATTTTGATTAATGACTTTTTTGATTATTAAAAAAACTTAAAAATGAGTCTGGGTATGATCATAACATTAACTTATTTATCATGACTTATTGTTTGGGGATGCAGTTTTTTCCTAAGGTGAGCAGAAATTATACATATAAATTCACATTCAGAATTTTTTTGTTCTTCCCAAATTTTGCCCATTTCTTCAGGTGTTTAGAAACTCACAAGAATTTTTTTCAGTCTAGAATCTGTTAATTTTCTTAAATCATCTTTAGATTTCTTGATTAGAATATCTTTCTCAAAAATATGGAAAAAGATTAAGAGATGCAAGTCATTTAGAGTCATATAAACATGTATAATTAACTAAGAATTGTTACTGACAGGTTGTAAGTTTCCTTTTATATTAAATTCATCAGAGAAAAAAAAGTTGGGGTTCTTTCATTTATTTATTCACAATGATAATGAATGATATCCATGACAAAAAAAAGTTTTAAAGATGATCATTAATAAGTAAACGGAGGGGTGATAGAGTTTAATAAGGAAAATTAAGATTGCTCCCCACAGGCAGAGGATGGTGTGAATTGAAATGCAGTTTTGTGGATGGGATAGGCCTCATTGAGAAGGCAACACTGAGAAAAAGGAGAGGGAGAGATTTTCATGGGATTATGAAAGGAGAGGGAATTATCAGCAAAGACAATAACCAGTAAAAGAACTCCATATAGGGAATGTTACTGTTTAGGATCAGGGGGAATGGTGTGTTCAATGGGAGAACAAAGAGGAAAGAGGGAAGAGAGCCATTGGGAGAGAAGGAGGTTGCAGGGAAGTTCACAGTGGATCTTGCCAACCATTTTAAGTCTTGGACTTTTATTTGAAGAGGAATAGGAACCCAATGAGAGTTTAAACTGAGGAGTGACATGATCTTCATTGCACCTTTTTAAAAATATATATATTTTTAGTTGTAGTCAGACATAATAACTTTATTTATTTACTTACTTATTTATGTATTCTATGCGGTGCTGAGAATTGAACCCAGTGCGTCACACATGCTAGGCAAGTGCTCTACTACTGAGCCACAACCCCAGCCCTCCATTGCACTTTTTAAAGGATGGTTGTTGATCTGTATTGAAACTTTAGCAGACACAAGACTGGAAGTACTGGGGAACTACTAAGACGCTACCAGAATAATGCAACAAGATATGAGGGTGGCTAACTGTGGAAGTAGGGATGGCAACTGGATTCTTGGACATATTGGGAAGATAGAAGCATATGGGGTTTCCTTAGAAACTGGAAGTCGAGGGAGGAAGAGAAATTCTTCATATTGGCTTGAGGAACAGGAAGAATGGATTTCCCATCAACTGGGATGAGTAATCTATGTGTGGAATAGGTTTTGGCCCAAATATCAAGATCTTAATCTTGGACATTTTGTTTGAAAATCCTCTCTGAAACCTCAGTAAAGAAGCTGCATAGGCTGTTAGAAATATGAGTTTGTATGTGGAAGAGTGAGGTTTGAACTCAAAATATAAAGTTAAAAGAAGTCCCTATGTGTAGGTAATATTTTGGTTTCCTATTGCCACTACAAAAAGTAAAAACAAAGCAAAAGATCACAACTTTGTGGACTAAAGCAACACAAGTTTATTTCATAAAGTTCTAATTCAAAAATCTTAAGTGAATCTTATGAGGCTAAATCTAGGTGATGTAGAGGCCGCACTTTCCAGAGGGTACACAAGAATCTGCTCCTTTGCCTTTTCGGCTCATGGTCCTTTCTTCTTCCTTCAAGATATTTCACTCCAACATCTGCTCCTGTGGCCCCAGCTCCTTCTGCCTTTGATGCTCCTGCTTTCCTCTTATGTAAATTCTTATAGTTATACCTGGCCACTCAAATAATCTAGGATAATCTTTTGATCTTAAGATACTTAATCTATCAGCCAAGTCCCATTTGCCATGCAATGGAACATATTTTGGAGATTAGAATGTGGATGTTTCCATTAATCAGATTACTACCTGGGTTCTATATGAAGCCAGAGATTAGAAGTGTTTACCCAGGAAGTGAGTGTAGGGGAAAACAAAAAGGAAAAAGGAAAAAAAAAAAAAAAGAAAAAAATCTATCTCTGAACACAAAGAGGAGAAGAAGAGGAATATCCATCAAATAAGACCAAAAACTGTTAAAAATATATATATAATAAAATAGAACTATAACCCACCCCTCTGTGCAGATCATTCCCAAGAGATGACTCAAGGAAGAGGGAGTAATCTTTAATGTCACAAAGATTTCATCGAAAAAATTTATTCTGTACTGGCATTAGTCTAAACACTGTGGGTACAGGGAGTACAGTGGTATTTGAAATTTCTTCCATACAAGGAAACTTATAATAAGTCAATCAACTGGAAAACAAGAATTCAGATAATAATACTTAGCACTGGAGAATAAGATCTGTGATAGGGATGGAGAATAATGGAGAGGGCTAGTATTTTAGATTGGGTGGTCCATGAAGTTCCTTGAAAGATCATATTGAGTTGAGGCAAAATTGACGGAAAAGAGTGGAGTGGACCATAAAAGTTTTTAGAGGAAGAAAGTTCCTGGCAGAGAAAATAGCTAGTACAACACCCCTGATGAAGGAAGAAGTTCTTCAGTTTTTAAATTATGGATTTTCCAACAACATGGAAAATGTGGGGGGTGGGTATTGACATCAGATCAAATAATAGTAGGCTAGGAGGTAACCAATTGTTCAGTGGCCTTGTAGGCTGAAGTCAGGAGATGACATTTATTGTTAAGTGTAATGGGAAATCAAGGGGGTGGTTTCCCTGGGTTGTGATAAGATCTTGTTTGTATATTTGACAGAATTGGAACAGGGAATGGTTCCCATCAGGGAGACCAGAAAGTGGGGGGTTATAGGAGTGGAGGAGACATGTGGAGGTGATATGAGCTAAAGGTGAAGGAGTGGAATTCTGGTGTCGTCAAGAGATTTGGGATGTGTTATAATTTGGATCTAGAAGGTCCTCCCAGGTCTCACTTGTTCAGGTGGTAGTCCCCAGCTGGTGGTATTATTAGGAGGTGGTGGGAATTTTAGGAGGTAGGACCTATTTGGAGGAGTGGGTTACTGGATGTGTAACCTTGAATGTGACATCTTATTCCTACTTTTTCCTCTTTTTCTCTCTGGTTCCTGGCCAGTATGAGCAACTCTGTTCTACTACATACTCCCTGCCGTGAACTTTGGCCTCACCAAGGGACCCAGAATCAGAGATCCAAACAAACATGGACTGAAACCTCTGAAACAGGGAGCCAAAATAAACCTTTCCTCGTCTGAAGTTGTTTTTCTCAGGTACTTATTCACAGAGAGGGAAAGCAGACTGACATAGGTTGTGCTCTTTAGAGGAAGTTGACATGACATATGTAGTTGCTCAACTCATACTGGCCAGTGACAACCTACACTGGTGGCATTTGTTGCTTTTCATACCATTAGTACCTTACAGGAATTAATTTATAGTATATGTGATTTAATAATAACAATGCTACTTTGGGAGATTTTCAAAACTGAGAGAAGAGAGATCTTATTGTATACACATGGCCAAGCTACAAATGACGAGTCCTTTCAACAACAAGTGACTAGTTTAACAAAAGTTACTATGATAACAGACTTCTCTGCATGGGTCTTCATTCAAAAAAATTAAATTGAGGTGATTGATTGGAGGATAGATATTATTCACTTAGTTAGTAACAGAGTTATTAGTAAATTTCCCTCTGCGTACAGACATAGGTCCAATGTTGTATGCATTTATGATGTAGATGCTATTGCTTTGAAGTCATAAGGCAAGAGACCAATGCACACAGGAAGTGGGGCACAGTGTTAAAGTTTTACATTTTGTAATGTTCCTGCTGCACATGTAAGTGAAGTCATATGCAAGGAGAGATTAATTTCTCAAGTGAAACTTGGCTAGGAGGAAAATGGAATTTTAAATATCACTGTAAGTAATTGTATAGTGTCTTTTCCTTCTCACTCTTCAACTTACACCAATGTTTCTAATAACTCTAATAAGTTACAGTCCTATACTAATAAATGTTTGTATCAGTGTTTGAGGGTGTTAGGACTGCAGATAGTCATACCAAATAATAATCAAAGGTCTAAAACTATGTCTATTAAGAATTATAGACAAGCCAAATGCAGTGGTGCATGCCTATAATCTCAGTGACTCTGGACGCTGAGACAGAAGGATCACGAGTTTGAGGCCAGCTTCAGCAACTTATCGAGGCCTTAAGCAACTTAATAAAACCCTGTCTCAAAAAAAAAAAAAAAAAAAAAAAAAGGCTTAGTGGTACTATGTCTCCAGTACACCCCATAAAAAAAAGAATTATAGACAAATATGAACAGTGTATTTAGAAATCTCCATGAATGAACTTTGCCTTTGCTGATGGGCACCAAATACATGTATCCTTGGATTTTTTTAGAAAACATCAATATAAACATCTTCAACAATAGTTATCAAAAGATTAACATCTTTATTTATCTACCTTGTCAATTTCCTGTAACATCAAAGTTCCTTCCAGAGTTTTTCTGTTCCAGTTATTTCTCAAGTTCAAAAAACATTGTCAGCCAGCATCACTGTGGCTTAAGACAGAGGGCTGTCATTTCCTTGACCAGAGTTACCCCAGATCAACTGCATTTGTTAATTTCCTGAAGTGTTCATTCTGGTTAGAAATAAGCACACGTTGGTGACATGTGGTCCTTGGATTATCAGCTAATGATTTATTATGGGTGTGCTAATGCTTTGATATTTTGTCAGAGAAACATTAAAAGACATTGTGGTATTTAAAATGCCAACCAAACCAAGTAAGTTACATGACTGCTGGGTTCAGCATATGTCAGTACTTCACAAGGCCCTGGAGTTCCCACTTCTGTGCAGTTTAACATTAAGAGAAGTTACCAGGAACAATAGCCATAAGGAGCTAAGAGAAATAGCACCAAATAAAATGAAGTTATCTTGTTATATTGTGTGCATGTGAGAATATGTAACGACAAATCCCAGGTTTATTTACAACTATATTGCACCAATAAAAAATGTGGAAAAAAGGAGTTATCAACACTAAATGGGAACTAGCCCACCATGTGCAGATATGATTGAAGAAAAAAAATGGTCTTATTAGACTAGCAAACTCAAAGAGGCAAGATGATGAATAAGAATACAAAGAGGTTACAGGGAGGCCTCCTTCTGAGAAACTTCATGAAAGAAGAAGCCTGTGTGACTAAATGATTAGGAAGGAGACTGGGATTCTGAAAAGAACACTGAGGGCAACATTGCCAAATGCACACTACACGCCATCTTTAGAGATTTGCTATTCCTATTAATGTATTAAATGGACTGAGAGTTTCTGCAATTAAATTTGGATAACCTTATTTAACTCAAGCCTTTTTATACTTATTCACACAAAAGAAATGCCCTAGCATTTGCTGAAATACAGTTTGGAAAAGTTGTTCACAAAGTAAATGAAAATTTTGCCCAAAGTCTCACTTGGTTCTCTCTGGAATGTAGTTTATGTCTGAACATGTCAGTTGCTTAGCAGACAGTGTAAAAATCTAAGTGGGTCTATGAATTTGTGCAAAATAACATGTTAATTTTTATTCCACTTTCTGACATTAGATATTCTTTAACTGTGTGTTATCTTGAAAAAAGAGAATCACGTGGACTAAAGTTCACTGAAGATTATTGTCAGCTATTATCTTAGAGAAAGATTTAAACTTTTAAATGTTGTGTCTCAAATGACATATAATAATCCATCAAGGGACACATCAATGCAGAACATCATGGGTTTTTAGTTTAATTTTAATGCTTTTGGCAAAGAAAAACATCTGCTATGGAAAAGACTTAATTGGTTTTCATCTGATGTCACAAAGCTGCTACTAGGCATTATCACCACTAGATGTGTGCTTATTGTACACTGTGCTGAGCACTCCATTTTATCAAAAGCATGTAAATTCTGCTGTCTAGGAAGAGGAAAAAGACAGGATAATATTATCTCTGCCTACTTCCCCATGTTAAGCAAAGTATTCAAGGAAAATTTAAAACTTATCTACTTCACATTATAATAGATTTTTATGTCTTCCTGTAATTGGTTAGACCTAGGGAAAGTCCTGGCTTAATTAGGAACAGCCACAAGCATAACCTCAAAAACCAGCTACCTTGCCCAAAACTCTTCCTCCATAGAAAATTGTAGCTATTTGAGCACCACGAAAGTAAATTTGGGAACTGAAAAATGTTGACAAGTATTTTAAGCGGCAGCAAAACTTCAGTAAGTCTGATAAAAACAGATGAGAAGATGGATAATTTCCCTACTATGATTTTTTTTTTCTTTTCTCATTTTACTTATACATGACACTAGAATGTGTTTTGACATATCATTCATACATGGAGTATAACTTCCCATTCTTATATTTATACATTATGTGGAGTTACAATGTTCATGTAGTCATATATAAAGATAGGAAAGTTACTTCCAATTCACACTACTGTTTTTCCCATTCCATCTCCCTTCCCTTCCCCTCTTTCTCCCCTGTCTAATCCAGTGAACCTCCATTCTCCCTCCCTCTGCCTATTGTGAGTCAGCATTCCTATTCTCACCTCCCCTCCCTCCCCTTCTTTCCCCTTTGTCTAATCCACTGAATTTCTATTGTTTTCCCTCCGCCACCTATTGTGAGTCAGCATCCCCTTATCAGAGAGAACATTCAACCTTTGGGTTTTGGGATTGCCTTATTTCACTTAACATAATAATCTCCAGTTCCATCTTTTTACTGGAAAATGCCATAATTTCATTCTACTTTATGACTGAGTGATATTCCATTGTGTACATGTGCCACATTTTCTTTATTAATTCATCTACAAAAGGACACCTAGCTTAGCTATCGTGAATTGAGCTTCTATAAACATTGATATGGCCATGTCATTGTGGTATGCTCATTTGAAATCTTTTGGGTGTATGCAAAGGAATGAAATAACTGGGTCAAATGTTGTCTCCATTCTAAATTTTCTGAGGAATCTCCATACTGCTTTCCATACTGGTTGCACCAATTTGCAGTCCCACCAGCAATCTATGGGTGTGCCTTTTTCCCCACATTTTCACCAACATTTATCATTACTTGTATTATTGTAATTGCCATTCTGACTGGAGTGAGATGGAATCTCGTATAGTTTTAATTTGCATTTCTCTAATTGCTAGTGATGTTGACCGTTTTTCAAATATTTGTTGACCATTTGTATTTCTTCTGTGAAGTGTCTGTTCAGTTCCTTTGCCTATTTATTGATTATTTATTATTTTAGTATTAAGTTTTTTTATTTCTTTCTATATCCTGGAGATTAATGCTCTGAGGTGCAGGTGGCAAAGATTTTCTCCCATTCTGTAGGCTCTCTCTTCATATTCTTGATTTTTTTTTCCTTTCCTGTGAGTAAGCTGTGTAGTTCAATACTTATGCTTCTAGTCTTGTTGAGGAACTAGATTCCTAAGCCAAAATGATGGAGATTGATTTGGGCCTGCTTTTTCATCTAGTAGGCACAGTATATCTGGTCAAATGCCTAGGTCAATGATTCACTTTGAGTTGAGCTTTGTGCCAGGTGAGAGATAGGGGTTTAAATTCACTTTATTACCATTTGTAGAAAAAGAAGTTATCTCTTCTCCAACGTATATTTATGGCACCTTTGACTAGTATGAGATAACTATATTTATGTAGGTTTGTCTCTGTGTCTTCTATTCTGCACCATTTATTTTCATGTCTGCTTTGGTGTCAATATCATGCCATTTTTGTTATTATAGTTCTGTAATATAATTTAAGGTCTAATAGTGTGATGCTTCCTGCTTCATTCTTCTTGCTGAGGATTGCTTTGGCTATTCTGGGCCTCTTAAGCATTAAACCAAATAGTTCCTACACAGTTCCTATTGAACTACACAGCTTATTCACAGGAAAGGCAGGGTTTAGGCTTAGGTGGATCCAGGCCCTTTTCTGAATGCAGTTGGTTTGGAGATTTTAAATCAGTGCACCTCCAGGGTCCAGTAATTACTGGTCCATGCTGGAAGACTGTACCCCGGGGATCTCCCCTGGGTTCACTCATCTGGTTGAGGAGCCAATTCTTAGTCCCCTACATCACCTTTGGATCACCCCATGTTTCCTGGTCTTGAGTTCAGTCTCCAAACTCAATCTCTCCTGCCCCTGCCCTTCAAGTTTTCTGCCAGATGTATCTCCCCCAAGCTGGTCTTGCAAGCAGCTGGCTTGGGCAGGGAAGGGTAGAGCCAGGTGGGTTTCCCTGGGGTAGATCAGTTGTCCCCTATGTAAAACTCTCTTCACATTTGATGTTCTCCTGGTCACTTAAGCACACTCTATGTTATACAGTATGTGTTTACTAGGCCTGTATTTCAGGCCAAATTCAGGTTTGCCAGAAATCAGCCCCTTCAGCTGCCAGCCTCTGTGCTACAGCTGCAAAATGGTGTCTTCCTTCGTCCTCTGCAGAACACCTGGAGAGGTGGTGGCTTCTTTGCCTCACAAGGATACTGTGCAGCATGCTTTCAGGTTTTTCAAGCAATGTCCTGGATCTCTAAAGGCTCCATACCCAGACACACCTCAAGCCTCCAAAAATATGCAGCTTCCTTTAATTCCCTTATTCTTCTACGTTGCCTGTGAAGGGACAGCTCTAGCTGTTGCTTCTGGCCTGGCCAAAGCAGAGGCTTCGTCTACTATTAACCTTTCCTCTCATAACAAATGAGTTAGTAGTAACCAACTGATAAAATACAGACTTCCAGAAAATGCATGCCTTATCTTTGTATCTAATAAGGGAAACTTGAACCAAATAATAATAATAATAATAATAATAATAACAACAACAACAACTTGCTATTTTTCAATCTATAAAAACAATGATTCAATCAAGACCACATTTATCCTGAGAATAAAAAGAAGCCCTGTTAAAAAAATGAAACAAAGCAAAAATATCTCTGTTCAAATAATTAGGACATTTTTCTTTAAACTTATAACTCTGAAAATGATCTCAATGTTAATCATCACTTAATATTTTTTAACACTTAGCTTCTGCAAAAATGTAATTAATTTTATATTCTTACATTGTGATGCTGGGGATTGAACCCAGAGTTTGTTTGCATGCTAGGCAAGCACTCTGTCATGGATCTACACACTCAGCCCTATAATTAAAATTTTAAAATAAAAATTTACTTGCTACTTTAAGATAAACTAATTGCAGAGCATGGACATAGTGGTACACACCTTTAATCTTAGCAACTTGGGAGGCTGAGGCAGGAGGATCCTGAGTTCAAGGCCAGTCTCAGCAATGTAGTGAAATCCTATCTCAAAATTTTAAAAAGGAGAAAAGTATTGTGGATGTAGCTCAGTGATAAAGCACCCCTGGGTTCAATTCCCCAGTACTAAAAAAAAAAAAATTAACTAATTAAATATTTAAATATATTCTCTGATACCCACATACACATAGGTAATTTCAGTTTATTTGCTAAATGCCTCACCACTGAAAGTCTTGGTCAATACATATAGTATTCAGCTTTATCTCTTAAAAGCAACATTTGCAAAAGAAATAATTTATAAAAAAAAAAAACTAAAAATGAAGACAGCATTATTTCTGGATGGGGGTGGTGTGCAGAGTATCTACTGATCCATTGGAAGATATAGGCGTTGATATACATACCAGAAATATGTATAAATCATTATAGTGCTCATTTCTCTATTCAATGGACAAAATACCATTCTCTAGCTATTGTAGAAATTCCTACATGTTTTGGCTAGGAATTTAGCCAAAAAGTTATTGGCTACTGCTTAAATGCCCCTTTGTGATAAGATTTGTGAAGCATAATAAAGTATTCCAAGGGAACATGTTCAGTGTCATAAGGTTTTTCTAATAGCAATTTCTGAAGCATATCAAAATTGTACATAGTTATGTACATATGACTTAAAAAAAAAGATTTCACACCATATAATAAGTCATGCTAAATTCAGGTTAGAAAACTTAATGAAGAAACTTGATATAGCAAAATTCTACTATGTCTTCTATATAGTCAGCTTCAAAGATCTGAGGTTATTGAAACTTGAACAATCAATGTGATATTCTTTGTTTAATGAGCACATTTTTGTAAAACAAAAACTACTGTATTAATACATTTTTAAAAAACAAACGTCTTTCTGGATTTATGACTTTCGGGGCCCATCCAGAGCAAATTGCAATGCTTGTTTCAATAAAGAGTACATGAAATATATGGTTTTTAAATTAAGCTTGTGCAGACCTGCGTGTTAAGATAAGCCTATCCTTCCAAGATTAAACTGTACTTCTGGTAGAATTTTTGCCCAATCTGAATAATGAGTTACACTTGGAATTATAGCAACTTTTCATGGTGCTTCTGATTTTAACGAACACCAGTAGATATCTTTAGAAAATATTTTGAAACAGTTTAGGGACTTTTCATTATTGGTTGGCAAAACAGGAAAGAAGACTATTTGTGTCACATATGGTTTCCTCCCTAACATAATGATAAAATATAAACTTTACAAGGTTGTTTTTTGTTATGTGGGAAACCAGTGTTTCTGCAAGATAAAAACACGGAATTAATTGTTTACATTAAAGCCTCTAGGACGGGTGCTATTTTATATGCAAATTTACTAGACCAATTTGTTTTACATGTATATTAAGTCAAATGAATCAAATTGTCTGAGTGGGTGGAACTAAGATGATAGACCATTTCATTCTGTTTGAAAAGAATTTGCAATTCAGCATTTTACACAAATCTAATTGAAATGTAATCATGCCTCTGTAAAGCAGTGATAAACTTAATATATGGGAACAGTTATTATGTGCCAATAAAATAGCAAAACCCAGCAAATTATAGACCAGTTATCGGGAGACTGTTTAAAATAACATAACTAGCTCTAAAGCTGGCTCAAAAAATATTTATTCCAGCCATCAGAAGGGCAATCTGGGAGAATAAGCTACTTTTTTCTGACTACAGATTTAAGTTTCTTTATCAAATGGCAATAATAGATTCTATCAAGTGTTGGACTTTGTGTATTCCAGACGGGAGTTCAGCAGCTTCCTTGTTACCTGAGCCAGTGTCGGTATCAATTCTCAGGTTCACCCTAGACTAAACAGAGTCTAGCCTGTGACAGAAAGGCCTGTGGTCATTCATGCAGTGAGTGTTATGGTTGTGGTAAGAGAGGGAAGTAGCCTTGTTGGATGATGAAGCCACAGTAACTTAGAACTGTATGACTAGTTATTTTTCAGGTGTTTTCTTTCCTCCTTCTTCTCTTGGTCAGTGAGTGCCAGGCCCTTCTTAGAGGACATGCCTGAAGAACTGGCATGATTTCTGGCAGACGCATAGTGGGACACTTTCACTGCTGGAAAAATAAGACAGTGTTACGGCAAATGGCCATAACATACATGAACCATGCCCAACATCATCAGCAATAGGGAAATGCAAGTCAATACTAGATTTCACCTCACCCCAGTCAGAATGGCAGGCATCAAGAATACAAACAATCATAAATGCTGGAGAGGATGTGGAGAGAAAGGCACACTTTTACACTGTTGGTAGGACTGTAAATTATGTGTACAACTCTATGGAAATCAGTATGGAAGCTCTTTTAAAGACTAGGAATGGAACCACCCTATGACTCAGTGATACCACTTCTCAGTATTTACCCTGAAGAATTAAGGACACCTTACTATGGTGGTACCTGCCTATCCATGTTTACAGCAGCACAATTCACAATAGCCAAACTGTGGAACCAGCCTCCATGTCCTTCAATGGATGAATGGATAAAGAAGATGTGGTATACATACACAATGGAGTTTTATTCGGCCATAAAGAAAAATAAAATTAAGGCATTTGCTCCTCCATCTATTTTCCTAATAGATGGAACTAGAGACCCTCATGTTAAGTGAAATAAGTCGAACTCGGAAGGTTAAAGGTCCTATGTTTTCTTGCAGATGTAGAAGCTAGACAGGAAAAAGGAAAACAAAGATGGGGGTGGATCTTCTAAAAATCAAAGAGAAATCAGTAGAAGAAAGGGAACGAGGGACGGGAGGCAGAGAGGGAAAGGGGAAGTGCAGAGGAGTGATATCGGTCAAATTATACTATTGAATTGTGTGCATGCACAAATATGTAACAAATCTCATCAATGTGCACAACTATAATGCACCCATTAAAATAAGGAGGATTTTTTTTTTAAATGAGTGTAACAAAACAGAAGGTTCTAACCTTCTAGCCAGCATTTTTTTTGTCATTACATAGCAGGGTCTTTTTGTTTTGTTTTGTTTTGTTTTCTAAGTGCCTTGTCATACTCTTTGATTTTATTTTTGCAATAATCCTTTATTTTTATTGAATCTATCTTAGTAGCTCTACAAAACACTCTTGACTCACATAACGAGAAATCCAAATGCTGGTGCACACTCAGTAGCTTTCCTCAGAATGTACTATCACTTAGAAACGTGTGCCTGTTCAGCGAGCTTTGAAGTGTTTTCAAGTTTAACAGCCCCTAGTAATTGTTTTACAAGGGGTACAAATATAACGACCAACTTATGGGAAACTTGTTTTCTTTCAATCTGCTCATCTGTCTGCTGATCATCCTACTGAGACAGGAATTTAGGATAAGAAGTCTTAAAGAAAACATCCATGCGCCATTGAGATGCAGAAAGCAGAGTTGTAAATCTTGAGCAACGTGCCTTTGGCCCATGCCCTCGTAAAATGATGGAAATACACAAGTGTGGGAAAAACTGAGGTGTGTTTGTGCAGCCCCACCCTAGCTTCACCTCCAGCTGGGACCCTACTATAGCCCTTCTATAAAGGCGGAGCTTCTTACTCTGAGATAGCTGACATCCCCCCTTAAATGTGTATCTACTCCCTAAATAATTCTCTGTGCCTTTTTCTGGCTCATGCTGAAATACTTTTCCATCATCTGTCAAGAACCCTACTGCTCCTGAGTTGAATGTCCCCTCCCCTCTGGGAACTCCTCAGACTCTTCTCTAGAGACATCTGTGACACCACCTGTCCTCCAAACCAATTGCCTTCCTGGGTTAAGGGCAGAATGTTGAAGCTGAAATCTAGACATCCTCACACACTGTAGAAGGGTGCACCGTTTATTTTACTTATTTTTACATAAGCAGGAATTTAGAATCCTCATGATCATCAGCATTTGGGAATATGTCCAACTCAAAATGTTGGAAGAACATTTAAGAAGAATCTCCAGTCTATACTCTTCATTCTTTTTAAAATTTTTTTAGGAATCTTGATGCTCTTGAAATGAAAGGAACAAAGCATATACATTAAGAAATGAGTTTCAGCAATATATACTAAATGCAACTAAGAATCAGCCAGATTATCATTCACAGTTCTCTGAGCAACATTCTCTAATTTTAAACATATATTTGTTCTTTTGATTTTCTTCCCAGTTTTTCTTTTCAAACACATTAGTAAACTTTCAACTAGGAAAGGGGCACCCACAAAAGAATCCTTCAAACTTCTTATGTGCAAATGAAAAAAAAGGACATTTTGGTTTCACTTATGCATCTATGAAAGATAACAATGACCTCCAAGTTGTATTCTACTTGTGTTTTGATAAATCTATGAAGTTGAATCCATGAAGTTGAATCCATGAAACTCTTGTCAGAGGAGAGGGGTATGTGGGTGATGCCAGTGGAAATTAAAAGTCTAAATTGTCAGATCAGTTCAAGGAAAGAATGACAGGCCTTGTAATAACCCCACACCCTGATCCCACAACTTCAGCATTCCAGGTGTGTAAACTATTGCTCATATTTGGAAGAGTAGACAGTAGAACTCCAATTTTTTGGATTTCAGCAATATAAAATATTCAACCATGCTTAAATAATCATGTAAAAAACAGTCAAATTTTCAGATGGCATAATATATTGAAAACATAAAACAGCTTTAACTCTATGATTTCTTTTCACAGAAATGCTTCAGGTAGTAACCCAGTCTCAGCTTTCTGATCTGTCCTCAGAAAAAATATGCTTCTTTCAGCAGTTTCCCTTGTGGGTCCTCCTTGTGCTCCATAGAGAGCAGCACTGTGGATGATCTGATAAACTTTGTTAATGGGAAAATACAAGTAAAGCAACAAATTGAGAAAATCATCATTGCTTTTAATACTTTTGCAAATAATAGCACTTGCTGTTATAGTCGTGTCAATAAAAGCAATTTTTTTCTTATGATTCATTCAGGCCAAGGATAAACCAAGGTACGAATCAAAGCAGATGTGGGAATGAAAAGTAGGGGTTGGTTATAAATTAGAGATGTTTCAGAAACATTTTTAAAACTTGAAAAAAAAATGGGAGAATCACTTGAAGAAGCCAGAGCTTTAGTAAAATCTCCCTTGTGTACATTTGAAATTGAGAATCCAGTAGAAAGACAGAATGTGGGAATCATAGGGAGAGACCTGATTATTAAGATGAGAATAAGGTTCTGAATGAGGCAGAAAGGTATGGGGAGATGGCCAGCACCTCGTTAAGGGGTTCTTTCTTCTTCCTGCTCAGGAGGGTGTAAGCCACCGAAGAAATTAAAGTCTAGAATAATTAGTAAAGAACAGAAGACAAAGTCAGAAAGATATTTTCAAAAGTTAGAGCCCCTGATGGATCCAGTCCACACAGGAGCTGGAGCAAGACAATTAGAAAATGGCTCCTGTGGTTGATTTAAGGGGGTACATCAAAGGCAGGGATAAGGTTTCAGGGGTAGAGTCTTGCTTCCTGATGTCTTACAGTCAGCAGGTTGATTGGCATCTTAGCAGGTCACACTAATCGCAGAGGGGGTGTGCAGCTACAGCAGTTCACCCCATCTCTGGTTCTCTGTGGGACTGTTGGCAGAGCTGAACAGGACTCACAATGTGTCTGGGCAGTCTTACACAGAGGAAATATTCACTGGAAGTTCCCAGACACAGATTCTCCTATTCATTAGGCTATGATGTGAGATTTAGTCCATACACAGTCCACAGATGGCTCTCGACAGGAAGGGAAGAACCTAAAGTTTTAACTGCAGATTCTTCTTCTCTAGGTTGTTGGTTTAATTCTTGCTTCCCATGATGGAAGGAGTTAAAATGATTATTTACAAATGTTACAGTCTCTAAAGCAGCATCTAGAGGTTTTATCCTATAGCCCAATGGTAATATTGAAGTGCCTATGTCCTAGAGATAGATATAAATTCTAGCATAAGAAATGTTTTCATATACATTTTATCCATGTTAGGAAACAAGTAGAGTTTGTGCTTTTAGCATGGGTTTCACATCTCAGAAATTTTTCTTCAGAGATAATTTGTTTTACTGATTGCATTAGTCAGCTTTCAGCAGTGTGACAAAATACCTGAGAGAAACAACTCTAAAAAAGGAAAACAAATATTTGGCTCATGGTTTTGGAGATTTTAGTCCATTGTCACTGGCTCCATTGATTCTGGGGCCAGTATATGGCAGCAGTACATCATGGGGGAAGAACGTGGTGGAGCAAAGCTGATCTCCTCAAGGCAGCTAGGAAACAGAGATAGGAAGGGACCAGAGACAAGGTATAATCACCATAGGCATGCCTCCAAGGACTCACTTCCTTCAACTAGATGCCTCCCCCTACAGTTTTCATCACCTCCCAATAGTCCATTCAAGTTATGGATCTATCAATGAATTAATCCACTAATGAGGCCAGAGCCTCATAATCCAATAATTTATTTTAAGGTCCATCTCTCAGTGTTGCTGCATTGGGCAACACATGAGCCCTTTGGGGCATATTCCAGATACAAATTTTAACAGTCATGAAATGTGTTTAAATGTATGTTCTTTAAAAATTGCCACATGACGTAAAATTCAAAATTTGCTCCCTTTTTGCATAAAATGTGAAAATTATGCTATGTAACTGTGTGAAATAGTAACTCCTCCTTTAGCTATTCATCTGCTTTCTTGGGGACGACTTTTCTTTTAAATGTTAATTTCCAGAATCCTTTTGGAGGTTGCTTTTTTTTTTAATCACATGGTCCTGTGAGATTTATACAGTGTCCATAAAATTATGAAGTGTGCATAGGTTTTGTAAAGCATCACATATAATTAGGATTAAGTATTCACATAATTATGAGTCTGTTATCTTATATATATAGCCAAGCAAATTCCCAGTGGATAATACTTCAGGAAATATTTGCATCCTTAACATTTGTAGCATTAAATTTGTATTGCTGAGTTAAAATTAAAATTGTTTTAGTGAGCAACTTTGAATGTGAAAGGGTAAAGGGTAAGTACATTAAAACATTAACTAAAAGATAACTAATTAAGAGATATAAGTATGCAACACAAATTATTGATTTCTTTTTCATATTTTAACTAGTTGTTCTGACATTAATAAGCATTATATATACAAATAGTGTACACTTCTCCACGGTTTAAAAGTAACATTATTCAAAGAATTTTTAATGGAATTTAATATTTTCTGGACTTAAAATATAAAGAAGAGATGGAAATGAGCAAAACATTTGTTCTTTTCTAATGACATAGTTCTGTATTTTCTTGGTGACTCATTTGACTTCATGTTTTCCTCATTTTTAAAAAATTGGTGTAGAGCTTAATAAACAGAACCTCAGACTGTATTTATATAGTTCTAAAAGAAACTATTGGGAATGAATTTTCTACCACTTAGCTGTGGACAAAACAAAATTCACAGGTGCACTGATCTGAAACAAATGAAAATTTAAATCTATAATATATGTTTATTACATAGAGGTCAATTCAGCAAATATTTTGTGAACATCTTTTCTGACAAAGTGTAGTATTAAGTCCTTTTCAAGATGCAAATATAATGAAATTCTTGCCCTCCAAGAGCTTATATTTTATATGCATTGGGAAAGGAGATGTCCATGATTCTATCAAAGTTATTCTGCCTCAGATAATTTTATATGAGACTGCTTAAGAATTTAAGTAAAGCCCATGAATGTAATGTCTTTTGTTTATAGGAACATTGAAAACTAAAGATATTTCAGGAAGGGGAGTAACTACATTTGTATTTAAAAACAATTGAAATTATTGAGATTAAGACAAAATCATATTTGCTCAATTAAAATTGTTTTTTAAATAATTTTAAAATTTATTTTAAAACAAAGTAAATTATATACATATGCATGTATCAATCTGCAAATTTTCTGTTGCACTTTTTTATTTTAATGGTTTAATTTAAGAAATGCAATTAAACATATTCTACCTCCACTGTATTTCAAAGTTCTCAAAAGAAGAACTTACAGTAGGAAAACACTGAAATTTGCTAAACATTAGAAATATTTCTAATACAGTCTATTGTCTATTATCTGCAGAAACAGTTTTACATTCTCAGTGCCCTTCTGCTGTCCTTACCAGCAACTATTTTCAGATATTTCTGTGAATACAAAGGATTATAAGGCAGCAGGATAAACCTTGAGAACATAGACAACAAAACAAAACATCAACAATAACAAAACAAAACAAAACAAAAAAACCTGAGATAGGCATTCCTCAGGTCACAGTAGTAAAGGCAAGCTTTAAGCATCCCTTGTTAAGTTAGATAGGTGAAACTCCTCATCACCATCTTTAACACTTGGAAGATGCTGCTGCTTATTTAATTCCCAAACTCAAAACATCACATACAAATGAAAGATATAAGTACCTCATGTAGCACATCCAGTATACAGTACATAATAAATTTTTAATAAGTATTTTGGCAATCCATTGGTAGATATATAAAGGAGAGGAAAGGTTAAAAAAATGATATTAAATAAAGCATAAAAAGTCAGGCATGAGAGAGGTCCAGAGATAAAAACCTAGGACCATTAAAATTCTATGTGAATACACCTGGATTTCAGTCCCACTTCTGTGCCAGACTGGCCAGGGCACTGTCTACAGATGAGTAGGCATTAGCTCTGTGCCTTTACACACCTGCTCCCCTTCCTTCTGGAAATAGCTATCCCTTTCTTATTTACATAACCTTCAGTGTTTATCTCAATCATTATCTTAACTTCCTGAATGACTCCAGTCCTTGTCTAGCTTCCACTGTATCAGAGCATTTTCACATTGCCTTATAATGATCTGCTTCTCTGTTCTCCTGGTCATTTAGAATTTTTTATCTCATTTGTCCCTGCTTATATTTCAGTGATATATTTGTTGAGTATTTTCTGTTTATTCTACAATAGTCACTAGGAATAGAAGAGCAGACAATTATAGCCCAACACAATAATACCCTCGAAGGTGAGTCCCACATCATTTTTTAAAAATCTTATTGTAATGTTCTTGATAATTATATATAGGTTTGCAAGTACTGTTATATGTCTAACTATAAAGGAAGTTCATCTTTAAATTAGGAATATTTGGCAATTTGCTAGAAAGCATTAATTACAAATGGAATATTTGGAGAACTTCCTGTTTTTGTTGCTATGCGGAAGAAAATAAAGAGTTACCTGTTTATTTTCACAATTTGTGAGGACCTTAAATTCAGAAGTGAGACTCTAAACCAACTCTACATCTTCAAATGTTGACACAGGAGCTCAAGTCAAGTTTACTGAAAGAATTAACTGAACAGTAATGTGTTATTAATAAAATTAACAATCCAAGGAAATTTCATGTACTATTTGTAATATATAACCACTTCATGCAACTCAAAGGTTTTTCTTTAAATGATAAATTCTAATTTCAGAACAAATAAGTGAATATAATCTTATAATTTAAAAAAAATATTTTTCTCAAGAAATATACCTAATTTAATGGTTTGCCTCTGTGGTTCAAAATGACAACCTTTGTACTTAAGAGATACCTGGAAAAACATTTTTGCAATCCCAACTAAATCTAATACCAAAAACACATCATACTTCTATGAATGGTAAAGTCTTCTCATGTAAATTAGAATTCTTTTAGCCACTCCAAGCAATTTCTATTATCATACATCTCTACTTCACAAAATCTGTTTTCTCATGTTTCCTACCTTCAAATTAAGCAATGTAGAATAGTGGTTAATTGAAGAGGTTTTAGAATCCTATAACCTGAGTTTAGACTCCATCTCTTTACTGTCCAGGTATGCACCTAGCTTTTTTTCTGAGCCTTAACTTTCTTGCTTGCTCTATGGCAAAAAGTTCAACAACGAATGAAGCATTTTTTCTGAATGTCTAAATACAAAGTAAGGACTTAATAAATGTTATACATTGTCACTATGTGACTGCTCAACTGAGAATATTCCCAGTGAGTGGTTTTGATTTTAGTAAAACATATATGGTGTTTTCACTCTCTATCACTTTTTAAATCTCCCTGCTTTTTGAATTGTATTAAAAATTAATTTTCATTAATAATTTCAGTCCCAAAGTCTAAATCTTCCATGTCCCTCACTTAGGAAAATATTCAAGTGTAACATGTAATTCACTGCTTGAGGATGTGTATACACACCTTTATACCCATGTGTAGAAAACCTAACTTTTCATTAAAACATTTGTACATTTTTGGCCTGATTTTAGTTAAACTTAAATCTTATATAATGCAAGGATGTTAACTATGAAAAGAGTAGTGATACTGAGCAATGAGGTAGACTAGCAGGAATAGGTTTGGTGTGCATAAGACTATGAAAACTAATTCCTTAACTCATGTAAAATGAAAGCAAATGGTAGACATAAACTCAGTTAAGTTTTGGAGGACAAAATTAGTCTTATGTATCCTTCTGTAAGACCAACTTCCTGCCAACACAGAATTATGCACAATTAGAATCCGTTCTCATTTACTGTCTCTCACAACATGTGATCCTCTGACTTCTGGAAATGTCTTCTTCCCCTTTCTTTCCTATAATTTGTTTCTAATTTAGTTAAATTCACATTCCTCTCTTCTTCTTCCTTCAACATTCATTCTCTTATTCAGTTTTAGATTCTTTCTTCCTTCACTTTTTATTTCTAGTCCCTTTTCCTGTCTCCCCCCTCTACTTTTTTTTTTAATTATGATTTCTGTTGCAGTCGAACCTTCTGTTTCTTTCAGAAATGTGAAAACCACCACATCACTTCTGTTTGTTTCTCACCAATCAAAATGAGGCATTTGGGGACACATGGATTCTAGGATATAAAACATCTCTAGCTGAAGGGCAAGAGGCCAGCAAAAACTTGAGAGGGTTTGTTTCTAAGAGAAGGAAAAACGTGTGCAATCCATGAGATGACACTCTAACACAGAGGGGAGGTTGTGAGGAGCCGTGAGCCATTCTCCAGCTGCAGATTAGCCCAGGAGGGGCCTGCTGTGGCCTCAGATCAGAGGCCTTATTGTTTGAAGTCCTGTGTCCTCCTAAGGACTCACCTTGGTTCTTAGTACTCCACTTCTGCTATGGCCCAAGTCCCCCGAAGTCTCCCTTTTCTTCCAGGGTAGATTATAGTGCAGCCTCCTTTACTAGGTCCCTGACACCTGCCATTAGTCTTTTCCCTTATTCTCTAACCTACAGGAAGCTTGTCTCTTACCAGTTGTTATATACACCAGTTCTGTGCTCCATTTGCCTGTTAACATATCCATAACATCAAATGCAGTGTGCTCCTTCTTTTCTTATTGAGTACTTTTCAATTATTGATTGATTTGTTTGTTTGTTTATCTTACTACAATAAAATTAACTCTTTTCTATGGCTAGGTCTATGAGCTACAGCACAGTTCCCCAGTAATCTTTAGTGTTGCTGTTCATGCTCTCCTTGACATTCACCCCTGGCAAAACTGATCTTCTCTTTGCCTTTCCTGGAATTCCCTATAAATGGAATCATATAGTGTGTAATCTTTTGGGTAGAGCTCCAACTCTCTGGCTTGCAATATCATATCTATTCATTTCACTAAGATAATATTACTAACGGCCAACTGTATGTTCCTAGTGATATAATTCAATGATGAATTTGAGATTGAAATTCCCCAATTTTATGGATCGAAAATCTAGTAGCAATTACAGGCATAATTAAGTAGATAGGTAGATACATGAATTTTAAAACAAAATCACTCTAGAATCTATACCCTCCAACCCAGTCCTCATAGCAACATGTGGCTGCTGGTACATGAAATGTGACTAGTACAAACTGAATGAACTCTACGTGTAAAATGTCCATTTCTGAAGGCTTAGTGGGAAAAAAAAGAATGTAAAATTATTTATGATTTTTGATTACATGTTGAAATGATAATAGTTTGGACATTATCATGTCCAAACCTATAGATGTCACCCTGTCTCAGAGAGATAAAACTAGGCAATGAAAGTATGAACTCTAGTCTTTGTAGATTTTTTTTGGCTTCATGTTTAGCCAAATTGATGTATGGGATATATTCCATTTTGATTCTAACTTAATATATTGATGTTGGAATAGTAGGAAGATCTATGTTTCATATTTTAGATTGGAAATATTTTTCATAGTTGGATATCTTTTTTAATTTTAATTTTTTTCTCAAAATGAGGACAATCTTAGGTATACTTATCACAACTTATTTTGTTTATAGAACTCTTTTTTATTCCACAAAAATAATACATGATGAAAAATCCTTATCTAACTCTGAAAGAGCTAAGTTCAAAATTTTAAAAATGTAAGCAATTGGGCTGGGGATGTCGCTCAAGCAGTAGTGCGCTCGCCTGGCATGTGTGTGGCCCGGGTTTGATTCTCAGCACCACATACAAACAAAGATGTTGTGTCCGCCGAAAACTAAAAAATAAATATTAAAAATTTTCTTTCTCTCTCTTTCTCTTTAAAAAATGTAAGCAATAAGCAAACTTATTTAATAGATTAGTGGGTCGAGAAAATTAAAGTATATCTTTTAATAAAATAGTATTCTTGATACTGAGGTGTCAAATGAGTATGGAAATTTTTCAGTGATCAAAATTGGGTGCTTAAGTCCCCTCCCTCTACCCTTTTAGTCAGCAGGACAATCAGGCAGGAGAAGATAAGAAACCAATGGAAGATTTCCCATTGTCACCCATTAACCCCACATCTTCAGCGCAAGTATAAATATATAATTAAATGATTTTCAACAGGGGTGATTGTCAGGTCCAAAAATCTGACAGGATGGCAGGAGGGGGATGGCAGGAGAGGGAATATGAAGTCACAATATGCAAAAAGCATGGATGGATAAAGGGTAACAAATACTTCACAGTCCCCAGGAGAGTAATGTATAATGAACAATCATCCCAACCAAAATGCAAATAAATTCTGGTTGAGAAATATGGATCAAGTAGGATACAGTGGTACACACCTATACGGTGGTACCACAGTCTTGCAAAAAGACTTTATTTGAATGTAAAGTTGAGCAGGGCCCACACGCATAAAGGTGGTCGACTGAGTAATTTTAAAAAGTGATTCCAAAACCAGTGGTGTCAACAAACACGTAAATGATCTCAGCATTTTAGTGAATCAGGTTATCAATGTACAGCTTAGCTGGGTCTTTTACTTGGTCTCCCAAGACTGTAATCAAGATGTTGTTCAGACTGTGGTCTTATCTGGAAGCTCGGATGGAAATGAGATCTAATTCCAAGTTCCTTCACATTCTTGGCATGATTCATCTTCTGGCAGCTACATGTCTGAGAGTCCTAGCTTCCAAGTGTCTGTTGGCTGGGAACTCTCACAGTTCTCTGCTAATTGGAAAAAGTAACCATACTGCTAGATTCATGAGGAATTCACAGTACATTTGTTCTTTACCAGTGATGCTCCTCTGAAGGATCCACTGCTGTTAAACATATTATCATGTTCTTTAATCAACCTTCTTAGTACAAACCAGGATGTTTGTTCCCACTTTAAATCTTACTGATTTATGAAAATTTGCCCAAATTTGGATAACAATTTTCTGTTTGGGGAGTATAAACTAATGTTCTGAAGATAAATATGATCAATTTATCTATTTCTGGAGGAAATTAATATTCAACTGTAGGTTTTATTTTAAGTGTTGGGGAAATAACTGTTTTGACTGGTTTATTGAAACTAGTAAGCACTACACCTATATAAGTACATAAAGGAAACATGGATCTCTAGAAAAACTTGTTCTAGTTCTGCCTTAGATATGTTGCTTCTGTAACTGAGGGGGAGAAAGAATCTTAACTCTCATAAAATTAGCAGCCTCAGTTACTGGATTATTAAATAAGAGGCAAAAGAATTAATGGAAAATTAACTACTTATAAGTGATATAAAATTTGATATTTCTTAGATAGCTATATTTTAAAAGTTAATGCAATATTTTTATTAGTGACTATAATTAGCAGATTTGAACCTGTTAAATAATTTGGTTATACAACTGCATCTGCTGGTTCACATTTTATCAGCATATAGAAATAAAATGAATAGTCCAGTTAATTCAAGTTTTATATTTCTTTTCATTTAAAAATCAAATAAATGTATTTATTTTCTTATTTACTTAAGACCTTTTATGTTATTTTTTTTAGTTTTGACAATTGTACATCTTTTTGGCATACAGTGTAATAAATTGATATATGCATTTACAATGTATAATGATCCAATCATGATAATTAACATTTCCATCTCCTTAAACACTTATTTTTAGTGTTGGAAACCTTCAAATTCCTCTCTCCTAGTTTTTTTTTTGTAAAATATATAATAAATTGTTATAAATTTGTTCTATAGTATTGTTCAAATTTATAGTGTCATTTGCTTATTGACTCATATTTATCTGTTACTAGAAGTGGTATATAGAAGTCTCCTACTATCGTTGTATTGCTATTTCTCTCTTATAGATCTGTCAATATTTGTTTTGTATATGTATGCTCTCATGTTGGGTGAATTAATAAGTCTCGTACATCTTCCAGATGGATTGATCTTTTTATCATTATATAGGGAACTTTTTTGCCTCCTGTCCCACTTTTTACTTAACATCTGATGTAAGCAGTGGTCCCTATGAAAGGGAAAATTTTGGACACAGAATATAGCAAGTGAAGATGAGAATTATGTTGTCACAAACTAGGAAAATACCAGAAGCTGAGAGAGAAGTCTGAAATCAATCTTCCCTTAGAACCTTCAGAGGAAATATAGTCTCAAGAACACCATGATATTGGACTTCCAGCTTCCAGAACTGTTGGGCAATAAATTTCTGCCATTCATACCACTCATTTTGTATTTTCGATGGAAGTCCTAGCAAACTAATGCAGAGATTAAAACCATTAGGTCAGATTGGGTCACTGATGGATGGAAAATGGAAAAACAATGGTAGATATCAAACTTGCAGATATTACCAGCCTTAATACATAACCTTATTTCCAGGTTTACCCCAGCCAACTTAAGTGTAGTAGTCCCAGACTGACATTTTTTTCACTATCAGCTTGTCAATTTTACCCACAAAATTCATCTTCACATTT
Organism: Urocitellus parryii; assembly: GCF_045843805.1. Classification (NCBI taxonomy): domain Eukaryota; kingdom Metazoa; phylum Chordata; class Mammalia; order Rodentia; family Sciuridae; genus Urocitellus; species Urocitellus parryii. The sequence continues at coordinate 26,199,076 of NC_135544.1, read as the reverse complement.
CTGTTATTCATTCCTATTTTTAAAAAATTTTGCTTTTGCTTTTCCTTATTGACAACAACCTTTGTAATAGACAAAGCACATTTATGTGCAGCTATACACAGTCTCAAAGCCATCCACTTACCTCTGAAAGATGCAGATGAGTACAGATGTCTAGAATCCTTAGAATATGTCATAAATGGGTTTGAACACTTTTTCCGGAACTTGAAATACTCCAAATGTTCTGTAATATGGATCAATATTGAAGAAATAATCTGGGACAGTTTCAGCAAAAGCACAGAAAGTAAAACAATTGTGCTGTTTATGAGGAACCTGTAGAATGGGGATAAGGAATTCAGATGATTCGTTTTGAACAGGAATTGAACCACATTAAATAAGAGTAAGGAAATTAAATTTCTTTATATTGAAGAATAAGTAGAAAGTGTGGTTGAGATGATGGAGTCACAGTGGGGAAGACTCTTAGCCAGTTGCCATGTTCTGTAGCCTGAGAGATTCTTGTTGCTATGCGGCTAAATCTAGAACTCAATCAAATGAAAAACAATTGATTTCTATTCTTTTTATCTTGTGAGATCTCGAAGAAAAACCTTTGCTCAAAGAAATGGGTGGTACACACAATTCATGAAGAGGGTCATAATTAGAAAGGATCACAAGAGTTATAGCTTCATCTATAGGTAAGTCACTCAAGAATTTAGCTCTCAAGTAGAGAATCACAAATTATTAGTACATAAATATGCTCACACACACAACACATACACAAAATTGGTTCAGATCTTGAATATCTGGCAAAAAAAATGCTCTTCATTATTTCCTATTCTACTCTATTTTGCGCTTTTAAATTGCTTTCAATTGTATAATACTTATACTCTGAAAAATACTGAATTAGGCTACAAAAGGGTAGGTGGTAATTAGGCCACAAAGATTCATGAATTTGACAAAACTGTAGGAAGAGGAAAATAATTTATAAAAGATAGTGTATGGCAGTTTACTTGAAATCTGTACTATTATAACACTATGACTTTTTATGAATGAAACTGTTATATTCTTTTAGGACCTGTGGCCTGTAGCATCATTGTATAAAATAATGTAATGTGTCAAAAGACTGTCTGGCTCAAATATTCTTTTCTCTCTCTCTCTTTCTTCCTATTACCTGTTCACAAGGTGAAGTCTTAAGAATGCATTCTGACAGATTTACATCAGTTCACTCTCAACAATGCACACAAGTAATAAATGACTATTTTCCATCACCATACAAATCTACACCCCTTAATAATTACTGTTTATAAAGACAGACATGGAGAGCAAAGAAACAGATGAGAATTTTACTCATGATTTGTAAAAGTTGTCCTCAAATGTTTCCTTTACTGACCTTACTTACTCCTGAGGGCTTTTGGTGTTCTGTGAAGTTAGCCTCCTCTGCTCGTCTCACTTAAAAGATGAGGATAGTTTCCAGCTTCAAACAGGTCCCCTGCCTTCCATTTGCAATGACAAAGGAGAGAGAAGAAAACTACCTGATCCTGTATTAAATAGGCATTAAATGAAGAATTCTTGGTTTTACAACTTAAACTACCCTGATGGAAATTTATCAATAATACCAACTTATAACAATAAAGAGAATACCAATTTTCAACTGAAGGTACTAGGTGTACATGAAAAAATTTAGAACATCGAACAGTTAAGAAACGACAGGATCCCAGCAGCTCTGGAGGCTGAAGCAGGAGGATTGTTGAGTTCAAAGCCAACCTCAGCAAAAGTGAGGGACTAAGCAATTCAATGAGAGCCTGTCTGTAAATATAATACAAAATAGGGCTGGGGATGTGGCTGAGTGGTCAAGTGCCCCTAAATTCAATCCCTGGTATCCCCCCACCCAAACAACGGAGACAACAAGGTGAAAATTATTAGAAGCATAGGAGTGCTTAAGATCGATATCTATTCGTGACTTCATCCTTTATGCTGAGCTATCAGGCTATCTTATTCTAGTTTTGTGTGTCTTCCCCTCCTACACATCCTCCTAAATGCACTCTGCTTGATTTATTTCCCCAGTAGTATTGGCACACCCAGCAGTGTGTTGTCAGAGTGTAGAAAGTAGATGGAAGTATTAATCTAGATGGGGTTGAGCATTTTAGTCAACAGACATTGAACTGATGGAGTCCAGAGGCAGGCTACAGGAATAACAAGGGCAATAATGGAAACTTGAAAAGTGGGAAAATGTGGAAAGAAAAGTTACGTGAATTGTCTACAAATTTAATGAATAAGTTTTAATTAAAAATGAAAGTTATGAGTTACTACCAAATAAGAGGATGGTCAAGAGTAATAATATGATTCAGAAACAGGCTATAAGTCGATGGTTGAAGTTCATTGAAGATGAATCGTAACAGTAAAAAACAAACACATGGGTTGTCAATATGCTTGATAAACAGTGAGAATGTGGATAAGATGGTGGAGAAGAGAGCAGAAAAACAAACACCTAATTCTTTGCTATTTGTGCAGGATTGATCGGGAAGTTGCTGAAAGAATGAGGAAGAATGGTAAATAATGGTGGAAGGAGATGGCTGCTAGTTTTGCAGTTTGGAAGTGGCTTTGGCAACTAAAGCAAGTTATGACTGAATATCTGGTCTGTATAGCAGAGGGGGATTCTGAGAAAGGAAGACGTCTCCCCTGGTGGGCTTCACATTTTTGAGATATAAAATTTTGTAACATTAACTAGGAAAAAGGGGCTCTCTATCAAGAAGTGTTAACAGAGAAGAGACTGCTGCTGCTTTTTGTTAGAGGAAGATTTCATGAGTGATGGGAGAAAATTTTAGAGAGAAAAGGTCAAAGAACTTAAAATCAAGATAAAATAAAAGTTAAGGAGGAATGTGTCCTGGGTTCAGAATGGCACAGGTGCTGAATCTGGCCCCTTTCATGCTTGAATTCCCTACTGTGGGAAGTGATGTTTGCTCAGTGTGTTTTAGATACCTCAATGCAGATTCCACTTTATTCTATTCCTTCCCCAACTATTTTAGTATTTCTTAATCTCATTATGTAAACGATCTCATGAAAACTATAGATATTTACACTGGGTTATTAAAAAGGCATTTTACGTGTAAAATATTTTTCCATCTCCAAGTGTGACTCTCCCAGCTAATTTGATTTTCTTTTCATTTTGTTGTGCCTGAGGTTTTGAAAAATACTATTTTTCTCCATAGTATAATTAAATATAAACATTTTCAAGTAATATATCTATATATCAACCCAAGGCATTCCTACCTCCAATTCCACTATTGGATATTGGTTTATTGAATGAAGATATCTGTTATGATAGGATCTTTTGAAGGATAATTGATACTTTGACACTTTGCATTTGACAGGATTGAAATGAGATAGGACAAGTCATAATTTGCAACATGGAAGTGCATATGAAGGACCATCAGAAAAATAATATATGTGAGTATTTTTTTACATGTCTTTCCTTACTGTGACAAAATAATTTCTCATTTGAAATAGGAAGAATGTGGATATTTATTCCAAGTTCATAGTATAAGTCAATATTCCCTCATTAAAAAAAAATAAACTCATCTTTCCATTAAGACACCTTTGTTGGGTCTGGGGATATAGCTTAGTTGGTAGAGTGCTTGCCTCACATGCACAAGGCCCTGGGTTCAATCCCCACTGCCACCACCACACACAAAAAAGACATCTTTGTTTCAAATATTTATTGTGAAAATATCCCCAAATATACATATATTTAGAGAATGGTATCATGAACACACACGTCCTTCATCTGTATTTGATAATTATCAACCTCTGGCCAACTGTTTTTCCTTTGCACCCCACAGTGTGAATCTGCCTCACCAAAATTAAAGAGCAAATCCAACGCACTATATGAAGTCATGCCTTAAACCAAATGCTAATGTATTTTAGCCCATACTCTGCTCTTTTCCTCTACCATGGCCTGTTCATGATTTAGTTGTGCAATTCTGCCCTTCTTTCTATTTTTGATTTTAGTTCTGCTACTCTGACAGATTGACCCTGCCAGAAGACATCCTATCAAAGGTCAGTGCTGCTTGCAACCAAGTCAAAGGAAGGAGACAGGACAACAGCACCTCCTGCCCTGCCCCATTGCCTCCAGTCATAGCCCATGATGGCTGTGGGTGAGGCCTTCCTGGTGCATGTGAGGATGGCTGTCATGAAATTCTGGCTGGGAATCTTGCTCTTCCTTTCTGGATGGTCTCAGATTGGCCACTCCCAACACTACAGCCCCCCAGAAGTAGTGATACCCTTGAAGATAACTGGCACCCATAGAGGCATGAGGACCCCTGACTGGCTCTCCTACACCCTGCGCTTTGGAGGCCAGAGACAAATTGTCCACATAAAGGCCAAGAAACTTCTAGTGTCCAAACCTTTCTCTGTATTCACCTACACAGACCAGGGAGCTCTGCTGGAGGAACAGCCTTTTGTCCAGAGTGACTGCTACTACTATGGTTATGTGGAAGGGGACCCAGAATCCCTGGTTGCTCTTAGCACCTGTTCTGGGGGCTTTCGAGGAATGCTAGTGGTCCATGATACTGTTTATGAAATCAAACCCAAAAGATTTTCTGCCACATTTGAACATCTGGTTTATAGAATAGACTGGGAGGAGACACGATTCCCACCCACAAGATGTGGACTAACAGAAGCAGAAATAGCACGACAACTGAAGCTTCTTCACAAGAATGATATTATAAATTTAAAGCAAAGTGGCTATGAGAGGTGGTGGACTCACAAGGGTCTTATTGAATTGGCAGCTGTGGTAGACTATGAACGATACCGTCATCTGGAAAGCAATATCTCAAATGTGGAGGATGAAGTAATCTTGGTTATAAATGCTGCAAATGAATATTATAAAGCACTGCAAATTGATTTGATTTTATATGGCCTTGAGGTCTGGAACAAAGAAAACCCCATAACTATCAGTACGATGGCCGATACTCTGTCAGAATTTTGCACTTGGAAGAAAATTAGTTTTGAAACCCGCATTCACCATGATACTGTACATCTTTTTATTAAGAAGTCATTTGGTAAACTCCTTGGCCTAGCCTTTGTTGGAACAATATGTAATAATGCCTATAATTGTGCAATTGATTCTTTTGAAGGTGACTCGGTTTCTTTTTTTGCATACATTGTGGCACACGAGTTGGGTCATAATTTGGGTATGAAGCATGATGAAAACACATGCACATGTGGGCAGAAGACATGCGTCATGTATCCATCAAAAACTATTTCAAGTAAATTTAGCAACTGTAGCTATGCCAGCTACTGGGACATTGGTTCAAGAAAGAGCTGTATACATGATACACCAGACCCAAAGGCCATCTTCTCAAAGATACAGTGTGGGAATGGTGTTATTGAAGAAGGAGAGGAGTGTGACTGTGGATCCATGAAATTGTGTTCAGAAGATCCTTGTTGTTCGATGAACTGCACCCTGGAAGCTGGGGCTGTTTGTACTTTTGGGCCTTGTTGCAAAGACTGCCAGTTCTTGCCATCAGGCACAGAGTGTCGGAAAAAGGAAAATGAATGTGATCTTCCAGAGTGGTGCAATGGAACTTCACCTGAGTGTCCAGGAGATGTATATGTGCAGGATGGGTTCTCTTGCATGGACGGTGGCAACTGCTATGAAAAGAGATGTAATATACGGGATGAACAGTGTAAGCAAATTTTTGGCATGGAAGCCAGGAGCGCCAATGAGAGGTGCTACAAGAATCTGAACACCCGAGGTGACCGTTTTGGTAACTGTGGTCTTGGTAAACAAGCATATATTAAGTGTGATATATCAGATGCCCTCTGTGGAAGAGTTCTGTGTGAGAATGTGTTATTCATTCCCTATTTGAGAAATCATTCTACTGTGCACTCGACTAATTTAAGTGGTATGACCTGCTGGGGTACTGACTATCATTTTGGGATGAACATACCAGATATTGGAGAAGTGACTGATGGCACAGAGTGTGGTGCAGAACGTGTGTGCATTGACCGGAAGTGTGTATTTAGGTCCGTCTGGGAAAGTGACTGTACACCAGTGACATGCAATAATAACGGGGTCTGCAACAACAAAGATCACTGCCATTGTAACTCTGAGTGGGCTCCACCCCGCTGCTTGAAAAAAGGCTACGGAGGGAGTGTTGATAGTGGCCCGCCTCCTCAGAAAAAGGTATCAAAGATGGAAATTTCCAAGAAAGCACTATTACTAAGTTTATGGATTCCTACTCTCCTTTTATTTAGCTGTTGGATTTTGGCAGTTTGGAAGATGCAAAAATATTAGTAAACAAAAGAGCAAGGTGTTCAAACTTCATCTGAGGAAAACAAAAAAGAGCAAATATGTTCAATTTCAGAAAATAAACCTAAGCCTTAATGACCTTTTTGGTGTATTAAATTTTAGTGGTTATGTGGGTCAGAGACCACTGCCAGAAAATCCCAGATTTCTATTATGTTTCCAAATTATAAACATTAGCTATTATTAAATGTAAGTTATTCATAGCATAGTTCTACTTTTCATTTTAAGGAATTTTAATGGAATTCATTCTTTGTGTTTCCCAAGCAAAAACCCACTATGTGGATGGAATCATGAGAGTGAGTGAGTGAGTGAGTGTGTGTGTGTGTGTGTGTGTGTGTGTGTGTACTTGGAGTCTCTCTAAATCACCTTCCCCTTTTCACTCTGCTCTATCACATAGAGAGAGGAAACACACCAATCTAACCTCTTTGCCTAGTCCTCCCTAGTACTTTCTGCCCTTGGGGGAACCAGAGGGAGACCTGTGCGAACTGTTAAGGTTTGCATCCTTATCACCTTGGTTACAGCTTTCACCTACACAGCAGCAGTAGCTTTCAGCCTGTGCATGATTCCTAGGTATATTTAATAATTTCCAGGAGCAAAATTATCATCAGTCCCAGAGATACAGCAAAGCTACCAAATAACTTACCCTCAGAATCCTGAGTCCTGGTTCTCTGAGCCCTCCACCAGATTCCAGAGGTTCAGCACCAAGCTGGCTGTACCTGTCTTCAGAGGTTGGGGTCCTAGAACCATAGAACCTATCCCAAAGCTCTGAGTTTGTATATCCCTGACCTCTTCCCATTGATCTCCAGTCCTAATGGTGACAGCTATGCCTTCTACTTATGAACTAGTGGTTGTCTCAGGGGCGTGGTTTCTCATTTTGTGACTGAATTCTAAGTTCTATAGAACTTACGTTCATACAATGGAAAACATGGAAATGACTCAGACATCAGAAAGTTTTAAATTTTCTTACTACTATCCATTATCATCTTGGGAAATTTCTTGTAAGGTAGGTCTGATTGCAATGAATTCTCTTAGGTTTTCTTTGTCTGGTAATGTCTTTATCTCTCTCATATTTCTTAAAGATATTTTTGCTAGATATAGTATTTGTGGTTGCTAGTTTTTTTCCCCCTTAGCACATTAAATATATCATTTTAAATTTTTCCTGCTGTAAGACTTCTGCTAAGAGGTCTACCTCCGTACATTGGAATACTTACACTAATTACTTCTTTTATTGCTTTTAGCGCTCTCTTTTTCTTTGACCCTTGAGAATTTTATTGTAATAGTCATGAGACTAGCTTATTTGGGCAGAATTTGTTCGTGACCTTTGACCTTCCTATACCTTGATATTTGAATTTTCCTCCAAGTTTTGAAAGTTTTCTGCTATTATTTCTTCAGATAAGCATTCTACACGTTCATAGTCTGTCTTCAAGCTCACTGATTACTTCTGCTTGATCAACTCTAATGTTAATGCCCTCTAGAACACTTTTCATTTTGTTTATCATATTTTTCTCCTCCGTATTTTTCTCTGTTGGAATTTGTTTCTTATTTTAATCTTAGCTAAATTTTTCTCTTAATTCTCTGAATTATTTCTCCTTGTTTTCTTGAAGTTCACTGAGTTTTCTTAAAACAGCTACTTTGAATTCCTTGTCTGGCAATCATCTTCTTGTCTTTTGAACGAGTCATCAGCACCTTGATTTATCTACTTGATAAAGCCATCTTTCCTGGGCTTTTATTTCTTGTTGATTTCTATTTCTATGTATGTATGTATCACAAATTTGGTTTTTCTTCATCTGCATATTCTGGGTAGAGTGAATGTTCTGTTCCAGGAAACTTGTTAGAAATACTAAGAGGACTGATTTTTATTTTCTGATTCCTCTTTAGAGGAGAGTCAAAGTCCAAGTTAAATGTGAGTTTCATAATGGTTCAACTGCTGTTTCAGTGTCCCACCTGGATGAGCCCATGGGGAGATTCAGAGAGAAGACCCATGCTGTGTGGAAAAGGCATCCAGGCTCTCCATTCCAGAGGATCTGTGGACCATGCTTTCTACAACTACACGTGACCAAAGGGTTTCTCTGGTGCAGTGCCTCCTCTGGTGAGGATGGAGTGCTGCTGCCAAATTCTGGGCACGGGGTACTGCTGCTTGCCCCACTCCCTGCCTTGTCACTAGCAGGCCTCAAATGGTTCAATCTCACTGGTGTTCACAACACTCCCTACCTGCTGATAAAAGTGCCAGTCTCCTGGAAAGAACCTAAAATGGAGGGGAGGCCAAATGCCCTCTTCTGACTCACTCCTATATTATGAGTACAGTAGGACTATTCATTCACACTTGGTATCACAGAAGGCTGGGGAGAAGGAGCATTTGGACATAAAGAAACATTCTCAATACCATCCAATCACAGTTCCACTCATCTTTTGAGTCCAAAGGGGCTTTATATAGCCCCACTTTCTGGTTTCCTTAGTTCATGCGAAGAGTTTATCATATGTGGATAGTTTCTTAAATAGATGTTTCTGTGGGAAATTAATATTTTAGGGCGTACTCCACAATCTTGTTCCACCTTCTTTCAGTAATGTTGCTGACTTTGAAGGCTTTGTGGGATGCTTGTGAGACCGTCTGGAATTCCTTAGAGTCATAATTTTGTAAAACCATGTTATATTTCCATATGCAAGACAGCAAAATTGGGCTTCTGTCAAGCACATGTCCTCTTTCTCTGTTAAGATGATTTTCTGATTTTGAATTTGCATGTAGTATAAAGTTGGAGATTTGGGCTATGAACTTTTGTGTAATAGAGATTAAACACCATAATCTTTCAGAGCTGAGGATATAGAATCAAGTAGATACCTGGTGGATAACATATCAGGCCCAGACCTGAGCAATATGGTTTCAGAGGCTCAGTTCATAGTCAACCAATTCCATTGCTCTGAGTCCAATGTGAGGCAGAACATCATGACAGAAGGACATATAGGAACACTATGCAGCTTAAGGTGGCCCCAGAAACAAAAAGGGAGGGGAAGTGGCTTCAGGGAAGATGAACTTTTCCAGGGTGCACCCCAATGAACCACCTCCTCCAGCCACATCTCACCTGTCACAGTCACCACCAAATACAACAGTCCCTTTTAATAATCTATCCACTGGATTAATCCACTGATTAGTTGCAGCTCTTATATTATAATCATTTCAACTCTGAACATTCCTGCATTAATAGAAACTTTTGTAGAATACCTCATACCTAGACCATAACAACTTCTGAATTTATTAATTTAGATCGCTTTTTTTCTTAGTTTAAATATTCATCAATTTTTTAGACTTTTTCAAAAAACTTTTTTCAAAAAATCATTGATTTCTGCTATGGTTTGCTATGATTTATGATTTTCTTCTCTAATTTTTACTCTTTTCCTCTCTATACGAACTTTAAGATTAGTTTGTTCTTCTTTCTCTAGTTCTTTGAAATGTAAATGTAAAGTTAGGAGTTTTTTTTTTTCTTCAGATCACTCTTCCTTTTTAATATATGTGTTTATTACTATAAACTTACCCTTTAGTATTTTTTTGTATTTTTGTTGTATTTCATAAGTTTTGGAATGTTTTGTGTTCAGATTTATTTATTTATTTATTTATTTATTTATTTATTTATTTTTATTTTCTAATTTCTCTTTTGAATAACTCTTCATCCAGTGATTGTTTAAGACAATATTGTTAAATTTTCAATTACTTGTGAATTTCCTTGTTTTCTTAATTTAATTAAAGCCTTGTCTCATTTTATTTTGGTTAGGGGAAAAATGGTATGATTTTAAACTTCTCAACCATGTTAAGATTTGTTTTTTAATGTAATAGGTGATCTAACCTAGAAAATGTTATAAGGGAGCTTAAGAAAAATGTGTATTCTTTATTGTTTGTTAAGATCATTTGATCTATAGTGTTTGTTAGTTTATTTCTTTATTGATTATCTGTATAGATAATCAAATGTTGTAGTACAATCATTCTTAATTGTTTTGTGTTTTAACTATATATTTAACTATATATCAATTGTTAAAAGCAGAACACCAAATTTTTCTAGTATTTCTGTATTGCCATCAGTTTCTCCATTTAGGTTTATTTGTATTTATTTTATATTTTAGGTGGTCTTAATTAGGTGCATAAATATTAATAATTTTATATCTTCCTGTTGATGTGGATTTTGTTATATAACTGCCTTTTTTTCTGTGATGATTCTGAAGTAAAGTCCATTTTGTCTGATATAAACAGACAGCTGTGTTTTCTTTTTGGTTTCCATTTCATGAGAGATCTTTTCTAATTTCTTCATTTTCAGCCTATATATCCATATCTAAAGATTTTCTGGCAGTCCATATATTTCTCAATATTGTATTTTATCCATTTAGAGATGCCATGCTTTTTACCTAAGGAGTCTGATTCATTTAAACTTAAAGAAGTCATTGGTATTTAAAAGGTTTACCAGTGCCATTTGGTAATTGTGTTGTTTTGCAGTTATTTTGTTCCTCTCTGTCTTTTGTCTATCTATTACAGAATTTTTTGGAGTTACCACAAGCCTTGCACAATTATCTTTTGTTTGTAACCATTTATATATTTTTATAACAACTTGATTTTTTATCACATTCAAAACTGTAATTTTACTATATTACACACATTTTTGTTTTCATGTAGCCATTGTTCTCTTATTTTTATTTTACATACCCATTAATAAATTTTGTGGCACAATTATTCTTAATTGTTTTGTGTTTTAACTTTATATGACACCCAAAATTAGTTTGTGCAGCACCATTACAGTGTTACATTACTGTGTATTTGTGTATGTATATTTACCTCTACCAGTGAGATTTATGCTTTCATATGGATATTTATTTGTGTGTAGAATAGGTTTTGTTTAAATTTGAAGAACTCTTTTAAGCTTTTCTTGTAAAACAAGTTTAATGGTGATGAACTCCATCAATTCTTGTTTGTCTGGAAAAGACTATGTCTCTCTATCATTGTTAAAACATAGGATTGCCTGATATAGTTTTCTTGGCAGGCAGATTCTTTTTTTCACTTGGTACTTTGAATATATCATCCCACTTTCTCCTGTACTACATATTTATTCTGAAAAATCCACAGATAATCTCGGTATGTGATGAGTTGATTTTCTCTATTTTCAAATTTCTCCGACTTTGACTTTTGTTACTTTAATTATAAATTGTCTTGGTATAAATCTTTTTAGGTATATAGATTCTTTAAAGTGACACATAAAAATTAGACATATTTATGGGGTACCATATGAGGCATCCTTCAAACAAAGCATACCATCTCTATTTCCTTAAACATATATAATTTCTTTTTGGTGAAAACATTCAAAATGGTTACGATAGGTAGAAAAAGCCAGTCAAGGAAAGAAAAATATTGCATTATATTACTTACATGAAGAATCTAAAAATGTCAAACTAAGAGCAATAGAGATAGAATGGTAGTTGCTTGTGAACCAGGAGTCAGAGCAATTGGGAGTGTTGGTCAAAGGGTAAAAACTTACATTTGTAAGATGAATAATTTCTGGAGCTGTAGTGTACAGAATATAAAATATAGTTAATGTATATGTGAAATTTCGGTAACTATTCAAATGAAGAAAATAATTTATGGGAATTATTATACAAAATATTCTTACATTAAAACAACATGTTCTACTTTAATATTTTTATATAATTTTAGTTGTCAAACATACCTCAATAAGACTACAAAGTATAATGTTAACATAATTCTATGTCTTTCACATACTGATATTGAGCTTAGTGAAGCTTATTTTATCAATTGGTAGAAAATTTCTGCTTTAAGCTTCATTTTTTAAAAAATCTCAGGTTAAAGAAAACCATTTATTTGCTACTGAATATTCTTCATTCTTGTCTTAATCAGCTTTTTCAGTGCTGTGACTAAAGGATCTGACAAGAACAATTTAGAGGAGAAAAAATTTATTTGAGGGCCCCAGTTTCAGAGGTCTTACTCCATAGAAGGTCAGCTCCATTGGGGACTCAAGGAACATCCTGGTGGTAGAGGGTATCAGAGGAAAGCAACTCATATCATGGCCATCACAAAGCACAGAGAGAGTCCACTCACCAGATACAAATATATACCCCAAAGCCATGTCCCAATTCCCATCTCCTCCAGCCACACCCCACCACTTCAGTTAATCCCATTATGGATTAATTCACTGATTAGGCTAAGGCGATAACCCAATCATTTCTCCTCCAATCCTTCTTGTATTGTCTCACACATAAGCTTTTGGGGGCGCACCACATCTAAACCATAACAATATTATTCTATTATTTTGAATTCATAATCTGTTTTCAGATTCTAAAAAAAAATCTCTCCAACAGTACTGATTGAATTAAGATGGACTTTTATAAAATTTATGCAGGAAAAAAATAGTAATATAGTCATAAATAGTGTAGAAACTACAATCATTAATTATTTGCCAGGCTTTTTTTTTATACACTGCAGAGAAGGTCTATAGGAATTTTTCTTTAAAATTTACTTTGTGGGTTTATCACATCACCAGCATGATGAATTTTCCACAAATCCTTAATAAGTTAATTATGAATTAAAATAAGCCTTCTGTAAACCTTAACCTTCCTGAATTGGTCCCATTTAGAGTAAGAATGAAAAAAGGCAAAGCAGCAATTGAGGCTATTTCAATTTGTTACAATAATTGTATATCCACTAAATCTCCAAGCTCTCAAACTGCAACACTATGGAACCACAAAAGAGGTTTCTACTTTTTAATTTTAATCATTCTTCCAACTAACTTCTAAGATATATGAAAAACTAACTCTTTTCCCACTTGACTAATGTCTTTTATGATTTTTTTAAAACAAAAATTTTAAAACTTTTTCTGTTTGTTTGCTTCTAGGCAAAACTGCATGCTCTCTTAAAATAGTCTATGAATGGTTGTTTTTCCCTTATTGATGCAAATCTTAAAATAAAAATATCATAATCCAAAATGGTCCTCAAGTATCCAATGAGTGTTAGTAACTGAATGTAGAAATGCATACAATCCTGGGCCCAGATTCATGGAAGCTGACCATCTAGTTAAGAAGTTATAGAACAACATCAAAACTACTTATATGTAATATGCTTAGATATAATATCGTCTAGTATATAAATGTATTAGATGACAATTACTGTGTGCCACATCTGCCTAACCACTTTACATATATTAATTCATTTAATACTTAACCCTACAGGATAGTTACAATTATTATTATTATTATGATTTTATATGTAAAGAAATAGAAGACAAAAAATGAAGCATGGTAGAAATAAATTATGAACCCAGCCGGTCTATCGTCTCCTGCATTTATCCTTTTATTTACTATACTTTACTGTCTCTTCTGTTTTATGATGTTCAATAATGGCAGTGATAATCAAATAGAAAAAAAAAGCTATCTTAAGCAATGGAAAATTCATTAACAAAAGCAAGGAGATGAGAATAAGATTGTAAAATTTGAGGTATGTTAGCCAAATGTTTTATAGGCACCTCAAAGTCTATATGCCACTTTGACTGTTCATAATGATCTTTTTTCATTGGTAAGCCTGTTTTCTGTCTCCCTGACTAGTACGTAAGTTTCATGGGAACATTGTCTTATCTGCCATTTGCTGACTATAGGCTTAGTGCTTTACATAATGTCTTGCACCTAATAAGTGCTCCTGTATCAGCTAAATGATTTTTTATAAAGAAATGAAAGCCTAAAATTTTGTTCATCTCCTCCAAAAAACAACAAAATAATAATAATAATATTCAAGTAAGTTTGGCCCTTTTATGTCCTCTTTATTTCATGAGTGGCATTCACATGTTTAGGCAAAGAATTCTAGAAATCATCTTCAACTTGTCCTCCCTTATTACCACTTTTCATACATTCAGTCATATAATTCTGTCTCCTTCTTCCAATTGCCTTTCAGATCCTACTTCTCTTTGCTCACCCTGACACTGCTGCTTTCTAATGATCACATACTTGGTTCGAACGAATGCTGTAGCCTCTTGACTCATCTCCCTGACCTTGATTTTTTTCTATTCCAATCTCAACATTGAACATTGTCGTCATAATAATCTTTCTATAATACAAGTCTGATTAAATGTTTCTCTTGCTAAAAAACATGCATCAGGTTCACATTCTTTGCAAGATAAACTGTAGGTGCCTTAAGATGGCTTAGAATGTCCTCTTGGTCTTCTGGCCACTACAGAATTTTAATCTCATTTTCACAGCAAACCTAACCATCTCCAACACTGTGTCTCTTGCCAGCATATGTTTATCACTGATGAATTTTTTTTGAGTTTATACAATGGGTTTCCTCTCTTATTCCTTGTTTGTGTTTCCTTAACAACAAAAACACATTTCCCGAATATCTCATTCCCTCTTGCCACTTTCATCTTGTTCTACTCATCTTTCAGGTCTTGGCTCTAACACTTTTTCACTGAAAGCCTTAGAAAGTCTTCTGTAAGTCACAAAAGGATATCAATTGCTCAAAGATGACTTTTTATCTCTATTAGTCCTCTTCATCTTTTTTTTTGGGGGGGGGGAGGGGTTGGGGGAATTGGTAATAGGGATTGATCTCAGGGGCACTCAATCACTGAGCCACATCCCCAGTCTTATTTTGTACTTTACTTAGAGACAGGGTGTCACTGAGTTGCTTAATACTTCACCTTTGCTGAGTCTGGCTTTAAACTCATGATCCTCCTGCCTCAGCCTCCCAAGCTGATGGGATTACAGGCGTGCACCACAGTGCCCAGCCTTTATCATCTTCTTGATGTACTTGACAATTGCTTATCTCTTATATGAGAAATCACTGAGGGTAGATGTCAGTAATTTATTATTCATTATTTCAGAGCTAAGATCTAATAAAATTTAGGGTTATTATTATAATTTTCAATAAAGTCATATGCGATGAATATATAATATTTACTCAACTGAGACTTTCACCATTGCTTCTGAATTGGCTACAGCTACCCACAGTAAAGATGAAAGGATATTAATACCCTTATCTTATAAATAGAGTTGAAGAAAGTGGTGTTAAATACCTCTTTCCCGAGCATAGAGTTGTCACACATCTCAAAAGTAAAAATAGGTGAACTTGAAATCTTACTAATAGAAAGTAGTTAAACTAGAGCATAAGGAAGAGAGTAAGTGAATAACAAAGTTTTATACCTGGCGGAAAATATCTAATAGATTTAAATGTAAAAAATCAAAACCCCTGAAGGGAGATGAGAAAAGAATAACTATTTTTCCAAATAATGTCTTCAAAAATTAAAATTTAATGAAAATTATTGTCAAAGATAGTAAGAAACTCAACATTCCCCAACCACAGTTAACAAAATGAAAACCACAACAAGCTACATCATAGTGATAGTTCTGAAAATCATTGTTAAAGAGAATATTTTACAAACAGCCAGTAAATGCAACACATGTAGTTTCAGAGAGTGATAATAACAATTATCTCTAACTTCTCACCCTTTTTGAGACTAAAGAGAACAGAAAAATATCTTGAAAGTCTTGGCAGAAAAGAATGTTGTTACGCTATAATTATATAACTAGGAGGGATTTTTTTCAAAGATGAATACAAATAGACTTTTCTAGACAAAAGCTAAGATGTTCACCGGAGATGGACTATAAAAAAATCTTACAGGACTTCTTCAGGAGGAAAGGAAATAAAATCCAATCTCTGAAATAAAGAGGACCAAAAATAGAGAATATAGAGGTATATGTATAACATATTTTTATTAATTTTTTACAAGTTATGAGGTTGTTTAAAGAAAAAGTGATAATGAAGTGAGGAAGAAGAGAAAGAAAGGAAAAAGGGAAGATTTATTGTAAGGAATTGTCTCCTGCAATTATGGAGTCCCAAGATCTGCAGAATGAGTTAGTGAGTTTAAGTTAGTTTAAGTTAGCGACTGTGTTTAAGTACCAGAAGAGTTTCTTGTATAGTTCCAGTATGAAGGCTGGCAGACATGAGGACCAGCAGGAGCTAATGTTCCAATTCAAAGGCAGTCAAACAGGAAGAATTATGATCTTTGGAGTCTGGTCAGCCTTAGTTTTATCCACACTTTCAACTGATTGGACAAAGACCCCCATACACACCCACTCCTATATTAGGGAGAACAGTGTATTTTGCTAAGTCTACCAACTTACATTCATTTCATCCAAAAAAAAAAAAATACTTTGAAAATTCCCCCCCAAACAATATTTGTGAAAATATCTGGGTACCCTGTGAGTCCTGTAAACACAAGTCTGCCCCTTGTCAACCTGGCATCCATGACATCTCATTAAACTACGCTTTATGTCCAAATAAAGACAATAAAAGCTGATAATTCCATCTAATATGCTATAGTTACAAATGCTTGTAATCAAAAACATACTAATTCTTTCCCCAGGTTAAGTGCTTACGTAATGACTGCTCTTCTCCTTAATATCTCTGAACTTGATAACTATGATGTAAACAATATTTAAGTACCATGATAAAATGTCAATTCATCTC
Source organism: Urocitellus parryii (assembly GCF_045843805.1). NCBI lineage: Eukaryota > Metazoa > Chordata > Mammalia > Rodentia > Sciuridae > Urocitellus > Urocitellus parryii. Next base: position 26,182,292 of record NC_135544.1, on the reverse strand, counting down.
ATGTTGCATAGAGGAGATAATGAGGAAGAAAACTAAGATTCACACATATATTCATGACAAAATAGTGAATACTCATGACTACTACAGTCCTCATTTATGTAACTGGTCACATTGATATAGCTGGTATTCATAAGTGCCTTCTCCCAGGGATCATTCCACATTCCCTTTACCTTCTGCAAGCACCTCAGCTGGCTGCTGTTCCTTATTAATAGGTACCTTGGGAAAAAGCATTTGACAGATCAATAGGTACATACTAGATGTTAGGGGATACATTAACTTGATCAAGCAATGAAACTATATCTGATATAGCAGCTGAAATTGAAATCATAATGTGGATAAATATAGGGTAATCTGCTTTTATTCTCCAAGACCCATTTTCTGCATAAGCCAGATAGGCTTATTGAATGGGAATGTGGTGGGTATCACCACTTTTATATCTTTCAAGTCCTTGGTAATCGTGCTAACCTCTGAAATATGTAGTATTAATTTAGATTTACTATTTTCCTAAGTAGAGGCAGCTCTAGTGGCTTACACTTGGCTTCTCTTATTATTATATCTCTCATTCCACAGGTCAGGGAACCCAGGTGGGGATTCTTTTAGGAGCTAAGTTTATTTATTTTGATTATACATTTTAGAACTGGAGAAATACCCATTCAGGAACCCAATGAACCCACTGTAGGATAGTTCTGAACTAAAATTGCACTGATCACCTGACCTCCGTAAGACCCTCAACTGGTGAGCCACAGTGACATTTGGTTTCCTGGAATTAGTGTTAGTTCATATCCAGGGTCTGGTAATGTACAAAAGGTCTGATTATTTTCTTTTCCCCAGTGTGTGGTTATTCTGATAAAAAAGCATAGGCTCCTTTGAGGGATATCTGGAAGAAAAATCAACTGTTTAAATTGTTGTCCACAAACTAGGGGTATTTCCTTAAGTGTATAAAGTCTCTTCTTCACTTAAGAGATTTTTAATCTATTAAACTGACTCATGTCTAGGAATTGATTAAGGGGCTATGACTTTTATGAGCGACATCTTCACTTGATCTAGAACTTTTCTGTTTGTACACTTAAAGTAAGAATTCAGTAGGTTTCCATTCCCCTTCATTTCTAGGAACATCATGATCAGGTAGCCAACATCAGTCTATGTATGTCAGATCATGCTATTTGCTACTTTAACACTGCTGTCCATTATGGTAATCACATTCACCTTGCCTTTGGCAATTAATTACAGCCACGTGGCACCTGCTCCCCTAGCATCCAATTACTTCCATTCCATTTTGGGTTCTCAACTCAGTGAGTACAGTTCCCACTGTCAGTTCTGGTCTGTAGAGAAAACCACTCACAAAACTCTTCAAGGATGCTGGCTTGCCCTCAACAATTTATTTCTCAATGTATTAGTGAAAGGTGTGCCCTCTCTACCCTTTCAGTGTGAGTGAAGAGAAGGAATCTACTCTAATATTCCAATCTTGCTTTGAATCCTTTCTTTACCTAATACCAAGAGAGGTTCAAAATTTCTAAATTGCTGACCATGAGCCAATTTTAGGCCCATATTTCAGACAAAAAAAAATGAAAAATAAAAGTTATAAGAATCATTCTTAACCCCCTGTGCTACAGCATTAAATGCAGAGTCTCTGTTTAGGAACCCATCCCTATCAATCAATTTGGCTTTGATCCTTTGGTTGTTGTTGTTGCTGTTGTTGTGCCTTCCACCATTATCCCATACTCTTAATATTCATTCCCACAAATGTTTCCTAAATTTCTGCTGTTCTTTTTCAGTATGGTTCACTGCTCCATGGATCATACTGTATACCTCACCTTTAGAATCATGCTGGGACTTAAGTCTAGTTATAGGTCCAGAGTGGTAGAAGTGGATCATCAAAAGAATAATATTGTCTTACAAGGTAACTGCATTAGAGAAAATTATTAGAGTTTCCTCAGGTAACTCAAAATTAAACCTCCCAGACAGGGCTGAAAAGATTGATCTGGGGTAAGTCGACTTTTTTTTCCCCACTGGGGGTAGAAAAGCCTCCTCTACCACAAAATCTGTATTAGTTAGGGTTCTCCAGAGAAATAGTACAGTAAGGCCATAGCTGTGTACCCTGCATCTGTGGATTCAAATCAATTATGGAACCACCATTTGACCCAGCTATCCCTCTCCTCCTCGGTTTATACCCAAAAGACTTAAAAACAGCATACTACAGGGACACAGCCACTTCAATGTTTATAGCAGCAAAATTCACAATAGCTAAACTGTGGAGCCAACCTAGATGCCCTTCAGTGGAAGAATGGATAAAAAAAAAATGTGGCATATATACACAATGGAATTTTACTCAGCAATAAAAGAGAATAAAATAATGACATTTGCAGGTAAATGGATGGCATTAGAGAAGATAATGCTAAGTGAAGTTAGCCAATTCCCCCAAATCAAATGTCTTTTCTGATATAAGGAGGTTGACTCATAGTGGGGTATGGAGGGGGAGCATGGGAGGAATAGATGAATTCCAAATAGGGCAGAGGGGTGGGAGGAAAAGGGAGGGGGCAGGGGAGATTAGCAAGGATGGCGGAATGTGATGAACATCATTATCCAAAGTACATGTATGAAGACATGAATTGGTGTCAACATATTTTAGATACAACCAGAGATATGAAAAATTTCACTGTATATGTGTAATAAGAATTGTAATGCATTCTGCTGTCATTTATTTTTGAAAAAAATCAACAAAAAAATATTCAGAAAAATAGCATCTTTTCTAAATATGTACAGACTTTTTTCTTGTCATTTTTTCCTTAATAATATAGTATAAAACATTTGCATTAGGTATTATAGTAGTCTACTGATCGTTTGATGTATATGGAAAGATGTGCATAAGTTCCACTTTATATAACGAACTTTAGCATTCCTGAGTTTTGGTATCTCCAGGGTGTCCTGAAACTAATTCCCCATTAATAGTGAGGACTGTATGTGTACACACTTACACATACACAGAAATGTATGTATATTTGTGTGTGTGTGTGTGTGTTCATGTATACATACTTAGAGAAATTTACTATAAGGAGTTGGCTCACATGATTGTGGAATCTGACAAATCTCAAATTTGCAGGCTATCTCTAAGCAAGAACTTCAGGAAAATCAATGGTGTATTTTCAGTCTAAGTTCAAAAATAAGGAAGTGAGTGTTCCCATTCAAAGACAGACAGGAATCCTTTCTTACTCAGAGGAGTGTCAGCTTTAATTTCTGTTCACACCTTCCACTGACTGAATGAGGTCCACCCGCATTCAGAAGGATACTCTAGGGCTGGGGTTGTGGCTCAGTGGTAGAGCACTTGCCTGGCATGTATGAGGCACTGGGTTTGATTCTCAGCACCACATATAAATCAATAAAATAAAGATTCGTTAACAACTAAACAATATTTTTTAAAAAAGAAGAGCAGTCTACATAGTCTACCAACTTAATTCTTAGTCTAATCCAAAAACACCCTCGCAGAAGTACACAGAATAATGTTTTGCTAAATATTTGGACATCCTGTGATGTAATCAATTTCATACATAAAATTTGGTATACAGAATTAACCATTTTAAGAATATATGTAGCAGTAAAACTTGAGTTTTTCACAAACAAGAGGAGAAAAGGAAATATACATTTTTAAGCTCCTTCAAATCTACATGAAGTAGAAAAATATTTTAAAGTAAATTGATAATTTGAAGATAATATTATAAACCTAAAAATATTCTCTAAAAATATTGACATAAAGCTAAAATCAAGTTATTGAAATAAAATCATAGTAAGAGGAAATAATCTAAAGGAATGGGGAAAAATGGAACAAATGGTAACTATTGTAAACATAATTCAAATAGCGGTTGGTAGATTTAAACATAACTATATTGATAATTACATTGAATATTAATGATTTAAGCTCTCTAATAAAAAGGCAGACTTAGCATAAAAGGGAAAAGCAATTGGTAAATATAGTGCCTACAGGATATATACTCTAAGAACAAAGGAGCAAGTATATTAAAAGTAAAAAGATGAAAAAATATATATACTACACTAACATTAAAAATAAGAAGGCCAGATTGACTATATTAATAACAAAATTATACATCAGAACTAGAGATATCAGGAGTAAGGAATCATACTTCTTGATCTTCTTTAATCCATCAAGAAAACATTAAAGTCCTGAATGTACACAAAACTAATACCACAGTTTCCAATCAAATTGAAAAAGACTAGAATGGAAAATTTAAACATTCATAGCTATCATTGGAGATATGAACCTTCCTTACATACTAATAGATCAAGGAGAGGTAATTTCAGAAATAACAAAAATTTAAATCATGCTATTTACTAAATTGGAAATATGCTGAAGACCAAGAAAGATCTTGCTGAACTAAAAGATAAGCTTCAATTAAAAACCTTGCAATAACAACAGAACATGCTTTTAATCATAATACTATAAAATTCAAAATCAATAAAAATGATATGTGGAAAACCTCAACTACTCAGAAATTTAGTAACACTCTTTTAAGTAATCCATGGGTGAAATAGAGAAAGTAAGAAAAATTAGAAAATGTTTTTAACTGAATAATAATGAAACATGAAGCATAATATAACAAAATTTACAGGATTCAACTAAAAAAGAGTTAATGAAAATGTATAACTTTAATACTAATATGAAAAAAGATCCAAAATCCATAATTTGAACTTCCATCTTAAGATAGAAAAATAAAACTAATTAAACTCCAAGTAAGTAGAAGAAAGGAAATAACAAAGATAAAATTGTAGATCGAGGAAATAAAAGATGCACAAACAATAAAGAAAAATCAATGATGAGGACTAGACTATGGTAGAATCAAGGAAGCTGCATTCCAAGCAGTGGGTGTACAGCTTCTCAGTGAGGTGGATGAAAGAGGGATTTCACTAAAGTTTAATATTGGGCACTCAAAGCAGCTTCAGGACTCAGAAATTTGGGTACGACAAACAAAAGAAAGAAAACATCATAACCCACCTGATGGTCACAGGTGCCAGTTGACCACAGGCAGAGGGGAAGGGAAGCATAGTCTTGATAAAGACAAACCTGACATAAAAAAATGCTTCCTAACATAAACTGATCTATGCACTGGTGCTTGAAAAGCTGCTTGGGTGCTTAAGAAGCATGCTCTGCATCTCAACTGACCATGAAAAGCTGAAGGGGGAGCCATCTTGGGGTGAGTGGGCCACCACAGTGACTGGCACCCAGGAAATCAGAAACACACACACACACACACACACACACACACACATGCACAAACACAGACAAAATATCTCTGCTGGCTACCATCAAGAGACCTATCCTGTGCCTGATGGGACATGAGAGAAATAGGCATGAAGTTGCCTATACCCAGGGGCATTCAAGTCAGAAGGGCAAATGGAGCCCAACTTGCTTCTCCTTTGTGTCTGGTGCTCAAATGACCAGGTGAAGTGGGCTTGGAATTTGAGTGGGTGAGGGTGATGCACTTAGGGACTAAGCCCAGGAAGACTGTGCTCCTGGGCAGCAGTGAGTGGAGGATCACCCTCCTTTCCTGTGTTTAGATTTCTTGGGAGGCTCCTGAGAACTAGACCCACTGAAGAGATCAGCTATTCTCTGGCCCTAGGGTCAGGTTGATCTCGTCTCTCTAAAGAAGGCCCCACCCAACAAATCTCCTGAGATCCGATTAGACTTTAGTGCCATCTACTGAAACTCCCCTCACAGATTGTTGCAGAAGTGGTACCCTGGGAGTGCACAGAACTGCTCGTCATGGACAAAATGCCAACTGACAGTATGTCCCAACGTACTTCATCTCATTCTGGTAAGAAGGGAAGCCGAGTCTTCTTATATCAATCTTAGGCTTCTCCAATTTGTAGATTAGAGAGCAACACAAAAACAGGAAGGGTTAACAACCCCAATCCCTTGCTCTATCAGTACACAACTCAAGAATTTGAAGGAAAGACTATTGGACATACACAATGACCACCCATTCTGGTCAACAATTTGACCATCTCAGTGGAGAAGATTCCTTCAGTCTTCACTAAAATTTTGGAATTTATTTTAATTTTCTATTTTATTTTATTTATTTTTATTCCGTATGTGTGTGCATGTGAGAATTCTGGCTGTGCTGATTGGTTAAGGGATGTATATACATGCACTTATTTGCCTTTTTTTCTTATCATATTTAGCATTTTTAAATGTAATTATATTTCCTAGAATTGTCTTATGAGGCTTTGGGATTTTGGGATTGTATGATTTGATTTTTGAATTATTTTCATTTGTTTGTTTCTCTTTTTTCTCCCAAGAGCAGTCAAATTCTGTTGTTCTCTTTCCCTCTCTTTCAATACCTTACTTCTTGTATTTCCCTCTCCTTCTCTATAAACATAACATGCTAAATCTCTTCTGCATTCTCTTTGTTTACTTTTTGAAATTGTAATGTCTTTTCTAACTTACTAACACCATTTCCTTTTCCCCTAATTAGCTGTATTTTTACCATAGTTTAGAAATAGTTTATATAACTCCTGTCCCTACCATTAATGCTAATACAAGTATTACTGTTGTGGATGATATCATTGACAACTGGTATTTGCATTAAAGCCAGAACTAGTTCATGGTTATTGTTCTCATTGTTTACAATTTCTGAATCCACCACTCCTCTTTATTGGTGGTAATTAATGTTGAAAACTCATAGTAGGAACATAATAGGAATACAGTTTAACACTTTATTGTTTCTTGTTTGCAACAATTGTTACTATTATTTATTTCGCCCCTCTTCTGTGTAGTGCTAGGAACCCAGAGAAACACTAAAAGCCTGCAGGTTAGAAACTCTGCTGCTGAAGTAAACATTCCCTGACATTACTCCAACTCAAAGAAGTAAGGAGACAAAAGCCACAAACCAACAACAAGTATCTAAGGAGGAACAATCAGAAAAGGAGCTCAGGTCTCACCTCTTGGCATCTACACATATATCAAAAACATACAGGAGTCCCAGAACAAATAAGATAATTGCACACCAAGAAAACATACACACACAAAAAAAGAGGTAGAGGAACCCCCCTCAATTGATACACAAGACCAAGACCTCTGAAAACATGAGAAAAAAAGGCAAACAAATCTCCCTGCAAAATTCATAATTCTTCATCAAAGGATCCTGCTGATAGTGAGGTGGACAAAAACTCAGAGAAAGATTACAAAAAACTGATTAGCAAAATGTGCAGTGAACTAAAAAAGATGTAAGGAAGAAATTAAGAAAGCAATTACAGAAGACGAAAGACTACTTTAATAAGTAGAAATAGTGAAAAGAAACCAAGCAGAACTCCTAGAAATGAAAAATACAATCAAATTAAAAACTCACTTGAAGGCATCACTAACAGATTAGATTGTGTAGAAAACAGAATGTCAGCCCTTCAGACCAATATCTCTAATGAACCTTGACACAAAAATCCTCAATAAAATTCTGGCGAATCGGATTCAAATACATATCAAAAAAATTATACATCATGATCAAGTAGGATTCATCCCTGGGATGCAAGGCTGGTTTAATATACGGAAATCAATAAATGTTATTCACCACATCAATAGACTTAAAAATAAGAACCATATGATCATCTCAATAGATGCAGAAAAAGCATTCGACAAAGTACAGCATCCCTTTATGTTCAAAACGCTAGAAAAATTAGGGATAACAGGATCATACCTCAACATTGTAAAAGCAATCTATGATAAGCCACAGGCCAGCATCATTCTGAATGGAGAAAAATTGAAGGCATTCCCTCTAAGATCTGGTACAAGACAGGGATGCCCTCTCTCACCACTTTTGTTCAACATAGTCCTCGAAACACTGGCCAGAGCAATTAGACAGACGAAAGAAATTAAAGGCATAAAAATAGGAAAAGAAGAACTTAAATTATCACTATTTGCAGATGATATGATTCTATACCTAGCAGACCCAAAAGGGTCTACAAAGAAGCTATTAGAACTAATAAATGAATTCAGCAAAGTGGCAGGATATAAGATCAACACGCATAAATCAAAGCCATTCCTGTATATCAGCGACAAATCCTCTGAAACGTAAATGAGGACAACTACTCCATTCACAATATCCCCCCAAAAAATAAAATACTTGGGAATCAACCTAACAAAAGAGGTGAAAGATTTATACAATGAAAATTACAGAACCTTAAAGAAAGATATAGAAGAAGACCTTAGAAGATGGAAAAATATACCCTGCTCATGGATAGGCAGAACCAACATCATCAAGATGACGATATTACCAAAAGTTCTCTATAAGTTTAATGCAATGCCAATCAAAATCCCAGCAGCATTTCTTGTAGAAATCGATAAAAGAATCATGAAATTCATATGGAATAATAAAAGACCCAGAATAGCAAAAACAATGCTAAGCAGGAAGTGTGAATCAGGCGGTATAACGATACCAGACTTCAAACTATACTACAGAGCAATAGTAACTAAAATAGCATGGTACTGGTACCAAAACAGGCGGGTGGACCAATGGTACAGAATAGAGGACACAGTAACCAACCCACAAAACTACAACTATCTTATATTTGATAAAGGGGCTAAAAGCATGCAATGGAGGAAGGATAGCTTCTTCAACAAATGGTGCTGGGAAAACTGGAAATCCATTTGCATCAAAATGAATCTGAATCCATATCTCTCGCCATGCACAAAAGTTAACTCAAAATGGATCAAGGAGCTTGATATTAAATCAGAGACACGGCATCTGATAGAAGAAAAAGTAGGTTATGATCTACATACTGTGGGATCGGGCTCCAAATTCCTCAATAGGACACCTATAGCGCAAAAGTTAACAACTAGAATCAACAAATGGGACTTACTCAAACTAAAAAGTTTTTTCTCAGCAAAAGAAACAATAAGAGAGATAAACAGGGAGCCTACATCCTGGGAACAAATCTTTACTCCACACACTTCAGATAGAGCCCTAATAACCAGAATATACAAAGAACTCAAAAAATTAGACAATAAGATAACAAATAACCCAATCAATAAATGGGCCAAGGACCTGAACAGACACTTCTCAGAGGAGGACATACAATCAATCAATAAGTACATGAAAAATGCTCACCATCGCTAGCAGTCAGAGAAATGCAAATCAAAACCACCCTAAGATACCATCTCACCCCAGTAAGATTGGCAGCCATTAGAAAGTCAAACAATAATAAGTGCTGGAGAGGATGCGGGGAAAAGGGCACTCTTGTTCATTGCTGGTGGGACTGCAAATTGGTGCAGCCAATTTGGAAAGCAGTATGGAGATTTCTTGGAAAGCTGGGAATGGAACCACCATTTGACCCAGCTATTCCCCTTCTCGGTCTATTCCCTAAAGACCTAATAAGAGCATGCTACAGGGACACTGCTACATCGATGTTCATAGCAGCACAATTCACGATAGCAAGATTGTGGAATCAGCCTAGATGCCCTTCAATAGATGAATGGATAAAAAAAATGTGGCATTTATACACAATGGAGTATTACTCTGCGTTAAAAAATGACAAAATCATAGAATTTGGAGGGAAATAGATGGCATTAGAGCAGATTATGCTAAGTGAAGCTAGTCAATCTTTAAAAAATAAATACCAAATGACCCCTTTGATATAAGGGGAGTAAACAAGGACAGGGTAGGGACGAAAGTTTGAGAAGAAGATTTACATTAAACAGGGATGAGAGGTGGGAGGGAAAGGGAGTGAGAAGGGAAACCGCATGGAAATGGAAGGCGATCCTCAGGGTTATACAAAATGACATATAAGAGGAAAGGAGGGGTAAGACAAGATAATACAAATGGAAGAAATGATTTACAGTAGAAGGGGTAGAGAGAGAAAAGGGGAGGGGAGGGGAGGGGAGGGGAGGGGGGATAGTAGAGAATAGGACAGACAGCAGAATACATCAGACACTAGAAAGGCAATTTGTCAATCAATGGAAGGGTAACTGATGTGATACAGCAATCTGTATACGGGGTAAAATTGGGAGTTCATAACCCACTTGAATCAAACTGTGAAATATGATGTATTAAGAACTATGTAATGTTATGATCGACCAACAATAAAAAAAAAAATTTAAAAAAAAAAAGAATGTCAGCCCTTGAAAACAGAACTTCAGGCACTGAAGACAGGGAAACATAATTATGGAATTTGACCAGAATATACAAGAACTCTGGAACAACTTTTAAAGATCAAACCTGAGAATCACTGGGATAGAAGAGAATGTAGACACAGAAACTAAAGGCATAAAAAAAAATCATTTTCAGTGAAATTGTTACAGAAAAATGTCTCATATATCAGAAATGAGATAGACATTCACATACAGGAGACTTATAGGACCTCAAATAGACCCAGTCACATAAGAAGACATATAATCAAAATGAGACATATAATCAAAATGCCTAACATAGAAAATAAGGAAAGAATATTAAAAGCCACAAGAGAGAAACATCAGGTCACATTTAGAGACAAACTAATAAGGCTCACTTTTGTTTTCTCAGTGTGGACCCCAAAAGCAAGGAGGGCCCATAATGAGATATTCCAAGTTCTAAAAGAAAAAAAAAACTGTCATCCAAAGTTATTATACCCAGCAAAACTTGGTTTCAAATCCAAGGGGGAAATAAAAATTTTCCAGGACAAGAATTCATGAGCACTGAGCCAATGCTACAAAGAATACTCAAAGACAAACTACACATAGAGGAACTGAAAAACAATTCCCCTAAAGCTCTCAAATAGAGGAGGTTCAATAGAAGAATAATTCACTAAACTAGATCAGGACAGGATTAAATATATCAAAAAACAAATTAGTGGGAAAACACAAACACATATCCATGCTAATACTGAATGTTAATTGTCTCAACTCCCCAATGAAAAGACATAGATTAGCTGAATGAACAACAAAAACAACAAAATCCAACTCAATGCTGCTTTCAAGAGACTCATCCACAGGCTGATGGAAAAAGAATAGAAAAAAAATATTCCAGGCATAGGGTCCAAAGAAACAAGCAGGGGTAGCTATTCTCATATCTGACAAAGCAGGTTTTAAGCAAAAATTAAGGTCAATCAAAAATAAAACAAAGCCACTAAGTCCTAGTGAAAGGAACAATCCAACAAGAAGATATAATGGTAGTAAACATTTATGCCCCAAATGTTAATGCACCCAATTACATGAAAAAACACTCCATGATATTAAATCTCACATAGACCTCGACAAAATAATACTGGAGGATTTCAATACACTCTTATCACCAGTAGACAGATCATCAAAACATTGAATCAACAAAGATATCTCCAACTTTAACAACAGTATAAATCAAATGAATCTAACAGACATCTATAAAATATTTCACCTAAAAGAGCTTCTATGCATAAAGCTTTTTTCAAAATAGATCATATTCTAGGCCACAAAGCAAAATCTTAGCAAATACAAAAAAAAATGATATCCCATGTCAACAAAATAATAATAATAATAATAAGTAATAGAAACCACATAAACCCATGGAGATTGAACAACACTCTCTTAAATAAAGAATGAATCAAGGAAGAAAGGGGAATAGAAATCAAGAATTTTTACAAAAATAAAAAAGAACAGATATAACATATCAAAGTCTCTGGGACAATATAAGAGAAGTTCAAAGAGGAAACATACAGCACTGAGTTCCTACATTAAATAAATTAGGGAGAACCCAAATAAATAAGCTTATGTTGCAACTCAAGACCTTAGAAAAAGAACAAACACCAAAATCAGTAGAAGACAGAAAATAATTAAGATTAGAGCCAAAATCAATGAAATTGAGAACAAAAAAACAATACACAGGATCAATGTAATGCAGAGTTGTTTCTTTGTAAAGATAAATAAGATTGACAAATCCTTAATTAAACTAAAGAAAACGTGAGAAGATCCAAATCAATAAGATCAGAGATGAGAAAGAAGATATAACCACTGATTCTTCTGAAATCCAGAGAATTATCAGAACACATTTTGAAAATTTATACTCAAATAAACTGGAAAATCTAAAAGACACTGATAATTTTGGGGCACACATGACCTGCCCAAATTGAATCAGAAAGATATAAAAACCTAAACAGACCAATGTCAAATAATGAAATTGAAACAACAATTTAAAAAGTCTTGGGTTCCATCCCCAGCACCCACCCCCCACCCCCCAAAAAAAAGTCTTTTGTGATCAAATGGGTTTCATTCTAGGGATGTAAGGTTGGTTCAACATACACAAATCAATAAATGTAATTTATTGTGGGAAGCCATTTATGAATTACTTGAGGGTGTTCTGTCAATATAGTAGGGAGATTTAGGCTTGGCATTTTGAACTATCCATGGCTCTCCCGTGACCATAGATTGCCCAATGCATGTGATCTTTATCTCCACTCTACTAGGAAGAGCCCTCGTAGTAGCTCTGGAGATGGGTGTAACCTGTTGGGAACTGGACAGCCTACCTTTAACATTTTTGGTGAAGAACAGTCTATGGAAGGCCTTTGACGTTTCCCGATATAAGTAAAGCAGGCACGGGTTTTATTTTGCCATAACCTAGAAGCTCTATCCGTAGGATTGGCTTGCCTGTCCTGCCCCAGCTTCTAAAATTATTTTCTGTGTCCTGAGGGGCTTTTTTGTTTGTTTGTTTGTTCTATTTTTCTTAGCTTTTATTTCTCAGCAAGCCTCTTCCACAGAGGGAACCCTATTTTCACCACCTGCTTGGGACATGGCAAGAATTCATCACTTAAATAGAATTAAGGACAAAAATTACATAATCATCTCAATAGATGCAGAAAATGCCTTTAAAGAAATCCAACACTCATTCATGTTAAAACACCAGAGAAACTGGGGATCAAAGGAACTTAATTCAACATCATAAAGGCCATTTATGACAAACTCAAAGCTAACATCATACTAAATGGAAAAACTAAAAGCATTTTCTTTAAATTTGGGAGCAAGACAAGACTGTCCACTCTCACCACTCCTATTCAAGATAGTCCTCAAAATATTAGGCAGGGCAATCAGGCAAGACAAGGAAATCAAAGGGATACAAATAGAAAAAGAAGAAGTGAACTATCTCTGTATGCTGTCAATATGATTCTATATCTAGAAGACCCAGAACACTTCACTAGAAGTCTTCTAAAGCTTATAAATGAGTTTAGCATAGCAGCAGGATACAAGATCAACATCCATAAATTAATCACTTTCTCATATTCCAACAGTAATTCAGATGAGGAAGAAATCAGGAAAACCATCCCTTTCACAGTAACTTCAAAAAAAAAAAACAAAACGTTGAATACTTGGGAAGTAATCTAAGCAAGAAAGTAAAAGAGCACTACAGTGGAAATTACAGAACACTGAAGAAAGAGATTGAAGAATACCTTAGAAGATCGAAAGACATCCCATGTTCTTGGATAGGCAGTATTAATATTGTCCCATGGCCACACTGCCAAAAGCAATATACAGATTCAATGTAATCCCTATCAAAATACCAATACCTTCTTTATAGAAATAGAAAAAAACAATTCTTAAATTCTTTTGGAAGAGTAAGAGACCCAAAATAACCAAAGCAATACTAAGAAAGAAACGCAAAGCAGGAGGCATCAAAATACCAGATCTGAAAGTATACTACAGAGTTGCAGTAGCAAAAACAGCATGGTATTAGAATCAAAATAGATGTGAAGACCAATGAAATAGAATAGAAGAGAGACAAAACCACATACTTATAGCCATCAGATATTTGACAAAGATGAGAAAAATATATCTTGGAGAAAGCCTTTTTAACAAATGAAGCTGGGAAAACTGAATAGACATATATAGAAAAATGAAAGGAGACACTTATCTCTCGACCTGCACAAAACTCAAATCAAAATGGATCAAAGACTTAAGAATTAAACCAGAAACCAAAGACCTAGCAATTAAACCAACATTACCCCAATACCAAAATGAGATAAAGACATTTCCAAAAGAAAATGATGACTATTATCCTTTTTGCACATAAAGGCAAAAGTGCTCAGCAAAATACTAGGAAGTAATATCCAAGAATATGCCAAAAGATACAATACAGCAGTGTTAAGGTCTGTAAACAAGTAAAAAATAACACCTGGTATTTTGCCAGAGAAATGTTAGAGTTCGTAAACAAGTCTGGATGGTGCCTGGCAAAATGTCAGAGGGAGTGGTTTGAGAAGTAACAAAAGTGAGCCATTAAGTGTGGAGATTCCTTATTGGTTGATTGATGTATCTAGTTTATGCTAATTAAGATAAGCTGTGCAAAATGTATAAATAGCTCTGTTGTCCTATAATAAACGGCTCTTATTCCTGCTGTATCAAAGTACACAAGTTATTCGTCACCCCCCCGGCTATTTTGCTGCAGCTGGCCTGCGGCACAGCAGGTTCAAGTGGAATTAATCTCAGAAATACAAGAATGACTTAACATACTAAAATAAGTCAAGATACCGCATTGCATACACACATGTGCACACACACACACATCATGCTATATACAGAGGTTAGTGGGAGTAAAAGAAAAGTCTTCAGAGTCAGGAGTTATTAGACTGAGATAAGGTTGTATTAAACATTTTCTCTCATTTTCCAAAGCTAAGTGAAGAGAGTTCCAAGCAAATAAGTCAGAAACAACTTGTGGAATTATAGTAATTTCTTTTTTCTAATGATATTATGAATATAATAACAAAAATGTTACATAAAATACAATGCATTTCTTTCTATAGTATCTTACTGCTGCCCACAAAGTCATTTGTTTGATCCGTATAGACAGACAAAGGTAGATATAGAAGTGGGACAAGACTTAAGCTTTGCATAGTAAAGGTTAGAAGCATTGGACCTCTGAAGAATGAGGATGAAGGAAGGAATTTAGAAGAAATAAATTAAATATTATTATTTGATGCTGTGTAGGGAAAAAACAAAAGAAAAAAATGAATGTGTATAGTTCAAAGACCAGATTTTGCAGGAAAAACTTTAACTGATGAGTGTATTCTAGGATTTCCTCCTCTTTTTTAGTATAGTGTAGCTGTAAAATTCATGTTGTGCACAAATGCAGGAGGTTTTGAAGCATTGCTAAGATTTGAGTCAAAAACACATATGGTGCCACATGCCTGTTAATCCCAGCAGCTCGGTAGGCTTACACAGGAGGATCATGAGTTCAAAGCCAGCCTCAGCAACTTAGTGAGGCCCTAAGCAACTCACAAGACCCTGTCTCTAAATAAAATATAAAAACGGACTGGAGAAGTGGCTTAGTGGTTAAGCATCTCTGTGTTCAATTTCTGGTACAAAAAAAAAAAAAAAGTACCATTTTGAAAATTCAGGATAAATCCAAATCATCTTTTCCATCAATTCTAACTTTTAACAAATATTTATTAATTAAATGATGCTCTAACAATGAATGACACTAACTCTTCTTCCAGTTGTAATCAGAGCTGGATCCTTATCTTTAATGTTTCGTTGTAAACGCTCCCCCTCGTCAATGCTATGGAAGGCTACTAACTCCATCTCCTCCCAGGGCACTCTTGACAATACCCCTTATGTATTATATAATTATTTTTGCATTATTAATCACAATGTGAAGTTATCCTGCCCACATATTTGGTGACCTGACTGTTGCCACTCTCCTCTGGCTGTCCTGTGAGCTTCATGTCAGCAGGGAAATAATATGTCTTCCTACTCTTCTGCTCTTAAACCCTCACACTGTGCCCGGTACAATCATAGATGAATGGATATTTGTTGCTGAATGAAGGAAAGGATAAATGCAAGGATCAAAAGGACATCATGGAAACATTATTACCTTGAATCAGAGATTTTTAAAATACAAATAAAAATACCTAGAGAGAGATAGAATTTGTTCCTTGGGGATAAGAGCTTTTAGCAAATTTTGTAACAAATTAACATTTCTACTGGAATCCTATCAGATATTTCAGTTTTGGGTCTGAGTAATTCGCTAGCATATCAATTATAAAAGAGTTATTTCCAAAGTTGTTTGTTTTCAAATATGGTATATAAAGAATACACATACTTTAAAATGATAATAAGAAATTATATCTTGATTTGAAAGACAAAATCTCGGCTGAAGACTTAGGATACTAACTTTTATTAGCAAGGAGCAGGTACTGCTCTCACTAGTTTCAGATCTGAGATACAAAGATAAGTAGGAAATGCTCTTATGGCTTACCTACCACAAACTGAAATCAAGGTCTTTCGGCTTATGTCCAGAAAATTCATAAAGAGCCTATTTATTGCAGATCTACAAAGAACCAATTCAATTTGAAAACAGGGTGAACACTGTTTGGCCTCTAGCCATGCTCATAGCCACAGGGCTGAACAAAGCCACTGATATAAGGGTAAAAAGTGATATTCAAAACCACTCCTAAAAAGCCTTTCAGAAGTCCCTTTTGCCCTGCCATGTTTCATTACATGTCTGTCTGCACCTTGCCAGCACTGTACCTATTCTAACTGAATGGTTCTTAAAATGATGAAGTAGGACACCAGTTAACAATAAGAAGGTCCTTGACCATGGATACTTCTGTTTGCAGAGAATGAAAAGCTAACTGAGCTGATCAATATTATAGTCTCAAGTGCATTACACCTGGAAAGCATAATGCTGCTAACTGATCCAAGAAGTATCATTCTAACTGCTAATAGGAAGAATATGTCTACCATCAATTATGAGTGGGAATTCACACTGGGCAGGATGATATTCAAAGCCACAGTGCCTTCATTCTTTCACAACTATAAATCAGAATTTTTATCTTGGATTAAAGACTCTGATTTTTTCCTTGCTTTGGGAAGAACCTGACACAATGTGACAGTGGACATTGAATAAATGCTCCTCTCTACACCTGCACACAGTGAATGGTAATAAATGTTGTCTCTCTTGATAATGATATTGGCTGGCACAGGAGGAGACGAATTAGTGAATATTCTTTGATCCATGAGGAGACAAGCAGTGGAAACATGGATTTTTGCTCTTTGTAGGTTTTTCTCAAAGTTCTGAATGAGAGCATAATATGCTCTGGCTATAGAGGGAGCATAAGACACCTGAATATACCTTACTGCTGAGAAGTTTATCTTAATAATATATATTTACATATTGCTTAATATATGCCATGCACCGTTTAAGTGCGATGTACATACTAACATTTATCCTCAAAGCCACTCTAATAGTGATGATGATAATGTACTATTGATTCTTGCTTCCTCAGAAAAAGAACAGAAAGCACAGGGGGCTTGGATCTTGTCCCAGATCATAAAGCCACTAAGTGTCACAGTCAGGATTTGAACCTAGATAGCCCAGCACCTGCAATGTGGGTGCTTAACTACCTCCCAATGTTATTTATAGTGTTTCTCTCACAGACTCAACACAAATTAGCATCACAGCATAAACCCAAAGAAATCTTAATTAACTCTATGGAAACATATTTCTAAGTTAGTTATTTAATTTAAAATCCCACTGTAGACCATTTTAATTATTGGTAAAGATTATTTTATCAAAAAGTGACTTTTCCCTTGCTTCCAAAGTCTCTCTAGGCTTTCCGTGGCACTCTTTTTAAATTCAGGAGGTGTATTTCTGGTTGTACTTCCACTGTTCACAGAATTAACAGGAATCATTCCCTAATTGCAAACTATCTAACTTGTGCTACACGAATAAGAACAATGCACAGATATAAATTTTCCTTCAAATTTTAGTACCATGAAGTTAATTGTGAATATCTTTCCACTTAAAGAACAATTCACTTTAAATCTCCTCCATAAGAAAAAAAAAACATTGTTTCACAATGTAAGGGGGAAGATGATACCAAATCTTCTTTAACATTAAGAAGGTTATAACAACATTTATCAAGTTTTTAATTTCATTTGACTGTTTCTTGCTGGGAAAGAAATTGGAAGTGAAGGCATCAGTCTCTTGTCAGATGGGAAAAACACGAAAGAGCTCAGTTTGAAAGTAAACACATCTGCACCTCAGTTTGCACATTTATAAAATGGGTATCCACACCTTCCAAATAGAAGACTTAGCTATCGTTACTCACAAGCAACGTTCTGTACCATGTATAAAAGTCTGCTTCTTTGCTCCCAGTCTTTTTAGGATGCACATTTGTGTCTCGAGCAAATTATTGTTCAATGAAATGCAGGCTTTTAGTCCTTGAACTCTTCTCTTAACTAAGGGCTTAAAAATAAATCTCTATTCAGACAATTCCTAAAAGTCCCAAGGCTAAAATTATTGTTGCATTGTGTGAATGTACAAATACTTAACAACAAATCCCTTCACTATATACAACCATAATGCACCAATAAAAAATAAATGTGGGAAAAAAATCCTCAGGCTAACACTTTCCCATGAAATTTGATGCATACATTCAACTGTCTACTTGATTTCTTTACCTGGATATATAATGAGAATCTCAAATTTAAGTTCTGTGATACTAAATTCGTAATTTGAGCACTCAAAACTGACTCATTCTGTGATCTTTCTTATCATCATACAGGGCATATTTTACCTTCCAATTGCTCAGTCTCAAGACCTCAGAATTGTCTTTGGGTTCTTTGCCTGTGCCCACATCTTATTAGTAAATTCTCTTTTCCACTTGTTAAAGAATATTTGTCTGCTTCAAGGTTATGAATATAGTCTCCTGATTTTTCTTATAAAAAGCTTTACTGTTTAATCTTTCACTTTTAGATCTGTACTATTTTCTGTGTATATTGTAGGTAGAACCAAAATACATTTTCTGTATTGATTTCTAACTGACCCAGGATCATTTATTAAAAGCGCCATTCTTTCCCCAATTTAATTTTGGTCATAAATCCAAATTCTGTGTTCTGTTTAGCCATGGAATAATAATTACTATATCTATATACATGGTATCAGTATCTGAAAATTTGAATCCTCCAGCTGTATTCTTTTTTTGTTTGTTTGTTTTATTTATATATGACAGCAGAATGCATTACAATTCTTATTACACATATAGAGCACAATTTTTCATATCTCTGGTTGTACACACAAAGGAATATTACTCAGCAATAACAGAGAATAAAGTCATGGCATTTGCAGGTAAATGGATGGAGTTACAGAAGATAATGCTAAGTGAAGTTAGCCAATCCCCCCAAAAAAACAAATGCCGAATGTTTTCTTTGATATAAGAAGGCTGATTCATAGTGGGAAAGGGAGAGGGAGCATGGGAAGAATAGATAAACTCTAGATAGGGCAGAGGGGTTAGAAGGGAAGGCAGGAGTCAGGGGGTTATTAATGATGGTGGAATGTGATAATCATTATTATCCAAAGTACAGATATGAAGACACAAATTGGTGTGAATATACTGTGTATATAATCTAGCTGTATTCTTTTCTTGAAGATTTCCTTGGCTATTATTGACTCAGTATTTACATAAGAATTTAAAATTAGCTTGTTAACTTATATACAAGCACACACACACACACACACACACACACACCCTCCTAAGTTATAGGTTGAGTTCAGTGGGATTTACAGATTAATTTGAAAGGAATTTTTCAAAAAATAGGCAGAAGAGTTAACAGGAACTTATCAAAAGGGAATGTTCAAATGATTAATAAGTGTATTAAAACTTCATTATTCCTGAGAAAAATTCAAATGAAAATCTCAGTAAGATTCCACTACATATTCATTAAATGTCTAAAGGGGGAAAAAACACAGACAAGAGCAAGTGTTGGCAAAAATGTAGAATTGGAATTCTGAGACAATGTTTGGAAAATCATTTGGCAATATCTACTAAAAATGACCATATGTAAGTTTTATGATATAATAAATTCACAACTAAACTATACCCAGTAGAAATATATATATTGTATATGTGTTCATCAAATATGTGAAGACAGAGAGATAAAACTACTTGAACTTGAATAAGAACCAACAACACAATAGTCATACAATGTAGACAAGTATGGGGATGCAAATAAAGTATACAACAGTACTGATAAGTCTCAAAATGTTACAGCTAAAATTAGTCAGAACTAAAGAATACATTTGATATGATCCCATTTATATACATTTCAAAAACAGGCAAATAGAATTCATAGTATTAGAAGCCAAGCAGGGGCTATTCACAGGGCAAGTAGTTAGAGGTACATGGTGAAGGTGGGCGGAGCATGCTTCTGTGATTCTGACAAAGCTCTGGGTGTTATCTCTGTGCTCATTACAGGGGTGTATTCAGTTTGTGTTACTTTTTATGCTCATTACAGGGGTATATTTAGTTTGTGTTGCTTTTTGATTGCGTATTTAAGATTTTTGCATTTTTCTGAGTTAAGTCATGCTTCAACAATTCTTAAAAAGTTATAAAGGCATATCAAAAGCATATAGGTATCAGATTAAAAGGGCTTCTACTGATTATATTTGGTACAATTGAACATCAAAATCAACAATGACAGTATTGAGTCAAATGGAAGTTCAAAAGGCAATTCTTAAGTCTGTACTAACATAACAAACATACAAAACAAATTAAGGATAGTTTTTCTTTACAAAAAAAGTCAGTAAATATATGTAGAATATTCATAGATTTAGAAATTTGCCATTTTGTCATCTCCACACTATTGCCTGATTCAAGAAAGAATTATCAGGAGATGCTGAAATGATTGGCTAAAAGTTTATAAGAGAACAGACTATTTCACCACAGAGTATTTGTTAATTACAAGAGAAAAAGGTTTTCCTTATAGTGAAGAAATTTGACAGACAATTAATAAAAAATAACATCATCTTAATGGGGCAAATTGACATCATATGCCCCCTGATCACACACTGAGCAAGACATGGCATTGTTTCTGTGGTGTTACTGCAAAGCAGAGAAAGGGAGGATTGAGGGTGAGTCGGGAAGAGGAAGGGAAGGGAGGAGGGAGGAAATCTAATCAACAGGAAACATCTAGATCTAAATGGACAGAAAGTTACATTCTAAAGATTATTTTCAATTCTCTTCAAAATATCAATATCATAAAAGACAAAGTCTGAGGAAAATTTCCAGATTAAATGAGACCATAGGAAAATGATGATCATGTGTAATCCTGAGTTGGTCAGGAAAGAAAAATGTTGGTATAAACATTTTTATTAAGAGAATTCGGTGTTGACAATAGACCTGTTAGGTGACATTTTTGTGTAAATGATAAATTCCCTGTATTTGATGTTGTATTAAAAAATAGTTCTTGAGAAATACACACTGAATTCCTAGAACAGCTTACAGTACCTACAATTAAATATCAAAGATTGAGCAAAAGTAACTACTTAAATATACTATGTATAGTTAATATAGAAAGAGGTAATGTAAATATGGCAAAATGTAAATAATTCATGAGTTTGGATGAAGGGTATAGAGATATTCACTGTAATACTCTAACAATTTTTTTCTCCAAGTTTGAATAACCTAAATAAAATTAAAAATTGGAAGAAGAAAAAAGAAATATCAGAATGAATCAGACATAACTTTCCTATGTTCATATATGAATACACCACCAGTGAAACTCCACCTCATGTATAATCACAAGAATAGGATCCTAATCAGAATAAGTTACATTCCATGCATGTATAATAAGTCAAAATACTCTCAACTGTCATGTATATCTAAAAAGAACAAATAAAAGATGAGTAGATAGCTGGGTGCAGGGTACAGGCATTTAAACCCGGTGGCTCAGGAGGCTGAGGCAAGAGGATCCTGAGTTCAAAGTCAGCCTCAGCAAAAGCGAGGTTCTAAGCAACTCAGTGAGACTCTGTCTCTAAATAAAATACAAAAGAGGGCTGGGGATGTAGCTCAGTGGTTAAGTGCCCCTGAGTTCAATCTCAGGTACCAAAAACAACAACAAAAAATGAATAAAGAAAATGGGAAAAAAAGAAAGAAAAAAGAAAAATTTCAATCTGTACAATCTGTAGTACATATTGTAACTTTTCTGTGTCTGGCATACGGTAAGCAGGGTGGTGATCTCATGATGCTGATGAAAATGTCTTGTATTGAGCCAAGGAAATCTGCTTTACAGAGAACCTCTATGCAGTACTTATTGTGTTGGATGCTGACCATGTGGAAATATAAAAAACAGATACCTTTCTAGCCCTATCAGAATTTACTGTTAACTTGAACAAATCTTCATAAGATTAGTTTATGAAAGCTAGTAACTTTTGAATGAGACTTTAGTGGAGTGGGCTGTTGATGGAACATTTTGAAGAATACAGAAGTAATTTCCAATAATTTTTTTACTTTTTATCACAATCTCTGTATGGCTCTTGCAAACACTTGTGAGTCTGAAATAAATTTAAACTGTAATCTGCAAGAAGTATTTGTCCCTTTGAGTTGTAATATATCTTTAATGATATATGCATTTGTCCAATTAATATGAGAATTAAAATATGTAATAAATACTAGAGGTAATTTATGGAAATCAAGATATTTCCAGAAAACAGCTAAATAATTAATTGCTTCTATATTGAGGCAGTAAGTAAAGAAATAAAATTGAATGCTAGCTTTAGTTGAAGTAATAATGTTATAAAATTGTATCACTTTCTTTCTAAGAATTTTAAACTAAACAGTTATAACAATGATTTTCTAAACCACAATAATTGTCATAATTTTTAACGGATAAGATTATTCCAGTAGATTTTACAACATGAAATATCTGATTACTACATTGTCTTGAGCACATTTTATGTTTTGTTTTAAAAGTTTATAAAATAACTTAAAAAGATAAATAGAATAAAAAATCTTGAGGGGTTGACAAACGAGCTTTGATTCATGGTCTATTAAATTTATACAGCCTATCTGAAAAAAGTAATTTGTAGCAATTTCCTTTCATGGAAGAAAAATTTTATAATGTATAGATCTATTAGGAAGAAGAATGATTTCCTAGGATTCAAAGCCATAAGAATAATGGAAAAGAAATATGTCATTCTTCCATCTTCTATTATGTGTAAAATCAGTTTTTAAAATGGCAGGATATTCAATCTCAAACCATTAAAGATATTTCTAAAAACTTATAGCAGCATCACATTGATTATTTATTATACAGTGGCTTTACAAAGACTGAAAGGAGATTCATCCTTTTACTAGGATAAGGTGGATGGACAGCTTTTCTCATTGGTGGCTTCAGTATAATCCTGCCTGAGGTAGATAAAGAAACTAAATCACCTCTTGAGGTCCTCTTCTATGATATAATTTCTATGATAACTTTTAATACTGGAAAGTAAGCATATTCTTTATTCAATAATCAGAAGCTATCACTTAAAAGAATTTTATAAATCTAGTTCAGGAGTCAGCAAACTACTGCTCGCCGTCTGTCCACTTTATTTTAACACAGCTGTTCTCATGTTCATTCACTCATTTGTTTAAATATTGTCTGTCATTGCTTTTGCTCTACAATCAAAGAGTTGAGCAGTTGCAACTGAGACCACGGGGCCCCCAAAGCAAAAATATTTTTTTATAGAAAAAGCTATCGACTCCTGATCTAGTTCAGCCACCTTCTCTTATAGATGAAGAGGAACCCCCAAGAAAGAAATTAAATTGCCGGTAGTCACTCAATCCATTAGGAAATGGACAGACACAGGCCTTCTCCTCCCAGATTTAGTGATATTCTGATTACATCACCCGGCTACTCGTGATGTAAAATAATGTGTTCAGTGTCCTCTGGTACTACTGGCATGACAAAATATACCTTTTGCAGGTAGAATTTCCTACCATTAAGTAGAAGGTCTATCATCATTGTCAGAAAATGGGCAGGTGGTAAGTGCTCAAAAATTTGAAATAGAGATGAGCATGGTCTTGAGGTTAGGCCAGGGAGGGTAGCAGAAAGGAAGTGAGGAATGAAATTAATGAAGATGTCTCATTCCATCCCTCCTGAAGCTTACCATACATTGTATATGAGAGTGAATGCACCATATGAAATGTTACAAAAATTTTTTCACTTCAAAAACATGAGATGGATATATTCACTGTCTTGACTGTGGTGATGATTCTGCAGATGTAGTCCATGTCAAAACTGACCAAATGCTACACTTTAAATATATGCAGTTTATTGTATATATTGGTTATTCCTCAATTGAAGCAAACAATAAATACAAAACAAACACACGTGGATTTATGCTATTTTATCAAGAGAAGAAAAGAAAATATAAATACTAGTCATTTCCAGCACACTTTTTTTTTTTAACTGAGATCCATCTTGCTCAGAACAAATCACAGGAGGAAATACTCATTGGGAAGAAAACACAATTTTTTACTTTTGGATCCAATTTTTTATACTCTTGCAGCTTAACTCAAAGAAAGATCTTCATTTCCTATTTTGCAGTGATAAAGATTCTGATTCATTTCCTTCAAGCCGAATTCAAAAACAAATTACTAAAACAAACACTGTTGATATCTAGTATCTTGTAATCATCTGAAATGTTATACTAATGTTTCTAGCTGCACACAGAAAATTTCAATCTCAGAGAGTACTTATTAAGACAAACTGTGCGGAAATGCAAAAATGTAGAAGCATGAGTACCAGAAGTAAATGTAGAAAAACAAAAGAGTATGGATTTAGGGTATATTTTCTCAGTTTGAAATGAAATTATATCATTATCTTTTAAGAATCTAAATTCCTAAATTCTGCTTTACTTGAGATATCAAGGAAATCAGATATACAATAATTTCTAGTCTCATAAAAATCCTTCAGTTGATGTTTGTTACGTTTTTAAAATAATGAGGAATCTCCTAGGGAGGTAAATAACATCTGCTTGGTAAAGCTTCGTGGTGAATGCATGTGAAAATGTCCAAATTTATTGGTAATATCTCAATTTTTCAGCTTTTTTTTTCTATATTTGCTTTCAGGAGATGAGTGTCAACTTCTATGAAGAAGTTCAGGCTGCTTCTAGAACCATCTTTTATATCCCACAGTCACTAACCGGTATAATAGTAAGATATCGAGGAATTTTATGAAATGTAATTCTTCAACATGCACAACAAATAAAAAGAATAATTTATATTTCTCAAACTCTAACATCATATGGGTGAAAGGACAAAAGAAGATCATATCACTGAAGTTACAAATTACATATAAATCAACCCAAAGTCAGCACGTTCATTCACTGTAAGTTTATGGCTCATTTACTCTGTGGTGTATAACATGAATTGCACAATCTTATTGTTTGTGCCTTTTTGGGGTGGGTTACCAGGAATTGAACTTAGGGGCTTTCAACCACTGAGCCATATCATCTTCCCACTATATTTATTTTTTTTTTTACTTTGGAACAGGGTCTCACTTAGTTACTTAGAGTCTAAGTTGCTGAGGCTGGCTTTGAACTGATGATCTTCCTGCCTCAGCCTCCCATGCTTCTGGTATTGCAGGTGTGTGCCACCATGCCCAGCTGTTTGTGCATTTTAAACTATGAAGAGATTGATTATTAAATAGTTCTTAATAACTTTTTAAAAATTATGATATGAGTGACTGAATATATCTTGGAATAAATATATTAACTAGAATTAGTTTTTCAGTTACATTAAGAGTTAACAAAAAAACTTCTTAAAAAGAGGTTATTCAAATAATATAAAAAAGTCAAACAATTATCTTTTAAATTTAAAAAACTGCAGTATTTGGGAAGCCAAATACACCCCATTTTATCTTCCTGTCTGTTTTAAAGTCTGAAATGCTTTTTCAGACTTAATACTCTTATGTGTAAAGAAGATATTTTATACACTTCTCATGTTGGCAATTCCTCAAAATTTTGATGTGATAAAATGTTTTGACTAAAAAAGAAAATGGAATAATTCTTCCCTCTTGAAACATGCTTTTGAATCAACATTAGGTTAGGGTGGGTGTGTAGTGGCACCCCCTTTATCCACAGAAAACTCTTACCTGGGCTTCTCCAGAAATCTTCACCATGGTTGATTTGGGGACTGTCAGCAAAAGAGTCTCTACAAAAGAGTTCAATGTAAATAAACTTCCTATTTTCATGTTGCCCTGTTTTATGTGGCCAGTGGCCAGGAAGATATCAGCACTCCAGGTGCTAGACACCTCCTTACTAGTTTTTCACAAACGTTATCTAGTATAGTAGTTTGTAGAAATGTGCAAACAAGGTCTCTGGCCTTGAGCTGGGCTTCACAGAGGTGTCTACATTCCGAAGAAAAGAGAAGATACCAATTAGGCTCCGGGAAAACAGCTGAGGAAAGAGAGGGGAGAAGAAGCTCTCCCCTTCTCAGGGGTTGTCCTTGAAGGGTTCACTTGCCCAGAACAGTGAAAGAAAAAGCTGCTTTTATGTGAACTTCTGCAGACTGTGAACTTCTAAGCCCCTCCCTTTATTTGCTGGGTTTAAAGTTCTCAAACTACCTGAACTTGGGGTTCAGGGGATTGATTGATTACAGCAAAAACTGTGCCCTCTGAACCTGGCTGCAGCCAAATAAAACCGTTTCCTGCTATCTTTGGTAATTGCTTTATCTGTCCCTACAACAGGTGTATTCCAATTCCTTAATGAGCAATTGGGTTTGTACTGGGGAACTGAGGAATTGTGTGTGCTTTGACTTTATTATACGGCAAATAGAATCACACTGTAAACTGTATAGAACATCATAAAGTAAAAAGTCAATGATTTCTTCTTCCCCCCTGTTATGGTTCTGATATTAAGTGTGCCACAAAAGTTCATTATGAGACAAAGCAAGAAAGTTTAGAGGTGAAATGACTGGGTTATGGCTGTCTCAGCCTAATCAGTGCATTAATACACTTTCATGGATTAACTTGATGGTAATTTATATCCTGAAGGAGGTAGGTCACTGAAAGCAATCCTTTGGGATATAAATTTTGTATCTGATGATCAGGGCTCTCCCCCTGCTTCCTGATTGCTGTGTCCTGACCTGCTTTCCTCCTTTACACCCTTCCTCCATGATTTTATGCCTCACCCTGGACCCAGAGCAATGGAGTTGGTGGTCTATGAACTAAGACCTCCAAAACTGCTTCAGTGAGTGGGTGTTTCTGTAATATATAAACTATTGCAAGGCAATTGAGAGGGTTTGCAATATAAGGGAATGCATTTGAGGAGGAAGGAAAAGAAGGATTAATTCTATCTGATGAATTATTTTGAGCTTATTATATAGCTGTGGAAGACTGAACTGCAAAGCCTATTTAGAGAAGGGACAAACAATACATCAAGGCTCAGGTTTACAGTGCATGAATGGGTGTGGCAATTAATAAGCTTAGAAAAACAGGCGGTGTCAATCTTGAACTTCATACAATAGAAAAAGCAGTGGCGTTTCTGTTTATTTAAAAATAAACTATCAAAATCAGGTGTGCAGTTTAGAAAACTATAACCAGCAGAGAGGAGGCTTATCAGAAATGGAAAATATTACAATGAGTAAAGCATTAAAATGAGTAGGCAAGGGCCCTTCAAAACAGTAGCCAGATTAAAATTTAACTTAGAGACATTTCAAAAGAGCAGGGCTGATGTGAACATAGGAGGCAAACATTTCATTTTGGGGTATAAAGCAGAAGGATGCTTGAGGAAGTTGCAATATTTCTTGCTCGAGTGACTGTGTGGATGTTGAAGTTATTAATTAAGAAAGAGAATATTAAAAAGTAGCTGATGCAGAGTGGGAAGAATAATGAACTTGGCTTTGAAAGTACTGAGTTTGTCTGTGGGGGCCTCGCAAGAATCATCCCAGAAGCAGTGTGTGGGACATTTAAGTTAATTGAATGGGCAGAACTCAGAGCCATAAATTTGGAGAGTATTTGCATATAGTTGATCTCACCCAGCAAGATACTTTTCAAATGAAAAGAGGTAAACACGTGTGAGTAGAGGAAAATGCTGCAAAGGAAGGAAAGAATAGAGCCCAGAAGGGAGACTTCTGGCATAAAGGAAGAGAAAGAGCCCGAAGTCCTGAACCTCCACCTAGGCCAGCTCACAGCCCCCACATCATTCTTCTCTGGGCTTGCTCCACAGCCATTTCCTGTGGGTCTTCTCTGGGCTGCAGTGACTGGTCTACCTGAGCTGCTTCTCTGTTACCATCTTTCAGTTACACGAAGAATAGAGTTTGCTAGTTTCTCCTTGGCCCTCCTCTTTCTAAGAGAATTTATTTTCAGTTTTAAAAAAGTTTTTTGCTACCAAATTATCATCTGAAAAGAGGAAGGGATTTTTTAAAAAAATACAAATAAGAAGAAGATTATAAGAATTAAATAAAATTTTCTTTTTTCACCTTGGTATTCTTGTTCTTTGAAATGTAAGAGGAACGGAAATGATGGTCCTCAGCTACCTTCACAAAGTGACTTCTTATGATTTTTTCTTCTGCATCAGCCTTTCAAAAAATTTCAATTTTGTTTTTATGACACTGCTCATTTCCCTGAAGCATTCCCAAATCCTCTCATCATATTCTTCCCTAGCCATCTGTTACAATGGAGAAGCCCCCAAATAAGTCACAAGGTGAGGCAGCCAGACCCACCTTGGAGGTTATCATATAATCATCATTTTGTTGCTTAATGTTGGAAAACGTCTTGCACCATTCTTGACGTGATTCAGGCTAGCAGACGCTGACGACCAACTAGAATATTTGATGCTTGTCTCTTCTCCATGTTTTATTTCTGTGTCAGCAACAATAAACATTTACCAACTGCCTCCTGGGCAGAACATTGGGAAATAAAAGGAAATGCCAGTTATGTTTTTGGTACTCAGAAAGCTTACGAAAGAATAACTACGTAAATGTTAGAAGAGAAGAAAGAAGCTGGGAAGAGAGAACTGTGTGCATAACAAGTCAGCACCTACTGAAAGAGAAATCATAACACTAGTAGGGAAGGCAGGGGAAGGTTTAAGAAATATTGATGAGTAATTTCTTGCAATTTGCGAGATGGGGAGGATTGATTTAGATACATATCTCACAATATAACTTGTTTTAAATAGAAATGAAATTTCTATATTTAAAAATCATACAAATTAAAAAAATAAAGTAAAAACACTTTCATTAAATGATAAAAGGATATAAACAATGATTCACAAAAAGGTTATCACATTTGCAACTAAATGTTGGCTTTATAATGTCAGAAAGAATAGAAACAATACGTGTAGAAAATTTACATTAAAATATAGGTAGAGTAGCATTAATTCACACATTGTAGGTGACAGCCTAAATTTGTACAACCATAGATAAGCAGTTTGGCAACAGGAGCAAAAATCGTTATATCTTTAAATCTGTCATTGTAGTTCAGTACACGCTGAAACATATTCTCAGGATATAATCAAATTGCAAATCATGATTAATTCACTTAATATAGTATCCATTAAAATTGTAATTATAAAACTGTAGAAGTAGGGTAAAATCTTCATAATCACAAGTGGAAAATTATGATACAAAATTACATATATCATACAGGTAATTGGTACTAGGTAAAATTTGTGTCTTCATTTGAAATATGATGCATAAGATAAGAGAAAATGCTTGTTAGTATTTGAAAGATGGATTATATCTGAGTATTCAATTTTTGAATTTTGTTACATCTTATATATAGTTTCTATATATTCTTTTTAAGAAAAGTACTACTGATTCTAGTCAAATGGACATTGGTCATTGGGTCACTGGCAATATTTATTGCTTGCCTCCTCAGTTGGTAACTGTTATGTTCTTTGTCTTTTTATTTTATCTAGTATTAGTTTATCTAAATTACAATGTTTGTTTCTGGGACTGAAAATTAGTGCAACCCCTCTAGAAAGCAATATGCAGATTCCTAAAAAAAACTGGAAATGGAACTATCATTTGACCCAGCTATTCCACTCCTCAATATATACTCAAAAAAGTTAACATCAGCATACTACAGTGATGCAGCCACATCAATGTCTAGAGCAGCACAATTCACAATAGCTAAGCTATGGAACCAACCTAGATGCCCTTCAACAGATAACTGGAGTAAGAAATTGTGATATATATGCACAAGGGAATACTACTCAGCCATTAAAAAAAAAGAATGATTTCATGACATTCACTGGTAAATGGATAGATCTGGAGACTATCATGCTAAGTGAATTAAGCCAATCCTAAAAAAAAAAAATCAAAGGTTGAATGTTTTCTGATATGTAGATGATAACACACAGTAAGAGAGGACAGGAAGAATAAAAGTTCAGTGGATTAGACAAAGAGTCATGAAGGGATGGGAGAGGGAATAGAAATATAAAATACTGATATAACTTTTCTGTGTACATATATGAATACACCACAGTGAATCTCATCATGGTGTACATTTAGCACACTGGGATCCTATTTAGAATAAGATATATCCCAGATTTGTATAAATATACCCAAATGGTTTCTACTGTGATGTGTAACTCAAAAGAATAAATAAAAATTTAAAAAAATATATATATAATGTTAACACAAATTGCATCTCTTTTGTCCATTTTCTACTGGTGCATAATAATTATACAGAACAGTGGATTTCATTGTGGCATATTAACAGACATATAATACTTTGGTCAATTTCATTCCCCAATACCTCTCCTTGTGTCTTATTAAATTGTTGCTGTAATACTGTGGATGATCAAATCAAATCACCCCAATCTCATTGGCCTACAATGACAAACATGGATTTTTTGGGGGGTGGGGGTGGCTCCAAGATCTGCAGGCCAACTGGAACACTGATTCTGGATACAGGTCACCAGGGCTTGACTCTGAGCTCTAGGTTTCAGCTCTACTGTTTGTCTCATCTGCAGGCAAAGGCTGAAGTTGAGTCTCTATGGAACATTCTCTTCTCACTGATCTCCACTAAAACTTTGTTGGCCAAATGAAGTTGTGAGACTAAATCCAATATTAATCCTGTCTACCACAGATAGGTGAATGATCATCTTTATATTTGAGAATACCCATCTGCAAGAAAAGGATGGTTGGTTACACACTCTCGTCAGTAAATTACTTAACCTGTCTCAGCCTCAATTTTCTCATTAAGTTAGGATGATAATCATATCTGTTTCATGGAATGTGGAATTAAATTAGATAATTCTTGTAAGTGCTTCACATAATGCTTAACACATCACCTACTATTAATCTTAGAACCTTGTCCAACTGTGTGAGACATCTATGATATTTCAAAGTCTACAATAGGCTATTAATAATTTTTTAAAAAGATGGTTAGAAGTCAAGAAAAAAAAATCTCCATTTTGTTTCAAATTTTCAACCTGGTCTTGGATAAAGGTCCATTTCAGGACTTTATCATGTTTGGAGTATGACTTGATAGCCAGTATGATAAATGTCAATGTCAGCCAGGGTCTTCTTGCATTTACGGGATTCTGAAAGAGTTGAAATGGTTTTAATATGACTTGAGGAATAAGTTTGCTTTGTGTGGGAATTTGAGAATCTAATTTTCAATCTAATTCAGATTATCTGCAATTCTTACTTGGGTCCCAGGTCAGCCTAACTACCTTGATGTTACAGCCACCAAAGGGATTCAGAATAAGGTGCCTGAGAATTAGTTATGCCTGAGCCTCCCAGATCTGCTCTCCCTGGAAATAGAATGGCCTGGCTCAACAAACTTCCCAGTACTTGGCCACGGATGGTCACTTCTTTTTTATGTTCAGATTTTTTCTTATCTATTTATCTTCTTTGACCTAAAATTAATATAGCTTTCACAATATAAGCCCTATAATGTTTAATATTAGCAAAAGTTAACGTTTTCATTAATTTAAAATGTCTGAAACAATATGAATATTCAATTACCATTTTAACAAATGCTGATCATTTTAGCAAGAATATTAAGGTAATTCTTCTTTTCTGCTTTTGAGGGGATGATAAGTTAGATACAAAATATTAAATATTTTAGTATATTATATGATGTACTATTTTTGCTTTAAGGAGATCAGTATTAACCTGATTTTCCATGAAGCTAGTTATGTAGTTACCATGTATTATGTATTATTCATATGTATATTTATAGAATTAATTAGAAAATGATGGCATAAATCTTAAAAAGGTAAAAATTTTAAAAGGAGGGGAATAAAGGGGAAGAAAAGAGAAGAGGAGAGGAGAGGGGAAGGGACGGACTTTCTTATAAAAGTATACTTGAAACATAGCAAAAATGTTGGATTGCATTATTTTGAAATTAGTATCATCTTTTTTAATTTTTTTAAATTTTGCATGTTCAATTGCAAACATCCATCAAGTTTTATTTACATAAATCAGCAAAGAATTGGAAAAAAAAAGACTATCAAAGATCTTATTCTTGGACTGTTTGGTTGAAACTGTAGGGTTAAATTCACACAAGAGTCTTTAAAAATGTGAAATAAAATAGGCAGAGGCACATATAGATAATCCCAGGAACTCAGGTGGGAGGCTGAGGCAAGAAAGTAAAAAATCAGAGACCAGCCTGGGCAACGTAACAAGACCCTGTCTCAAAATAAAAAATAGAAAGGACTAGGGATGTGGGCTCAGTAGTAGAGTGCTGTTGGGTTCAATTTCCAAAACCACACACATGCACACAGAAAAGAAAGAAAGACTATATGAAAGAATTTGTTTATTCATTAGGTGTATTTAACTAAGAAAATACTATTTACCATTTTCCCAATTGAGCAAAATATTCCTGATCATTAAACTGTTTATTATTTTTAACTTTTATTCAAGTAACTATTTTGGAATGGAATAGAAAAAGAAATGTTTTTTTTTTTTGGGGGGGGGGTGTTTGTTTATTTGGGTACCAGGAGTGCATAACCACTGAGCCACATAACCAGCACCAATTGTTGCTGTAATAATGCTGCTGATCAAATCAAATCACCCCAATAAAGGAAAGAGACAATTTAATTGACCCACAAACACAATTTGACAACATTTATTACGAGAACCTTTTTTGTTTTTGAGACAGGATCTTGCTAAATTGCTTAAGGCCTCCTAAGTTGCTGAGGCTGCCTTCTTCGAACATGTGATCCTCCTACCTCAGTTTGAATTTGTGATCCAGCCTTTGGGATTACAGGGAGGCACCACCATGCATGGCCAAGAAATGCTATTTTTGAATCCATTGGTTAACTGAGTTTCTGGTATAGGCCAAAAATTCCACTTAGAGGCTTTCATTGACATTTCGTTTCCCTGGCTTCCCACTAAGCCCCAGCCATAGTTACCTTCCATTTTTCTTCAGTTCCAATGGCAGACTACAGCTGCTTTTCTTTCTAGCAGGCTAGATTCTTCAGGGAAATGTTAATTTGCATGAGCACCAAAGAGACAACTGCTTGAGGAACAGTTTGATTGATTCTTCCTAACTGCTCTGGATGCTTCCTTACTTCTCCACTTGAAAGATGCTATTCCTCAGGAGACAGGTGCTTTCTTTTTTTTTTTTTTTTTCCTTTGAAATTATAGACTTTATTAAAACTTCTTGGAAATCATGCTAGAATAATTCTATATTACATGGATGAGCCACAGAGCTTGCAGTATTAATAATGACATGGAAAGACAGGTACTTTCTTATCTCCACCTCAACAACATTTCTGTCCCAATTCTGCTCCATCTTTTTTTTTTTTTCAATCCACATTTTTACTCTCTCCCTAATCTTCAATACTTTATAACTCTCTGAGCCATTTTCTTACGTATATAAAAAAATTGAGCCTCCAGTCATTACAAAACAACAACAAAATCTACTTGCTCTCAGCACCAGCTATTCATTAGAAGAAATGTCTGAACTCAAGGAGATCTAATCTGCTCTTGAATCTTGTGATTTCTTCATGTAATTACCGATCTTCAGTAAAAAAATACAAAACAACAACAACAAAAACTCCCTAACTCTGAAACTATTTGTCCCTGCATAATTTTCCAAAGATCCTTTCTTAAACAAATTTGCTTTTTTTCTTCAAAAAGAGAACAAACTTAACTTCACAAGTGATTTTTAGTTATTTAAGTAACTTCCCAACATCTTAGTCGGTTTCCTAACCTAAAGATAATATTAAATCCCTCCTAAAGGTTTAGTGAGGATTTAAGTGAGAAAGATGCTCAGATTAACTGTAGATCCTTAGAAAATGAACCAGATGGATTCCCCCCGCCCACTGTCAATGCCTCTCATGCCATAGTCTTCAAAACAAAACTCTTTGAACTTTTTAAAATTTGATTATTTGATTATTACCTCCTTTTTGCCCATCCCTTTCACAAATCTCCTAAAGAGTCCTTTTAAGCACCAGTGTTCAACTTCTACTCTAAAGTAAGTTGGCCATTTCTGAGGCCAATTTAATGCTTTCCAGTCAGAAGACAAAATTCAGCATACTACTCTAATTTGACTTATTTATTTATTTATTTATTTATTTATTTATACTAGGGATTGAACTCAAGGCCATTTGACCACATCCCAGCCCTATTTTGTATTTATTTAGCGACAGGATCTCACTAAGTTGCTTACTGCTGAGGCTGGCTTTGAACTCAAGATTTTCCTGGCTCAACCTCCTGAGCCACTGGAATTACAGGCATGCACCATTGCAATTGGCTAATTAGAGAATATTTTAAAAATCTCAGCCTAATTCAAGATGCCACCATTTTTTTTTTACCTGAGATCTCAGGTCTTCCAAATTAATCTCTACATCCACTCATAGCCCATCCCATTCACAGTTCTTTCCCCCACCCTGTACTTTCTGAAAGTTTTGCTACATGTAAAATAAAACCTAAACCCCAGCTCCTTCACTCCACCTTTCTAATCTCACTTGACCTGTTTTCTGCTTACCTCATCAGCATTATTTAGGTCACCCTTTTGGTTTTTTATCTTTTCTTCCCCCTCTCAATTTCTCTTATCTCCTACAGTGTGCCATGTGCTTCCATTTCTGGGATGTTTCACATGATGTGCACTGTACCAGGATTTTTTCCCTCTCAACCTTTCTTCCTTATGCCTGACTCCCTGAGCTTTCCTCATAGTTCACATTCAAGTGCAGTTCAAAGATAACATCTTAAAGGCAACATCTGTAAACCCTCAACAAACCTCTGTTGCATCTTCTCATCAGCCTAAATAGAGATCATTCTTGCATAACCCTACCTGAAGGCTGCCATTTTGTTTTATTCATTTGGCTATTTGCATTTTTTTTCCTCCTTGATAGACTGATTGTTCTTGCTGTATACAAGAATCTAAGAGACACAGAGAGGTCCCGTAATAAATGTTGTCAAATTGTGTCTGCGGGTCAATTAAATTGTCTCTTTCCTTTGCTTGACAGTTAATTACAAGGAATAATGGAGAACTATTAACCAGTTGATTTTTTAGGAGGAGCCCCTACACAGTACACAGACAAGTAGTTGAGCCTTTGTTAACTTTTGATGAACGAACACCCAATTCTTCAGAAATGACCTCATGGAGCCTATGCGGCAATCCCTAATAAAGTCACTTCTTCCCCAGCCCTCCCTGTCCCATTTCTTTGGGTGGTGCCCTGAGAAGGTATACATAGGACTTTCACAGTTAAGATTGTTCTCTCTAAAAGATTTTCATTGGGGATCCTTTCTCCTTTCGAAATTCAGGAAGGAAGTGGGGAGAAGGTGAAGCTAAGTGGTCCAGATACAGAGGGAGATTGTGAGAACCCTGACAAATCAATCATTTCACTTCATGCAAAACATTAAAGCAAAATGTAATACCAATGAGAGGCTTTGGATACTGTTGCTTTAAGAAATCCACATAACCAAAGACCTTTACTTGCAGAAAAACCTTCTGGACTTCTGAGTAAAATGAATGTTTGTATTTTTACATTTAGAAACCAGTCTTAGATTCCTTTTTCTCCTAAGTTTCATTAAGATTCAGTTATATAAGCTGAGCTCTCTCTATCACGTGGAAGGAAAGGCTGTTAATCCTTCAAGGATTTCTTATCAGGTCCAGGGAGAAAGTATTTTAAAAGAAATACAATTCTTACTGTTTCTTAAATAGAAATTTTACTATTCTGTATTACATTTTCACACAACCTGTCATTTGGTGCCTCTGGGTCCTTTTGTACAATAGAAGCCTACAGTAGTAAATGTCATGATGAAATGAAATCAGGGATTATGAAAGCTATGAAACTTTCATTAAATGAGAAATTTTATATTTACTACTTTAGAATTTGCAACTTTAATACTTGCTTTTCAAAATTTGTTGTCCGTATCAGCTGTATCCTAAAACTAACAGGCTGCTCTGAACATTTAAGACATTGGCTTTTAATAAAATATAGTCCATTATATTTTTAGTATTATGTGTACCCCAATGTAAAAATATCTCAAATGTAAGACAACTCCCCAAGTCTTCGGCATTATTTTTGTTTTGACCAACTAGAAACACTGGCATAAAAGTGAAATCATCAAATGTCAAATGTGTAGTTAATTATCTTAGTTACTCAGAAATTTAAAATTACATAACTTGGTACATTGCAGAATTTTTTTGCAATGATGGAAATTTTAAGCAAGGTCAAATTTGTTGGTCAAAATAAAATGTTGAAAATGTAAGTGCATGAGAGACTTTTTAAGGACATAGTCCTCTTTTCCAAAGGACAATGTTGAGGAAAAAAATTGCCTTATATTTGGTACATATGGCAAAAGGGAAAAAGCATAAAAAATTTGAGGAAAACAATTGTCTTATATTAAGTACATATGGTAAAAAATAAATCAAATATGGTAAAGAAGTAAGGACTAAGGACTGCTTTTTAAAGAATTATATATTTCTGTTACAAGACATATTTTCCTATCACCAAGGTATTTCTAGAAGTTTCCATCCCCTAGTCATCAAAATTTCAGCACAGGAGTTTGGGTTTGGTTTGGAGTGATTCTACAACCCACTGCTCTGTGACATTACAGAGCACCAGGAGGCTCCCGCACGCAGTGAGATAGGAAAGCAGGTGTCAATCCCGGAAGATTCTGAAATCTAAATACATGAATGTGTAATTATGTGATCATTTTAAATCTCTTTATATACACAAGTGACACATGCATTTATCGGCCAATAAAATGAAATACTCTGGCTGTCTCTCATATAAAGAAATACCATTTCCAACTTTCTCTCCAAACTTGCCTTAGAACTCTCTTCCTCCAACATTCTATGAATGATGTTTAATATGTGCCATTTAGCTCTGCTTTATTACTAAGAATTCGTTGAACAATAAGAATGAAAAGGAATGTTAATGTACCTCAACCCAGAAAAAAACCCTCATATCCATAAAATGAAATTAATGATCTCCAGAAGCAAATAATTTCAGTGTGATTATGTTCTTTAAAGAAGAATTAAGGTGTTTTTCAGGTACTCTGCTTGGATCTTTAGCTTAATGGGGCAGATCAATCAAAAGAAGAATGACTAGATGGGTATTTTTGTTGTTCTATTTTTAATGAATATGAGACACTTGTATTCATTAAAATTAGAAAAAAAGATAAATAATGAATTACCTCAAATTACAGAATTTCCATATTTCTTAAAAAACTGACACTGTATCTGCCAATAATAGCCACATGCAATATTTATGAAAGGCTGGCTTTCTGTAATGAGAAATTCAACAATTACCATGGTAATAACTTGGGCGGCAAGGATGAAATATATGGTAATAAAAGTGAAACTCAAGTGGAGATGGTGTGTGTCACATCAGAGCTCTTAGACCCAGGGATGCCTTTGAGGTCTGTAGGGTACAGCGTGTGTACCTCTACAGTCACTCAAATGAATATGAAACTTGCCTAAATAAAGCGACTTTCATTATTTCCCTTTACATATTTCTCATGCTACTTTGTTAATAACTTTTCAGACTCAACATTTACATTCATCCCTGAATATCACCCTGTCACTTCTTTACATTTTAACCACAGTTTTACTTCACCCCAATTTTTCTGAGTGACCTCCTTCTTATTACATTTCTTAATTTATCTTTCAATGATTTTTATTTCTTTTCCCTTCTTTTTACTCTGAATTATTTGGATGCAAAAAGACTTCACACAAGTATTTCCAATGTAACTGAGGAAGAAATCAACTTCTGAAGTTCTGAAAGCATCTTAACCTGCTCTTGAATAAACTTGTTTTTGATACAATCCTTTTCTTGCTTTCTTTGGAAACTTGGAGCCTTAGTGCAAACCATACAACACAAAATTCAAGTCCTATGATAGAAATAAAATATCAATTTTGGATCAGTTAACTGCTTTCTAATACCTTTAGGATTATGACCTTCAACCTACACTTATTAGCAAACGTCAAAATATTTATCTAAGTGCAAAAAAAACTAATAAAAAAATCTAAGATTAGTAGAAAGTTGAGATGGATAACTAGACAAATGGTGGAGATGTTATGTTAAGAGTGTACATAATTTATTGAAGGGCATCTAGGCTGATTCCACAATCTTGCTATCGTGAATTGTGCTGCTATGAACATCGATGTAGCAGTGTCCCTGTAGCATGCTCTTATTAGGTCTTTAGGGAATAGACCGAGAAGGGGAATAGCTGGGTCAAATGGTGGTTCCATTCCCAGCTTTCCAAGAAATCTCCATACTGCTTTCCAAATTGGCTGCACCAATTTGCAGTCCCACCAGCAATGAACAAGAGTGCCCTTTTCCCCACATCCTCTCCAGCACTTATTGTTGTTTGACTTCCTAATGGCTGCCAATCTTACTGGAGTGAGATAGTATCTTAGGGTAGTTTTGATTTGCATTTCTCTGACTGCTAGCGATGGTGAGCATTTTTTCATGTACTTGTTGATTGATTGTATGTCCTCTTCTGAGAAGTGTCTGTTCAGGTCCTTTGCCCATTTATTGATTGAGGCATAGACTTTTATCAAGTAGTCCCAATTTAACTGACAAGACCATGACAAAGTGTCAAAAAATAAATAAGCAAAAGAATGATTATATTACACAGAACTAATACTTTTATTTACTTTTTAAAGAGAGAGGAGAGGAGAGAGAGAGAGAGAAAGAGAGAAGAGAGAGAGAGAGAGAGAATTTTTAATATTTATTTTTCAGTTTTTGGTGGACACAACATCTTTATTTTATTTTATGTGGTGCTGAGGCTCGAACCCAGAGCCCTGCACATGCCAGGCAAGTGCGCTACCACTTGAGTTACATCCCCAGCCCCAGAACTAATATTTTTAAATACAATATACTTAAAATGTATTTTTTATTATTGCACAACAAATTACTTGTATTATAACTTTAGTCATCATAAAGTGATATCAAAAAGCATATCATATTTCATTTAAAATGTCTCTTTTAAAATTTTCCAAATGCAAAGTGATGAGGCATTTTGAAAGCATGTCAGTTTATCCTACTGTTGCTTATAATTTTTAATTGTATGTACTTAGGGTTAATAAAGATAATAGGATTTAGGCTAGAAGCAAGCAGAGCAAACAGTGTTCATAAGTACATCCAATTGATGTTGTAGTTAAGCAGTTTTATAAAAATGATTTAGGAACTTAAGAAATAAACTAATTCAGAGGTCTAAGAGGGAATCTTATCTTGTTCTGTATGCATGAGTTCAGAGTGCTATATTGAATTCTATGCTTTATTGCCTCTGATTATTCCAAATGGACCACTGGGATCTAACCAAACTGGGGCACTGATCCTAATTTATGCATTCTAACCCCTTTCTGACTCTTCAGTTCTTGCCTATGAAAGGGAATGTTCGAAAGCATTTGTGCTAAAATAATACTTGGATAAAAAGGGAGATAAGCTAGGGTGTAACTCAGTGGTAGAACACATGGTTAGCACATGTGGGGCCCTCAGTTCAATCTCCCATTCCAAAAAAAAGAAAAAAAGTAATTCATAATAAAAATTATAAAAATTTAGAAACTTTGGTTTCCTATTACACGGATTATTATATTAACCCAAAATTCTTATTCTATCTTTCAATGTGGTTCTATTCAGTTAGTCCAACTGTAAAAGATGACAAAATATATTAATATAATCTCCTATAAAGGCTGTAAGTTGTTAATGTGCAGCAATGTGCAATAGAATGATATTAAGATACTAGAAATCAAATGTTGAGATATGTTCCTACTACACTAGTTTATCTAGTGTTTGGAACATGAATAAATGCTGAATTTTGTCAAATGCTTTTTCTCCATCTAGTGAGATAATCATGTAATTCTTGTCTTTAAGTCTGTTGATGTGACAAATTATGCTGTTGATTTCCATATGTTGAACCAAACTTTCATCCCTGGGATGAATCCTACTTGATTATGATGCACTATATATTTTTAATGTTTTTGTATGCAATTTGCCATTATTTTTAAAGAATGTTTGCATCTATGTTCATCAGGAACATTGATCTGAAGTTTTCTTTCCTTGATGTGTCTTTGTCTTGTTTTGGTATCAGGGTGATACTAGCTTCATAGAAAGAGTTTGGAAGAGTTCCCCCCTTTTCTATTTTGTGGAACAACTTGAGGAGGATTGGTGTTAGTTCTTTTTTAAAGGTCTAGTAGAATTCAGCTGTGACTGTCTGGTCCTGGACTTTTTTGTTGGTAAGCTTTTGATGACCAACATCATTCAAATGGAGAAAAACTGAAAGCATTCCCTCTAAAAACTGGAACAAGACAGAGATGCCCTCTTTCACACTTCTATTCAACAAAGTCCTTGGAACTCCAGCCAGAGTGATTAGGCAAAAGAAAGAAATTAAAGGAATACAAATAGGAATAGAAGACTTCAAACTATCCCTATCTGCCGATGATATAATTCTATATTTAAAAGACACAAAAACTCCATCAGAAAGTTTCTAGAACTCATAAACAAACTCAGTAAAGTAGCAGTATATAAAATTAAAACCCATACTTCAATTGCATTCCTATACACCAATGACAGATCAGCTGAAAGAGAAATTAGGAAAACTATCCCATTCACAGTAGCCTCAATAAAATAAAATAAAATACTTTGGAATCAATCTAACAAAGGAGGTAAAAGACCTTACAATGAAACCTACAGAACACTAAAGAAAGAAATAGAAAACTTTAGAAGATGGAAAGATCTCCCATGTTCTTGGATAGGCAGAACTAATATTGTCAAAATGGACATACTGGGGACTGGGGTTGTAGCTCAGGGGGCTGGGGTTGTGGCTTAGTGGTTGAACACTTGCCTAGCACATGTGAGATGCTGGGTTCGATCCTCAGCACCATATAAAAATACATAGAATAAAGATATTGTGTCCCACTACAACTAAAAAAAATATATTTTTTAAAAAATGGCCATACTACCAAAAGGACTGTACAGATTTAACGCAATTTCTACTAAAATTCCAATAACACTCTTCATAGAAATAGACAATGCAGTCATAAAATTCATTTGGAAAAATAATAGGCCCAGAATAGCCAAAGAAATACTTAGTGAGAAAAGTGAAGCAGGAAGCATCACAATACCAGAACTTAAATTATACTACAGAGCTATAGTACCAAAAAATGGCATGGTATTGGCACCAAAACATACATGAAGACCAATGAAACAGAATAGAAGACACAGAGACAAACCCACAAAAATACAGTTATCTCATACTAGACAAAGGTACCATAAACATACATTGGAGAAAAGATAGCATCTTCAACAAATGGTGCTGGGAAATAGGAAATCCATATGTAGCAGAATGAAATTGAACCCCTGCCTCTCAGAGACCCTGAGCCTGCTAGAAGAAAATGTAGGCCCAGCTCTTCATCATGCTAGCTTAGGAACTCATTTCTTCAACAAGATTATTGTAAAGTGCAAGAAGTAAAATCAAGAATTAATTAATGGGGGTAAGGTTATAGTGCAGTGATAGAGTTCTTGCCTAACATGTGAGACACTGGGTTCCATTCTCAGCACTGCATATAAATAAATAAAATAAAGTTTCATTCATGACTAAAAAAAAATTTTTTTAAAGAATTAGTTAGGGCTGGAAATATAGCTTGCCTCACATGCACAAGGCCTGGGGTTTAATCTCAACCACCACACACACACACACACACACACACACACACACTCAAAATAGATAATGGGATGGCACCAAACTAAAAAGCTTCTTCATATCAAAGGAAAACAACCAAGAACATTTCACCAGAAAACCAAATAGCCCAATCAATAAATGGGCCAAGGAGTTGAACACACACTTTGCAGAAGAAGAAATAAGAATGGTCAACAAATATACAAGAAAATTTTCAACATCTCTAGCAATTATAGAAATGCAAGTTAAAACTACACTGAAATTCCATCACACCAGTCAGACTGACAATTACCAAGAATATAAGTAACACTAAATATTGGTGAAGATGTGGGGAAAAGGTACACTCATACCTTGCTGATAGAATGCAAATTGGAGCGACCATTCTGGAAAACATATGGAGATTCTTTAGAAAACTTGGAATGGAACCGCCATTTGACCCAGTTATCCCACTTCTCAGCATATACCCAAAGGACTTAAAATCAGTTTACAGCAATGATGCAGCCACATCAATGTTTATAGAAGCTCAATTCACAATCATTAAGCTATGGAACCAACTTAGATGCCCAGATGAATGGATAAAGAAAATGTGGCATATATACACAATGAAATATTATTCAACATTAAAGAATAAAATTATGGCATTTTCAGGTATATGGGTAGAATCAGGGGATGTCATACTAAGTGAAATAAGCCAATCCCCCCCACCCCCCAAAAAAGCCAAATGTTTTCTCGGATATGTGAATGCTGATCTATAATGGGGGTGAAGGTGGGGGTGGGGTAAGAGAATAATGGAGTAACTTTGGATTGGGCAGAGGGAATGAGGGGAGGGGTGGGGTTGTGGGGTAGGAAGGATGGTGGAATGAGATGGACAATATTATCCTGTGTACATGTATGATTGCATGAACAGTGTGACTCTGCATCATGCACAGCCAGAGAACAGAGAAGTTGTGCTTCATTTGGGTAAAATGAGTTAAAATGCATTCTGCTGTCATGTATAACTAATAAGAACAAATTTTTTAAAAGGCCGAATATTCTCTGATATGCAGATGCTAACACATAGGGCGGGGAGGGAAGTACAGAAGTGTATTGGATTAGAAAGGGGAATGAAGGGAAGGGAGGGAG
The DNA here is from genome assembly GCF_045843805.1 of Urocitellus parryii. Lineage (NCBI taxonomy): Eukaryota > Metazoa > Chordata > Mammalia > Rodentia > Sciuridae > Urocitellus > Urocitellus parryii. Next base: position 26,139,371 of record NC_135544.1, on the reverse strand, counting down.
CATGGGAATAGGAAAGAAAGTAGAATGAATCGGACATAACTTTCTTATTTTCATATATAAATATATAATCAGTGTAACTCCACATTATGTTCAACCACAATAATGGGATCCTGATTAGAATAATTTATGCTCCATATATGCATAATATGTCAAAATATACTCTACTGTCATGTATATCTAAAAATAACAAAAATTAATTTAAAAAAAATTGCATACCCTAAAAAAAAAGATACTGGAAATCAAGTGTCTTCCAGGTGTCAAAAACTAATGAGTAATGGAGATAGCACTGAAGTCTAAACTACTTAACTTCCAGTAGAGAGGTATTTTTGCCATGCTTTTTATTTAAATGTTTGTGTCTGCTCCAAAATTCATGCTGAAATTTAATCCCCAATGTAATATATTAACAGGTGGGTCCTTCAGCAGGTAGCAGGTGATTAGACTACAAGAGCCCCATTCTTCTGGATGGCATTAGTGATCTTATAAAAGGGCTAGCAAGAATAAGTTTTGACTCCTTGTATCCATCCCCTCTCTATGAGGTCATAGTGTCTGTCCCTTCTAGAAGATGAAGCATGCATGGTTCCACTGTGGAACAGTAATGAGGTGTTCGCCAGACACCAAACATGCTGGTGGGTTGGTCTTGTGATTCCCAGTCTCCAAAGCTGTGAGAAATAAACTTCTGTTGTTTATAAATTACCCACTCTCATGTATTTTGGAATAGCAGTATAAATGGCTTAGGATGGACCGTAGTAACACACTGCTTCACAAATGACATTGCATTATACTATTAACTTTGTTGTTAATTTTGCTCTTTGAAGAAATGAGAAAAACTAATTAGTAAAAAAAAAAATTAAGGAACATGTGATTCTGGAAATTTACTCTGAAGGCCTTATATGAAATCGATATTAAACCAGAGTAAGTATTAAGGTAGATGTATATATGGAATTGATTTCTTCAATCGGAAATATTTTAATTCATCTTAAGCAGAGAAATACTCTAGTTTTAAAACATTTTTGGATAAGGAATTCCATGGATTTGACAACATTCTAACACAGAGGTTCTCAACCTTCACAATCCTTGAAACTTGAACCCACACCACAACATGTGTAAGCGTGAAATACTGGGAGATTGAAAAGCAGTGTTTTTGTTTTGTTTTGTTTTGTTTTTGACAATCGTACCTCCTCTTGGCCTAATGATTTCCATTACATTTTTTAAGAGCCCAAACAAGAACATATTTTTGGTAAGTGTGAGTATATTGCAAATCAACCAGTTCCTAAATTATGAAAATTGTCATTTTCTTTCTAGGCAAGATGATTTAAAGGGCAAAACATCAAGTTATAATTGAATAGTCTGGGATTTGCAATTTTGTTTTAATTCTCTTCTTTATAATGTGTGGTTTTATGACTCTTTTACTTTAAGAATTATTCATTTTGATATCAGAAAAGTGTCTGAATTCTCAGTTCAGACAGCAAGCACGCTTTATTTTGAAATTAAACAACAATGTGAGAGGAGCTAGCAGGGTAATTTCATGTTCTTGATCTATCTACCTACCCAGCACTTTTTAACTGGTAATTCTTTTTGTATCTTCTAACATCTTTTCACCTGTTTTTCTCTAAACCTGGAGCCCACCCTTTTACTATTTATTTCTTTGAGTTCAGCATTTTTAGATTCCCCATTGAAGGGACAATGTGGTATTTGTCTTTCTGTCCCTTATTTCACTTAGCATAGCATGCTCCAGGTTCATCCCATATTGTCTCCAATGACCAAATTTCTCTTTTTTTCAATTCCACATTTTCTTTATCCATTTATCCTTTGATGCACACTTAGCTTGATTCCATATTTTGGCTGTTGTGAATAATCCCGCAGTTGACATGGGCATGCTGATGTCTCCTCAACATAGTAATTTTTCATGATAGGTAAAAGTGGGGTTGCTGAACCATATAATAGTTCTATTTTCAATTTTTTGAGAACTTCCAGGCTGTTTTACATAATGACTGTACTAATTTATATTCCCGTTGACAGTAGAGAAGGGTTCCTCTTCTTTGCATCCTTGTTATCACTAGTTATCTTTTGATATTTTGTTACAGCCATTCTAATATAGGTATGTAAGGATCATCTTCTTATGATTTTAATTTGCATTTACCTGATGATGAATAATGTTGATCATTTTTTTAATATATCCATTGGCCATTTGTATGCCTTCTTTTGAAAAAAAAAAGACTTTATTCAGGTCTTTTGCTCATTTTAAAATCAGATTCTTTTTAATTATTTTTAAGTTGTTTGGCTTCCTTATATATTTCACCTATCAGCCTTTTATCAGATTCATAGATTCTGCATTTCATAGATTTTCTCTACACTTTGTTAGCTACTTCTTTAGCTATGCAAATGTTTTTCAGTGTGACGTTACACCACTTGTATGTTTTTGCTTTTGCTGCCTATGCTCTTGGGCTCATCTCCAAAATACAAACGCCCATACAAAATTCAAGAGGTTTTTTTTCCCTTATGCTTTCTTCTAGTAGTTTACAATTTAAGGTCTTATATTTCTGCCTTTTATGAATTTTGAGTTGATTATATGGTGTGAGAGAAGAGCCAATTTAATTCTTATCCACTCAAATTTTAATGGGAATTTATTGGATTAGTATATCTCTTCAGTTATTAGGGATGTTTTGACATTATCAATTCTTCTAATCAATGAACATATAACATTATTCCATTGTTTTTAAGTTATTCAACTCCATCAAAGTTGTATAGTTTTCAGTATATGAATCATTCACCTTTTGATTACATTTATTTCTGAATTATTTCTTTCATTCTCTTGTAAATTAGATTGCTTATGGATTTCTTTTTTGATATCTCAGGGTACAAAAATACTTTTGTGTGTTGATTTTGTATTCTGCAAATTAGCTGAATTTGCAGTTTTTTTTAAATAGTCTTCAGGATTTTCTATATATGGCATGATATTAGCTGGCAACAGAGACTCTTTCACTTTTTCCTTTCATATTTAGATGGTTTTTGTTTCTTTGGTCCTGACTAATTGCTCTGGCTAGGATTCCTCTGTTGAATTGAATAGAAGTAGTGAACATGAGCATCCTTGTCCTATTTCTGATCTTAGAGGAAACACTTCCGGTTTCTCACTATTGAGTATGATGTTAGTTATGAACTTGCCAAATATGGCCTTTATTATGTTGAGATATTTTCCTTCTATACTTAAATCTATTGAGAATTTTATCATTAAAAGATGTTGAATTTTGTCCAAAATTTGTTGCATCTTTTGAGATGATCTTATAACTTTTCTCTTCACTTTGCGAATAGGGTTATTGATGTGTATAAGTTGAATTAACCTTGCAACTCAAGGATAAATTCCACTTGATCATGGTATATGATCCTGTTAATGTACTACTGAATTTGGTTTTCTGGTATTTTATTGAAAATGTTTACAACTGTGTTCAGAGGGATAATGGCCTATAGTTTCCTTTTCTTATAGTATCCTTTTCTGGCTTTGCTATCAGGTTAATGCTGACCTTGTAAATTGATAATTTAGATTTTGCTTTTTTAAAATAAACTACTACTTTCAGCAAAGAAAGTCAGAATAAAATCCGTTTTACTGTATATATTTCTGCATGTATATAGTTCATATAAAGAATGCATAAGGCTGGTGTTTTGGCTCAGCGGTAGAGCGCTCACCTAGCACGTGCGAGGCCCTGGGTTTGAGCCTCAGCATCACATATAAATAAATAAAATAAAATAAAGGTATTGTGTCCAACTACAACTAAAAAATAAATATTTTTTAAAAAGAATGTATAACCAATAAAAAATAAATAAATAAAAAATTAAAAAAAAGAATGTATAATCATATTTTCATAGAGACACTTAACATATGTATTAAACTTTGTTAATGTTATTTATGTAAACTTGAAAATTAATATGAGTACATTTCCTACCTCATAGGATTTTTTCCTATTAAATAAAAAGGCAAAGATACTTAACAAAATTGACTGATATATATCTAAGAAATAACACAATAGCTGTCATTATTATTGCTGTTGTTAACAATTTAACAAAAATGACAAGAAAACAAAAATAACTGATATTTCAATGAAACAGCAACCTACCTAAAAATGTACTAAAAGTTATTTTGTCTAGACATAAAGAGGTTTACAAGCAGAACCACACCCTTTGCTACAATTTAGAAGAATGGGATGTGAAATTCATTATTCTATTCTTTTTTTATCATTCTCTAATATTAGACAATTTACAATTAATCTGGTTTTACCTTTCACTGAGCTCAAATTTCAAGAGGATTGTTTATCTATAACATTGACAAAAGGCAAATATTATATCTTTATAATACTAAAGAAGAGCTTTAAAATATTTATCCTACACCTCTGGTATGTTTACTTGAGGAAAATAAACATAAAATAAATAAGAAGACATTAAGAAAACAAAGCTTTCATGTTTGAGGTAACTTAAAAATTCTAATTTCCTATGAAACATGTGTTCGTGCAATGTTGCTGTGTTCGTGCAAATATATGCAAATAGATACAGCTGCTTTTCTATTTTATTCCTAAACCTGGCCCTTTGAAATATCTTAGCAAAAATTGTTTGCATGGAGACTGTAATAAGTGTAATGTCATTGCATGAAACAAAGTATTCTAGTATGTAAGCAGCTGTGTTTATTATTATTTAGTTGAGCATCATTTCATGGGAAGATTATTGTTTTCAGGATCCTCTGGACCCTGGAATGGTTTTCATTCAACTCATGTTGGCAAGGATTAGATTTTCCCCTTTTGAAATAGCAACATCTCATATACAAGTTCCATGAAGGCAGTGAATCTCAACTTGTCTTGTTCATGATTATCTCTGGTGTCAAGAACAGCACTCAAAACATACTTGTTTTTTACAAGTATTTATTAAGTGTATGAATAATGTTCAGTTTAAAAATTTTGAGTGTTTTCATGATATTCTTTAAGTTTTGAAGCACCCACTCGAGCTTCCTTCCAAGTCTGTGAACCTGTCACCTTAGTTGCCGGTACTGTTTTCACACTTGATTTTCTGTAATAAAATATCAAGATAGATTCAAGGCTCCCCAGGGGGAAAACCTGTAGCTCAGTTTACCTTGTTATTATTATAAGAAAATATATCTATGGCAGTCTTAAATTGTGCTAATCTATCAGAAGAGTCTGAGATTTTCCATGAGTCGTGGATATAAAGGAGACAAATGGCCCCATCACCCTGTTCTGTATGTGAAAGAGCCCAACTTACTGTCCCTAATTTCAGGAGCACCACAGCACCCCCACTACTTGTATCGTACCTTCACCTGTTGTTGCCTAATATGGACTTGAGACAAAAGCAAGACCAGAGCAGTGCAATAATGAGACCACTAATCTTCCTGGCCAGTCAACTATAGCTATTTTAATTCTAATGGATGAACAAAAATATTCTGCTGTATCCCTAAGGCCAGCTCATGCAAAATACCCATTGGATAGGGTAGAAACTGGGGTAAAAGAAAGTCACTTAACAAGTTCGAAGCTGTTTGATAGTAACACTGGAATAAAAACAGATTTTCATGTTTTCTATTTTTATCCTAGAAGCAATTTTTTTTAATCTCCCAGAGGTGAATATATACATCATTGCCTCAAATTGTCAACACTGACGTCTCACAAGTCTTGAAAGTTTCTCCTAGATCCGGAAGTTTTCAACTTTTTCATGGCCCCATGAAACCTATTTCAGTGTGACTTTTTTGGGTTTATTTCCTTGTATACAGATCTAAATAGAATCACAAAAATATGTAATGTCCTTTGGAGAAAGGAAGCAATTTATAAATAATTGATGACTAATCCAAATGAAACTAGGTTGTTTTTTTAAACATCTGATAAAGAAAAGTTAGGTCAACTTGGAGCAGTTAATAAAATGTTTTAAATTAAATTTTCTAGGTTGATTTGTATCTCAAATAGAATACTCAGGCCTCCTTCCCCCAATGAACAGTCCTTTTGGGTAGTATGAAGTATCTCAATACTTTTCCTAGCATGTTAAGATTTGATATTACATCTGTCTGATCTGACATTCTGGTCAGAAACTTAATTTTCTAGGATATAAAATCTTTGTTTGCTCGGAGAAATTATTTTCAATAATGCATTCAAGTCTCAAAATGCACTTCTAACCCCACTGAAGACTAGCTAAGAACATTGATATAATGCTTTTCTGGGAACTGTCTATAGTTACAGATTCATCTTTTAAATTTTTTGAATAGAAGGTATATTACCTACCATCCTCCTCCCTCTCCATCACCTTCTTGTAGAAAAAAACGAATGAATGCAATTGATTCTGTAATGTCTGACTTACCTTTTCTACCTATAAAGGCAAAAATAAGGATCTAAATGTTAGTTTGTACTTTTCTTTTTTTAGCATTAAAGTCAAAGTACAGAACATTAGGTATTAATTATAGTTGTTTAAAATTCTCCGTACATAGCTTTTTAAATACATGGAAGTTCTAAGAATAATTACAAGATGATTTTTAAAAACAAAGATACAAGAACTTATATGCCTCAATAAATGTTATCATTCAAGGAAGTTACTTTAGATAAATAGCAATATTATTAGGATAATCACTTTTGACCTTCAGGAATGAGAGGCTTCTATGAATCTAAAATCCATTTCTGCTGATTAAAAATAGCATGATTCACAAAGTAGATGAAAGGGACCAAGGGGAAGGAAGTGAGGAGGGAGGGGGGAAGTGTTGGGGTATGATATTGGGCAAATGATATTGTTAAATTGTGTGCATGTATGACTAGGTAACAACAAATCCCATCGTTATGTACAACTATAATGTACCAATTTAAAAAAATGTGGAAGAAAACAAATAAATAGAAAATACAGTTATGTGCAAAATCGTAAAATATAGCATGATTTAACACCTGTTATCAAGCATTCTGTGTGTCAGTTGATGTATCCGTGTATGGTAGAATGTTACAAAATGACCTCAGATGAAACATGCCTCCCTAGATGCCCTTGTGTAGTTTCCTCCCATACTAAATCTGGGCTGGCCTTATGAATCATGCAGACCAACAGAATGCAATGCCAGTTCTGGGCCCAGGCATCAAAAGGCTTTTGAAGCTTTCATTTTCACCCTCCTAAAGTCAGAATCCTGTCCCATGAGGATACCCATGCAACCTGTTGGAGAATGAGAGGCCACGAGGAGAACACAGGCAGCACCCAGCTGAGAGTGAAAGGAGACACATGAACGTGAATGAGGCCACGTTGGACTCCACAGCCTTAAATGAGTCATCCAATGACGTCCCCACGTCATTTGATCCCAGGTGATACCAGCAGAACCATGGAGACTGCCAACCCACAAAGTCATGGGAAATAATACTTTGTTTTAAATCATTACTTTTGGGGGTGGTTTGTTAAACAGTAAAAGTTAATGGAAACACTGTACAATGGGATAATCATGATATTCATATAACATGGTTTTGTTGAAGAGTAACGTATACACACACTTAAAATGCTTTTTGGTCCATACAAATGTTAAGTTGATGATAATTATAAATATTAGTACAAGATAATTAATTAGAAGAAGATAACTCTAACACACACATACAAATTCTGGAGCATTTGCTCAAAATGTGCACATTACTTCAGAATGTAAGAGATAGAGAATAAGCAAAGACAAAAATTTCAGTGATTTGAAACCTGGTTAAAAACAACAACAACAACAACAACAACAAAACTTCCTAGAGTCCTAAAGATCACATCAACAGGTTAAAAGAAAAATTCTGAGAATTTTTAATTTATTGATTTCTCAAGATTTAAAAAACAAAGGCCTTCAATTTCCTCATCCCAAGCATTGGCTTATCACTTAGTTACTGAAGTGACCTTTGTAGGCATTGACATTGGGGCCCCTACTTTGAATTGGGCCTAGGCATCAAAAGGCTTTTGAAGCTGGAGTCCAGAGATTCTAAATTCAGTTCTGTTCAACTTCCACCTCCTTGTGTCAGGGCAATAATCTGGCCATCATGAGTACATGGCAGAAATTCAGCATCTGATAAGGAATCAGCTAGGGCATGTGGGCTTTGATGGTAGCAAAAATAGGCATGTAGTTACAAAGGTACTCCACTTCTTAGAGGCAAGGAGTAAAGCTTGTGTCTGAATGGAACTTCCAAATCAGTTAAGGGCTTCTGCTTTTGTGCTGTGCTGGATAAAATCAAAATCTAATATCATAGAACTGCAGAACTTCCCAGTTACACACACGCAGGGTGACAAATTCCCATAGGCTTGCTCAGATCAGCAGAATTGACTTAGTTACTCACTTACAAGTCTGTGCCAGTTTTGAGTAAGAGTATATTTGTGGGAAGAGAGAATCAGTCTCAGGTACAACTGAAGGATATCAGCATACAGTTAAATATTTTTTAGTAGCCTGTGGACACTTTTGTAGTGAAGAAAGAAAACTGGACTGAGTTAGCTTCACCTCCTACTGTGATCAATAATGTATGTCACTTCACTCCTGCTGCAGAGCTGACCCTATAACTGTTATGGATTGATATCTGCAATTCCAGAAATTTGTCAAGATCAAAAGCAATATTTTTTATCTTTTAAGGAGGATTGATAGAATACAGGATGCCCAATTAAATAAATATTTATTTAAATTTATATTTATAGATTCATAAATTTATATTTATAAATATATTTATTTAAATATATATTTAAATTTCAGGTAACAGCTAATTATTTTTAGTATAAATATGTCCATGCAATATTTGGGACATACTTATTCTTAAAAAATGATTCATTTCCTGGCATACTGGCTCATGCCTAAAACCAGAGCATCTTGGGAGACTGAGGCAGAGGATTGCCAGCTCAGACACTTAGACTCTATCTCAAAATTTAAAAAACAATAAAAAGGACCAGGTATGTAACTAAGTGGTGGAATGCCCATGGGTTCAGTACTCAGTACCAAAAACTAAATAAATAATTTTTTAAAAAGATTCATTATTGGGGCTGGGGATGTGGCTCAAGCGGTAGCACGCTCGCCTGGCATGCGTGTGGCCCGGGTTCGATCCTCAGCACCACATACCAACAAAGATGTTGTGTCCGCCGAGAACTAAAAAAATAAATAAATAAATATTAAAAATTATCTCTCTCTCTCTCTCCTCTCTCACTCTCTCTTTAAAAAAAAAAAAAAAGATTCATTATTAACCCCCAACTTTTAATATTACTCTTTTAAAGAATTTTCTCTGCCAAAAGAGAAAAGGAAAAAAAAAAAAGGTTAAAGCTGGAGCTGGACATTCTGTTTTAGATGCTGTCTTTCTTAGTGATGATTGTTTGCTAATAATCAATAGGTAAGGATTTTTATAATCTCATCAAATGGCTCTATATGTTCCTGTTCTCTTGTGACTGTGCTAATGTTTAGCTGTTGCACCTTAAAGCCAAAATCAGTAACTGTAAATACTGTAAGCAAGGTATTGGGCTTACAGTGTTGTTTGTTGTATAAAGAAAATTTTCAATGTTGTTATGAACTAATGGTATTATAATGCTTGCTTAGTCAAAGAAGAGAGACTAAACAAGGGTAAAAATTTTAACAGTACAGAATTTGCTATCATTTCATTGACTTGATTCTAACCACTTTTGTCTGAAGATGCAGAAAAAGTCAGTAGTATTTAATGTTTACAAATAGAATGTGATGATAAAATGTACACTTTAGTTGTGCTGAATTATGAACTTTCTTCAGATATAATAAACCATGACTTTTTGACTGCTCAAAAAAAAAAAGATTCATTATTAATCTGAAATTTAAGTTTGGGTGTCCTGTTTTTCAGTTTATTTCATTTTGCTTTCTATTTTGTTGTTTTTCTAAATCTGCTAACTCCATTTAGAGACGAGTGCCAAATACAGTTTTCTATAGAAGAGGTCCTCAATAAACACCCTTTAAATATGGAATTATACTGTTTGTAATTCCACCTAATGACTTGATCTCATGACTCCAGTAACGGGGTGGGTGGCCGGGGGCATCATAGACTCTAGTTTAACTCTAAACACAAATCTAAACACCAATAATAATAATTAAAGCAAAAGAATTACATCATCTCTAGTTCTGCATTGCTCTGAGGTTTTCAAAGATCAGAGGCAGTACTTGTGCATTTTTAAAAAACTGAATAATTACACAATTAAACTGTGACTGCAGATGGAAAGAGAATTCAGAGAGTGAAGAATGCTCAACTAGCTCAAGAAAGAGCTCCGTACTTGTAAAAGGCACTATATTTCTGGTTCACACATTTTCTTTCATATTTTCAAGTCAGATCATTCTTTTTCTAACATGACTATGGCAAGTTCAAAAGGAGAGCAAAATAATTTAGAATGCTGTTGGCTGCAGGTGAACATCATTTATTTTCTATGTCACCCCGTTTATTATGCCTTACATTCTTCCTACTGCTAATTAAGAAAAAGGGCAAAATTATATCCTTGAGCAAACAGTCTAGTACCCTTTCCCAATCTGGGATGTGACAGACACCACACTTAAAGTATGCTTTTTTTGTGGTCTTTATATAGCATAATAGACTAATCAAGTACAAGTTGAGCAGACTGAAAGGAAGAATTATTTCACACTCCTGCTGATGCTGTTGAAAAGTGTAGAAATGATCTTGGAGTGCTTCCTTTAAGTTTCACCCTTTAGAATAGCACACAGAAGGCAACCTAGTAAGTATTACAATTCACATTGCTTTCTGTCTGTTGAAAACACAATCCAATTTATTAGATACTAACACACACACACACACACATACACACACATATGTGTATGTATATACATATATGTGTATATATACACATATACATACATATGTAAATTTTTTTGCTTACTTTGCTATTTTTTAAATTGTTCTCTGTTGGCCTGAAAATAAAACATTAAGCAGCAAGAAAAATAATAAGGTCTAATTTTCTGTTCAAGTCAAGGAATTTTGCTAATTTCCTAAGCCTTTGAAAGTCTCTACTAACCAAGAATTGCAGTAGGATACTTAGAAGACAAAATATTTACATATTAATGTAGCTTTAAAAAAGGTGGGTGCCTGTATTAGTCAGCTTTTTGTCACTATAACAAAATAGCTGAAACAGGCTATTTATGAAGAAAAAAGGTTTGTGTAGCTCACTTTTCCGGGATCATTTCAAATTCCAAACAGGATGGTGCAGGTTCTGTGGCAAGGGCTGCCCCTGGGTTGCAAGAACGAATAGCAAGGGGGGCTGTGAACACAGGAACATGTAAGTGATTACATCTCAAATCAGGAGCAGAGAGAAAGGACAGGAGCAGAGACAGAAAGTAGAGGGGGTAGTGGGGATGGTGAGTGCTGCTCAGTTGTAAGTAAAAAAGAGAAAGGAGGAAAGGAATCAAAATAAGGAAGACTCAGCACTGAATTTGGAATCATTCTAACAGTCTGACCCAGAGGCATGGAAATATGGGAAGAGTGAGCCTTCAAAGAATCTAAAAAGTAGCTGAGATGAAAGAGAAGGAGCCCAAGGAAGCAATCTGAGCAGAGGTTAGGCAGTGAGAGGACACAGAGATCAATGGCATGGGCCTTGTGGAGGAGCGCAATGTGGGGACAATGACATGAGAGTGTTAAGACAACAGAGGCTACAGACATAGCCTGTAACTGAGACAAAAATCAGAGGAGCTGAGAGACAGCGGGGAGTCTTCTCTGTTTCTCCCTCGGTCCCCTGGGAGTGCCAGCCTTCTGTTTTAGCTACAAGAGTATTTTCATATATTCACGTTCAACGTACCATCTGTTATTTTCCCATCTACTTCGTTATAAAATTCCACTGTATGCTAGAGCAACCCAAATCTCTATACCTTTCCTTTATTCCCTCCATGAATGCAAACTGGGAATTAGCAGGAAGTTAGCGCTGGAGGCCACAGTTCTCCCTGATGGAGCCCTTGGGACACCCTGAGTCACCCTGGGTGACTAATCCCACATCCCCAATTGCTGGTCTTCTGCACCTTGGCTTCTTTCTAGCCTGGTTTACATCTGTTTGGGAGCTAATTGCAAACAAATGCCATCAAAAGAACGAGAGGGTGTGAGAAATGAAATGTCGAAATGGGGATGTGTCACAAACATCCCAATTTTATCTACAGTTCTGGAATGTGCCCTGAAGATACCTCTACCCAATTATGTTTTTTAACTGTAAGAGGGGAAAAGACGGGGAAATGAAACCTGAATACCACTTTCTAAATAAAAAAACAAAAGAGTTTGTGAACTCTCAAGTCAAATTAAGGTAAATGTTTACATTCAAATGATAAACCCATGTAGGAGTAAGGCAAAGAAAGCATTAAAACCTTCCCAGAATGAGAATATGTTATATATATGTCATATTCTCATTTTGGCTAAATGTTAGTTTGGCTAAATGTTAGTTTTTATAGGGTTAGGGGAAAAAAGTACATAAATCCTCATAAACCAAGGGCATGCCATCTAATGGTATTTGCTTTCATTCAAGGGACCCACAGCAGAGTCAGGAATTTAAAGACCCTCTGGCAATCAAGCGAGAGGCCTGGCTGGGTTCACCCGTCTCTAGAGCCTTTGCCTGGCTATGCATCTGCACTGCCCTCCCTCCTCAAAGGCCTCCATCATGGTGTCTGTCCAATGGCAACCAGGTTCTAGACGATGAGGATGGATGGAGGTACCGATGCTCCAGACCTTTAGACCAAAACACTAGGTCCTCTCCTGAGGCAGTGCTATTTAGGATGGGGCTCTGTTGCTTGATTTAAATTGCTTTGCTTGCACTGCAGGAGTTCAACAAGAAAAGGGTTACACAGACATTGGAAAGAAGAAAAACACAGGATATAAATTCCTAAATGCATAGAGCATGTATTATTGTTTGGATCTGGACTGTCTCCAATGTCACGTGATAAAGGCTGGGTGGCTGTGATTGTGGCGCCACCCACAGATGGTGCAACCTTCGTGGGGGGGTGGGTGGGACCTAGTTGGAGGAAGTAGGTCATTGTGGGTGTGACCTTGAAGAGGTCACTCCCTCTCTCTTTCTGCGTTTGCCAGCCACCCTAAGCTGAGCAGCTTCCTACTGCCATGATGTTCTACCCAGACACAGGGCTAAAAGGAACGGGGCCAGCTCACTAAGAACTACAGTCTCTGAAACTGTGAGCCAAAATCAATCTTTCCCCCTCGTAAGTTGATTTTTCTCAAAACGTTTTTCACAGTGATCGAAAACTAACAACACAATTGTGAAATAGATAATAAATTTATACATATAAATGGAATATGGATTAGAAATATATAACTGTAAATCTCAAATGTCAACATAAAAATTTCCAGGGATACTTTTGAGATTTTTGACCCTTGGAATAAAACAAGCAAAAACAGTTTTTAGAAAACCAGAGGAGGAGAATAAACATTTGATCCTTGTATTATAGATAAACTATAGAACATAATACAAAAAGATGACATTGTCACAAAATTCTCACAGATGATTTTATTTTACTGTAAACTATCTTCAGCTCATTTAATTTGCTGGTTTTGACTTGGAGTAAATTTCTCTAAAATGGTAAAAGGAAATGTTAGTCTCTGCTGAAATCCATATTTTGGAGTGTTACAGTTGTCATTTGATCACTTTTGTTTATTGTGTACACGTTGGCACCAATATGGTTTTGGTGTGGGCTGAGTCTTCCCCCAAAGGCTTGGTCCCCAGGATGATGCTTTTGGGACATGGTGGAAACCTTAAGAGGTTGGTCCTAATGGGAGGTCTTAGGTGAAGGGAGGCATGAAAAAGATCTTACCAGAGCCCTTGAGTCCCTGAGAGAGGGCTGTTTTACAATGAAAAAGTCTGACCCCTCTGGTTGTTGTTTGCTTTTTCTAATCTTCCAGATCTTTCCATTCAGCCTCATTAGAATTTGTATTTCCCCTATTAATGTCAGCTAAAACTTTTGTCAGCATTTAATATGCATTTGATATAATGATTTTGATCCAATAATTACCCCAAATAATTATCAGGGAAGAGGTAGGGAGCATTGCATCTTAACTCATTTAGATACTGTTTCTTCCTTCACATAACAATATATTTCTCTAAACTCTAAAAATCTCTAGCTTCTATTTGATTTGAGTTTTGCTGCTCTGTCAACAAAACTATGGAATGGGAAGTAGTATTACAGTTTTCCAGAGAACAGAGCAAATACGGTGTGTATGTGTGTGTGTGTGTGTGAGAGAGAGAGAGAGGGGGGGGGGGGATTTTTAAGGAATCAGCTTACATAATTAAGAGATTATGGGGGCTAGCAACTTCAACATCTATAGAGAGCAAAACTCAGTTACAAGCTGATGTTATTCTGAATCCTGTAGGGTAGTAGGCTGGAAACTCAATAGGGTTCCTTGAAGAGAATTCTTTCATTTTCTTTGGAAATCCTCATTCTTTACTCTTCTGGCTTTGAATGGATTGGATGAGGACCACCCACATTATGAGGAGTAATCTGCTTAAAGTCAAATGACTGTAATTGCTAATCTCATCTACAAAATATCTTTACAGCAACATCTAGACTTGAGTTTGATCAAACACCTGGGCACCTCAGCCAAGTTGATACATAACATTACAGTGGAGTTGCCCAATCTTTGAGAGAGAGGGGAGGATAAATTGAATGGAAAAAATATTTTCAAATGTAAAACAGTCATACCTTTAGGTTCTACATCCTCAGATTTTACCAATTGCAGATAGAATATATTCATAAAACAATTTTTGAAAAATGCATCCGCCCGGAACACATACAGACTTTTTTCTTGTCATGATTCTATAAACAATATAGTACAATAAGCATTTACATTGCATATTTTATATCAAAAATAATCTTGAGATGCTTTAATGTATACAGGAGGATTTGTATAGGTTACGTGCAAATGCTATTCCATTTTTTTAACAATCTTGAGCATTTGGGGACTTGGTGTCCATAGGGGATGCTAGAACTAATGTCCCATGGATATAGAGGGATGGTTAAACACTACTGAGCGGTTCACTTAAGAATGGTTTATGTGGTAAATTTTATGTTGTTTTTGACAACAATAAAAGTATTTTTAAGAAATTACAGAACAAATGCATAGTTTATTATCTCAAACTTAGAAGGACTCAATAAAATCAATTTTCATTCATAATATTTTAAAATCAATAAATCTGAAATATGAAAGGGTTTTCCCACTGTGGTTGGCTGAATAATGACTCTACCCCATTCATGTCCGAAACCTAATCCCTGGAACCTGTGAACCTTGCCCTGTATGGAAAAACGTACTTAACAAATGTGACTGATATAAGAATCTTGAGACAGGAGGAGGATCCTAGAGTGTCCAATAGGCCCAATGTAATCACAGCAGTCCTTTAAGAAGGAGGCAAGAGTCAGAGAATAGAAAGAGACACCAAGATGGAGGCAGAATTTTGGCAATGTGCTTTGAGGACAGGGTTCCTTTGCTGCCAAGGCACACGGGCAGCCACTACAAGCTAGAAAAGTCAAAGAAAGAGATTCTATCCTCAGAAACTAAAGAAAGAAAAGAAAAACCAGCTCTACCAATACCTTGACCACATAATAGGAAAAATGATTTTGGAATCTGGCCTCCATGACGAGAAGAAAATAAATGTGTGTGGTTTTATGCCACTACATTTCTGGCAACTTGTTACAACAGAAACCTACACACTCCATATCTATTCATTGACATGACAGATTAAGTACTTTTCTAGGTGTTTGTTTTAAGCACTTTTCTGGGTTTGGGAGATATAATACTAAGTAGAACCATATTAAAAATGAAAACAGTAAAGAATCTTTCTGTTCTGTTGATATTGTGTTTTAATTAGTAAGTCAAATAAAAAATTATATATATATATTTTTTTCTTTTGAACTGTATATTTAACCCAGGGCCACTTTACCACTGAGCCACATCCCCAGCCCTTTTTATTTATTTTTTTTTTTATTTTGAGACAGGGTCTCACTAAGTTGCTTAGGGCCTTGCTAAGTTGCTGAAACTGGCCTTGAGTTTGCAATCCTCCTGCCTCAGCCTCCCCAGTCACTGGTATTACAGGCATGTGCCACCACACCCTTCTAGTTAGTAATACTTTCTAAGGAGAAAAATAAAGCAAAGAAGAGGGGTAGTAAACATCTTACTAGAAAGAGAAGATTAAATCTTTAGATTGGGAAGGTAGGGAAGTACTCACTAAAATGTAACCTTTGAGTTACATCAGAGGAAGTAGGGAGTGGAGACTTGCATTTATCTTGGGGAAAAGTAATCCAGCCTGAAAAAAAAAAAAATAAAAAGACAGTGTAAAGTCGACAGGGAACAGCATGTCTAACCTATCAAATGAAGAAAGATGGCCAGTGTGACTGGAGTGGAGGAAGCTAGGGGATAGTAGTGAGTGATAAAGTCAGAGAAATAAAGAGGCTTGTGGCTCACTTCCAGCCCTATAGATGACAGTGAGAATTGAAATCTCATTGGGAACCACTTGGATGATGAGGAGAGATGTGATTCAATCTGTGTGTTATACAGAGTGTTCTAGTACTATTTAGGATATGACTTGAAAGGGGAGAAAAGTAATAGTAGGAGAGTTAAAAAAAAAACTTTTAAAAACTTCACAAAATGATGATGCTTAGACCAGAGGAAATTGACTTTATAAATATTTATATAAATTAAGTAGAAGTGCCATGATTTATGAACAAGCTAGTTGTGGAGTGTGAGGATTGTCCGTGGTTTTGGCCTTCATAAGTGGTAGGATGGAGCTCTGCAGTTGAGATGCAGGCAGAGCGAGTTTGCAGAGAGATGACAAATACCAGGCATTCTCTTTGAAATACACATTGAGCATTCCAGTAGAAGTGACGAGCAGGCAATTAGCTCTACAAATTTAAACTTCAGAAGAACTGAACAAACCAGAGATTTAAATTTAACATCATCAAAAAAAAAATAGCCTGTATTTGATGACAAAAGTGAGTATAAATAGAAGAGAGAAGAAATTCAAGAACTAATTCCTGCAACTCCAACATGTCAAAGAAGGAAAGATGAAGAACCCACAAAAAAGAATGACTCCAGCTATGGAGGTAGAAAGAAAAACAAGCATATGTTGTTTTGAATCCAAGAAGGTTCTTTGCAAAGAGGCACCATGCCCAACGTGCCTTATTAGCCATGCAAAATGGGGACTGAGTATTGGCCATGGTTTCAGCAACACGGAGGGCATAGGCAACTCTCTAGAACAAGCTTAGACAAACTCACACTTACTGGAAAACTTTAGAAGCACTTCAGTGAACTCTAAAGACAAGACAAATAGACCTTATTTATTCCCTATTTTCCAGAAGTATACACAAAGTTCTGAACAATATGAAAGAAGCGATGAAGTAAAAGAGCTGGAAAGAAAGAGATATAAACTGTTCTTCACCATTCATATCATATCTCTCTATTGGATGCAAGATAATCTACAGAATCAAAACACTTAGGGACTAATAGGGACATTTAAAATCGTTGTTAGGTACAATATCAGAATACTTAAGTCATACTGTTCTACCACACTACATATAGTCACACTGTGTTAGTCAGCTTTTCATCTCTGTGACCCAAATGCCTGACAAAAACAACTTAGAGGAGGAAAGGTTTATTTTGGCTTACGGTTTTAATGGTTTTAGTCCCTGGTCAGCTGGCTTCACAGCTCTGGGCCCAGGGTGAAGCAGAACATCCTGGAAGAAGGGAATGGTGGAAGAAAGATGTTCAACTAGTGGCAACTGGAAGCAGAAAGGGAGAGAAATGGGCCAGGGACAAGATACAGTCTCCTTGCCCCCAGGGACCTGCTTCCTCTAACCATGAGCCAGCTGTCTACAGTGTCTTCATCCGACTACTTTCATCCTAGAAGTGCATTCAAGCTATTTTAACCCATCAAATGGTTTAATCCACAGATGAAGTTACAGTCCTTGTGATCCAATCACTTTCCAAAAGTCCCACCGTTACTCATTGCTGCACAGGGTACCAAACGTTCAACACGTGAATTTTGTGGGACATTTCAGAACAATACTATTGGCTATCACTAACAAGTTATGTACTCATAGTTACGCATGGAAGAAAGAAAAATAAGGAGACAGACCTGAGATGCTCACCACGGGTGGATTTCAGGCTTCCAACATGACATCATTGAAGCCAAACTGAGAATAGCTGCACACAACTGACCCTTGCAAACTGGTGTTGGCACCACCACATCATTGAAAATCAAT
Source organism: Urocitellus parryii (assembly GCF_045843805.1). Classification (NCBI taxonomy): domain Eukaryota; kingdom Metazoa; phylum Chordata; class Mammalia; order Rodentia; family Sciuridae; genus Urocitellus; species Urocitellus parryii. The sequence goes on along the minus strand of NC_135544.1, from coordinate 26,121,166 downwards.
TAGAATAAAGAAAGGAAAACAATTCATGCCCAAAGAAGCTACCAATACATATATATATATATGTAGGTTAGTATCACATATCATGATGCATATATATGTATGTTCTGGTTTGGAGGTGAGATGTCCCCCAAAAGCTCATGTGTGAGACAATGCAAGAAGGTTCAGAGGAGAAATGAATGGATTGTGAGAGCCTTAACCCAATCAATGAATTAATCCCTGCTGGGATTAACTGAGTGGTAACTAGAGGCAGGTGGGGTGCGGCTGGAGGAGTGGCTATGGGGTATATATTTTGACCAAGAGCTGGAGTCTCTCTCTCTCTCTGCTTCTTGGTCACCATGATGTAAGCTGCTTTCCTCTGCCGCTTTCTCCCGCCTTGATGTTCAGCCTCACCTTGAGCCCCGCCCACCATGAGGAATGGAGCCGACCTTCTCTGGACTGAGACCTCTGAAACTGTGAGCCCTCAAATAAACTCTTCCTCCCCTATAGTTGTGCTGGTCAGATCTTTAGTCACAGCGTCGAAAAATCTGACTAAAACAAATAAATAATGTGGTGTGTGTGTGTGTGTGTGTGTGTGTGTATACACAAAAGCATGCAAAAAAGATCATTTTTAAAAATGTTTTAAAGAAAGAACTGAATACTTGAGAGAATATACATTAATGGTTGAGAAGAATCGATATAGTTGATGTCAATATAGTGATATAATTTAATAATATAATTTTATAATATATCAATCTAATGATACAATATAATAATATAATTTATAATGATATATATCATTCTATAATTTTAGAGTGATTTTAAGCCATCCTAAGAGGGAAACTTAAAAATTCATCTCAAAAAGGAAATTGTCAAAAATAGCTGAGACAATTTTGAAAAACAGCAAGATGGGGTGATTTGCACTATTAAGACACAAAATAGTCAAATATTTGATATTGGACCAGAATGATTAAGTAAAACAACGCGGCAGAATGAGAAGCCCAAGAACAGCACAGGTATTTTCAGAGATTTGCTATGTAGCAGGTGTGGTAATACAAATCAGCGTAGAAAGGGAATTCTCATTATGTTTCCGAGACGATTTCCCTATGGAAAAAAATAAACAAATTCTATTTTTTTTGTAAGACAAAAAAAGTACTAATAAATCAACAGATAACAAACTAAAAAAATGCAAAATGTAAAATGGGATAATCATCTCAAGTTTATAAAAAACTCTTAAACTAATTTTAATTAATAAAATGATGTGTTCCCTATTAAATGGAAACTATTTAAAATACTGATATTTCTTTTTTAAAATCTGAAATTTGTTTTCCAGTGTTTATTTCTTCATATAAAAAGGAAAATGCAAACTTTCAAATATATTTTCTAAAGGGTGAAAGCATAAATTGAAATAACTTTTCTAAATTGAAATACATTTGCAGAAACTTAAATATCCTCTCTTTTGAACAAAGAATTCAAGGAACTTATTCCAAGTAAAGCAGAAAAAGTTTACAAAAAGCCATATGTAGCTCATTAAAATGAAGAAATAGAAAAAGTCTTTGATATTAACAGAAAAAAACATGTACAAAAATTGCATACAATGATGTATATTTATAAAACAAAAATAATATGCATGTATTCAAATGCCTTAAAAATTCCCAAAAGTAACATGCAGAAGTGATTATTTCTGAGAGCTGTTTTATTATTTATATTTATTTTCTTTATTTTGTAATAGATATTATGCATATACCAGAATAAATTAATTTTAAAAAATAAACAAAGCAGAATGTGTGTTCTTACAAAATTTTTAATTGACTGGTATATTATTTTAAATTTGGTTTTTATTTTGTTGCCTTCCCCTAGAGCATAACAATGTTACACATGAGAGAAAGGTTAGTATCACATATCAGGATGTACTCAAAATTGTTCCTCTCTTTTGTCAATCAATTCAGGTCCTTGGTGGAGTTTCATATGTGTTTCCATAGGCTGTACCCAGCTCTTAGGAAGATTCCTGGTTCATAATCCAATAGATCTCTATGAATCAATATACCTATATATTTAATTTCACATGATGAACACACCCATATTATGTTTTCTGAATCATGCTTTTTTCTAAAGTTGCTTACTTATGTATATTATTTTGTCCTGATAGACCGTAAACCCCCAGAAAATAAGATAAATGTATCATTTTTTTATCTTCTAAAAACAATTAGCACAGTACCTTGTATATGTTGGTAAGTGACTTATTTGTTGAATATTGTAAGATGCATATATTTAACTTGGACTAGTTTATGATTATTTTTACAACTTGAAAATATGTAATTTTTTGGAATATTACTCAGCTTTAAAAAATGAAATTATGGCATTTGCAGGTAAATGAATGGAACTAGAGAACCTCAGGCTAAGTGAAATCAGCCAATCCCCCCAAAAAACAAAGGTCAAATGTTTTCTCTGATTAGTGGAGGCTGATCCACAGTGGGGTAGGGGAGTAGGGAAGAATGAAGGAACTTTGGATTGTGCGGAGGGGAGTGAGGGGGAGGGGTGGGATTGTGGGGGTGGGAAGGGCGGTAGAATGAGACAGACATTATTACACTATATACATGTATGATTACACTTCTGGTGTGACTCTGCACCATGTACAGCTAGAGGAAGGAGAAGTTGTGCTCCATTTGTATACAATATGTCAAAATGCCTTCTACTATCATATATAACTAATTAGAACCAATTTTAAAAAACAGAAGGGAGACCAATAAAATAGAAGAAGGGTATTAGGGAGAGGGAGAGGTGGGAAAGAGTAGGTACTGGGGAATGAGATTGATCAAACTACATTGTTTTATTCTGTGCACATATGAACATATTATAGCAAATCCCACTGTTACATATAATTATAATGTGTGAATAAAAAGGGGAAAAAGAAAATGAGTAATTTTTTAAGAAAATTATCGTACTCATATTCAAAGTAATTAATTACACAAATAATGACATTGGCTTCTGTTACAGTTGTATTTGACGAGAGTACATTAAATCAATGGATAATAGATCTATAGTGATTTATAATGAGAAATCTGAGATACGAGGCCTTCTGGCACATTTTTAACTGTGTCACCGAAACCAAATACGTTCTTCCATGAAACATCCTTTGAGACCTTGTATTAGAGATAGACTATGAGAACAGATGAAATAGGGCCTAATGTAAAACATTAGGTCCTTGGTTCTGGTGAAGTATCCTATTTGCAGGTTAAAAATGGATTGATGCATAAAGTGAATTAATGATATTAATTGCATTCACGGAGCAACTGCTAAGTACTCTGTTCACTCCCTCCAACCCCATTAAAAACCTTGTTAATAGTAACTGAAGGAGCAGATTCTAACCAAGTTCTATTGACTCTACAACCAAAATTCTCGGTCGATGAATCCATTTCTTTACAGATACTTTTAAATCAGTTTAACAGTGATTTTAGCAAGGTAGTCAAGGTTTCTGGTTTTGTGTCTTTTCATGGACCATAACACTTCTGCAGTACAATCGTGATCAAATGGCTATATCCTCTGCGTTTGCTGATATTAAAATGATACATTAAAAAGTCCTCAGGAAAACTGTTCTCTTAAAATTTCTTCATAGTGATGCCTAGGGGGGAAAGCCTCTTCATTTAGCTAATGTGTTGTTTGTAATTAGCACAGCGCAATGTCTAAAAATAGAATTGCAATAATCATTTTAACAGTATGCATTGTTCTTAGCTTTTATATTTTGTCAGATGACAACAGAATATCAAAAAAATGTGCATGGTTTTCTTTAAAACAGTTTTGATGAAAACTTGATGTATGATCATACATCAAGACTTTACAAAGCGACTCACCCTATTGACCATACTGAAATGCTAGTAACAGTTTAATAGTTGCTTCTGTCTAGGGTCACACACTGCTGAAGAACTTCTACAATGCTGTGTAAAATTGCTATTTCATTCTTGTCTGTGCCTGAGCATGATCAGCAAACTTCTCGTCTGTAAGCAATTCCACACTTCATCGTGCAGTTCCAAACTTGAATCTCACATTTTAGATACCTCTGTGTAGAAAAAATGCTTCTTTTGTCTAGTATGTTTCTTGGATGACAATGTGATGCTTCAGAATTTTCTTAAGCTTCACAAGGAAAGGATTACTCTGAAAAGTTGCACATCCAATATATCATTTTGGTTCTGTATATAAACTAATTGGGAAAAATTGTGCACAATGGAGAGGTTTAACCTTATATCTAATAAGAATACCATGCAGGCACCTTATATTTATTTTTCTTTTGGTGATTTGTAATTTGAGTCGTAGTCCCCAGCCGGGAGACCTGTATATCTTTTCTGATAAACTCAGAAGCAATGTTCTATGTGACAAAAGTGTAGATTTATAAACTAGACCCATCTGGAGATCTTGTAGCTTCAACACTAGGAAATTTCTTTATTTTGGTACCAGGAATTGAACCCAGAGCCACATCCCCAGCCCTTTTTTATTTTTTATTTTTTTTTTTATTTTGAGACAGGGTCTTTCTAAATTGCTTAGGACCTTGCCAATTTTCTGAGGCTGACTTTGAATTTTCAATCCTCCTGCCTCAGCTTCCCCGGCCACTGGGATTACAGGTGTGTGCCACCTTACCCAGCTCCCTTTTTTGATAGAGAAAAATCAAGAGTTGAAAGTACCAATTTGTGGATCTTAACTTTTATATTTGACACCAAGCTTTATTGAAGGTAAAAGCATTCATTTTTAGATCATTTCTTTTGTGAGGAATTTTTTAAGAACTTTTCGTCTTCACTAACATTTCTTGGACAGAGGCAAGGGTTTTCTTTCTGTCTGATTTCAGTTACACATGAGCAGGCATGCTTTCACTGAGCCAGCCAGCTTTAATGTGCTATGTTTTCTTATGTTACTCTCAAGTTAATCCATGGACATGTGGTATTTGGATAAACATCTTAAGGACTCAAGATTTTTTTTTTTTCTAAAGATTACAGAGCTAGAAGAGTTACTTTGAGAAACTAAAGCCTTTTCTCAAATTTGTTTTCAAGTTTCTTACTTCTTCAGTCCAAATTATCAGAGAAAAATCATAAACAGATCTGCTTTTCCTTTGGGCATTGAGAGGATTGGGAGATTTAATAAGCCTCCTGCGATATCCAGCATGGAATAATTGCCAGAATTTGAGACAGAGTTATGATTTCAAACACTTTTTTCCCCAACTGCAATGTATATAATAAGGAAAATGTGATGCTATTTATGAACTTCTTTCCTACACCAGAAATTTTTTTTTTTTTATATTATGATTTGAACCCAAGGGCACTCCACCACTGAGCCACATCCCCAGCTCTTTTCTTTCTTTCTTTCTTTTCTTTCTTTCTTTCTTTCTTTCTTTCTTTCTTTCTTTCTTTCTTTCTTTCTTTCTTTCTTTCTTTCTTTTTTAGAGAAAGAGAGACAGAGGAGAGAGAGAGAATTTTTTAATAATTATTTATTTATTTGTAGTTTTTGGTGGACACAACATCTTTATTTTATTTTTATGTGGTACTGAGGATGCAACCCAGCGCCCTGCACATGCCAGGCCAGCGCGTGACCGCTTCAACCGCATCCCCAGTCCCCTTTTCATTTTTTATTTCAAGACTGGATCTCAGTAAGTTGTGTGAGGCTGCAATAAGTTGAGGCTGGCTTTAAACTTGCTATCCTCCTTTCTCAGCCTTCAGAGCTCCTGGGATTACAATAACAACTTAGAGGAGGGAAAGTTTATTTTTTTTTTTTCAGAGATCTCAGTCCATAGATAATTGACTCCATTGCTCTGAGAATAGTGAGGCAGAACAACACAGCCCAAGGAAACAGAAAGAGAGGGATGTGGGAGAGTGGAGGCAGCAGTATGAAAAATACACCCTTCCAGAGCATGCTGCCAGGGACCTACCTCCTCCAGCCACACCCCATATGACGACATTAACTTCCTGTTGGGTCCATTCAAACTAGAAGGGACTGATGAGGTCACAGCCCTCATAATCTGGGATGACAAGTGTGTGCCACTGTGCCCAGAAGAAAATCTGTGAAATGCAATTCAGTATGGCCTCAAGCCCTACAATACACTAACCGCTTATTGCCCTCAAGGACTCTTACAGTTGAGGATACCAAGAAATGCGATGATTGTTGCCATCTTGTTACTTGAAAATATAGTTACTTAAGAAGCCATAGGAAGTACCTTCCTTATTCTATATCTTGTGAAATTATATGCAGGTATTTTAGTAGTTTATTCTATTTCTTCTTAAAAACGAAGTCAACTTTACTACCAGATTTCAGGATTTCCTTTATTCATAGCCGTGATTATGACACTAATTTTGTGAACTGAGTAAGTTCAATACAATATATTATAAAGAATGCAGAAGTAGTATATAGTTTTCCCCAAGTCTTACATTGCTTACTTAATTTGAGAGGAGTTGGGGTTGGGGGGTTCGGCTAGTGCATTTATGTGGAGCAATTCATCATTTTTGAATTTTGTATTTTTAATCCAGGACCACAACATGTGGTCTGGATAATCCTCATGCTTATCTAAGCACACCATTACAAAATCCAGTATATCTCTTTGTTTGCATTGCTCAAAAATATTTTTTTTTAAAAAAGAAAGAAATAGCACTATTTCCATCTTGGGCACCTTTTTTTTTTTTTCTATACATTTGGCTGGTTAGAGAGAATTCACATAATTGCAAAATCGTGCTGGGCACATTTTACAGGTAGAGAGAATATTACTATTCAGTGTTCTAATCACATGTGCTCCAGTATCTTCCTGCTAATTTAGGCATCACTGGTAACAATCAAGTTGTCAGATTTATATAGTACATGAAAATGGAAAAGATAAAAATCAAGTCCAAGGCTGCCTTCATTTCTGAAGTTTAAATGGCAACTATTATCATTTCATGTAGCGCATTATGTATGAATGCTGTCTAAGAGCACACGGGTCCATCATAAGTCCTCATGATCTTTTACTTTTTTTCACTTTTACATGTATATCATTTTAATCAATAAGAAAATTACTATGCTACAGATTTCTGAGAAGCAAGTTCTGTGAAATTTTTGTTGTAAATCATTATTCCAAACAAAGACTATATGCTTAAGTCAGCGCCAGGATTCGTGATTAGGTGCAAGTAAAATGAAATTAAACATCTTTATTATATTATTCGTATTCAAATATCACACTTTAATTGTACCTTAAATTGTATTTAAAAGTATGTAAATAATTCCAAAATTGTGTTAAATTCCTTTTCAAAAACATGTGAATATAATAGTCAGATATTTTTCTAGCTAATCACCAACATTAAATTTTAAAAGAAAAAAAGTGGTGATATAAATAATACCAAGTTGAATTCTGTTAAAGGGCTCATTGACAAATATCAAATTTATTTATTCATCTGTAAAACAAGGTTTCTCAATGTCAGCAGTATTGACATTTTGGTCCAGACAATTCTTTGTTACGGGAGTTATCTTATGCATTGCAGGGGAGGGCGGGGCGGTATTAGAACCTCTCTCTTCTGTTTACCAGGTGTGTAGCCTGTACTGAACCATCAGATATAGCAAGCAAAAAAAAAAAAAGGTCTCCAGACATTGACAGATGTCCCCTTAGTACAAAGTTTCCCCCAGTTTTAAATTGCAGATGTGAAGTATACTTGAGAGTCTCCATGTGCTGTAGTTTAGATGAGTGTCTCCCAAAAGTCCCTAAGTTAAAGGCTTGGTCCCTAGGATGGTGCCACTGGGAGAACTGTGGCCCTGTGTGAGATAAGGTCTTGTGGGAGGTTCTTAGGCATTGGGTAAAAGCACTCAAAGAGGATTTGGAACTCAAATCTCTTCTGTTCCCCCGGCCCCCCTGTCCTTTCCCATTCATGAGGTAAGCCATTTGTTCTACCATGATCTTCAATTAATAATGATCTTCAAGAGAACCTCCAAAACTGTGAGTTTACTGTATAAGTTAATTGCCTCAGTTATTTCATTATAGTGACAGAAAGCTAACTAATACACCATATGTCTGAAATAGTTTTAAGTATTTAAAATGCACAGATGATTAAGATCCTTATCTTAGGATGTAGCTCACTGGTAGAGCATGGCTTCAATCTCCAGTACCACAGGGGAAAAAGAAGAAGAAGGAGAGAAGAGGAAGAAAAGAGAAAGAGGATACAGCTTTTTAAAACTTATACCAAATAGAGACATGTCTTTATATCTATGCAAACAATAATATAGGTATAGTAATAGAACCCTGCATTGATTTGGTAAATTTAATGCATTTCCAAATTAACCATTCACCATATCATTCTTTTGAAAGGCCCATTCAAAAGAAAATCCTTTCTCATCAGTATATAGAATTCCTTATCCAAGCATATATCATGATAGTTTTCAGAAATTATCTTTGACAAAGACACAATTTCACAAATTGTCTGAAAACAAAGTCCAATTCAATCTTTCTAGTTACAGTTTACTATAACTCTAACAGCTTATTGATTCATTAGTCAATCTTGCCTCTCTATAAACAAACTATACCTCCCCCCAAATTATCAGTATAGGTCAAATCAGGCAAAACTGAAGCCATGGAATTTAGGCTGAAACTCCAAATGATCTCTACAAATTCATGTAATTTTAAAATGCTTAAATCAGTTCCAAACCTGGGATATTTTCTTGTGACAAACCACAAAATAATTTCAAATTCTTTCCTAAAAAATTGCTTCAAAATAGAACAAAAACAATGTTTTATTTTATAATAATATATTTCTAGAGAACTCTAAAATATATTTGTGCCTTCCTATCTGTTGAATAGAAAAAAGGAAAAAAAAAACAGATATTCAGAATAATTTTTTTAATTTTTTTATTTCTAATTTTTAAAAAATTTTTTAATCAAAGCTTTATAGTTCTACTTAGTTGTTGGGTTCATCCTGACAAACTCATATTAGCATGAAAATTGATTCTAGTTCATTATCCCATTTTCCCTCCTATCCTTGCTCCTCTTTCCCATTCTTCTTTCTCTACTAAACTTCCTTTCCCCCTTTTATTAATTTATACTTAATTGGTTCTTCATATTATCCTATCCTTACCTCCTCTCTTTCCTTTATTTTATTCTAGCTTGCTCATGTGAAAGAAAACCTTTGACCTTGTAGTATCTGAGTTTGGCTAATTTCATGTAGCACAATATTCTCCATTTCTATCCATTTAGCAACAAATGTCATGATTTTATTATATTTTATGGCTGACCATTGTGTGTGTGTGTGTGTGTGTGTGTGTGTGTGTGTGTGTAAATCACAATTTCTTCATCCATTCATTTATTGATGTGCATCTCCCTGGATTCTACAGTTTAGCTATTGTGAGTTGTGCTGCTATAAACATTGATGTGGCTGTGTTGCTGGACCATACTGATTTTAGATCTTTTTGGAAAATACCAAAGAGTGTTCCATTTCTAGTTTTTTGAGTGGTTCCATTTCTAGTTTTTTGAGAAGTCTCCATGCTGCTTTCCAGAGTGGTTGTACTAGTTTGCAGTCCCACCAACAATGTACAAGTGTACCTTTTCCCTCACAATCTCACCAACATTTTTGTTGTTCATATTCTTGATCATTGCCATTCTAACTGGAGTGAGATGAAATCTAAGTGTAGATTTTTTTTTATTGGTTGTTCAAAACATTACAAAGCTCATGACATATCATCTTCCATACATTTGATTCAAGTGGAGTTTTAGTTTTGATTTGCATTTCTGATAGCTAGAGATGTTAAAAATTTTTTTATATATTTATTGGCCATTTGTGTTTCTTCTTTGGAGAAGTTTCTGTTGAATTGTTTTGCCCACTTGTTGATTGGCTTATTTGTTTTTTAGCTGTTAAGTTTTTTGAGCTGTTTGTATATTTTGGATATTAATCCCCTATTGGGAGCAGTAACTGGCCAAGATTTTCTCCCGTTGTGTAGGCTCTCTCTTCAAACTCTTAATGATTTATAGACTTGGTTGTTTATTTAAATCCAATCATTGTCTGAGTGAAAACTAATTTTTCTATTTTAATTGGAATCCTAATAATATATATTTATTTTTATATATTTGTTCTTTATACATTTTTATTGGTGCATTATACTTGTACATATGATTTGTTGTCACACATTCATACACGCACACAGTATAACAATATAATTTGGTCAATATTACTTCTCAGCACTTCCCCCTTCCTCCCTAATCCCTGATCTCTTTCCTATAGAGATCTCCCTTTGATTTTCATGAGATCCATGCCACCCTCATCTTTCTTATTCTTTTTCCCCTTCCTCTCTAGCTTCTACATATGAGAGAAAACATTCAACCTTTGAGTTTCTGAGTTTGACTTATTTTGCTCAACATAATGATCTCTATTTCCCTTCATTTTCCTTCAAATGACATAATCTCCTTTCTCTTTATAGCTGAATAAAATTCCATTGTGTATATGTACCACTTTTCTTAATCCACTCATCCATTGATGGACACCTAGATTGATTTCATAGTTTGGCTATTGTGAATTGTGCTGCTGTAAACATGGGTATGCATGTATCACTACAGTATGCTGATTTTAATTCTTTAAGATAAATACTGAGGAGTGGTATAGCAGGGTCATATGGTGGTTCTATGACTAGTCTTTTGAGGAACCTCCATACTGATTTCCATATTGGTCATACTAATTTCCAAAGAGGAAACCACCAAATTGAAGCTAATTTTTAATATTATTACTATTATTAACTGAAATGCTTGCTTTTTAGAAATATGATACCATAATTATTTTCTAGTATTTGCTGGATATTCTTCCAGATATTTCATTTAGATTACCTCATTTAGTCCTTAAAATAACATTCTGAGTTATTAATATCATCATTTTGCATATGAGGAAACTTAGACATAGTTAAATAATTTCTCCAAGATCAAATAATCTATTAGTATTAGAACTTAAATTTGAACCATTCTATACTTAACTACTCTTATTAGCATCAATGAGTGAATTTGTTGTCAATAACTTTATCTAAAGGCAATTTAGAAAAGATACACTATTTTTTTCCCAGACCACTTCTCCCCACTTCTCTATATAACTATGGAATTAAGTGGAAATTCTTAATTTGTATGTAGAGAAACTGAATATTTCTAAATGGCAGTTCTTTGGGCTTTATATTAGCTTATCTACATTATTTGTTAGGTTCTCATGACTTTCTATTATTAATATTTTAGTCTTCATTTGAGAACTATTTTTTACTACTATTCAACATTGACTAAAATCTCTGTCCAAAGTAATGGGACAGAATAGAAAGAAGAATGACAAACTATCATTTTATGTAAATAGTATGACCCTTAAGCAACCTTAACAGTGTTTGTGCTTGTATTTTAAGGTTGGGTTACCATTTTCTCACCAAAATTCTGTTTATACAAGGTTTAAGAAATATTAAAAAAAAGGAATCATTGATTGCTTACTTAGGACTTGAGTACTTTGTTGTGTTTGTTCTCCTATAGCATCTTTTAAATAAAGCCAAATTTCTTCTTAAATCTACACATATGGATTACTCAGGTCCATATTTTATTGTGGGATCATAAAATATATTAATGTGTTTGTATTTTCATTTATTATTGCTAGATGTTCACTTGGAGAAATCAACCAAGATGAGTATAAAAATATTTCTTACTTTTATTGGCATTACTTGATTTCCTTTTTGAGGAAGAGCCTACTATAGATCAAACTGTCTTATATCAGTGCATATTGTAAATACAGAACTCATACAAAATATTTCCTGTTATTACAATTGTAAGAACTTGAATAAGTAGAAAAAGATAATTCAAATTTAGACTAATACACTTAAATGATATAAATTGTAATAGATTTTGATCTTCTTTTTTTTTTTGTTTTATCGTTGGTTTTATTGAGTCATTGTTACTTGAGAATTCTGCCAAATCAGAGAAACTGTGACCTGCGTAATCCAAAGCATATAATGTTTCTCAATGTTTTCTCTTTGCATCCATCTTTATCTGAGCCAGTGGAGACTTACTGACAGGGTATTTATTAGGAGATACTTATTCAATTTTTCTTTCTTAATAAACCAACACAATTAGTTTTGGCCACATGAGCCTACCAAAATGGTCTCACTGCTCCCTCTTCTTTGCCTAGAAATGAGCATCTTTTCCTACATGTTGTTTTTCTCTTGCATCTTCAGTGTTTAACCTTTTCTTTTTTTTTTTTATTGTTGGTCATTCAAAACATTACATAGTTCTTAATACATCATATTTCACAGTTTGATTCAAGTGGGTTATGAACTCCCAATTTTACCCCGTATACAGATTGCTGTAGATTTTAATCTTCTTTATAAAAGTATGTCAGAGTTTATTTTATGTTTTAAATTATTAGAGGTAATTAGGAGCCAATATTAGAACACAAAGTCAATTTATTAGCAACAAGAAGATTCAATTATTTAATAATGCTATTTACATTGCATAATAAGTGTCCTGATAAAAAATTATAAGAAATGAGAAAAACTTTTCTAAGGCAAAGAAAATTTTTAAAAATACTATTTATAGAAGAATACAAATTAGAGTAAGTTTATTGAGTTGCATAACCTTGGAGGGGAGAAAATATCATTTTTTCTCATTTTTAGGCTCAAGGTTAGGGCCCCTTAACCAAAGACAAATTACCAAAAATGTACAAATTCATTTAGCACAAGCTATATGTGGCACAGGAGCTTTCAAAAATGTAAACCCAAAGAAATAAAGGGAAAACTGTGTATGAATTTTTATGCTAAGTGCTTAGTAGGGGAACAGTGTCTTTGGATATACGGAGTATGTTCTAATGGCAATAAACCTGGTAGGGAGGGACTTGGCCAGTCCTATTTGTTTGAATTCTTCTCTCTGTCCCCATGTCCCCATTTCCAGAGATATTCCTTTCCTGCATACAAAGGGAAAGCATCTCTTGAATGAGAGTTTATGGCCTGCTCCAGGGTACAAAGGTGGGGAAAGATGAGAGTGATCTTAATATTTCTCAAGTGCCAGGTTATTATTATGTGGGTAACACATCTTCAACTGCATCAACCTCTTCACAGAAAAGTCTAAAACATTACGAAACAAATCAAAGAAAACCTAAATATAAAGATGTAACATATTTATAAGCTGAAAAGTAAGTGGTAATAATGTTAGTTTTCCTCAAATTGACACACAGCCTATACAATTTTTAAAATGTCCCAATTTTCAATTGACATGCCTTAAATTTATACGTAAATATAAAAAAAAGAAAACTCAAGAATAGTCAACCCATTCTTGAATACCACCAACAAGATGTGAGAACTTACTCTACTCAATATCAAGTTTAAATCTACAGGAACTCAAACAGCGTTATATTGCCAGTAAGGTTTTAAAAGAGATTAACTACACTAGGAAGTCAATAAACAGATTCTTTTTTTTTTAAGTAAAATTGACTTATGATAAAGGTGATAGTATAGAAAAGATAGCTTTTTAAATAAATAGGGCAAGGTCAATTGGATATTTATAGGAAGAAAATAATGAGCTTGATGCCTACTGATTGACACACAATAATTAATTCCAAGGTCACAAGGGACAGAAGAGGACTTTCATCTTATTAGACCCCCACAAAAGTGTCTATTGTAGTCTACCTTAAAATTGATTTGAAGCTGTATCTTACACATTATAGGAGGGCAGGAGAAGTTTCAGGGCACATCCATTATCTTGAGCCCTCTAATGCAAAGGAAAAATAATATTAAAAGGTCACCATATGTATAATTTAGGTTAATGGAAATATGTTGAGTATTTCAAATTATTAGGATCACTGGCTTTTCTAGTTACTTTTTAAATCAGTGGAGAATTATTTCTAGAATGCATCTGTACTATAGCCCCTTGGTGTACTCAACTGTTTGTATTTTATCAATGCAAATAAAATATGAATTAATAATTATGTCTTCTGCATGCCTCATCTCTTTCTTAATGTAAACACTCCACCTATATGATGGGTGGTATGCCCCTTCGAAAGCACCGGGTCCTATCCTGACATTTCTTATTCACTTTAGAGCAGATGAAATTCTTGAATATCTTCTCTGGTTCTAAAATTGAGTATATAAAATCAAAATCCCAACATCAGAGAAAACTATTTTTACTGAAAAGTGAAGAGTGAAACAAAAAGCTAGAAAACACCTATCAAAGAGAAAATTTTCCAGTAGAGTATTAGTGAATGACTGGCATTTTATTTGTAATTTATGCACTTCATTTTTTGCAAATAAGTCTGGTAATAATCAACAGTGTTTGATGTGTAGAGAAAATTCATTCTTCACAGTTTAAGTTTTATTTATTTAAGAAAAAGAAAAAAGAAGTTTTATTCGATTTGCTAGCAAAGGAGAAACACAGGGGACTCTTGTCTAGAGGCTGGAACAGGGGGCTTTTAAAGAGGTGATTCAAAGGCTACATTCCACATGTTCTCGGTTGGAGTTGTAATTCACTGATACATCTGGGAGAGAGTCATTTCTGAGATCTTTTGGTACCAACCCCAAAGTCTGGATTACTTTCTATGGTGGGTGTGTACTCAAGGACAGATAATTCTGCCTATAATGGGGAAGAAAGGTAGTCCTGTTTTCTCTGAGATCAGGGAGGGGGAGAGATTAGGGAGGCAGGGAGAGAGAGAGAAAGGAAGAGTAAGAAACATGTCCATTAAAAATAAATAAGTAAGTAAGTTGCAGTGGCAGAGCAGCAAGGGCTACATTCAAAGCATAAAGTGGACCACTGTTATATTTCCCCACTGTCAATTTTTACAATCCATTTCTATGGAAAAATGAGTGATGACAGTTGATGTTTTATGAAGTACAATCTTCAGTAAACACTAAAAATTGAAAATTGTCATTGAAATTACCACCAAATAATTAAATAAGTTATGATGCTATTCAGACTTTACAGTCTAGAAATCAAAAATTAAAAGCATCTTCTGGATAAATCAAAGTGATTGCAAGCTACATAAAATTATCCAGCATAGGGGCTGGTGGTTTATGGCTCAGTGGTAGAGCACTTAACCTAGCATGTATGGGACACTGGGTTTGAGCCTCAGCACCACGTAAAAATAAAAAATAAAATAAAAGTATTGTGTTCATCTATAACTAAAAATATCTTTTTAATTATCCAGCATAATAAAATGAGATAATCAAACTTGGTTCCCCTCCGTCTGAGAATCATGGTCCTAGTTGAGTCACAGACATCTAAACTGAAAACCTAGTGTCTTCAAATATTTTCATTCACTATTGTATTTAATCCAAATGCAAATTTTTAAACATTTTATATAAACCTAATAAGATCAATAGAATAGAGTTGGAAAGCACAAGAGAAAAAATAGTTAAATATAATTTTATTGGGTTTATACATCAAAAATTAGAAGAAAGTCTTTAAGCATTTCCACAAAGCTGAAAAATAAAAGAGATTAGGCTGTAAGAGCAGTTAGTAGCCATGCAAACTTATATAGAAAATCAGAGGATATCTTGTTTTGTTTTTATTTTTGTTTTGTTGTGCAGGGAACTCAGGGCCTGAGCATGTTGGGGGAGCACTCTACCACTGAGCTACATCCGCATCCCAGAAAACATGCTTTTGAAAGCTTACTGACATTAAGAGTTTGGTGTAATTCAGAATGTTACCTATTATATGCCAATAAAGCCATGCCAGTTATTTGCAGCTGGTTTAATTTGTTCAAACCTGAGCTGTATTGGTTGGTAAAAACCATTATTCTTGTATTTCACTTTTACTATTAAGCCAACTCTCTAAAACCTATCTGTGACTACAAGATCAATATGGCAGCACTTTCCTGGTCATTTGTGGACATGCGCAGAGGGGGGAAGAATTTGAATTTCCCCATGCGCGTTGGCCCGGAGGAGGGTAACAAGGCTGCTTTCTGTTTCAGCTCTTGTACAAAGATGATAGGCCTAGAGAAGGGCAGAGGGCAGCCTAGTGTGCAGTGAGAAACTCCAGACTGAGGCCAGGGCGACTGTGGTTCATTTGAATCCCAGTTCACAGGGCCGAGACCTGGGCCTCCCGCAAGTTGCAACATTACCGTACCTGATTTCATTTTCTCTGTAAAGTAGAATAGAAAAAAATGCTAGAAGATATAAAAACCAAATGGAATCTCTCAGGATGACTTTGGATTAGGATTTAAGATCATATGATCTATGTAAGATATGTGTATGTGTGTACACTCGGAGCAGTGATTCAATAATTGCTAATTCAGTTTTGGTAGCGACTTTGACTAAAGCAAATAACAAGAATCAACTATATATAAATACATATAAACAGTCTGTTGTATTTAATTTTGTTGCATAATATTTGTATATGACATTTGATTATTTTATATTTTTTTTTCATATAAACTATGTCTAAATAGGAATTGGATAAAATATATGTATCTTATGTCAAATTATTCCCCTAAAATAATGTTAAATATTTTTAAAATGACTTCCTTTCAGAATAAAAACCAAGTCTTTTTGGTTTTGTTTTCTTAATAATTTTTATTAGTTTACTTCTTCCTTTTGTGTCCTCTACAAGCTCCTAATTATATACATTAACTTGACTTCTAAAGAAAACAGTCTCAAAATTGTGCTTTTCTAGTCATGAATCCATGAGAACTTTTTCCAGCAACTTTCCAACAGAACCTAAGACTTAGGAGCATTTTATTTAAAGTTGCTTATAACCAACTTCCAAAAACTTTGAACATCAATTGCACTATACTTTGAAAATAATTTATTTGTCACATAGATTTCTTATCAGATTTAGTTTGTTGCAAAAGAAAGACCTTTTACTTTATATGAAAAATGACTTCTGATTTGATTTAGTGGCAAGTTTTAAGTTAGGTTTTCTAGTTTTATTTTCTTTTGCTGTTCTTTTACCATATGAAAAATATCCCAACAGTATAAAATGTAACTATTTGTCGTAGAAAATGCAGACCCTAATACAGTAAATAGAAACATATTAAAAATTGGGAAAATATATTAAATAATGGGGACTTTTTTTAAAAAATGGATGATTTAGAAAAAACTCTACCAGGCACTTCCAAGTATTCATAATTCAATATTGCAAGACTTCAATCACTCATCCTTTAAGAAATGTTCTAATTCTGTGACCAAGTTTTAAGTAAAAGAAATGAACTTTCAGTCTCTAATATTTAAAAATAATTATTTAGAAAAATATAGGTGAAATTCCAATTTGAAAATTCAATCTAATATTTATGGTACTTGTTGACTTAATTTTAGATCTTAAGATCTGACTTTTTAAATAGGTATTTAAACATGACACAATTCACTGAGATTTTTTTACCTTTTCTACTTATGGAGTGTTTTATTTCTGAAAACACTGTAAAGAAAATATACACACCAAAAAATACTGAGTTTATCAAGTTTACAAAATGAGTCAGTTATAGAACAAGGAACGCAACTTAGTTCTCAGACTTCATGGTTGTATCTATAGATTCCTCATTTCTATTCATTTCCTAAAATAAAGTATTGTTTTATGGAGAAAGTAAATGCATTTTACATTTCTTCCCCAGAAAGCTATCAGGGTATAAAATCCTTGGGGATCAAAGCTTCACATTGCCCTTCTATGTGTCTACATGAAAAATCACTGATTCTGTTAAAGATTAGAAGAAGAAAAAGAAAATTGGAATCAAGTGAATATGAAGACTTTTGAACAGCACACAAAAAATCATTTTACATTCACTAAGAATATGAACCATGTTTCTGATCATTAATATGAAATTCTCTCTTTTTCTAGCTATTCTAATTGAATTCCACATGATTAAATTTAACCAAAATTCTATGTACGGGTAATTGCAGTAAAACTGGAGCTGATATATTCCTTAATAGGAAAGCGAGATTTTGTTTGTTTGTTTTACATTGCCCATTAATTGACTTATACCTTGCAATCAGAAATAAATTGATTTATACCATAATTGATTATATCTCGAAATCAGAAAGTATATATGACAAAGAGGTCAAAATGGACAAAAATGTAATATGTACTTGCTATAGTTTATGAAATGAACAGGAATGAGCAACCCATTAGCATCCTAGCAAGAAGAAGAGGAGAAGGTATGGAAAGTGGTGTGTCCTGTTCTCACATTGCTGATGGTGACTTCTGCTTAGAGATGCTCTTCATGACCTGGCCCTGTTTTTCTCCATTGTCTAACCTTTGCTTAGAGGCCATTCATCTCAATATTCTCTTAGCCTCACCACCAACTCAATTTTGCCTATGTTGGTTGTCTATTTCTACATAAGAAATGACTTTGACTCAGTCCTGAAAACATCACACTCCCATCATCTTACTGTTTCTCTCGTCAGGAATCTGGATAGCCCTTAGTCACATCCTTTGTTTAAGTGTGCCTTACAAGGTTGCAATCACAGTGTCGAACAGTTCTGAGGTTCCATTTGAGACTCCACAGGGGAAGCATGACCTTCTAAGCTCACGTGGATTTGGTCAGGACTCAGCTCCTGCAAGACCATCAGAGAGAGACCTCATGTCTTTGGAGGCTGTTAGGCAGAAGCAGCCTTTGGATGCTTGCTATGAGGGCACCTTCCTAGGGCAGCGTACTTCATGAGAGCCAGCAAGACAGGGTCAGGAGACACTAGAGAGAGAACAGCAAGATAGGAGTAAAAATCTTATGTAACAGAATTACGGGAGTGACATCTCACCTCCTCTCTATACTCTGTTAGTTTGAAATAAGTCACGGATCCCCCACACACTTATGGAGAAGGGGATACCAGGGTGTAGAGATCATTGGAGGCCTCTTACAGCTCACCTGCCAGAATGCTTGATCCCTGGAATCTCTGGCTGGACATTCATCACTCATCATCTCAACCTAAAATCAGGATTCTTGAAATTTCATTTTGATGAAAGTCAGTTTATTATCTTTTCCCCCTGCAATATCCTGTTTCCATGAACGCTATGTTCCAACCTTGTTCCTGACAACTGAACACTTGTCTGGAAATTTGGCCCTTGGTTTTCCCTTGCTCCTCAGTCTTCCAAACCACATGTTCTATTTTGGACTCCTGAGAACATATTGCTCCTCATGAACATCAGTTAACACCTCATTGATGAATCTCCATATAGGTTTTTCAACACTAGGTTAGACAAGTATTCTAGAATTTATACTTGGTTTGTGTCTTTGGCTAAAAGTTCTTGTACCATGTCTAAATTGACCTCATACACTGACGTCTGTTTTTCAGAGCTAATGTTGGGGATGTATCTCTTTCTCTTCATTTCCTTAATAATCAATCCTAAGTCTTGCTCTCATATTGAAGCCCTTGTCATCCCTCTGACATTTTGGGTCTGCCTGGTTTCCTGAAAATGATACACCTGTTCTCATCTGGCCCTTCTTGACAATGCAAGCCTGGGTTATAAGCTGTTGCCAACATTAAAAACTTATCCTCCGTAAATTCCTCTCCAGTTGAAATCCCACGTTTAATCATAATATTTATAAGGAACTAAGAAAATTTAAATATTTCCACATTGAAGCACAAACCTAAAATGATGGCAGAAAGAAACTTTAAATCCAAAGAAATATATTTTGTTTTGACACATGTTTAAAGAGAAAAGTTTCAATTACTTCGTTTGACAGTGTTAGAGTCTTAAATTAAGTCAGGAGGAAGAAAAGAGAGTTCTTGACAGAGTCCATTATTTCATGAAGTACAACCTTGTTTAAATCATGTTTTGGCCTTTTCCTCTACTAGAGATAACCTCTATATCGTGCAATTTCACATGTCAAAATTCCACTTATGTTTGAGGTCTATCCCGTTGATATTTTTCTCCTTGAAGCTTTTTCCAACCATCCTGGTCCAACATGTTGAGACCCAACCCTTCCAAGACCCCCCAAGACAACTCGCGCACTCTGCTCCTGGGGTGCATTATAGCCCAAAGTCCCAATTTTATGTACTCCTTTTATGATCCTGATGGGTTGTAAATGCCCCAATACCGAAAACAATACCTTTGTACTCTTTTATCCAAGGAGATATATTCAATATCAATTATTTTTACTACATTTATGTGAATAATATATTAATGCCCAAAGTTTTATCATAAACACATAACATTTGCTTTAGGAAAGCACAATTGGTATCTTTGATGTTACAAGTGACTTAATAAATGATTTACCTTAAAAACTTGATGATATTAATATTTATTAACTGATATTGGAAATAAACTACAAAACTCAATTTTTTGAAATATTACCTCAGCTTAACATGTAGTAGATAATGAATTTTTAGTTTTCTTTGCCTTGTATCTACCTATTCATTGCTCATTAATCTATTGGTTTAATTTTGACATATTTATATTCCTTTTCTTAAAGTGTTATATTTTATACTCGGATATGTTAGTTAAAGGTATAAAGGTCTTAAAGCATCTCAAAACTGAATTTAGAATCAGTATCATAATTACATGCCTCTCTATGAAAGCAGTGTAGGCTGAGATCGTAACTCTAGAAATCTGTAGGACCCTGGGTAGTACTGGGATTCCCCAGGTGTATTCCTGTTATGGTTTAGATGTGGTGTCCCCCAAAAGCACATGTGTGAGACAATGCAATAAGGTTCAAAGGGGAAATGATTGGGTTATGAGAGTCTTAACCCAATCAGTGACTTTTTTTTAATCCCTTGATAAGGATTAACTGGGTGGTAGGGTGTGGCTGGAGGAGGTGGGAAATGGGGGTGTGGCTTTGGGGTATATATTTTGTATCTGGAAAGTGAAGTCTCTCTCTGCTTCCTGATCTTGATGCAAGCTGCTTCCCCCACCCCACACTCTCCCACCATGAAGTCCTGCCTCACCTCCAGCCCCAAGGAATGGAGCCAGCCTTCTATGGACTAAGATCTCTGAAACCTAGGGCCCTCCAATAAACTTTTCCTTCTCTACAGTTGTTCTGGTGGGTCTTTTAGTAGCAGCAGTGAAAAGCTGACTAAAACAATTCCCATTTTAGAAAAGAACTATTTCCCCAGCATTTTGGGAGTGTTATTGGAAGATGACTCTCAGCTGTCAGTCTCTTTGGGAATGGCTTTGGCTGGAGAATACTACTTCCCCGACAACACACCTCCCCAAGGGTAGCCCATATTGAATGACTGGCCAACAAGGGTTATAAAGGAAAGTTTATCCCAATTCCAAGGTTTGACTAAATCCTTCATTGAAACTTCATTGCTGTTGAGCTTCTCCCAAGTCCTGCTTGTCACCTCTCTTCCACAAGTGTTAGTCCTAAAATTATTCCCTGATAAGCATTCTGCTTGCAAATTTCTATCTCAGAATCTGCTTCCCAAGGAACTAGACTTGAAACAAACACTAAAATGCTCTCAGTAGAAGATAGAATTTCTACTAAAAGATCAAATTATGAATTCTTACTGGAGAAGATGCTTTTCAACCCTTCATATTATTGACATTATGGATTGAATAATTATTTGCTATTGGTACCTGCCTGGTGTTCTGTAGGATGCTCCCCTCTCCCTGGCCCCAGGCCTCTCACCCGTGCTCACCCCTGGATTAGCCATTAAGAGCTGAGATTCGACAATTTTGGAAAGAGAGATTAATGCACTTCTTGAATAGACCATAATGTCTGAGAAATGTTTAATCATGCCTCATGCATATAGTAATCATTATTTATAGGCTCCTAAAAGGTGTCAAATTCTTTCTAGTCCTTGACGAAAAGCAGGATTCTCCAATTCCATAGAGAATCTGTAGTTTTTAGTTGATTCCTTTTTCCTCCAAATTCTGGAAATGCCAGTGTTCTTAAAGGATTTCCTGATCTGCTTTAAATGTCCTGAGTATCCATTTAAGTAATAGAGACATTTCCTCCTCATGTAATCCCTTCAATTGAAGGGGAAGCTATGATGTGAAAATTCTGGGAACTTTTATTATTTATACATGTATGAGAGAGAGGTGGGGGAGAGCATGTGAGCGCTGGAGTTCGGGGGAAATAGATGCACAATCGAGGCAGAGGGAGGTATCTGGTGCATGCGGGGCCAGCAGAGAGGATATCTGTAAGTTGGAGTACTCAAATAACTTCCCATCACAAGTTCTAACTCTCTCTCCTACTGTTATTGTAGCAAGTTGTTTCCATCCACATAATTTATTTTCTTTTTTTTAATTGAGATATGATTGACATACAAAGAAAAACTATTTAATGAACCCATCTTGATGAGTTTGACAATAAGTTCACACCCAGAATCCATAAACAATGTAGTAAACTTAATCATCACCTAGTCTTTCTTGCTCCTTTTTCTTGTGTAATAAAAACAGGTGACATAAGATGTACACTCTCAATGCATTTTTAAGGATGCAATACAGACTTGTTAAGTATGTAAAGTATGTACGCCGTGCTATACACATCTTTGGACTTTTTCACTTTGCATAAGTCAAAGTGTGTGCCTTTTGACCAACCCCTCTGCAAGTCCCCTTTCCCAAGCTCCTAGGAATTTCCATTGTACATTCTGCTTTCATCCATTTGATGATTTTAGATTTTTGACATAAGTAGGGTCATACAGCATTTGTTTTCTGTCTGGCTGATTTTATTTGGTATAATGTTCTCCAAGCTCGTTCATGTTGAGCAAAAGGCTAAATGATATTCCATTTTATGTGTCTACCACCTTTTCTTTATCTATTCATCTGTCCATGGACAGTCCATGGTTTTATAGTAAATAATACTGCAATGTCATGGGTGTGCAGAAATCTCTTCAAGATCATGGTTTCAATTTGGGAGGGGGGATATGTATTCCCCAAAGTGGATCCTATGGTGTCTATTCTTAATCTTTTGAGGATACTATACTGTTTCCTGTAGTGGCCCCATACCATTTTACATTCAGCTGGAAGTGTGGAAGTATCCCCTCTTCCCTATACTCTTTCCAACATTTGTTACCTTTTGTTTTCGTGTGTGTAAAGTTTTGTGGTGATGTAGTTTTGACTTGCATTTCCATTCACAAAATTTTAAAGAGAAGTATTAATAGGAGGTCCTTTGAAAAGCAGGTACCCATGTGTGCCATAAAAGTGTTCTATGCCAAGAAGTTGCAGAAGAAATGACGGCTTCTCGACATGTTCTTTAACCATGGTCTTTATTTTTTGATCTGAGATTTTATGATACCCTTAATATATTTTCTGTTAACCAATTTAATTTTTACATGCCTGTTAATGAGGTACCTTTGTATCACAGAGTTTAGCATCAAGAACACTGTGGGATAAGAAGCAGAATATCTATGACATACAGGTAATTTTTAATTTTATCAGACAATTTCTTCCCATGAAGAATTTATAACTTTCTCATTTCTAATCAAATTTCCTGCCAAAGGAGCACGTTCTAATTAAAGCCGTCTGCTCCTAGCAGGGTATTCATCCCAGACCAATGTGTGGTGAAACATTCTAATCCAGTTTAAGCGTATAATTTGTTTCTGCACTCAAATTCTAGGCAAGGAGCAGCTGGATGTCATTGGAGACTTTTCTTACACAATGAGGGCAAGGAAAGTTAAAATAGGAATTCACCGAGTGGAAACCAAAGATCTCTAATTTGGAAATATTAATCCAGGACATGCAGCAAGAAAAATGAATGACCACCTGCTCATGCAGTGCTTATTAAAACAGTTGACCCTTGAAAAACTACTGCCATCCCATTTGTTCATAGGTTTTACATCTCCCTTTCCTGAGATCAAAAGCCAAGGATTCATTCACCTGCATTTCTAATCATTTATTCATTCATATTATAAATATTGACTACTTTTGAGGAAGGAACTACACTTTGTGTGCTACAGAGAATACCAAAAGATATAAGGCTCTGATTTTGTTTTCAAAAGTTGGTAGACAGGGTAAAGCCATGTCCAGAGATTTTTAAGGTCGTTATTTTTATCTTGGAGAAAAAAAAATGTATGACTTATATAATAGTCTACTTTTTTTCCTACCATAATTATGGAGATTAAGTATTGTATTATTTCTGCAATAGCTTATCATTACATAATCACAAGGGATGAGAAATCTCAGATATTTGTGAGAATGACACATCTATGATATAGTCTGTATCCAAAGTCAGGATGGCAGAGCTTAGAGTGGACACCCAGTGCTATAAAAAGAGAAAAATCCACTATTTGATTTTCCACCACTGGAAATTATTTTAAAGACAAATGTAAAATAATAATTTGAAGGTCAATCATGGCCCCAAGAGACAAGTACACAGACCCTCATACACACACATGCACACTTGGAAGCCACCTCCTGTTAGGGTCTGTGTTTCTATTGCATTTTATAACTTCTACTTTAAGTCACAATAGAACACAAAGTACTTTGATGAACTGTTCTTGATCCTTTCATTGCTGATAGCCGCTGCTGACTTTGTCCTGTTCTCCTCTGTATCTTTTCTCTTCTACACCTTATCTCCTCTACACCTTTGCTTCAGTTCCACTTTCCCAAATTTCTGTGAGGAGGTGAAAGAGTACACTGAGGTAGAGAAAAAATACCACATTGATGAAGGACAAAGAGATACATTCAACTGACCCAAAGGACATTATTTCTAAAAAAAAAGTATTGATGTTAGCAAACACACACAGCTCTTCGCATTGAAGCGAGCATGGACAACTTTCAGATTTCAAAATGAATGAACCTGCACCCACACAGACTCCTAAACATATAGAGAGCAGAATTTATGTTTCTTAGCAGAACATCAGAATCCAATGCTGACTTAAAAGACGTCATGTGTTCTATAATTATTATTCTCTGTTAAATGCAGGACCCAGATTAAACTCTGGTGACTGTGAAAAATCCTAGACGCAGAACCCAGAATAGCAGCTGGTGGCTACAGGTGACATCGCTGAAGTGGTTCAACTTTGACAGAGCCTCAGGTGTAGACTGCTAAGCAGAAACATCATGTGGGAAGAGAAATGCTCTCTGTGGTCCCCAAAGAGGCATAAGCCTCCTATTTCAAATGCTGGCTTATCCTAGAATCAAACCCCAGATCTTCAGTGATGACACAAACAATGCCCATATTAAGAGTGGATGACAGCAGGAAAGGAAAGCTGCTCCTACACATGTCACCCGAGAAGCTTATCAGTGATTATTGCTTAGTAATACCTTGTCAGCCTTATTTCATCCTTTCTATTACAAGAGCATATATTAAGAGATTTCTCCTGTAAACAGTTGACTCTGAGCTCATTTCAAATCAGCAAGGCATAGAGGAGAGTTATAAATAATGCATGTAGTCATGCTGCAAAATGGTTTGAGTGCATGCAAAATGAATGACCACATTCCATATAGTTTACCAAAGGTTCATTTATGTTTGTTCACAACAGGGTGGCTGCTAAATGTAGACATCTGTATAAATACTAACCAGGACTAGTCTTTCAACGGATCGTATTAATTACGATGCTGTAAAATAATTGCAAATCAGAAGACTGCTGTATGGTTTACAGAAAGGGCAAGATAGAATCTAAAGACACTGTAGCTGGCATATAGAGCATGCATTTAGAAGAATCTCTCATTTGAGTGTCTAAAGTTGTTGATTTTTTTTCAGATAAGGCTTTCAGTCACCTTGATGAGAATGTGTGGTTTATACTTCTGAAAACCCAGTAAGACATTAGAGCATAGTTCTTCACGCAGAAGTTTGGCAGCCCCATGACATATACAGGCTAATCTCCATCAGCTGTTTCACAAAGGTCTGGAAGGCTTTGGTGTGTTCTCATATTGAAGTCATAGCATTAAAATAGCACCTCTGGAGATCACATAGATTAAGGAGAATAAGAAAGGAACATTTTCTAAACCAAATTGGTTTTCTAGGAACTCTATCTTTGGCAGTTATTTCAACTTAGAAAAGCAAAACAATGGATTTGTTTCCCTGTTCACTGAAACCGTTGGTTATCCTTGAACCAGGGAGAAAGATTGATTCCCTTCTATCCAGAGTAAGTTTGTGATGGGAATGTTACTATTGCTTTTATTATATATTCCTTCCAATCTTCTCTTGTTTACTTGCTCTGTTTTCTTCTTTCCCCTTTGACTGTGTCACACTAAACAAGAATGGTCATAAATCTAGTGTCATGTTTACATCTGAGTGTGCCCATCAAGGGGTCAAGTGTTGGAAACTTGGTCCCTAGTGCAGTGTTACAAGAGGAGGCAGGACTTGTGAGAGGCTTAGGTTATTGGAGGTACAGCCTTTGCAATGGATTAAGGTATTTTTTGTGGGACCCCAGTTAGTTCTTGTGAGATGGTTGTTGTAAAAGAGAAATACCAGCCCCTCTCTGGTCTCTGGCTTCTTGTCTTTCCATATGATCTCTTTCTCTCTCATCTGTTCCCACCATAATTCTATTCACCAGGAGGCAATGTGGTCAGGGAGTCCCTCACCAGAGCTTGAAATGTGCTGCAAAAAAAAAAAAAAGTGTGCAGCAAAAACAAACCTCTTTTCCTTATAAGTTACCCAACTTCAGGTATTTTATTATAGCAATAGAAAAAAAGGACTAATATACCTAGTTATATCAAATTACTCATCCATTTGACCTAATAAAAACTATTAGTTTGAGTATGTGCTGACTTTGTATTATATGAATGGCACTGTTAAAGGCCATTGGGATTGTTTTTCACTCTACCCAATGGACAGGGTGGGGAGCAATCTACAATAATAAAAATCTTATGGTTTGGTTGAGTCACAAAGCCATAGAAATGAAACAACTAATGAGCAAAACAATTGATAGATGTGCTCTATTTCAGAGTTATTTCTACCGTATAAATTTAAGAGGCTTCACAGAAAGATGGGAACTTGAGTTGAAGCAGGGAGTTTTCATAGAAGATGGATGGTCAGGCAGAAGAAGCAGGAATTGATTTAGATTCAAACATAAAGGTACAAAAAACATGGTTTGTATATAAAATATTTAACCTATTTATAATACACACTTAAATACTTTAAATTGTTTCATTAAATAAAAGAGGCCTTGTCTAAGGGAGATAGCAATATTCCTACAGTCTGACCTTTGGTGTATCCTAAATTCTTTCAAAATTTCAATATTTTATTACATACTGATAGATTTTTAAAAGAAAAGAGAAGAAAAACAGTAACAATAGATTCCTATTGAGAATAACCCTTACATTATTTTGCTCTTTGGGAACAACTTTTACAAAAAATTGTAATTATGTTTTTTTAATCTGTTCTATGCAAAATATGATAATATCATATGTATGTAAATGAATGTGGATTTTATATTTAAAATATAAAATAATGACTTAGATGTCATGATGACTGTTTATTTGATTAAATATCAAACATGCTGATTTGATAAGTTCCACAAGGGCAAGAGTCATTTTGTGTTAATTCTCTCCAATACCCCCTTTTCTTTCACAGACCCTGTAATAGGCACTGTGGCAGGAACTTCATAAATGCTACATCAGCAATAAATGAATGAATTCTAGAAATAGCTTCAGACAACAAGGAAAACTAAAGTATTGCATGCTTATTGCTCACAATAACTGTGTGGAAAGAAAATACTGATTTTGTGAAGATGCCCTTCCATTCTAGGAAATTGTGGTTAAAGGTTAAGGGGGTGTGGGGAAAACTGTAGTAAGGAAAGGAAATTTGTGTTTATTTTTAATGCAAAAATTAAATACCTTTCTCCAGTTACTAGCTGGCAAAATTTTCACCATAAACTTCAGATGATGAGGATTGGACATTTTTATAGATTTGGGATTTCGGGTTTAAAATGTGAGTCTGACCTTTGATATTAAATTTTACAAAGCACTTATCTTTATCGGTTCATGTATCAGTAACAAAAAAGGAATTTCTCCAAATTTAGTTCTACTTTAGAAGACTTCCTTTCATTATCTATTTGATTAACCCAGTAAGTAATTAAGCACTTACTTACCAAGTGCAAAGTTTAGTGAGACATTGTATAATATTCAAATTAATGTTAGTAATCTTCAGTACTTACCTGGGAGGAGACAATATGGAGACAGAATAGGCAAATGCTGAACAGTTAATTAACAAGACAATATGATACATATAAGTACCATATAATTTAATGAAAGAGTATTGTAGGACTTCAGCAACGTAAGAATCACTACAACTAACATGGTCTTAGAGGATTTCATGGAAAAAAAAATGCCTTCAAAGAAGAATGTGAATTGGAATGATGAAGGGAATTCGAGTGCACTTACAAATGTAGGAGTGCGTTTTTAGCATGAAGAGAATCACCAAGCATGGAATAGTCATGGAACATTTAGAGAAAAGTGTAGATGAACATTGCTAAAGCCGGTGGGGAGGACTCTTTCTGTGGGCTTGGGAAGCTGATAGGGAAATTACAGTCATGTCCAGCAGCTAGAGAGCCTTAAACGGCAACCTAGGCTTTTAGGACAGTTCTGGAAGTTGTGGTTGATGACATAATAAGTCATTTTAAGACCACTTATCTGATGTGCATGACTAGTGTGCAAGACACATTTGAGGTGGGATGTGTGAGAGGCAGAAGCCATTAAAGAAGCTTTAGAATAAACTAATCATGAGACAATAGGAGCCATAGCCACAATGCCAGGACACAAGTGCCAGGAAAAGAAAGGACATCTAGGAATGACATTTCAAGAGAAATCCATGCCACTTTTTGACTGATTGAACTTGATGGTTCCAAGAAAAGGAAGTTCATGTAGCACTCAGAAGGTTGAACCCGATGACCTCTAAAACCGCATTCAAACCAAGTTCCATTCTTTACATCCAAATAAAGTGTTTTCTTCTCTTCCTCTTCTGCTTATCCAGCTGTGTCCAGCTGTTAACATCCATTTCAAGTCTCACACTTCTTGGAACACTGGATAACTAACTATCCCATGCCCGTGGACAGGGTCTTCATTGAACTCCTGATGAATGTACATCTCTCCTACCTCTTTGCATCTTCTTGGATACGATGGTAGAAAGATCATTTTTTTTTAATTAATCTTCCCTCACTCCTTTCACTCTTTCTGTATCACAAAAGCTAGCACTGAATTAACTATTAACTAGTATAAAATACAAACCTGTATGTAGAGGTCACAGACATAAGTAACTGCATCACTTTCCCTAAATGACAGGAAATTTTTAATTCCCAAAGGACCCAGGGGAATCTGATGGTGCTATATTTCCAAATATTTAAATAATCTTCTTTTGAAATTTGAAGCCGAAAGTGTGGCTAGATACTCCAATATTCTCTATTAAGGTAAATCAAGAAGCCCTAGAAAAAAGCATGGCAAGCATCCACCATGGCTTAATGAACAATTAAAAACCCCATTCTGAGAGCCACAGTGGAGCTGAACATTTCCTTTACTCTACAAAGAGAAACAATTCAATGATGTCTTTGTGTTGCCAGAATATTGAACAAAGTCACTCTCTGCTTTTTGGTTTGCTCTCTGGCCCCCTGTAAATTGTGGCTACAGAAATTGCTTTGTGCTCAGCAAAAACCCAACTTGTTAATTCCAGTGACGGGAATCATTGAAGGTCAGAAGGTAAAAACCACCTGCTGGACAACCTTTTCACAATCCAGAGATTTCATCTGCACTCAGCATTTATGTATTGGCCTCCTTTTTGAGTTCTAGTGGCATCCTCTTGATTAACCTGCACTTGGTAAATAGTCATTTACTGAGTAATTTGTTTGTGTTTGGAGCATAATATTAAGGAATTTGAAAAAAGAAATCCCAAGAAAATAATTATATACAGAGAAGCCAACTTAAAATCCTAAAATAGCAACAAATATATTAAACTTGATACTGTATTTTAAGCCCACATACTGCATGGAGGAAAAAAAATAGAAGTAATGATCTTTAAAACAACATATAATTTAAATTAAGCAAAGTAGATCATTACGAAAATGTCATCGTATGGTCTTTAATGTAGGAACAACTATAATCAGCCTTGAGAAAAAGGTCAAAAGACATATAAACAAAGATCTAAAGATCCCTGACACATTGTAAAGCACAGAGCTTGAAATTTCCTCTCTACATATAAAATTACAAAATTCATTAATTTTGAAATTTGGATAATAAAAAAACGAGATATTCGATGATAACATTTTCAAAACACCTCATCATGCTTTTCTTATATTAGATCTTTGTTCTTCAGCAACATAATAACAAATATAGCTTTCTAAAAATATTATAATTATAATAAGTTTATAACTTAAAAAGGTGAATGCTTTCCCTCTGTTAAGTGGCCCCAGACTTCTGAACTTTTTATGTTGTAATCCACTCCTGGTAATCTATGTTTCATTTACCACTCACTGTAGCTACTAAGAGTCAAATGCTGCTGTTGTTAAATCACTTAAAAGAGTTTTTAAGGAAAATTCAAAGTTAATGGGCTCTTCTGGGAAACTATAGGAGTTTCCTTGAGTTCTTTATAAAGTTTCTGTTTACCTATTACTCTCAGCCAAATACCTATCACATCACTGGCAATCAATTTAATTAAGAATAGAGTGATAAATAAATAAATTGACTAATCAAACACAAATATTTGTGGTGGGTTTTTTTTTGTTGTTGTTGTTTTTTTGTGGTGCTGGGGATTGAACCCAGGACCTTATGCATGCAAAGTAAGCACTCTACCAACTGAGCTATATCCCCAGCCCTGTGGTAGGTTTTTTTCCCCAAATCCTTTGGAAACTTGAGTTTATTTCCAGGTTTATGTCATCTCTGAATAGGTGAAACTGCTGACAGATTGAGTGTGTGCTGGCTACTATATGAGTTTTCAATATTTCCTAAAATAAAATCTATTTTAATTTGTAAATATTTTAATGGGGAAAATGTAGTGAAACATCAAAGTTGTTTTATTTCAATATCAAATTCTCCATCTTTGTCTCTGAGCTACAAATGTGTAGATCACATTCAACTTTGAATTGAAAACTCAGGTTCTTTTTACGGCACTAAAATTTAATAACAAATGTTTACTTTATTAGTTAATATTTTAATTCATCAAGCAGCAGTCAGAGAGGACTAATAGGAGTATATCATCTGTGTCTGGAGAAATAATACTACATTTTCAAAGCTCTTTAGTTGGAGGTCAGAGGTATACAAAAAGGGCAGGAGAAACCATACAAATTTCAAAACTACAGTGAGATTCCTTCATTTGCAAAACATAAAAGGATAAAAGACTTCAGAGGAAATGTCGAGGTGTTCCTACATCTACCTTGGGCCATGGCATTTACTAGCTAAAGTCCTTTTTGTGAATGGGAATTCCAAGCGTTGGGCGCTTCCCCACTCCTATGGATTCTAGATGAAGAATCAGTCTTGTGGAAGACAAAGAATATACCATTTAATATGTTCTAGAGAAGCTGATTTTTCTTTCTTTTTTCTTTTTTTTTATTTATCAGGTAAATATTTATTGATATTTTTAGTATTTTTATTTATATATGACAGCAGAATGCATTCAAATGTTTATTCCACATATAGAACACAATTTTTCATATCTCTGGTTGTATACAAAATATATTCACACCAATTCATGTCTTCATACATGTACTTTAGATAATAATGTCCATCACATTCCACCATCATTTCTAACCCCATACCCTCTCCCTTCCCTTCCTTCCCCCACCCTATCTAGAATTCATCTATTCCTCCCACGCTATGCCTCCCTACCCCACTATGAATCAGTCTCCTTATATCAGAGAAAACATTCAACATTTATTTTTTGGGGATTGGCTAACTTTATTTAGCATTATCTTCTCTAACTCCATCTATTTACCTGCAAATGCCATGCTTTTATTCTCTTTTATTGCAGAGTAATATTCCATTGTATATATATGCCACATTTTTTTTAGCCATTCATCTATTGAAGGGCATTTAGATTGCTTCCACAGTTTAGCTATTGTGAATTGTTCTGCTATAAACATTGATGTGGCTGTGTCCCTGTATTATGCTATTTTTAAGTCCTTTGGGTATAGATGGAGGGGAGGGATAGCTGGGTCAAATGATGGCTCCATTCCCAGTTTTCCAAGAAATCTCCATACTGCTTTCTATATTGGCTGCACCAATTTGCAGCCCCACCAGCAGTGTATAAGTGTACCTTTTCCCCCACATCCTCCTCAACACTTATTGTTGTTTGTATTCATAATATCTACCTTTCTGATTGGAATGAGATGAAATCTTAGAGTAGTTTTGATTTGCATTTCTCTAATTACTAGTGATGATAAACATTTTTTCATATATTTGTTGATGATTGTACATCATCTTCTAAGAAGTATCTGTTCAGGTCCTTGGCCCATTTATTGATTGGGTTATTTGGTTTTTTTGGTGCTTAGCTTTTTGAGTTCTTTATATACCCTAGAGATTAGTTCTCTATCTGATGTTTGAGGGGTAAAGATTTGCTCCCAAGATGTAGGCTCTCTATTCACTTCACAGATTGTTTCTTTTGCTGAGAAGAAATTTCGTAGTTTGAGACTATCCCATTTATTGATTCTTGATTTTAATTCTTGCACCAAAGGAGTCTTAGTAAGAAAGTTGGGGCCTAATCCAACATGATGAAGATTAGGGCCTACTTTTTCTTCTATTAGATGCAAGGTCTCTGATTTAATTCCTAGGCCCTTGATCCACTTTGAGTTAACTTTTGTGCATCGTGAGAGATAGGGGTTTAATTTCATTTTGTTGCATATGGATTTCCAGTTTTCCCAGCACCATTTTTTGAAGAGGCTATCTTTTCTCCAATGCATGTTCTTGGTGCCTTTGTCTAATATAAGATAATTCTAATTTTGTGGGTTACTTTCTGTGTCCCCTATTCTGTAACATTGGTCTATCAGTGTTTTGGTGCCAATACCATGCTGTTTTTGTTACTAAGTGTTGGTGCTTCCCCACCCCTATGGATGCTAGATGAAGAATCAGTCTTGTGGGAGAGAAAGAATGCACCATTCAATATGTTCTAGAGAAGCTTATTTTTCTTCTTTAAAAAAAAGTACACTATAATGACATGTTTTATAAAGTAAATATTTATGTATTTAAAAAATAAAAGCAATTTAAAAATAAATATTTACCTCCCCTGATGTGTTCCTTTGATAAACTAAAAATTTTTTTGTAAAACAAAATCTCACAGGATACCACTTGAAAGAAAAATAACATGTTTTATGGAACCAAGACTTGTAGAAAGGAAAGCAGATAGCCATGATTAAAAATTGCCGTAGTGATATTTCTTCAGAATGACCATTTCATAACATTCCCAGAGGTTAAATTCTTAGAACATTTTCAGAAGAATGATTAAATGTTTCCATTGCATCCGGGATATAAATAGCTTACAGTTTCAAATAATCTTATGCATATTTTTATTAACAATTCATGACTCTAATTCTTTCACTGTTCATGATTGTCATAACTTGATAAGTGGAGAAATTGAATATATCTGCCCTGAGGTCAAAACTACTAGTACACAATGAGCACTCCTGCTCCCTGGCAGGATAGTTAAACCACTCAATGACTTTGTACTCCAGATTTGGATATGTAGAGGTACTTGTCTCTTGTCACTGAATGGATTGTCCAATAGAGCCCAAGGTATTTTTAGAAATCAACTATTCTCATATCAAAACCAATTTTTAAAATTTATACCTAATTCACACACACAACAAAACTTACCCATCTGAAGTGGACATTGCAGATATCCATGAGGCAGTGTAATCACCACTACTCTCCAATTCCAGGACATTTTCATCAATTCAAAAAGAAACACATACTCCTTACCATTCACCCTCCATGCTTCTCCCCAGTCCCTAGCAATTACTAAACAACTATCTGTCTCATTTGATTTACTAAATACTAAAACAAATATACTATATGTTAATATATCTACTATAATATATAGTATATTAGTATATACTATATATGTTAGTATATATAGTATATATACTGTGATATACTAAAACCAATTTTGAAAGATAATTTTTCATTTATTTACTGAAATATTGGTGCTTCTTGATCCTTTTTTAATTTGTTCTTTTTAGATATACATGACCAGAGAGTGCATTTTAACATATTATACATACATGGAGTATAACTTTCCATTCTTGTGGTTGTACATGATGTGGAGTTACACTGGTCATGTATTCACATATGAACGTGGGAAGTTATGTCCAATTCATTCTACTGTCTTCCCTATTCCCATCCTCACTCCCTTCCCTTCATCTCCCTTTGGTGTGACTTGATCTTTATTGCATTTTTTTTTAAAACCAGAAGCAAAACATGTAAGAAAATAAAATTGCAAGTGTTTGTCAAATATTATCCAATAAAAATATTATTGTCTTAGAGAAACATAAAAAGAAATTTTGTTTTCTGGGCTCAGTTTCCTGGAATTCATTATTTCAATTATGTTATTCATGCAACCAAAGAAATCTGAAATGAAACATATTATTTTCTCATAGGAAGCACATTAGACTAATTATATTTTATAGTTAAAACAATTAGCACTAAATATAATTTACACATAAAAATTTTTAAGAATTAAAATCTACTTCTCTGAAAATCATTCAAATATTAGATATTTTAGCATAATTGCTTAATTTTGTGAAAGAAAATCAAATGCAAATTTGCTCTTAATATTATACAGAATGGAAACTCAAGGTTTCCTAAACAGTCTATACTCAAATTAAAAGAAATTTACTCTCTGTGTGATAATTGTATGATATTAATATAAAATCAGTCTCAGTAATAAATGTTTTTGCTGACTAGGTTTGTTAATCATGTTTCCTACTGATTAATTCTAGCAATGGCGCCTAAAGTTTTCAAAACAGGAAGCAGAAACAATAGGAGACACTTTCGAATAGTACAATTGTCTTGATATGATGGTAGGAGTCTATTTTAAGGCCGTGTGGTACACAAAGAAGGGAGAGAAGTGTGAGGTTTCAATGAGGTAGAACCAAGCAAACTTGGTAACTAATTGGACATAGGAGATGAGCAGAAGTTTAAGATGGCTTCATAATTTCTCACTTGAGTGACTGGATGTAAAGATAAGATTTGCCAATTCAGGAGATGAGGAAGGAATTAAGAGCCTGGCTAGAAAAGACAGTAAATGTTAGGTTTCTTTCCCCATCACTGTTTAAATTACAGCCCAGAATTTTGAT
The DNA here is from genome assembly GCF_045843805.1 of Urocitellus parryii. Classification (NCBI taxonomy): domain Eukaryota; kingdom Metazoa; phylum Chordata; class Mammalia; order Rodentia; family Sciuridae; genus Urocitellus; species Urocitellus parryii. Next base: position 26,086,177 of record NC_135544.1, on the reverse strand, counting down.
GTATGTTTTTATTGCTCAGAGAAGAGATGGCGACCAGAGAAAAGTGTTTGGAAATGGTCAATATTAGGAAGCAGATATGAGCAGTGGGTCAGACGTTCAAGAAGAAATCAGTTCATCAACAGCCCTGCCTCAGTGGTGCTGTAAGGACTAACAAGAGAGCTATCTCTAGACCCTTGCCTAATCTCAGTACTATAAACCGTTCCTCTTAGAACAGGAGGAAGATAGATGAATTCAAGGAGTAAGGACCAAAGGGCAATATATTGGCTCAGAAACGTTTGCTCAAAAGGGACTAATTGGCTGGGCGAGGTGGCACATGCCTATAATCCTAGAGGCTGGGGAGGCTGAGGCAGGAGGATCACTAGTTCAAAGCCAGTCTCAGCAAACGCAAGTCACTAAGCAACTCAGTGAGACCCTCTCTCTAAATAAAAAACAAAATTGGGCTGGGGATGTGGCTCAGTGGTTGAGTGCCACTGAGTTCAATCCTTGGTACCAAAAAAAGGGGGAGGGGCTAATTGCTAAGAAGTCTTAAGCAAGACCCTGCACAAATAACACAGACCAGAGGTTCTCAGACCTAGGAAAGCAGGATGATTAAGACTGCAGCCGACCCACCATAAATTCTGTAAAACCAGTTCATTGGTACATGTCAGTTTGGGCCAAGATGAACAAGAATTGCCCTTGGGTCTTTAGCTGAAGTAGTCTGTCAATCCAGAGCCAATAGGGTGATAGTTGGGCAGGATCTGCTAACAATATCCTTCTTACCTCAATAAAATCTGGGACACACACACACACACACAAAAATGAGTCTTTTCCCCTTTTCTTTCCCTTGTAATAAATTTGCTCTATTTAGTATTCTCATGTCTTACTTGAAATCCTCTCATCCAAGAGCACAAAAACCAGGAACAGAATGCAATCTCCAGTAAGATCTTAAATCAGGTGTCATTTAATCTTTGTTATCATAAGTCAGTGTAAAATTGATTGGTGAAGAGTAGAAATTCTGTTTGAAATTGTCTAAAGTATTTAAAGAGAAAAGAAGGTGACTAAGGACAATGTTCATAAGGAAATCAGGAAGAAGAGGTCAAATAGAGACCTAAAAGCTACTGAGCTTCAGTGGTCAAATGCCACCAAGTTCAGTCCCTTGTCTCCACTCCCCCCACCACCACCAAAGAAAAAAATACTGAGCTTGATTTAATTATTCCAAACTTTAACATCACTTTGCACCCCACATATTTATAAAACTATGAACTGCCAATTTACAATAAAAAATAGAAATAATATTTAAAAAAATAAATAGCAACCCCCACCCCCACCCCCCAATAAAGAGAGAGAGATAACACACCAAAGAACTCAAGTTTTTACAACAGAAATACAAGTCAGTGGAAATAAGTGCAGGAGGAAGATCCAATATGAAGAGACTGAGTGAATATTGAAATTGACTAAATGGACATCATTAGTATCGGAGAAGAAGGTTTTCAGCACTAATGGAGAAGTAAAGCAGTCACTTAGTTACTGAAGATTGAAGCTTGTGAGAGCCTTCTGGGCTGGAAATATGCATGTGGAAGAGATTAGCATGTAGAGTGTATTTGAAGCCATTAAATCAGTGTGAGATTACTTTAGAGTGAGTATAAGTAAAGAGAAGGTTACCTAGAACTGAACCCTCAGGACTAGTCGGCTTTAAGATGTTGGAGAGAACAGAGGGAACTAGCAAAGAAAACTGAGAAGAGGGCTGGGGTGGTGGCTCAGTGGCGGAGCGCTTGCCTCACATGCGTGAGTCACTGGGTTCGATTCTCAGGACTACATTAAAAAATTAAAAAAAAAAAAAAAAACACTTAAAACAATTGAGAAGAGGCCACGAAGCTAGGAGGAGCATCAAAAGTGTGTGGAGTCCTGGATAAACTTTAATAACTTGAATCATATAAGATCAAGCGATCCACTGTGTCAAATGCTGCTGTCTGATGAGATGGGGAAATTGATCACTACAATTAACACTGTTATTTACTGAAGGTTACTCATCACAGTAAGGAGAGTTGTTCCAGCAGACATGTGGAGGGAAATACCTGACAGGAATGCATTTAGGAATGTTGTCAAAATGAAGAAAGACTGAGGAATGTTTCCAGGTAAGAGAGGACTACAGGGTATGATAAGTGCGAATGTGATCATGAGGTGCATTGAAACAACTGAGAAAATTTGAAGGTAGACCATATATATCCAATAATAGTGCTGTACTGTGTTTGATTTTCTGATTTTGATAACTTTACTGTAGTTATGAAAGAGAACAGGCTTGTTCTTCGTAGATACACTCTAAAGCATTTATGGTTAAGAGCACATTGTTTCCAGTTTATTCTCGAGTGACTCAGACGAAACAAAGCGTATGTGTATATATGTGTGGATGGATGGATGGATAGACGATGGATAGATGATAGAGAGACAGACCGAATAAAGTAACTGGAGCAAAGAGGACCTCACTTGAGGACTTCACTCAAAGGAGAGGTAGTGATTTCAAAGACCAACTTTCAGTTATAGAAAGAAGTTGAAGGAAAAGTCCAGAGAATATCCTAACAAAATGGCAGAGCTTGTGTCTAAGGTGGTACTGGGAAGCGTGACTGATCAAATCCTGTTAGTGGCTATGCAAAGTTGAGGGTCTGTGTGCTGCTCTATGAGCTGGGGACTTGATTTCTGGGGTGAATGCGGTAACAAGGGGTATGGGGCATAATGAGTTCAGTGTTGCTTGTTTTCTGGGAGAAGAGAGTGGTCAGTGCAAAATGGGCACTGTGGGTCCACTGGTTGACTGCCCCTTCCGGTAGCTGCTGCTGCTATGGCAACAGGGAGAAGTGAAGATCTCTGTTAACAATTAGTCTCTCTGGGACCTGAAACATCCAATGGTATAAGGACGTTTTCTTTCTGAACACACAGCGGCCAGTATGGAAGGGCTGGGCTCATGTAGAGCAGGAGGCTAGAAATGGCCTCTTCTTTCATGGGGATGAAATGTACAACAGCTGGTGTGGTAGCTGGATTACAAGTGGCTTAAAGACTACCTCTTTTCTCCAGCAGTGAAGATTGTCTCAGTAAATAACCTTATCGTCTGTAACATCCCTAAAGAAAAAGGGGACAGTAAACACCATGTCCCCGAATGCCCCTTTTCTAATCCCAAAAACCTATTCAAATTAAGGAAACAATTAGAGGAAGAAGACGAGGCTAAAAAGTCCAGATCATATTATGTTGAAGGACACTGGTGGTCTCTTATGCATGCTGCGAACTAGGGAAAGTTAATGGTATCTGTAGAAAGCTACTTTCTTGTACATACCCCAGGACAGTTGTGCCTTGGAGTAATAGCCATACAAGCAAGCCAATGCTGATGGTGTTACTGCTTCTGCAGCCCAACATATAAAACCTCTCTGTTTTAGTCAGCTTTTTCCCAGCTGTGACTAAAGAATCTGACCAGAACAACTGTAAGGAGGAAAAGTTTATTTGAGGGCTCACAGTTTCAGAGGTTTTAGTCCAGAGATGTCCAGCTCCATTCCTCAGCCTCAACTTGAGCCCTGAACATCATGGTGGGAGAAGGTGGAAGAGGGAAGCAGCTCACATCATGGTGATCAAGAAGCCCACATCATGGTGATCACTCTCTACAAAGAAATATCTATGCCAAAGCCACGCAGTAATTCCCACCTCCTCCCGCCTCACCCTACCACTTCTGTACTCAGTTAATCCTTATCAGGGGATTAAGTCACTGATTGGGTTGTAAGTTAAGACTCTTACAACCCAATCATTTCTCCTCTGAACCTTCTTGCATTGTCTCACATGTGAGCTTTTGGGGGACACCACATCCAAACCATAACACCATCCCTGGGTGGAGACTGGGACAGAACTAAGCTCCCCTAATAAATCATGTCTCACATCCTTTCTGGGCACTTTCTTTGGCCTTTCTGCCTCCTACCCCACCGTCATGGTACAATTGTCTAACCAAGATGAGGAAGGAGGCAGTTACAGGTAGGTTTGTAGAGGTTTAATGTTCTCTGTTAAGTAGGAAGAAAAGTCAAATGGGAGAGAAAGTCATGGGGAATAGAGAGAAAGGATTTTGAGTTCTCAAGAGAGTCATAAGTTTGAGTAAAGCCCCTGAGGGGAACATGAGAGGTTGATGGACAGAGACATGGGAGATTGCAGAGCAGAGCTGAGGACCCCCCCCAAAGTTGGAGTTTACAAGATTCTCACTATATATGTGGTCCTGGAATAGTTAAAATTGACTCTTTAAAGTGCACTAATAAAATCAGACTCTTTCTCTCAAAAGCTGAAGAATTGGCCATCTCTGCAAACCCAACAGTGGCTCACTTGTGGAGGATTGGTCTAAATTGTTCTGCCGAGGAACCCATGGGCCAGGAGAAAGGCAGAAGAATTTGTAAAAGTAAAAATGGAGCTCTAGCCTTAGACCACAGGTGACATTTGGTGAGTGCCTTGTTTTTCATCAAAGAATCAATGAACAAATTTGTTTCAGCGTTGGACAATACTACTTAAGACATTCAACAACCCCAAATCTTGAATTTGAGTTTTTAACACTTCAATTTTTGAAGCACTTTACATTTTGTAGCACATGTTTGTATTTTGGGTTCTTCCTCAACAGAAATCTGAACTTACAAATATTTCTATTCTTTTCTTTTCCCCAAGATTTTTTACATTGCTATAAATTTCTTTCACTCTCTCCTAACAGAATACATTATTTCTCAGCAAACATTTAGATAAAACATCATGCACTTAGAGTAAGTATAAATTACAGATATAAAATGCTGTATTAAACAGTATGTACAGTATGTACAGTACGTAGTGAGAATGTTCAATGTTTTGATTTAATACCCTAAAAAATGTCCAGAGGACAGAATTTGGATTGGAACTTGAGAGAATATTTTCTTCAGTTTATGGAAAGGATACCATTCTTCTTCACTGAGATTTAATCAAACTACTTGAGACTGATGGAAAAGTGTAGAACTGACATTATCTTTATTCTCTATATATATTGAAAGTAAAATTACTTAGAAAATTTTACACTAACTCTACATGGTAAGAACATCTTGTGCTTTTATATTTCTTTTTAAGATAATATGTTATTCTTTTAAAATATTGGAGTGGAAATAATTATTTCTCTTTCCTTTTTTTGTACAAGAGGTTTAATACAGGGGAACTTTAACACTGAGCTACCTCTCTAGCCCTTTTTCATATTTTATGTTGAGACAGAGTCTTACTAAGTTGCTTAGGGACCCACTAATTGCTGAGGCTGGTCTCAAATGAAGATCCTTCTGCCTCAACTCCTGGAATCACTGGGATTTCAAGCTTGAACCACCCATGCCTGATGGAAATAATTCTTTAGAGCAATAAAATAGTTTTCTTGTGAAAAAATAAACTGAAGTTGAAAAGTGTTTAAATTGTAAACTGTATTTTATTATTAAAATATTAATAATATAATGAAGCAATAATGATTTGCAAATGAGTTCTATAATCTCTGATATGATTATTGTTTAAATTTTCTGTATGTTTTGTTGTATGATAGTTCTATAATATTCTATATTTGTTTAAAATTTATGTGGAAAGTTTTGATACATTCTCTTATCATTTATTACTTTCTGTTCCCTTTTATAAAGACAGTCACTCTTTACCACTAAAAATATATGCATATTTCAATAGTTAATTTAACCTGAGAGTATCTACAATCACAAGGTGAACTAAATCTGGCAGGGTGGCACACATCTATAATCCCAGCAGCTCTAGAGGCTGAGGCAGGAGGCTCACAAGTTTAAGGCCAGCCATGGCAACTTAGTGAGGCCCTAAGCGACTTAGTAAGACCCTATCTCAAAACAAAATATAAAAAAGGGTTAAAAATGTAACTCAGTGATTGAAGTAAGTGCACTTGAGTTAAATCCTCAGTGCCAAAGAGGAAAAAAAAATAAGAAGGAGGCAGAAGTGCTGTTGTAAGTTTTTTTATGTTTATATAAAGTGTTATAATGGTATAATTGCATTTGAAGGTAGACTGTGTTAAGTTAAAGATGTATGTTATTAATCCTATAGCAACCACACATAATTATAATGCTGTATAGCTAATAAACTAAAAGTAGATATAAAATAGGGTACTTAAAGATAAATCAGTCAAAACTAAAGCAGACAATAAAAAAGAGATAGAACAAAGAGAATATGACACACATACAAAACAAATAGTGCAATGCTAGACTTACGTCCAACCATATCCTTAATTATAATAAATGACAGTTGTCTAATATTTGAATGAAAAGTCAAAGATTAACTTCCAACCTGACATATAAGAAACCTGGAAATCATCACTCCGTCTTAACAAGTAAAAAGCTGAACAAATTACCAATCAACAACTCCTCTTGGATAAATCAGAGACTTGAGGTCCTGGGGCAAACAAACTACATGCCCAAATTGAGTCAAGAGTAGCAGATGCCAAGAATCCCCACTGACCAGAGCAGAAATCTCCATGAGAAACAGCAGTGATGTAACTGTAACTTACAAATTACTAGAGACACAAATAATTCCACTGCAAAGAAGAAACTATCAGGGAAATTAGAAAATATTTTGAACAATATGACAATGAAAACATATCAAGTTTTTGAGTTATAGATAAAGCAACAATATGGCCATTTGATCTCTATGTGATTATATCAAACATATGAAAACAAATAATCAATATAATAGAAACAGTATTGTCATTAATGAGGGACCACTTAAACCTTCTTCTCTTAGTAGGGGATAAGGGACAGTGGTGGGATGTAGCTGTAGAGTATAATAACCAGGGGAGAAGGGTGATGTTTAGGCTGCACATTAAAAAGTGAGACTGGGGAGGAATTTAAGGGGAAAGAGGAACACAAGAGGGCCAGAGGTACGTTATTTTTATGGGCATGTTGCTCCCCGTCTATAGAATTGCTAGTTTTCCAGTTTGGCCAAAGAATAAGATTTATAGGAAATGTGATTGGAGGAGAGAACTTCAAGTTGAGCATGCATCAGGTTGTGAAGGGCTCACATGCTGTACAAGTATATGCATCAGTCAGAATTCTTTCTGTTAACACATTCAACAAAGTTCTCTTTAACCTCTCCAATGGAAATCTGACAGAGATCAATGCAACCATCAGTCTTATATTAATCACAACGATTGCAAAAAAAAAAAAAAGGAAGATGTTGCATGAATAGCAAAATTAACAGAGGCTTATCCATATGCATCTGTTTGGTAACTTATTTGCCAGAAGGAAGAATCATTGCAGCTACTTTACAGATCTACCTAAGGCAGTCCAATTGACACCTTTTCACAAAAATCCAGCAGCCATGCCGCGTGAAAAATAGCCCAGCTAAAATACATTACCGAAAAGTCTTGGATTTACAAACAACAACAAATCCCCAGCAATGTGTTGTCACTTTGAGGAATAGTTTTGCACCAGAAGATGTAGAGTGATTAAATAGGTGTTGGTTGATCCTGTTTTGTTGGGTCAAGGCTTCTCACTGGAGCTGAACACTCAAGAGAGTCCGTCCATATTATTGACATTTCTGTAATATCAAAACACTGTATAAAATGCTTCAATTAAAACAGAATTTACCACAGTCAGAAATCATAAGATAGTTTTACTTTTTCCTGATTCACAATTAAGTTATAATAGCAGCAAAGTGGTATTCAGGGCTGCTAATGTTACTGTGTTAGAGAGCCAGAGGTTTTGATGAGGTAGACAATTTTTCCCTCAAGGCTAAAAAATGTAATTATGAAAACATCCCGAACTGAAAAACAGTATTGTCAGCTGTTTCCAGGAAAGATAAAAGATCATTTAAAGGTAAAGAGATTACGGATAAAAGAGAGCTGAAATTAAGTTGAAAACACCAATGAGAGAGAGCAAGTTATAAACAAACCAAACATTAAAACGTTTTATTATCATAAGAGAATATGACTTCCATTTTTCTAAAAAGACAGTACTGAATTATTTAATTCATAGCTCTGATTAGTTCACTGGGATGTTTAGAGATGAGGCGATACTGGATGATTATTAAATTTTCAATGGTGCTGAAGAAACAAGCCCTGAACTTGCCTCAGTCCATCAAACCGACAATCCCAGAGAGGAGCAATCCTATGCAAAAGAATCAAGGCACTCCTTTTTCATAAGGTCACCTCACCTGCAAGGGGTACTTAATAAGTCTGTATCATTTTTTTTTACCCCTAAACCTATCTCACACTAAATCCATTTTATAAAATAAAGATATTAACATCTGGTTCTGCAGGATTGCTGGGTCGATCAAAGGAGTGAGAATATGTAATAAAGGTAAAAGAACGTTGTACTGCACAGCCCCACAGAGAATGCATTATTATAAAGCACCTTTCATTTCTAAAAACACTTTTCAAAGCACACTCACTTAAAATTCAGTTCACAATCACTAACTGAGGTCTATGGTATGTTAGGCACTCTATTGGTGATGGGGATTTAAGGTACAAAAATCCGCCCTCCTCCAAGTAGTTCACAGTCTGGGCACAGAAGAATCCAATAATTTTGTCTGTGCCTAAGGAAAATGCTAGGAGAACAGGAGAGGAGGTTGTTACAAAGGAATTGGAGTCTAAGATAGAGAAATGAGTAGATAACTCTTGTTCTCAGGATTTTGGACTTCTCCAGCGTTCATCAAATGCTTAATGGATAACTTGAAAATATTGCATGTTAATCTTCTGCTATTAAAGAGGAAAAATAAGGTTATTTATCTTACATGAGAAAAGCGAGGCTGGCAAAAGATGACTTTAGGACTGGGATTGAAGTAGTAGAGCACTGGCCTAGCATGTGCAAGACTCTGGGTTCAATTCCTAATAACACACACACACACGAAGATTACTTCACTCTGATTAAATAACTTGACCTCTGGCCCAAAGTTTAGAGAATGCCTAAGTGGCAACACTGGTCTTCAGACGCAAAAATTGCTCACCTTTGCACAACATAGTGTATTTGGTGTTTGTAGTAATGGGAATGGAAATGGAATGTGGAGTCTTACTGGAAATAAATCGTTTCACACTAGACATATTTTGAAAAAAGAAATCAGGATTCTTAGAAAATCAGGTGTCACCATTTTACATCTAGAATTCTATCAAAACCAGTGAAAACAAAGTCAATAAGCCAGTTTGCAGGTACATGGTTTACATTAATAGACTATGCAGTCTCAAACCTAATAGCTGTTTCAGGAGGATGCATCTCAATTTGTGCACTATGGGAATTCAAATAAATAAACGGGTAATTATGTAACAGCATGGTGGCACTTTCCCACAATCGAGTAAGAATCCATGTGTATAATGCAGCAGCAACATCAACCTGTGCATGGGCAGGCTGCAGCCATGGCTCTGCCCCTCAGGAAGGATTTTTCCTCAGTGCTTTTGGAAGATGTTTTAAAGCTGACTTAGCAAAACAACTCAGTCAGTAAACAGAGGTCAAAGAACTCTTCATGGTGGGAGTTCAATCAAAGTCAGTGTGCCACTTATGGAGAAGACAGAGGGGGAGCAACATGCCCATCAAAAGCAAAGCAAATTCCAGAAAGCAACCTTAATGTTCAACAATAAAAAAAGGCTCTAAATAAATTGTGTTCATTTACTAGATTGAATATCGCATAGTCATTAAAAATCATGTTCCAGTTAATATTTTATGAGTCAAACTCATAATGAGACATTTTTAAAAAGTAGGCCGCAAAACTGATGATCATTTATGAAAATACACATTTATTAAACATGTTTGCATATGATATTTTATTTCATATATTTGATATTTATATAATATGAAAATATGCATCATATATTTAAATATTAAATACTACATTAAAATCGGCATTGAATTTAATATAATTTGTAGGAAAAATAGACTCAAGAGACATACAATTACTTTACCTAGCAATTTTTAACTACATTTCAGTATTTACTACAGGGAATGTTTCTTTATATTAATAATAAAAAATGTGAAATGAAAGAATAATTTTCTTGCTAAAGGTAGAAATATGTAGTAACTTCTGCTTCCTTCTAAATCACCAGAAAAACAATATGTATTTTGTTTGATTTTATTGTTTTTTTTTTTGTTTGTTTGTTTGTTTGTTTGATTATCTTCTCTGCATTTTTTATTGGTGCAGTATAGTTGTGCATAATGGTGAGATTTGCTATTACATAAACAGCAAATTAGTTCGTGCGCATAATAGAACAATATAATTTGGCCAATATCCCTTGATTTTATTTTGTTTTGACTCATAAACCCAGGAAGGCAAAATATATCAAGAAAGAAGACATTATTATAGGTGAAACCAAAGGAATGAATGATAATGGACTGAGACCCATTCAAGTTCAAATCAAGGCTGGCAACGGGAAGTCAAAGAAGCAACATCATTGATTCATTGACAGATAGATGAATGGATTTTTTTTTCATTTCCTTGTTTTTCAGAGATAAGGATTGAACCCAAAGCCTTGCACATGCTAGTCAAAAGCTCTGCCACTGAGCTACACCCCCAGCCCAAACAACATGGTTTATAGAAGAAAACATACAAAGCCTCAGAAGTTGGTGGTGATAGAATATAAGTCTGTTCAAGAAGCAGATAGAAATCCCTTATCACATTTCTCATTGCCACCACTGCCCCCCCCTCCACCAAGCCAGTTTGGCAACTATCTTTCTTTCCCTTTGGGAGAAGTTTTGGAGTTTATTCTCTGGAACAGTTAAAACACAGAATTCCTGCTAGGCTATACTAAAAAGAAGAGGTGGGTCACACTGGAAACTAAAGAGAAGTAAAAGTTTATAAAATGAATATTGAGACTCCTCCACTTTTCCCCTGTGGTTCCTAAAACACACGGGCCTTGTACTTACATCTTCCATGAAGGAAATAAGAGGATTATATCTTGGGAATTGAGAAAACCAAGAAAAAGATCATAAAAATACTGACATGAAGGAAGGTCTTTAGAAATAGCCTAGGCTGTTTAAACTATAGTAGAGTTAATGTGAAGCTTGTGTCTAGAATTTCCAGCCAGTCTTGTTTAGGACCCTGTTCTTAGCACATTGCTAAGGATCACCGTAGTTTTGTCAGAATACGAGCAAATCATGCAAACATCTGAAATACAGCCAGCTTTCTGAAAGAGAAAATGCAGATCATAGTGGGTAGACCAAAGTGGAAACATTTAGAAGTTACACAGGGGACTATGGTCGGTGGAATGGGCAACTCTGGCAAAATGCTGCTACAGATAGAAGGAACATGAAAATTGCTTGAGGTTCAAGAATAAGGAGAAAGTTAGAGCCCCAAAAGACCAGGGAGACAAGCAGAAGGCCTTCATGAGGTGATAATACATGCATGGTTTATCAGATGGGAACTGGTTCAATGGGACCTAACAGAAAATGCAATTTAAAATGCATCCAGTAAGAATTATATTTTTAGATAAGAAGGCAGCCCGATTCAAATGCATCCTCGGAATCTACACAATCTTCTCGTTTCCTGATGAATTTGGATGATCGTGTGCCACTTTTTTCCTGAAGAAGTTTTTAACCTCATTGTGGAAAGATGTCTGCCTTACCTTCGAGTTCTAAGTGGGAGGGTGAACAAAGGACGAAAGGCAAGAGTCCATGAAAGCATTCCTTTTCACAATTCTCCTCTCTTCTAAGACTTGATTGTATTTTATTGGTCACAATTGTGTCACATGGTCACTTCTTCTGCAAAGGATATGGAAGATTTTGGGTTAGCTTATTTTAAGCTAGATTCACCGTCATTCTAAAAAAACAATCAAGTCATGGCTGTAAAAAGAAGGAGAGAGCGTTGACTGGGGAGGGAACTAGTGCTGTATTAGAGGTGATTTTAAAAACTGGAGATGTTTCCATAATAGGCTCAAAATTCAATTCTGTTTGGCAGTAGCTTAAATGTACACAATGGGGGAGAGCCAGAGTTTATAATCATTCTGGGTTGCTTCGTGGGTGTGTGGCCATGACCTTTCAAGAAGAGCAGCAAAGAAAGAAAATTTGGAAGAATGGAAAATGAACAGCTATCATCCCCTCCCTTTCAAGAAACTGCTTTCCGGTGCTCTAGGATTTTTATAAGAGAAAATTTGGACTCTGTTGTCAATATCGTCGTTTGTGACAGTTAAGTAAAAATATATTTCCTTTTACTTAGTAAGCCTGAGGAAATAGAACAATTTCCTATACAAGCTTAACAAGTACCTATATAAGAAGCAATGCAATAAAAAGTTAAACATAAAAATTGACTTCCCATTGCATAAATGTACAATTTCACCAGTCTGATGTACACTTGGAAAAAATGCAGTTGCAAAATACAATCTCTTTTGTATTTTATCGTGTTGATTTTTTACAATTCAAAGTTAAGAAGGAAAGGCACATATAAATAAGTTCCTTCTTTTATTTCTCAAGAAATCACTATTTTGTATTACCCTCTGCTCTGGTTACTCTTATTATTTTTACCCAAAAAGGTGAATATAATAATTAAAGATGCAATAATTAACAAAGTCCTCTCTCATTGCATTTATCACAGAAAGGTGGAAGCATGAAAAACAATTGCATTGGCAGATATGTTTGTAAACAAAGTAAAGATATTATTGAGAATAAGAATCCTTATGGGCAGGAGTTGTGGCTCAGTGGCAGAGCACTTGCCTAGCCTCTGTGAGGCACTGGGTTCAATTCTCAGCACCATGTATCAATAAATAAAATAAAAGTCCATTGACAACTAAAAAATAAAAAAAAAGAATAAGAATTCTTAAAGGTAAATGCAGTGGGTTCCCTAGATGAACATGATATTCATGAACTGACTATACTTTTTCAGATAACAAATCAATAGAATGAAAAAGAAGAAAATTTTCGAACCTACATATAAGTGTGCAGCATAGTTGGACATTCATTTTTAATTGCTTGTGAATTAATAATTATGATACATCTGAAGTCATTATTCTCAGATTAAGTTGCTCATTGGAATGACCTGGGAGACTTTTACATTTACACCTTCCCAAGCCCTTTCCCAGAGGTTTGAATCCAGTAGGGTTTGGTTGGTTCTAGGGACTGTGGGTCTCTAGAGCTTTCCAGGTGATTATGATATGCAGAAAGGAGACAAATGAATAAAACTTTAACACTTGTGAGTAAAACTCCATGCTAAACTAGGAGGGAGGAAGAGTGCATTACAACATTTATTCTCATGTAGCTTGTTGCCTAGCATAGTGGTTCTCAGTTATGAATACATGTGCCCACTATGGGACACTTTTGGTTGTCACCACCAATGGAAGGGCAGGGATGGGAAGGAATGTTAGGGCAGCAGTGCTACTGACTGGGTAGAGGTCAGAGATGTCTCTGCACATACTTGTAGTGTCCTTGCAGGTTACCAATACCTCGCCTTTAAAGGGGAGGAAATTTTTCACAGCACCCAATGCAAACAATATGCAGCCTTAAACCATATAGCTCTTATTTAGACAATTACAGTTTTGTTGCAATAAATAGAAATGATGTGTTCCATTAATATCTACAATATATCTAGTAGGTCTTCATAAGGGTCTACAGTTTCTAATGGTGGGCAAAGAGAGAGCACGGGGCAAGTAGGATGTGGGACTTAGAGGTAGGAGGTGAGACTATAGAGGAATTAGATCACAGGAAGAGTGAAAGAGGAATCAAGAGGAGTAGGCTAGCTGGGATACCTCTGGGGTAACCAAGCCTTCAGAGACTGCTTCTGCACATTCTTCAGTGTATAGGACAGCACCAACCGCAAGGAATTATCTGTCTCAAAAATGTCAATAATATCAAGGTTGAGAATCCCTGGTTCTAGAAGGGGGAATAAGAAAAGTATATTAAAAATACATAATTCATTGTATAAAGATTTAAATATCATTGCAAAACTATAGATAGATGTTATAAGAAGTCAGATAGAGGAACTTCGGCTCTGGAATTTAGTTTGTGCTTTTTCCTATAGCTTTGCCACTCAAGCATTTATTCATTTAACACTAGTTGAACAGCTGTCGTTTCAACCATTTACGGATATGGTAATTACTTAAGTAGAAAGTCTCTGCTCTTATGAAGGTCACATTCTAGTAGGAGAAAACAGACAGAATGACTAATGTTTAGAAAACTAATGTTTAGAAAAGTTTTGGAAAGTATGTAGAGTAACTAGAACACTCATACATTTCTGTGAGTGGAAACTGTTTTGGAAAACTGGTCAGCATTGTCTACCAAGGCCAATTTGCATACCATATGATCAATTTAGCCATTCCACTCTCTGAAATGCATTCAACAGAAGTGCATACTTCTGTGCAACAAAGGACATGTACAAACATGCTCATAGTAGCACTATGTAAATAGTGTAAAGCTAGACATAATACAAATGTCTATCAGTAGTCAGATGGATGTATTAAAAACTTTTTTTATACAAAGGAATAACTTGAGCAATTAAACTCAATACATTATTGCCACATGCAAATACATAAATAAATCTCACAAATGCAATGTTGGATGAAAATACCAGATATAATAATTATAATAACATAGTAATTATATCCCACTTATACACAGATCATACAGTGGCAAAATAATATATCATGAATCAAACAGTTGTCCTATTGGGGAAGGGAAATGAGTGGGGATTTTCTGAAAACCACCTAGGTATTATATTTCTGGATCTGAATAGTAGATCTGGTGACCCAGATAATTTTTGCAATTTTCCAACTATTTTATTTCAATAAAAACATTTATTTAACAGTGCAGTGATAAGTGCTATGAAAAAAAAGCAAATCGGGCAAGGGTGTTAGAGACCTACAGGTTGGTGTGGGAGATGTGGCATATAGAAAAAGTTCACAAACTTTTTTTTTTTTTGGTACCAGGTATTGAACCCAGGGGCTCTTAACCACTGAGTCACATCCCCAGCCCTCCAAACTTTTTTGATAATAGGCAATCTAGTAAATATTTTAGGTTTTGTAAGACATACATTCTGTATCCCAATTACTTATCTCTGCTATTGTCACACAAAAGCAGAAATAGAAAATAAGTAAATAAATGAGTTCAACAATGTTCTAATAAATATAGGGAGATTTTTGAATTTCATATAATTATTGTATTGCAAACTATTCTGCATCTGATATTTTATTTTTAATATACATAACTTTACAAATTTATAGGTCATGATGTGATGTGTCAATGCATGTATATGCATTGCGTAATGATTAAATCAGGACAATCAGCATATCCATCATCTCAAATATTTACCACTTCTTTTTGGTATAACTTTCAAAATTCTCTCCTCCAGCAATTTTGAAATGTACCTATTGTTAACTATAGTTACCTTCCGTGTAACAGAGAACCAGAACTTATCCATCCCATCTAACTGCAATTTTGTACTCAACAATCAGCTACTCTCCCAGTATCCTCCTCTCCCTTTCTCTTCCCCAGCCTCTGGTAACCTCTACTCTACTCTCAACTTCTGTGAGACCAACGTTTTTAGATTCCATATTTAAGTGAGATCATGCAGTATTTTTCTTTCTGGGCCTGGTTTATTTTACTTTACATACGGTTCTCCAGTTCCATCCATGATATTGCAAATGACAGGGTTTCATATTTTTGTGGCTAAATAAATTTCATTTTGCATATATATCATGTTTTTAATCTATGTGTCCATTTATAGACACTTGGGTTGATTTCATATACTGGTATTGTGAGTAGTGACTCAATAAACCTGGGAGTGCAGGAGTATCTTCAACACACTGATTGTATTTCCTTTGAATATATACCCAGTGGAAAGATTGTTGAATCATAAAAAGACTATGCTAATTTACATTCCCACCAACAATGTGTAGGGGTCCCCTTTTCTCCTTGTCAGAACTCATTATGTTTTGTTTTCTTTTTTTGAAAAGATCCACTCTAACTGCAGTGAGGCGATATCTCAATGGGTCTTTAATTGCATTTTGATGATTAGTGATGTTGATTAATTTTTCATCTATCTGTTAGTCTTCTTTGAGAAATGTCTATTCACATCTTTTATCCATTTATTAATCAGGTTATCTTTTGCTATTGATTTGAGATCCTTATATATTCTGGATATTAAATCTTTGTCAGATGCAAAATTTTCAAATATTTTCTTCCTTCTTAAAAGTTGTGTCTTCTTTCCAGTGATTTTTCACTTTGCTGTGCAGAAGCTTTTTGGTTTCATGTAATTTCATTTATCAATTTATGCTTTGGAGATTTTATTCAAAATATTCTTATCCAGTCCAATGTCATGAAGCATTTTCCCTGCTTTGTTCTAGTATTTTCATGATTTTAAGCTCAACATTTAAGTCTTTAATATATGCTGAGTTGATTTTTATATATGGTGAAAGATCTGATTTCTTTCTTCTACATGTGAATATTCAAGTCTCTCGGTACCATTTATTCAAGATGTGCCCTTTCCCAGTGTATGTTCCTAACAACTTTGTTGAAAGCCAGTTGATAGATGTGTGAATTTATTTCTGGCTCTCTATTCTGCTCCACTAACTTTCTTTATCTGGTCTTATACTGATGCCATGCTGTTTTGGTTACTATACTTTTATAATATGTTTTGAAGTCAGACACAGCTGCCTCCAGCCTTGTTCTTTTTGCTTTGGCTACTCAGGGTCTTTGTGGTTCCATATGAACTTTAGTATTTTTTTTCTAGTTTTCTGAAGAATAATCTTGATATTTCCCCCAACCATTTGAAAATATAAAATCACTCTAAAGCAATGGGCAAATCTGATCTCGGGCCATAGTTCACAAACTGATGTACTGGATATTCTGGGAGGGCATCCCCAAGAGATAACTGCTTAAAATCCTAAAAAAAAAAAAAAAAAAAAAGCCAATGTCTCAGCTTGGCACTGAATCACGAGCCACCACACAGCTTTGTAGGTTCAAACAGCAATTCTTTATTCCCGAACTCACACCAGCCTCCACACACGCTCAGGGGAAATCCAAAATCTGCTCGCACAATTCACCTACTCCACGAGGCTTTTTTTCAAATCCCATTTGAATCTCATGAGAACTCAACGGGAACAAGCAGCAGGAACACCCTAATCCCAGCAGCAATAATCTTCAACCTCCAACTTCCCTAAAACCCCTATTGTCTTAAACCGGGAACGCCTTAAAACCAAATTATCTTAAACCTGGATACTTCCTAAAACCTGGATCCACCCTGGTCATTGAGCAGGGTCACCTTTCTCAAACACACATGCAAGGTCACAGCAAATTTCCAAGGCAAGTCCATTTAACATGGGGTACACTGGCAAGGAAATATCGATGCGTCATTCCTACTTGGCAATGGCCCTCAGCAAAAAAAAAAAAAAAAAAAAATGAGACAGCAAGTCATGTATTTACCTAGGAGAAGCATTTTCTCTGGAGGAGGGATAGTGAGTATTAAGGTCCTTCTGGGTGTGTCCTAGGAGCAGCTTCTGTGGATTTCTTCTTGGCAACAACTTGGCTTTTTATTGAATTTGAGCTATCAAATGCTTGTTCTCTTCTGTATTGCTGTGTCTTTTATAAGTCATTAGATACTGAAAATGTCTGATGTGGCAAAACATAATAGGCCCCAGTTATAAAGGGGTGAAGAGTGAGGTGAAAAAGAAAGATGATTACTGAAAGCTTTCATAAATTTTTCTGTTATTCTTTTACATCTTTTATATAAAAGATTTATCTTGGGTAATGGGCTGTGCCCTTTTGATCTATAGACTAGAAACAGAACAATTTTAATATCGCAGACAATGCTGCATCTGGTATCATATATGATCTTTTATTCAACTTACACAGTTTTGCTTCATAGGTCAGTAAAAATAAAAGGTATTTGGAGTGATCACAGAGATAGGACAGATGCAAGTTAAAAATAGTTGCATTTAGAAAAAAAATTAAACTGTTAATCCAGCTAGTTTTTACAGACAGTTCCTAGATTCTAAATTGTATAGTAAATAAGACAGTCTCTATCCTGCAAAAGCATGCTTCTTCTAGGGAAAAGAGATGGTAAAATAGATATGTGTAAGAATGTAAAAATGGAGGTACAGGAGTTATTAAATCTGGTCATTAATTAGTATTGATATGCCAGTTTGCATATAAACAAATCAAAGCACCAACAGGCAAGTCCCAATACCACATAGATGACAAGTAAGTGTAGATTCAAATTTGAGGGTAAAATCAATCCTAATGTTTTTTCCCTATATACAATTTTACATTTAATTTTTTTCCATTCTCTTCATACATTCAGCAAATATTTATGTGACATCTACCATTAGTAAGGTACTATGATATGATATTCAGCTAAGCAAATGATATACACATATTTCATTTAGTCATCAGTTTATGCAGAGGTAGCCTAGTGTTTAAACCTACTGGCTATATTCAGTCTCTCTGATTTTAAATTTCAGTATCTCTGCATATAACCCCAAACAAAGTTAATGTAACCACCCTGTGTTCATCAAATTCTGCATGGGATTCCCTATCACGTAGAATAGTTGAAAAAAAATAAATGAAATTATGTAATGTTTATCTCATAGTAAGTGCACAAGCAATGTAAGTAATGATTATTGTTATACAACTGCTTTACATGTGCATATAGGATCTCTGCATTTTGGTATGATTATGTTAATCACATATATGAAAATAAGAGCCATCAAAATAAATGGCAATTTAAGCACTAGGAGTAGCATGTCTGCATGATAATAAGCAGTTGTGACTAGACATCATCACCCCAAAAGGTACTCTACAATGATGGCTAAGGAAGTGTCAACAGTAAAAGAATTTTCTAGAAGGGATTCTGGATAAATTGCATGTCACCTCATTCTATGACTATCTGTCCCATGGGTATTTTAATTAATATTTTCAAGGATTTTCCTTAAAAGAGTGGTTGATGCCATATTTTTGATAAATGCTTATAAAAATTTATTAAAACTGAGGTAATTACAATATATGCTTGTGATTAAAGTTGAAAAGAAAGATGAAGAAGACACAAAATAGTAATAAATATAATTTGCTCCCATTATATTATTTATGGTAGTGAATCCCTTCATTGAGTTTAAACTTGGGTTTCTCTATAACCCTGTTTTTACTTTCTTGTAAAAGATTATTCTTTAAAGCCAACATTTATTTTCCTCTTATCCATAAACAGAGGTTAATAGGTATATTGAAATGTACATAAAATTTACACACTTTCTCCAGAATTCAATTTAAATCACAAGAAGTACATTCTAGTTGTCATATGAGTGTTTGTAATCGAGTTCTATATAGCCACAGGTGAAGCACCTTGTCAAATACCTTCAAATAGATTAAGTACTCAAAAGTTAAATATTTCCAATGTAAATTTTTAAACATAAACAGACCATAATCGGTTTAGACAATGATCTGTTTGAAAAACCTAATTAGTAGCAAAGAGATGAGTCTATGCTACTAAGATATAGGGACTATTTAATTTTGGAATTTAAAATCTTCTAAAATAATCGTGAAGTATAGATGAGAATTGAAAAACTATTTTATTCAACTATAAAACTATTAAAAACCAGCTATATTCTCTTTTTTTCACATTTTTAAAAATAAATAAAGGGAAGACAAGCTGTTGTTAACAGATGAATACAATAGAAATTGCTCCTCCAGCAATATTAGAATCCAATTGAATAGCGCTTGTAAATCTCCATTTACCCAACTTTTGCCCATTCTCGAGTTTAATAGCCATGAGTTTACAAAATGTATAGTGATCTACATTTCTCATTCTGTTGGTTTGTTTGCCTGGGTTTTTTTCCTGTGCATGCGTGTGTGTGTGTGTGTGTGTGTGTGTGTGTGTGTGTTTTGATAGTGAGTAGAACACAGCCAGAAGCAGTCAACTATTTTTGGAGAAGAATTCATTTTTAATTTAAATGCGGGCTTTATAGACAAGAATAAGAAGCTCTGATTGCAGCTAATTTCAGCAAATTAAAAAGAGCCTACGGGGAAAACTGACTAGTAATGACGAAAAGCAATCAAGTGTGCAACAATATTGATCTTCAAACACAAAGCCGAATAGATAATAAAATACAGTCAGAAAAGCCCATTCATTTTTATTATGAGGATATAGCAGATGCTGGTTTAAGTACTAGAATAAAACAGGAAGCCCATTGATTATTACAGCTGATGCTGACAACCATGGATATACATAACGCTCCATAGTTTGTAAGAGTTTGTTCGTGTCCTCAGGCAGGGTACTAACCCAGAGCTGGCATTGAGCCACTTTTATCTGAACAGAATCTTACACATTAAATATTTAAGTTTCCGTGAGTAAGGAAAAGGGAAGGAAATCAAAGAGCTTCTGGGGATGTGTGCACGCCGCATTCGCCAGGCTGTAAACACAGCATGCGCACAAACTTCTTTATACATCTTGCAAAACTTCTCTGATCTTGACTTGATTGACAAAAAGTCTCCCGAGCAAGGAGTTTATGAATTAGACCAAAACAATCACTTGAAATAAATGCTGTCTTAACTTTTAAACAGAAGCATTATTTTTAGGATTAATTCTTACAGCAGAATAGAGCCTTGTTTATCACAGAAAAGGATGTTGTAGATTGTCTCTGTGGTCTTGTGTTTTAGAGGCAGGAAGCTTTTAAACAGAGGAAGCCTGAGGGTTCTAAAATGATTGGGAATGGGGTGGAAAAGGTAATTTCAAGAAGAAAATACTGCATTTTACTGCCCTTATCAGTATTCTCCTTCCTCCCTTCCTCCATTCATTCACTAAGCAAAATTATATGACAGGGCCAAGCCATCCCTGCTCTGGCTCCTCAACCTATTTCTATTCTTATTTTTACAGCCTTTCCTCTTACAACCTTGTGACAGTCTTTGAACCGGCATCAGATTGTCAGCAAAATACCTAAGTTTGTTGAATCGGTGCACACCTTTTGGAAAAGGTGTGCCCCCCAGCGAATGACATTCCAATGCTAGCTGTCATAGAGCTATCATTCTATTGGGGAAAGATAGAGAGTATATATAAGCAGATTTTTTTTAAATCAGATGTTTTCAGAAATTTAAATTTCTGCAAGACCAGTAAAAAAATGCAATACAAAGGAAACTGGCCTAGTATAAGAGCTATCTCAGTTATCATGGAAGTCCTTTCAATGATAAGCAGAAGGGTCCTCTGTACAAGATCTGGTTGGACAACTTTGTATGTAAAGTAAATGTTAAATGCAAAGACCCTAAGGCCAGAGAAAACTTGGCATATATAAGTAAAAGGAAGAAAACTAATGTGGCTGAAGATAAGCAAATTATTAGAAAGTGGAAGGATTATAATAGGAGATTAGGTTAAGGATGAAGACCAGAACTAGGAAGGATATACAGATGATAGCAAGGATTTAGATTTTATGACAAGTGCCATGGGAAGCTATCAAAATCAAAGAAAGCTTGAGTAATTAATATTTTAAATGAATGTATTGTACCCAAAGCTTGTGAGATAACTTATAACCATTATTTGCTTTTTACATAAATCATAGGTCCATCACTCATTTTTTACACACAAAAAAAAATTGTGCTGGGGCTGGGGATGTGGCTGAAGCGATAACGCGCTCGCCTGGCATGCGCGGGGCACTGGGTTCGATCCTCAGCACCACATACAAACAAAATAAAGATGTTGTGTCCACCAAAAACTGAAAAATAAATATTAAAAAATTATCTCTCTCTTCTCTCTCTCTCTCTCTCTCTCTCTCTCTCTCTTTAAAAAAAAATTGTGCTCTACAAATATGCTCTTTCCAAAATGGAAATAGCTCTAGTTTTTATATATTATAAAAATACCTGAGATTATTTGATTACTAATCCTCCCAAGTATGTATGTTTTTGTATCACACTGTTTCTTTATTACATAGTTATAGCTATAATAAATTGATCATTTGAATAATTATCATTTTTGTCTTTTTTATGGCCTGTAAAGTACACATATGTAGATTGTATGCTTGAACAAGTGTTTAGTGCATAGATAAGTTAGCAGAAAATATTTTAATCAAATAAATATAATTATATAACTATATTTAATATGCTATGGATACTTCTCATATCACTAAAACTTCTCTGACAGATATTCTTGCATAGTTACAATTTCCTATTGTTGACTAATTAAGGTATTCCAAGTTTCAAGGACAGGTTTTTATTCTAAGCAAAGAAGTCTCTATTTAGTTAAATTTTTAGCATATGTAAATTTATTAAGTTCTTGTGTTACGATGTTGTATCAGTGTAAATGATTTTTGAAATTGAACTTTAAAAAAGTCCCTTCAAATCTTTTATGGATTGAATTATGTCCCTGAAAAAGACATGGTGAAATCTGAACTCCAGAATCTCAGAATGTGACCTCATTTGGAAATAGGCTCATGGAAGGTGTAATTAGCTAAAATGATGTCAAACAGGTTAAGGTAAACTCCCTAATCCAATATGACTGGTGTTGTTATTAAAGAAGAAGAAGAAGAAGGGGAAGGAGAAGGGAAAGGAGCCAATATAAGAGGCAGATATAGACTCAAAGAGAACTCCCTGGGAAGGCTGAAGTTATGCTAACTCAGGCCAGGTCTCCTGAAGACCAGGGGAGAGACCTGGAATGGGTCCATCCCTAGCCCTTCAGAGGGAACATAACCCTGCTGACACTGAACTTCCAGACACCAGAATTGTGAGCTAAGAAATTTCTGCTTTTCTAGGTCACCCAGTTTGTGGTACTTTGTGATAGCATCCCCAGGATTAGAGACTATTCAGTACTAAATTATACTTAGATTATCTGATAGGAAATTGCCCAGGTAAGTCCTAATCATACCTTAAGGGCAGTATTGTGATCTTCACCATACTGGGTCTCAAGTTATAGAGCCAGGGGCTAAAAGAGGTAGTTTGCCAAAGTAAATACAGAATGCCCAGTGAAATGTGAATTTTAGAAAATCATATAATGCTTGAGAAATACTAACTTTAAAAGTATTATTTAATCTGAGACCAAAATTGAACTGAGAATTCTTTGCTTTTATTTGCAAAAATCTGGCAACCCTTGAAAAGAGACCACCAGGAAGTAAATATTCCCAAGGGACAAGGAAAGAAAAGGCAGGTGACTTCTTTCTTCTGAGAAATTTCCCCTATGGTTGATGCTTGACAGGAGTTAGCCATGTAAAAGGGAAGCAATAAATACTAACCCTTGCTTGGATCCAGTGATCTCTGTTTGGAAGAAACAAGAAGGATGCCTGAGAGGATCAGAGTAGCAAAACGATTGATTTTTTAAAAACTGTGTAAAACTGTGGCTAACGTCTCCTTGGAAATGAGAGATGGAGGAAAATAAATCCTCCTTTGGTCATTACATACCCATTTGTGACATTGTTTTTACTAATCCAAAAGAAATACTGCTTGAAAGCACCAAGGATTCTAACTAAGAAAGCAGTAGAAGAGGGATACAAGAAAAAAACATTTTGTTTCTATTTACTACTGGAAGGATTTCATGAGAATTTTAAGCTACACCACAAAAATGAAAAGTTATTTTAAGAGTGTTAAAGTGAATTAGAGCCAAATTCCCAGCATTAATATAAAAGCAGATGAATATGTCTACTCTCATTTGATGTTTGTGATAGAAAGAGGGATGATGGAAGGGCTCAAATTTAGATGAATTCACAAAAACTGCAAAAGAACAGGCGAAAATGGATCTGGCAGACAGCAAGCCTAGAAACCTAGATAAATTAGGCTCAGGATAATTAATAGAAGATGTAAATTATACCCAAAAAAGGGTGAGACAAGGAAAATGAAGTTCTCAGGAGGAAAAGTGCCAATAAGAGAGAAAATGAAATGGAGGTAAGTTTAATAATGGTATTGAAAGACCTAAACAAGAATTTTGACTGCAGAGATAGAAACACTTTCCTAAATTGCAGGATTAGTATCTACGATTAAATTAATTGTCAAGATCAGATCCAAATTTTGGTTAGGATAATCCCAAACAAAAGTGATAAGGAAAACTTCTCCATTAATGCAGGAATAAATCCAAGTTACTTCTGTTGGACAACGTGTGTTTAATAACATGGCAGCTCCTATTTCAATGGCATAGAAGCTCTTCTTTCCCTATAACACAGAGTCTCAAGTGAATTTTCTAATGAGAACCTACAATACTGGAGATTATGAATAAAAAAATTTAAATTAATAAAAGAACATGCCAGGAAAAGCATGATGTATCCTAGGAGAGTGTCTCTGTCAACATCACTTGTGGATTCTAAATAGGACCCTCACCAAGGTATGGGTTTGGACCACTGCATACACACGGTATGAGGAGAATGGCAGGGTCAATACTGAATACACCCCAGACCTGTTTAGATTCATAATAGGAAACAGGAAAGGAAGAGGAAAGAAAAAGAGAAGTAGAAGATCTAAGAAAGTAAATGTGTTAATAAAGAAAAGAAGAAACATAAGACTTCCTTCTTCAGGTCTAGGAGACCATGCACCCAACATGCACAGAGGCTTCCAGCATCGTGGATGGAAGCTGGTTACCACTGAAAGAGGAAAAAGAAAAGTCTCAGCCCAGGGGTTAGGGATAGAACTCAGTTGGTAGAGTGCTTGCCTCTCATGCACAAGGCCCTGGGTTCAATCCCCAGCACTAAAACAAATAAAACCAAAAAAAGCACAGGACAACAAGACCTTTATAGGGACAAACCTGAATCTACACATCTTTCTGCTTCTTGCTAGCAGAAATAGAAATAGCCTCTTTCCCTTGTCTTCATGTTCATGTTTATTAAAGCTACAAGCATAAAGTTTTAAAGTCATAGAGAAGAAAAATGTCAGCATTGGTGTGACAGCAAAGTGTGAACACCTCGCAAGGTCATTTTAGAAAGAAAATTTTATCACATTACCATGTATTTTACTATGTATTTTAGGGTCATCCACTGCCATAAATTCCATTTATCAGAGAACTGAAAATAAACCACCATGCCTTTCAGTCATTTCTTCAGGCAATATGCAAAGCTATATGTTGTAGAGGGCACAAAATAGAAACAAATAGAAATGCCCAGCCTGCCTGCCATCGAGCTCTAAGAGTCAAACTCTCTAATGAGTAATGAAGTTTGATCAGAGATACAAAGCAAATGAAATAAGACTGTGATTTAAAATTTAAAAAAAAATATTAAGTATTATTCAGTAAAGCAAGGGTAAACTGTTATCAGAATTCTGACCAAAAAAGTCCAGGGACTTCCTCGGAGAACGTCAGTCTTTGTAAGAATCTTCCTTCTGGCTGAAACGATGTATCAGTCTCTGGAAATGGGGTAAGGATATTCCAATTTGAGCAAAGAGTTTGAGTAAAGTACGTCCTTAGCACAATCAGGAAAATAGTTTGGCATAGCAAATACATAGTTTTGGTGGGGTTATGGGTGAAATGATATGTTGACATTGGCGTTCATACACTTTGTGTGTCTCATACTTTCCCACAGCAGTGACCCAATGGTGAAGATTAAGCACATATATCCAGGGACATGGATGATGGCCCAGAGCATGCTATCTCAAAATCTGAATTTTTTTTCAGTGTATCAAGTTTTAATCTCAAACTTGTATAGTGATTTTTTTCACTATACCAAATATTATATCCAAGTTCAATTAAAGTTAAAATGAAACCATTAGTTAGCAAGGGAATGCAAATCAAAACCACAAGGAAATACCACTTTGCATCCACTAGGATGACTATAAACAAAAAGAAAGATAACAAGCAGTGGAGAGGATGTGGAGACATTGGAATCTTCATACATTGCAGGTGGGAACATAAAATTCTACAGCTGCTTTGGAAAACAATCTAGCAATTCCTCCAATGGCTAAAGATAGAGTTACCATTGACCCTAGAAATTCCACTCCTAAGTATTTAACCCAAGAGAAATGAAAACATATGGCCACACAAAAATTTGTGTACAAATGCTCATAGCAGCATTACTCATAACGGCCAGAAGCAAAAACAACCCAAATGCCCATCGACTGAGTTATGGATGAACAAAATGTGGTGCAGCCACATAGTGAAATATTGTTTGTCCATAAAAAAGAATGCAATGCCATTAGATGCTTCAGCATGGATGAATTTTGCAAACAAAGTGTTGAGTGAAAGAAGCCAGTTGCAAGGAACCATATATTGTATGATTCTGTTTATATGAAACGTCCAGAGTAGACAAATCCATACACAGAGAGTAGATTAGTTGCTGAGGGCTGAGAAGAACAGAAGGATAGGGAGATGCTGGGCAAAGGGCTTTGTTTTGGGGGTGATAAAATATTCTAAAACTGATTTATACTGTTGGTTCCATAACTGAATTCACTTTTTAAAACTCATTGGATTTTATACTTTATTAAAGGGATGAGTTCTATTGTGTGTGAATTGTATCTCAAGAAAGCTGTTAAAAATAAAGTGAAAATTTTAAATTTTATGCTTTTTTAAAAAAATTCTAAAGGAACACCTACACAGTTCAACAAAGGCACCTAATAGAGAATTTACTAAAGGAAAACATGAGAGTTTGACAAAAGCCCTTTCCAGAGGTTATAAAAGTTAGCAGTTTGAAATAGAATTTCCAGTCTTTTTCTATGCTTATGCCATAATAAATGTACTCATAAGTGTTTATGTATGCACATTTTTGTAAACTCTTTTTTAAGAAAATTAAATATTACCAATATTTTCTGCAGCTTAACAAAACGATATTTTAAATTTCCTACCAGTGTATTTTTACTGCCTTCTCCCTTTTTAAGTAAAATTGATGCTTTCTCTACCCCTGGCCACAAGTAGCATGCATAACCAAATGTGAGAAGCACATTGTGTAGTTTAGTGTGCACTCTGTTTCACAGTTCACAGCTGTAATCTTCTAGCCCTCTGGGTATGAAGGGGTGGGACAAGCAGACGAGGAACTTCTGACCAGAGTACAGAAAGTTAAGGTGGCAGCCTGTCAGCTCCTGCCTCTCCCCTCTCTCCATGCCAGCTGGTTCCCAGCACAGTTCCAACACCATAGCACGGCCATCGGCCATCGCTGTGAGCTTGCTATTTTCCTGCCCTGGAAGAGACAGCAGAGCAGACTGATTCTGGACGCTTTCCTCCATTCTCTTTTGTCTGTGTGACACCAGGGCCCTCTTCCACACAGAGCTGCCATTTACCCAGAGCCAAAATCTGGTCTTCTACCCGGGAATTCCATAATTGTTACATAAGTTTGACATATACATCTCCCTCCCTCTGACCTCTGCAGCACCTCTAGGACTGGGGTGGGAGTGGGGGAAGCACAGGTCAGTGAGCCAGCTTGTCAGTGATCAAAGCCCTCCGTGACATTTAGTTCCTAGTTGATATGACTGTTCTGAGGATTCCCAGCATATACAGAGGAGCATGCAAGAAACATCAGGAAGGTGATTCTATTTTTATTTTCAAGGTCACAGAGCTGATCAATGTCAGGATTGACAGAGATACCCTCCCTCCATACATAATACACTTTTCACTGTAATATGGAACTTCTGATGGCCATTCAACAGTAGTCCAAAAGTATTAAAGAGGACGCTTTGAACCTACTTTAGCATAATGATTTCATCAGAAGTCGTCAATAATCTGGCATTATTGTGACATCCTGAACCATTGTTAATAGTTCATGTTTCACTTTTACATATCCATTTTGTGAGCAGAGTCTATATTTAATAAAACAAACCACTCCATCTACAATATTACTTCATATTTTTCATATATTCATTTTTTTTGCAGGCATGATAAACTATCTTCAGGTTTCAGATAAGATTGCAACTACAACTTTTTAAAACCTAAGTTTTTGTTGAGTCCAGACCATAAAAACACGTCAGAAGAATGGAGAACCTAGCCATTTAATCACCCAGATTATCAGCACTTCTATAAAAAGCTTTTAAATGGCAAGAAGATAAAATGTTAAGTGTGGATAGTAATTACTTTGCCTTTATCTCTTGTGCCAGGTTTCAAACCTCACCATATGGGTGTTTGTGCAAGATTAAATAGCTATTCAAGTGTGTAATGAAGTAGAAGGTACTAAACGGAACTAAAAGATACAGCATGGAATAGGTCAGAGTAGATCAATCTCACAGAAATGAAATATGAAAGAGTTGATTGGAATCTTTTTGATTCCAATCACACATATATTTTGAGGGGCATTTAATAAAATAAATAAAACCCTTTTCTTTTCATTTATCTTTGTAGGTAGCAAAACACTATAGAGGAAAGAAGAAAAAAACCCTACCACTGGAAGTAGGGTAAATCAATACTTGAT
Organism: Urocitellus parryii; assembly: GCF_045843805.1. Lineage (NCBI taxonomy): Eukaryota > Metazoa > Chordata > Mammalia > Rodentia > Sciuridae > Urocitellus > Urocitellus parryii. The sequence goes on along the minus strand of NC_135544.1, from coordinate 26,057,997 downwards.
TTGGACAGCTCAGTTTAAGCATTAATAATTAATATAAACCCCTTTCACTATTAAGAAATGTCCCTATGTGGTTGATATATTGTAAGATCACCCTTTCTTGAGTGAGTATTGAAACTGTTGTCAGAATTACCACACAAAAAAAGTTTACGCATGGTATTTGCCTTCACAGTGAGCCATTAGAGGTGACACCCGGAAAAGATACTCAAGATTAAGAAAGAATACTCAGACCCTCTGCTATGTGGAATGGTAAATATATAAAGACTAAGTTTAAATTAGAATAAAATCAATACATTTTTAAGAGCAAAAGTTGAAATTTTTAGGAAAAACGAAAAGAGACAAATGCATTAATTTGTAAAATTTCCCCCAAGTAGATGGTTACATGGCAAGGGCACACAGCAAAATATTAAGTGAGAGTCTAGTTTTTGAAGATCTAGTTAACATTTTTGAAGTTTTGGAAAAAGTCCGAGAGACTCTATACCAAACAGTTAATAATGGTGTTGTGAATTGGATAATTGTTTTTATTTGGCTTAAACATGATTACATGCCTAATGCTCCTGGCATGCATATGTGTGTGTTTGTGTGTGTGTCTCCCATTCAGTCACAGTAGGAGTTTCTTCTTCAGTGAGAATGCCCAGCCGTCCTCAGATAATGCAGATCAGAAATCAATGGAGGGTTTCTGTTACAGCAAAAGGTGACTAATAGGGCTGGGGATGTGGCTCAAGCGGTAGTGCACTCGCCTGGCATGCGTGCGGCCCGGGTTCGATCCTCAGCACCACATACCAACAAAGATGTTGTGTCCGCCAAGAACTGAAAAATAAATATTAAACTTCTCTCTCTCTCTCTCTCTCTCTCTCTCTCTCTCTCTCTCCCTCCCCCATCTCTCACTCTCTCAAAAAAAAAAAAAAAACAATAAAAAGGTGACTAATACAAGTGGTCACAGATTCACAAAATAAAAAAGGTTTTCTTTCTTTTTTTTCATTTCTGTAATGAAAGAATCTTATAAAAAGCACTTTGTACACAAATAATAAAACTGTATAACAACGAATATATGCAAGCTTTTCATTTATGCTCTTCTTACCCTCTTCTAACCTCCAGCCCCAAAGGAGATGCTAATAATACTAAGCCATCAAAAGATAAATGGCAGAAAAAATGATATCCTGAGGTTTCTTCACCTCTAAATTTTATTGTAAAAAAAACAAATATATACTATTAGCCACGTGTGGCCTTTGGCTCTGTGTTTTAGATAGTTGGTGATATTTGTTTTAGTCTGTGCTAGCATTTCAAGTTTGTTCTTTAAATCTGAGCAGATCAAAATGGCTTTTCAAACCAAATTAGCAAGTTTTAGTCCATCTTAGTTGATGACTGATTAAAACCCACAGCTGAGTCACAGTAGAATCAACTGTTATGCAACATGAAACAGTGCATATCTGATTCAACAGCAAATCAATGGAAAAGATAATCTAGTCATGAAAGCCAACCAGTTCTTCCAAGGTACAGTTACAGAAATAGATGCAGTTTCATTTTGTGAATCTTGGAATCTCTTCCCTGTGAAGAGATTACAAAATGTGTGGCCTCCTTTCTCCCTGATCTCCCCTCAGATAAACTCATTCATTCCCATGGTTTTAAGTACCTTCTACATGCTGCTGCCTATGATGATCAAACTTTTAACCCAGCCCTAAAACTCTCTTCAAAGATCTAGACTGCTTGAATCCAACTGCTCTCTTGAGTCCCACATCATCTTGAGTAAGATGTCTAGAAAATACTCCAAATTTCCTCCAGTATTTCCTACTTTAGTAAATGCCATTGTCTTCTACCTATTTGCTGAATGAGCTCAAGAATTTCAATCTCAAATGACATATCCAAAATTTAATCTGTTATTTTAAGTAAACATAAAAATTCGGTTCCCTATATGAAAATTCAAAAGTCTTTAAAACTCAATGGAGAAGATATTTGTATGACTTAGAATCCCATCAGGTTCAATTTTTTCTAATTGCACTATGGAGAAATTTCTTTTCACTGAGATGATCTTTTTTAGTAGGATAATTTTCCATGCAAGGAAAGTTTGGAACTAGATAAGAAGATTTAAGAGAAAGTCAAGATATAACATTTTTATATAAAAATTTCCTAAATATTTGGCACCTTATGTAATTTTAATGTTGAAGATCACTCGACCTAACAGAATGATAGCTTTTTAACTCAATTTATTATGTGTGAATGTACAATTGACTTTGATGCCTGGCTTTCAACATTTGCCCATAACTCTCAAATGTATATGTTCAAATATAATTATTTGTTCAAAGTTTTATGTATTCCACTATCTATTTGACATTGCTACTAAGATATCTAAAAAGACATTTCAAAAGCAAGGTGTCCAAAACTTAGTTTCCTGACTTTCCCCTAAAACCTGCAGTAGATGAAAAGATCATTCTTCTCAGCTGCTCAGGCTAAAAATTCCTGGAGGCGCTTCCTTGACTCCATTTTTTTCTTGCTCCCCAAATTCAATTCATTATAGAATTCTAATTAACTGGGGTTCAAAATGTGTCCCACATCTGACCTCATTGTCTTCCACCATCATTACATCCTGCCTCCATTGCTTCTTCTTATTCCCCTGGAGTCTTTGCTCAGTGTGAACTCACTCAGATCCATCTCTCCACTTTACTCACAATAAAATTGAAAGACCACACGAGGCCAACAAACTCTCCTTCCCCTATTATCTAGTTGACCTAAACATCTGCTCTGCCTCTCAATCTCCTCAAACACCACCATCACACTCTCCCATTGAGATTGCCCTGATTTTCCCACTGCCTACAGCTTCTTTTTCCAGATGTCTATTTGGCAAAATTTCTCCTTGGTTCCACCTTTTTTTTTTTTTTTTTTAAGAGAGAGAATTTTTTTAATATTTATTTTTTAGTTTTCGGTGGACACACCTTTTGCTCAAATATCACCACCTCAGTGAGACTTAATTTACCCATTCTATTTAAAATTGCAACTCATCCTAAACTTCCAATTGCTCTCACCATGTTTTATTTTACCTTGTATCTAAAACAGTTATCACCTGATCATCATGTATTTTTTTATTTATTGAAAATAAATATACTCCATGAGATTGTAGATTCCTTGAGGTTAGGGGTATTCATGGGTGTATCCTAAGTCTTTAGATCAGCACCTGACACACAGTGGCCACTCATTAAGAATTTATTATTGTTGACTTGCAATTTTCAATAAAAATCACACTAAATTCAGGATAATATCATACATTAATTCATGAAGATATGGATTTTCCTTCTCCTAGAGTAAACTGTGGCTAACTGGGCAATTTTTAAGTTACTATATTCTGATTTGCCTCCTATATACCAACTAGTTTCTACAAAACATACTCCCAAAAAAAACCAATTCAGATTTTGGTAGTTTATTTCATTTTGACAGATTATAGGTTCAAATCTAATTGCATATTCTGTAGTAATTTTAGGAGTCATGGTTAGGTTAAAAAGAGATTCTTTATACATCCCATTTGTTATCTTTACTGTGGTCAGTGCAGTCTTTCAAAAGTAACCTCTAAACATGTCATAGACTTTGGATAACTTAAAACTTATTTTTGCTCCTATTTCAGTTTGTAGCCAGTTTTCCTCAATGTGGCTAACAAAATTCTTACAAGCACATTCCTGCCTATTAGCTAGACTCTTGACACAATTCCTTTTCACTAGAAATGTAAACTCTAATTGAATTCACTATTCTTTTTCTTGTTTGGGGGCTTCTAAATTTGTTACTCCTTTGCCTAAATCACTTCATGCTAATTGAACAATCCCAGCCATTTGATCATATTTTAATTTTTTACTTTTCTTCTTTCTCTGAGACTTCCCTTCATCCAAGAACTGGCTAAAGGATTCTCTGTGTTCTGGAACTACTCATGTTTATGCCATCCTCACGTGATTTCCTTCAGCTAGTTATCTAACAGTGCTGAGACATCAGAGGTTCTAAATCAACACTTGCAGAATATATAAAAGAATTTTTCTAAAAAAGCAGACAGTGAATCTGAATCTGCAATTCATCTCTCTACAATTCTTTCTGCTACACCATACAACTGAGCTAAAATGTCATTGTGTGACAATGGTGTGAAGACCCTTCTTTGCCCATAACAGAGTAAATCTTGAAATAATACACCCACTTGTTATGCAACTTGATGTTTTTATTATTGCTTTTGGCTGTGCTTCAGCAAATAAGTGTCTTACTCTTGTAGGATTGCTGACATCTCTCTGGAAATTTTTGACAAATATTCAACACAGAGATGATTTTGTTTCTATTTTATGGACTTCTTGATCCCTTATATACTACATTTTATTTCTTTATGAGCTTGCTTTGCTTCATCTTTAGTCCTCAAATTCAATGACCAAGATAATGTTAACAGCATGAGCACAGAATATGACCTCTCCTCAAAAGAATTCCATTTCCACACAATTTATTTACAGGCTTGGTGAAAGACGAAACTGCTTTTCCATTCCTTCCCCTCAGTTATCAACTAACAAAGCAATTTCTGGTGCTTTCTTATTTTATTCGTGAATGGCTTTTTCTTTAATTTCAATTCATGCCTTCTGATCTAATTAGTATAATTAGCCTCGGACACACAATAAACAAAGCAAGAAACAAAAAAAAAAAAAACCCACAAGATTCCATTTCAATGGTCAGCCTTTCTTTCATAGGTTTTATGGTCTAAGTTTTCAGCTGTCTTCATAGCTCATAACTTTTAATCCTAACATCAATCTCAACGATCTATTCAATTACAGCTGCTGTCTATTGAGAAGTAGCAAAGGTTTTGGAGAGTTTGTGGGAACGTGAAAGTTGCCCCATTCATTTTCATTAGTAAACTCGGGAGACACAGATTTCACTGAATTTGCCAAGAGTATTCTTGCTGTGTCTGAATGATTTATTATTAGACATCATATTTCTTTTCAAAATATGGTTAAAAGAATCCAAAAAAATCATGCAATTGTTTTACCTGAAATATTATGTAATTTCATCACCTATACACTAAAGTTGCTGATGAGGATGCTGATGGAATAACACAAAAGGCCTTGCATGGCAAGAGGGACAGGAAACAAACAGTAAGACCCACTACTAGCATGGAGCTAACACGGTACCTGTGAAGGTGACCTCAGAGAAGGTCATTAGAAACATTTATGACATCTCACCATACCTAAAAAAATAAAAAAATTTAAAAATGGAATGATGATTATTTAAAACCCAAGTTGTAAACTTTTGAGTCAAGATACCAGCATTCAAGGACATATGTTATAATTTATAAAAAGCAAGTGACAAAATTGTTAGGCCATGGAGCCAAACTAAATGACCCATCTCTGTCCCTGAGGAGCTTTGAGGAGCTAATTTCCTAAGAACAGTATTCAAGATTTTGCACACCTGGCCCAACTTACCTTTCATGGCTCATAACCCACAATGCCAGACAGGGCAACCTATGCCATTTTGCAATCCACACTTGAGGAGCAAGGTGTTATTCCAGTGTTCCCAATCCCTGTGACATTTTAGAATCACCTGGGGAACTTTTAAAAATCATGCCTGGTCCCAGCTCAGACTGATTAAATCAGAATCTCTAGGTTTGGAGTTTTCCAGGTGCTTCTAATGAACAGGTTACGCTGAAAGCCATAAGTAAGTAAGTAAAACTACTTACCTGTCCTCTATCCAAGAATCCAGGCTTCCCCTCTCCTTATAATGTTCCCTCTGTCTGATTTTATAAAGTTTTGACTTTGTCTTTACTTAGTTCAGTGCTGCTTTCATGAAGGAATCCCTGTGTTCTTCCAATTTTTTTCCTAAAATCCATCCTAATATTGAGATTGGAAATCTAACCTCAAATGTGCCAGCCCTCCACAGAACTACCTTTGACATATCACCCTCAGCTACACCATTCTTAATAATAACCCCATCACATCCATCTTTTGATAACCCTCACTAAGCAAGAAAATGTTTTCAAGGACATGGAGAATATCATATTTCATTTTTCTCTTCATGGTAAATTTTCAGGAGTAACTTCTACTCTTTATTTTTAAAGGAGTGACATTTCTCATGAGCAATTGGGGATTTTTTTTTAATCTGTGGATATTAGGAAGCATAGAACTGATCAATTTTTTCCTTTACAAAATTGCCACTAGAAAATTTAAAGCCAGGGCTGGGGATGTAGCTCAGTACTAGAGCACTTGCTTAGCATGTACTAGGCACTGGGTTCTATCCACAGTATCGCTCCCAAAAAAAAGAAGCCAATTTATGGTTCTCTCTTGGAAAAGGTGGTTATTATAAACATGTTTTCATATAATTTCTGGCTTTGTTTTATATTTCCAAAGCACACTTTATACTATTAATTTTCCTCAAGTTTAATTTCTGCTATTTTAAATTTTTACCATGCCAAATAAATCTTATATCATTTATAGAACAATATAGTCTAAAAGTTAAATAAAAATAAATTTCTTCTAAGTTGTCTACAATATTTATATTAAAATTATCCCCTAATCTGTTTTTCCATCTTTCTTTCCTATTTATTTATAGCCCTAACTTATTCTACTTTACTTTCTAGAGTTAGCTGTATCTTGTCTAGATTAAGTATCAAGGAGCATACCCTATTGATTTTGGTACAACCCATAGAAATTAACAAAGTACAAATTTGTCAACAAATATTTGTCATGATGCTTATTTACTCCTGAGTACAAAGCTAATAAAACTCAGCTTGAGTTCCAGATTTGTCATATACCAACTGAAGACCGTAAGCAACTGAACATCTAGATCTCATTTTTCTAATTCATAAAATAAGGATAACTGAAAATATTATTGAACTGTTATTGATCTCACAATATTTTTAAGATGCTGAAATAATACCTGATAAATAACTTTTTAAGTGGCAAAACAGAACCCAAATGTCTGATGACTAGAAAAACCTTGTCTAGACTTCATTATATATGACGAATGTATACCTGAGTACACACACATGCCAGTACACACACCCACCACACACACACACACACACACACACACACACAGAGAGAGAGAGAGAGAGAGAGAGAGAGAGAGTAAGAGAGTCAAAGACTCTTGGAGAATGCCTCACAAAATGGTGAAAGAAGCAGCAGAAATGAGATTCACTCTGTTTTCAAAGCCAGTACAAAACTTCCACATTATACTCTAAGAATGACATTGAAGGATTTTAAGCAGGGATATAATAGATCATACTTAAGACTTTAATTGTGAACTCGGTTTTTTTGTGCTCCAGAAAGGATTGCACAGAAGGGGATGGTGACAATGAAGAAAGCAGAGAGATTTATTGAGAACCTAGTGCATTAGCAATTGGGAAAACACTATCGGCTTAAAGCAATCTTGTATAGTGGTGTAACCACAATGAGACATAAAGCTATTTTCTTTTATATTCGATTTCTTATTTTTATATGCCTCCATTGAACACTTTGGAAGCACCTTCTTCATACAAGTAGTTAAAATACTTTCAAGCAAAATACTTCATCCTTTGACAATATTTAGTATATTGGCAGTCTTAGAAACTAAAAATGTTGTTATAATCGAACTGCAATTTTTAAGGAGAAAACATGCTTCGTCTCTAGAGCTCCAGATCTAAATAAAAGACTCCAAATTTCCTCAAAAGAGAACAACATTAGCTAACCTTTGATGTTAGCTTAACCTTGCAGCAGTAAAATATTACCTCCATCAGCATACATTACTTGCTCGGAGTAGGGGCAAGGGATACTGAGGGGTGTGGGTTGGAGAGTTAGGGGTGTGGGGGCCATGGGAAGAGTGATGTGAAGGAGTGAATGCCAGAAACTTTCAAATCCACAATAAAAACAGAATCTAATAGTCTTTAGCCATACAAAGTATACAGGGAACTCCCAGGGAGAACTCAGGTGACTACAGAGAATAGTACTATAGTAATGAGAAGAAACAGAAAAGCAAATCTGATATAAATTTTTAAAAATTAGCTTTTACCAGTCAGAGAAACCTAGGATGATTCATGAGATCTTCTGATTGAGGAGCTTTCAGGAGTTAAAATTGGGACTTAAGTTTATCATGTGTAGAATAAAAAAAAAAAAAAAAGATGATTCTTGCTATACTGTTGTGACAACTGAGGAGATTGTTGGGAGACACTCTGGAAATACACACTCTTAAGTCCTGAGCAAAACATACTGAACAATTATTGCACCCCACAATAACTTGGGCTTTACTTTCACTGGGATAATGAGGCGTGGCTCCAGGATTAGGCGTTATCCAGTGGGATTGAGTTACACTCACCTGTTCTACCCCTTTGCCCTTTTTGGGATAGAATGTTCCATGGATCCTTCCCTTGTGTGTTCCCTATATAAGAATAAAGAATTCCAGTGGCTCTCTCTCTTTCCATGGAGCCTTAAGGCCGGAGAGCTGTCCCAGATTTTAAAAAGGTACTTCTCTGTGTTTGTGTGCTTTCTTCGCTGTTTTCTTAAATTATTGGCATAGATTTGTGAACCCAGCATAGGTCGCCAGGTAGGATGGAGGGCGATATGAGATGCCGCATGCCAAGTGCCCAGTAGTGCACCTAGCACTCGTTTCTCCTCACTGTGATGACAAATGTCAGCACTGTTCCAGGAACTGAGCTTGGAAACTGCTTCAAAAACCCATTACAGTGCCAGGTGTGGTGGTGTATACCTGTAATCTCAACTGCTCTGGAGGCCAAGGCAGGAGGATCACAGGATCAAGGCTAACCTATGTATTCAGCAACTCAAAACAAAATAAAAATAAATAAATAAAGGGCTGGAGATGTAGCTCAGTACTTGCTTAGTATGTTCAAGGCCTTGTGTTCAATTCCTAGCACTGCTTGGGGGAAGGGGGCGGGGCTTGTCATGAATTTACTTTTTAATTTCTCCCTGTTATTTCTTAACCTCATTCTGAATGAGTGCCTTTGAATGTGGCTAAGAGGCTAAGTGCTCCTGGATTCAATCCCTGAAACCAGAGAGAGAAAGAGAGAGAGAGAGAGAGAGAGAGAGAGAGAGAGAGAGAGAGAGAGAGAGAAGGAAGGAAGGAAGGAAGGAGAGACAAAAAGAAAAGAAGAACAGAAAGAAGGAAGGAAACAAGAATTAAGAGAAGAATTTCCTTTGAAAAATCCTTTTTACTGCATATTCTAAACTTAATTCCTTCCAGTTGCTTTTCCTTTGGATAAGAATTCATCTCAATGCATATTTCCTCTTTTTTAGATGATGCATATACTTTCTCCAAGATAATGTTTGCTTTGTCTTTTCATGTAATTTGCTCATGGTAAGAAAAATACAAAAATTAGATGAATATTGGCTTATTATATCTACAGACAAAAGGAAAAACAGCTGTCTCTCAATTACCACAATTATGTCAGGTGGGGCATTTTTTTTTACCAGTGAGGAAATGGAGACTCAGTGCCAACATCCCTGCCTGAATCCTTTCAGAACCAAAGCTTATGCTCATTCCATTGTTCCACCAGCCACACTCAACTCATTCAGAGTGTCATTCAGGGTATTTGCTTTCCTATGTTTACCTGTCAGTAAATTTATTAACAAAGCAGTGTTAAGAGCTTTGCTTCTGTACAATTGTCCTCTTTATGCCTCCCAAATCCTTGCTTTATATCTTCAAATAATTTTCTTCTCCTCCCTTAAATTTGTGCTAACCTCTCACCACATTTACACAGAGATCTGCTTGCTTGTGTGAATGTCAAGCATGCTATCTATCTCAAGTCCCTGATGCTTTTGAGCCAGGGTTCTTAGGTTCCGCATTAAACTACATTCATACCATGAACGCACAACTGTCAGGATGCTCTGGTGTGGGGACTGCATGTCAATTAACAAAGACACAAGATACATTAAAAACCAAGGTTAAATTCTTATTTGCCTCCTTATAGAATCTCCCTTAGTCAATGATTAACTTTTGTTTTCTCTGTAGACTATCCCAGTAAAAACAGTATTATTGCTTCAGTAATAATAATGTCAGCGTTAGATCCAGGGAAGAGACCACCCACCAAAATACTGCCACCCTGTATGCCCCTGAGGCATATAAACACTGCTGATAAAGTCAAAGGGTACCCCTACATGTGGGGAGCTTAGAAAGCCATGTGGGAGCAAAGGAGGAACACCTTTCCTCAGCCAAGCTTGGGGCTTCCTTCACCACCTGACCTCCTACTTCCTTTATTTGGGTCACACCTGAGTTTCTGCCTGGCCTTCTAAGAGGACAGGACATGTGCTACTGAGCCAAAAATATCCAGGTTTTTTTTTTTTTTCCAGATGATGTCACACACAGGAAGTTCAAAAGATAGAAAAGAATAGGAAACACTGAGAGTACTAACTATCCCATATAATTATTCAGGAAGCAGAGAAATCAGTAAGAAATTCTTACAGGAAATGGTGCCAAATCTGCATCTCAAAGAGGTGGTTGGTTAGCTCAGGTGAGGAGGCAGTGTTAGGAATTTTTAACACAGAAGGCATAGTTTGAAAAAAAAATGGAAGAAAATTTGCATTGGGGGAAATTTTCCAAAGAGAGTTTATTTTAGTAGGTTTGGATATTTATGGGTTTTTAACGAGAGAGAGAGAGAGAGAGAGAGAGAGAGAGAGAGAGAGAGAGAGAGAGAGAATGAATAATCAAATAGATTTCCTGAAAATCATACATTGTGTTTATGTTCAGCGAATTATTCAACTTCTGGACTGTTTCACAATATTGTTTAGTTGGACACCAGTGTCTCTAGTGGAGACCTACTAAGTTCTCTCATTCCTCTGATAACTGTACTCCTTTCCCACATGTTCATCGGGTTCTCACTGGAGCAGCCATGTTTTTCTGTAACCCAGAAACTCAGCTAGAACTGAAAAAATAATAATATGGCAACTGACTCAAGTTGGGCTGCTCACAAGGAAATTTATCCTAAACCATATCAAGAAAGACCTTTTTCAGAATTTTTAGTTTGGAACCCAAAAATCCAAGCCAATCTCTTTTGCCTGAAGCTCTACTACTTTCTTATGAGTGTAGGGGAAAAAAGACCTAATATAGAGAGAAGAATGAAGCTTACACAGAAAGAAACCGAAGGAAGAGTGTTGGAATCAGTCACATCCCACACGTCTGGAAATCACTCTAGGGAAGAAACACTAGTAGTCTTCCTAGAACAACAACCACCCCATCTTTTTCCATAAAACTGGAGATTGAATCCAGGGATGCTCTACCATTGAGCTACATTCCCAGCCCTTTTTATATATTTACTTTTAATTTCAAGATGGTCTCTCGCTAAATTGCAGAGGCTAGCCTTGAATTTACAATTCTCCTGCCTCAGGCTAGAGAGTCTCTGGGATTATAAATGTATGCCACCCCACCAAGCTACTGCCCCCTTTTGGAATTTAGCTAGTTTTGTTTATTTGACTGGCCAAGAGAAACCTTGGACACTTCGTTTTAGAGGCTCCTGCCAAGCCTTTGCTGTTTGGCTTTCCTGCTCTCCCTTGCTCCTATTGTATCGCTATCACCCTCCAGAGAGAGGAGAAAGGATTGAGATCTCTTAAGTCACATATAAGTAATTTATCATGATGGTAATGATGATATTAATGATGACAATCATTCCGACTCACATGCTTATCCTCAGGAATAATAATAGCTAAACGGTAAATCAATAATTTAAATAGGTCCAATTTCTCCTCTGTGGAGACTCTCCCTGTTCTTAAAAAATTAGCAGTCACCTAGCATCTCCTTGTTTCACACACCCTCTCATTTGCTCAGAGAACAACACTGTAATGTGTTACAGGACTCTCCCAGAAGTATTCAAATTCTAACATGTTAAAAATTTTACTTCCCCATTGAGAATGTACCTGCTTCTTTCCTGGTTTTTCAGAGTGCTAATTATCTATCTACCTGCTTGGAGCTAGTTACTATCATGTATCACATTTCAATGTACTAAATCTACTCAATGTGAAGAAAGACAACTAAGGATCTCCAATAGCAGGTACAACATTTGGTGAGATATTAGGATATCTGTCAATGCCTATTTTCAAGCAGGCATGGCAGATAACCATCGGATAGAAAATTTGTAAAGGAATGATTCATTTTGGAAGAGAGGTAGTATTAAATAGCCCATAAAATCTTTCTTTTCTAATTTTTGTTAAGGACTCTGTGTGTGTGTTGTGTGTGTGTGTGTGTGTGAGTGTGTGTGTGTCTTTGTGAGTACACACATGTGGGCACATAATGCTAGTATGCAAAGGAACAATATTTTAGAAAGTTGTCTTGAAATCTACCTTTCAAATAATGCCAGTAGGGCTGGGGATGTGGCTCAACTGGTAGCGCGCTCACCTGGCATGCGTGCGGCCCGGGGTCGGTCCTCAGCACCACATACCAACAAAGATGTTGTGTCCGCCAAGAACTGAAAAATAAATGGTAAAAATAAAAAAAATTCTCTCTCTCTCTCTCTCTCTCTCTCTCTCTCTCTCTCTCTCTCTCTCTCTCTCTTTAAAAAAAATAATAATAATGCCAGTAGGTTGAATTAACTTGGCCTAACCTTAAGATCAATTAAGCAATGTGTCCCACACTGAATCAGGAATTATTTTTACAAGAACTTCGTTTTGAGCATTATAACTTAGTAACAAGATTCAAGTAGTATTTACCCACTATTACGACGTTTGTTTGGGGTGTTTTAATTGAGGGAAAAAGGATTTGTTGAGAATTTTGAACCCATTCTTTGTGACAATAATTATACATATAATATATATATGTAAATATACATATATATTTCTATATTTCATCTTCTACAATAAATATAATGGATTCAAAATGGCTTATAATTTCAATTTACAGTTATTTCAGCTTAAGAAGCTGTACTTGATCATTTTGACCAACAAAATCATCTTTGTTCTGGGCAATGCTGTATTCTTCTTCCATCCTTTCTTCATTTTTGTATGTAAGTCATAACCCCTGAGATAGCACAGGAAAGATATATGCCTTAAACTGATTATTAGCAGAAAGGAATTGGTTGGTTAACAGAACTAAAAAAACAAAACAAAAAAAAAGGTTGAAGAAGTGCACCGAATGGGAAGAAAAGTAGAGCCCTGGAAGCAACAATTCCAGACTAAGAGGAACTTCTCTCTTGTTTATCTATCTCCCATCTCTCTTGACTTCAAACCGTAGATTGACTTTCTCCAAAGATAGGAAATGTGGGTATTGGTAACTCATAATTTACACTGGCTCGGTTTAGCAACCCAGTAAAGAGTTTCCTTTTGTCAGCCTCCAGACTTCCAGAAAAGTCCAGATTGGCCCTAGCTGAACCCCACACTCACCCCTTAGGCCAATTACTCAAGTTGATCTGATACAATACAATACCATTTCCAACTAGCCTATTTTGTTAATAAGGGGTAAAATCTTCTGAGAGTAGGACTGAGGAGCAATGCATATTTTGCAAGGAAATTAGGAGTGATACATTAGGGCACTTTATGAGCTATCATCCTGGCCCCATAGCCCTGCTCAACATGGAATCCTTTTGTGCAGAGGTCTGATCCATTGCTTCTGTGGAAATATTTTCTACAATATGTTAACACTGTGTCTGCCATTTAGTTTTAGATTGCTGCAATTTTCTGACTTGTCAAAGTTAATGCTGGTTATCTGTATTCTTTCCACAGAAATGAATGTCTTTGGAAATTTGAAAAGGTGCATGAGGGATTTTACAACTCCCTGTCTCTTTCTGCTGTTAATTGGAACTGCAAATGGACCCTTTTTGTGTAGCACTGTGGCCCATCATGTATAGCCCTACGATCACTCTTCCAGCAATGGTTACTTGAGACATGAATGCTTAAAATATTTCATGCCTGATGTCTTATGCGTGATACTCAGATTTAATGTAAAATCTCTTCTGTGGCTGTCTAATTGCTTGGTATTTTCAATTAATACTATGATACGAAAAGACAATGTTCTTCTTACCTGATAATCGCTTTCTCTAACTTTATGAACAATGTGCTCATCTTTTGTGCTAAGAAAATGCATTTTCCTTACAACTATAACATTCTGCATTGTTTTATTCTATTTCAGAATGCCTGAGATGTCCACTTTCAGTGTAGCTCTCAATTCTTCCTTGCTCTTTGGACCTGCCAATCCTCCACTGCCTTATAAGAGATGTGACCTGCAATTCCTGATTAGCATTATGGATTGCTAGTCCATTGCCAGCATTCCTCCCCAGTGTTTTATCTTTGCCTTTCGATGACCTGGTAGCTGCACTTTCCCACAGTAACTTCTCTCAACAGAACTAAATTCTTGACAAGCCCATAAAGAATTGATTCTGTTTATTTTGTAGTGGTTTTCTGCTTGAAATAAAGAAATCAAATATATGCATCTTCCACTTTCTGAAAGCCTGGCCACTTCAAGAATCTCATCTTGAATACTCTTGTTATAGCATACTTTTTCATTTCATGGTTTTTTAACTTCCTTGGGTTGCCTCATACTAATAGACTTAAAAAAAAAATCCAAATACTGTGATCACAATTCCTTAGAGAAGAAGAAATAAATCAACAGCTGTTTACTTATAAGTCTAAATTTACCAAGTAGAGAATGATAGTAAACTCTTCGAGGACTTGGAAGAAAAAAAAGCAATAATTATATTTGTTTTATTTTGACAAGTAAAACAATGTGACTTTCATAAGGAATGAAAGCAACAATGTTTTAATTAACCAGGGGATACCAATTATTCTAAAAATAAAACACTTTCTCCATAATTAGCATTAATTCTGCTTTTCTTTAATAATTTTCTCAGCATATAAAGGAAGTAAAGGACATGCTGGTGCTCTATGGATACAGCTTTATAATTGTTTGCAGCACCATAAACCCTCAGGGAAAAAAAAAAAAACAAATTGTATTAATGTGGAGTTATGCTTTGGATATGAAGTGTCCCCCAAAGACTCATGCACTGAAAACTTCGTCCCCACTGCAGCAATGTTCAGAGATGAAACTTTGGGAAGTGGATGGATCATGAAGACTCTGAGACCCTCATCAATGGATAAAACCACTGACAGCTGGATGGACTATGAGCAGATGGAGGGGATGTAGACAGGTGGGGCATGTTTGAAGGAAGTAGGTCACTGGGGATGTACCTTGAGAACTATGTCTTATCCCTGTCCCCTTCCTCTTGTGCTCTCCTGTGCGCGCTCTCTCTCTCTCTCTCTCTCTCTCTCTCTCTCTCTCTCTCTCTCTCTCTGCTTCCCTCACCTGAGCAGCTTTCTTCCTCCAAGTCCTCCTGTCACTTCATGCCCCGAGAAATGGAGCCAGCTGACATGAACTGAAACCTTTGAAACTGAGTAAAATAAGACTTTCCTCCACCTCCTCTCCCTCCTCCTCCTTCCTCTCCTCCCCATCTTCTTCCTCTTCTCCCTCTTCTACCCTGTCCTCCCCCTCCTCTCCCTCTCCTCCCCCTCCTCCCCCTCCTCCCCCTCCTCCCCCTCCTCCCCCTCCTCACCCTTCTCCTCCCCCTCCTCCTCCTTCTTTTCCTTTCTTTCTGTACCAGGGATTGAACCCAGGGGCACTTAACTACTAAGTCACATCCCCAGCCCTTTTTTTCTGTATTTTATTTAGAGACAGGGTCTTGCTGAGTTGCTTAGGAACTTGCCAAATTGCTGAGGCTGACTTTGAACTTGCAATCCTCCTGCCTCAGTCTAACGAGCAGCTGGCATTACAGACATGTTCCACAGCACCTGGCTAAGCTTTCCTCCTTTAAGTTCTATGGTCAAGTATTTTGGCCAAGTGACAAAAAGGTGACAAACACATGTGGTTTTCATGTTTAAGCCTACATTTTGTTGTCTCAGTATCCCTGAACAAATTGAGGCACGATGTTGCATTAGGCTAGACAGAGATATTACTGAACATATAAAATATCAAAGATCAGGGCTGGGGATGTGGCTCAAGCAGTAGCGTGCTCGCCTGGCATGCGTGCGGCCCGGGTTCGATCCTCAGCACCACATACCAACAAAGATGTTGTGTCCGCCGAGAACTAAAAAATAAATATTAAAAAAAAATTCTCTCTCTCTCTCTCCACTCTCTCTTAAAAAAAATAAAATAAAATAAAATATCAAAGATCAATCTATAGTTTTAGAAAAGAAGATGGATATTAGGTTTTGTAAATTTGTGTAAAAATGCTTTTTTTACATCATGGCTATGTTTTTTGAAATAAGACTCATTCTAAAAATACTTAAAATGAATGTATTATTTATTTCAAAGAGGTGCATTTTAAAGTATTGTTTTTCATAAGAGCTTTAATATTTATAGTCATTAGATTTACAGAAAAGAAGGTTCACTCTGTGGCTGGCAAAATACATGTGAGAAATGGGTTCTGAATAGTTCTAACAACAGTTAAGTCATCAATTACTTATTAAGTGGCATGCAATTGAGTGACAGTAAAGTATCTGGGATAGAAATTCTTCCCAAGTACTCTTCATTATCTACCATTACAGAAGTTCATTCACCACAGAGAATGTAAAGGTTTATGTGGCTCTTCCAGGAAGGAAACCTAGATATTCCATGTAAACATTAATCATAACAAACTGAGGTAGCTGTGTTAATATCAGATAAAGTAGGCTTCAGAACAAGCGATATTACCAGGGACAAAAATAAACATTATGTAATGATAAAAGGTTCAGTTCATCGAGAAAAAGTAGCAACCCTAAATCTATATGAAACAAAAGCTGATAAAAATGAAAGAAGCAAAAAAGTACACAGTTATTGTGGGGCTTCAATATTCATCTTAGTAATTAATAGAAAGAAAATCCATAAGGATATAGACTTGAAGAGCAGTGTCTACCAACTTGACTGCATTGGTCCATATGGAAGTCTCCATTAAACATCAAAACACACATTTTGTTTCAAATGCACATGTGACATTCACCAAGATAGATTAGTAGATTCTGTCTAACTTTAGCTGGTTATTTAACACTGGTGTAGAAGGTTATTTTTTCACTGAACAGCACCTAGTGATCAATACCCTTGGATTCTATTAATCTTTCCCTTGACTATCTCATTTTAAAGTAGTGTATTATAAGAAAAGCAAGTTTCAGACATGGCTCTATTGACCCTACAAATATCTAATAGCAAGGAGGTGTAAAAATAGCCCTGTAGCCTGTTGGGACAATTTTAGTCCTAGAAGCCTTAATGAGTACTTCATGCAAAAGACAGAGGCAGTGACATTGGCTGATAGGTCAGTAGCCTTCCTGGTCATATCATGTTATGTAGATCTCCTCCAGTGAGGACGGGGTCACAGGATCCAAGAGACCCCTAGACTTAAGTGGCTACTCTGCCGTGATTAAGATGTAAGTCTTAAGGAGTTCTTATATCTCCTTTGTTCAAAGCTTGTAAAAACCACATATTTTAAACACTGCTCATTATATCAATGAAATCATTTCCCCTAAATTCTTTATGCTACTTCAAAAATTTTTGTGGTTTAGATTTAGAAATTAATATTTGAAATCTTGACATGTCCAGTGCTCAAAGGCAGAATGCCAAAGGAAGGCAGTTTAAATGCTACCCAGCCATCCCTAAGGTGTCAAGTTCATTTACACTTACATATATGTCACACTGTATACCGATTGTTATATTAACTCTCATGAACCAAAAGCATATAAATTGATATATTTAAAAGATACTAAATATTTTAAGTATTACTATTTTTTTTAAATCTCAGAATAGAATTAGGTGGGAGGGTAGGATCTCAGAGCAGTTAAATAAGTTTAAGATGTCAAAAGCAAATAAAAAATTATATGATTTTAGGTAAACCACCACTGGGGGAAAAAAATCAAACTTTTCCTTGACATTTTTTCCATCATCCGTTAATAACCATTCTCTAACTACCATTCTAGTTTTCCTGAGAACAAAAAGCAAACTGGCTGCCTGTAGTTAACACGACTTACCTCTTTTTTTTTTAACGTCTATTAAAATGCTATGTTTGATAAAGGTTATAATGATTTTAAAATCAACATTGGTTCGACAGTAGAATTTAAATGATCTTAATTTTAGAAGAACTGAAAAAAAAATATTCTCATTGCATCATGTATTTGAAAAATCCTACTAACAAAAGACACATTCTTAGCTGCAATTGGGATCATCAATGTTTTCTCATTTAAGTCATGAAAAGTTACATCATTAAATTGTATTCACTTGACTGAGGCATTGACGAACTGTTCATCTCCCACATCCCAATTTAAACACCCACTCTCTGCTCTTCATTTTGTATATGCCAAGTTTAGTTCATCATTCAACTTCCAGAAAGATTTATCTATTTATAAGGCTTGCCAAACTTTTCTAAGGATTTCCTATAGTGCTACAGACATATTTTTTTGAAGGCTTCAATTTTACCTTAGAAATTCATATGAATTTAGTATTTAAATATACAATACACCAATGTTAATTTTGCTACAAGTGTTATTATTAAAACTCAGATGACGTAAATCACCTTTATTGTGTGGCTTCAAACTCCGTTTCCCTATGTGCACATAACCTAATTTGGAATCAGAAACTTAAGCAGATACACCTAAAAACAACGATTAGAGGTCATTGTCAAGGGTGAGACTGTCTCATAAACCTGCTATTTTTTTACTTAAAGAGCCACATCATTCCATATTATTCTATTTCAGAAAGCCTATTTTAGCATAGGAACTTTGGAAATGAATATTTGCTGCATCAATATAACTAGGAATAATTCTATATGGAAAACTCAATGCAAACAAGACTCTCTGGAATTTCCTTCATTCCTAAAAAGCCAAACTATAAGAATCATCTCCCAGGTTTATACTAGAGGAGCCTGGGAAGTCATGAAAATAACCTCTGAATTAAAGAACCCATTGTGAAAAAGAAATGATCACTTAATGTAGCTTATTGTTCTATTAGGATAAGTAGCTTTCTTGGAAGTGGAAGCAAGAAATAACCAGACAACCATGGGCTACAAAAGCTGCAGAACACCTTGCAACATTATGTGCCCTTGGGAGGAAAACTAGGTGGCTGGAGATCAGGAGGGGAAAGAGGTTTCACATTATGGCTTTCCTTGTTTCCTTTTACTGTTTGTGCCATGTACATGAATGGTCCCTTTTAGAAAAAAAAATTCACAAGAATTTTGTGACATTAGGAAAGAAGTAAATGTCTATTTTGTCTCATTTATTGTAATTTTAGTTTGGAGAGTCTCGCTCAGAAAACTCTGAAAAAGCTCTAAGTCACACTAAATCAAACTTCTTTGCCAAACGCTGCTTCATAAGTGGGCACCTACATGCTCATTCTTTGCAGTTGAAATGAGTGAAGTTATTCAATCATTGAAAGCTGTTAAGCTACCTACAATAGTGCATGAACTCCATCTTATGAAAAAGGGAGGAAGAACAATACATGTCTTTATACATATATGCAGAAGCAATCTTGTGAAATCATGGATGCTGAAAACCTACAATGACCAGGATTATATTTATTGCACAAAATAGCAATGGAAATTGCAATGAAAACCCATGATAAGTTGCTTTCAATTTATTTACATCTTTTTATTCTAATTTGTTATATGACAGCAGAATGCATTACAATTCATATTATACATATAGAGCATAATTTTTCATATCTCTAGTTGTACTCAAAGTAGAGTCACACCGTTCATGTCTTCATACATGTACTTAGGGTAATAATGTCTATCTCATTCCACTCTTCTACCCCCATGCACTCTCCCTTCCCCTCCCCTTTGCTCTATCTAGAGTTCATCTAATCCTCCCATGCTCCCTCCCACCCCCATTATGAATCAGCATCCTTATATCAGAGAAAACATTCAACATTTGTTTTGGGGGCATTGGCTAACGTCACTTAGCATTATATTCTCCAACTTCATCCATTTACCTGCAAATGCCATGATTTCATTCTCTTTTAATGCTGAATAGTATCCCATTGTGTATATATACCACATTTTCTTTATCCATTCATCAACTGATAGGCATCCAGGTTGGTTCCACAGTTGAACCATTGTGAATCATGCTGCTATAAACATTAATGTGGCTGTGTCCCTGTATTATGCTGTTTTTAAGTCCTTTCGTTATAGACTGAGGATAATTCTTCACAAAATATAATTCTTCACAAAATTTCATACAAATCTGTGGTACTTTGTTATGGCAACCCTGGCTGCCTGAAGCACCTTATGTTTGGAGACCTTGATATTTTTAGGGAAAATCAGAGGAAAAGGACCGAGGAGAGGGATAGTTGGGTCAAATGGTGGTTTCATTCCCAGTTTTCCAAGGAATATCCATACTGCTTTCAATATTGGCTGCACCAACTTGCAGTCCCACCAGCAATGTATGACTGCGCCTTTTACCCCACATCCTCACCAACACTTATTGTTGTTTGTATTCTTAATAGCTGCCATTCTGACTGCAATGAGATGAAATCTCAGAGTAGTTTTGATTTGCATTTAATGTATTTACATTTGTTTTAGAATTATTCCAACTAATTTTAAAATGCATCCAATACTAAACAAATCAATCTAAACTAAACTTTTCTATCAGTATATACTGCAACACACACATATTTGTTTGAGGTAGATATAAGGCCATGGTACTGTCGCTTGTAGGGGAAGACTTGCAAAGGTCCTTTTGACTCCTTGTAGAAATGGATTAAATATCTATTGTACAAGGACATTCATCAAAGTGAGTTCCAGTGCCTCCAAACAGACATTGAATCTTAAAATATTTCTAAATTTTAAATATTAAGAGAAAAGTAGGATAGCATTCTCTCTCCCAATACAAACACATACACATACTCCCACCTCCTAAGGGAGCAAGAACCACCAAACTATAACAGTAAGTCACCTTATACTCTTAGTTTATTTGTTGGTATTGTTATTACACACTTACCCCCATTAGATGTATGCAACGAGGCTAGTGAAAACTTTTGTGCTGATCTTAAATATGAATAATATACCCGATGGCACTATCACCTTGACTGTGTGGATGTAAGTTTTATGGATGTGTAAGTTAAGCCTCTAAAGATACAGGTGCTGTTATAAGATGTAGTTGTATTTAGTCTGCCTTCCCACATTGGTATAAGATGCAACAGCTGAAACTTAGATTCACAGTTTTCACATTCATGAATTGACCACATACAATCTGAATTTTTGTATGTACACAAATCACCTGGATTTTGTTAAAATGAGGATTCAGATTCACCAGGTGTAGAATAGGATCCTAGATTCTGCATTCTGATGCTGCTCAGCCTTGGACTACAATTTTAGAGCAAGGTTTCGGGTTCCTGAAGACTTATGACTTTCTGGTCGCTCATACATTTCAAATTTCAAATGTAGGATTTTAAAATCCTGAGTCCAGGTAACTGCATTGCCTATTCAGAATATGTTATGAAACGAGCAAAATGCTCTTAACAAAGCACAAGTAGAAACTACAGATAGAAACCACAGTCAGGCAGCCCAGTAGAAACCACAGATAGAAACCACAAGCCTCTTTAGAAACCCTGACTTTGGGTAGAGAGGTTTTTGGTTTTTTTGTTTTTTTTTTTTTTAATCACGCTCACCATGAAAATTTCATCTTCTGCCCCAAATCTTCACAAACCCACTTGAAGCTTCATTGAGAAGGGTTTTCTAGAATTTCCTTAACAAAATAATTTTTTTTTCTTTTTCAGATGCCTTACATCCAGAAGGCAAAAGAGAAACAAAGCAAACCTCTAAGAATAGTCTACATGATGATGTAGTGAGAATATGAAAGTAGGTCTCCTTTGTGTGGGCTTGGTAGAAAGAGTGCATTCTCTGCATCGATGAATGCATGGCACCTCATGGAAAGGCAAAGGTGCTCTTTCCTCACAGGTGTAACTGACCCACAGCTTGAAGAGCTTGGTTAGATCTGAGAGGGATACAGTTGACCATCACCAGGGAAGTCTGTCAAACCTTTTCAGGTCCAACTCTCCAGTGGGGCTCATACCAACAAGGAAATCCCATAAAAAGTAGACAGTAAATTAGAAAAAAAAAATGTTCATAGGAAATAGTGTTGGGAAGTGAAGGCTATGACAGTGTTTGCTTATGGAGCTCCATTTCTCATAATTCTGCTTAGAAAATCTGTTCCTGGGTTCTTTACACCTGATAAACTATCGGCCTTGTGTTATGGGACACATTGTGTTCTCACCTCCACCAAAATTCTAATTTGTTAAAGTCTGAATCCCCAATACTTCAGCATGTGGCTGTATTTTGCAGTAAGATACGTGAAGAAGAAATTAAGTTAAAATGAGGTCATGAAGAAGAAATACGTATAGTCAACAAATATGTAGAAAATGTTCAACATCACTAGTGATTAGAGAAATGCAAATTAAAACTACATTGAGATTTCATCTCACTCTAGTCAGAATGGCAATCATCAAGAGTATCCAGGAAGAAAAGATGAACATTAAACAGAGACATGAGATGGGAGGGAAAGGGAGAGAAAAGGGAAATTGCATGGAAATGAAGGGAGACCCTCATTGCTATACAAAATTACATATAAGAGGTTGTGAGGGGAATGGGAAAATAAACAAGGAGGGAAATGAATTATAGTAGATGGGGTAGAGAGAGAAGATGGGAGGGGAGGGGAGGGGGGATAGTAGGGGATAGGAAAGGTAGCAGAATACAACAGTTACTAATTGGGCATTATGTAAAATTGTGGATGTGTAACCGACGTGATTCTGCAATCTGCATTTGGGGTAAAATTGGGAGTTCATAACCCACTTCAATCTAATGTATGAAATATGATATGTCATGAGCTTTGTAATGTTGTGAACAACCAATAAAAAAGAAAAAATTAAAAAAATAAAAAAATAAACATCAGTATCTTCTCTAAAAAAAAAAAAAAAAAAAAAAGGGCTGGGGATGTGGCTCAAGCGGTAGCGCGCTCGCCTGGCATGCGTGCGGCCCAGGGTTCGATCCTCGGCACCACATACCAACAAAGATGTTGTGTCTGCCGAGAACTAAAAAATAAATATTAAAAATTCTCTCTCTCTCTCTCTCTCTCTCTCTCTCTCTCTCCTCTCTCACTCTCTCTTAAAAAAAAAAAAGACTGCATCTATAGTTTCCAAATATTTAAAAAAAAAAAAATAGTATAAGTAACAATAAATGCTGGCGAGAACGTGGGGGAAATGGTAAACTCATGCATTGTTGGTGGGACTGCAAATTGGTGCCACCCCTCTGGAAAGCAGTATGAAGATTCCTCAGAAAACTTGGAATGGAACCACTATTTAACCCAGTTATCCCACTCCTCAGGATAATATCCAAAGGACTGGGCTGGGATGTAGCTCAGTGGCAAAGCATCTGCTTTGCATTCTCCAGTTCAAAAAAAAAAAAAAAGAATCCCACCAAAGGACTTAAAATCAGCATACTATAGCGATGCAGCCACATCAATATTTATAGCAGCTAAATTCACAATAGCTACATTATGGAACCAATCTAGGTGCCCTTCAACAGATGAATGGATAAAGAAAATGTGGTACATATATTCACCACAAAATATTACTTAGCCATAAAGAAGAATGAAATTATGGTATTTGCCAGTAAAGGAATGGAACTGGAAACTATCATGTTAAGTGAAGTAAGCCAATCCCAATAAACAAAGGCCAAATGTTCTCTCTGATATGCAGTTGCTAACTCACAATAGTCAGGGGAGGGAGGAATAGAGGATCTCCAAATTGGACATTGGTGAGTGAGGGGAAGGGAGACAGGATGGGAATGGGAAAGACAGTAGAATGAATCAGAGAGAACTTTTCTATGTTCGTATATGAATACATGACCCATGTAACTCCACATCAAGTACAACCACAAAAGTGGGAATTGATACTCTATGTATGTATAATGTGTCAAAATACACTCTAATGTCATGTATAACTAAGAAGAATAAATATTTTTTTTAAAAAAAATGAGGCCATGAGGGTGGATTTTAGCCCCATCTGGATGGTGTTCTTATTAGAAGAGGCAATGTGGGCACAGAAAAGGAAGACCATCTGAAGACACACGGAGAAGACCAGACCTACAAGCAAGAAAGTGCCAGGAAAAAAGAAATAATCCTATTGACATCTTGATCTCAGACTTCTTCTAGCCTTCAGAACTGTGAGAAAATGAGTTTCTGTTGTTTAAGCTGGAATCAATTTGTGGTACTTTTTTTTTAATTGCTTTTATTTTTTAAATAGATGACAGCAGAATGCATCACAATTCTTATTACCCATAAGAACACAATTTTTCATATCTCTCTTTGTATATACAGTATGTTCTCACCAATTCATGTCTTCACACATGTACTTTGGATAATGATGTTCATCACATTCCACCATCATTGCTATCCTCCTGCCCCCTGTCTTCCCCTCCCACCCCTCTGCCCTATCTAGAGTTCATCTATTCCTCCCATGCTCCCCCTCCCTACCCCACCATCAGTCAGTCACCTTATATCAGAGAAAACATTTTCCATTTGTTTTGGGGAGGAGCATTGGCTAACTTCACTTAGCATTATATTTTCCAACTGCATCTATTTACCTGCAAATGCCATGATTTTATTCTCTTTTATTGCTGAGTAAAATTCCATTGTATATATATATATATATATATATATATATATATATATATATATATCACATTTTTTAATCCCTTCATCTACTGAAGGGCATCTAGGTTGGCTCCACAGTTTAGCTATTGTGAATTGTGCTGCTATAAACATTGATGTGTCTGTGTCCCTCTAGTATGTTGTTTTTAAGTCCTTTGGGTATAGACTGAGGAGAGGGATAGCTGGGTCAATGGTGGTTCCATTCCCAGTTTTCCAAGGAATCTCCATACTGCTTTCCAGATTGGCTGCACCAATTTGCAGTCCCACCAGCAATGTATGAGTGTGCCTTCCCCCACACACACATCCTCGCCAACACTTATTATTATTTGTCTTCACAAAATTTCATACAAATCTGTGGTACTTTGTTATGGCAACCCTGGCTGCCTGAAGCACCTTATGTTCGGAGACCTTGATATTTTTAGGGAAAGTCAGAGGCAAAGTCTGATGAGATCATCTGGTGCGTATGCAAGATACTTATACCCAAGAAAGGTCCTCTGTAACAAAGTAACAAAGATTGATAGCAGTGGGATTGAAGTGAACAATATGAAGCTTGCCCTCCTAACTCGTCATTTTCCATCCTTTGATTCAAAGACTATGGTCACTGAATGGGCCGAACAGTAAAGAAATGTCTTGCTGAATACAAAGCCCTATATTGGGGTTTATGTCAAGCAGGTTGTTAAAACAGAAGGGATCTGGGAAATGGAGTGTCAAATTCTATTTCTCCAACCTCTGCTTCAGAAAAGTTTTCAATATGCAGGGAGTGGCTATCTCTCCTTGGTCAATCTGGGATATCTGGAGAGGAGGGCAACACTCATTATTCATTTTTTATTTCTCAGCCATTTAAGTCCATTGCTGCTAAGGAGAAGAGGGACTGGCTAAATGACTTCTAATTAAAAATATAGGAAAACTTAAAGTGACTTCATAAAGATGTCATGGCAATATACTGCATTAGTAAATCAGCCTAGCTCCCCAGATCTAAGCAAATAAGCACAATCTATTTCTTCTTGAATTTTTGTCTCAGGCTATGGGTCCCCCATCCACTCTAAAGGTCTACTAGAACACAATTTCAGTTCACACCATTTCAGTTCTTTTCTTCTTTCCCAAATAACATAATAATGTAAAACAATTTAAGTTTCTCCCCTGGAAGGGCAAAGCTTTTTATATATAAAGACATACAAGAATCTGATACTGTTTCAACAATCCTCATTCCGTGAAGCCTCCACTCAAGCGACTCTTTTTTCTTCCTTTTGCTGGGTATTTTCTTTGGTTCTCTTTGTGACAAAAAATTGACCTATTGCACGGAACCAAATCTGTCACTTTCTGACTCACCTTCTCCCTCAAAGTTACTAAAAAGTTTTGAGAAAATTCATGAAGCATCATTAAGCACTGAATTAAAACTCTCAATGAGGAAGAATGTGTTTTATTATAATCAAGTCAGAAAATAGATTTGTCCTCTACTTTCTATGTAATGCCAGACACCTGTGCTATCTTAGCCTCATCACTAGACTCAGTGACGTCTGACTTCATCCAAGCTGCTTATTTTCACAAGGTGAAAATGAATACCACTGAAGCCCTCTTTGGATAATTCATCCCCTTAACTGGCTGTTCAGATTCCTCCTCCACCCTTACTCTCTGTCTTTACCTGATATCCACCCTGGTTATCCATGTTAGAATCAGCCATTAGTTATTTCTTCATTGGATCCAGCTTATGATTCATAGACATGATTCCTATGACACTGCTCCTGAAACTCAAATAGGTATATGAGTTATCTGGGCATTTTAATAAAATTTAATGCAGCCTGAAATTCTGCTTTTCTGACAAGCTCCCAGGTGATGCTGATGTTGCTAATCTGAGGTCACACATCATTTTAAAATATGCTGTTAGAGCCATCTCTGTAGTGTTTTGTGGGCTCCAAATAAAACTCCGGAGGTTAAATTATACTGACTACTTATGTACTATTTCCACCAAATGAATGGCCAAACCGGTCCACCAGAGAACATTTGTTGAATACTTTTCTTCTCCCATACTGGGGATTGAATCCAGGGCCACTCTACCCATGAACTATGACCCCAGAACTTTAGATTTGTTTGAGAGAGGGTTTCACTAAATAGCTGAATTTGCTATCCTCCTGCCTCAGCCTCCAGAGTCACTGAAATTACAGGTGTGCACGACCACATGCAATTTGTTGAATTATTACAAAGCCCCTAGTAAGATATATTCATTCATCTTAGATTTGTAGATATTTTGTAAATCATTTGTCAATTCGAGACTGGAAGACTTCTCTCCATGCCTTTCATTGACTGGCAGTAGCCCATCAAAGTAATTACTGTCCCTCTCCATATCTCCTTATCATTAAGTTTTTTTTTTTTTTTTTTTTTTTGCGGTGGGGAGGGTGGGTACCAGGAATTGAACTCAGAGGCACTTCACCACTGAGCATCCACATCCGCAGCCCTATTTTTGTATTTTATTGAGAGACCGGGCCTCACTGACTTGATCAGTACCTCCCTTTTGCTGAGGTTGGCTTTGAACTCAAGATCCTTCTGTCTCAGCCTCCCCAATGACTGAGATTAGAGGCATCCCCTCCACATCCAGCTCACCAAGTTTTACTATATGAGTTATAACTCAGTTCTCTGTAGGTGGGTTTCAGGGCCAAAGAGCTCTTTCAGTGTTCTCAGCCTCTAATTTATTCTGCTGGGGCAAGCTCAGAAATGGCTGTAGTTAGGCTCCCTCTTTCTGGCAGGCTATGCTATGTTTTAATGAGTAGTCAGGGCTGAGAACTGACTGTGTTACGGTTAGTCAAGGCCAGAAACCCTCTGATTCAGCCTGTATACCCAAGGTCATAAACATGACCTTGTGAGTATGTGCCCCCTTATGTAACCTGTTGTCAGTGTGTCTTCTTTATTGACCTGCATATAAAAAGGGTCTATGGAAAAGATTCAGGGCAGAAGGGACTAATGGGGACAAAATGAGGACTAAAATGGAACTGGCTGGAGGCTAGAGGCTGTGGCCACCACTGAATAAAGCATGTCTGCTATCCAAACTGCGTCTTCCCCCTTCTTCCACCTGCAGAACCCTGAATCTGTTTCCTGGGTCAGAGCCCCCTGCACAACATATTTATTCAACAGATATTTCCTGAGCATGTACCATGTGGCCGGTTTACTGGTCTGGCCTGGGCACTGTTCATGGACCTCCACAGAACAGAAGGCAAGTGTGATTCACATTCCATAAAGGTAGCAGATAAGCAGTGAAATCATAAAAGCAAATGATTTCAGAGAGTCATAAGCAAATGAGAAAACAAAACAGCATAACTGGATAGAATCTGATTGAAAAGTACACTTCAGAAAGGGTGACGAGAGACAGCCTCTCTAGGAGTCAACCATGGGAAAACCCCAAAGAGCATTCTAACCATCTGATTTTCATGGTTTGCTATGTAGACAGCCTCCTTTCAAGTTGTACCTCTGTAGATGTCACTAATTGCAAATCCAGGGGTCCTCAATGGATCTCCTCTCATTCACATTTTTAGCTCTTTACAAAAACAGGTTGATAGAGCAGGGAACAGTGGTGCACACCCATAATCCCAGCTACTCAGGAGGCTGAGGCAAGGGGATTGCTAATTTGAAGCTTGTCTGGGAAACTTAGTGAGATACTGTCTCAATATAAAAATTTAAAAAGGCTCAAGTGGTAGCCGAGTGGTAAACACTCCTGGGTTCTATCCCCAGCACCCAAAACAAAACCCAAAACAAAAGATGAGCTGCCTGCTGGTTGACTTGTCAGAGACAAAAAGGGATTTCCATAACCTAGGAGAATACTGTATATAGAATATTTAAGCCTATTATGCATTCCTAGAAGTGAGAAAAAATTCTCTTTGATAAGCACTTACAGAGCACTTGTCACCCAAGAAACCATATATAGAGAGAGATGAGATATGGAATATAGAGATGTATATGATATCCATTTTGTCATCAAGCTTACAAAGAAACTATACAGTAAAACTGAAAAAGTGAGAAACTAGAAGTGCAAAGTGATAGGAATAGGGGCTGGGGATGTGGCTCAAGCGGTAGCGCGCTTGCCTGGCATGCGTGCGGCCCGGGTTCGATCCCCAGCACCACATACAAACAAAGATGTTGTGTCTGCCGAGAACTAAAAAAAATAAATATTAAAATTTCAAAAAAAAAAGTGATAGGAATAATCACTTTGAAGAAAGAGTGATTCATTTCTCCTAGGAGAATCTGAACAACGTTCCAGTGAGAAGTTAACTATACCCCTTAAGCCTTGAAATATGAGACAGGAGATGCCATATTCATAGATGGCATGAAAAGCCATGGAACTGACTGAGATCAGTTAGGGAATAACGGAGGAAAGAAAGAGGCCCAAGGACTGAGCCCCTGCCCAACCAATTAATGGCCTTGAAAATGAGGACGCATAAGAAATGGGAATTTTAACCATATCAAATGATGCATAGATCCAGTAAAATGAGAAGTGAAAACTGACCTTTGTGTTTAACCTTGTGGAGGTAATTGGTGACCTTAAAAAGAGCTGTTTCAGTAAAGAGGAGAAGGGAAAGATTTATTGAAGTGGATTGAAGGGGAAAAAAATGCAAGAATTGAAAATTGGCGTGACAGATCAGGGCTTTTCAAACTTTAATGTCATTGTGACTCTTGGCAATCCTGCTGAAGGACAATTTTTGATTCAGTAGGTACAAGGTGAGACCTGAGAGACGGCATTTCTACTAAGCTTTCAGATGATGCTATGGTGCCAGTGGATTATAATTTTAGTAGCAAAAGGAGAGAATTTTTCAGGAGTTTACTATAAAAAAGCATCAATGAAAGGAGGTGAGAGGGCAAAGAAACTGGAGGAGAATATGGGGTGAAGGGAATTCGGTGGTTTTTTTTTAACTTTATAGTTATACATAGTAGCTGTATAGCTCTACTATAATATAGTAGTTGGGTTCATTGCACAAACTCATACATGTATGGAATTGGATTTCAGTTCATAATCCCCCCCTTTTCTCTTCTGTCCTCCCTCCCCTCCCCCATTCTCCTTCTTCTACTCTATTAGACTTCCTTTTGCTATTTTTTTAATGTTTATCTATTTATATGCTTACTTATTTATGTTTGATTGGTTCCACCTCTGCATAAAGGTGAAGTTAAGGGAATTAGTTTTAAGATTCATGCTATCACCACAAGTGTGCTGATACGCCCATTAGAGCAACTAAGTGGAGAGGGAAAAAACAGTAGAAGATGGAGAGAGAAAAAAACAATTCTTTAAACAATACCCTGAGTAGTCAAGAGAAAATGGTATTCATTAATTCACAAATAGGAAGCCTAGGAGGGAAGCAGACTCTTCACCCAAGAGGGACTGCAAAGTTCCTGGCTACAGATGTAGATGAGGTGGAAGATAGAAAGCACAGAGGTTCTCTTCCAATTATTTTTTATTTCTCAGTGCAATAAGATACTTAGCTGATAGGACTAGGAAGAACATAAGAGAACTTTAGAAGAGAGAGGGCAGTATAGCATTATTGTGAGAAAGTAAATGGACTAGGGAAGTTGTCCTCGACCCTATCAAACCCAATGGCCCCTTTCATAACACATTTTTTTTTCTTTTTCTTTTCTCCCCCATCTACTTTATTTATCTACGTTTTGTTTTTTGGTGTGTGTGTGTGTGTGTGTGTGTGCTGTGTGGATTGAAGGCAGGGCCTTATGCATTCAAAGCACATGTTCCACCACTGAGCTGTATCCTCAATGCATATTTTTAACACGCTTCGGATAATTGTGAAAATAAAATGATAGCTAACATAATTTGCCTACACACATATTTTTAAATTACCTCATTATAATATGGAGAAATAAACATAAAATGATTAATAATAAAATGACATATTACCATATTCAAATGTTCAGTGTGAGTATACTAAGAAAGCAAAACAAAACAAAACAAACTCTACATTTTCATGCCCCCTAGAGGGCGGTACTGCCTTTATTGAGAATCATATACTCCTTGAAAAGATGGAGGAACCACTGGAGATTAGTGACTGTGACTCCATGGAAAACTCCTTAGCACAATTATGTTTTCTTCAGTTGCTTGGATGCAAACTCAGAAGAGGTAGAGTTACCTTTAACCAGTTACTTTATTGGGCAAATAAAAAAACGGAAAATGGAGCAAGGAAATTTGGGTCCAGATTGACCATCCCCATGTGCATTTCCAAAATTCCAAAGGAGCTTTCAAAAGAGAGTCGTTTTTCCCCCTCTCTCTCTCCATCTCTCTGTCTCTCTGTCTCTCTCTCTCTCTCTCTCTCTCTCTCTCTCTCTCTCTGTAATTTTTAATAAGATCACTTAAAACTCATCTGGCAGTAAAACTTAACCTGAATAGACACAAAGATATTATTCTTGGGGAATAATCATCACTTTCACTGTGGATGGTACTACACAATATGGTATAGGAAGTGTTCTACCTTCTTAAGATTAAAAAGAAATCTGATTTTGGAAATATATCTGACTGCAAGCATTTGAGATCCAGGTTGTGATCTGTATATGTAAAGGAACCAATCAAATGATGAGCCACAGGATGACAAAGATAGAGTCACTGGATCCAGTGGCACTGTATGTATGGCCGATTATTGAAAGAGAAGTGCTAAATATGAGCCAGAAAGATTGGAAGTGATTATCACAGAATTAAATGATTTTAATTGAAAATCTGAATGAGGAGCCAGTTATAGGCAGTGACAAGTTCGGACCATGTAGAAGCTGACTGTGAAGGCCAGGCTATTGGAAGAATCATCCATGGAGATATCAGAATTAAGATTAGTCCTGGGGCACTTAGATATGAAGGCATCAAAGGTCAGTTTAGTATGATAGCTTATGCTTCAAAAGAGCTGTTTAATATGGAGTAGAGGAAGGAAAAAGAGGTCTGCAGTGAGCAATGGGGAAAAAGAACAACCCTTGCCCCATGGAGTAGGATGATGCATGGGAACAAACAGCGGCTGACCTGAGTGGATTCCACGGGAAGCCACATCTTCCAGTTTCTTAGAATTAAATTATGAAGAGTTTGAAGATTAAAAACATTTTGCAGCCAGGCATGGTGTTGCACACCTATAATCCTAGAGGTTCCAGAGGCTGAGGCCGGAGGATCATGAGTCAGCAGTTTATCGCAGTTTCTCGAGGCCCTACACAATTTAGTGAGATCCTGTCTCTAAATAAATATAAAAAGGGTGCGGGATGTGGCTAAGTGGTTAAGCACCCCTGAGTTCAATTCCCAGTACCAAAAAAGAAAAGGAAAAAAAAAGAGAAAGAAAGAAAAACTTTGCAGGTAATAGCTAAAATATGAAGCATAGAGGAGGAAGGATTTGGGAGTTCTGGAAATTCCTGAGATTCAGTAATCTAAGGAGATGTACATCTAAGGAGAAAGAAAGTTCAGTGTAGGGGGATGACTGGGGAGGGTCTTCCATGTGTAGTGACTGTGGTAAACTGGAATAATTGCTAAACTACCAATTACTATGCAAACGAGAGTAGAATTTTGCAAAAAGAACTAACCCTACTCTCAACTAGGGTTGAATAGTTAAGGGGTCAGTAAACTTTTTCCGTAAAAGGTCAGATAACAAGTATTTTAGTTTCCATGTAAGAATTCCTCAGCTCTGGCACTAAACAATAGTGCAAAAATAGTCATATTCAATAGGATTGAAAAACTGAATGGTTCAGTTTCAATCACATTTTATCTAGGGTTATGGACCTTCTAATTTCAGACAATTTTCAATATCATGAATTTTTTAAAATTTTTTGCTCAACTATTTGAAAATGTAAAAAGCTTTCCTAGCTCATGGCAGGCAGTAGGTCAGATATGAAAAAGAGCCATACTTTGACTACGTCTGGAATAGATTCATAAGTAGAGGGTAAAATGGAAGGAGAGGTTGGAACCAGATTAGTGAGTCAAGAGTTTGTACTTTAGAGGGATGGGGTGGTAGGCTTTAGAATCTATTCAAAATCAGAGGCAAGGATAAGATCTCATCAGTGTTTCAAGAAGATAAGTGGTTAGTTGGGCACACTGGTACATACTTGTAATACCAGCAACTCAGGAGACTGAGGCAGGAAGATTGCATGTTCAGAGCCAGCCTCAGCAACTTAGTGAAACCCTGTTTCTAAATAAAAAACTAAAAGGTCTGGGGATGTAGCTCAGTGGTAAAGTGGCCCTGGGTTCAATCCCTAGTACAAAAAAAAAGCTATCCCAAAACTCACTGCTAACCTTCACTCCACAACCTCTATTAAAACTTCAAGACAAAAAGGCCTGATCAAATTATATTTCCTATCTTTCCTAGTCTCTATACTATTAGCAACAATCATCATATTCTATTTTCATGTGTAATTTCAATAACAATGAAAAACTAAGAAAAAAGAAGAAAGAAAGGAAGGAAGGAAGGAAGGAAGGAAGGAAGGAAGGAAGGAAGGAAGGAAGGAAGGAAGGAAGGAAAAAGAAATGGTTGAAGTAGGAAGGAGGGATTGGAAAGATAAGAGACTGGGTGCCAAGTGTCAGTTTTAAGTGGCACTTCTATAGAGGGGTATAAATGCCCAGGGACTCCTTTGTTTGAGAAACTATAAGTGATGATATTGAAAAAAATATTAATATACAATTTTAGTTTCTTTCTGAACATACTGCAAGGAAGGAAAACATATCAACTTAACAAAAAGAGCAGTCCAATATCCTGAAATAGAACTGTGAAAACGCTTGCAGGCAGAGGAAACAACACTTGGAGGGCACAGAGACAGAAAGGAAAAGAGTATCAGGATCATTAAGGAGCCTTAACCAGCAGAGCTCAGACTTCAAGAACCGGTACAGAAACTATGTGTGTGGGCAGGGGGGCGCAGGGCTCACACCAGCAAACAGCAGGGAGTACAAAGTCCAAGAGCAAGATTCAGTGTAGAACCAAGGTCAACTTATTTTCTCTTGGATTTTGAGGATTGTTCTCTATGACAATTTCATAAAACAGAATTTTTCTTTCACTTTTATGACTGACCGTTCCAGGTGAAACCCCAGGGGCCGAGGGAAGGAGTATCCCCATCCTAGAGGTTCCAAGCAATTCACACACAGCAAGGCACAGCTGAGACCCATTCCTAGGATTCCTGGGGTAGAGCCAGCTAGAAACACTGCCAGTGCCCTACTGACCACAGTAGTTGTTCTTGGCTCCCTTCTAAGGTGAATATAGACACACCCAAAAAGCCTGCCATTGGGCATCTAGTCCAGATTGTGTTCATCAGAAGGAAAACTTCCAGCAAAAGAAAGTCGATCAGATCAGTGCCTAGCAGAAAATTCACCAAAGCCTGGCTCCTTCCCTGTTAGGGGTAGACACAGTCCTTCAACAGTACTCTTCTCTTGAATTATTTACAGCCAGCTCCTCATTTAAATCCTACTTTAGCTTTTCCTCTTCAGATACTGCACTTTTAAATTGGAGCATTCAAATTTTGGGCCCTCTTTTCTACCAGTACCCTCCTGAAGCACTTGGCTCTTAAAACCATCTATAGTGAAAAATGTCATGTTTCTGCACATGAAAATAATAAATAAACCTTGGAGGTTTTTTAAGAGCTCAACTGAGGAAACTCATGTACTTACAACTTAAACTGAGATTGGAACAAAGCAAAGCCAAGTTTGTAATAATCTGTGGCAAAGAATTGCAGAGAGAAGAAAGACATGCAAAAGTCTTGTCAACGCGTCTAGCATCACTGTGGAAGAAGGGAATGGCTTGGCTTGAGAGGAAAAAGGAGCCAACTGAGGCTGAAGGGCGAGGCTAAGGCCAGATCGCCTGGTACTTTCTAAGACAGAAAGGCAAGTAAATTTCTTCTAAGGAAAATGGGAAGCCATTGGAGAAAATGGCATCACATCTGTCTTTCTAAAAGATCACTTTTACACTTTTTCATTCTATCAATGGTGTTTCTTACAATTTTTTTTTCTTTTTGGTACTGGGGACTGAACCCAGGGGCACTTTACCACTGTTCTACACTCCCAGTTCCTTTTTTTTAAAAAATTTTAATTTTTTATTTTGAGGCAGGGTCTTACTAGGTTGCTTAGGGTCTCGCCAAATTGCGGAGGCTGGCTTCAAATTTATGATCCTCCTGTCTCAGCCTCCTGAGTTGCTGGGATTATAGGAATGCACCACTGTGTCCAGCCCTATTCATAATTTTAATATCATTTAATTTATTTTTTTTCCTTTGTATTTGTTATGCTCGAATTTGGGACCCCCAAAAGACCACCAGAGACCCAAGATCGATGTAAGCAGCAAAGAGGTGTTTATTGCGAGCTAGCTCGGTCCTCCGCACACACACAGCAACAGGTGACGCTAAGAGGCTCAGAGCCCAGGTTTTGCAGCAGTTTTATACATTCTTTGGAGAAGGCAGGGACCTCCACATACATCATAACATCTCCTAGCAAATCATCACACACCGCAGGAAAATCAAATAACAATTCTAAAACATGATTAGCACATTTACTGGCGGGAACAAGTTGGGTAGGAGGGATTGGTCACTTCAAGAGGGGGATTCATTTAAACTGATTGGTTTAAACCGTGAGGATGTCGCAAGGGGAGTATATGCCAAACTGCAGGGCTTCTAGTTTAGATATTGGTCACCACACCTAGGTGGAAGCCATCAGGAATTTCAGATATGTGGTTATCTTGGCCTATCTGCGGCTTTTCCGAGAACTGAACTGTTTTCACAGAGCTTTTCTGTAGATTTTTTCTTGACTTTAGGATTACAATAAATCAGAGGTTAAGTTTCAGAGCAAAATAAGATCCCAAGCAGAATGAAATTGCTTAGGTCTTTCATATTCAGTACTTTTGGGTATTACTGAAGAAATCTCCCCTAGCTCTTAATGTAAGATACTCTCCCAGTTTCCTTCTAAAAGTAGTACTTTTTACCTTTTACAATTATATCTACAATGTATCTGAAAATTACCTTTTTGTGTATGGTGTGAGTTAGGGGTCAAGATTCCTTTCTCCCCAACTTGGAGAGCCAGTTGACTCAGCATTGTTTATGGAAACACCTGCCTTTTCCCACTGCTCCTTCAGATTACCTTTGTCATATCAGGTTACCTGTAGATGTGTTTCTGGGCTCTATTTTATGATCTATCTGTCCTTCCATCATTTTAACAAACTTTATTTAAAAGGTTAAATGCTGCAAATTTAGAAAGATGGATGTTGCTAGAAAAACAATTCTTACATAATTAATCTCAGCTTCACTGCTTCATTTTCTTGGTACAGGAGAATAAAACCCACCTTGAGTAAATCCACCTTGAAACCAGAAGGGCTACACCTTTTATTCATACATAAGGTAGATGGCCTAAACAAACCTCCTCTAAAGCAGATTTGGTGGATTTTTTTTATGACTCAATAATATAAAATATTTATGTTAAAAAAAAAGACTGAGTGACTCATGTTCCCCTATTTACCCTTTTAGATCCATTTCTAACCATACACATTAGCAAATTATATTTCTCACACTTTTTTGACAATAACAAAATGCTGATTACTACCCATTAATTAGTTCCAACACAGTTCGAAAAATGGCTTTAGATTCTAAAATTCCATAAAAGAAAAGAAATAAGTTAAGAAACAAAACCAATGGCTATAAAGGCTACACATAACTATGTGCCCCAGAGCTATTTATTTTATACATTTTTCTTTGCTGAAATAAGACCGGATCAGTATTACTTACAAGTTGATGTTCACAATTTATTCTTACCACTTCAAACATAATACTAACCCGAAATCCACCTGTTCTACAGTTTCCCTATGTGGAGCACATAGACCTTATAAAACCTGGAGAATCCAATATGCCAGTGATTTTCTCCTGCAGAGATGTGCACTCTATTAGTTCTCCACTTAATTGTATCTAAAAGTAATGTTAAATGACCGGTTGTGTGACATAAAATAAAATCCTTAAAGCCAGAGTAATTCAACATAGGGAGAGAGAGCATTGGGTTTCCAAAAAAAAAAAAGCCTCTTTGAAAGATGGTATTTTCAACCTGAATCTTGAAAAAGGTATAAACCTGGAATCCTGAGATGGGGTGAATTTAAGAGGGGAGTGTTATAGGGAAGGATATTCCAAGGCGTACATTACATTTTCAGAGTTAGAACTGAGATTGGATTGTGGAGTTTATGTCTACAATTTAACTAGGTCCTAAATGTAAAATGGTATCCTGGAACAGGTAAAAAGTACACAAGTAGAAAAACTGTTGAAATTCAAAAGAGAATCTAGAGTTTAGTTAGTAGTACAGTATATTTGTTAAACTCCTAGTTTTAATGAATGTATATTGGCTATGCTATACGCTAAATTTAGGGGAAGCTGGGTGAATTATACATAGGAACTCTCTGTAATATCTTTTTAATCATCTATAAATTAAAAAGGGGGTGGAGTATGAGAGATGATCTTAAGTTAGAACAAGCTCAGAAAATTACTCCAGATGAGCCTAAGGTTAGCAGGTTCTTTAACTAACAGGCAAGGAATATTTAGAGGAAAGGAAGCTACACAAATTGTTGACTCAGACCTTTCAGGCTGCTATAATGAAGTAGACAGGGTAACTTATGAGCAACAAAAATGTATTGTTCACAGTTCTAGAGTCTGGAAAGATCAAGGCACCAGGCGATTTGGTATCTGCTGAGAGCCTACCTCCTAAAGACAATACCTTCTATGTGTCCTCATATAGTAGAAGGGCAAAAAGCTTTTCTCAAGCAGTGATTCTATTCATGAGATCTGAACCCTCATGACCTAATCACTTCCCATTCATTTTACTACCATCACACTGGGGGTTAGATTTCCATGCATGAATTTTGAAGGACACAAACAGACAGAGCAAAAGTTTACTCTTTTTTTTTTTTTTTTTTTTTTGGTACCAGGGGCCACTAAGCCACATCCCCAGCCTGATTTTGTATTTTTTGTTTAGAGACAGGGTCTCACTGAGTTGCTTAGTACCTCACTTTTGCGGGAGGCTGGCTTTGAACTCAGGATCCTCCTGCTTCAGCCTCCTGAGCTGCTGGGATTACAGGCTTGCCGCCACTGTGCCCAGCAATAGTTCACTCTTAAGTGAAAAAAAAAGAATCCTATGAAGTTGACAACAAAACAGCATTAAGAAATCAAAGTCTGAGAAGAATCTGACATAAAAACCTGTGTACTTAGGCCCCACCACTAAACCCTCATAGAGAAAGTGAAACATGATAATATTTGTGTGGCCATCGTCTTCACCTAAATAGTACAAACACTTGTGAAAAGGTGTGACAGTATGATAACAAAGTTCATTCATCTCAGTGTTAAGTAGCAAACATCTTCCATTTAGATTTTTTAAAAAATTAAAAATAAATAACAAACAAATGTGCCTTAGCATGCCCTTTTAAAAACCTTATTCGACTATCAAATTCCAAGTAGAAATATGTATTATTGACTGTGGGGTTCCTCACATCCGGTGGAAACTCTAAAACTGAAGCCAGAATTAGACAG
This sequence comes from Urocitellus parryii, assembly GCF_045843805.1. Lineage (NCBI taxonomy): Eukaryota > Metazoa > Chordata > Mammalia > Rodentia > Sciuridae > Urocitellus > Urocitellus parryii. The sequence continues at coordinate 26,019,958 of NC_135544.1, read as the reverse complement.
TCACTATAGATAGGTAAATCGAGTCAGGTTGCATCCAGGAGGCCAATTTTGAGTGAGTCCAGCAAGTTGGAGATTGTCCCCTGAGGCATTGAGATGTTAATTCCTTCAGAGCCCTTCCTCTACCCTTATCTAGAACCTCCCCCTGCTCCAACCAGTTGCTAAGGTAATCTGTCCCAGGAATTGCCCCTGCCCCAGGGAGCTATAAAGTTGTTAATTAATGTGTCCTGGGCTGCACCATCCTGCCTTTCCCCCTTCAACTCATCTGTTCCTCACCCTTTGGCCCACCCACCGAGCATTTCTTAGGCCTGGTCAAATGCCTGGTCACATAGGCAGTGAGGAGAAAGATAAGGGGGAGGAGGTAGAAGAACAAAGAAAACATAGAACATATAAAAAGGGCAGAACTAGGACACCAGCTACGGCCCCCTTCTCCCTCCTGAGAGAAGTCTAGGTTACCCCTTTATAAATAAACCCTCCTTTATATGCTTGCCTCAGCGAGCTTCTCTAATGTTCAGACTTCAACATGTGAGGGAGCAGAACTCGTACCAATACCACATTAATAAGCTCTTTAAACAATTGACTGAACTTGGAAAAATTAACTCTATTTAAATTTTGTTTCAGGATAGCAAGATTTGGGGTCTAAAGTCTGCTGCATAAATTTAATACTTGTGTGGTTTTGAATAAGGCATTTATCATAACTGACTTTTTCCATTTCCTCATTCATAAAGTGGATAATAACAATTCATAAGGTTGCTATCGGGATCAAACAAGTTTGAAAAAGTATTATAAATCACAGCAAATAATGGAAAAGATTTTTTTAATGAAAAATACAACTATAGAGTTCGTGAAATACTATACTAGACTGTAAGGGGGGTCTGGCGGAACGTCGGGGGGAGAGACCACAGAAGAGACTTACTCCATGCAATTGGCAAAAGGGGATTTATTGGGGATCCATTCCAGCGCGCGCTGGGGCTCCGTGCTCACTCAAGAAGGGAGAGCAGCCCAGAGCCCCGAGCTGAGGTCAAGCAGAGCTTAAGTACACTTTCTGGAGAGGGCGGTGGGCTTTGCATACATCAGAACAAATCATCATGAGGCGCGGGAAAATTGAACAACAACTATGAGATGTGATTAGCACATTCATTGGCGGGAACCGGCCGGGTGGGGGTGATTGGTCACTCCTAAGCAGGGTACACATTCAAACTGATTGGTTCGGGCCCTGTGACAAACTGCACAGGGCCCTAGGCTAAATGGCCAGTAGGGTGTTGTCTTAACTATCTCAGGAATCTGGGTGTAACAGAGGAACTTAATAATACCTAATCTTTTACATTCAAGCTTTCCAGCTTAGAAACTTTACCCTTTCAAGACCACAATGACACATCTCAAAGAATTAAGCATACTAGGGCTCTAATCTGAGTTTAGCCAGTAAAATTTCGTTGTACCTCAGGGTTACCATTTGAAAATGCCAATGAAATTATAATAGTATAGTAATAATAACAATTTTGTAAACAGGATTTCAAGATAAAATGAGACTGGGCATGTAAAGCATTCAATTAAAATTAGCTAAATCAAATGGAGATAGACTGAGTCCCAGTAATGAAATAATATTTTGCAAATTTAAGGTCAATAAGCATTTGTGGATGATGCATGTTTTCTTTTACTCCCCCATTCCCATTCATCTTGGGGTACAGATATAAATTTTTATCATGTCTCCGAGGCTCTGGAGCTGGACTTGCTCCTCCTGCTCATACAGCCTCACTCTTCCCACTTCCATAGCTAAATTTCCTTTCTATTGTCAGGGAGATTATGCCCTCCAAACTGTCCTGCTTCAGATCACAGCAGGGAAATCTTCCCAGAATCTCAGGATTTTCTCCTATTAGGTGCTTCACATTACACCAAAGCCTTAGGCTCCTGGTATCAATGGATAGGTGCATTTTGATATTTAAAACCTTGGTTAATTGACTGGGATCCTCTATCTTTATTTAAAATTTGGATATTTTGTTCATCAGGGACTTTTGCATTAATTTTAATTGTAGAAAATAAGAAATCAGCCAGACATAGTGGCACATGCCTGTATAATCCCAGTGACTCAGGAGGCTGAGGAGGGAGGATCCCAAATTCAAAGCTAGCCTCAGCAATTTAGCAAGGCCCTAAGCACACTTTCTTTCTTTCTTTCTTTTTTCTTTTTTTTTTTTTTTTTTTCTGTGGTATTGAACCTAGGGCCTTCTGTATGGGAGGCAAGCACTCTACCAACTGAGCTACATCCCCTTCCTGGCCCTAGGCATCTTAATAAGATCCTGTCTCAAAAAATAAAAAGGGCTGGAGATATGGCTCAGTGGATAAGCTCCTCTGGGTTCAATCCTCAGTACCAAAAAATAAAATAATTTAAAATGTGAAATTAAAATATTGTTAATTTTGATTACTGAGTTTTTTGGCATCCCTTAAATTTGCTGTGGATCAGCAAGTTACTGGCTTCATCTTACCTTTGGTCCTACCAGTTTGGCCTGCAAACTCTAGGAGGTCAGGTATCATATCCCCAGGGCCTAGAACAGTGACCCACCTACAGAAGAAACTCAAATCTATGTAAAGTGAATTAATACCTACGTATAATTTTTTGTTTTCTAAATCTGAAAATATCAGTTTATAATACACATAAATTCTCAAAAATACAGTTTTTTTTTTTTAAATGACCATGATGTTATTGGTAGAAGAATTACAATGGTTAATATTTGAGCAATTCAAAAACTTCTCAACTCTCTATACCACCCTTTGTGGTCAGTTTCAAAAAGCAATCTGCTTTTCTTTCACATTTAATTGGTCCCTAACTCATTTTGAAGAAACCAAATTTCCCTTGAGCTGATTTCATATGACAGATGAGTTCATTCATTTGGTTTACTTTTTTTTTTTTTTTTTTGTACCAGGGATTGATTTCAGGGACACTGGACAACTGAGCCACATCCCCAGTCCTATTTTGTATTTTTTATTTAGAGACAGGGTCTCACTGAGTTGCTTCGTGCCTTGCCCTTGCTGAGGCTGGCTTTGAACTTGCTATCCTTCCTGTCTCAGGCTCAGGATTACAGGTGTACACCATTGCACCTGGCTCTGTCTTACTTTTTAAGAGCCACAGAAAGTAGAGTCAGATCATAATGCGATAAAAACTAATGTGTGCATTACATTAGTAGGTGTATATAAAATGTAATTTTAGATTATCTAAAGGTGAGCCATGTCCTAAATAAACCAAGTGAGCAGATAGGTTGTGGTAGGGAGAGGGGATTATAAATTAATCTGGTTTTTGTGTGGTGTGTACTATGGCAATAGTTAAGGAAGTGATAACAAAAGGGTGTGGTTCTAATGAAGTAGGCTGAAGAGAGGAGTGTTTCTGTTTGAGTAAGTCTGTCCATCCAGTAAGGAAAGGGACTTAGTGTCATTGCATTGAAAATCATGGAAAGAATGCTTTGCTCAAGATTCTTGGGTTCATTGAAGTTGTATTTCTTTCTTTCTTTCTTTCTTTCTTTCTTTCTTTCTTTCTTTCTTTCTTTCTTTGTGCATAACAACTATACAGAATAGTGCATTTCATTGTAGTATATATTTAAAGGCATATAACATATTTTGATCAATTTTATTCCTGGTACTTTCTCTTGCCCCCGCTCTCCTAACTCCTGGCCCCCCTTTTCTACCCTCCTGGTCTCCCTTCTATTTTCATGAGATCCCTTTCTTTCCTTTTTTCCTCTAGCTTCCACACATGAGAGAAAAATATTAAAACCCAGGCATTTATATTTTTATCACCAAAAAAAAGTGTGTGTGGGGGGGGGGCTGGTGGTGCCCACCTATGTGAGAATTTGGCCTGTGTGTTTTCTAAAATAACCATTTCGAGACACCAAGAGACCAGAAGGGAGGTGGTTTTTTTTTGTTGTTGTTGTTGTTTTGTTTTATTTTATTTGTTTTGTTTAATATTTCTGCCTTCAATCTTCGTAGTGACCCATGTCTATAATCCTAGCCAATCAAAGATTGATGGAGTCCCCGCAGCTCCGGAGGCTGAGGCAAGAGGATCGAAAGTTCAAATTCAGCCTCAGTAAATTAGGCTATCTCTCAATTAAAAATAGAAAGGGCTGGGTTAAGCTCAGTGGTTAAGTGCACCTGGGTTCAATCAGCAGCATAACAAGGATTAAAAAAGGATGATGCAGGAGAATCCCAAGCTCCAAGAAGGGGCTAATTTTGGCAATTTAGCAAGACATCTCAAAGTAAAACAGAAAAGGCTGAAATGTAGATCAGTGGTGGACCCCTTGCCTAGCATGTGCAAGGCCCTGGGTTCCCTTCCTAGTAGGAGGGCTAGGTGGGGAGATGAATATATACACACACATGCATTTCTGCCTTCAGAAATTCACCTGTGAATACAATGTTTTCAGGTAAGGAGCTGAGGAAGTTTTATCTAACTTTGATTTACATGCACGGGATGCCTGTTTGCTTAGTGGGGGATACTGTAACAGGGGTTCATGTTCATTTGATGCTTTTACTATATCCCTTGTGGCTTTGAAACTTAACTTTTTATTTTCCTCAATCTTTTTTCCTCTAAACTACTTCTTCCTGATCTCTTCTCTCTAACATTATTTTCTCTGGATCACTTCTTTAAAAGCCCCCTGTTAACTGTGAATGGGCAGAATCACGGCCTTTGGGACAGGAGTCCCCTGTGTTTCTCCTTTGCTAGCAAAACAATAAAGCTTCTTTTTCCTTTTTCTCCAAACCGTGTTATCGTTATTGGAATAGTATGGGGACAAGGACTGAGCTTTGGGCAACAATACCAGCCAATAATAAATAGAAAGTTCAAATATATCCCCATTGGAAAATCTTTTCTTTTGCAATCTCACAATTGAAATTGGTTCAAAAAAAAAAAAAAAAAAAGAGAGTATAGGACCTGCTGCCAGATAGGTGAACCACAGAGAAGCTTTATGTCAAAATTTAAGAGGTTTTAAATATTGATTTGGTTTTTGTTTTAATAGTGTGAGTGTATTTATACGAACTGTTAAATTTCAGTAGACCCTATCCAATGGTGAACATTGATTGACCTAAGCTTCCAAGTGAATTGTGTTACTTCTAGGGATATAAAAGCCACTGGAATAACTAAGGAAAAAAAAGAGATGGACAGAGACAGACAGTTTATTTAGGAGTGTTGGAGGAGGAGTGGAGATGGGGAAAGTGCAGGGGGAGACTTGTGGGTGTGTATTAGAGCAAACTTCCATTTCCAGGAATAAAAATGGCCTCCTACGCTTGATTTGTATTCATTGATACATAAAAGCTTAAATTTCATTTCACCTACGTTCACTCGTTCAATAGACACCTACTGAGTACGTTCTGCGTGCTAAAGCCAGGCGATTGGGATTCAAAGGCTTTTTGGTGCCTGGCTGAGGCCGGGCCACCCGCAGTCACCCGGAAGAAAGCGCTTTAACCCCTCCCGCCCCGCTGAAGGTGACGGTGCTCTGGCGGGAGCCGCGGGGTATTTACCTGCAGGCCAGGTGCGGAGCCACACCCATCTCCCCGCCCTCCGTGACTGGTTGGCGCTTTTCCTTTGAAATTCCTTTCCCTGTGTCCACCTAAAGGAATCTAAGGGGTCTGAGAAGCAGAGCACGTGTCATAGTAGACTCTGGTTGAGCGGGCAGCAGCAATTCCTTCTTTCTCTTACCTTTGAAAGGAAATGGAATGGAAACTCTTGGGAGCGCATCCTAGTTGCATGGGTAAGTCTTGTTTCACGAAACTTTTTTTTTTTTTTTCTGATAATGGGTGCAGGGAAGGGGGATGTATTCTAATGTACTAATGAATCGGGTTTATCTAAGTCCAAGCCTGTTTTGATCACTCAACTTCTATTGCTTAGACTGTTGACCGCTCGCTGTTAGGGGACACTGGTCCTATACACTTTTTTTTTACAGGAGATTTAGGGGAAGTAAATACACTTAGAAGGAAGCCAACGAATGCCTGGTTGAAATTTCCTTGAAGTTGCGGGTTTTTTTTTTTTTTTAAATTTTGTTTCATTTAATGTAAATATTTTATTTCATTATGGCGAGGTTTATTTTATATTCAAATGTTTAAATTATTGATAAGACAGTAGGCCTATCTTTTCTTTCCTTCCCCACTGATTTTGAGAAATAGCACTACTATCCACCTCAATTACTTTAGCAATCAAAGAAAGAAAGAAAGAAAAAAAAAAAAAAACCCGACAACAATAAAACCTAGGACAACTCATTTTCGATTCTTGTTTCCCTTACACCCTTTATCCGATCCACCAACAAGCGTAAAAGGTCCTAAAACGGGCACACGTGGTGGCTCCCGCCGGTAATCCCATGGACTCTGGGGGCTGAGGCAGGAGGGTCGCAAGTTGTAGACCAGCCTCTGCAATTTAGTCCCTCCCTATCTCAAAATTAAAAAAAAAAAAATTAATAAAAAGGACTGAGGATATAGCTCAATGGTAAAGCGCCCCAGAGGAGATTCTTCTATTTTCCCACCCTTTCTGCGTTTCAGACCCACCTCGGCCCAAACACCCAGCGTCAGTTAGATGATTGAATTTCTTAATAAATTAGTCTTTCACTCTTGTCCATTTTCCATACCGCAGCCAAAAGTAAACGGTTAACCTAAGCAATGGTTCTTAGTGTGAAACTCCTTAAGGGTTTTCTTTGGTTTTGATATGCATTGCAAATTGCTTCCCACAAGGTTCTGCACTCTCCTCCCCAACCTTAACTCTGACTACCACCTTCTTTGCCCACCGCGATTTCTCCTCCACCCTGCTGTGTCCTGGGCTGAATACTCTTCCAACCTGTCTCACGGGACCAACACCTTCTTTCTTTTTCAGGTCTCGATCTAATGTCTCATTGTTTCATTCTTGGAAGTTTTTCCAGACAAAGTTACTTTTTTTTTTTTTTTTAATCATTCTGATTGATTACTGGGGATTGAACTCAGGGGCACTTTACCACTGAGCCACATCCCCAAAGCTTAGGGCATCACTAATTTACTTGGACTGGCTTCAAACTTGTGATCCTTCTGTAACCTACCAAGTCACTGAAATTACAGGTGTGCACCACTGTGCCCACTCTGGTGGGTGTTTTTTTTTTTTTTGGGGGGGGGGGGAGTTCCATACCATTTTTTTTCTCAATTTTTAGCTTGTTTCATTTACCATTGGCTGCCTTTTATCCTTCCCACACGGATAAGAGGAAAGTACTATGATGACCATGAACTTAATATCCTTTTCATTGTTCTGAGTTCAGCACTTAGAACGATATTGAGTTCGAAATATATGTGAATTGATTAATTAATTAAATGACAACATCTTGTGAAGTACTTCTAACCTGTTGGAGAAATATAAAATTAGGCTAGTCTCCGGTCATTAAGTATTAATGTTTGGTATTCAAATTTTGTCCTCATGTTTACCCAGTAAGTTTTTCCTATAGTTATTTCCCCTACCTAGAAATGGATGCTTGCCATATTAACCATTTTTGATAATACTTTGGTAAATTACCATTTCAATTTTATGTCATGCTCTCAATCTTGGGTATTTTTGTGAAACCAGTGTAATACTCAGAGACATGACAAATAATAATTAAACCAGAAAAGTAAGGTCTATTCTTGAACTAATGCATTATGTGTCTAAAGCTCTGAATAAATTTCTAGTAAATTAATTTTATCAGATGAAAATTAACTCACCAATGCAATATCTAATGAATATTCATAACTTTTTTTTTTTTTTTTTTTTTAAGTACAGTGCTGGAACAAGACCAAAGAGGCCTTTGCTCTCACAGAGCTTACAGTCTAGCAGGTAAGACAGACCTTAAATAAATAAACACTTGCTTCCTGTAGCAGGAAGTAATCAACAGATAATCCATAAAGGAATGAGATTGGCTGAATAAAACAAAGAGTCTTGAGTTCTCTCATGGGCTACAGTTCTCTACAATGGCCTGCCCATTGGGGGTGAGAGGGTATGGTTATCAGAGAACATGTAAGCATAGCATTCTGTAATTGGAAGGTGAGCTCTAGGCCAGAGTTTTAAGGTCATTTTCTGAAGATGTCTCTAACATTAGAATATGTTCTAATTCAAGATTATTATCATGGAGCTCTGATCCATATGAGGTAGGGAGCTAGTGAATGCTGAGCTCGGGGATGTAAAAGAGCCTAAGAATGGAGGGCAGCCTGAGAAAGCTGAAGTTTTGGTGGGAAACAGGCTTCCATGCTTGTTTGCTTCATTGGAGAGAGTTTATTATTGCTGAATAATAAAACAGGAGCACTAGAGATGGCAAGAGATAAGCTGGGAAAGAAAGGCAAGCATCAAATCAAATTTCAGTTATTTAAAATGGACTGACTAGGAAGAGGGACTTTTGTTTGTGCCAGGTACAGGATTGTATCATTAAGCAAACCACTCTTCAAAGAATAGCAGTAACGTATTTGTACTGTAAGTTTTAAAGGTTCTTTTATAGTCTTAAGGAAATGTAAAACTTCAGAGCTAAGTTAGTTACCCTATGCTTTGACTTTGGCTTGTAGTCAGAAGAGATAGAGTGCCATGGATATTGTGTGCCTTATTTTCTGGATCCCTAACTTCTAGAACAATGGGCAGGCAAATTGTAGCCCATGGGAGAAATCCAGCCTCTCTTGGATTTTTATTGTAATTCAGCCAGTCTCATTCCTTTATGGATTATCTGTTGATTACTTCCTGCTACAACAGGATTGAGAAGTTTCAACAGAGATAAGAGAGCACACAAAGCTTAAATCTGGCTTTTTACAGAAAAAGATTGTCATCCCCAGCTTAGTGAGGTTACAGGATCCAACATACACTTACAAAATGGATAAAAGGATTATAAAATAGTACTAATTCATGTTAAGTATTCAGCATGTATATTCTCTGCACCATGAATTGTGCCAAACACTTTACATGCATTATTTATTTTCTTATGTAATGTTTCACAAACATTACATAAGAAAACAGGAGCATCTTTATCTACTCCTGCATCCCCTTTGAATTTTTAATCAGTTGCCACCAAACACTTCAGTAAAGGTTTGCTTGCTTGGCTCTATTTAAGATTGCAAACTTCTACTGAAGAATCACAAACAATATGTAGACAAGAGTAGGGCTAGCACCTTAATGAGTGCACAATCAATATTAGATGAGTCATTAGGTCAGAAAATTTATAGGGTACCCAGATAACCCATCTTATTCCAGGATGCATTTTCTTTTTGGGGGGTGAGGGGGTATGGTTATCAGAGAACATGTAAGTGTAGCATTAATGGTAATTGAAAGGTGAGCTCTAGGTCAGTGTTTTAGGTCATTTTCTGATGATGTCTTTAATATTAGAGTATGTTCCAATTCAAGATTATTTTCATAAAGCAGGTGTTTGGTGATGACCACCCCAGATTACTGCTCCATGGAAGTCATTGATACTATTTCTGGTGCAAAACTCCTGGTCGGAAAGATGTGGGTAGAAGAACCCTGAAAAAAGTTAGGCAAGCCAAGCCAGGCCCAGCAGGCAGAAATGGAATCCCCCAGCAGGTCATGGGCTGACAATGACAAGGACCCTAGCTGTGAGCTCAGCCCTCTGGCTATTGGAGAGGATGATTTCCAGGACGGTTACATTGAATGCCTACTCAGAGGGGAGTTTTCTGAATCTATCCTGGGAGAAGATTCACTTTTTAAGTCCTTGGACTGCCTGGAGAAAGGATTAAATCAAGACCTTCCCGAGCAGATTTTTGAAGCCAGCTCCCTTCTCGAATCTTCTTTGGAATATGTGAAAAAGGGGACAACACCAGAGCTTCCTCAGCAGACTGGGGAAGAGAATTCACGACATGGGTGTTCTGAATATGGGACGGGCAAAAAGCCTCCTCCCACAGGGAGACCCTGCACCAACGACATAGCAGATCCCAAACAGCTCACAGGATGTGCTAGAAAGAAGCGAGGGAAAAATACACGCCCAAAAAAGCCGAATAACAAATCTTCCCTGAGAAGCCACATCCCTGTTCCTGGTCCCAAAGATCACGTGTGTGCAGAATGTGGGAGAACATTCTCAGAGAGCTCAAAACTAAAGAGGCATTTTCTGGTTCATACTGGAGAGAAGCCCTATCAGTGCACCTTTGAAGGGTGCGGAAAGCGCTTTTCTCTGGACTTCAATTTGCGAACGCATCTGTGCATCCACACTGGGGAGAAACGTTTTGCGTGTACCTTTCCAGGCTGTGACAAGAGGTTTGTTCAGTCAAATAACCTGAAAGTGCACTTCTTAACTCATTTGAAGACAAAGCAGAATAAATGAGGAAGAAGATGGAAAATGAGCCTCAGATAGAATATAAGCTTTAATGAAAGAGTGACTAGGCACAAATATCCTCGTGGGCTATTATTTCTAGGTAGGATCTTTTAAGTTAAAATTGCAACCATAAAAGGCATGGTTTTAGTGTTACTAAGATGCTCTTCTACTTTGCAATGCCATTTTAGGAACATTGTGTATTCTAGTGTATTTCCAACAGAAAGATCAGATACATTTACTTCAAAGATGTAATCCTCAATAGCTACTGGATTACTGGATGTGCAATTTGTTTTCACGTAGTATACATATGAAGATAACTTGATTTTGTAGTTCCTAATTGTATAGTTTTTAATTTTCAAAAATATACTTCATGATTTGTGTGGTAATCCTAAATAATGAATATTGTGTAGTAGATAAGTCAGCAAGTGAGGGGATATTCTTTAAAGCTAAATATAGTTTTTGTTTTCATCATTGTATCAAATTACATTAAAATTGTATATTTGAGTGATTATTTGATAGTGTTAATCCAATTGAATCCATCTTTAGATATTTCAAAATAAAAGCATAAAACCCTACAAGTGTGCTAAATCTGGGTTCAAAAAATCAGAGGAGCTTGCATTAAAAAGAGATATAATTCAGATATAATTCGGGGTGGGGATATAGCTCTCAGTTGATAGAGTGCTTATCTCATGCATAAGGCCGTGGGTTCAATCCCCAGCACCACCAAAAAAAAAAAAAAAATTGAGATAGAATTCACTTGTCCTTAAAAATAAGCAAAACATTATAAAGGTTGATATTTGGTATTGGTGAAGCATGTAGTGGATCTTACCCTCATACATGGTAAGGGATAAATGGTTACAGCCATTTGGAAGATATTTTGCAGGTGTGCTCTGTTAATTTCCTAGGGTTGTCACAGCAATGACACAGACTGGGTGGCTTTAACAGTGGAACTGTATTATCTTATACGTAGTTTTGGAGGCTATCAGTCCAAAATCAAGAGGGTTGGCAGAGCTGATTGCTTCTGAGGACTAGATCTGGAAGGGTCTGTTCCAGGCTCTCTCCTTGGCAAGTTCACATTCTGAGGTACTGATGCTTGGGACCTAAAAGTATGAATTCTGAGGGGAACACAGAATATGTGCCATATGTCAGCCCCAATATTTTTATTCCTAGGAATCTGTAGAAATATTTCCACGAATGTAAGAAGGTATTTGTTCAAGAATATTAACTGAATCATATTTGTAATATTAAGTTCATAATTTTAATGTCCATTAAGAAAAAACAAGTTGCATAAATCATGCCAGATTTTTTTTTTTTTTAAACCCAGTAATAAGATTTGAACACAAGCTTTCAATGACTGTAGGCAGGCACTCCTAACAAACACTTTGAACTCCCAGTCTGGCAATCAGACTTTGAAGGAACTCCCTACATTAATATTATAAATAATCAGGTATAGTTAAAATGTCCTTTAATATTTAAGATACCTGGAAATTATGCTAATAGGTACATAAATTTAACAGCTTTGGGGGGGGGAAAGGCAGTGAATAAATAAATGAAAGACTAATCTTGATGTTAGAAATGCCAAAAAGTAAGTATTTTAAAGTAAAAACAAAAATTAAGCCAAGTTTAGTGGTGCACACCTGTAATCCCAGTGACTTGGGAGGCTGAGGCAGGAGGATCATAAGTTTGATACCTGCCTCAGCAATTTAGCAAGGCATTGAGCAATCTAGGGTTTAAATTTTGACTTCAGTATAAGCTAGTTACTGGGGACTTATGGAATTTTGCTTTTTAATTTATAATATATATGGTGTGGATTTTCTACCATCACTTCTGTAGGAACGTGGGTCTTAAGTCTCTAAAAGAACATTAGGTACACAATCCACTCACAAGTTTAGCATTTCCCTAAAACAAGCACCTAAGTATAGAATTTAGGATTGGAATTTGGTATTTAATCAAGATGATGAAGCATGTATGTTTGTCTAGTTTTTGCTTTGACAGCAGTATGTTTGATTGGGTCCCCTATGGATTTCAACTTCATAGTTGCATAACACACTACATCTCTGAAGGCTAAACAAAGAGCAAGCAGATTTTAGGCTGCAAGATCTTGAGAACTGAGACCTAGGGCACCAGGAGGGGTCAAGTCAGGCTGCCCCTGTTGAGGTTGGTTTACTTTTTTAGACTCCTCTTTCTGGAGTGTCTACTTGTGTATCTGGATTTCAGGGTTTAGTTAAATCCTGATTTGGGAATAGAATGATGCTTGACTAGCCTCCTAGCCATCTTGTCTTTTCTTTCTCCCTCTGCACCCCCTTTCCTCCTTTCCTCCTACCTTTTGTTCCTTCCTCCCACCCTTTTTTCTTTCCTTTCTTCCAAAGAGAAACCCTAAAACTGCTGAGAATGTAAGAGGAAGAAGGTATGTGGACCTGGCACAGTGGCACATGCCTGTAATCCCAGCAGCTTGGGAGGCTGAGGCAGGAGGATTACAAGTTCAAAGCCAGCCGCAGCAACTTATCAGGGCCTTTAACACATTTTGAGTTTATTTTTGTGTATGATGTGAGGTAATGGTCCATTTTCATATTTTTGAATGTGGATATCCAGTTTTCCTAAGGGCATTCACTGAAGAGATTATCCTTTGCTTACTATGTCTTCCTGGTGGCCTTGGCAAAATTGGTGAACATGCTTGTATTTACTACGGGACTTTCAGTTCTCTCCATTGGTCCATGTGTCTGCTTTTATGTCGGTTCCCTGCTTTTTTGATTACTGTAGTGTTTTAATATAATTTGAAATCAGAAAGTGTTACCTCCAATTTTAGAGTTTTTTGTTCCTGTGAAAAGTGCACTGATATTTTGATAGAATTGCAATGAAGTTATCTGTTGCTGTTTCTAGTATACATATTTTAACAGTATTAATTCTTTTGACCAGTGAACATGGATACCTTTCCATTTGTCTTTTTCAATTTCTTTCAGCAATGTTTACAGTTTTCAGTGTATAGATCTATGATTTCTTTGGTTAAATTTATTCCTAAGTGTTTTATTTTTAATACTCAAAAAGGATCATATTCTTTGTGTTTTTTTTTTCTCAAATACATTATTATTCATGTAAATAAATGTAACTGATTAAAGAAGTGAACATCTTAGAGACCATCACTTTTTTATTATTAATATGTAGGCCACAGTTAGTAGACTCTTAATAACTTATAGATTGATTAAATGTGTAAAAATATGGTTTAATTTGTTTTTTAAACCAGTAAATTATGCATAATTCAAAATGGCTAATGAAAGAATTACTAGTCTTATTTTTATAAATCTGATAAGTCTGAAAACTGAAATAAAGGTGAACAACTATTAGAGTAATACATGCTTAATAAAAGAAAAATGCTACAGATGGGTTTGTGCATATATATGTAGGCACATATTTACTCTATTCCAAGAATTTTTGTTACATCTTTTTTGGTCATTTTTATCAGTAGTGAAAATAATCTTAAATGTTGTTATCTTTTTTTTTCTGTCTTATTCCTCTAAAAGAAATAGGAGAGTCTATAATTAGTTTAAAATGTATCATACTACTCACATCCTACTTTAAATCAATTTTTCGGATTTCTTCTATGTGCACAGGTCTTCCAACCATGTCTGACTTCTGCTTTTCACCAATATATGTTGGTGCACATAGGATTTCTAGTATTCTATTCAATAGCAGATTTGTCAGATTTTTCTATTATTTTCCTCCTGGGTATAAGCATGTGCAGAAATCCGTGTGTGCTCATGTTTTAATTACCTGATGCACTGGCTTTGACTGAATAAATTGCATGATTACATCCTACATTGGACACAGAACAGTGCAAGTTATATTAAAAAGCCATTATATTTGCAACTCTGAACAAGAGACTATAATTAAAAAGCAATTGGATGAAATTAGCTTTAAGAATACAAGAGTTTAAGCAAGATTTGGTAAATGAACATTAATGGTTAACATGTGGTTTTTATTAGGTCTTTTGCTTTTTATTCTCTCTGACCCCAGAGTTGAATTCCTTAGATGTCAGTAGACCAGACTTGTAGAACACCTGTAGAAAGCTGTGCTTTACCATATGGAGAAAGTTATATCCATAAAACAAACCAATGGAACTTTTGTGACTTTAGTAAATCAAAGGTATTAGGTAGGCTACAATGATACCCTGGGCATTAATAAACTATTCTTAATGCTTCTAAGATCTTAGTTGTATGTCATAAAAAGCATAGTACACGCTCCTACAACTCAGGATGCTGGTCATAAAACACACATATACAAATCAAAGAAATAATAAAATTGAGAGAATTTTGATTACCATCACCACTAAATAAAAAAATTGCACACAATATGTGTAATAGCACCCTATGATCTAAGAAAACCATATGTTTCAAACTGTTGAGGACTTGGCATGGTAGTATTTTTGTATGTGGAAAAGCTTTGAGTTTATCAAGTATATATGCTAATAGATATTACATTTATGGCATATTATAGGTGGCTACAAATTCTTTGCTATTCCTCCAGTTACAAGTTGAAGTCTCTGGATATGTTAGCTTAATTTAATTATTCCACAGTGTATTTATAAATTACAATAGCACTTCATACCCCATAAATTTATACAGTTATAAATTATCGATTTACAATAAAAAAGAAAAACTAAGTTGGGGCCTATTCTCCTTTCCCTGCAGTTTGGTCTGGTATGTGACTGCTTTGATCAGAGCAGAAGGATGGAAATAGTGCTATAATAGTTATGTCAATTCTAAATTCTAGGCCTTTGTTTTCTTTTATTCATACTGGGGATTGAACACAGGGGTGCTCTATCACTGAGCTACATCCCCAGACCTTTTTATTTTTACTTTTTTTAGTTTGTGACAGGGTCTGGCTAAGTTGCCTAGACTGGTCTTGACCTTGCAATCATGTGTCCTCCTCCCAAGAAGCTGGGATTACAGGTGTGGTCAGGCCTAGCTTTTAAGAGGAAGGGTTCCTACTGCCATTTAAGAAGTCTACCCTAAGACCACGATCCTGAACAAGATCCACGCCACAACTGTGTAGGATAGGACATCACCCATGGGGGGGAAAAGTAGGGAGGGATGGGCCTCAGGGAGGGAGGTCCCAGACAGGAGTGTGGGAGCCATTTCAGAAAGGTCATCCATCCCCAGTCATTCCAGATGACACCACATGCATTGGTGACAAACTTCCCGAATGGTGCCTTCTGAAATGACTCACTCACACACACAATGATGGACAAAATAAAATGGGTTGTTTTAAGTCGCTTAAATTTTGGGGTTAGTGTGTTATGTGGCAATAAACAACAGGGACATAAACACCACTTTAGTTTTGTTATGTGATTTTTATAGTCCTTACTTTATATTTGTGTGAGCATATGCATAAATAGATAGATAGATGTAAATAGATATTACCATAAAACTACATCTAAATTTAAGAGAAATTTTCTTTTTTTTTTTTTTAATTAATTTTTATGGCCAGGCCCAGTGGCTCATGCCTGTATTCCCAGAGGCCTGGAAGGCTTCGACCAGAAGATCACGAGTTTAAAGCCAGCCTCAGCAAAAGTGAGGGGCTTAGCAACTCAGTCTCTAAACAAAATACAAAATAAGGCTGGGGATGTGGCTCAGTGGTCGAGTGCCCTGAGTTCAATCCCTGGAAACCCCCCCCCCCCAAAATTTATCTGTATCAGAGCATTATAGTTATATATGGTAGTTGTGTTCATTTTGATATGTACATTTGATATGTACATGGAATTTGATTTCAGTTCCTGTCCCCCACTTTCCCTGCTACTTCCTCCCCTATTCTCCTTCCTCTGATCTTCCTTCCACTTATTTATTTATTTTTGATCGGTCCTTCCTATTTATACATAAAGGTGAAATTCCCTGTGGTATATTTATATATGCCCTTAGGTGATTTTGTTAAATTCATTTCATATTTCCTCTCCTTTCTCCTCACTCCCCCCCTTTTTTTTAGACATTGATGGACCTTTATTTTGTTCACTTATTTATATGTGGTGCTGAGAATCAAACCCAGTGCCTCACACATGCTAGGCAAGCGCTCTACCACTGAGCCACAACTCCAGCTGATCCTCCTTTTTGATCTTCTACTCCACTGATTTTCCCTGTATCTTTATGATATTCTTTTTCCCTTATTTGGTCTAGCTTCCACATAAGACAGAAAACATTTGACCCTTAATTTTCGGAGACCAGCTTATTTAATTTAGCATGGTGTTTGCCATTTCCATTGTTCTCCAGCAAATGCCATAATGTCATTCTTTTTTATGACTCAGTAAAACTTCATTGTGTATATATAGACCGCATTTTCTTTTATATTTTTTATTACTTATACATGATAGTAGAATACATTTTGACACATCAATCATAAATGGGCTATAACTACTCATTCTTCTGGTCGTACATGATGTAGAGTTACACCTTTGTGTAATCATATATACACATAGCATAATAATATTTGATTCATTCAAGTATCCTTCTTACTCCCAAACCATCTCCCCCACTTTCACTCCCCTCTGTCTAATCCAAAATACCTCTATTCTCCCCTAGCCCCTCCCCCTTCATTCATCTATTGATGGGCATCTGGACTGATTCCATAATCTGGCCACTGTCAAAAGAAATTTTCAATTATGTTTGGCTTTCTATATCAACAGGTTTTGTACCAATGATCTATGAATCAGAAATGTATTTAGAACTAAAATAGTAGCATTTGCACTGACTATGCACAAACTTTACAATGTAAGTGCTTTGAAAATAGTTATTATCCTGGGGTATAATGCTATATTGCTAAGGTGTAAGTGCAAGAAAAAAGTCAATGCAAGTATCTTTTTTTTTTTTTTTTCCTCCGTAGTGCTAGCAATTG
Organism: Urocitellus parryii; assembly: GCF_045843805.1. Taxonomy (NCBI): domain Eukaryota; kingdom Metazoa; phylum Chordata; class Mammalia; order Rodentia; family Sciuridae; genus Urocitellus; species Urocitellus parryii. The sequence goes on along the minus strand of NC_135544.1, from coordinate 26,002,820 downwards.
AACCCAGGGGTGCTTTACCACTGCTGCATCCCCAGTTCTTTTTTTTTTTTTTTTTAATTTTTTTAGTTCTCGGCAGACACAACATCTTTGTTGGTATGTGGTGCTGAGGATCGAACCCGGGCCGCACACATGCCAGGCGAGCGCGATACCGCTTGAGCCACATCCCCAGCCCATAGTTCTTTTTATTTTTTAATTTTTAGTCAGTGTCTCACACTGTTACTGAGGTTCTTCCTAAATTGCTGAGGCTGGCCTCAAATTTGCAATCTTCCTTCTTCAGCCTTCTGAGTAGCTGGGATTACAGGCATGCACCACCATGCCTAAAAATTTTTTCAATCTGGAGTTTAGTTAATTCTGCAGATTCACAACCTATTGATATGGAGGGCCAATTGTAACTTGAAATTTGTATGATAGAGTTATTTTCAGGGTCATGTACATTAGTGTAGCACATTACCTCTTCAAAGACCAGCAAGACTGATTAATTTGTTGCAATATCTAAGGAAACTGAAACTGCCTTTAATTAAATTAAAACTCATCCCTAAAAGTTAGTGGAGGGAGAATCTCCACTTGGGAAAAATGGTTTCTCTTCACAGAACTGGTTCCGTTATCCTGGCTGGAGTTTTGGAGGGATCCTTTAAATTCTGATGCCACCAACACTGTCCTTTAAGGGCCATGCTCCACTTTAACACTCTGACCCACGCCAGAGCACACAGCTTTTCCTTTATGCTTAGGCATAAAACCAAAACGAGGTTGGAACATTTCAAGACCTTATAAAAAGCAAAAAAAAAAATAAAAAATAAAAAAATAACACTATGCAGCTTGTTTTCTCAGGTCTCAAACTCAAGGAAGATCTACCTATTTCAGATCCAGGGTTTAGAGAAAAAACTCCAGTGATTCGTGTGTACCTGAGACCTGGCATGGGTTTCTGAGGACTGTCCTGTTCTTCCAGGTTACCCAGTATGTCTATCCCTATCACGAAAAGTTTATATACACGCATAATGTGACACATTTCATTTGTGCTCTAACAGTAAAACAACAGCACCAAAATGTATATGAGAAATATACAAGTATAATCTTTACGGTCTCAGTTGCCTGGAGGGGTTAAAAGTATTGGAGTGGATATTTAACCAGAAAACCTCAAAAGCTCTCCCAAGGGCTGAGGTTGTGGCTCAGTGGTAGAGCACTTCCCTGGGCCCTACTCTAGCACTACCTTAAAAAATAAATAAATAAAATCAAGTTTTAAAAAATTCAACAGCCTTTCTTTAAAAAAACAAAAAAGCTATCACAATTGGGAGTGGAGGATGCTCTTTGTAGAGACAGGCAAGGAGCAGAGTTTGAAAGCTTTATAAGCCATCTTAAAGGGATAGAACTTTGTCTCATAGTCAATAAAGCACGCAGAAAAGGGATTAAGTAAGGAAGTGACATGATCAAATTCAGTTTGGAGAGGAGTCATCTGGGAGGCAGGGTTGAAGACGGATTGGTGAGAGGGAAAACAGGCAGCTGCTGCAATAATCCAGAGGAGAGATGACAAGTCTTATTGGACTTTATATTTCCAGCACCGACATAGAACACAATAAATGATTAATGGATGTTTAAATAAGTGGTCGACTAGACATAACTAAAAGGATTTCCAAGAAGCAATAAAAACAGAAAAATGACAGATGCACTAAACTTAAAGTCAGTGATGCACAACAATCAGAGGACAAATAATCCAATTTAAAAATGGGTTTTCTTGGGGCTTAAATGGACATTTCCCTAAATAAGATATATAAATAGCCAATAGGTACATGAAAAGACGTTCAACATTATTAGTCATTAGGGAAGCGCAAATCAAAGCCACAATGAGATACCACTTCACACTCACTAGGATGGCTATAATCAAAACATCGTTGGCCAGAATGTGGAGGAATTCTACCTGTCGTCCACAGCTGGTAAGAGCCTAGGCATGTCCCAGGATTCTGCCACTGAACAGAAGCTATGGCATCCCTATAGACCTGCATTTTCCATACATAAAGACTTTCTTACAAAGGTTAGCACTCTTTCATTGCCACATATATTTATATGAAATAAAAATAACATGCACCTAGCAGACCCAAAAGGGTCTACAAAGAAGCTATTAGAGCTAATAAATGAATTCAGCAAAGTGGCAGGATATAAGATCAACACGCATAAATCAAAGGCATTCCTGTATATCAGCGACAAATCCTCTGAAACGGAAATGAGGACAACTACTCCATTCACAATATCCCCCCAAAAAATAAAATACTTGGGAATCAACCTAACAAAAGAGGTGAAAGATTTATACAATGAAAATTACAGAACCCTAAAGAAAGACATAGAAGAAGACCTTAGAAGATGGAAAAACATACCCTGCTCATGGATAGGCAGAACTAACATCATCAAAATGGCGATATTACCAAAAGTTCTCTATAAGTTCAATGCAATGCCAATCAAAATCCCAACAGCATATCTTGTAGAAATAGATAAAAGAATCATGAAATTCATATGGAATAATAAAAGACCCAGAATAGCAAAAACAATACTAAGCAGGAAGTGTGAATCAGGCGGTATAGCGATACCAGACTTCAAACTATACTACAGAGCAATAGTAACAAAAACAGCATGGTACTGGTACCAAAACAGGAGGGTGGACCAATGGTACAGAATAGAGGACACAGTAACCAATCCACAAAACTACAACTATCTTATATTTGATAAAGGGGCTAAAAGCATGCAATGGAGGAAGGATAGCATCTTCAACAAATGGTGCTGGGAAAACTGGAAATCCATTTGCACCAAAATGAATCTGAATCCCTATCTCTCGCCGTGCACAAAAGTTAACTCAAAATGGATCAAGGAGCTTGATATTAAATCAGAGACACGGCATCTGATAGAAGAAAAAGTTGGTTATGATCTACACGCTGTGGGATCGGGCTCCAAATTCCTCAATAGGACACCCATAGCGCTAGAGTTAACAAATAGAATCAACAAATGGGACTTACTCAAACTAAAAAGTTTTTTCTCAGCAAAAGAAACAATAAGAGAGATAAACAGGGAGCCTACATCATGGGAACAAATCTTTACTCCACACACTTCAGATAGAGCCCTAATAACCAGAATATACAAAGAACTCAAAAAATTAGACAATAAGATAACAAATAACCCAATCAATAAATGGGCCAAGGACCTGAACAGACACTTCTCAGAGGAGGACATACAATCAATCAACAAGTACATGAAAAAATGCTCACCATCGCTAGCAGTCAGAGAAATGCAAATCAAAACTACCCTAAGATACCATCTCACTCCAGTAAGACTGGCAGCCATTAGGAAGTCAAACAACAATAAGTGCTGGAGAGGATGCGGGGAAAAGGGCACTCTTGTTCATTGCTGGTGGGACTGCAAATTGGTGCAGCCAATTTGGAAAGCAGTATGGAGATTTCTCGGAAAGCTGGGAATGGAACCACCATTTGACCCAGCTATTCCCCTTCTCGGTCTATTCCCTAAAGCCCTAACAAGAGCATGCTACAGGGACACTGCTACATCGATGTTCATAGCAGCTCAATTCACGATAGCAAGACTGTGGAACCAGCCTAGATGCCCTTCAATAGATGAATGGATAAAAAAAATGTGGCATTTATACACTATGGAGTATTACTCTGCATTAAAAAATGACAAAATCATAGAATTTGGAGGGAAATGGATGGCATTAGAGCAGATTATGCTAAGTGAAGCTAGTCAATCTTTAAAAAACAAATACCAAATGACTCCTTTGATATAAGGGGTGTAAACAAGGTCAGGGTAGGGACGAAGAGCTTGAGAAGAATATTTACAGTAAACAGGGATGAGAGGTGGGAGGGAAAGGGAGTGAGAAGGGAAATTGCATGGAAATGGAAGGCAATCCTCAGGGTTATACAAAATGTCATATAAGAGGAAAGGAGGGGTAAGTCAAGAGAATACAAATGGAAGAAATGATTTACAGTAGAAGGGGTAGAGAGAGAAAAGGGGAGGGGAGGGGAGGGGAGGGGAGGGGGGATAGTAGACAATAGGAGAGACAGCAGAATACATCAGACACTAGAAAGGCAATATGTCAATCAATGGAAGGGTAACTGATGTGATACAGCAATTTGTATACGGGGTAAAGGCGGGAGTTCATAATCCACTTGAATCAAACCGTGTAATATGATGTATTAAGAACTATGTAATGTTATGAACGACCAATAAAAAAAAAATAAATAAATAAAAATAAAAATGACATGCAAAGAATTTCATGATGTTAAGAATTTTACCCAGTTGGAAAATTTGGCTCATTTTCTGAGAGATTGGAAGTAAAGGTGAGACTCAATGAATGCTCCCTTGTCCCAATCTGTATTGTGGAGACCTTCAAGATAGTCTTTGTTCCTGTCATTCAGGTACATTGAGAGATATCTTTTAGATTTAGGAAAATGCTTTTTCTCTTTGTAGATCTCTGGACTAGGGGATACCTAGTCAACAGTTGTATTCTTTATAAGAGGGACCAGAAATACAGCATAAATATGCTAAGTACTATAATCAGAAGCATCAAGAATGTCAAGATAACAAGATGCAAGTTTTTACAATTTTATTTTTAATTGACACATACAAATTGTATATAGTGATGAGCGTGGTGGCACACACCTGTGATCCCAAGACTCAGGAGGCTAAGGCTTGAAGATCACAAATGTGGGTCATCAGCAGTTTACTGAGACCATGAGCAACAAAGGAAGACTCTCTTAAGATAAAGAATAAAGAGGGCTGGAGATGTGGCTCAGTGGACTAATGCCCAGGGTCCAATCCTCAGTACCAAAAAAAAAAAAAAAATTGTATACAGTTATCATGTACATGTTATTTTGCAACACATGAAAAAGCTAAATCAAGCTAATTAACATATGCATTACCTACCTACTTGGCTTTTGCTACATGTGTATATGTGTGTGTTGAGAACTTTAAAAATCTCCTCTCAAGAATTTTCACAAATACAAATTTTTTTAATGAACTGTATCACCATGTTGCATGTTAGATCTCTTGAACTTACTGCTCCTACCTAAAATTCTATGACCTTTGACCAACATCTCTCTAAGGCAACCCTCCCCAACCGATCCCCTTGGAATCTCCTTTCCTGCTCTATTTCAACTATGAGTTTAGCCTTTCTAGATTCCACATGCAAGTGAGATCATGTTGTGTTTGTCTTGTTTTTGCATATTTCACTTATGTTCTCCAAGTTCATCCATCTAGACACAAACAACAGGATTTTTCTTCTTTTTCAAGGCTGGCTCATATTCCATTAGGTATATGAACCACATTTTCTTTATCCATCTATCCTGTGGTGAATGCTTAGGTTGATCCCATATCTCGGCTATTATGAATTATGTTTCAATGACTATAGGAGTGAAGATGTTTCTTCCACATGCTGATTTCATTTTTTAAAAATGTTTTTTTTATATATACCTGGTCATGGGATTGTTGGATACTATGGGAGTTCTATTTTTAATTTCTGAATGAAACTTTTCTGACTTGCATAGTAGCTGTATTAATTTACCTTCATACCAAGAGTGCACAGGGATTTTCTTTTCTACACATCCTCAGTGGTACTCCTTTTTCGTCTTTTTCATAATAATCATTCTAACAGGTGTGAGATGATTCTAACAGGTGTGTGGTTTTAATTTTCAAACTCATCAAGTCATTTCTAAGTCTTCTTTGGAAAGATATCTGTTATGATACTTTGTCCCCATTTTAACTATTTTTGTTGTTGGTGTTGGTGGTTTCCTACAATTAAATTGAGTTTCTTCTGTGTTTTGGATATTAACCCCTTATCAGATGTATAGTTCACAAATATGGTCTGTAAGCATACAACCAGCAATATCTCCAGTGACAAGAGAGCATGATACAGATTTAAAATATCTCAATGTTAAAATACAATTAGAAGACTCTTCAAAATTGCAAGTTTATTTCAATGTAATAATGCTGACGGATGATAAATGGATCTTTTTGCCATATTTTTATTGATGTATCATAATTGTGCATAATGATGGGATTTGTTGCTACATATTCATACATGCTCAAAATATAACGACATAACTTGGCCAATATCATTCTCCAGTGCTTCCCCCTCCCCTCCTCTACCCTTTCCCCTTGATCCCTTCCTCTATGCTAATGAACTCCCTTTAATTTTAACCAGATCCCCACCCGCCACATACACACATTTCTTTTCTTTTCCTTTCTAGTTTCCACACATGAAAGGAAACATATGACCCTTGACCTTCCAAGTTTGGCTTATTTGCTTAGCATAATGTTCTCAAGTTTCACCCATTTTCTTTTAAAATGATAAAATTTCATTCCTCTGTATGGCTGAGTGAAATGCCACTTGTGTAGATAGACTACATTGTCTTTGCCCATTTATCCATCGGTGGACACCTAGTCTGGTTCCATAGTTGAACTGTTGTGAATTGTGCTGCTATTCACATGGAAATACATGTATCAAGAGAATATGGTGACATTAATTCTTTAGGATAAATACCTAGTGTCCTAAAGCCATACCAAGTGGTATGGCTGGGTCATATGATGGTTCCATGACTGAACTTTTAGGAACCTCCATACTGATATGCATAATTGGTAGTAATTTTTAATTCTACCAATAGTGTAAAAGTGTTCCTTTTTCTCCACGTCCTCTCTAGCACTTATTATTATTCATATTCTTTTTTTAATATTTATTTTTAAAGTTTTTTAGGTGGACACAATATCTTTATTTTACATTTATGTGGTGCTGAGGATCGAACCCAGTGCCTCATGCATGCCAGGCAAGCACTCTACCGCTGTGCCACAATCCCAGCCCTTTTACTCATATTCTTGATGGCTCTCATTCCAACGGGAGTGGGATGAAATCTCAAAGCAGTTTTGATTTGCATTCCCCTGATTGCTAGGGATACTGAACATTTTTTTTTTTCATATATTTGTTGGCCATTTGTATTTCTTCTTTTGAGAAATGTCTGTTTGTTTTTTTCACCCATTTATTGATTGGGTTATTTCCTTTTGGGGTGATGACATTTTTATTATTTCTTTATATATCTTAGATATTAATCTTCTGTCAGAAGAGAAGTTAGTAAAGATTTTCTCCCATTCTGTAAATTCTTTCTTCACATCTTTTTTTTTTTTAAGAGAGAGAGAGAGAGAGAGAGAGAGAGAGAATTTTTTAAATCTTTGTTTGTATGTGGTGCTGAGGATCGAACCCGGGCTGCACGAATGCCAGGCGAGCCCGCTACCGCTTGAGCCACATAGCTTGAGCCACATCCCCAGCCCTCTTCACATTCTTAATTGTTGTCTTTGCTGTGCAGAAGCTTTTTGATTTGATGTCATCTGATTTATTAACTCCTGGCCTTATTTCCTGAGCTTTAGTGGTCCTATTGAGAAAGTTATTGCCTGTGGCTATATGTTGGAGTGTTCATCTATGTTTTCTTCTAGTAGTTGCATAATTCTGGTCTAATTCTTAGGTGTCTGATCCATTTTAAGTTGACTTTGGTGCAGGGTGAGAGATACAAGTCTAATCTATTCTTTTACATATGGATAATCAGTTTTCCCAGCACCTTTTGTTTAAAAGGCTATCTTTTCTTTTTTTTTTAATATTTATTTTTTAAAATTTTTCGGTGGACACAACATCTTTGTTTTATTTTTATGTGGTGTCTGGATGGAACCCAGCACCCCGCGCATGCCAGGTGAGCGCGCTACCGCTTGAGCCACATACCCAGCAAAAGGCTATCTTTTCTTCAATGTGTTTTTGGCACCTTTGTCAAGGATTGGATGACTAATCTTTGTGCATTTGTTTCTGTGTCCTCTGTTCTGCATCATTGATCTATGTGCCTGTTTTTATGCCAGTACCATGAAGTTTTTGTTACTTTAACCCTGTGGTGTAATTTGGCATTTTGATGACTCCAGCATCGTTTTCTTTGCTTAGAATTGCTTTGGTTACTCTGCATCTTTTATTCTTTCAAGTGGATTTTAGGAACTGTTTTTTTCTAGCATTGTCATTGGTATTTTGATAGGGATTACATGGAATCTGTATTTTGCTTTTAGTACTATGGCCGTAATAAATGGATCTTTAAGTCATAGTAAATGACAGGAAAGAAAGAAGCTATTATTTTTATTTTTATTGGTATTACTATCACCAATAGCTTTATGACAGTATTGCTAAAACTATGGCCTTTACTTTCCAGAGAATTATAGGTGGTTATTTTTCCTTTGGACTAGATGATAAGAAACGCATTATCATTGGTAAAATGCTTTGAAAACAAGACCTATGGGAGTACAAAAAGGCATTTCATGGGCAGAATTCTCTCCAAAAGTCCTCAGTCCCATTACTTCATAATGTGACTGTGTTTGGAGATACGGTCTTTAAAGTAGATAAAACAGGCTATTTAGGGTGGGCCCCAATTCAATCTGCCTAGTGTTCTTTTGAGGATAGGCAAAACAGTGACCAAATAAGAGATAAACACACTAAAAATTGACTAACTGGAAGAAGCCATTTTGGTGAATAGACTCTATCAACAAAACCAATGAGTTTCACCAGAGGATTAATACATTCAAACTTGCATTTTATATCAAACATTATTGTTTGACCTATGGATATGAGTATACAAGAAGTAGGAGAAATATCTATTCAGGAAAAACTTGGAGAGAGATTAGTTGGAAAGTCAGAAAGTTTGAAACTTTAAAAATGGTAGCCATGGATAAAGAAGATAAGGAGAGAACAGAGTAAGAAAGTGGTTAGATACCAGGAATAGGCCCTGGCCAGGATCTGGCGATTCTCAGCTGTGTATAGTCAATGGATTATGATGTGATTGAGATGGAAACCAATAATGCAGAACAGAAGCCAAAAAGAGAGATTACTTGATCACTTAGTTTATAATAAGAATTATTTTTAAAGGCAATTGTACATGTTGGGGGGGGGGATCACCATGAAAACTAAGTCTAATCAAATTTGACTAGGAAAGTGAAGAGTTGTATAGAACTCAAATTCCAAAATGTCATGGATTTTCCTTGAGGAAATTTAACTCTTTTCTTACAAAATTAGTGAGCACAGAGAGGAAGACAGTGTTTTAACAAGTGAAACACAAGGGGGTTTTATTACATTTTGAGCTCCTCAGCCGGACTGGTAACATGTATGACAAAAAATCAAAACTTAGAGACACATCAAGGTTATTTTCTCCCTAGAAGTCAAGTATTTCTTTGCAAGAAGATGAATGTGATCAGGAATGTCCAGCCAAATTTTGGAACTAATTAGACTTTGAAAGGCCTGCTATCTAGAAATTTCTGTAGCCAAAATATAACCATAGCTCTAGAGTAGCTGACAAGCCATTTATTAGAACAGCAGCCCACTAATGCTTCTCCTTGTTTCAAGGTTACATTATAAATCAACTTCGAGGGGCAAAAACCTTGGAGGAGACCTGTAGGAGGATGAGCAGAGAACTTAAACTATTAAAAAAAAAAGTCCTAAAGTGCATATCTTACTTACAGAAAGAATGAGATTTGAAAGGATGATAATTAACAGAAATTAACACAGCTGGTATCCAGCAAGTTTCAATTGCAAAGATCATATAAATTGATTTATAGTGTTCCCATGTGACTAATGAAGGTGGATCGGTGACCATATTGTTCTGAATGATTGCATTAGAGAACATTATTACTTTCAAGGAGCTTGCGTTAATAATAAAATCATTATCACCAAAGAATAAACAAAATAACAATTTTCAGGATCCATATTTGAGATCTTAAAAACACATATTTCATTACTAAATATCTTTCCAAAAAAAGTGATTAAAAAGAAAACTCTGAAGAAACACCCATTCTGCTCTTTATTTTTCCCTTGGAAGAAAGAGGGGATTCAAAACTTTCCTGAAGTCAGCACTTAGAAAGGTTAATTATTCATATAGCACAATGAAGAGAAAGTCTGTATTTAATTGGACACATGCTTCTCACATTTAAAGACAGGGGAGTAGATAATGATGTCCCTTTTGTGTCCTTCCAAAAGAAATATGGGGAACTGATAATGTCTCACATAAGTCTTAAAGGAAGAAAATGTGGACCATGCACTTTTACAAATCACTCATTAACAAACAAGCTCCGAAGAAATGTGGTCTCCATAAAACGAGATCCTTTCACAGGGCTTAAATATGGTCAAATTTAAATATCTTAGAAACTGATTAATTTGACATCCTTAACCTCCAGAGATTAAGGGGGAATTTTTATGTATAAAGCATTAGCTAGATACAGAGGTTTGTGGATCAAGGAAATAGTGGAAAGAAATTTAGAAGAAATGGGTCTCAGAACATTCCGTCCATGAATCATGATTCAGATGTGTCCAGAAATAATGAGAGTGATTTTCTTTTTCTTGAAATAAATAAACTACATTGTAACTACACAAAGACAGAAATTATACCTTTTTGTTTACCTCTGTTAAACCAGTGCCTAGTGTAATGTCTAATACTAGTAGTAAAGTACACACAAGAAGGTATAAACAAGAAGGAACATGTTCTTAAAATAGAGTATGAACTTATTCATTTGCCAGAATTTTAATGCAAATTCTTTATTGAAGTATTAGATATAGAAAAAAAAGTATACATTCCAAATGTACTTTATACTATATAGAGAAATGTATATGAATGTGCTAAATGTATTAAACCTCCTTTCAGACTTTACCCATCCTCCCCCAAAAGGGTAACTATTTTTTGGACCCCAAACACTATTTTTACTATTGATGGCATCTGTGAAGTTTCTAGGATTTGGGCTGTTGTGAATGTTGCTACAATGAATATTCTTGTTATGTCTTTTTTTAAAGAACAAATGTGTTATTTTCTTCTGTATATAACTATAAATAGAATTGTTCATTCTTTGTATATGAATATGATGAGCTTTAAAAGGTATCTTTCAAATAGCTTCCCAAAGTAAGGGAGAAAACTCCTCTGGAGAATTTTTATAAGTGATACACAAGAGTTCTTTATCAGATTGTATGCGTATGTGTGCACTGTGTTTATAGCAAATATATGAATATCTTCTCATACTTGGTGACTTTGACATTACTATCTTAATGGTATTTTGATGAATAGAAGGTCTTAATATACTTTAATGATTGCTTATGAAATTTTGGTGGGTATTTGGTATCTAGTAGAAATTGTTTTGGATATTAAGAATAATAAGAGGGGCTGGGGATGTGGCTCAAGCGGTAGCATTCTTGCCTGGCATGCGCAGGACTCTGGGTTCGATCCTCAGCACCAAATAAAATAAAATAAAGATGTTCTATCCACCTAAAAACTAAAAAATAAATATTAAAAAATTCTCTCTCTCTTTCTTAAAAAAAAAGAATAATAAGAATGAATTGTAAGAGAAATATTTTTCCTGAAAGCATACAGTTTTATGAGATAAACATGAAAGTCAACCTGAAGAAATCATTAATATACAATTTTTTGTTCCATAACAAGACGTAGTACTTCTACACACCTATAATTTTTTTAAAAAGCTACAACATGCAGAGCAATTATGATAGAAAAGTTATAAAAATGGAAGCAACAGTTGTGAATTCTGTCAGCGATAGAGAGCAAGCACTGTTCTCTCCTACAGTGCATTTCAAATTAATGTGTCCAAAATATAAACCCTAAATCTTTATCCCCAAACCTACTCCCTGTCCTTGTGTTCCTTCTTTAAACAAATGGCACCAGTTATGCAGATCAGAACCCTTGAAGTCATCCTTAACTTCTTTTCTTTTCACAGTCCACATCCAATCTGCCTTTGAAACAAAACAGATTCTGCTGGGCAGGTGGCACATGCCTGTAATCCCAGACTCAGGAGCTTGAAGCAGGAGGATTACAAGTTTGCGGCCAGCATCAGCAATTTAGCAAGACCCTGTCTCAAAATGAAGAATAAGGGCTGAGGTTATGGCTCAGTGGTAAAGCGCTTCCCTAGCACGCATGAGATACTGAGTTTGATCCTCAGCACCACATTAAAGAACTAAACAGCCAGGCATGAGGGCGCACACCCAATAGCTCAGGAGGCTGAGGCAGGAGGATCACAAGTTCAAAGCCAGCCTCAGCAAAAGCAAGGTGCTAAGCAACTCAGTGAGACCCTGTCTCTAAATAAAATACAAAATAGGGCTGGGGATGTGGCTCGGTGGCTGAGTACCCTGGGTTCAATCCCCAGTACAAAAAAAAAAAGAAAAAGAAAATCTACACTCTGATCAGTCATCACACATCAGTGGCTGCCATGCCAATTCAAATTGCTAATTGTTTTTTCCTCTTTCACGTTGACCTCTCATAGTCTCCTCCCCATAGAGTAGTTTGAATGTTAAAGGCATTAATTAGTCTCTCCTTGGCCTCACACTTTCTCTGGGAATCCCAATATATTTGAAATAAAATCTAAGGTTCTTGGCATGGGGACCCAGGTCCTGCGTGACATGGTGATAACCCATGGCTCCAACTCTATATTCTATCCCTTCCCTCCCCACTGACCGGCTCCAGTCCACTGGCCCTCTTACCCTTGCCTTTCTCTGCCAGATGGCTGTCCACCAGGCTCTGCATTGCTCACCCGTCCATTCACTCCTCCAGGGATACCCCCTCATTTCCCTCTTCCCCACTCACTAGATCAAAAGCTACTCATCATCTCTACTTCAATGTCTTACGTGCTTCTCAAGTTCTACTGAGCCATATCTTCCCATCCTAAATCCACTCCTTTCCTGGTCACAAGGTGACCTTCCATATTTATGTGTGTCTTTGTTTTCCTGGGATATTGTTTATAAGAAGGTATGTTTTTATTTTTCTCTGTTGTCTTTTTTTACAGTATTTCACATTACTAAAAACAGTGCTCAGCACCGAGCAGCTCTCAGTACGGACTGACCAGTAAAGGAGACAGGCCAGAGTCCTCACTAATCCCAAGCCAGCATGAGCTAATGAGTTCATAGTCATAGAAACAAGAGCAAGAGAAAACCCAGACACTATGGATTCTTATTGCTTTTATGGGTGTTGATTGATGACAATTTAAAAGTTTTGCTAAGAAACAGCCCAAACTGAACCCAAGAAAACACAAAATCTTTAACTCCTTTGTGTCAACAGAAAATGGTCATTAATTAGCAAATAGAGTTAAGAATTATTTCCTTCAATCTCAAGCCTTTTTCTCACACTATGCATAAGCTGGGTTGTGCACTGCTACATTATGATAACTAGCTTAACATTTCCAATATACTGACTAATACATTGTCTTAAGTCCTTTGAAATTCAGTAGCTTCAAAACTTCCAGAATGTTCTTAGTGATAGTGCTACTCTTTATAAATTAATCCAAAAGGTTTGTATTATCCTCTGAAACAGTTCATTCATTTTTCCTCTTTGAAACATTTTGTTCCCTTGATAACTTCTAGAATAATAATAATTTAAAAAAAGGAATGAAAAGAAAAAGAAAAAAGAATTCTGGTGGTTTACCTCCTATTTGTAAGCAGGTTCTTTTCTGTCTTCTTCACTAATTTCCTTGCTACAGGACTCAGTCTTTGGACATTCTCTTCCTGGTCTACTCTCACTCTTTGGTGACCTCATCTAGTTTCCTTCCTTAAATGTTTTCAGCATGTGATGATATGATGCCTCCATTTTTACTGCGGACTCATCATCTCTACTTCAATGTCTTACGTCCTTCTCAAGCTCCACTTAGCCATATCTTCCCATCCTACATCCACTCTTTCCACAGTTTGCATTTTTCTTCTCCTCCCAGACTTGTCTGTCCATTCTGATGAGGGGCGGTCCCACCTCGGGGACTTTGCACTCTCTGTGCCCTGTTACTTTTGCCTGCAAGAACTCCTCCAGATATCTACCCACTGGTTGCCTCACAAAACCTTCATCAAGGTTTTGCTCCAACTAAAATCTTTTAACAAGGACTTATTTGATAAAATAAAGACCCCCTCCTCAGCTGTCACTCTATAATCCCCTTTTCTGCTTTACTTTTCTCCAAAACTGTCATAACCACCGAACACACAATACAGTCACTTATTTATTTATTTACTTATTTATTTATTGGGTTTGTTGTCTATCTCTTCTCTCTGGAATATGAGTTCCATGAGAAGTTCTACAAGGACACACATTTTTATTCATTTACGTATACTTCATGAGTTCAGTAACCTTGTTTGTTTCTTTACCATAAGTACTGAGGAGAGAGCCTGGCATGCAGTAGGAATGCAACAAATATACACCAGGTGAATAAATGAATTTCCTGAATTTTTTTCTGGCAATCTGTTAATGAATAGTCTGAAATTAATATATAATACTACAAATACAGCCTGGCAAGAGCCTATAGGGAAAAAATGTATATCCCTATCTGTATATTATGATTCTTTCCTATAGATGATACAAAAAAGAACATTTGTTTTTCATTAGTTGACCTTTGGATATTTAAATGTTGTGACCTTTGTCGATGTGTCCTTGAGTCAAAATTGTTAATGAAAAACTGTTCCTTCTATATGAAGATCAAACCAAAATTCATTCAATATTTTACCCTGTCTGTATACTTTAGTAAACTCTAGTTCCTACCAGATACAAAAGGCACCATCCATGTCTTAACAATTTTTAAAAATTTAATGAGAGAAATAACAAGTACTATTTTATCCATCTCAAGATAGCTAACAAATAATAGCGCAAATAGATGGAATGGTATATACGTTAGTGATGAAACCATATAGACTTTTCTGTTGGTCAATATTCTGTTACTGTAACAAAATACCTGAGACAATCAGCTTAAAATTAGAAAATCATCTTGGCTCAGTTTTGGAGGTTTCTGTCTAGCGTCAGTTGATCTTATTGCTTTTAGACCTGTGGTGAGGTACAAAGCATTGTGGGAAATACATGCTAGAAGAAAGTGCTCAATTCATGGTGGTTGGGAAGGAAAAAAAGAGGAATAAGGAGCTAGGGTCCTAATATCCTACTAAGGACATGCTCCTAATATCCAGAAGACCTCCCACTTTGTTCCGCCACTTCCCAGTAGTGTCACGGGCTGAAAACAAGTCCTTTAATGGGCCTTTTGGGGACACTTATCCAAACCCTGGTGACTTTCAATAATCCTAACCTCTCCTTATTCCATTCATGTATAAAGAAAAAGAACCAACAGTAAGAGTACCTCACTCTAAAAATTCTTTCCACTAAGCTTAGGTTGAATAAAAATCTAGAGCATTTACTTCTTGATTATTTTTAAAATTTTTTTTATTTGTTCTTTTTCTATATACCTGTCAGTAGAGTGTATTTTGACATATTGTATTTACATGGAGTATAACTTACTCTAATTAGGATACCATGTTTGTGGTTTTACATGATGTCGAGTTACACTGCTCATGGACTCACATATAACCACAGGAAAGTTATGTCTAATCCGTTCTACTGTTTTTGTTTTTGGTTTTTCTATTCCCACCCCCTCTCTTCCTTCATTTCCCTTTGTCTAATCCAATGAATTTCTAATCTTCCCTCCCCCACCACCCTTATTATGTGTTAGTATCACATATTAGAGAGAACATTTGCCTTTGATTTTGGGGGGATTAGATTATTTCACTTAGCATGATAGTCTCCAGTTCCGTCCATTTACAAGCAAATGTCATAATTTCAAATTCTTCTTTATGGCTGAGTAATATTCCACCTAGGTTGGTTTCATGGCACAGCTATGGTGAATTGAGCTGCTATAAACATTGATGTGGCTGCTTCACTGTAGTACACTGATTTTAAGCCCTTTTGTTGTATACTGAGTGGGATGACTGAGTCAAATGGAACCACCGTTCCATTCCAAGTTTTCTGAGGAATCTCCATACTGCTTTCCAGAGTAGTTGCACCAATTTGCAGTCCCACCAGCAATGTATGAGTATGCCTTTTTCCCCACATCCTCGCCAACATTAATTGTCACTTGTATCCTTGATAATTGCCATTCTGACTGAACTTGTAGATTATTAAAAGTTTTAATAAGAAAGTAATATATAATCATGATTCATTATTTAATAGAACATACAGAGTGAAGAGCTAGCCTCATGATGACCACCTCACTTCCCCCCAGGTTCCCACTGTCAAGTGTGTAGCACACTTCAATCCTTATTCTGTGCACTTGTTTATAAGTATGTGTATATCAATTGTATTACCAGTTTATAACAGGTATAATGAGATCTTTGTTTTTCTTATATAAGTCTTGTGATATGTGTGTAATTATATTGGAATTTTTACAAACGAGATGATGTAAATAGTATGTGACCAAGTTTTCTAATTGCACTCTATTCTAGTGAGTCTTTTCTGTACATGAAAGTTCTATACCTTCTTTTAAATCATTGCACAGTATTGTTTTATATGAAAGCACTATTTTTTCCCTATTGAAAGTTATCCAAAATTTTCATAACTTCTTATAATTATAAGAAATACTACAGTGAACACCCTATCATATGACTAGTTTATAAGTTCTGAAAATTTCTCAAGGTTGGCATTTTTTAGAATGTTGGTGAGTACAAAGGCTTTTAACATGATATTTATCTTTTTCATACTGTCCAAATTTATATTTATGGTACAAAAGCATTAATGCATAAACCAGTTAACATCTTGAAATAAATCAAGGCAGTGATACAAAACTGCACTAGTAGTCATTATGTTTGTTACTGCCATGCATCAAAGAAAACAAGAGCTAGTTTTATTCCAAACATCTTGATGAAGCACTAAAACTTATCAATTTTGTGAAATTCCAACCCTTGTGTTCACATTATGTTTGACAAAACGGGCCTACGCATAAAGTACACCTGTTGCACATTCAGATACAATGGTGTCTTGAGGAGGAATGTGTATGGAATGGTTAACTTGAGAACTGAAGTTGCATTTTTATCCTGGAATATAAGTTTTTGAAAGACATGGTTGTTCAGATGTTGGTCTCTCTCAAAAACCCATGGGCAGACTCTTAAGAACAAGTGAAGTGGGCTGGGGATATAGCTCAGATGGTAGAGCACTTGTCTTGGGATGCACAAAGCCCTAGGTTCAATATTCAGCACCACAATCAATCAATCAATCAATCAAATAAAGTGAAGCAAGCCCCAGTCATCTCCAAGTAAACTGCTGACTCTTTATGGTCAATGAGGAAATATGCTTTTTCTGGAAAACTTGAATCCGCCACAGTGAACTTGATAACTTGCCCCTGCAAGAAGACTTTTGGATGAGATTAATGATGCCATTCATGAATGGGATTTTTTTTTAAGATTGTCTAACAAAATTGTGTCCATAATTGGAAGATCTATTTAATCACTGAACCAATATTTTCAATGCATCATATTACAAAATTATGCATGAGAAAAATCTATTCCATGTGTGAAATATGCTGATGGATTTAGTATAAAAAGGCACAAAATGTTTGTCAAAACAATTTTAGGATATACAACACAAATAACATTTTTAAAAAATCTATACCTATAGAATTTGTTGTAGATTCAGAGAATATCCACAACTGTATTAAAGTATCCCTCTCTTTTTAAACTATGTATCTGTGTGAGGCTGAATTTTCTTCATATATGCGACTCAAATACACCAAAATAGATTGAATGCAGAAATCGATGACCATTAATGCTCAGTTCCTACTTATGAGTCTTGATAACTCCAACCTTTCTAGTCTAACTAATAACACCTAAGTCTCTCCCATTTAAAAAAAAAAACATGTATTCAGAGAAACACTTAAAAGGAGACACTTAAAGGAGAGAGTCAGCCGAATCAGTAACCATGGGGTGAGGGGTAGGAATTATACAAATAATCTGGTTTCTTCGAAAACTAAAAAAAAAAAAAAAAAAAAAAGACAAGACTGCAAAGATTTAATAGATGGTATCAATTAAATAGGACATGTGAAACTTTGTATTTAGACTGAAATAACTCCGGAAAGACAATTCTGAGATTATCAGAGAGATTCAAACACTGATTAGACATTAGATAACACATAGAAATTATTAATTGTCCAACATACACGAGTACTTAGGATGCTTTAAAAGTCCTTATATTTTAATAATACATACAATTTTTTTCGCTGTTTTTGAGGGGGTACTAGGGATTGAACTCAGGGGTACTCGACCACTGAGTCACATCCCCAGCCTTATTTTGTAATTTCTTTTAGAGATACAGTCTCATTGAATTGCTTAGTGCCTCACTTTTGCGGAGGCTGGCTTTGAACTTGGGATCCTCCTGCCTCAGCCCCCCAAGCCACTGGCATTACAGGCATGTACCACTGTGCCTGGCCATACTAATGTTTTATAGATAAAATTACAATGTCTGGATTTTTTTTTTAAGAGTCCAACAGGCAACAGATGCCTGCATGAAGGTAGAGTAAAGGGGTGAAGGTTGAACTTGACTTGTCATGTACTGACCACGGTTACAGCTGGGTGATGAGTACCCAAGGAGGGCTCTTTTTCTATTTTAGAATGTGCTTAAAATTTTTTGAATAATGAAAGATTTTAAAACCAAAAAGAAAAAAAAAGGACTCCTAGAATCAGAAAATAAATGCCATTCACATCTTTGGCATTTATGAGCATTCTGTAATACTTACGATTGACAGAAAATATAAAATTGTCATGCTTTCATTGCATGGGACTTGAAGATCTTTGCATCCTGCTTTCAGCCAGTTATATTCAATGCTTTTGAGTTCAGGAGGCCAAACAGTGTAAAAAAAATTTACAGGTTCCATCACGTCTTGTGACAGGATGAATAAGACTTATCAGCTGTAATAGTGATGAGGATGGGTACAAGGACAGGCACATATAAAATGAACAGTTCTAATAGCTTGGTTCTGAGAGGAAATTGAATGTATTCTTTGCTCAAGTCTGTGGAACCAGGGACATGGAACAATATCTGAGGCAGAGATTTTATGGTCCACACCATCCTCCCTGCCCCCATGAGCCTGGGCAAACACTCCTTTTCCTTTTTACATTTGGAAGTTTATGATACAAATGGTCTGTCTCCCAGTAGCCGACAAGACACCAGACAAGCTTAAATCCTAAGAAATGGCTCAAGTCAGAACACCCATTTTTTTTATGATGAAAAAATAATTTATGTTATACAGTATATAATCTGCAACTATAAAGAATGGTTCTGAATCCATGTATATACAACAAATTAGATGAACTTTCACACAAATTAAAACTCTTGACATTTATTTCATGTGATAATATATCTAAATTACACTCATAGAGAGATATGTTCAAAAACTATCTAAATTATTCTACTTTGGCTTTGTGGCCTTAAAATATGGCTGCCAACCATTTTTCTGGTCCCTGGGAAGTCACTCTTTCAAGCAAGAGCTTTGGAGCCCATGCTGTAAAAGAAGGAACAGTATTTTACTGTTTCCCCAGTTTTTATTTCTAAGGAAGTTCAGTCTAAGCTAGCAAAGAGAAACCTAGGGAAGAGTGGCCCTCCTGGGTGTCCATAGCTGAGCTTCCAGACAAATGCAGCAGAATGAAAACCCACAATCTAAGCATTGTGGAGCAAAAGACCCACCCAGGTGAACCCAGTCCACCTTCAGGATCATTGAGGGGGGAAAAAAAATCAAATTTTTGTTTTAGGTCACTACTTTGGAATTCTTTTTTCCCCCTGAGCAACTGATAGACACTCTTTTCCAAGGTAACTAATGAATACTTGATCACTGAACTAGTATGTTTGAGTGTAGGCCTTTTTTGGGTAATTTTTATTTTGGTCAAAGGTTAAACTCAGAACATTTGCAAGAACAGGAGAAGGAACTGTATTCACTCTTTTTTTTTTTGTTCTCTCTCTCTCTCTCTCTCTCTCTCTCTCTCTCTCTCTCTCTCTCCTCTCTCTCTCCCCCCCCTTCTCTTTCATTTTTTTCTAACTTATTTTTAGAATAAGTTAGAAAGATCATGCCCCTTTGCCCCTGATCATTTCAGTGAATATTTCCTATTACATAAACACAGCATGGATATCAATTTTATTTTATTTCAATGTAAAAAAAAACAAACCCTATTATCTGATTCATAACCCACATTTCAAATTCTGTCCACTTCTGAGAAATGGACTTTATAGCTATCACCTCTCCTCTTTGTGTGGAGGATCCAGTCAAAGATCATCACAACAATTATCATTTTTTAAAATTCTCTTTTTATACAGAAAATTTCCATAGACTTTCTTTGTGTTTCTTAACCTTGACATTTTTGAAGAGTATAGGCCAATTATTTTGTAGAATATCTCCTCATTTGTGTTTGTCTGATGTTTCCTTAGGATTAAATCAGCTTGTACATTTGGGACAGAAATGTAACTATTGTGACATTGTGTCCTTCACTGTGTATCATATAAAAGGCACATGATGTTGGTTTGTTCCAACTGGATGTTATCTTTGACCCTCAGTTAAAGTTTATCTGCTATGTTTCTCAATGGGCAAGTTACTGCTTTTCCTTTGTCATTGATAAGTAATTTGTTGGAAAATACTTGGTTACTATACAACATCTTTTTCTTTATCAAATTTCTACCTAGTAGTTTTAACATCCAATGCTGAAAGGAATGTATTGTGTATCCATATAGTAATGATTAGGGATTAAGACGTTTGTTGAAGCAGGATGTTAATTGAATCGTACGCATAAATAAATCAGAAATACATGGCTTCAATTGTCTGTAAAAGTGTTTACTTAGAAAATAGTAGAAAATGTGCTTCACAAAATTAGTTTTATTGAACAAAATGTACTTGGATAAAAAAAGCAATTTAAAACATTCAAAAATTAAAAGAGAAGTCAGCGTCACCCAACCGTCCTAAAAAGACATTTAACTCTCAGCATATTTTCTAATCCATTTAACAATAAAAAAAAAAAAACTGACCATGGAAAGAGTGAAGGAATGTTAGTGTGTGAAACATGTGGAGGCAGGATTTACAGAATTGTAGTCTGGATTGACTCTAAAACAAAATTAAAAAGCAGTGATATTGTGACTCCAGGAAAGAACACATGTTCAATTGGCAGTAATGGCATGCCTATCACCTACAAAGCATTTTGATACAAAAGCATATTTATATGCAGCATTCTATTTTTCTATCACAATCTTATAAGGCATTTGTTATTAAACTTTTTTCCTTCACATAGAAAAACTCCTAGAAGGCTTATTTACCTAACAATTCATTATTTCTATGTCCCAGGTACTGTACTAACGTACTGGGAATAGAGTTGGGGACATAAATGTGGCCCCTCTTACAATCTTAAGCAAGGCAGATATGTAAGCAACCAATTATACCCCAGTATCTAATAAGCTGCAGGAATGCAGTCTGTGCTAAGACAGGCGCATGCACCAGACCCAAGGTCTTGAGGTCTTCGTTGATAGAACATCCGATCAGAATGAGAAATGAAAGTTGAGTAGGAGCTGAGTATAGAGGAGTGGGTGGCATTAGAGGAAAAGGATCTCAAATATTCCAGAAAGAGGGAACATTTTCAAAAGTCCTAAGGCTATTCAGTCATTTTCTTTAAAACTAGAACATCCAGGACCAGGGCAATGGGGGGTGGGGGTGAGGCAGCAATGGGAGTCACAATGGTAAACAGGGTAAGTAAAGCAAGAATGCCTTGCAGTCCCCCGAGAGCCCACAGCTTGATTAATGTGGCTCAGAGATTGCACTTATCCCTTCAAGAATATTTTGATGTCCCCAGTTTACATTGATTTTAGTTTGTTCATTTCAAGATCAAATGATGGCAAGTTTCAGCTGCATCCAGGATGGTATGATTCATCAAAATGCTGAAATGACTCTTATCAGTTTAGTCAGGTCCTGGCCAGAAGTTCACTAACCCAGCTGAAACCTCAAATACAATGGTAATTTGGTTTGAGAATAAATAATAGATTATGTTAATACAGATGGGGACTGGATAATGAGAAACAAGCTTTTTAGGGGTTGATTTGTGAATCGAAGTGAAGCAAGGAAATTATTTTAAAAGAGAAACTGATCCTAAAATTGTTCGTTGGAGTCTTCTTAATATCCCATAAATTATAAAAATTCAGATAAATACTATAAAGACTCTGTATTCTAAAGAGTAAAGTTATTTCATAATTCTGATAAGTGAAAACTACAACTCTCTCTCACTTAAGAAAATGGTTCTCATTTCCTTCTGCAGAACACAGATACTATTAGCCATCCCTTAATGAATAGTCACTATGTGCAATTTCTAAATTTAAAAATTTCCATCCCCATATATTACTAACTCAAAAATGTAAAATGTAAGTATCACTTATAGAGATAGAGAAATGAGGCCCAGGAAGATAATAAATTGCCCCAGAAAACACAGTGGGCAGACTAAGGAACTGCACTAATTTGGTCCTCATTTGGTGATAAAACATGTGAAGGTTTTTAAAATCCCAGTGAATGTGTACACTTATACCTTTTCCTGTGGAAATGCTTATAATTATTAAAGACCACCTCGCATCCCCCTTTATTTCTGATACATGGCGCAGGTATTGCTTTATGTGCCTAAAAACCACTCTGTACTCTGTACCATATCTGACTTAAAGGGTTTTGGAAGCGGCATTTTTCACCTGTACAATTCATCTATCAAATAGTAAGTAATATGATAACCTTAATAATTAACTTAGTATACCCCTTACAAGCAAATGTAAAATCTTGCGTAAACATAAAGAAATTAGAAAATATCAAATATGACTTAGCACATGTTTTAGAGCTAATTATGTTGCTCCTATCAAATTCCACCTCCCATCCAGGTGGCCACCCTCTAGGGTCATCTATGTCTATGGCTTATCATCTAGAGTTTAGTGTACCTGGAATGTAAAATACTGAACTAAGCAAGAACACACACGACAAGGCATCCTGTTTGAATCTTTTGCCTGCAATTTAATGAATTATGTGACCCTGAGCAAATTACCAAGCAACTCTGTAATGCTGTGATAATAGTTTATGCCTCTGGGTTATTGTGAGGATTGAATAATAAGATAATGTGGGTCTTTACACCTGGCCCCTTGGTAGGCATAAAGTAAGTGTAGCTATTACTAAGCCATATAATTATCCATAAGGATACTCTTTTCTATCAAAGCACTAATACAGATCTGATAAATGCCTCCTAAAAGCTAAATATGCTAAAATATATACAAGATGTATAAATGACATGAAAAGTATCTTTAATGCTTCACGAGATAACAGCCCGTGCATTGGTGGGACTTACCTTCTGGAAGGGTGGGTGTTGGTCAAGGACTTTTATTATGCAGCTTTGAAATGACTCTAAACACATTATTTGCTACATGACATATGTTTTGCTGTGATAAGAACATGGAGTGTAATCCCCCTTTCCTTCAGAATGTTACAACACACCTTATCAGACCCCATATGTGAATTATTGGCCTCAAATACAGGTCTCCAAAGCATTTATGATTTCCACAGACCCGTTGAGAGCCCAGGCTATGGCAGGGCTACTCTGTGGCAGGATTCCAGCAATCCTGCACACTCTTCCTGGCCAACACCAGCACTGCTTGCTGGCTGCTAGGAACCTTGTGTGTTACCACAGTTGTGTGCTGGGTTGGTCAAACTGTCTCTTCCAAGAACCTCCCAGAGAAAGATATACCTCAAACTTTAATTATGCTTCATCTCCACCGAGGCCTGTTTCTGTCCTAATTGAACAGCTAGACTTTAATAATTGCACACTGTATAAAATTGAAACTCACCATGTGGTTAACGCACCTCCTCTGTGGAGTGTATTCCCTGTGAGTTTTATTCTCATTATTCTCCACTGCTTTAAGCATTGTCCAAAAAAAAAAAAAAAAAAAAACTTTGGTAATAAATTGTCTGATTTGTGAAATCAAACTTTGATCATCTCCTTATATTAACTACACAAAACACTTTTAAAAAATAAATTAAAATGAATGTTAAAAGATGATAAGGGCTATGGAGAGGAAAGAAGTAGAACTGGCTTGAAATAGGTGTTATCCAAAGATAAAAGGGTGGGAAATACAGGCCTCATTAAGAAAATGACATTTGATTTGAGACTTAAAGCAAGAGCCTAGAGGATAGCTGTAGAGTATTCCAGGCAAAGAAAAATCCAAAACAGAGGCCCTTAGGCAAGAACTGCTTGGAGCCTGAGATGGGGGAAGGCCAATAGATTCAGAGAAGGGAAAAGGGTGCAGATTCACAGAGGACCACGTGAGATATTTTAAGAACTTCTAACAGTTTCTCTGACTGCTATGTAGCTGTGTTTCCATTTGAAATACTTTTGGTCCCATGTATCATGAGTTCCATCCACACAGAGCAGCCAACCCATGAATCCAAAATATTAGGAAAAAAAATTGTATCTGTGCTGAGTGTGAAGAGAAGCTTTTTTCTTCTCATTCCCTAAATAATATGGTAAACTACTATTTACATATTGTTTGCATTGGATTAGATATTACTAAAATCCAGAGATGATTCAAAGTGTACAAGAGATGTACATAGGTTATTATGCAGGTATAATGGACTTGCGCATCCTTGGTTTATCCTGAACCAATTCTCTCTGGATACTAAGGGCCAATTCTATTAGGTCCAAGAGTCAGCAAACTTTTATAAAGGATCAAATAGTGAATATCTTAAACTTTATAGTCTGCATGATCTCTATTGAAGTTACTTCACTCAGTCACTGTACTATGAAAGCCATAGAGTATGTGTAAATGAATGAATACTTCTGAGTTTCAATCAATAAAACTTTATAAGAACAGGCAACGAGTCCCATTTTACTCCAAGTCAGTTTGCTAATACTTGTTTTAATTTAACTTATAAATACATTTTTTTTTCCTCCTGTGTTTTCTTCTGGAAGTGTTTATGATTTTATTTTTACATTTGGGTCAATGACTCACTTTGGAATTTTTTTTATTGTTAGCTAAGAATTGAGAGTATATGTGTTTAAATCTATTGATAACCTAAGTGTTTAGCACTATTTGTTAAAATAATAATTATCCTTTCTTTTTAACCTTAGAATTTCTATCAAAAATCTATGGATTGGGGGCTGGAGTTGTAGCTCAGTGGAAGAGCACTTGCCTAGCATATGTGAGGCACTAGTTTCAATTCTCAGCATTGCAAATAAATAAAATAAAATAAAATAAAGGTCTATTAAAAACTAAAAAAATTTAAGAAAAATCAATGGAGGGCTGGGGATGTGGCTCAAGCGGTAACGTGCTCACCTGGCATGTGTGGGACGCTGGGTTCGATCCTCAGCACCACATAAAAATTAAAAAAAAAAATAAAGATGTTGTATCCACCGAAAACTAAAAAATAAATAAATAAATATTTTAAAAATTCTCTCTCTCTCTTTTTTAAAAAAGAAAGAAAAATAAAAATCAATGGAATGTGTGAATGTCTCTATGTGTGTGTATGTGTGTGTGTGTGTGTGTGTGTGTGTATTTTAGACTTTCTGTTTGTTCCACTGATTGATCTATCTACTCTTACACAAATAACACACTGTTTTGATTACTACAGCTTGATAGCAAGTCTTGATATAAATCAATTGAAGTCCTTTAACTCCATTATGGCTGTTCTATATCCTTTGTATTTTCATCTGTATTTTAGGACCAACTTGTTAATTGTGACAAAGAATTCTTTGCATTGCCTCTATGGATCAATTTGGGGGAAATTTTACTCTTAAACAAATATTTCTTATTAGGATAACAAAAGTACAAACCTTAAAAGACAAAGAAATTGACAAATTGCATTTCACCAAAATTTAAAAGATACAAAATGTAAAACAAGCCCCGATATAGGAGAGTACATGTAAAACATATACGTAATAAAGGACTTCTGTCCAGAATTCATAAAGCACTTTTATAATTCAGTAATAAAACAAGAACAACCTAATTAAACACCGGGCAAAGGATCTGAATATTGAATTGAATATACAGTTTATGAACTGGACATGATGGTGCATGCCTGTAATCCCAGGGACTTGGGAGGCTGAGGCAGAAGGATCGCAAGTTCAAGATCAGTCTCAGCAAATGAGTGAGGCCTTCAGCAACTTAAGGAGACCCCTTTTCAGAATAAAATAAAAGGCTGGGGATATGGCTCAGTGGTGAAGCACCCCTGGGTTCAATCTCTGGTACCAAAAAACAACAACAGGACAATTTACTAGCAAATTCTTCATGACAAATAAATACAAATACGTAGTTGTTGGGAAAATGCAAATTAAAATCACAGTAAGCTACCATTACACTGCCAATACCATGATCCTTTTTCAAAGCTGACAATATCCACTTTTGACAGAGGTAGGAAGAAAATATAGCTCTCTCCAATTGCTAAAGGGACTACAACTTGAAAACTGGGCAGTTTCTTAAAATATTGACCATGCCCTCACGTAAGACCCAGCAAACTTACGTGTGGGTACTCAACTGACTGAAATGAAATCATGTTCACACAAAGACTTGCACTGGGATGTTCATAGCAGCTTTATTAAAATTCCAGCCCCTAAACTGGACACAATTAAAAAAGTTTTCAACTGGTGAATGAATAAACCCACGGCAGCAGGTACGCACAATAGAATACTGCTGTGCACACACAAGGGACGAGTTACTAGTTCATCTCACAGTCTTGGTGCATCCCAGGGCATATAATAAGTGAAAGAAGCCATGCACAAAAGGGCCCATTGCTACACAGTTCCATTGAACTAATATAGATGCTAGAAAAGGCAAATCTATAGTGAAAGGAAAGCGGATCAGGGTTTGGAAGATGCTGGTGGTAGTGACATAGTGGCGGGAAGGTCATGTGAGGGGAGTCTGAGGACAGTTTGAGAGGTGATGGATTCTTATTCTAATTTATTGTTTGCATCTGTTGAAACTCACCAAATCAATATTAATATGGATGGAGACTTAGACCAGAGTGGTTGTGGAAGGAGGAGGAGGACACCTTTCTTAACCTGGGTTAGAGAATGATCCTCTCACTGGGAAAATCCATATGGCCTTTGGATAGTCCAGGAGTCAAGAGTCCAGACTTAGAGGCAGACTGTGCTCTGGTTTGTAGAGAGTCCGGCAAATCACTTGATCAATGTCAACTCTTCTTTCTTAAAATCAGGTTCAAGAAACACTGACTCAAAGGAGCACTCAAAAGAATTCTTCCCCCAAGCCCTAGAGGAGCACTTGGTCTGCCTACAGCTCTTTATCTCAGAGGAACAGAATTCTGTGTTTGACCAATTACTGAGCCTTCCCATCTTGAACATGAACCCGAAAGTTCTGATTGTTCTTGCACTTAGATCTATCCTACCTTCAACCACCATCCAGCCTGAATGACTGGCTCAGCCATGCATAAACTGGTACCAGATAAATCGTGTTCTTTCTCTATTATTAACTGTGATCAACTCTAAATATCATAAGCAGACCAGGATATTTCTTAAAAAAACAGACTAGTTTTGGAACAGTTTTAGACTTACAGAAAAATTGAGAAAGAATACAGAGTTCTTATTTACCTCACATCCAATTTCCCTCATTATAAACATCTTACATTTGTATTAGTACATTTGTTACAAGGAATGAATCAATACAGATAAAATTATTTAGATTTCCTTAGTTTTTACCCTATGTGCTTTTATTTTTCGTTGTAGAAATCCATCCAGGATACCACATTACATGTGGTCCTACTGTTGTCAGGTTATGCTTGGTGTGAGAAATTTCTCAGACTTCCCTTGATGATGATGATGATGATGATGATGATGATGATGTAGTATTGGTGATGGATTGAACCCTTACTACATGGCCACATCCCTAGCCCTTTTTTTTTATTTATTTTTTTTATTTTGAACCAGGTCTCACTAAGTTGCTGAGGCTGGCTTCGAACTTGCGATCCTCCTGCCTCAGTCTCCTGAGTTGCTGGGAGTAGAGGTGTGTGCCACCTTGCCCAGATATCCCTTATATTTGATGGCTTTATTTTTCAGAGTATCGGTTGTGTATTTTGTAAAGCACTTCCCTAGTGGAATTTGTCTGCAACTTTTTTCATGATTAGACTAGAAAATTGTGTTTTGGGGTGAAAACCATTTTGTATGATGAGTGCATACTGACCCCCCCACATTTGATGTTGGCCTCCATCGCTGGCCTCATTGACTGAAGCACTATTTGTCAGATTTTGTCACTAAAGGTTCTTTTCCCTTACCATCTTCTTTGAAAAGAGGTTAGTTTGTGCAATGCCTACTTAAGGATTAGAGAGTTCTGCTTCCTCTCTACCCATAGTAATTGAAAAATTGAACACTTTAGGCATTCGAAATCAGCCAAAAAACTCTATTTTCTTACCTAATTTTATTGTAGTGGTTCCTCTTGAAGTTGGATGATGCTATAAATTCCTGATCCCAGCCCACGGCTTCTGATTCAATAGGTTGAAGGTGAAGCCTGGGGAATTTAACAAATGCGCCTAAGTGATTTAGATACAAATAGTCCATCATCTACCTTTAAAAGCTCTACTTTAATCACTTGCTAATGATGATTACTCTGAATTGAAACCTCTTTACTGACTCTGGAGCTATTTTCCCCTTGATTATAGGTTTTTGTCATTAGCTTCCTGTCAGAGTCCGGGTGGGTTGGGGGGGAGACTCCTCTCTGCCCTTGTCTGCCTGCTTAACATTCAAACTAGTTGAACCCATTTGGCAACCACACAATTTATTCATTGCCCGTGAGGAAATTCAAATGGAGCACCCAGCTTTGTTTTCCCTTGCTCCACTTGACCAAAATAAGTCCCAAATATGTACAGAAAAATTTGAAAACTATTAAGGAGACACTCTTCTCACAACTCCTAGAAGTAGCCAAATCAAGGCTATTTTCAAAAATGCTTCTAAAAATGGACTTAAAAAAGAAAAGAACAGAAGATGTATACAAGAAAAATAATAGTTTCTTCAAAGTAGAATAAGGGAAAGTTTGGGAAAGTCACAGAATTGGGTTCTCTCTCTCTCTCTCTCTCTTTTTTTTTTTTTTTTTGGTACCAGGGATTGAATTCAGGGGCACTCAACCACTGAGCCACATCCCCAGCCCTATTTTGTATTTTATTTAGAGACAGTGTCTCACTAAGTTGCTTAGTGTCTCGCTTTTGCTGAGGCTGGCTTTGAACTCAGGATCCTCCTCCTCAACCTCCCAAACCACTGGGATTACAGGCATGCACAACCGTGCTCAGCCAGAATTGGGTTCTTAACTGGCCTGTCTTTCTGACTAGCTCTCTGACCTTGGGAAACAGACATAACTTCTTTTTTTTTTTTTTTTTTTTTTAAAGAGAGTGAGAGAGGAGAGAGAGAGAGAGAATTTTTAATATTTATCTTTTAGTTCTCGGTGGATACAACATCTTTGTTGGTATGTGGTGCTGAGGATCGAACCCGGGCCGCACGCATGCCAGACGAGCGCGCTACTGCCTGAGCCACATTCCCAGCCCCAGACATAACTTCTGCAATTTAATTGTTCATCTGCAAAATATGAACTATAACACCTGCCTTATTTTAATTTGTTTGGGTTTAGGATAAATAGGACAGCATGTGAGAATTTGAGAATTAAAGTCTCACACAGATGTGAAGGTTTCTTTCTAAAACAGACTTAATATCTTTCCAAACATAAGTATGGAATCAAAGAACTTAACCTTTAGTTTTTAATGTCACCATGATTGTATGCACGCCTAAGTTCAGAGAACAGGTTGAAGAAAAAATATGCCTCTGATCTTCCAGTCGATAGAGAAATAGATTAGGAGGTACCATATACAAAACTGCATAGGGTGGTATTCCTATTATATATTATATTTAGGTGCTTTACAGACTTTTTTTTTTTTTAACAATATGACATTTCTGGAAAGTTAACATTGGCTTTTTCAAAATGGAGACAATTACTACTGCATTTGAGGAGTGGTAAGCTGTTAAGTCTTTGGTCCCAAACTCTATAGCTTTAAATCCTGGTGCTGTTATTTATGACTGGTGATCATGAGCAAGTTTCTCAACCATTCAGTTTTCTCTGAACAGTGGAAATAAGAACAGTATTCACATCATAAGCTGTTTGTGAGGAATCACCATCAGCATGTGGAACAGTGCCATACACGTTTCTTTTCTTTTTTCTTCTTCTTTCATTTAATTACTATCAATTTTAGAGAATGAAGAACAAGTGATCAAGTAACTGGACTTCATCAAGGGAGAGGGCAGGATGTGAAACTTTTAGAGGTTGGTTATCTCTTATTAGAGATGCTTGGGATTAGAACTGTTTCTGATTTCAGACTTTTTGAATTTTGGAATATCTGCATACACTTACCAAGATAACTGGGAGATGGGACCCAGCTGTTAACAAAAAAAAAAAAATATATTTGTTTCATACCTTGTTTTGCACTTCATACACATAGGCTGAAGATAATTTTATATATAATATTTTTAGTGCATTAGCATTTTAACTGCAACCTGTCACATGAGGTCTGTGGAATTTTCCACTTGTTGTGTTGGCAATCAAAATTTTTAAATTTGAGCATTTAAATTTTCCATTTTCATTTTGCAGAATAAAAATATTTTATGGATTGAAATAGAAAAATTCCTAGTTAGTTAGAAATGAACTGGCTGTTTCTGCTTAAGATTTTTTTTTTCCTGTTTGCCGAGTTGGGTTTCAGTTTGCTTACATAGGTACCCAATTTGTGAGAGCAAGCTCAGTCTAATGGCCTCCCAATTAATTTTTAACAACACCTGTATAGAACTACAACCATCACCTCCTGAAATGATTTCAAATATGCAAATTCAGTGAGAAGCAGAATTAGTTTACTAATAATAATGATGAAGAACAAAAGACACTTTTTATGTGATAGTTTCTTTTGTATGTGACTACAAAACTATAATACAAATGAGGTAACAAGCCCCCCATTTTTAATAATGAAATACATTTCAAAATATAAAATCTATGTCCAAACCTAAGACTGAATAAAAATTCAGGTTTGAATCTATTCTGATGGATGTATCATCTTTATATATGTGTATATGAATCTCAGTTCAGTTTTCTATTAAATAAAGTGATTATTATGAGGTCAATGTATTTTTGAATGCAGGGATTCTGTTAAACTTTTGATTTGATATCCATTAATGGTAAATTAATATTCTGGGTATCAAAGATATTTTCCTCTTATCTTTTGTATCTCCTTTATACACCATACTAGCTGTGTTCTAAAATTCAAATCCATTTAATATTAGGCACTTTCTGCTAATTTCTAGAGCTGCATTTATTTTATTTATTTATGTATAATAGTTTGATTTTTGATATATTTACTTTAAGAGGCTTAATATTTCAATGACTTGATTTTAAATAGCTTGTGATATAAAGAAATTCTTTGGTTAATTTTATGCTGAAGTAGGCAATATTTTTGAACAGTAAAATAATGTTTGTTATATAAAATGTCTTCTCCAAATAATCTAACTTTTCTTTTTTTTTTTTTTACTATGCTTTTTTTTCCCTGAACTTTTATAAATTAGGGGAAATGGGAGGGCCATTTAGAATTTTGTTATGCATTTATACAAGTGTACTTTAGGTCAAATTTTGTTATGCATTTGTACAAGTGTACTTTAGGTCAAATTCATTTGTGCACATCAACATTGAATGAAGGTGAAAAAATTTTATTTTATCATAAAGCAAAACCAAAATATCTTTTACATTGCTTCATATTTACCATGCAAGTTACAGAGTTCACTGCAAGTATGAGTATTACCCAAGGATTTATTTTGCTTAACAAAGCTTTTCTCTAAAATAGAGCCAAGGGCAAATCCAAGTACTGTTTCAAGATGTAAGGAAAGATAAATACATGGTTATACAATAGGAACTTTTTTGTTCAGAGGAAAACCACTTTTAATAGAAATGCTGTGTTAAGAAAACAAAAAAAAATATGCTTGAACCACTTCTATTCCTAACAATGTAGTTTGGAAATTCCAGATTCGTCTTCCTGTATTTATGAAGACTTACATACAGATGCAGAGAAATGCACCATTTGCTACCCATTGAAATAAATATAATATTGATTTTTATTTTTTATTTATTTATTTTTGGTACTAGGGATTGAACCCAGGGGAACTTAACCACTGAGCCACATCCCATGATTTTAATTAGGTATATATGACAGCAGAATGCATTTTGATTCATTATACACAATTTCAGTACAACTTTTCATTTCTCTAGCTCTACACAATGTAGCATCGCACCATATGTGCGGCCATACATAAACCTATGGTAATGATGTCCATTTCATTCCACCATCTTTCCTATCCCTATGCCCCCTCCCCACCTCTCCCTTCCCTTTTTCCCTATCAAAGTTCCTCCATTTTTCCCATTCCCCACCCCCTCCATTATGGATCAGCATCCACTCATCAGAGAGAACATTCGACCTTTATGTTTTGGGGATTGGCCTACTTCACTTAGCATGATATTCTCCAACTCCATTCATTTACCTGCAAATTCCATAATTTTATTCTCTTTTAATGCTGAGTAATATTCCATTGTGTATATGTCCCACAATTTCTTTATCCATTCATTTATTGAAGGGCATCTAGTTTGCTTCCACAGTTTAGTTATCATGTGTTGATATTTTATATAGAGATCGGGTATTGCTGAATTACTTAGGGCCTCTCTGCATTGCTGAGGCTGACTTTGAACTCATGATCCTCTTGCCTCAGCTGCATCCAAATTTATATTGATTTTGAAAAAGAGCAAATGATGTAAATGTGCACACTCACCTTAGCTTATGTAGAGGAGAAAAAGCAGCATCTCCTGCTCATCCATTATAATGTGCAATGGTCAACAGCCCCATGACCAAGACAGATTAACAAAGCCAGTGTGGTGCCACACTCCTATAATCCCAACTAGCCGGGAGGCTGAGGCAGGATTGTAAATTTGACTGTCTCAAAATAAAATATGTAGGGCTGGAAATGGAGCGTCTCTGAGTTCAATCCCCAACCCAAAAAAAGGAAAATTAAGAAAGCAAAACACATTTATTTAATGTAACTGTTTGCATAACATAGGGGTCTTTGCTTCCAAAGACTCAAAGACCAGGAAAACTATTTTTATGGACAGTCATGCAGAGATGACTGGAGGACAAAAGAGTGTGACCTAGTGTAAGAAACTGAGGGAAACTCAATAAGGCCTCTTTGTTCAGATTCCTTTGGGTTTAGGCCAGGATCCCTCTGCAATGAGGGTCTCATGACCTGTTGTCACAAGAGGTAGGTCCGGTAATTATCATCATCATTAGTATCATTTTTTTGTGTGGAGCTGGGAATCAAACCCAGGACTTCAAGCATGGTGGGTAAGCACTCCCACTGAGCTATACTCCCATCCCAGAGAATATATTTATGACCTGTTTCAGGGGTGAAAGGCAAAAGGTCAGAGAATGATCTTCCTGCTGCTGCAGCTTTCGCAATTTCCTTCAGTTTAAAACACTCAGTACACCAAGCTGCCATATGTTGGGTAGCATGTCCTGCACCTGTCACCTAGAACTTCCTACAGTTAAAACCTTACTAAGGTTTCAAAATGAGTTTTTATAATTTCTTTTTCATTACCGACAAGCCCCGAGGAAGAACAAAGTCATCTGAAAAAGTAGGAACCAGAAAATTGAAAGTTGTCCTGGGGATTTGGCTCCATGGTAGGGTGCCTGCCTAGCAGGTGTGAGCCCCTTGGGTTCAATCTCCAGACACACACACACACACACACACACACACACACACACACACACACAAATGCTTTCCAAAGCCAAGACAGTAATTCATGCCAATGCTGTGTTCCATGCCATGATTCTGGATGCCAAATGGGATGTTGACCTTCAATATCTTTTATTCATCAGCAGTCTTCCAAATCCTGTCCCTCATGCAGTCCCCAAAATAATTCTGCTACTCTCTGATTACCCAATGTCATACCTTGCCAAGGCTTACTCTCTCCTAGAAATATTCTGCTCTTGACTTAGGTTTTCTCTAGTTCATAAACTATTAACCTTAAGTTCATTTTGTGGAAATGTTGTAGTTCTTACCTGACCTGGTATATCAAAACTTTTAAGTCTCTAATTTTAAACTCAATAAAAAATATCGAACATGGAAGAGATTTTAGAGAAGCTGGGCTGGGTTGAGGGAGTGTGAAACTGAGGTCTGAAAATTAGTCCCTAAATCCTTTAAGGCATATCACATGAACCAGATTATTCACATTCATGTGAATGAGCTAAAACCCTTTTTATTTCCCACTCTAGAAATTCAAGAGAAAAAAAAATACAGCAAGGATAACCACTCGATTTATTCGTAATATGATCTCTATTTTGCTCACTTCAGTGTTTAGTAACAATATACTCATCTCACAGTTGATCAAGAAAAATCCTGCTATTGCCACACTGAATTTGAGAATGGATCATGATGTCATCTGCTCAAAAGTGGCTTTACTACCTAGACCTACACCATCTTTAGAACTTTTGCCAGTCACCACTGTCCTAATCTGTGTGATGGATGTACTGTTGGACAACACCACTCATCTTTGGGTCTCATTTTATGGTAGAAAGTAGACAGTGGCAGTGGTCCCCAGCCTACCAGCTCATGAGGTGTGTAGTGGAAAAGGAATATATATATATGTATATATATATATTTTTTTCACATCTTAGGTTCGTGGCTAAGATCTGTATGACAAATGACAGGTTAACAAGAGGAAATTGTACACATTTATTTAATGTAAGTTTTATGAGATACAGAAGACTTGAGATATAAAGACTCAAACTGGGAAACATGTGAGTTTTTTAATGCCAGGTTTGATGAAGAAGTGGGTCGTCAGGGAGAAGTACAATTGAACAAAGGAGTATGACCCAATGGTAGTAAACTGGGGGGACTTACTGAGGCTGTTTGTTCAGATTCTTCTCTCTGTCCCTGTGTCTTCAGAGATAAGGACATTCCCTTCTGCCGGGCATGGGGAAGTCACCTCTCACATGAGGATCTTATGTCCTGCTTCAGGGAAGATGGGTGTGGGGTAAGGTTAGAGAGACCTTTCCGTTAATGTGGTTTACTCAGATGCAAGAGTCCTAGTTTGGGGTGACTGTCCTGCTCTCCACTGGGTGTCATTACCAATTATAATTACAATATGTCAGCATATTTTGCCCAGTCTCCTCAATCTGCCCACTAGGACTGACGCCAGATTCATTTCCAAGAATTCTTGAAAGTTCCCAATAGATAATCAGATGGTCTAAAAAATTTCTGACACAATTGAATAGCAAAAAATAATTTAGACAGGCTATGAAATATTTATTGATAATGGCTGTATTATATATCAAATTGAACAGTATTTTTAATATATAATCATGACATAATTGATTATATATTATTTTGAGGGCCAACTTAATTTAATGAGAAAAAGTGTATATGCTTAATTTTTGTAACTATACAAACCCCCACGGAATATTACCTTAGTGTTCAAGAGTAGCCCACAAATGCATCCTCTCTGGACATTGGCAGGTTTCCTCTCCGTATCTTCTGGCTTCTACCATTTAAGTTGGTGCTTCTCTAAGAGAATACTTTCCCACTCAGGCCTCAGCTCCCCACCCTGCAAAACCCTGTGATAGCTAATCTATTCTTGGCCCCCTTTGGTTCTCAGAGTATAGGAACCACACTGGGTTTCTTATAGAATCCAGAGAATGTCCTCCTCCCCTGGAAGTCTCTGATCCAAGCCATTTCTGCTCCTTTCCAGGTGCTCACAACAACCCCCTACCATCATAAAAGGGATGAGGAAAAGTCATGATAATCAATAGTCAACTATCGTGTAGAAAGGAGTGATATCAACTCATTTATGTCCTAAGACATGCACACTTTAAAACCCCTTTTTAAATAGTCAAGGCTTTCTGCCTCCTGGCTCCCAATAAATCTGACTATTGATTCCACTACCTACTACTCTCAAGTCTTTAAGAATTATTTAGTTACACTCTACCATGGTTTTATTATCTAGAAATTAAAGATGATAGAGTATGCACCTATTTGAGAAGAAGGCTATGAAAAAAATAAAATCAGATTTTAATCTTCTAATGAGTCCATTCCAATTCATCACCCCCCCTTGTCCTCCCCCCCCCCTTTGATAACAGGGACTAACCACTGGTACCAGGGATTAATCCTAACCACTTAGTGGTTAAGGAGCACTTAACCACTAAGCCATATCCCCAGTCTCCCCCCCTTTTTAAAATATTTTATTTAGAGACAGGGTCTCACTGAGTTGCTTAGGGCCTCCTTAAGTTGCTGAGGCTGGCTTTGAACTCGCAATCCTCCAGCTTCTCACTCGCTGGAATTACAGGCGTGCACCACTACGCCCGGTTCATCCTCCTTTTTTTTTTTTTAAATAAAGTTAAGAATAGAAATGTATTTTAAATTTTCAACGTACCATCCTCTGTTTTTCATTTAAAATCAATATTTTAATATTACCCCCAAAATAAAATAGGGAGTCAGTTAAAAATAAATGTAAATATTGGCAAAAACCCTTTGTTCGCTCTGTGAAGTGGGAGACTTGTGGTGAACAGGAGGTTGGAAAAACATATTAAAACAAAAAAGCCTATAGGCAGTTCAAACTTCTTTTCAAGAGTGCTTTCTCATGTATGCTCCTATGTCTGATGCTAAGAAAATGTCTTGGGTGGTAATAAAAAATGTGGAGTCTCAGACTTTTATCTGGAATATGTTACATATTTGTAATTTGCAATTTTCAGTAAGCTCCCTGCTTGATAATTAGAAGCCTCCAAGTTTAGAACTACTGTTCTAAAACAATGATCACACAAGTGTGAGAATTTAGTCACTGGAGTATTGTTTATAACACAAATTTTCATACCATCTACCTGCCTAATAAAATAACATTAGTTTTAACACCACCTAGAAAATATACTTTGTGTGTGTGTGTGAGTGTGCGTTTTACTAGAAATTGAACTCAGAGGTGTTCTGCCACTAATCTACATACCCAATCATTTAAAATATATATATATATATATATATGTGTGTGTGTGTGTGTGTGTGTGTGTGTGTGTATTTATAAAGTAAATATATATGCATTTGTTTAAAAAATGTCTATATACACACACACACACACACACACACACACACACACATAAATATTCCCCCCAGCTCCCGCACTACATTGCTAAAGTTACCCTGGGATTTGTAATTCTCCTACCTCAGCTTTCTGAATCTCTGGGATTACAAGTGTATACCACTACATCTGACTGGAAAATATTCTTATTGAAATGTTTGCCAAAAATGCAATCATGAGGAAACAGACAAATGCAGGGTTTTGTTTTTTTGTTTTGTTTGTTTGTTATTTTGGTATTAGAGATTGAATTCAGGAGCACTCAGCTACTGAGCCACATCCCCAGCCCTATTTTGCATTTTATTTAGACACAGGGTATCACTGAGTTGCTTAGTGCCTCGATTTTGCTGAGGCTGGCTTTGAACTCGCCATCCTCCTGTCCCTAGCCGCTGGGATTACAGGCCTGCACCCAAATGCAGTTCTATAGATATTCTGTAAGGCAATGGCCTCATTTCTTTAAAAATGGCAGTGTCATGAAATAAAAAGGACTAAAGGTAGTGTAAATTTTTATGTCCGTAAAATGCAAATTGTGGAGGGGAGATATAGCTCCTGTTGGTAGAGTGCTTGCATCCCATGCACAAGGCCCTAGGTTCAATCCCCAGCACCACAAAAAAAAAAAAAAAAAAAAAAAGTGCAAATTGTGTCCCTTGAAATGCCATTGATTATTAGTTTATGGATGTCAACCAATTTCATTCATTTTTACATTTATTTGAAAATTCATTACAACATTCATTCCTTATTTGGCATATATGTGGTGCTTCTAATGTTCCTTTGAATCGATTGTAACATCTTATAATTTGTGCTTCCTTCATAAATTGATAATTATCTTGTTTGCATTAGAATCATTATTTATTTATTTTGGTACTAGGGATTGGACTTGGGGGTGCTTAACCACTGAACAAAATTTGTAGCTCTTTTTATTTTATATTTTGAGACAAGGTCTCACTAAGTTGTTAAGGCTAGCTCTGAATTTGCAGTCCTCCTGTCTCAACCTCCTGAGTCTCTGGAATTAAAGGTGTGTGCCACCACACCTGGTGATTGTATTCTCTTTTAAGACTAATCTTTTGAATTTTTTTTTTCAAAATGAGCATGTACAGTTTTATAAGAATAATAACTTATTATTTTAGTAACATTATTTGTAAGCAGAATAGACTATTGCACAAGAATTTGAAATTTTTGAAATATGCTGTTTTCCTTATTTTTCTTTTGCTAAAAATAAGTTTTCATTCCAAAGCATATAAACAAATACACACACATATATGGTCGATATACAAAACAAAGCTAGAAAATAACTAAGATATAAAATATGTAAGATAAAATATATGATATAAAATAAATAAAACCAGGAACTTTAAATTACCTAAATAGGACTTCAGTAACAAAGCCCAAAGCTAGAGTCCTTAAGCAGAAAACATTGAAAAGAAGATTATACAAAGGTGGAAACACCACTGAAGGCAAAAACGGCTTAAATTATGTTGGAGTCCTTACTACCTAGAACAGTGACCTATGTTCTAAGGAGTGTCAGTTTTCTAATGCTGCATAATAACTTGCACAAAATTATTGACTTTAAACATAGTCATGATCATCACTTATTATCCCAGTTTCTGTTGGTCAGGAACTTAGCACAGTGGAGGTGGCTGGTCTTTGTAGCACATGGGGGTGGGGGTGGGGGTGGGGTCTCAGTGAAAGAGGACTGGCATGATGAGATCCTCAGAATGTTAGAATGAGGATCTGCTTCCAAGTTGAATCACTCATGTGGCTCCTACACTGATGCTGAGAGGTTCCTGGCCGTGTAGGAACCTCTCCTGTAGGACTGATAGACTATGCTCAGGACAGGTGGCTGACCTTCCTCAGAGCCATCCAAGAAAGAGAATCAAGGGGTAGCTATCTTTTCTATGTCCTACCTTTCCTTCCACTACTTTCTGCTCATTAGACTTGCTAATTCCCGATACATTTAACAGAGAATCGAGCTCCCTTTTTGAGGACCTGTTTTTAAAATCATTACAGGAAAACTGAGCGAATAAGTTAAGTCAACCAGTGAATAGAAAAGATGCTAGGTTTCAGTTCCATAAAAGCCATTAACTGTGCCATTTATTTAACTATCTACTGCTTGTCAATATATTGATGTTTTAAATCTTTTAAACTAACTGCCACTAAAATTAATTTGAAAGTTTACTTATTTATTTTTTATGGTGCTGGGGCTACAACACAGGGCCCCATGCATGCTAGGCACACCACTGAGCCACACTCTGGGCTCCTGAAGGTTGAATGAAAGGTTTAGAGTCAAACAATGAAAGTGGAATTTTACTTTTATTTATTTATTGCAGTGTTGAGGTTTGAACCCCTGGGGCCTCATACATGCTATGTGAGCATTCTATCGCCCTCTGCACCAAAAGTAGAATTTTAAAAGGATTAATTTAGACTGGGGAGAGACTAGAGGTGAAATAGCCTGTTTCAAGGTTCTTATAATAGTTCAGAGATTCTTTTTTTTTTTTTTGAGAATTTTAATATTTATTTTTTTTAAATTATTGGCGGACACAACATCTTTGTTGGTATGTGGTGCTGAGAATCGAACCCGGGCCGCACGCATGCCAGGCGAGCGCGCTACCGCTTGAGCCACATCCCCAGCCCAGTTCAGAGATTCTTAAGTAAAAATTAACATGACTAGGAATGGTGATGGATGCCTGTAATCTCAACAACTCCTGAGGCTGAGGCAGGAGGATCACAAGTTAGAGATTTTAGTAAGACCCTGTCTCAAAATAAAAATTAGAATGGGTCAGGAATGTGGGTCAGTGGTAGAGCACAACTGGGTTCAATCCCCAGTACACACACACACACACACAAAAAAAAAAAAAAAAGGAAGGAAGGAAGGAAGGAAGGAAGGAAGGAAGGAAGGAAGGGAAAGAGGGAAGGAGAAAGAAAACTATTAAAATCTTCAAGAAAGAAAAAAAAGTTATTATTAAAAACTACATTTTTTACAATTTGAATTGTATTTCTTTCTTTCTTTTTTTAAATTTCATATTAGGGATTGAACCACCAGGGGCACTCTATCACTCAGCAACATCACCAATCCTTCTTATTTTTAATTTTGAGATAGGGTCTTGCTAAATTGCTGAGACTGGGCTCCTGTTTGTGATCCTCCTGCCTCAGCATCCCAAGTAGCTGGGATTACAGGCATGTGCCACCACACAAAGCATTAAAATTTGACTTTAAATCTGAATTTTGAACTGTTGGTATAGTTTCCATTCTTTATGTTTGCTGAAAATTTCAATACGAATCATCATTTTTAACTGCATCAAGGGTAGGTTATAAAGAAAAATCTGATTTATTAACTGTGACTGTCTAGAAAAGGTAATTTTCATTTAAGTATTTTAGAAAACAAAAGTTAATATCTAGAAATAAAGCTCCAGTAAAAAAAATATTTACTAAATAGTAGGCGGGATACTGAGTAATCAAATTCCTTTGTGAAAATAATTTAAAACAAAAACTTGGCAGGAAATCTATAACTAGAGAAAGTATTAAAACAGTCCCAAAATACATGCTATGACAATCTGCCTATTTCTGCTAGTGAATGAAAATGTGTGGGATATGTTAGTAAAGAGACAAAATGACTTTTTAAAAATTTTAAATGAATACCAAGTCTAATAATCTGAGCTGTCAGGAGGATACTCTGAAGAAAAGGGGCAAATCTCTCTAAGAAGATGTGATGGAACTGTTGAAAGATTGTGAGGTCGGGGCTGGGGATGTGGCTCAAGCGGTATTGCGCTCGCCTGGCATGCGTGCGACCCGGGTTCGATCCTCAGCACCACATACCAACAAAGATGTTGTGTCTGCCGAGAACTAAAAAATAAATATTTATATAAAAAAAAAAGATTGTGAGGTTTACTTGACCCAGCTCCCTCCTTTGATCTCCTCCAATAAAAATAGAAAAAATTACTTTTACTTGAAAATTATTCTCATAAGTGAATCTGAAGTACTTTTCTTTTCAAGCCCTACTGGAAATAAGCAAATAAAAATAATGGCAAAAACAAACACTTTAAGGAGGCTAATAAGTGCAGAAAGCCATATTCTTCAGTGATAAATGATAATACACAAACCTGGAAGTAGATAGAGGAGGCATAGATGATGATAATGAAGTCAGTGTTGTAAAGAACAGGGGTTTCTGAATAATTCCTTTAAGAAAATGTTATGAGTAGACTACAAGTTTGGTTATTTTTGGTCTCCGTTTACTCTTTTTTATTTTTTCTTTAACTATTGGTACCAGGGATTGAACCCAGTGCTCCACCCCAGTGCTTTATTTTGAGATAGGGTCTCCCTGAATTGAGCCAGCTGAGGCTGGCTTAGGAACTTGGGATCCTCCTGCATCAGCCTCCTTAGTTGCTGGGTTTATAGGTGTATGCTGCTGCACCAGGCTCCTTCCTTTAATAGTTCAATAGTTTTCTTCTTTCTTTCTTTCCTTTTTCTTTTTCTTTTCTTTCTTCCTTTCTTTCTTTTTTGTTTTTTTAAGTACTCAACCACTGAGGATCATCCTCAGCCTTTTCTAATCTTTGCTTTGAGACTGGGTCTTGCAGAATTGCTGAGACTGGCTTCAAACTTGCAATTCTCCTGCCTCAGCCTTCGGGGTCAGTGGGATTACAGGCAAGGGTCACTTTATCTGGCAATTATTTCTATTTTATTCAAATGATTATCTGTAGAGAAACTGAATTGAGTAGTTATTGCTGAAATGAGTCCTGTTTTTTAAGTTTGCCTTAAAGCTAGGCGTTAGCCATTATTTTCTTATGTTAAAAATTAGCTCATAAAACTATCTAGTAATTCATTAATTTATTTCAAAATCAGAATAATTATCCTTCCCATTCTTTTTGTTTATGCAAGTACAACATGTTACGTATTCTCCATTCTATACTTTGCATTTTCACCTAATAAGTGTCCTGGAGTTCTTCACTATTAGACCCGTGGGAACATCCTTATCTTTATGCAGCTGCTGCCTACATTTTTTTGTGGACATATCATAATTGCTCACCAGATCCCTACCAATGAACATTGGCACTTAGACATTATTTCTTACTGTAATAAAAAAATCTTTACTTCTGACTTCTCAAATTATATTTTTCAGAGATCACAAAAAAAAAAAAACTAAATTCAAGAATGCTTAAGACCTCCTTAGAAGGAAAATTTTCTTAGTTCAATATACTGAATATTTTTTGTTCAGTAAAACTGTCTTTTCTATTCAAAATTTATCATTTATTCAAGATAAATCTATCAATTCAATCCAGTGTGATACAAATTTAACTTTCTCATAATAGGATCAAGACAGAATCAAACAAATAATACTTCACTACGAGCACAAATTTAAAAGGATTTTCAAAATAGTTTTTGTAAGGCTAATTAGAATTGCCAATTAAAATCATTTTTTAATTGAAGTGTTTTTTCTTTTTCTAAACCATTCTTTTCCTTTGACTATTCTTTATAGCAGAAAACATAATCAAATATTTGTCAATTAAGTTTGATTATCTGATTAGAATAAACTTGTATGCATTTCTCTAGGTTCCACCAAGTTAAAAGGGTTTAATAAAAAAATCATCTTTCTTCATAATTTCAAATTAAATTATTAAAATGTAAATTACATGCAACTCAATTTTTAAAGCCCAGTTATAGGGTTGAAAGATTGAGAGTTTATTATACTCAATGAGCATCAGCATAATATCACCAAAATATTATTACAAAGATACTATTTTTCAAACTCCTATATAGGAAAAAAGCTCCTATACATTTAAATATATTTGGAAGCAGACGTGAATATGAATACATACATATAACATGCAATTTGTAGACTGTAAATATTAATATTTAATTTCTCAATGTGAGCACTCAAATATGTAAATATATACATAAAACATTTTCAGTTGCCCTTATATTAAAGATTACAGTGATTTTTTTTTTTTTGTAGAAATGTGTTTATATATACGGATGTTCTTATATTGG
Source organism: Urocitellus parryii (assembly GCF_045843805.1). Classification (NCBI taxonomy): domain Eukaryota; kingdom Metazoa; phylum Chordata; class Mammalia; order Rodentia; family Sciuridae; genus Urocitellus; species Urocitellus parryii. Next base: position 25,959,831 of record NC_135544.1, on the reverse strand, counting down.
GATGGTACATGAGAAGATGGTATTAAAAACATCCCTCCTCCACTGGCTTAAGTAAAACATAAACCTCCATTTCCCTTTTCTGCAATTCAGCAAACGCAGTCCAGATTACTGTGGTAGGTCTACTTCATGGGGTTTTCAGGATTGCAAAATCCTTCCACTCTTTCATTCTCAGCATCTACATGATTAAGGCTGGTTTAGTAGTCAGGGTTTCCAGAGAAACAGTTCTGTTTAAAATACATAAAGACAAATGTAGAAGGAGACTTTTCTTTCTTTCTTTTTTTTTTTTTAGGAATTGGCTCATGCAGTAAGGGAGGCTGAGGACCCTCATGATGTGCTGTTGGCAAACTGCAGAGCCAGGGAAGTCTGAGTTCAAAGGCCTGAGAAGCAGGGGCACCTGAGTTCAAAGTGCAGAAGATGGATGCCAGAGTGTTAGGGTGGAAATATGAGGTGTCCCCTAAAAGTTCATATATGAAATGATGTCATAATTTTCAGAGTGAAATGATTAGATGATGAAAGGTGTCGCCAAATCAGTGGATTAATCCACTGATAGGAATTGGATAGTAATGGTTGGTAGTGTGGCTGGAGGAAGTGGGTTGTGGGGGGCATGCGTTTGGGGTTTTATTTTGTCCCTGGGGAACAGAGCTCTCTCTCTGCTTCCTGGTGGCCACATCCTGCGCAGCTTTCTCCCGCCGTGCCCTTCTACCATGATGCTCTGCCTCACTTCAGGCCCAGAGATATGAAGTTGGCCAACCATGGACCAAACCTCTGAAACCTTGAGCCAAAATAAACTCTTCCTTCTTTGAAGTTGTTCTGATCAGGTCTTTTGGTCACAGCAATGCAAAAGCTGACTAGTACACCCTGCTTGAGCCAAGAGCAAATCTGACCTTCTCACTGCCTTTTTGTTCTAGCCTGTTCCTCCACAGATTGAATGACGTCCACCCATATTTGAAGGCAGAGTTTCTTGAGGCAGACTACTGATTCTAATGCGAGTCTCTTCTGGAGATACTGTCTCAGACACACCCAGAAATAATGTTTCACCAGCTATCTGGGCATTCCTCAACCCAGTCAAGTGGTCACGTAACATTAACTATCGCATCCAGGTTGCCACCTGCTTTAGTAAGTGGGGAAGTAAAATGAGTGAAAACTTCGTCCCACAGGTGTCAGTAGTTACCTTCTCTCCTATCACCTCGAGAAGTACTTATAGCCTGGCCATATCTAACAGCAAGGCTGAGCTTCAACACAGAAGACAAAGAAAATGAATTTTAGTCATCTCCCTGAGGATTTTTTTATCTTGTGTTATCACTTTCTAAACATGTATACATGAACAATATGTAACAAAAGAATTGGCACAAGTCCCTGGTTTCCTGCTACAGCTAAATGCCAGAGATGCCAAAGAAGTAACAATGATTGAATGGCCTTTCTTTTTTCCCCTAAATTTGGGGGAGGGGGTACCAGGGATTGAACTCAGGGCTTTTGGCCACTGAGCCACATCCCCAGCCCTATTTTGTATTTTATTTGGACACAAGGTCTCAATGAGTTGTTTAGTGTCTCACTTTTGCTGAAGCTGGCTTTGAACTTGCGATTCTCCTGTCTCAGCCTCCCAAGCAGCTGGGATTACAGGCATGTGCCACCACGCCAAGCTCACATAAATTTAATCTTGCATACAAGTGCAACATTTGCTCTTGGTGTTTTCTATGTGTGTAGGAGTGTGTGCCCTTGTGGGTTTTGCTATGGAGAAATTAAAATGCAGAAAAGTAGAGACCGGCTGGGGGATGTAGCTCAGGGGTAGAGCATGAGTTGAGTATGTATAATGCCCTGAGTTCAGTTCCCCAGCACAGGGGGGCAACAAACAGGAGGCAAGATCCTGGATGGCTGAGCCATCTCATCTCATCTTCTCCTGCCCTTGGATTGTGATTCACAGGTTCTCAGGCAGGTGGACTTGGACTCCAATGAAATCACTATCTTTTGTGTGTCTCCAACTTGCAGATTACATATTGTGGAGCTTTTCAACCTCCACAATCCCATGAGCCAATTTCTCATAACAAGTTCCTTTAACACAATGAAAAGTGAAGATCTCTCTCTCTTCCTATCCCCCAGCTTCATGGATGGTCAAAGTCTGCTCTTTTTATTTTTTATTTCATCATTTATACCAAACCCCTCCCCCCTTTAGTTTTTGGAGTATTTTTAAGAAGATTTTTGACATTTGTCATCTGTAAATATTTTTAATATGTATCTGTAGCAGACACAGAAGATTTAAAAAACAATCACAATACCATCATTCCATCTGAAAAGAGTATAGTAATTTACTCTAAGTGATCTTTTCTATAAACATTTTTATCATTAAAAAGATTTATATCATTTTCATGAGTTCTTGTCATGACAGCAAATTATTACTACTTTTTCTGTAGCTACATACCTAGGAAACAGGCAAGCTGACTCAGAGAGGATTTGAAAGACACTACACCATGGAGCCTTCTTTCCTACTCCAACCCCCAATGCTGTGACCTCTCAGCATTCTCAGTCCCAATGATAACAATTCTGAATTAACTTTTGTATATAATGTATATTAGATTTGTTCCTTGACTACTGCAGACTCCTTGAAGATAATGACTATTTATAAAGCTTTGCGTTATACAGAGTCAAGCTCTCAATAATTGTCATCTTTAAAAATTGTTCAAAATATCTCATTTCCTTTATTCCTAATTGTTTACAGTAGTATTTTAAGACACATACAAGAAAGAAGGACGAAATCAAATATCCATTTTTAACTGGGAGATTTATGTTTATTTTTATCAGCAGAGAAAAAGCATAAAGCCTTTCTTTCTTTTGAAGGGAAAGTTTAATATTTGCTTTTTAGCCAGAGTGAAAATGGACATAGAAAAATGACAACATCAAAACACCCACATCAAAATGTCAAGTACCCACTGCAGGATACTAGAATAGGGAATTACTGAGAGATTGTTGGTTGCGTTTCTCAATCACTCTTGTTCAAGTAAACAGCAAGGGCAAAAAAGAGAATCTGGAAAGATCTTTATTTTAAAAGAAAAATATCCCAAATAAATATGACAGGTGTCTTTAATAAGCCCCTTCCATTCAGAAATCATAGAAGAATGATTGATTTGCATTTTTAATACAAAGTCCAAAGGAAATTTTTTAATAATAGATTATATCAGAGGCCATCTAGTTAAGGGTGATTATGGCAAGACTCTAGGGGGGAGAAAAAGGTTTACAAATGTTTTTAATAACTACAGGTAGAAAACAATTGTTTTAGCCAAAGTTAATAAATAAAAACATGACTCCGGATATAGCAATGGACCAGGGAAATTAGGATATGATGTATTAATGTTGTTAAACCATCTCCCCTATTTGAATGTTAATGTACACCCCTATCAAATTCATGTGTTGGAACCTATTTAAGAAGTATTAAGAGATAGGGCCTGTGGCAAAGTGGTTGTCATGAGGACTCTGCCCCCATGAATGGGATTAATGTCCTTAAAAATGAGGCTGAAGAGAGCTTCCTTGCTCCTCTGCTATGTGAAGATGCAGTAAAAGGAGTTATTCTTGCATCAGAGAGAAAGCTCTCACAGATACCAAGTCTTGTTTGATAAAACAACATCCTTTTAGGAGATTTTTTTTAAGTACAAGGTATAGCTCTATTGATTCTCTTAGCTCTAGCTTTATTCCCTTTTCCTTCAATTATTTTTCTCTCTCTTTCTTTTCTTTTGTTTTCTTCCTTTGGTACCGGTCATTGAACCAAGACCCTCTTAGTCATAGAGTCCCATCCCTAGCTCTTTTTATTTCTTTATTTTGGCACAGGGTCTCACTAATTTGCTTAGGGCCTTGCTAAACTGCTGAGGCTGGCTTTGAACTTGTGATCCTCCTTCCTCAGCCTCCCAAGCCTCTGGAATTATAGGCGTGTGCCACTGTGCCTGGTGCCTTTTTCCTTTATTTTTAAACCTTACTTCACTTAACGTTGATGTAAGTGGAGGTATTGGTAAAATTAGCTTCAGTCAGGAAATATCTCAAAAACAATAATCAAAAACAATACTCATCTTTGGCCAATGTCTGGATAGGCATATTTTCTGGTCTGGATCTAGAAATGTTCCATGAAAAGCTCATGTTTTGAAAGCATGATCCCCAATGCAACAAGGTTCCAGGGTGAACTTTCAGGCACTGATTAGGTCTGAAACCTTATTAGTGGGTCAATCCTTTTTCTTTTTCTTTTCTTTTCTTTTCTTTTTTTTTTTTTTTTTAGTACCAGAGATTGAACTCAGGGGCACTCAACCACTGAACCACATCCCCAACCCTACTTTGCTTAGACACAGGGTCTCACTGAGTTGCTTAACACCTCACTTTTGCTGAGGCTGGCTTTGAACTCAGGATCCTCCTGCCTCAGCTTCCAGAGCCACTGGGATTACAGGCATTCACCACCGCACCCAGTGGGTCAGTCCTTTTGATGGAACAATAATTTGAATGGATTACTGAGTAGTAACTGTAGGTAGGTGGGGCATGACTGAAGAAGTAGGTCACTGGGAGATGTGGCCTGAGACTGTGTCTATCCCTGGCGCTCGCTCGCTTCCCCTCTCTCTCTCTCTCTCTCTCTCTCTCTCTCTCTCTCTCTCTCCCCTTCCCAGCAGCCCCAAGCTGAGCAGCTTTCCTCCACCATGCACTTCCACCATGATGTTTTGCCACCTTAACCAAAGTAATGGGCTCATCCAATTGTGAACTGAGACCTCTGAAATCCTAAGCCTCAAATAAACTTTTCTCTCTCTAAAGTTGCTCTTGTCAGGGATTTTAGTCACAGCAACAAAAAAAGCTATCACAATATACTTTGTCAGACATGAAACTCATATTTAGAATGTACTACTGAAAGAAAAATTGCTCATGAAATCAAGGAGGAGAGACTTTTTTAAATGAGAGGGTAGATACTTTCAGTCTACTTTGTTTAATTCTTTTTCCACCCCTTTTGGGACTCCAAATTTCTCCCATGACTTCATTTATTTTGAATTGGTATATTTCCTTCATACTTCTCCACCCCTCTATTTTTATGTCCAGGAATATCAATGAAAGTCAAGTGTGTACTTAATTAAAGGCATATCTACATTCAGTGCAAGGCAAGGTGGAAGACATTTGGAATCTAATTCTATTTGCCAAGTATTTGCTGAGTGATCATGAACAAGTTATCTAATTTCTATGATTCTGAATTTTTTTTCATCTATGAAATTAAGGAATTTGATTAAACTAACTATAAAGTCTTTTCCTTTTCTTAAAATTCTACCAATCCGTAGAAACTCATATCGTTTGGGGGAATCAGATTTCTTCAAGATTTCCTTATATTGCTCATGAGAGATTAGAAGTTTCCTTATTACCGTCTTCATAAGAATTTGATTAACTATGGAGCTCTATCTCTGACACGGTTAGCAACTGCTCAAAACTTACTCGTTAGTACATTTACTGCAAGATCTCAGAAAGTTTTTGGTAGAAATCACAGACCTATTTGGAAAATCTTCCAGCTCATAACATTTTTTATTCATCTAAACACTGATGAATCTTGCCAAAGTCTGATTATAAAATAGAAGAAGGCTGAGTGTATGGTAAACTGCTATTCAAAGACCATCATTTTAGTGATATTTTTGGATAGGTTCTGTCCTAAGAACATAAAAAAATACATTCTTAAAGTTTTACTTAATTGTGAAAGGATCATGCTAATTAATACAATCAAATTGCCTTTTTATTCTGCTAATATTTAATTTTCATGATGGAAAGTTTCTAGACTGTAGCAGTTATTATGATTATTAGTTTTTTTTTTTTTTTTAATTCTGGCTGTATTATTTGGCAGGAGTGAGATGTTGTGGCCGTGTCAGTTTTGAAAATCTGCCAGGCACAAACAGGCATTCCACTTGCTGGCTTGGTTTACCTGGCCACTGATTGTACAGCTTACCAGGCTCAATCTTGTCATTTTTGGCTGAAAGAGGTGGATTTTCACCCACATACATGGCTTTAGCAATATTTGCTGCTTCCAAACATGGTCAACTGCTAATTAATTTTTTAAGAGTAGGTAATACATGCATTCACACAGTATAAAATTTGAAAGACACATAATAATTTAAAATGAAGAATAAATCTTCTTTTCATACAATTTCCCCAGATATCCAGTTTCCCACCAATTCATAAACCTTTGGTAAACTGAGACCACTTCATAATTCTTTATTGTTTTCCATCATCTTTAAGTTATCATTACTGGAAACTGCATCTCCATTTTTATCCCTGATCTGTTTTCCCAAATAGGTCACATTTTCCTAAATTTCTGTGACTTCTCTTGATTTAAGATGGGCTCATATTTCTTTTTATGACTAAAGGTCAAGGTGCTGTTTATGTTTTATTATTTCCTGTCACTTCTTCATGAAATGAACTGTAGCAGAACTGAAGGTGAATATATTCTTCTTCCTTTGTTTGGAAGCTGAGTTCATTTTCAATATTAAATACAATCCTGAGCATAATGATAGTTTGGTCTACAACTGACCTCATATAGAATTATGATCTTGTAAAATTTTGTTGCTGACTGACATTGTAGCAGTCTTCATTTAATGTTCACAAGTGGAAATTGCCTAAGGACACATTTCTCAGACTGTAACCTTTTGTTAAGTTAGACATGTAAACTTCTAATTTTAAATAGTTTTAGATTTACAGAAACATTGTTAAGATGGTACATTCATGCCACACTCAGTTTCCACTATTGTTAACATCTTATGTTATGATGGAATATTTGTTGGAACATATGATGGAACTTAGCTAAAGGCTAAGATCGACATCTTACTATTAACCAAACTTCACACTTTAGTCGATTTCACCAGTTTTCCCCTTTTTTACTTTTTCTGTCTTGGTTCCTGAGACGATACCACATTATGTTAAGTTGTCATGTCTCCTGTTTTGTTTTTGTTTATGATAAATTGTCACAAGATTTTCCTTGTTTTGATGACCTCAACAGTTTTTAGAAGTACGAGCCAGGGTTTTTTTAGAAATTATTTCAAATTTTATTTGATATTTTTCTCATGAATAGGTTAGGATTCTGGGTTTGAGGGAGAAATACCACACATTTGCAATACCATTCTTACATTCCATCAAAAGAATATGCTATCAACACAATTCAAACGATGACATTAACCTTGATGCTCACTTGCCTGATGAGGTGTTTGCCAATTCTTCCATCATAAAATTACCCCCCCACACACACACACCTTTCCATTCTCTACTCCTTGAGAACAAGCTGCTAAGCAGAACCCACACTAAAGGAAGAGAGCAATTAAGCTCTATCTCTTGAGGGAAGGGATTATTTACATAAATCATTTGAAATTCTCTATGGGAAATTATTTCTTCTCTACCATCATATATACTCTATTTTGTCTATAAATAAAAAGGCCTCCTTTTATGTCTATGCGGAAAAAAAAAATAATACCATATAAACATTTGTAGGGTCAGGAGTGGTTAACTAGGGATTGAAACCAGAGGTGTTTTAATACTGAATCACCTCTCAGGCCCTTTTTATTTTGTATTTTATTTTGAGAGAGAGTTTTGCTAAATTACATAGGGCCTCACTAAGTTGCTGAGGCTGGGCTTGAACTTGTGATCCTCTTGACTCAGCCTCCTAAGTCTCTAGAATTACAGGTGTGTGCCACTACACCTGTCTCCATGTAAACACTTTTATCTGAGAATAAAAATGAAAAATGTAAATGAGAACATTTATTTGACTAATATGGATTGGATGTCTTTTTTTTTTTTTTTTTTTTTGGCCAGGGAATTGAACCCAGAGCCTTGTGCATTATAGGTATGTGTTTTACTACTGAGCTACATCACTAGCCCTGCATCAAATATTTTTATATGAGCTCTTGTGTTAGTCACTTGATAAACACAATCTGACAAATAAAATGCTCCCAGTGATGTTTATAGTCTAATACATATCGTAATACAGTATGATCGGTGATGAACTGAATGTGTGTTTAAATGAAGAACCTATGGGACCTCTACCTAGGAGAAGCTTAGGATCAGCAAACTTCCCAGCAGGAACGCAATATCACACAATTCAAATTATGTTTGTATAGATCTTTACCTGATAGTTCATAAAGGTCATCTGTTTACATGATTTACATTTCGGAGATGGTAGTGGATGAGAAGAGTATAAATAAGTCCCTCCTAATATTATAACTTTGTGGTTTGGTGACATGATTTAAAATTTAAAAAAAAGAGAGTCTTTGGAGATCGGCACAGATTTTTTTAACATTAAGGTCACCACTGGGTGCTGTCTGGTTTTAGATAAATAACTTTGATTCCTTGGACTTTGCCTTTTTTATTTTCTAAGGATTAGGGGGAATACTCGGTAAAGGCTTCTTGGGTTTCCCATTCCTCATGCATGCTTCTTTTCAGTGTATTTTTGTATCCTTTGCCATCAAAAGGTCATGTGACCTGCCTTTTGCTAACACGATGAAGAGATCTTAAAACAAGCAAAACCAGAAATCAAAACAAAACTTGTGTTAAGGTTTTTATCCTTATTGCTGTGGAACCCTGCTGTCATGTGAACCAATTTGGGTTGTCTTGCTTGAGGATGAGATGGGAAGAAAACTGAGCCACCCTTGCAAATTCTCAGCCCCTACTTTGCAGTTGAATGAGTACAACTGGCTTAACCAGCCCCAGCCAGTCCCACAGAACTGGCAGCAGGCAATAACTGATGAGCTCACCTCACCCAAAACAAGAGAATAATTGTCCTGATCAGCTCAGCACAAACGAATCATCTAAAGAATCCTGAGCTCAGTAAGTAATTGCTGTGTTAGGATCTGAAATTTTCAAATGGTTTATGATGCATCAATGATAGCCAATTTAGTCATATAAACATCTAGAATAATGGTGTGAATTTTCCAAGTTTCAGAGGTGATGCTTTGTTTTTTTCTTTGAGAGCTTAGATTGCTGTATTCACCATCATTCTGTTTAAAATGAGAAGGCAATGGAGGAAGGATAGCATCTTCAACAAATGGTGCTGGGAAAACTGGAAATCCATATGCAACAAAATGAAATTGAATCCCTTTCTCTCGCCATGCACAAAAGTTAACTCAAAATGGATCAAGGAGCTTGATATCAAATCAGAGACACGGCATCTGATAGAAGAAAAAGTTGGCTACGACCTACATGCTGTGGGGTCGGGCTCCAAATTCCTCAATAGGACACCCATAGCACAAGAGTTAATAACTAGAATCAACAAATGGGACTTACTCAAACTAAAAAGTTTTTTCTCAGCAAGAGAAACAATAAAAGACATAAATAGGGAGCCTACGTCCTGGAAACAAATCTTTACTCCTCACACTTCAGATAGAGCCCTAATATCCAGAGTATACAAAGAACTCAAAAAATTAGACAATAAGATAACAAATAACCCAATCAATAAATGGGCCAAGGACCTGAACAGACACTTCTCAGAGGAGGACATATAATCAATCAACAAGTACATGAAAAAATGCTCACCATCGCTAGCAGTCAGAGAAATGCAAATCAAAACCACCCTAAGATACCATCTCACTCCAGTAAGATTGGCAGCCATTATGAAGTTAAACAACAACAAGTGCTGGAGAGGATGTGGGAAAAAGGGTACACTTGTACATTGCTGGTGGGACTGCAAATTGGTGCGGCCAATTTGGAAAGCAGTATGGAGATTTCTTGGAAAGCTGAAATCTGACCATTTGACCCAGCTATTCCCCTTCTCGGTCTATTCCCTAAAGACCTAACAAGAGCATACTACAGGGACACTGCTACATTGATGTTTATAGCAGCACAATTCACAATAGCAAGACTGTGGAACCAACCCAGATGCCCTTCAATAAACGAATGGATAAAAAAAAATGTGGCATTTATACACAATGGAGTATTACTCTGCATAAAAAAATGACAAAATCATAGAATTTGCAGGGAAATGGATGGCATTAGAGCTAAGTGAAGCTAGCCAATCCCTAAAAAACAAATGCCAAATGTCTTCTTTGATATAAGGAGAGTAACTAAGAACAGAGTAGGGACAAAGAGCATGAGAAAAAGATTAACATTAAACAGGGATGAGAGGTGGAAGGGAAAGGGAGAGAGAAGGGAAATTGCATGGAAATGGAAGGAGACCCTCAGGGTTATACAAAATTACATACAAGAGTAAGTGAGGGGAAAGGGAAAAATAATACAAGGGGGAGAAATGAATTACAGTAGAGGGGGTAGAGAGAGAAGATGGGAGGGGAGAGGAGGGGAAGGGGTATAGTAGAGGATAGGAAAGGCAGCAGAATACAACAGACACTAGTTTGGCAATAGGTAAATCAATGGATGTGTAACCGATGTGATTCTGCAATCTGTATACGGGGTAAAAATGGGAGTTCATAACCCACTTGAATCAAAGTGTAAAGTATGATGTATCAAGAACTATGTAATGTTTTGAACAACCAACAATAAAAATTTTTAAAAAAATGAGAAGGGTACTCCCAGTAGCCAATAGCCTGCCCTCAAAGTTTCCCTCTTGGCCATCTGTTCTACTACACAATGCTGGCTATTGATTTTTCAAAGTCTGATGACTACTCGTGTTACCTACTTTCCTATCATCAAACAACTGTGTATGTGCATATTCTGGGTAGGGACTACTTTCATATATATATATATATATATTTTTTACTTTCATATTTTTGAAACCTGTTTTCTGTGATGAAATTGGCCTGGCTGTTTTTCTCAAAAGATGAGATATGGTTTTTCTGACCCTCATCTGGAGGACAAACAATTCTGACCTTGAAAGTATCATGGGCAATCACAGTGACTAGAAGAAAAATTTCTGTGGTTTTTCTCTGCAACAATAAAGGTGACTAATATCAAGGTCTTTCCAATAAAAGGAAAGAGTACAGCGGGTGATTTCTAACCCCCAGAATAACATGTATCTAGGACCCAAAAGGTAAATACATTGTTCAGTGTATCTGTAAACATCACTGGGTCTTTATTGGGGTTATACCACCTACAAAGAGCCATATTTTGAAACTTCTGGAATTAAATTGAAGGTTTAGGATCCAAACCTCATATAAAATTGGCAGTTGTGGCATAGTGTATGATCAATCCATGAACAGAACAGGCGAGAGCCCACATATCAAATGAGGTTTCTAAGACTGTCAATGCTTAGAATATTGTTAGAGCTGTTTATGGGGATCTCCATGAGAATGACAGCTTCTCATTCCATGTAGACCTCAGGGTGGGATGTACCCCAAGATGCCATGAGGAGTTCAGCCCTATGAAGACCAATGGCAGAGGAAGAAGAGGCCATTCCATTTTTAATTTTTCCTGTAGAAGGAGGACATTCTTATTTCTACTGTGGTAATCTTGGGAGAAAATTTCCAGTGACTCTAGTCTTGCTGGAAACAACACTATCCAATGGTACACAGTTAAAGTGTGTCCCCATTTTATGTCAACTAAACAAACCTTAAAGGAGACATTTACATCTATAAAGAGGGTGGCTTATGTATATTCCCCCTTCCACCTCTGTCCCCACTGTCAAAGATACATAAACACTCAATGACTAATTACGAGAAGACATTTTAAAATTTTTAGACAATAAGTGAGACCAAATAAGTCAACAGGGTTATAAAATTTAAATATCACTTTGCTTCAGAAATCTAGATTCTCCATTATTCCATCCTGTTGTGTGTCTGTTTTTTGCCTGAGTTTATTACCTAAAAGCAGAGTTGTTCTTTGAATGAAAAGAGAGAGGGATCTCCCCTCCACTCCAACAACAGTTAGTTTAAACTGGTTAAAATTCATTATGTGCCTTTTGGAAATTGAGAAAAGTGATGAATGAGGGACCAAACCAGTTCTGAAAACTAATAAACTAGAGAGGGAAGAAATACAACAAGTATAGACTAAGAATAGATATGAAGCTTATTCTACCCTCCCTGTAACTATATCAATAAGTTATATTACTCAATGCTAATATTATGGTTTAATGTATCTGAGCTTATGTGAATCTATTTTAATTTAAATATAAATTCAAAATACTTCTTAGATTACAATTTTTACGAAGAGTCTTAATATTTAAAAATGAAACCTAAGAAACAATGTTTGGGATATTAGCTATATAAGGAATTTCATGCTCACCAATCAGAAAAAGCACATTAATCTAAAAAATTTTTATTTTCATTGTAGATGGACACAATACCTTTATTTAATTTATTTATTTTTATGTGGTGCTGAGGATGGAACCCTCTGCTTTACACATGCTAGGCAAGCACCCTGCCACTGAGCTACAACCCCAGCCCCAAACATATTAATTTTTTAAACACACATGGAATATTAAAATAAAATATGGAGCCAGGAGTGGTGGTTGGTGTTCCAGTATTCCCAGCTATCAGGTGGCTTAGGCAGGAGGATCTCTTGGGTCTAGGAATTCAAGATTAGCCTGGGTGATATGGGAAGATATCCTCTCTCAGAAATAAATGAATAGAATAAAACAAAATATGTCTGTGTATTAGAACACAAAGAAAGCCTTAAATGTATTCTGAAGATTAATATTTTATAGACTATGGCCTGTAAATAATATAAGAATTTTAAATAATTAACAGATGATTAACATATCTAAAATATTAACAATATGCTATTAAGAAATCCCCAAGCAAAAGAACTGCTATTTTAAAGAATACAGAATTAAACAATAAAAAAATGTCAACATTTATAGAAAATAACCAAAGCACTGTCTAGAGGAAAATGATTTTAATCATGTTCAAAAATAAGAAAGAGTAACAGCAAATGAGAACTTGACCCAGAATTAATTTTAGTTAATTAATATAATTAATTTAGTGATACTGATTTATATCCATACAAAAAAAGACAGGACACATGCTTTTTTCTTGTCCTTTGTTTAGTGGACTGTTGAGTGACACCTTGGCTAATCGAACAATTCTGTCTCCAGATAAAGTATTACGTGTTAGTTTTCACTTCTTTTATACTTTTATTTCAAAAAAAATTTTAACAAACATAAACTAACTTTATAATCAGGAAAATACTTTGGAAAATGTAATCAGGTGATAAAGATATTTGCAACTTAATCAAATTTCTCTGACCTTCTGGAGTATCACAACTTTTGTACACATGTAAAAAACAATTTTTTTGGGGGGGAGGGGGGAATAGCTTGTGAAGTATGAATCTGGGTTGGAATCTGGAGCTTTTTAACCAAAGAGTGACACACTGAAGTTAAGACCTCTGTTTAATGTCATTTTCAAAAAAGTGGCACCTCCTGTGCTGGGGCATCAGTTCAATACTCTGAGGACTGAACATCCTTTCCTGGTTCACCAACACTGCTCCCTACAGAACCTGTGTTTTCTCTAAAGGGCTCCCATCCTCACACAGGTGACACCAACAATACTCAGAGGTTATAAAATCTGACAAATCACAGCTGGAGGTGAAAAGGCTTTGGGACTGAAAACTATCAAGAAAAATTGGAAATGAAAGGCGAATGCAATTATTTCATTTAATTTATAGCTAAATTGTAATGGGGAAAAAAAAAAACTCCATAATAGGAATACTTTAAACATCTCCGAAGACTATCCTTATAACAATTAGTAGTATCATAGTACTATATTACTACGAAGGATTACTAAGACTTTTTTTGTTGTTTTGTCAATAAGACATTAAATTTAATAAGTCAGTGAAGTTATGACTTTTTGGAAAATAATGGGAGAGTTTTTCATTTTGAATTTCAAAACTGCTTCAGTTTCCAGGAAGCTTTTTATGTGTATTTGTGTGTGTGTGTGTGTGTGTGTGTGTGTGTGTGTGTGTGTTTAAGGTGATTGTTAGTATTGAGTTATTTTCCTTTCACTTCCCAGACAGGGCTGACAGATGGAAATTGACCAATTGACCAAAAATAGTCCAGCTTCTGTTGATTTTTTTTCTTTCAAATAAAAGGAAAAAAAGAAAGAGAAAAGGAAAAGAAAATATTTTCTATACACAGAGCTTGCCCAAGTAATTTATTCATAAGCATATGCTGAAATATTTCTGATTCTCAAAATAATTTTTTCCGGTATCAGGGATTAAACTCAGGGGCACTCGACAACTGAGCCACACCTACAGGCCTATTTTTTTTTTGTATTTTATTCAGAGACAGGGTCTCACGGAGTTGCTTAATGCCTCACTTTTGCTAAGGCTGGCTTTGAACTTGCAATCCTCCTGCCTTAGCTTCCCAAGTCTCTAGAATTACAGGCGTGTGCCACTGTGCCAGGCTTGATTCTCAAAATAGTTTGACTTTAGAGAAGTATATGGAGATCAAGCAGATCCTCAATTTTTTTTTCTCCAAAATTTTTATTTTGAGAACGTTTAACCTACAGAAATGTTGTGAATAGTTCCACTGAATACTCACTTTTATGGACTAAATTTTGTCCCTCCACAATTCTTATGTTGCAATCGTTTACAATACCTCAGCATGGATAAAATATGGCTGGAGATGTGGCTTGGTTGGTGGTTGAGTGCCCCTGGGTTCAATCCCTGGTACCAAAAAAAAAAAAAAGGAAAGAAAGAAATATTGACGTACAGAAATCAGAAAAAGCTCATAGATCAGAAAACTTGAACTTCACAGAGACAAAGATTACCATAGTAAGTACAGAAATAAATATGAAGAGAAACCAAAGGAGGACAATAACAACAAAAATATCTGTACTTTCTTGGAGAAATGGTTTCAGTTGAATAATCACCATCATTAACAAAATAATAATTATTATATTAGGAGCACACCACTGACTAATGGTTATTGTTTCTCAAAAAAAAAAAAAAACATTTTCTGGAAAGAGCTTCTGATGCATATTTTTTTTTAAATTTTTTTCTTATAGGCTTTTTCTATTTTGGTGACTTCCTAATTTAAGATCAGACATATACTGACAGCTGCTTAAATTTCAGGAGAATGCTCTTCCCTGCCTGTGTATTCTTGTAAATGACACCTTCTATTAGCCTGCGGGAACTGTGAGCTCCTTACATTTCCCAGCAGTGGATTGTGCCCTTCCCTTTAGGAAGCACTTAATGAGCCATCTACTCCTGGAAGGGAACCGAGAACACAAAGGGGCCTCTCATCCTGCTGACAGAGCAGTTTCCACAGCACCCAACGATTTCTGGTTTTCACATCCGATTCGCTTCACCTTTAATTAAAGAATGCGCAATTGGTTTGTTTCCTTTTGATCTGAGTCTTCTTTCCCCAAATCAACTTAAGGCGCTGTCTCTCTGTATTTATTGAAGTCAGGATCATGGGAGCTAGCTTTTCCTTTTTTCACAGATAGTCTTGAGGTGTTCAGCAAAAACTGCCCTTTCATTCAAGCATTGCTGGGTTGAAAGTAGATGTAATTTGATCAAACTGAACAACTAAGTCACGTCTGGCCAGATTCAGATATGACCCACACAGCCTATCTTTCCCATTCTTAGGTGTGATTCTTAGAGACAGCCATGCACAAAGCCACCCTCCTTTTATGTATTAGCTCAATTGCATACTCAACTGCATAGGCACGCAATGACCTCAGGTTTCTGAGGGCTGTGACGTTGGGGCTCAGCCCCCTCACAGCATTTCCCAAAGAAGCTTCACTGTAAGTCTTTCCTACTCTGATTTCAGTGAACATTTGTTCATCTATACTTATGTAACTTCTTTGCAGTTTAATGTAATAGAATTGACTTCCTGATCAAATTCAGTTTTAACAAAAACAAATAGATTTCTACTTCAGTGAAAAGAAGAATAAAATGCCTACATATGCTTATATTTGCTTATCTCTGTGGGCTGTTACATTGTATTCTATCCTAAGGATACTAGCCTTTTGGGAGAATATACAGAAATTTAATGGAGTAATTAAGGTAATAAAATAATGAGGAATTTAATTCAACACAACATGGAGATTCATCACAAGTATATAGCGTAGAATATCATACTGGCATTTACAAACTCCCTGATAGGACACAAGCACATTTAAGTTCAGATACACTAACAATTTTAGTTAATTGATCTGTAGGAAATGTGAGAAACAACATTCTTAGATCATTTCTCTTTTGCTCTCAAAATAATCTGTATTTCTATTTAACTAACTTGCTCTCTCCCCCTTTTTTTAGCTATTGCTCACGTAGACTTATCAAAATGACCTCTGGCCTTGCCAAACATGGTGGTGCACACCTGTAATCCCAGAGGTTCAGGAGACTGAGGCAAGAGGATTGTGAGTTCAAAGCCAGCCTCTGCAAAAGGCAGGTACTAAGCAACTCAATGAGACCCTGTCTCTAAATAAAATACAAAAAGGGCTGGGGATGTGGCTCAGTGGCCTGATGCCCCTGAGTTAAATCCTTGATACCCTGCCCCCCCACTAAAAAAAAAGACCTCAAGCTTGGAACACTTCCAAAATGATGTCACAGATAATGTCTGTTTTCCCTTTTATCTGTCGTCTCTTTGCTCTGCATAGTTTGACCCTGTTGACTACATGACCCTCGTTATTAAACCCACCTCCCTGGTTTCTTTGTCTCTAGTGGACTCCTTGTTTCCCCTTATTCCATTATTGACCTTTCTATCTCCATGGCTCCTTTTCTGGTTTTTACCCTGCAAGGCAACCCTTCTTTCTGTGGGTCTCATCTTGGTCATTACATAGCTACTTTTTGTGTGAGTAAAACTAAAAATTAAGTTTCAATGAAGAACAGTCTCCTTTGCTTTTGACTTATTGTCCTGCTCAGTTATTTCTAAGTCATGAGATCACCTGAAGCTGAACACATCTCAAAGACAGCGTGACACTTATTCTCCTTTCCATTATGCATGGACTACCTCAGAGTCAACAGGGCTCAAACCTTTAGGATCGTGATTGAAACCTGTCCTTTAAACCTCTAAACTCAAGTTCAGATCACTCTAACTTGGACTGTCTTTAAGCTTCTTGCTTCACAACTACACTACCACCTTTTCAGTCATCTTCCTGAAACCTGCTGCAATAACAAATCTCTTTCCAGTACATGTGTATGATGTTGGAAACAACCCAGGACCTTGTGCCTGCTAAGCACATGTTCAGCCACTGAACTGCACCCCCAGACCCTTCAATCAAATTTAATCAAATTTGGTTTTCAGTTTTAAATTTCTAAATCTAGTATCCATCCTTTATTTGATCTCTAAATTTTAAAATGGACTTTAAGATTTAGCATCCTAATTTTTAGAAATTTGTAATAAAAATAATGTTAAATGCAGTCTACTTACACTTAAAGTTGATGTAAAATGAATAATCATTTTTTAATGTTTGCATTTTCTTATAAAAAATGCAAGGTTAGATTTCAAAAACAGCAAGAATTAAGATAATTATTTTATAATGTGTGTAGAAGAAATAAAAACTAAGTGATATTATTTTAGTTCTATTACATGAATTAGGTTTGTCTTATGAGACTCAATTTTTTTTTTTTTTTTTTTTTGGCAGTGCTAGGGATTGAACCCAGGACCTCACACATGCTAGGCAAGCCCTCTACCACTGAGCCACATTCCCAGTTCCCAAGCCTTAAATTTTTTATAGTACATACATGCACAATATAAACCCAAGGTAAGTAAATATTTTGTCTCCAACAACTACAAAAGTCCCAAGTAGTTAATAAATACACAATAAATATTTTGACTCAATGGTCATAAAATTCAACAGTTACAAAATGACATAAAGTACAAATAAATTTTTTTTTCTGTCACTCTAGATACTCAGTTTCTACCCTCAAAGGTAGAAACTACTTTGGTTCTTTTGCAATTTTAGATCTATTATAAGCCCACCTAAATATGTGTGTGTGTGTGTGTGTGTGTGTGTGTGTATCTGCATAGATAAATATGTGTTTAGGTGTTTGTGGATGCATGTGTGTATAAACATACACACCATAGTCATCCTTTTTTTCTTCCCTCAAATGACAACATCTTACACATGTTTTCTGTGATTTACCTTTGGCATTCACTAACTTTTGAGTGTCATTTCATATTAATTTTTGGAAAACTCTCTTCCTTATAAACATAACATACTATTCCTTTGTAACCAGGTCTCTAATTCCTTGTGTAACAGATTAGTCTGTTGGTGGTGTTTTTGGAATTTTGTGATTTTGTACAATGTTGTGATGAGCTTACATGACTCCTACATATAAGTGCCTGAAGGATAATGTCTGTCCTAGTTCTTTTGGGCTATAATAATAAACAAAATATCCAAGAACAGAAACTACAAAGAATATCTGAGGGGAAAAAAGGTTATAAAGAACAGAAATTATTTTCTCCTAGTTCTGGAGATGGGGAAATCCAAACATTTAAGATCAAGGCCATTTCACTTGTCCAGTGAAGGCTGCTCTTTACTTGCACAGGATCCCTTGATGCAACATTCTCTACAGGGAGAAGGGCAGGAGGTAGAAGGGTGAGTGAGCTAAAAGCTGGGTAAAGCCTCATCTACAGGACCTTAACCCCTTTCGTGAGGGATGGAGACCTCAAAACAGAGAGTTTCCACTTTTTAATACTATCATGTTGACCAACCCATATGTTTCAATACCTGAATTTTGGAGGAGATATATTCAAACAGCAATATTCTAGAAGTAAAATCACTACATCAGGGACTGGGGTTGTGGCTCAGTGGAGAGCACTTGTCTTGCACCTGTGAGGCACTGGGTTTGATCCTCAGCACCACATAAAAATATAAATAAAGGTATTGTGTCCATCTACAACTAAAAAAAAAAAAAGAAAGAAAGAAAAAGAAAAAAGAAAATTAAAAAATCACTAGATCAAAGAGTAAATGCATTAAGTTTTAGTGGATATTGGTCTATTTTCTTCCATAGACATTACACTGATTTACACTTTCATCAACAATGTGTAAGAGCATCATTTTTTTTTCCAACTGATCAATACATTGTTACCAAATTTTAAGATCAGTGTGATCTGTAGTTAAAAAATGTTACCACGTTGTAACTTTAATATTCTTTAAACATGCATGAAGTAGAGCATATTAATTATTCTCACATTTTGAAGACAATAATGATTTCATTTTTATAATTGTCAAGAACTCCTCACTACCAACATGTTGTCATTACTATTTTGTGCTATCTCATAATTTCCAGCAGTACATACTCTCCTCCATTTTTATCTTGCTGGCTTTGCACTTAAAATTCTCTTTCCGAATGATTTTCTCCAGCCTCTCCTTAAATCTTCCATCAGAATCTTCACTGTGGTGCACAGAATGTCTCTAGGTGGTGGTGGAGAGGAGAAACTAGCAAATTTCTGGGTAAAAGAATTGGATAAGTGGAAATAGACTTGGGAGAAAATTACTTTTCATTACAATGCCTTTTGTAACTTTAAAATTTCATACTAAGTTTATATGTAACCTGTGTACAAGCAAACACACACAAATACTCACGCATTGTGAAGTCTCATTCTTGTCTTTCAAAATATAATTTGAATGGAATTTTCAGCTGGAAGTGATTCATCTTCAGTGTTCACACACATGAAGATGAAGTGTATGTATCATACACTTATAAATGTATAACATACATTTTTATAGAAAAACAAAAGTATTTCATTTGTAGCTTGCTATCTTGATTGGGAATCTGTGTCTGATTTGTCTTTTTGAGTTCTGCCAACATGCCTAGCATATTCCTTAATCAATGTAGGTATTCAAAAACTTAATTTATTTAGCAAACATTTATTGAGCTGCTGTTCTGGGAAAGTATCTTGGTAATCACTGGCAATAGAATTTACAGTCATAGTCCTTGCCCTTAGAGATCCCAGTTAATGATGAAGATAAACACGGAGATAAATAATTCTAATAGGTGCAATTTAGAGACACGTAAAGAAGGGAAATAATGAACATCAAATAATTTTCTACCTCAGCATTTCCCAAGGATTGAGTCAAGCAGCACATTCTAATGATGATTTTAGGTGATCATCAGTAACACTTTTTTTATTAGATAATAATTTATTGCAAGAAATATATTACAAAAACTAATAATTTTGTGGAGATTAATTTAGTGTGAGGTTCAAGTAGACATTTAATTATAAAAAGTCAGTCACCATAAAAAATACTAAGTAAATAAAAGTCTATACGGAATACAGCTACTGGAGCCATGTAAAGCAAAGATAAGACAGAAGTTTGGCCAATTTTGACCTGTCATTTGTCAACAGGGTACACATTGCCTTGGTAATGATTCTGATAACTAAACATGAGAATATCTTTCTTGTTTTGAGGGTTTACTGTGTATCAAGCATTTTCTTATGCACTTTATAATATCTCATCTTAGTCACAGTATTCCAAAGAGATACATATTTTCTTGAGGGAACACAGGCTAAGAGAGTTTAACTAAATGACTGATTGAAAAGTCTATTCTGTCATTGTTTTGCAGTTGTATCCACTTGAACCAAGTTGCTAAAGGTTTGTGACCTCACAAGTTCTGAGTCTGGGGAGAACAAACAGCAGATAAATATTATGAGCACTTATATAGAATGACTTAGGTGAGAGGCAAGACCTGAGAAAGCTTCCTCCAGGAGGTGACGTCACACTGTGCTCTAACAAATGAACAGGAGCTACTAGGGCATAGGCCAAGGAAACTTCAGAAGGAGGATCCTGAGAATCAGAGGCCAAGTGGGGTGGGACACAAAGAACTTCACAGTCCCACAATGACTGGACAGTACCTAGGTTTCCATAGTCCTGTGCCAGGAGTAGGCATCAAAATACAGGGGTTTTGCCATCCTCATGCGTTAAGAAATGTTATCACAGGGTAGACTTAGTTCACAATCCACACCCCCTTCTTTTTTGTGCTTGAATGGATTTGAACCCAGGGCCTCATGGTATGTCGGGCAAGCACTTTACCCCTGAGCCACATCCCCAGCCTGCAATTCTCTTATTATGAGCATCTTTTCATGAGTTTATGTAGAGTATTCCAGATCAAAGGGATGGAAGGTGTCAGGGTTTACACTGAAATGAAAATCACATTTGAACAGCAAAAAAGAGCTGGTGATGCTTGGCACAGGTGACAAGAACAGAGGTAATGGCTGTGTGGGAATTAGGATGGGGTTTGGGAGACCAGACCACATTGGCTCTTATAGGCTATTATAAGACTTTGGGTTTTATTCTGAATGAGATGAAAAGCCACAGGTAGATTTACAGCCTAAATTATCATATCTGAACATTGAATTTTTGTTATCTTCTAGAGTTCTAATCAATTCATTTCTGAGTATCTATCTGAAAGAAATATTCAACCGGGCTGGAGATGTGGCTCAGCGGTAGCGCGCTCGCCTGGCATGCGTGCGGCCCGGGTTCGATCCTCAGCACCACATACCAACAAAGATGTTGTGTCCGCCGAGAACTAAAAAAGATAAATATTAAAAAAAAAATTCTCTCTTCTCTCTCTCTCTCTCTCCTCTCACTCTCTCTTTAAAAAAAAAAAAAAAAGAAATATTCAACCTATACAGAAGCAGAAGAAAAAGCATCATACAAAGAAAACTGCAGCACTGTTTGTTACAGTGAAAAATTGAAAACTAATATGCACGTTAATATGGAGATTAATTTAAAAATTCTGTGTTATACTCATACCATACAATACTAAGAAGCAATCAGAAGCACAGAATTACATTTGAAGGCACAGGAAAAAATAATAATACAGCTGTTTTCTTGAAGGTGAGGGGTACAAAGGGAGTAGCTGGCTTGTCTTTTGGAACTACTCATTGAAATATTCATGGGTCAAGTAATGTGAAATTTGAGATTTGGCTCAGAGAACCCCTGTAGGGCAGGAGTTGGGGAGTGGTGTGGAGGGCACTGAAACAAGATTAGCAATGAGTTGGTACTCACAGAGACTAAGTTACTAGCATATGAAGATCCATTTTATTTCTCTTTCCACTTTGATATGTTTGAAAATTCCATAAAAGTAAAACCAAATAAAAATAAAAAGACTATAAACTCATTAAAGATTGAAAAACAACTGAAGCATAGGAGTCAGGAAATTACAACAGCCGTAGCTGTTGCTTTATTGGGCACTGAAGGCACACTCTCATTGAGGAAGCATTTGTAATAAATGTTTTGATGTACTAGACAATCAGGGTTCTGAACATCAAATGAGATGATCTGTGTACTTATTTAGCCTAGAATTTTCAGTAGATATAAACCTAAAAGTTTTTTTTCTGGAAGTTGATTTTATCACTGCAATGTATTATACTAATTAAAAAAAAAATCTCTCTGTCTCTCTCTCTTTAAATAATTTTCTTTCTGTTTAACAGCCATGTATTGATGCATAATTATTTACACATTGCCTTATTGACACTTTCCCTCTTATAATAATATTACAATGGCTGTCTTATAATACATATTTGTGTACCTGCTTAATTATTTCCATGAGGTAAGTCCTAGAAGTGGGCTTGCAGCATCAAAATCGATGCATTTTTAAATAGATTTTTTTTTCCAGTTTTCCCTTTTTATACAAATACAAAGTTTGTATTTTTATACACAATTTTCAGAAATTTTGACAATGCCTGTTTTCTCATGGGTTTACCAACAAGGCATTACAAATATCTGCACAAATTAAAAAATCATTCTCTTTGTAATGCTTTAATTTGTACTCCATGTGTTATTAATGGAGGTAAGTACGTATTTATTGTCAATTTTTATATCTGTCATGGTGAAACACCTTTTCATGATCTTTACTTTTATATTACACTGGTCATCTTTATTCCTTTGTTAGAGCTCTTTACATTAAGACTATTGATACTTTGTTACATGTTGCAGAACATTTTGCCTAGGTTGCCATTTTTCTTTAATTGTATATAGTTTTAAATATTTCAACCTCTGTTTCATAGTATGTAGGAGTTATGGGATGCTAGAAAAACTTTTTTTTGTGTGCCAACATGATAAGGCTAGAGCTGGGGCTGGGGCTGGGGTTAGAGCTCAGTGGTATAGCACTTGCCTAGCATGTGTGAGGCCCTGAGTTCAACCCTCAGCACAGCTAAAATAAATAGATTAGAACAAAAAATTTTAAAAATTATGAGGCTATTTAAGGGTATTTTATTTTTTCCTGAGTCTCTTTTAAACTGTTGGATTGATTTGTTTGTATTTCTGTCTTTAATGCATCTGGAATTTACTATTTGGTGAGGATATGCATTTTATTCCTAAAAGCATTACCAACTATCACAACCTGCTTACTGAGTAATCTATTTTCTTTAGCTGGTTGGGAGTCTCCATTTATTATTATTTTTTAGATACTTGATATTGGCTATTTTTACACATTTATTATTCCATACATACTTTAGAAGCATTTGTTGTAATCTAAGAAAATTCTAAAGGAATTATATTTGGAATCACTTTAGAAATTAAGTCAAAATTGACCTTTTTCTTATACCAAGTGTTCAGTATAGGATCATCGGATATCTTCTCACTTTTGAGATCTCTTGAAGCTTTATTATTAACTCCCATGAATCTTTCACATTTCTTGTTGATTTCTAGGTATTTAATAATTTTGAGGGTTTTTTAAAATTTCATTAAGTCAGATAATTTTTGCTATCTTACTTTTAAAATAGTTACTACAAATGTAACATACATAACATGCTGTGGATCTTTGCACACATACATATATATGAATGGAGAAACAAGGCAAAGGGTGAGATAACGATGAACTTTTAGATATATTATTTTATTTACACATGTTCAGAACTCTATGATCTTCCAGTTCTAGATATATACCCAAAAGAAACCATTGCATGTGTCTACCAAAGACATGCACCAGAAAATTATGGCATTTTCACTAATAATAACTGAAGGGGCTGGAGCTGTGTAGTTCAGTGGCAGAGCACTTGCCTAGCATGTGTTGGACATTGGATTCGATCCTTAGCACCACATAAAAAGTAAATCAAATAAAATAAAGGCATATGTCCATCTACAACTACAAAATAATAATAATAATAATAATAATAATAATAACTGAAACTAGAGACAATCCAAATGTCCACTACCAGGAGAATAGATAAACCAATTGTGGCTCTACACAAAGGCATACTACACATACAGCAGTAGCAATAATAAAAGTCCTACTAATACAAGAAACAGCATGGGAAATATCTCTCGAACACTACCTTGAGCAAAAGCTTCATATAAAGCAACACATTCTCTGTCATTCCATTGATATGAAGTTCAAAAAGAAGTGAAACTAATCTTGGAAGGTTGGGGGTTGTCTAAGAAGGTGTTAGATGACTTTGGGGTACATGGGAAATTCTTCTGAATCTCGATCTTGGTGGTATTGTCACTGTCATACAAATATGTAATAGTGGAGCAGTACATTTAATATTTGTCTACTTTTTTCAACATAAATTTTACCTATTTTTAAAATATTAAGCTTCCTAATAGGCTTATGCATATTTAGTGACCAAAATAAAAGTAAAAATGAAAACAAACAAATAAGTAAATAAATAAACAAGCAACTAAGAAAAAAATAAAGTCAGTTCCTGCCTGACTTCTCATAAACATCCACTCATTATTATAACATTCATTCTGAGCATTGATATGAGCTGCTTTATCTGAATAGCCTCTGCTACTCCACTTAGCACATTCCCAGAGGACCTTTCCTTCTACACTTGCTGTTTCCTATGTGCCCAATATTTCTCTTCATGACATTTCCATCTCCCAGGCTCTCAAGCTAAAAGTGACAGCATCACATTTTATACCTCACAACAATTGCATATCATCTCATATCAATCTCTTAGCTCTTTTTTACTAACACCACCTTTAAATGGACTACAAAAATAGCCTTCTAAAAAGATCCTCCTCACGCAACCTCCGGATCCAACGTATTTTTCAAAATGCTGTCAGTTTAATTTTCTAGGAAAGTGATTTCTGAAAGGGTGGACATGTTCTAGAGCTGCATTAGCCAGTGTGGTAGATACCAGCCACAGTTGCTATTGGGCAATTGGAATGTGGCCAGTTTGGCTGAAAAACTGAATTTCTTACTTCATTTCATTTTAATTGATTTAGATTTAAGTAGCCACAGGCAGCAAGTGGTTAGTGTGTTGGTCAGTTCAAATCTAGGAGTCAAATTCTGATCTGTTTCTCCCTTGAGGAGGGATTAGATTTTGCATATTCACCAATTCTAGGCCTGAGTTGTTCCCTCAAACACAAACATTTGCATTGTGGACTTCTTCAGGGTGGATTTGTTCTTTTAGTACTCCTTCAGTAATTGAGTAGTTACCCTTTTTAAGGCAAGCACTTTCTCACTAATGTGCATAGATCTTGAATAACTTTTAAGTAGATGAACTCTATTCTGCAGATGCAACAAAAGTTTCCAATCTTTTTTCCCATTACCTCCATTTGAAATTCACTTTGCAGGAGACTTCATCCCAAATGGTAAAACTATCTGTCACTAAAACTAGGTTATACTATCTATAGATATATAATATATACAAATATAGTATATCATATGTCATACATATCATGTCTACTTGTATATCACATATACAGATAAGCATACTTTATAAATATAACTGGATCTAATAAAAACATGAGTAATTCACTTCTGGTAAACCAACTGGACTTAGCCACATAGCTACTAGAATGATTTGAATTTGCATGGCCAGAGAAGGATGTTTATATCAAAATATAACATGAAATTAGTTGGATGCAAAATGCTAACTATCCCAATCCTAATTTAATTTGAATGTAAAATATGTCTATAGTCATACAGGAATCAATTGAAAGAAAATATATTAAAATATTACCATCAATGTTTTCTTTCCAGATGACAGTATTTGATTTGGTCAATCCAAATTTTCTAAATGATTATCAAGACTCTTTAAAAGTAAAAATGGCATATTCAAATCCCACAGTGTATTTCCAAAACAAGATATTCAAAAAATTCTGAATTAATAACTGTTTTCTGAAAATCTATATGTATAACATCACGCAAAGCAGAAGCCTTAAGGTTAAGATTTTACACTGGTCCTACTCGAGATTCTCAAAGAAGAAAAATGTGAGACTACATAAAGCCTCAAACAATGTCAAGTGTAATTCTACATTCTATTTTGTTTTTAAATTTTAATCATCATCATCATCATCATCATCATCATCAGGGGTTGAATTCAGGGGCAATTTAGCACTGAGCCTCATCCCCAGCTCTTTTTTCTATTTTATTTACAGATAGGGTCTAAGTTGCTTAGGGCCTCACTAAGTAGCTGAACTTCCTCAAACTCAGATTACAAGCATGAGCCACTGTGCTCAGCTACTACATTCTATTCTTAAAAATGATCACCAACTACAAAATTCACAAAAGGGCCCATGTTAAGGTACCACTTGAAAAAAGGAAAAGAAAATTATTCACTATTTTTATGTTAAAAAACTGTTTTATGTTTAAAAAAACTCATAGTGGGGAAGGAGATTCCTATACATAGCACAAAACACAGAAACTGTAGATGATTTAACTACTTGGCAAAAACTACAAGAAACAACATCAAAACAAATTAATAGGACCGGGGTTGTAGCTCAGTGGTACAGCACTTGTCTCACACATATGAGGCCCTGGGTTCGATCCTCAGCACCACATAAAAATAAATAAGTAAAGGTACTGTGTCCACCTACAACTAAAAAAAAAAAATTAATACTGTAAAAACTCTGTAGTCAATATCATGGACAAAAGAATAACTTCCTTAATCTATAGATATATCTACTATAAATCTAGAAAGTCAGTTAATAAAAAAAAAAAACTAGAACTAGAGTAAAATTCAAAATAGTGTTTGGATTTGAGGAGCAGAAAGAACTTATGCTGCAGAAGTCCACAGAAAATTTTGTGGACCCTGTAACCAAAAAGATTTGTTCCTACTGCGGCCTGAGGAAGTCAAATGCTGAGAGACAGGATGATGAGGGAGGAAGGGATTATTGGCTATAAACCAGCAAGTTGGAAGATGTGACCCTGTCCCAGGAAAAGTCTTCTTTCTTAGGGGTAAAGGTACATGGAGTTTCTAGGGATGGGCCGGGGGAGGCATAATAGATAGGTGGGTAGCAGAGTAGTTATAAATTTCAGGTGATTGGCTTTTCTGATGCAAGGGCTGCTGTTATTTTTTTTTCTTTTTTTCTTTTTTTTTAGTGCTGTTTGAACCCCAGGGCTTTGTACATGCAAGGCAAGTACTCTACCAACTGAGCTATATCTCCAGCCCAGGCTTGCTGTTCTTTGTAGGTGGCCAGATGTTCCAAGTACTGTTAACACTAAAGAAAAGGCATTGATTAGAAAGCCTCCTGACTTTTTTTTTTTTTTTTTTGGCTTCCTTTTCTCAGTAAGCTAGTGGGAGACTAATAGTATGTTCCTCAGCTGAATGATCTTCAAAATTAATGAACTTTAAGATCAACTAAAAGCAACTGGAGCTAGGTAAAATGTATTTAATTTCCTTGGTTAAAATACTAGTCATGTTCTATTTCTCTCTCATTCTTTTTTTAAAAAATTGAAGTGTTATAGTTATACATAGTAGTTGGATTTGTCCTAGCATTCCATTTGTTTTTAAACTAGATGGTGGTCTGGTGTGATGGCGCTCACCTGTAGTTCCATCAACTCGGGAGGCCGAGGTAGGAGGATTATAAGTTTGAAGCCAACCTCACCAACTTAGTAAGGCTCTAAGCAACTTAGGCAAGACCCTGTCTCAAAGTAAAAAATAAAAAGGGCTTGGGAGGTAAAGCACTCCCGAGTTAAATCCCTAGTACTAAATAAATAGATAAATAAGGAAGTAAATAAAAAAAATAAACTAGATGATGGATTCAAGTATTTTATTATTATTTAGACTTTCTGTGTGAATACAGGTATGTGTGTGAGTAGACATGCGTATTGAGATAATGAGGCAGACAGGTAGATCCCCCATAGGCAGACAGGATAAGGGCCTGGAAGAAGGAAAGTGGCGGGGGGATGGGAGAAGAACATCATGTTATTCTGGAAGGACAACATACCCATTACTTGCTGCCCCTGATAGCTTCAACCACAGTGGCCCTTATAAATACAGTCCCTGCTAATCACCTATGCTAGGCCATTGGATATGCCTTTATAAATTCCCAAGGCCAAGAGCCCACCAATGGTACCCTCCCTTGGAACCACTCCCACGATGTGGGAGTCTTTCTCTGCTGTTAAATAAATTATAATACTTTATCCACTGCTTGTCTGTGGATCTTATTCCTTGAATTTGCAAAACAAGAACCCATCTAACAGTCCTGCGGGGGCGTTATGATGTCTTAGTTCATTTTGTGTTTCGGTAGCAGAATACCCAAGACTAGGTAACATATAATGAAAAGAACTTTATTGGTTCACAGTTCTGGAGGCTGGGATATCTAAGATGAAGGGTGTCAGCCCCTGGTGAAGGACATCTAGAGGGTAAGAGAGGAAGAAAATAGAACCTACTTCTACAATTGTGGCAAAAATACATTCATGAGGATGGAGCCTTCTGACCTAATCAATCCTCACTTAAAAGTCCAAACTCCTAATACTGTTACAAGGAAAATTAAATTTCAACATGAATTTTTAGAGGGGATAAATCATGAAAAATTGAAAGCAGATTATTGACAGGGAGCTTAATATATAAAACATACTAGTATGCTTTTTGAATATACAAGTAGCTGTAACAAGAAAAATTTAAAAAAAAAAAGTAGAGCTAAATAAAGGGATTCCATGATTATGTTACTTTGGAAAAATATATGGAAAAGTATGCTGTAATTGGCCTATTAAAAAGAAATATGCACATGCTTGTATATTTACAGACTCTGGAGAGGGATATTTAGTTGAACGGAGGAGTAGACCCGGGGAAGTGTGCGCATTCAAATGATAAATTTTAAAAACAAGTTTCCACATAGGCTTGTAATTTAGCCATTCAAGCAAATTAAGTGCATCTTGTAATTATACATAGGACAATTCCAGTTACACAAATTAAAATCTTAACAGAGGAAAGGGAATTGCAAGAAATACTCTGTATCAAATTAATTATAGCTGTATTTGGGTGATGGACCTCAAGGGGGATAGTTTATCTTTCTTCATTTTCATAATGACAGCTCACTCGACACTTAATAACACAAACTTTCAGTGTTTTTCTTAAGCCATCACAATATTCCAAAGAAGATAATGTATTCCTTCCTCTAACAAAAGGAAAATATTCAGTTGCTTTCTTAGGTCATTCAGCAGTGATAGAGTCTTTCATGGCTTTCATGAATGAATTATAAGTTACCTCCTGTGATTACTGAAAGCACATAGTTCTGTCTCAGGCTTTCTCTGATAGACCAGAATGATTGTGAACTAGAGTAACTTTCTTCCTGGGGATGGGTAGGGTAGGAAAGGAGAGCTATTATTTTACACGGGGACTTAAGCTGGTTTTTGACATTGCCTCAGAGAATACTGTGAAAGTAGCTCCCCAAATTTTGTCAGATCAAAACCAGAGCCTGAATATATATGTGTGTCTGAGTACAGACAGTGATAAAGGAAACATGGCCAAACAGAAGGTATGTAGATGTGCATTAGAATCCTTTTTCAACTTCTCTGAGGTTGAAATGTTTTCAGAATAAAAAGCTAAGGCTAAAAAAAGAAAGAGAATAAAAGACAGGGAGGTCTGTCCAGGAAGTCTCTCCAAATAGTGGAAACTTAAGATACGAAGTTTCCTAAACTCAGCCAGTTTATAGAATCAGAAGCCAACTGGGAGTGCAGTTGGGTGGGAAGTATCTTTGGTTGGTGGAGTGGTACTCTTGTGTCAGACACCATTGTTCCTTCTCTTTGTCTTTCCTGTAGCATTTTTATTACTGTGGTCTTTGAGAACCATCCTGACTACATACTACCTCTATTAGCTATGTAGTCTTTCTATAACAATATTACCGTACACTTAATACCTTAAAAATACATATTTATCATTTAATACATCAAGAATCAGGAAAGAGTCAGCTAGATCCTCTGCAAATATTCTGCTATCGATGAATGTTTGTGTTCCCAGCCCCTCCAAAAGAAATTATATGTTAAATCCTAACATTCAGTTGGGTGTGGTGATGTATGCTGGTAGGCCCAGAAGCTTAAGAGTTTGAAGCAGAAGGATTGAAAATTCTAGGCCAGCCTGGACAACTGGGTAAAACCCTGTCTTGGAATAAAAATTTAAAAAATGTAAAAAAGGACTGGGATGTGGCTCAGTGATAGAGTGCCCTGGATTCAATCCCTAACACCACAAGTAAATAAATGAACTTCAAATATCTTGTGTGATTACTCTAGGATGTGAGGCTGTGGGGGATGAGTAGGTCATGAGGGCAGTGCCCCTTGTGAACAGGAATAATAGCTTATGACAGAGGCCACCGAGAGGGTCTTTTCCTCTTGCACCATGCAAGGAGATGTTGAGACAGTGGCCACCATGTGCTCCAGGAAGCAGACCTTTGCCAGACACCAAATCTGCCAACTTCTGTATCTGAGTCTTCTGTCTCAGGAACTGTGGAAACATTTTGTTGTTTATGAGCCCCTCAGTTTGTGGTATTTTTTTGCTATAACAGTTCAAACAGAATAAGAGAGTGATAGTCAAGGTTTCCAACAGTTACCTTCTCAAGCTTGACTGGGAAGGATTCCCTTCTGAGCTCAACTGGTGGCTGCAAGTATTCAGTTCCTTGCAGGCACTTGGACTGAAAGACTCAGGCTGTTAGCCAGAATGGCCCTTTTCTTTGTCCAAGCCAGCAAGGGACAGAGTATTCCAGAAAAACAGATGATACAATCACAGAAGCAACATCCTATTTCTTTGACCAGGTTTGGAGCAAATCAGATCCCCCCCCCCACATTCAAGGGGAAGAGGTTTCAAAGAGCATCAGTATCAGAGTACGGGGGTCATGGGCCACTTTGGAGGCTATCACCATACCTATCTAACAAAAAGAAGAGGGTCCAAAACTCCACTCAAATTGTTGAGTATTATGCATTTGTGATGACATTTTATATTCTGAATATACAGAGATCCATCTTGAAAATCAAGGTTTGCAGACTCTCCATTGATTGACTCATCCTTGAGGATCCCACACATTTTAGTAAGTGCATCCCACGTGCCAACCACTGGGGTATTGTTTGGAGTACAGACTCTAAGACAAACTCCAATTCTAAAAGAATAATGCTTCTATTTGATTTGACCCAGGATAGAAAAATGCAAATTATGGCTGTGATTTTACAAATCTTTTTTTTTTTTGAGGGAAACTCTTCTGAGCCATCTCTAGTCCTTGAAATCCTTAAATTTATCCAGGATATCCTCAACTTCCTTTTGACAATAAGTAATTTCTGTAAGATCTTGATTCTGGGAAAGGGCCCAATTAGGGAAAGGGCAGGAAACCTGTCAATACTGAAATCAGAAGTTGGCATCCATCAAATGGGGGCCCATATGGATTTTCTGTCACTGGTGTCAGTTTTAGTCGCTATGAGAACCATCTGGGGACCTTTAGTCTTCACATGTCTAGTATGTTCCAAGCATCAAGCACTTCAGCATTATTGATTCATTTAATATTTTCTCATAACCCAGTGAGACTATCACAATTTTATTACTTACTCTTTTGCAAATGAGGTTCAAGAGGGCTGATGTGCATCCTTTGAGGACTCATAGCTTATCAGGACTAGAAAACACACAGCTGACTTTGAGACCAGGCACGCAGTCTAGCCATGTGTTCCTCTGCAGACTCGGGTACCAATTTACTGGTTCTCTATTCCTGAAAATGAAACTGGGACTCGTGGAGGAATGTGGTAACTCATGCTCCAGCCTCCTGGGTCCTACTTAAGTGAAGAAAAGGATACCCAGCTTTCTTTGTCAGCCATATTTGTCATTTACTAGAAAGTTCAGATAGAAATTAAAATTGGACATAAAATTGGACTGAAATCCTTCCCTAGTGCTTTCTCCACTGATGATCATTTAGAAGAATAACATTTTTTCAAGAACCTTCCAAAACTCAATGATGCTCTGGTGGAAACTTTAAATTTTTTTTCTTTTTCTTTTTTTCTAAGTAATGTCCATAGGTATTCTATCTCTTCAGAATGAGGTCGCCATGTCCCTCAAGTTTACTTGTTAATTCTGACCCTTTAGGCAGGACCATTCTAGAAGCTCCAAGAGTAAACAGTAGTCTCAGTGCCCCTGGGCCCTCCTTATCACAGCTTCCCAGAAGAAAATTGTCATTTTTTTTTTAATCCCTCAAGATGATTGTTTAGTTATATTCTGCCATGAGGAGGATATTCTTCTTAGAATCTCAAAGGTTTACACAGGACTAAAAACTCACCAGATTAACACTTTTTTAAAATATTGGTTTTTTTTTTTTTTTTGGTTGTTAGGATTGTATTTGAAAGTCCAAATAATAACTTTCTATTTCTCCTGGATACTAAAGTGAAGATTTGGCCATAGTGGGCTCTCCCCTCCCCCATCCCCATTTGGCAACATTCTCTTGCAGTGGGAAGCTCTCTAGCACATCCCACTATCAGGGCTCTGCTTGGTGCACCTGTTCCTCAGATCTGGGAAATTTCCACTCCCTGTTCTGGATGTGCTTACTCAGTGAGGTCTAACAGCACCAGCAGCACTGAGGCCTTCTCAGAAATGCGGCATTTCAGGTCTCGTTTCACACTTGAGTAGTCAGTCTACATTTCAGCAAGAGCCCAGATGATCTCATGGCAGGTTAATGTTTGAGGGAACCTAAATACTTCTAGTCTCATCTTTTTTCATCGCATACCCAAGTGCAATTTTATATTCCCACATCACTGAAATCCTGGTAAATTCCTACTCAGAAGGGCTTTTCTTCTTCTTATCTTTGTTGCTTTGTAATCCCATCGGCTTGGGAGGCTGAGGCAGGAGGATCTCAAGTTTAAGGTCAACCTCAACAACTCAGCCAGGCCCTGTTTCTAAATAAAAATTAAAAATAATAAAAAGGGCTGGGATGTGGCTCAATGGTTAAGTGCCCCTGATTTCAATCCCTGATTCCAAAAAACAAACAAGAAAAAAAAATTTAGAAGTCATTTGGATTCCTCTAAGAAGACTTCAGAAACTCACTGCTCCTTCCCCACTCCATCCTCCTGAGCAAGGTAAGCATTCCTCCTCTCTGTTCTACTAATAATTTTCTAATAATATGATTCTCCAAGATTGCAAGTTGACTTCTATAGAAGTCTAGATTTTAAACTTTTTTTTTTCTTTTTGCAATACTGGGGATTGAACTCAGGTGTAATGTACCGTTGAGCTAAATTCTCAGCCCTTTTTTTTTTTAAGATATAGAGAGAGAATTTTAATATTCATTTTTTAGTTCTCGGCGGACACAACATCTTTGTTTGTATATGGTGCTGAGGATCGAACCTAGGCCGCACGCATGCCAGGCAAGCACGCTACCGCTTGAGCCACATACCCAGCCCAGCCCTTTTTATTTTTTATTTTGAGACAAGGTCTCCCTAAGTTGTCAAGCTTAGATTTTGAATTTCTTGTGAGCACGAAGAATGTTTCTTGGTTTTGCTTTTGTGCTATAGATTGACTCCAAGGCCTTGTGTATGCTAAGTATGTGCTCTACCTCTCTCCCACTCCCTTGCCCATGGAGAATATTTTATTATTCATTTTTCTAGCATTGGGTTCTATATCTGGTTAAATGGAAGCCCCCCCCAAAAAAAAATGGTTATATCCATGCTTTAATTTCTGGGACCCATGAACATGACCTATGAAAGTTGATAGTACCAAGATGAAATCATTCCTGTTAGATCCAGACAAAATTGGAATAAGGAAGTAATTAAGAGGGAGTGCTCATGCCTACTTACCTGAGATAAATACTGTTTCAAGAACTTTCTAAAATCCTACAAAGATTCCTTCCTGTTCTACACACAACCATGCTTTGTATGTACAGGTTTCTGCAACAGGTTTTATCTGTAACAATCTTGAAGACTGCAAAACGCTTGCTCAGCAGCAGTACCTCCAATGAGTTGGCTGCCAATTCTGCCTCAGATCTCCAAGACCAGTGAACTTGGTATCCTAGTAACTAACAAAGTTTTCCCCTCTTAGCTTTAAAAACTTTTCCTTGCCTCAGCTTCCTTGAAAACACTCTCCTACTATATATATTCCCATTGCAGTGCTATTCT
Source organism: Urocitellus parryii (assembly GCF_045843805.1). NCBI lineage: Eukaryota > Metazoa > Chordata > Mammalia > Rodentia > Sciuridae > Urocitellus > Urocitellus parryii. Next base: position 25,925,766 of record NC_135544.1, on the reverse strand, counting down.
ATTTCTCAATAAACTTAATTAATGTTTAGAGAATCTCTGTAATTTCAGTTGACAGGCCTTGTTGGCAAAAGGGTCTTTACATATATAATTAGGTTAGAGGTCTCATTATGAGATCATGCTGGCTTATCAGGTGGGCATTAAATCCAATGGCAAGTGTCCTTACAAAAGGCACACAGCAGAGAAAGAAGGGGTCTCCTCCATGTGAAGACAAGGAGGAGTCCAGTGAAACACAGTCACAAGGAACTCCCGAAGCTACGAGAAGCTTGAAGAGGCAAGAACTTCAGAGGGAACGTTCTCCCCTGTCAACACCTTGATTTCATGCTGCTGGCCTGAAAATTTCTGTTCCCTTTAATCTACTCAATTTGTAAGACTCTGTTTTGACAGGCAGTCATAGGAAACTAAGTGCCTAACATATCATTTAATAATTTTCTAAGTGCATTATAGAAGCTGCCAATCTCTGAGCACCAATTTAGTCACCAAGCGTGTTTTCAGATGCTTTGAACAGGTAACCTGGAGATTGGGTGGAAACACTGTTTGTGAAAAAGGGTATATAGATGCACAAAAGAGAATGGAAGCAGAGGAGAAGGATGTTTGTGTATCACACATTCTCCCCCCCTCCCCCGCCCAAGGACTTGATTAAGGGTGAGGCTCTGAATAAATCAGATAGACAAGATGATCTACTTGTGGAAGTTGATCTGCTTTTGTCAGCTTCCAGCCTGTGCTGGGTCAAGGACTCATGAAATCTTGAAACACTAATATAGTCATTTGAAAAGAAGAACAAGACATGGACCAAGGTCAATGAGTCAAACAGTTTAAAACTCTTCATGTTTATCCTAATTGTATTCTCCTATATAACTTTAGAGGACTTAGAGGACACGGTATCTATTATACCAAACGAATATTTAAGTTCAACAAGTCGTTGACTTTTTTTTTTCCTGAAAAATGTGTAATGAAATAGAATATTTTCTTAAGACTCGCTCCAGTAAGCAGAAATGAGTTGGTAAATGTTTAACAACCAATTGGGGTACAGGTCCTAATTTACAGGGCTCACTGATTTCTCTAATGTTAATACATCTACCATTATTGATCTCAGAGTAAGAATGGGATGTCAATATGGTAGGAAAAATCCTGAAAATTTAACACTTGTCTCTAGCAGACTCTGGCACACAGAGAAAAGGGAGAACTAACACCAAAGAACCATTGTAGGTTGACTGTAGAGAGGCCCACTGACTTGAAGTGGGAGAGAACAAGGACAGGAAGAGGACAAATAATGCTTCCGGCCAAATGATCCACCCAAGTAACACAAATGGTATTGGACCAAAAAAAGAAAAGAGTAGCACCTCTAATAGGTTTCATCATATGACACTCTACCTCTACACACACACACACACACACACACACAGGTACAAAGTAAAGCTCACACCATGTTGCTTTCTTTCTTTCCATGTATGACCCAGGAAGCTGTAAGGAACTGTTTCCCACAAACTGATAGGAAACATTTTCTTTCCTAAGAAATGAAAACCGCAATGAACCTAATGTCCTACCCAGGTATTAAGGAATATTAAGAAAAATCAAAGTAAGACCCCAACCACCTGGAATAGCCTGATTATCAAGAACAAGCGTGCTAAGAGCCACAGCCAAGTAATATGATGCATGGCATTTTTGGTTGAAAGGTGACGCCAGCTAGCCATTGAGATGATATGATTATGTTAAGGTTTGCATTCATATGGATATTGGACTCCTGGAGAGTTCCCATTGGTTGGGGAAGGATAGTAGGAGGGAATTCCGGGGGAGGAACTTCCTCTGGGGTTCTGGGAGAACGCTGCGTGGGTCATGGGGATTCTTCCCAGGGGCATACGGGGCATTGGCGGCAGTTTCAAAAAATAAAGTTTGTTCCTGCTTGAGTGGCTCGTGATTTTGTGCCCAGCCAGACTGCGCCAGACTGCGGCACAAGTGGGTGCTCATCAACCCTTGTAGAATCCTCGACTCAGCGCAATCACCAGACCCAAACTAACATCTTAAAGTTTGCTCAGTTCTATACCTTCAACCCCCTGTTTCAATGTCACCAGGCACAGGTACTAGAACCTTATAGAAGCGCTTCACTGGCTTCCCATTTCAACCTTATTAGAACTTGCTAAGGGTGTTTTCCTATTATTGCTGTAATCCTAATAAATTTGGTTGCTTTCCAGCAGTCGAGCTGTGGCAATAGGTGGTCATGACAGTTGTAGGAAATCTCAAAATAGAAACCGCTTCACCTCTACTTTGCATATCTACCTTCCCCTGAGGGCTTTGGAGGTTTTGGTGCTGTTCTGTTGTTCAGTATTGTTGTGGTAGGAGGCCAGAATTTCCAGTGAGCCTCAGATTGGCAGGAAGAGCAGACAGAGGCCATACTGATATGGAGGCATAAACTGTTCATGGCAGCTTTTAGAAACAGTGAGAAACCTCATTGGAATAGGGTAGCACCCGAAGTGGTGCCATTAAGATTCTATACAAACCAGTGGTTTGGTGGGTCTCAAAAGTTTAATTTTAAGCCTGGTACAGTGGCGCATGCCTGTAATCCCAGTGGTTCGGGAGGCTGAGGCAGGAGGATCATGAGTTCAAAACCACCCTTAGTAAAAAAAAGCAGGGCGCTAAGCAACTCAGTGAGCCCCTGTCTCTAAATAAAATGCAAAATAGGGCTGGGGATGTGGCTCAGTGGTGGAGCACCCCTGAGTTCAATTCCTGGAATCTTCCCTCCAAAAAAGTTTAATTTTAGGTTGAACCACAGATTTATACGTAATATTCATATATATAGTGTTTACACAACTACTTGGTAAAATACACACTAGGGTCATTCTAGATAACAATAACATACTATGTATTTTAAAAATCTGGAACAACTGATTTTTGAACATTTTCAACATAAAGAAATGATAAATGTTTGAGAAGATAGCTATGTTCACCCAGATTTAAACATTATACAATGTATACATGTATTGAAACCTCACAGTACCCCGTAAATATGTATAATTTTTATGCATCCATTTAAAAATAAATTTAAATGAAAAACATTCATACATACAGTTTAGTTGTGTGAAATTTCCATTCACAGCAATTCTGCAGTGTCTGGTACCTCTATATTGGTATAGGATGTGTCAGCAGGACCTTTCTTCACGTTGAGGGGGAAAACCTTCCACCTTCAGGTTTACTGTTCTCATTCTCCTACTTCTGGGTGCCTGAACAGTTCTATGTCCCCCAAGAGAATACTCAATTTATGAAACAAGTATTAATGAGCAGTTTATTACATTAACTTTAAACCTTCATACTAATTATCACCCATTCACATTCAAACTATTGCTGACAACTTGTTTACAGCAACCAAGCTGTAAACACTAGCCCAGTCATTTCACACAAGTTTAAAGAGCCCACTCAGGATCACTAGAGGACAAAACTACTCAGCAGGTAGCTTACCACCGGCCCCTGCACCAAATCCCAGTTGGAACATCTCCATGCCTTTGTTGTTACAAGAATAATTTTCTATATTAGACTGTTTTCATTTTATAAAGTTTCCTCATAAGTGCTAACTTTATTTATTTTTTTGGTACCTGGGATTGAACTTTGGGGTATGTGACCACTGAGTCACATCCCCAGCCTTATTTTGTATTTTATTTAGAGAAAGGGTGTCACTGAGTTGTTTAGTGCCTCACTTTTGCCGAGGCTGGCTTTGAACTCATGATCCTCCTGCCTCAGCCTCCAGAATCGAGGGGATTACATGAGTGCACCATCCCATCGTGCTCGGTAGTGCTTAATTCTTTTACCTGTAGCAATTTAAATACTTTATTGATTTATTTTGACCAAATTCTTTATTTGCCCAGGATTTAAGTTGTTTGAAGAACTCTCTGGGTCTTCACTATCTTGCCTTTTATTGGCTTCCTTTTACTTCCTAAATCAGTGATGTTCCTCTATTTTTCTTACCCTTTTCTCTGGACGTATATAGATTTTCCTATGAGAGTTAAAGGTTTGATAACACCTCAGCACATTAAAAAAAAAAAAATCTTTCGTAGGATGATTATCATAGAAATAATCTGATATTGCCGATAACCTCCAACATTTACATTTTCTTGGTTGTCTAAAAGAAACACAGCCCATGATTTATTCATTTTTCATTGCTTTGAACTTAATTTACCTTCATGAAAAAATACACACGACTTAGTTACAAGATCAGACAGTGCTATAAGGTTTATAATTAAAGTATCAAAACAAAACAAAACTGCAAGTCCAGGTCTCTTCTCCGACCTCCTGCTACAGAGACACAGTCATGTTCAACTTTCATTATTTCTTTAAATAGAATTTACATTATATTTCTTAGCTTTTTAATTTTAGATAGTATCAGTAGCTTCCTCTTCTTATTCCTCACTCCCTACAGAGCTTTTCTTCCCATATCATTTCAATAGATTTCAGAGTACTTGATTAAATCTCTTTCTATGGTGTCCTTTGTGAGCAAGAACTATTTCTCAGCTGAGCAAAGACACTCTTCACTGATCAACATTTCTTATGTAGTTAACAATTGTCTCATTTTCCTATGTTGTTTTATCTCTTTCTTTCCTTCCTTTCTCCTTCCCTTCCTCCCTCCCTTCCTTCCTTCTTTTCTTTCTTCCTTTCTTAATATTCAAACACAAATTTATCTCTCAACTCTCCTATGAGGCTAGAAAGCTTTTCTTGATATAGTCAAACATCTATCAAATGATGATTTCTATTTATTTTTTCCTGCAAGGAATCTTTCCATGAATCTTCTATATTTGGTTCTAATTTGGGACAGCTGTTGCCATCATTCTAGGGATTTTTATCTTTCAAGCACAATTTTAGAAATTACCTTTTTCCTTTCCTATAGGAGCTATAATAAGCAGAATTGGATCATGATGAAATATGATAGGCACACCAGAAAAGTCTGTTTCATTAAATGTCTATCATCCATTTGTTTACTTGTCTTACCAGTAGTAGGAACTGAACCCAGGGGTTTTCCACTACTGAACTGTATCCCCAGAACACACACCCTCTCCCTTTATTGAGGCAGGGTATTGTTAAGTTGCCAAGGTTAGACTCAAACTTGTGATCCTCCTGCCTCAGCCTCACAATTCACTGGGATTACAGGTATCCACCACCATGCCTAATGTGCCTATCACATGACTCAACAAGCAGACGGTTCCTTATAAGAAACTCCAAAGCCACGCTGCCTCATCGGCCAGGGATCTTTGTTCTCTTGTGTGAAATAAATACTAGGTATATGGTGATCACTTAATAAATATTTGTCACTCTTCATTCAAAGTCCTTGCCACATGGAGTTTATAATCCAGAGAGAAGACAAATAATAATAACAAATAAATAACGTGAATTCAGATAATGATTATCACTGTAAATCAAATAACGTAGACTGAGAGGTAAAAGAATGACCGAGTAAGGACTAGATAGAATTTTAGGGAAGGATTTTGTGGAGGTCAGACTGAGGCAGGCTAGAGGGAAAGTTAAGGATGTGGAAGTTGGGGAAATGGAAATGAAGGAAGATAAGAGCTTGGCCTGCTGTGGGAAGAGGGGAGACAATAGGAAAAGTTAGGGTTGGGTCATATATTGAAGGTAGCGCTCGCAGCATTTGTGGGTAATTTGGACATAGAACAGGAGCAACGCAAAGGTATCAGTGATGACTCTCCAAAGTACACCAGACCAAAGGGAACCCCTGAAGCCTGCAGAGAACACGAGGTACCTTAGAGGTTGGCCCATTTGGGAATTTGATTGGTTATGAGAGAAGCAGTGGAGAAATGCAGCAAAGAAATGTTGAAGCGAGGGTCAATGAGCACCTTAGAAGCTCTATATTAAAGGATGGTTTTGTTTATAATAGATTTAAGAAGAGTTAATTGCAATCAGTGAGGGAGGCTAGGGCAGGGCATGGTGGTATACACCTGTTATCCCGGCAGCTGGGAGGCTAAGGCAGGAGGATGGCAAGTTCAAAGCCAGCCTCAGCAACTTAGCAAGACCCTATGTAGTTTAGTGAGACCCAGACTCAAAATAAAAAATAAAAAGGGCTGGGGATGTGGCTCAGTGGTTAAGTGGGTTCAATCTCTGATACCAAGAAAAAGAAAGAAAGAAAGAGAGAGAGAAAATAGATTTTCATTTTTATCAAGCAATTCACCATTGACCACGATTTCATATTAATATATTTACCTTGGTCAATAGCAAATGTATAACAAATTATTATTTTAAAATTGACATGCAATATTTAAATTCAACTCTCTTTCTTTTTATTCAACATACCATATCCATCTATTGCAAGACAGAATTGCTTCTTCTACTAAAAAAAAAAAATTAAATTACCTAACATAATCAATACAACATGGATTGCATCAGTAAGACATTCTTGGATGGATTTTCACACATATTTTTCATACACCTTTGGAAAGAGGTTTTGGTCTTAAAGAGAGGAAGTATGACCTAATCCCCCTCTAGGCCCCCAAAGTTTTATAGCCCCAGAAAATTAGTAATACCTCTGCCTTTTTCTTCCATAACAAGTAATCAATTCCTCCAGGAAGTCAAAGACGGTAATTCTCAGAGGAAATTCACATGATGAATTTCTCTCTGGACTAACATTCACAGCTATTTGAAGTTCTGAATCTCAGCATCAGATGTAGGAATCACTTTTAGCATTAAAACTTCCACAGGCCAAAGGGCAATGATAAGAGTTAAGGAGATTGCACAACAGGGACCTTTACCTCCATCAACCACCCTCTTGGTCAAATAGAAAATCCGTTAGTATCTCTAATATCTGACATGGCCACTTAGTTCTCCTATCTGAAACAAGAAACACAATACAGTGTAATCCTGAGCTGATTGACGAATGTTTCTTTGGATGAACACAATGCTCATTAAAACACTCATTTAGGAAAAAAATTAAAACAAAAAAAGCTTATTCACATAAGGTCATAATCTATTTTTTAATTAAAAATTTTATTACACAAATCTGTAAATACATTTCTTGAAAATAGTTTTACATTACATTTCCTGCTTCTTTGGAAAATGTGAATTTCATGTTTACATCTTGCCAGCCCTTACCTCCCCCTATTTTCCCCCAGTGGACCTCAGATATCTGACTGTGAATGGTTTTAGGGAGATGTAATCTGTGTGGGTGGCAGGAATAAAGAGCCTGTGTTTTCAATAGTTTGAACTATGACTACATGGTGATTTTGAGCATATTGTATCTATTTCATATGTCTCAATAAAATAAAACAAAAGCATCTAACTCTTAGGGTTAAAAGCCTTAATGAATGTAATGAAAGTTTTTGGAGGGCTGAAGATGTTATCTCAGTGACAGAGCACTTGCCTACCATGTGCAAGGCCCTGGGTTCAATCCCTCCTATTGCAAATACATAAATAAATAAATAAACAGAAGAAGAAAAGAGAGAAAGCATTTGGAATCTTACCTTGGTAAATAGCAAATGTATAACAAATTATCTTATTATTTTAAAATTGACATGCAATATTTAAATTCAACTCCCTTTCTTTTTATTCATCCTACCATATCCATCTATTGCAAGACAGAATTGCTTCTTCTCATGTGAGGGTAAATTTTCAATTTCATACTTGATTCTCTCCAGGGCAAAAGTTCCATTCTCTTATGTACGTTCCAATTTGTCAAGACACAACTAAAATGCAACTTTTTCCATCTTTTCTCATCCCTCCCATGTGCATTTTAACTTTAATATCCCACCTACAGCGTTTGTTATACCCTAATTCAGAAATCTGAAAAATCAAAGCTTCAAAATCTTTCCCTATTCTCCATAGATTCTTTATGTCCTCTTTATCCTGTAATGCTTTTGCTTGCTTTATACAAGATCAAAAGCATTAATTGCATTGTGGTCACTTATCTTTCCCTCCTTCAGCCATTATCTTTTATCTATCTAATAGACTATTTCAGCCAAACTGCCCTGTCTTTCCATTGAGGGAAAAAGGAGCTGGTCTACATTAGTCTCAGTGTGAGACGTCCTGCACCCCTCCCCCTAACGCTTACCCCAGAAATGTATTAGTGCAGCTGTAAAGAATCTCACAGTTTGACTTCTCTGTGTATTCGTAGAGCACTTTTTCCAAGTTATAACTACAGAACAAGATTGGATTTTCTACTTGATCAATAAATTTGTGGTCCAAGATACATTTGTGGGCTGGGGATGTGGCTCAAGCGGTAGTGCGCTTGCCTGGCATGCGTGCAGCCCGGGTTCCATCCTCAGTACCACATACCAACAAAGATGTTGTGTCCGCCGAAAACTGAAAAATAAATATTAAAAAAACTCTCTCTGTCTCTCTCTGTCTCTCTCACCTCTCTCTTTAAAACAAAACAAAAAACCATGGCACTGCTTCAATGGTGCACATGTTTTTTTTTTTTTTTTTAAAGATACATTTGTTCCATACAATGTATTTTAAATGTACAGTTATCTTCTCAATGTATTGGGACAATCCCAGGTGACCAATATCACTGGAGGCATTTCTTGATAGTCTGAGATTCCCTAGGTCTTATTTGGCACAGGCATCCAAGATTTATAGTTTCTTAAAGCTACTTCTAGATATCTAACCATATCAACTATTTTCCTAGAACAGTCATTTGACCTTTAATCCCAGAGACTGGGGAGGCTGAAGAAAGAGGATCGCAAGTTTGAACACAGCCTCTGCAATTTAGCAAGACCCTGTCTTAAAATCGAAAGAGAGAGAGAGAGAGAGAGAGAGAGAGAGAGAGAGAGAGAGAGAGAAAGAAAGAGAGAGCGAGCGCCCTTGGGGTCAATCCTCAGTATTGCCAAAACAAAACAAAACCCAAACAGCTATTTGATTGGCAGTCCTAGATCAAAGCATGCATCTTGTCTGTCACTGAGGATGAATGCAAGGCCCATCAAAATCTGCATCCTAATTAATAGTCCATCTTTGTATGGCTCTGCACTTTAAAACTTAAGATTGCTTGCCACACAAAAGACTATATCCATTGAACTCACCAGCCATTTTTCTCTATTTGTTGTTTCTTACTGACTTTCTTCTTGATCTTGGCTACAGATTTACCAAGAGAGTTTGGAAAAATAATGTCCCCCCGCCCCACAGATTCTGATGTAATTGGTGTGGAAGTGTGCCTTCAATATTAGAATTTTAAAAAATTAATTAATTAATTTATTTGTTCTAATTTGTTATACATGACAGCAGAATGCATTTTGATTCATAGTACACACATGAAGCAAAATTTTTTATTTCTCTGATTGTACACAAAGTAGAGTCATACCATTCGTGTCTTCATACAAGTACTTAGGGTAATGATGTCCATCTCATTCCATCACCTTTCCTACCCCCATAGTCCCTCCCTTCCCTTCCCTCCTCTTTGCCCTATCCAAGTTCCTCCATTCCTCCATGCTCCCCTCTACCCCATTATGGATCAGCGTCCTTATCAGAGAAAACATTTGGCATTTGGTTTTATGGGATTGGCTTACTTCACTTAGCGTGATATTCTCCAACTCCATCCATTTACCTGAAATGCTGAGATTATGCATATATTCCATTGTGTATATATACCAGTTTCTTTATCCATTCATCTATCGAAAGGCATCTAGGTTGGTTGCAGAATTTAGCTATTGTGAATTGTGATGTTATAAACATTGATGGGGCTGTGTCACTGCAATATGAGGAATGTCATTGGGATTTTTATTGGAATTGCATTAAGTCTGTATAGTGCTTTAGGTAGTATGGTCATTTTGACAATTCTGCCTATCCAAGAACAGGGGAGATCTTTACATCTTCTAAGGTCTTTTAAATTTCTTTTCTTTAGCATTCTGTAGTTTTCATTTTATTAAAAAAAAAATGAAAAACTTCTTAGATGACTTCAGTATAGACAGAATTTGCAGGGGCTGAGAAAGTAGTTCTATTTGCCTAGCATGCATGAGGCCTTGGTTCAATCCCCAATACTATAAAAAAGTTCTCTCAAACAACTAAACAGAAAAATTTGAAAATCTACTGCCATATATGGAATATCACACAAACTTTTTTCTGGGTTGATTTATGTTTCCCCCTCCCTCCTCTTCTTCCTAAAGAGATAGGCTGAAATCCTATATCTCAGAATATGATTTTATTTGAAAATAGGGTCATCATTGATTAAAAATGAAGCTACTTTTTTTTTTCTTTATATTCGTGTGGTTCTGGGGGTCAAACCCAACCTTTGTGTATACTGGGCAGGCACTCTATCACTGAACCATACCCCTAACCCTAAAATGTAGCATTCTGTAGGGTCAACCTCTGATTCAATGTGACTGGTGTCCTTATTTAAAATTAAAAAAAAAATTCACCCAAAGAGACAGATACATTGAGAGAATACCAAGTGAAGACGAATGCAAGGGTAGGAAGATTATATCAACAAACCAAAGAGCAAAGATTGCCAGAAACTATCTGAAGATGCGAGACACAAAGAAGCAGTCCTCAGAAGAAACCAATTTCAGAGGTCCAGACTCCAGAATTTCAACATATTTCTGTTGGTTAAGCCACCAAGTCTGTGGTCCTCTGGAACCTCCAGCAACTGAATATGCCATATATCCGGTAAACATTCTTTTTCTTTTCTTTCTTTTTTTAACCAAATTGCTAGGGTCAAACCCAGAACCTTGTATATGATAGGCAAGCACTCTACCACCAAACTACCCCTAGCCCAGGTATACCTCCTTCCCAGAAGGACCTTGATATCCCATCAGCACACAATTTATCACAGTATCTTTTCTTTTTTTTTTTTTTTAAGAGAGAATGAGAGAGGAGAGAGAGAGAGAGAGAGAGAGAGAGAGAGAGAGAGAGAATTTTCAATATTTATTTTTTAGTTCTCGGTGGACACAACATCTTTGTTGGTATATGGTGCTGAGGATCGAACCTGGGCCGCACGCATGCCAGGCGAGCGCGCTACTGCTGAGCCACATCCCCAGCCCTCACAGTATCTTTTCTTATTACTGTCCCTCACTTTCTTTCAATATGTATTATTATTTATATACCAGGGACTGTTTGGCATCAGGATATAAAAGATGAACAAAACAGACATTCTTATGAAATTTACAGTGTAGTAAGGGAAGAAATTGAATAGTCACTCAAGTTCATATAAAATTCCTAAGGTGCTTTGCATCTTAAGAGGTTGTAACTGGGGCAATGATATTTCAGGATTAGCTCTTTTAAGGATGTCAAGGAAGGCTTCCTGGAGGGATAACACTTAGGCTATGATCTGAAGAATGAACTGAAATTATCGCAAACAAAAACAAACAAACAAACAAACAAACAAAAAAAAAACAGTATAGGAAGTAAATGTGCAAAGCCTCTGCAGTTACAAAATGTCACTGGGCACCAAGGATTCAGAAGGCCAGCGCTGAGTCAAAGCATCATTCTCCATGGCTTACAAACAAAAGCCTCATACAAATATATATTGACTTGTAACAAAAGTAGTAAAAATAGAGAAGTTGGTTCAAATAGAAATGAGAAGCAGAGGTTTATATATATCATCAGGAATACAAAAGAAAGTTAAAAATCAGTCTGCTTAGGTTAGACAGAAAACTGGTTAATATTCCTTCCACAGGGCAATAAAACTAAAACCTTTGAGATTATCTTTCCCACCAAACAATTCTATAAGTTAACATGCAACTTCACAGGATCTGGGTTCTCATCAAATGACAAAGTCAAACATAAGTACATGCTCCTTGAGAACTTAAATAATCCTTGTGCGTTTGTTAGACAATGCCCCAGTGTGACATTGGAAGCATGTGCTGCATTCTCCTTTGATTTTTAAGGAATTCTAGTTTAAAAGTCAAGTTTCATATTTGGGAGAAATTCAATGTCTGTCAGATAAGGCAAGGAACACAGGCAAGGGGTCAGATCATATAGGACCTGAGGACAGGTTTTGTTTTATCCCAGGACCATGGAGAAGCCACTGAGGGGATTTGTCAGTGTGATGACATTACCTGATTCATAATTCAAAAAGCTCACTCTAGTGAGAGTGCAGAGACATCCAAGTGTGAGCAGTGAAAAAATGGAGAAACCAGGCAAGTGGAAATGGAGATTTGTTCTAGACAGCAGTAATGACAGAGAAAAGGAGGCAAGTTTATGAGTATGTTGGAAAGTTACATTTCTAGGGAACACAGTTTGACAATCAGGCTTAGAGCAATGTTTTTTAATTTGTGTCATTATTGCCACCCCCCCGCCAGGGACTTTCTAGGCCTTTCTTCCTAACCACCTTTCCCCTGTGAAATTCCATCACAGATGTAGTGAACATCTCTTTATGTACCAGACCCTTGTGGAGGACACAACCATTATTGCATGTAAGATCTTTCTCACCTCCCATGAACCAATTTCCCAACCCTGTTGGACATAAAGTATATGTATTAGAAGCACAGATTTAAGAGCTAAAAACATATATTTAGGAGTCATTAGTGAGGACACAATAATTTAAGTTGTGGCATGAGCCTTAAGACAGTTGAGTGACAGGTGAGGTCCTGGGAAGGAACATCAAGCATTTATGGGCTATTAGTCTAAAAGGAAAGGCAGCAGCCACCACAATGGTGTAGGGGAAATGAGAACAGTGCTGTGACCTATGGGTCCAGGTGAATTTCTTGAGGAGCAAGGGAATAATAGCACTGACTCCTGCTGAGAATTTGAGTAGTGTGAAAATGGAATATGGTCCATGGGACTTAGCTTTATGAAAGCCATTATTGAGACCTGTAGACAGAAAAACAGGGGCAGAAAGCAGATTGCAGGAGTTCAGGAGCAGATGGCATAAACCAACACATACTGGAGCATATTTTGGCCATTCTTTGTTTTTTGTAAATAAGAAGTGTAAACACTCCACAGTCATTGGAGAAGATGCAGAGTTCAAAGTGGGTTTTTAATTAGAAATATATTTGTTTGTTTGTCTTTACAGTGCTGGGATTGAACCCAGGCTCTCATCTTTCCAAATGAGAAGGCTAAGCAAGCTCTCTGCCACTGAGATATACCCCCAGACTACATTCTCTTTCCTGAAGTCAAATTTGGAGGATCCTAACTCAGAGATAGTTTGACTATTAGTGAGAATGGAGGAACAGTCTGCATCAGGGATCACCAACCATTTTTTTTTTTTTGCCCATCTTTTTCAATAAAGTTTTACTGGAATGTGTCATGTTCATTGATTTAAGTATAGCTAAGGGCTGCCTTTGCTATATAGCAGTGACTAAATGTCAAGAAGGACACAATGGACAGCAAAGCCTGAAATAAGAAAATTCCTGCCAACCCCTGATCTTTAGCTATTATTTCCTAAAAGCCTACAGAAATTTGGAGATGATACAAGGTAAAAAAAAATGGTTTATTGCAATAGGAAAAAATAAATAAAAGGAGAAATAATCTGGAGAGGTGATGGAGATTTTGTAGTTTGTAGTTTAAAAAATGAAAAATGTTGACTGTTGGACTCTTCAGAACATCATCCCTAAACTCTGCTGATCAAACAAAGCTTATAAATTAGATTTTTTGTAGTAAGAGAAAACACAGTCCTGACAGTTTTATGGTGTCTCAAAATGGAGAAATCTGGGAAAGATATTTATAGGGCTTAGAGCCTGGGCTGGGAGGACTTAAAGGGGAGCCTGCAGGGTGTGGAACTAATGGGAACTGGGTAGTTTTTTGGATATTATGAAAGAATACCAAAAATGTGTAAAGTTATGACCAAGGTCAATTACTAATAGTCTATAAGTAGTTATTAATTATGATATCTATATATTAAGATCAATGTGATCTTAATTTCCCATTAGTTTCAAATTCAATATTCTAGGACAATTGACTGTTAACAAATAACTTACAAAGCTATCACTAGACTGGTAGCACATTTGGAATTTCCTGAACTTTTACAGATAATGGTGTAACAGTGTTTTTTCTAAGGACTGGGTTTTCAAAGTAGACTATGTTCAGTTTTTATATAACATAATTGTCTTTTTTACTCAGCGTTTCTCAGCTTCAACAATACTTACTTTTTGATCCAGTTAATTCTGTGAGGCTGCACAGTGCATTATAGAACATACAGCAACATCATTATCCTTCGCCCACTAGATTACAGTAGCATCCCCCCTCTTTCTTGAAGTTCCAACAACCCAAAAATGTCTCCAGACACTGGCAAATGTTCTGGTGGAGGGGGACACAAAATGCCCCCAATAAGATCCTCTGGTCTAGTTTACATTTAGTCTAAATTATTATAAACAAGTTTAAGAGTTGGGGGTTTTATGGCAATGGAAATATTCAATTTATTTTTTTCAGCTGATAATTTTCAATAGATAGACATAAATACATGGAATTTTAAACATTCATCACCTGGATGCTTGTTACTAAATTCTCTCACATTTCTCTGTACATTGAATCATCATTATCTTTTCCTCAGGATACTGGGAAGAAGTTGAGAACCAGTGCACTAAATTCTTAATGTTTCAAAGAGTCACCTCCCTTCCAATTCATGTAACGTAGCTCCCTATTTTACAGCAAGGACACTTTCCCAGAGTTGTCTTGTGATCTAGTGTGAAGATGCACAAGGACTTTTTCTAAGCTTACATATTTACGAAAAAGAAAGAAAAAATCCACATTTTAGAAGTTAATTTTGAAAATTCTAAGATGATAATTTAAAAATTATCTCTGTAAAAGATAGACAGATAAGACAGAATAACTACCCAGACCTCCATCCCTCTGTGGAAGTAATTTCTATTTGATTTTGGCTCCCTCTTCTTCTACCCATCCCAAAGAGCTTAGCCTCTACAATGTACCCGAGTCTACCTACAGAGGGAAATACTAGAAGTAAATATTCTGCTTTCTTTATTTCCTGTTGAAGTTGGCTTACATTTTTTTGAGGAAATTTGAGTAAAACTGTGTTAGCTAATTGTGCTTATCAGAATTGGGAATCAAATCCCTATGCAATAGAATTCAGGAACAAGCTTGCTTTTTGATATGAAAATCTGGATTTAATTCCTCATCCTCATTACTTAGTAGGTTCTTAACAGTTGTATGACTTTAGAAAAATTAAATCCTGTCTCAGTATCAGTTCTACACTTGAATAATAAGATTAGGATACACTTATGGGTTGTTAAAAATAATAAGGGAGATGAAATATGCTAAACCTCTCACATAAAAATCCTCTGTAAATATTTTTTTTTTATTATTTTTGCCATTACATAACCCCTCTGAGCAAGGATGAAGGTAGGATAAAGCATTTTTCAGTGAATCGCCAAATAAAGAAAGATGAGAATAAATACATCATTATTATACTCATGAATTTCAAAGCACCATACTTTCAGAGTTCTTTTAAGAAATTTAATTCTCAGAGGTAGAAAAGAATAGTTGAAAAAATATTCACTTTTTTTTCTGAAACTTGCCACCCAGATAAAATATCCAAGCAAATTATTTTTCTCTATTTGGAATGACAAACATTAGGAAGTCTTGAAACTTATTGTCAATAATAGAGGTCTCAATGTTAGTAGGAATAAGTAAGAGGATGTCATTTTCAAATCTCCCAGTCTTCATATTCCAATATGAGACACCCTTAAATCTTCCAGTCTTCATTTCATAATGAATTTCATAAATATTTTCAGAATATGCTTAGAGTCCCAATCATATTACTAAAGACACAGACTATGTTCGTCCTATAATTTCTCAATTTTATGATGCATATGCATTTTTCTGTTCTAATTAGTTTTTTTTAGTTAATATCTATTATTCATAATTCAGCTTAAATGCAACCTTTTCCACTTAACAGGTGTTGAAAGTCTCATTAATGAAAAGGCTCTGGGGCATTATATTGGATCCCAGCTCATCAAAGTCTTCTATTGGATCGCTCTGTATAAGTTCTTTCACACAGTCTTGCTCTTACATTGCTGGTCTCTTACGATCTTGGATTTCACACAAGAGAAGATTAAGAGCAAATGGTAGCATTTCAGGAAGGAACATGAGGCAAAGAGATAGTGAGCGAATCGGAATTCATGTCTCCATTTGGAATACAAAGAGAAAATATGGGTCTGAGAGCTCCTTGGAAGGTGAGAGAAGAGAAATTATAAACAAGGGATCGCTCTGTCACATTGTAGAATGATATCTGCCCATACTCATAATCTAGGAAGACTCCCACTTTAAGCATTTGCTTTCTCAAGCAGACCTTTTTTAAAGGGGGAAAGACCCAGAAGGTGTAACTGGTCCCCATCAAGGATCCTGTGAGTAAGACTTTGGAAGCTTCAGGCATGTTGCCCCTTCTGTCTGCAGAGTCCTCCGATATGCCCAACTGCCACTTTGTTGCCTTTTCCACATCGACCTCCCAGTAGTGCCTCCCTGAGGTGAAGCTTTCCAAACCCGTCACTGTAGCACTGAAGTCCAATCTCCCTGGGTGGCACGGTACACCCTGCTGGATATTTCCAATTCTCACTCTTCTCAGGTCCTCAGATAAGACTAGGCAGGGATGAGCTGTTTCAGGATCCAAAGTTATATGTCCTACAGGGAGAGAGAAATGAGTTACCCTAGGGGCTGAATCAAAGCCAATGGTGGAGACATGACTTCTGATGGCAGAACCTTCCTAACAAGCAGGCAGGAGTCTCAGGCATAGACAAAGCAGAGGCAATTTAGGGGATCCCAGGGGAAAGGGACCTCCAAACTATGCTTCAATAAACAGACAACATAGAAAAAAGTCAATAAAATGATAGACAGGTACATAGTCCACCTAGGCAGACACAATACAATAGAATAAGGAACAATATAAATAAGGAACCAAGGAGAGGTTTGGAAGTACCTTCAACCCTGAGGCTGTACAACTGTCCTGGTAATCAGTCCCACCCAGACTTCTCCTGGGATCCAACCCTAGCTTGATAAAGATCTTTCTATGCTTAGAACCCGGTGCACCGGGTTAGAAGCACCGGTGTCTATTAACAGAATAGTTCATTCATGGTTCTTTCCTCTATTCATCTTAAATATCCTGTGTTATGTAAATTCCTAAAATTGCTGATATCAGGCACTCAACATTAAGTAAATCAAAAGAGAACACATTAGCAAAAAAACCTATGAAAATCCTCCAGAAAAATGAAGCTGATAATGAGGAAGCACAATGTAATTCCTTACACAAAGGAAAGTGATATCTGCCTTGTTCATATCTCGGACTGCCCTGTATCTCTTTCTGCTCAACTCCCAAATACTTTGATTTTTCAGGAGTTGGTCCTGAAATGTCCTTCTTTTACAATTTGTATAATGGTGTATTCTCTTCCCTAAACGACCTCAGCTAGCCTCAGTATTAAATGTGTTCTGTATGTGTATAACTCACCCTGTAAACAAACTGACTAGTTAGATATAACACGTGAATTTCAAACCTAATATACCCAAAATGGAACTCCAGCTCCATCCCTGTCTAGTCTCTACTTCTCAGTTAATAGAACCCTTGTTGCTTTAGTTGATGAAGCCATAAATCCGGAGAAGTCTTGTATTTCTTATTTCCTCTAACATCTAATGCAGCAGCAAGTTCTGTAAGTTCTATTACTTAACTTCAGTAAGTTAAATTAACTTAAGTCCCTGGTCTGGCAGCCTGATTCACATTATTAGAGTGGTCTCAAAAGCCACATGCCTTGAACTATAAATTGCAAGTTGTCCCAGACTCTTAGTATCTCCAGGAGACTGGCAGAAACAATGCAAATTCTCTCTGCAAACATATACACCTTTATTCCTGGCTTCAAAGAATTTCTAAAATAATGATGGAGGAACAAAGAGAAACTTACTATCAAAAATAATAAGCACACATCTGCAAAACAGAAAACTACAATTGAGTGAGACTAGCAGAAATAAATCTGTAAGGAATTTTAAATAGTGGAATTTATTAGGCAAAGACTCTAGAATAACTTTGTTTGCTATGTTGGAAGAAAAATAAAATCTTAAAAATATTATAGATTGAAGGGGCAGGGGTGTAGCTCAGAGGTAGAGAGCATGCTTAGCATGAGTGAAGCTTGGGTTCAATCTGCAGCACCCCTTCCCCAAAGCAACCCATCATCACCAAAAAAAGGTCTACAGGATGTAGGAAACTAAGCCAGCCTAAATCTGACAGAGAATCAAATAGATTATCTAGAAATCAAAAGCAAAAAGTTAAAAGCTACAATGGATGATTACAAAGTAAGCAAGCTACAGACATGAATCTATATGTAAAATTCTTAACAAAATGTGATCACATTGAATATTACAATATATAAAATAGGTAAAACATCATCACCAAGGTTAACCCTGCAAATGCAAATAAGCATAAACTACATTAAAAAATCAACTTCATAAAATACATATAATATTTATATCCTAAAAACTATAAAATATTAATGAGAAAAATCAAAGAACAGATGGAAACGACAAGTTGGTGCATGTCTACAATCCAGCTTCTCCCTCTCTCTCTTTCTCTTAGAGAGAGAGAGAGAGAGAGAGAGGGAGTGCCCCCCAATCTCTCCCGCAGGTCAGAGAGAGAGAGAGGGAGAGAGAGAGAGAGAGAGAAGAAAGAAAAGAGACAAAAAGACTCAATACTGTCAAGAAATCAATTCTCTCCAAACTGATCTGCACAGGCAATGTAATATCAGTCAAAATTCCAGCAGTCTTACTTTGAAAAAGTCAACAATAAATCTGTAGGGCACGATGTTATGTGGGACATGTTGCATCAGGAAAGAGGAAACTTAACTTGCTGTCTGCTACCCACTTCCCAGTCCTGGGGCCACACGTGGCTAAGACAGTACGTAGAGATTAGCCAGAAGGCATTGCTGTGGGTTGTGATGAAGAATCGGACCACCTCTAGGATAGGCTCAGAGCCCTTCTGCTCTCACGGACAGCTCCTGTTTCCCATTACTGCCTGTAGGATGGGTGCAGATGTAAATTCTCCCAACCCTGCTGACCTTTATCCTGATTGGCTCCTGTACATATTAGCTGTGTGCGTTTTCTCAATAAACGAAATCCTGCTTTGACTGTTCTCCCTGGTGTGTATGATTGTCCTCTGGGGAGGGAGGGAGTGCTCCCCCAATCTCTCCCGAAGGTCAGGAGGGAAGGGGTGGGGGGACGACCTAAAAATCCCGACATAAATAAAAAAAACCTAATTAACAAAATTATTTTGAAAAAAAAAAAAAGAAGAAGAAGATTTAGAGAACTCACAGTACCTGCATTCAAGACTCCCTATAGAGTTATCCATCAAGCCAAAGTGTTATTGGCAAAAAGACATAATGATCAATAAACCTATTAGAGTCCACAAATCGGCCTGGTCATATATGTCAATTGATTTTTAACAAACATGCCAAGTAAATTTAATAGAAAAAGGATAGTGTTTCCAGCAAATGGTACTGAACAGATTGGATGACTATGTACAAAATAATAATAATCAGAGGCTAGGGTGTAGCTCAGTAATAGAGCAGATGCTTAGCATGCTTCAGCTCAATCTTCAGCACCACCAAAACAGAAGAAAAGAAACAGAGGAAAGAGAAAGTTTGAACCATTTCTTAAGCCACATATAATTATTAACTCCACATATAATTATTAACTCCAATAGACCTAAGAGTAAAACCTAAAACTATTAAACTTCTAGAAGAAAATCTTCCTTGGTTAAGGCAAAAAAACAACACAAAAAAGAAAATTCATAAAAAAAAAAATGAACTTTGTTAAAATTTAAAACTCCTATTGTTCAAAAGACATTTTGGGGAAAATTAAGAAGTGATTAACACCAGTCTACGAGAAAATATATGAGAAACATATCTGGTAAGCAATAACTAAATAAATATATGAAGAAATTCTAAACTCAATAAAATATACAACCCAATTTTAAAAATAGGGTCAACCACAAGTTGGTGCATGCCTATAATCCAGCTACTCAGGTAGCTAAAGCAGGAGGGTCCCAAATTCAAGGCTAGTCTCAGCAACTTGGTGAGGCCCTGCACCAAGATAAAATAAAAAAAGACTAGAAATGTAGCACAGTGGTAAAGTTGCCCCAGGGTTAAATCTCTCAGTACAGGGGGTGGGGGAACTATAGCTCAGGATAAGAGTGCTTGCCTAGAATGCAAGAGGTCCTGAGTTCACTCTCTTGTACTACAAAAAGAAAAAAAGGAAAAAAAAAAGGAACAGTTTGGAGATCTACTTCACAAAAGTAGAGATACAGAGGGTAAGGATAAATAAACACATGAAAATATACCCAATTATAAGTTATCCCAGATATTCGAATTAAAATACCCGTCTATTAGGGCAGATGTAATAAAAGAAATTGATGTTACCAAATGCTGGTGAGGATGAAGGGTGGCTGACTCTTTCATAAAATATAAGTGAAAAATGGGAATGAAAAATCATACAGGCAACTTAGAAAACAAGCTTGGAAATCTCACTCTACTGCACTGTGCTAAGAGAAAGAAGGCTGACCACACACTTCATGACTCCATTGATGAGACTAGTGGGAAACACGGAACTAAAGGAGCAGGCTGTATCATTTTGTTCCATGTTGAAATTTCTCCCCCAAACTTTCAAGTAGCAGAATCTGCCTGTGATGATGTTTCAGAGTTGGGAAAATGATAAAGAAACTGCAGAGGAAATCTGCATATTTTCCCTGGTAGTTATCTAACAAGTACAGCTTATTAAGCTCTTTAATTCTTAAACTTCTAGAATTTACTTTTATTGATGGTAGGATACTAACTTGATTCTCAACTATAAAAATACAGTATCCTCTACTCACGGATCCTGTCAACTTACTTTGGAGCACTGGTAGCATCGGGTTCATTCCTCTTACTTGGCATGAACTCAGGTCTGTGATGCGAGCAGGCTCAAGGCACTGGAGCAGTAGTGACTCACTCCTGTTTAAAAAAGTGGCAATCTCAGTTATCTGCACAGGTCCCAGGCCCCTCCATCTAGAAGATGACTACCTCATCTCTACCCAATGTTCTTGACCCCTGTGTGAGCTCAACACATAAGACTCCTGATTCTGACTCAAAATTTTATATTGTTTTCAAAATGAAAACTTACCTTTCCAAATCATACCTTGCATTCTAGGAGGAAAAAAAAGAGACAAGGTTACTGCTGGGTATTGGAGCCATGTACTTTGTGATATGTGCCCATGAAAATATCCTTTCTTGCAATATGAACTTGCCCCATAATGCTTTTTAAATTTTTTTTAATTTTTAGTTGTAGACGAGACACAATATCTTTATTTATTTTTATGTGGTGCTGAGGATCGAACCCAGGGCCTCACACATGCAAGACAGGTGCTCTACCACTGAGCTAAGGCCCCAGCCCCAATTATGCTTTTTTAAACTAAGTTTATTTTTAAACAGACATATAAAACCATAAAAATACATATTTGTGGGGTATCGAAAATGTTTGACACATGTACACTTTTTTTTTTTTTTAAATGGTACTTGGGATTAAACTCAGGGGCACTCAACCACTGAGCCAAATCTCCAGCCCTTTTTTGGTATTTTATTCAGAGACAGGGTCTTGCTGAGTTACTTAGTGCCTTGCTGTTGCTGAGCCTGGCTTTGAACTCAAGATCCTCCTGCCTCAGTCTCCTGAGCCCCTGAGAATATAGGTATGCACCACCTTGCCCAGCATCATATATACATTGTATGTTTAAATGAGGGTAAACATAACTGCCTCTTCAGAAACGCATCATTCCTTTATGGCAAAGACATTCAAAATCATTTCTTCTAGTGTTTTGAAACATGCAATCTATTATGGTTTTCTGTAATCACCATACTATGCAATAGCATGCAAGAACTTATTACTCCTATCTAACTATAACTTACTGCCCACTGGTTAGGCTCTTCCTGACCGTCCGTCCCACCATCCTTCACAGCCTTTGGTAATCACCACTCTACTCTTGACTTTAAGGAAACCAACATTTTCAGATTCCACATATGAATATGTGGTACTAGTCTTTCTGTGCCTGGTTTATTTCACTTAACATCATATGATCTCTAGTTCCATCCAAGTTGTCCCAAATTACAGAATCTCTCCCTTTTTTCATGCCTGAATGGTATCCCATCTAGTATATGCAACACATTTTCTTATCTAGTCATCAGTCAATGGAATGACACTTAGATTTCTCTTTCTTGGCTACCGGTGCAATAAACATGGGAAGGCAGATGATACTTTGACATACTGATTTTATTTCCTGTGGATATACACTCAGTTGTGAGATTGCTGGATCATACGACAGTTCTGTTCTCAACTTCTGAGGAACCTCCACACTGTTTCCCATAACGGCCACACTAACTTACATTCCCAACAAAAGTGCACATAATGCTTTTGGCAGCTGGTAAATTTGCCTCCATGCATCGTTGAAGATCATTGAATGCTGTGTTCTGGAAGTGACCCCTATTAAATATTGTCTACTTCTCACTTCTCAAATACTGTAATGAAGGGTGTTTCCAGAGTCTTACCTGGAGCAGTGTTAAGGCAGACTCCGCACACTTGTTCTTCAGCTCTGAGATGATCCTTTGGAGGCTGCAGAGCTGTTCAGAAATCTTGACTTCACTCTCCTTCAGTTTATTCATGTTCTCTCTTCCCAAAAAGTGCAGTCTCTGCAGAAACATTCCTTTATTATTATTCAAAAACTAGAATCTTTTCTTATTTACTAATTTGGCCATTTAAAAAAAAAAAAAAACTGTTATTCTGCCTGCCAGCTCACACACATACTAAAGTAAACAAGACCATGATATCCTTCTGTGTCAAGCAGGGCAGCTGTCAATAGAAACTGAGCTATGATACCTAACATGTTTAAGTTGACGCATGTGTGTGCACATAGTGTATTTTCTCAGATTAATAATATGTGTATTTGGGGCTGGAGATATAGCTCAGTTGGCAAAGTGCTTGCCTCACATGCACAAGGCCCTAGGTTCAATCCCCAGCACCACACATAGAAAAAAAAAAGTATTTTCTTTTACTATGGCATTTTTTCAAAAAAATTAACTATTTCCTTCATTAAATTAAAATTACTATACTTTTATACAGATTAAATTACTTCAATTAATAAGATTAGATAATTAGCCAATAATATCAGTTTTCCTTTTATTCTTCTAAATGTATTCCACCTAGTCACAAATGCACATTATTAAAACAAATGATGGTATATCATACTCTGTTGCTAATCTGACATTTTCTTTTTTCTTGAAGAGTATTCCTCATTTTTACACACAGAGCCATGGTATCCCTTCTACGGGGTATTGATTGATACAGGTTGTATTTAATCTCTTAGTATCAATACATGCCATCACTAATATTAATGCCTACTATTTATCGATTGCTTAAAATGTGCAAAACACCAGTTAATGAGCTTTCTGTAGAATAACTCACTCAAAAAGCAACAATGCTAAAATTTAGAGGCCACCGTTATCTCCATTTTGTAGTTAAAGAAACTGAGTCAGAGGTTAAGCAACATGTCCAAGGCCACATAGGAGCAAGTAGATGGCAGAGGACAAAAAGGAACCACATTGAACTAGCTTCAAAGGTTAATTCTGAACTATGACTTTGTACTCAAACTCACTTTACAGTGTTGCTTGATTCACTTGTCTTTTCATATGGATGTAAATTTATTTGCAGTATAATATAGTAAAATTTATATACAACTTATAGGCATATTTTGTCTTATCCATGTGCCTTTCTTATATACATGTGAGGATAAATTCACAGAAACAGAATCGCTATACACACACAGAAGACATCTGTAGTTGTCAGTAGGTATTTTACTCTAGTAAATTGACATAGAATTGACATAATGTTCAGGTCTTTTTCTCTTTTCCAAAATACCATGAGGATGTTATTTTTAATATCTCACTTGTAGCATCTCCTGGGACTTCTCCTCCAGCTCTGTGGCAAATCTGTTCAGATGATTCAGACTGACTCCTCTTATGTTTGAGTCACATTGGTATCTATGCAGTCTCAGGAAGTTCAGCTCATTCTCTTCACTCAACAACCGGAACTGCATGCTATATTCAGACTCAATCATCATTTTAAAATTCTGCTCCTCTTCCTGCATCAGATATTGATAGGACAGATTTCAGGTTAAACATGACAGATTAACCACAAATAGAGATCCTATTTCCATCTCTAACCACAATAAAAAGGCAAGGAAATACAAAGGAGAAGGGAAGAAATAAAAGGCATAAATCCAAAGAACAAAATAAATTTGAGACTAGTCAAGAAATCGACATGATCTTAAGACACGAAATGTAGATGAAGGAAGGTTACCTGGTTTCAAAAGCTACAGCAAATACAACTTCTAAGCAAAGAGGAAGAGACTGGGAAATTGGAAGGTGGTGCCGATGGGTTACCTGATGCTGGGGAGTGTGAGAAAAATGGAAACAAGGGTGGGAGACACCAATGTTTTTTAGACTAAGCCACTGGAAGAATAGAGTTATGGAAATGTAAAAATATAGATAAAATTATGGAAAGGTTAGATCCCAAGGTGTGGATATACAAGAAACTCAGTTTGGGATACAATAAATTTGGTTTTGATTTGTCCATCAGACATGAGAGATACATAGGAAACTGAACATGAAAGTCTCCCATTTGGAAGTCTGGGAGTAGTCATCTTAGAAGATACTTAATCCAGGAGACTCAAAGGAGTAAAGATTTATCAAGAACCTGACCGTTTCTTACCACCTCTTCTATCACCAGTTGACCATTGCCCTTTCCTGGTTTCTTTACAGTGCTCTTCCCCTTTGCTTTTACCTTCCTGTAATCTAGTCTACTCAGGCAAAAAGAGTGTTTGTGTGAAAATGGAAGTTAAATCAGGCCTCTCTTCTGTTCAAAACTTTCCAGCAATTTCCTTATTTTACCCAAAGTGGACTCTCTGACATGACTGGCTCTTCTATCCTCTGACCTCATCATCTACATACAGTCTCTACTTTGTTCTTACAGCACCAGGCAAGTCCCTGCCAGTCTCCAGGACTTCCTACTTGCCATTTCCTGTGCCTAGAATGTTCTTCTCCTAGAGGACAAGTCTCAAGGCCTTACCTCCTGTTATCATTCACCACGTAACACACTATACATCTAACTGGTTTTGTTTATGTCCTCTAGAATGTAAGTTCTACGAGGTCAACACTGTTTTGAAAAATTGCTATATGGCTTGGCAATTCTTCTCTTCTATCATCTTCAACTGGACATTTGTATTCTCTAAGAACTGTGTATGAGAGAGAAGGCTTGCAATCTGAAAGTTGGGAACAAAATAGGGTTATGTATGAAGACACGGCTGGACATCAGTAATGGAATGTGCATATAATGTGGTGGTTTGGATAGCAGTTCTCAAACTGCCATTCAAAAAACTTCACAGTTTATATGGTCACCAAAATTACACAGGGTGGTCATCCTCCTACGTCACTGTTATAAACCTTGTTATTAATCTATTTGATCTTTGCCAATGAGGAGTGGAAACGCCACCTCACTAACATTTTAATTAAGTTAATTTGTATTTCCTCTTACCATGAAAAAAGTTCAGAATCTTTTTGTGTTCAAAACATATTTGCAAAAATTAAAACACACAACACACACACACACACTCGGGCCGGGCACAGTAGCACATGTCCATAATCCCAGAGATTTGAGCCTGAAGCAGAAGGATTTAAAGTTCAAGGTCAGCCTCAGAAATTTAGTAAGCCCTCATCTCAAAAACAAAACAACAAAAAAGGGTTGGGGATATATTTCAGTGTTAGAGCACCCCTGGGTTCAATCCCCTACTATGGGGAGTGGGAACAGATGCACACACGTGTTAAACAAAGAAACAAAGCCAATAACAAAAAAGGAAAAACATAAAAAAAAAAAATTGTAATTTCTTTTCTACAAACTCTCATTTTTCTTTCTTTCTTTCTTTTTTAATTATATGACAGTGGAATGCATTACAATTCTTATTACACATATAGAGCACAATTTTTCATATTTCTGGTTGTATACACAGTATATTCACACCAATTTGTGTCTTCATACATGTACTTTGGATAATAATGATCATCACATTCCACTATCATTATTAACCCCATGCCCTCTCCCTTCCCCAAACTCTCATTTTTCTACATTTTTTTTCTATTGTCATATTTTCTTTTTGACTTTATTTATTTTGTGGCACTGAGGATTGAACCCATGGCCAGATGCATGCCAGGCAAATGCTCCACCACTGAGCTATATTCCAGCCCCTTTATTTTTATCTTGACAGAGTTTCACTAGGTTGACCAAGTCTTATTGACTTTTAAGAGCTCTTTATACATTAAAATATTGGCATTTCCCAACCCCCATGTACTTCAAATACCTTTTCCTGCTTTTGACATTCAACTTCATTTATATTATTTGCTATCCAATATTATTAGTAATTTTCCCCCAAGAATGAAAATAAGCACTAACCTGAATCACCCGCATTCTTTCTTGCTCATCAGTCAATATGCTTTTAGCTACGTCAAGTTTCATTCTCAATGTGTTCAATATTTCCTGGAATAATTTCTATAGAGAAATAGATAGCAGAATTCCAAGTAAGCTAATTAATTGCTCTAGAATGAGACTATCCTTAGACAACTAAAAGGGTAAGCCATCTATTTGTTAGCTTTAAAGCTGAAGTTTCAATAAATATGACATTTCTTTTTGTCCTTTTTTTTTTTTTTTTGGCACTGGACTTTGAATCCAGAGGCACTCTACCACTGACCTACATCTCTAGCTCTATTTATTTATTTTTTTCTTTTTCTTTTTTTAATTTTTTTTTTTTTTTTTAGTTGTAGATGGACACAATACCTGTATTTTATTTGTTTATTTCTATGTGGTGCCAGGGATCAAACCCAGTGCCTCACGCCTGCTAAGCAAGCGATCTACCATTGAGCTACAACCTTGTCCCCTTTATTTTGTATTTTGACATATTGTCTCAATTAGTTGCCCAGACTGGCCTCTAATTTATGAACCTCCTGTTTCAACCTCTAGAGTTGCCAGTATTATAGGTGTGTACCACTATACCTGGCTTGGTATTTCTTAATAGATATTAACTAAGGGAAAGATTTTAAAGGATCAGAATATCTGTCCAATCAATCAAAAGGAGGAGTTTACCAGGTATTGTTTTGGAATTTGCACAAAACTTACCCTGTAATTCTCAGCAGCTTCTTGTATCCCATATACTACGTGATTCTTGTGCTCCTGGGACTGGAAACACTTGCCGCAAAGTGTGACTTGGTCATTGTCACAGAACAGCTGTGGTGGTTCCAGGTGTGTCTCACAACAGGCATCTTCTCTGATATTGTGTTGTAGCTGGGGGTTGAGCTTTTTCGACATCCTGCTTTGCTGTCCCTAGTTGAAGATAAGGCTGCTTATTTCTGATGTCAAATAATTCCCTACCTCCTGAACAGAAAATGATGGACAGGCTTCCTCTGTTTCTCGAGCAATCACACTTGGGAACATCGAGGTCTACAGTGAAACAAGCATCAGTGACCCAAGAAGGTAGTCCAGGCACACAGAGCAGGTTGGCATACCCAGTCCTCCTCAAATCCAGCAAACCTTTGCCAGCCACATGCTTGGGGAAGGAGATTTATTATGTTGGGATTTACTACATAGAAAGGCTGTCCCAAGTTTTCTGACAATCTTAAGGAAAAGACTGAAAATTAATTACAAGCAACAGCATAAGAGTCATTTACTGGGGGTAGGGTGTCTCAGTAAAAAGCACAATACAAATATGCAGTACATAACTAGGGTGTGGCAAAAACAAAGCACCTGTTTAAGCAGTGCATGCTGGCCCTGTGCTCAGCAGGAGCCAGGAATTGAGGGTATTCTTTGAGTAACTCTTAAAGGAGAGGAGCCTAGGAACCCAATTTAAGGAAGCACTAAATATCAGACTTGCAGAGGTGCATAGGAGCCTGGGAGTTGGGTGCCTCTTTAAATTTTTACCTAAGTGTCCCACCTTGCTTGACCCTAGAACTGATCATTAAAGAAATCACACACACACAAATACATATAACATTATATATTCTCCTACTTTGTTTTCTAGGAAAATGATCAGTGATCTGATCTCCTGCATCCCTATTCCTGAATCCATAGGATTACCTTTGACCAACATTTTCACATTTTCTCTGGAAGTATTATTCTAATGTTATTGTTAAAGCATATTACCTCCTCAATTTTGGAAACTCTTCCCCAATGAATGTCTTAGTTTCCTTGTCTAAACAAGCCATCGTTGGGTGATATCATAACACCAAGTACCAATTTCTCAAAATCCTCCCTTCTAGTCACATCTGCCCCTATCTCACTTTGCTAACTGGCTCTTCTGACAGTATGACAGGTCGCAGGTCTCCTAACTTCCTTTCTTCCTTCTCTTCTGTCCCCACTCACACTCCATATTTTTTCCCATCAGCCAGATCTTCTACCTTTTCATTTTTTTTGATTTAATGTAAGATATTAAAAATTTCTAATGCTTAAGCAGATTAACATGATACTAATTTTTTAAAATTTTATTTTATCTAGGTATATTTTAAGCAGCTTTTAAAGTATGGTTTCCAAGATTTTATTTATCTTTCTCATTGAGCTGACATTCCTACAGACGGTAGATAAAACCACTGAATTTTACCATTAAGTGGTGCTAAATAGTACTAGTAGTCTCCGTCTTCTTCTTTTTAAAATTCTCTATATACTTGTGTACTCCCAGCTTTAAAAAAAAAAAGCAGAGGACTCATTTTATCATTTTATTTAAGAATAACCTTATGTCCTCAGATAAAAAGAAAATTATTAAATCTTGACATGTAGAGTCTATTTAATATTCTTGGTGACAATTAGAAAATTCACATAAAACCATTCATGCCATATACGGAAATACAACAGTTTTCTCCAGAAAACACAGTTTGTGGTTGTTTGAGATTCAAATTATGCTAGATAGTATTGGGGGTTTTCTGTTTGTTTTTTCCCCTCAGTACTGGGGATTGAATCCAGGGGCCCCCTACCTCCAAACTATGCCCCCAACTCACCCCACCCCTTTTATTTTTAAATTTGAGACAGAAAGCAAGGTGAAGCATGCCTGTAATCCCAGCATCTTGGGAGACTGAGGCAGGAGGAAATGACGCCAGCCTCAGCAACTGAATGAAAACTTATCTCAAAAAAAAAAAAAACTGTAGATGAAACTCAGTTGTACAGAGCCCCTGGGTTCAATCCCTAGCACCAAAGGAAACAAAAATCTTAATGAATTGCTGAGTGTTACCTTGAATTTGCAATCCTTCTGCCTCAACCTCCTGAGTCACTGGGATTATAGGCCTGAGCCACCACACCTGTCTAATAGATAGTATGTGTAAATGACATTCTTACTTTTAAAGAACTGAGCTGAACTAGGGTTATTTCAGAATTGTTAATGTACAAGATGTTTTCTCACAATGTGACCCCATCATTTCAAAGGGAAAAAAACCAAAACACCCAAAACTAGGAGTATTAATTTTCAATCATTAAATTAGATCTTTCAGATAAAAATTATTATTTTGAACAACTTGTATTTATCACTGAAAACTTGACATCTTCCCAATAGTCAGTTTTCCTCATAAGATTGATGGTGATATTAACAAATGTGATTTTGGTACTGTATAATAAAATATGTCAAAATTTGGAAGATCTGCAAACTCAGAGCCCATATTTCCAAATGACTGATACATGCTGTTAAAACATTATGCTAGGGTAAAAGAAAGGTTCAAGCTATAAGGCAGATAATAGATTCAATGTAACAGTGCAATTTTAACTAGTAGAAATACAGAAAAACCAACAATTATCTGAAAATGCTATTAGAATGTTCTCACTTTTCCAAATATGTGTCTGTGTGAGGTCAGACTTCAATCAAACAACCCAAACAGCATATTGCAATAGACAGAATGTAAGGGCTGAGAATGTGAGTTTGTGCTAGAGGGCTTACCTAGCATGCTCAAGGTGCTGGGTCCAACCCATACAATCTCACAAAAACATATAATAGAACTGGGTGCCTTGGAGCCCACCTGTAATCCCAGTTACTCCAGAGGCTGATGCAGGAGGATTGCAAATTCAAAGCCAGTCTGAACAACTTAGTGAAGCCCTCAGCAATTTAGTAAGACCTGTCTCAGAGTAAAAAATAAAAAGGACTGGGAACGTGTGAGTTTAATCCCTGTACCAAAAAAGAAATAAGTTAATAATAATAATAATAATAATAATAATAATAATAATAATAAAATCCAGAAGACATCAGAAAACAGCTGTTCTGATAAGACATAAATTGAAGGGATTTGCAAAACAATGAAACTACACTATTCTCAATCTTGTTTCAGAAAAGTTTATTAAAATGGTTTTCAAAACACACTTTAATAAATTAATATATAATTTAAGAACACATGTACTTTCTAACATAATTAGTCAAGATGTCATAAACAAAAATTTATTCAGAAATCCTTCAATTATTTGGGTGCAAAAAAGTTCTGAGACCAAAAAGTTCAGAATTTTGACCTCAAAGTGCATAATCCTCAGAAATGGGATTGTTGATGCATCTATAATTAGTTTGGCAAATTATAGTTTGTCATTTTCTCATATAAGGGTCATACAAATCTGCACTACAAGCAAGCTGTGAAAGGCACAAAACTTTGGGGTTTTTGCACATTGGCTAGATGAGAAGTATAATCTTTACATATTTTCAAATTACATTTATTATGAATATTCCTTTTTTCATATGCTTAAATATAATTTTCTTCCCTTTTCTTCTTTTTGCTGTGAACTTTATTTTTGGTTCTGGGGATTGAACCCAGGGGTGCTTAACCACTGAGCCATATCCCAAGCCCTTTTAAGTTTTAATTTTTAGTTAGAGACATGGTCTCACTAAATTGCTTTGAGTCTCTGGATTACAGGCATGTGTTACCAGCCCAGCTGCTGTAAACTTTAATGTCCATGTCTTTTACTCATTTTCTTTAATCAAGTTTTTGACCTTTTTTTAAGTCAATTTTAAAGATATTTATACTTCTGAAAGAGTATTCACTTTCATATTATATGAACTGCATTTTTTTCCCTATTTATTTGTTTTTTAATATACTGTCCATCTTTTTTTATCCATTTAGGTCTTTCAGCTCTCTGATAGCTGAAATCTGCCAGCTCAGATTTCCTTGTGCTCTCAGCAGCAGCTAACATAATTGGCCCTGCCTGCCCTTCTTCCTGGAATATCATCTTCTGGAGGTTATAAAGATCCTACAGCTGATAGTCCTCTGACTGTTCTGGCTACTGACATTCCTTTTTTGGCTATACATACTTTTGAACCTCCAAATCTTGGGGTGCTTCAAGGTTTAGTTCTGAAGCTGGGCCTGGTGGTACACTCCTGAAATCCCAGCTACATGGGAGGCTGAGGCAGAAGGATTGCAAGTTTGAGGCCAGACTCAGCAATTTAGCCAGACCCTATTTTATTTTATTATCAAACTGGTGATGTACCTCAGGGGTAGAACTGCCTAACGTGTGCAAGGCCTTATGTTCAATCCCCAGTACAACACACACACACAAGGTTCAGTTCTGATCTCTTAACCTTATCCTGCAGAGTCTTCCCCCAAGAGAAATAAACATCATTTATTTCTGAATATTTCAAGTACCAATTTAAATCTTTTTCCTACAACAGTGTTCTCAACACATTTGCAATTGAACGTCTACTAAGCACTCAAATTAATATATTTAAATCTGTTCCGGATCTCAACTCCCAACTCACTGATACCTTCACTTAGAATTGTAATTTAAGCCACCAACCATCTATTGCTTTCCTAGTTTACATTATTGGTATGATCCAATATTGTCTCTGTCTCCTCTCAGCTCAGTGAGAACTATTTTAAACATTTCCCTTGCATTTAAAATAATATATAGATGCTAATCCAGTTCTAGGACGTCTTCACCCCCCACCCCCAGTTCCCTCTTTATCTCATCACCACCTAATTTCATCTACAGCCCCCCCCCCCCCACGTTTGTACCAAACTCATCTAAATTCACCTGTGCCAGTTTTGCTTCTGTCACAGAAGAGATGTCTCTGGAGAAGAGTCTGAGGAGTTTCCAGAGGAGAGGGAGAACTCAACTTAGGACCAGCAGGGTTCTTGGCATAGCATGGAAAAGAATTTCCGCCTGAGCCAGGCAAAGGCATAGACAGAGGTTTACACGGGAAGGTAAGACATGCATTCAGAGGAGAAAGCTGGCTATCTCAAGATGGAGAAGCCCCGCCTTGGTTTGGGGTGGGGCGGGAGCCAATATTTAGCTAAGAGCCCAATTAGGGGCTGGGCTGGAGGTGGGTCCTGGGTGGAGTCGCCTGGAGTTGGATCCTGGAGGTGCCCAATGCTTTTCTGCGCTAGGTATTTCCTTCTATTTACAAGGGCGTGAGTCAAGGTTTACCTTTGTGTTTTCAGCATCTCAGTGGCTTAAGAGTGTTTCCCTTAAGATTCAGTATTTCTCTTTATCCTAAATCCCTACCTCACTTCCAGTCTACAGTGCTTCATTATTGCAAATGTGGCTCCCTCTCCCTCCTTCCCTTCAGCTCTTAGTTTCCATGTTGTCTGCCCTGAGAGGTCCATCCATGTTGTTCAGTTGGAAACACCTTCCCGTTACTCCGGCTCGTCTTTTTCTTTGTGTTAATAGTGATCCACTTTATGCTTTGACTGTAACCCTTGCTTCTCTGCCACTGCCACTTATTTTTTAAATGGACATGTTTCTTTCTCTTCCCCTCTCCCTGCTCCTCCCTAATCTCTTCCCCCTCTCTGATCTCAAGGAAACAGGATTACCTTTCTTCCCCATTTGAGGCAGATTTATCTGTCCTTGAGTGTGTACACCCATCATTGGAACAAAGTAATTCTGAACGCCACCAGAAAACCTCAGAAATTACTACCTCCCAAATTAACAACTGAATGGCAACTCCAACAGAGAACAGGTGGATTGGAGCCTGTGAATCACCTCTTTAAAGCCCCAGTTCCCGCTCATGGACAGAAACACAGCCTTTGGGACACAGTCCCCTCTGTTTCTCCATTGCTAACAAAGCAATAAACCAACCATGCCCTCATTATTGGATTGGCATCGGAGACAAGGACAGGGCTTTTGGCAACATTGGTATCTAACTGATTTTATCTTTCTGTGAACTGGTTTACTTCTTGGTCACTCTTCAATCATGAAGAATTAATTTCCTTAGATGCTCTGTATCTACGTCTGAACTAGTAGGTGCTAAATAAATACTTTAAAAATATTTTTATGAAAAAAAAAACATTTTATGTCCACCTGCATAAAGTTAAAGTGGAATCAGAGGAGGAGAGAACAAAGATAAAATATTTTTACCAAAACCAAGGAAAACTGGAAAATATTTTCCCAGCATGTGTCCATGTGGTAAATTCACACCCTTTATCTTGCTTTCCCCAACTTTCTTCCTCAGGTGTCATTTTATCCCATGGCATTGATATATATGTGTAAACTTTCATATATACACCTTCCTAAGGTGTATATATGAAACTAAGATCAATTTTAGGCATTTAAGGAAAAATCATGATTTAGGAAATTATTTTTAGAGGAAAACTGACCTCCTTTCTCTGTAATCCCAGGAATTTCCTTCAGGGAAAACAGCAGGAACAATAGAGAACAATGGAATCTAAAGAGCTTTAATCTGGAAGCCCCTCCCTCAGGTCATCAAGTATCTGTGATACATAATCCTATGGACTATGATTAACATACCTCAGAGGTCTCTGATTCGGGGCATCTAGGGTAGGGTCTGTTAATTTACACTTCTAAGGAGTTCCCAGAAAATTCTGTATAACCTTGACCTTGATCAAGAACTCAGTCTCTTTGGATAGGTGAATATTTAGTTCTTTATTTTATTTGTCTTTGACCTTGGGATAAAAAGTAGATTTCTTCAAAAAAATTTTTTTTTAATCAAAAATTGTCCATTTGGGCTTGGTAGCACTTGCCTGTAATCCCAGGGACTTTGGAGGCTGAGGTAGGAAGATTTCAAGTTCAAGGCCAGTTTAAGAGTTTAGCAAGACCCTAAGGAACTCAGTGAGACCCTGTCTCAAAGTAAAAAATAAAACAGACTGGGGATGTGGATCAGCAGTTAAGCATCCCTGGATTCAATCCCTGATACTGAAAAAAAGAAACAAAAAAACAAACTTATGTGAAAAAGTCTAACATTTTAAAATGTTTAAAATGATCTTTGCTCCCTGTAGTGATATTATGCTAGTCCTATAAAAGTATCTAGTTATAAACTATATTGCAAATTGGAGGCATCTTCCTTTATAAATTGGAGAAATATTTGGTTAACATTTAATAAGGACAAAGATATATAGTAAAGAATTATCATGAAACTTGGCATTAGTAGGGCTGGGATTCAGATTCTGTACCCACTGTGTTCTGCACCACGTGCTCTTTGTCATTTTCTTAATCTCTATCATGTTTCATCAGCTATAACACTACCCACCCCACAGGATTGTAGGGTATATAAAGATATACTGAAGTTTAGCATACTGGATTGCACTGTTTTTAGAATTATTTTAAAATATTGAATCTCCTAGGATCAATACTTTACTTAAAACCTAAGATAAACATTGAGTCTCTAAAACCCGAGAGATGTGGCTTGATGTTTATCCTTTGATTCATAGATCAAAAAGAATGTTTTCTGTTCAAGTGAACAAACTCATGAGTTATGAAAGATCAGGGAATATTGAGAATAAAACAGAACAACTGACAAAATCTTCACAGAAGTTGGCTGAGAAAGAAGGAATCCTTTCTCAAGAGGCTGAGGCAGGAAAATCACAAGCTCCAGGACAGACTGGGTAACTTAGGGAGACCCTTTCTCCAAATAAGAAATAGAAAGGGCTGGGATGTGGCTCAGTGGTAGAGCTCCCCAGGTTTCCTACCCAATCTTTGAAAAAAAGAAAAAGAAAAAAAGTAGAAGGAGGAGGGGAGAAAGCTTATACCGGAAAAAATATAATAGGAAAGCAGGCTTCCCTGACTAAGGAGAGAGGGGCACAGAGAAATGATATGCTCTATTTGCTATTTTATAAAGTTGTTTCATTGGTGCATTGTAATTATGCATAATACTGAGGTTCATTGTTAAATATTTGCACATGCACACAACATCGTCTATTTGCTATTTGAGGAAGACTGGAAAATTCAGTTTTGGAAAAGGGAGTTGATGTGGAGTGTTGTTTTGAGGTAAGATAAGGGATGTGTTGGAGATTCCTTAGGGTAGAACCCTCTTTCATTAACCCAGTGGAAGATTTACTCCAGGTTATATCATCAGGTACCAAAAAAGAAAATAAACAACAACAAAAAACCACTGAAGTTTGATTAGCAGGGGATTGATTATCCCTCCAGGGGACAGAACTATAAGACCTAGGAAGCAGCACAGATTTCCCTCACTGAGACCAAATATGAATTATGTAGGCTTGTCCCCTGACCTCCTACCTGTGACAGATTTCTTGGGCAGGCAGTTATCCCCACCCTTGTTTTTTTTTTTTTTTTAATCTACAAATATTTTAATGATCATTTTCTTCAGCAACTTTCTGGAAACTAACAATGAAGTCAGGCATTATTCTCCAGCAAAAATATTTAACAGCTTAAGATAAAAGGGTATGACTAAGGAGTAAACACAACCGGATTCTAGAGTATTAGCTCCAAGGATTTCTTCCTGTGAAATTTTCAAAATATACATGTGGTTCATTTTTTTAAAAAATAATTATTAGAGAGCTAGGAGTGTTAGCCACTATTTCATGAACTTTATAGAACCTCATCACACTCATAGGCTGCAGTCCCCTCAAACTGCAGCACACAATCAGCTTCAGGGTTGGATGAACATGGCTGGTGCTGAATGAGGTCATGTGTGTTACTTGTGGACTCCAATTCTGCTGCGAGACTGCCTCCTCCATTTCAGAGAGGGGTGGAGAGGAGTAGTGGTTCATGGATGGTGGTTCATGGCTGTTATTCAACAGGAATGACCAGCTCCTATCTGGCTCCTTTTCTCCAAGGCTATTCCATCCATTAAAATCAGGGGCTTAGCTTTCATGAGCATACCTCCACATCTCTAAGAAGTCCAGAGGTCACATTCAATTACTGCCTTTAAAAAGCATCGGTATTTAAGAACTGAACAACTGTGGCTGACCTCACTGATAAGACATTGCCCAATTGTTGTAAATCAATGCATGCTCAGCTAAACCTGCCATACCTTTACTTTTTCTAAAGGAAGACAATGCTCCTAGGTAAGAGTCCCAAGAGAAATGTTAACCTTATGTATTTCAGTTCAGGGACAAGACACCTCTGTTTTAACTACAAAGAATATCTTTAGCAAAGCAAATGGACTGGTTTTAATTGGAATCAGCTCTGAGCAAATGAAGTCTGGAATTTTGCCAAGGGTCTCACTTTATAGAAAACATCAAGTCTAACTGATGAAGTTGGATTCTAAGTTCTCATTCCGATTCTGCCACTTACTCACCATGACCATCAGAAAGCCACTAAATATGGATCATCATCTGCAAAGTGAGCACAACTATTACCAACTATTGCAAGACTCCTAGCACTCCACGAGAGGTTGTACAAACATGCTTGGGAGTGAAGGTAGTAAGGAGAACAGGGAAATTTCTATGAAAGAGGAGCCTTTCCTTCTGCATGCATCGAGAATCATTCTTTTCAGCAGATTCAGGAGCACTGCTGCCTAAATAAGAGAGATAGACGTGTTATAGATGGGTTCTTGGGGTGTAGGAAATCAAGAGCATTTAAAAGACTTTACATGTCTTTTGTTTAGCAATAAGCATATGAATAAAGTAGTAACTGGATAATTGATATTGAGGCATATACTCAGCTTTTATTTATGTGTTTATCCTAAAACTTGCAGACCATTGCTCTCACTATATTATTATAAACATCCTTAGAAAGAAATTTACTCCATCATAGACTACTTCAAAAATAACAAAGCTACATCAAGATGTTAAGATCTACTTGTTGCTCACTATTACTAAAGGAATATAAAACAAAGAATCAAAAAACCTGTTCCAACTGACAATTAGGACATATCTCAGGGCCTGGAAGTAAAAAGATGACTGGCACTGAATATTATAAGGCCTTGTCCAAACTGCTGGCCCTCGGGAAAAAAGCAGGTTTATGAATAGACTCCACTGGAGGTTATTGTGCCAGCAACATTAATTCAAATTGAAAATTTTATGTTGCAAAAATATTTTTACAAAATCAGGGTGTTAGTCTTTCAGAACTTAATGAAGCTGAGGTGATTTATGAAGTGTGGGCTACGGCAAACATGGTTTTATAGGAAGATACTTTTATAGTCTTAGTTGGAGAGATCAAGCAAACAAGGGCAGACAAGAAACAAAAAGTTAAAAAAAAATTAAAAATAAAGGAAAAAATCAGATTTGCCCTTCTTCTCTCAAAATCCAGTGAGGGAAATGTATTCCCCAAATCAACCTTCAATATCAGTCCTAGTATGTAAACCAAAGCTTTTTTTCTTAACACCCTCAATCCTTTTACTAAGTTTTATACTGCCTGACAAAGCTCAGTTTGTAGCTTAGTTTGTCAGTGTTGTTCCTGTAATTCTGGAGTGATACTGATTTTTTTTTTTTAAACCACTCTTGTTAAGGTTAAAGTGAATATTAGACAAAGGGCATGGGCCAGGCACAGTGGCACACACCTATGATCTCAGCGACATGTAAGGGTGAGACAGGAGGATCATGAGTGTAAGACCAACCAGGACCAACCAAGACCAACGTGGCAACTCAGCAAGACCCTGTCTCAAAATAAAAAATAAAAGGTAAAAAGGGCTGGAGATAGAGTTTCAGCCATAGAACACCCCTGGGTACACAATCCCAGTATGGAAGGAAAAAAAAAAAAAAAAAACAACTAAAACCACAGTTTGTAATTTGCTAGGGTAAAAGAAGAAGTAGAAAAGATCAGAATTTCATGAGTAATAAATATCTAAAGTTAACCAGGTATTTATTGGATTTAATCATTAAACTCATTTAATCATTTAATTTGTTTGATATATTGACGGATTAGTCATGGAATATCTTTCATGATCAAGAAAATGGAAATAAACTAGAAATGATAGGAAAGTATTGAAAATCATATGTTAAAGTCAAAAGGCTTTTATGTATTTATCTCTTTAAAAAATTCCAATGAACATAAATATTTTAGAAGACCTTTTAAGACTAAGCTATTCAGAAAAATAAAACTTACCATACCTTTGCCAGGTATGGTAGCACACACCTATAATCCCAGCCACCCAGAAGGCTACAGCAGGAGGGTTCCAAGTTCAAGGCCAGCCTCAGCAAATTAGCTAGTCCCTAAGGAATTTAATAAGACACTGTCTCAAAAAATGAATAAATAAAAATAAAAAGGGCTGGAGATGTAGCACAGTGGTAAAGTGCCCCAGGTTCAATGTCTGGCACTGAAAACTAAAATAAAATAACTTAACGCTAAAATATAAAACTTTTTCAGCTTGCCCAAGTTAGCTAATACAAAAGCCTGTCTTCTGAGATTTAACTGTTCACAAAATAGACATCTGTCTATGCTTAGTATGAGTCTTCATTTTTTTAACTTAAAAATAATATTGGTACCAACATATGCTCCTAAAAGTTGTCTTCCAATAACTTTAAAAAGATCACCTCTCTTGAAGAAGTAGGATAAATTTGGCAGAAACATTTCTGGATACATCGATTAATTACAGTTTATGCAATGTACATGTGAATAATAAATTTTCCTTCATAATGATGAAATCTTAATGCTTCTACTGTTTCTACTAGGACAGATGCTAATTGAAGTGCTTGGTGTTTTTGATCTTCTCTAACCATTGTTGAGTCAATAAATCTAACACTTAAAATGACCGTTAGAATAATGGAGTGTCAGCATTGTCAATGCTTTCTCAGAGATAGTCGACAGAATGTGGTGATTGGTTAAGAATTTCAGTGAATACAATTTTGAAAGAGGTAACTAACATTATTTCTGCTAATGGATTTACTCTTTAGCCTGAAACCATCTCAAAGCACATTATGGTTCTAATTATGAATTCCATGCAGGTAGCAGCCATGTCTAGGATTTACCTATCATTCATTCTATCAGTTTACAACAAAGCTTCCTGTTTTAGTCTGCTTTCTGCTACTGTAGCAGAATATCGCTGGGAAAACTATAAGGGATAGTTTATTTGGTTCACAGTTCTACAGGCTGAGAAGAGCATGGTGCTGGCATCTGGTGGGTGACTTTGTGCTACCCTCCCCACAATAAGGACTTTAATTCTTTCCCAAGGGCAGTTACCCATTGATCTAGTCTCCCCTTAAATCCCTTGCTCTTTTTTAAAAATATATTTTTATTTGTTCTAATTGGTTATACATGACGGTAAGAGTACATTTTGACACATCATACATAAATGGAGTATAACTTCTCATTCTTGTCATCATATATGATGTAAAGTTATACTGGTCGTGTAATCATATGTGCACACAGGGTAATAATGTCATTGCTATCATTCCTAAGCCCTCACTCTCAATACTGTTACAAAGGCAATGAATTTCAACATGAGTTTTCTCATGTTAGCATTCTCTGTTCTCTGATCCAGATTTGTTTGCTCTTTGGAGGGTTAAACGGAAATGCTCTGTCTTAAAGTTTGTGAACTGGGAAGATAGTTAATGATACAGAATCCCCATGTATATTCTGGAAGCAAGGAAAGAGAATAAGACTCAGAGTCCTAAGGGCAAAACTGACAAATGAAATAGCAAATAGTCTTTAATAGCATCATAAAGTAAACAGCTCTCGAATATCAAGTGAAATCTCCTTGTTTGTAACAAGCTCTGTTTGAGCAACTAATACTGAAGAATCCAGATTGCAGGAAATACATGGTGCTCATGACAAACACTTAGCAAATGTAAATTCTTACTGGAGGAGTAATTCTTTCTGCTCAAGGATTCCTTAGATTCCTACTTTCCACTCATTCTTTTCTCCCACAATCACCTCCCAATAATACATCCCAGAGATATAGTTCTGAGTTTCCATGACGTCAAGTAATCAAATCTGTCATGATGATCCACCATGTCCTACATGACACTTTCCTTAACCATACTCTTTCAATCAGGTGACACAGATAAAGATTCTGTTTTTCCAGTCTGGAGTTC
The DNA here is from genome assembly GCF_045843805.1 of Urocitellus parryii. Classification (NCBI taxonomy): domain Eukaryota; kingdom Metazoa; phylum Chordata; class Mammalia; order Rodentia; family Sciuridae; genus Urocitellus; species Urocitellus parryii. Next base: position 25,885,675 of record NC_135544.1, on the reverse strand, counting down.
TATCTACTGTCAAGAAAAAAATATCCTTGACCCCATGAAAGCAGTGTATGGGAATGTTATTGTATTCCCACCAATGGTATCTAGGATAATGTTTTGTGCCACTTCAAAGTAGTGTGTTATATATGTATATATAATTTTTTTTCAAAACTAATAGTTCCTGGAGAGAGAAAGAATAGGGAAAAAATAGTTTTATATCTAGGTCCTTTTTTAAAAAAAAAAATATCTTAATTGCCCTCTTTCAGTTTAAAAAAGCTAGAAACAGGGCTGGGGATGTGGCTCAAGCGGTAGCACGCTCGCCTGGCATGCGTGCGGCCCGGGTTCGATCCTCAGCACCACATACCAACAAAGATGTTGTGTCCGCCGAGAACTAAAAAATAAATAAAAATTTTCTCTCTCTCAAAAAAAAAAAAAAAAAAAAGCTAGAAATGTGAGAACCTCAGTGAATCCAGGCCAATGTCCCTGTTAGAAAAATTTGATTACACCATTGCTGAGCTTCGCCTGAAAATCCTCCCATCCATTCTAAGCATCTTTGCTACCCATTAAAGCCTTCTTAAAAAACCTTTGGAAAACCACTCTTAGAATGGTACCTGTGAACAGTTATCTTCTGCTTAGGCACCTCCTATAAGGGAAGAATCTTCTTTATCTACTCCTTTTCTTCATTAGACATCTTTAATAAGTAAGCCCTCTCATAAGTATAGAAAGGACATGATGGCAGGGAGAATCCTAAGATTCTTCTAATAATGTTTTGTGCCACTTCAAAGCAGTGTGTTAAAGGGAGAATCCTGAGAAGAATCTGAGGATTCTTCTAGTACCCATACACTTCCCACTTTTTCAAACAAACACCAACCTGGGTGCTGATGTGAGGGAATTTGCAGATGGAATTAAGTTCCAAAATCAGTTGTTCTTAAGATAAAGAAATTATCCTAGATAGGCATGACCTACTCATGTGAACCCCCCAAAATGCATTGCTTTTTGCTGTTGAGAAAAATTCAACATGAAAGATGGAGGGAAATGCACGGCATGGGTCTGGGAGGAGCCTTTGGAAGCTGAGACCAATCCCCCAGACAGAAAGAAAATGGCACCACTGACCAGCTTTCTGATATCTTTAGGGAACTAAGTTAGAACTTGGAAGAGGACTCCAAACTTCAGATGAGAATACATCCTGTCGAGCATCCTAATTTCAGCCTTCTGAGATCTGAGTAGAGGATTTAGGCACAGTATACTGGACTGCAGACCTACAGACACTCTGAGCTCATAGATGGGTCTTGTTTTAGGATGCTAAGTTTGTAGAAATTTGTTATAAAGCAATAAAAATCTAATATAGGCACTTACTTCAGTGAACTGCTGCTTGGTGCCTGAGGGGAAAATGAAATAGGGTTAGAGATGGAGTCTCTAACAGCTCCTGCATCTTATATTGGATACGGAAAACAGAGCAAGAATTCTGTTCTAACACAAAATTATTTTATTAGACTAGAATGATAGCCTCAAAACAAACCTAGAATAGCTTTGACAGAGAATTTAGCTTAAAAAGAAAATATACTCAGTTTTTTTTTTTTTTTTTTAGCCAAAGAATAAAATTTTACCCTTTCTCTAAAAAGGTAAACCCCTTCCCTAAACCAAAAGATCATTATAGCATACAAAATACTTATTGTCCCTAGATCCACCCTGTTCACATAAGACAATGAAGTGAATGTCTTCACATTTTTAGTTCAATGAGCCTAAAATGCTGTGGGTTCCAGTTTTTGCTGACTAGATTCTGCATAAGCTTCTCCCACAGAGAAGTCTCCTGTAGACTTTAACAACCTCTTGCCTTTTTGACTTTCCATACTGCCCCAAGTTCTCACGCATTCATGAAAAAAGTTTCACGTTTGATTGGTAATAGTTGTGTAATTTCATTAGCTTGGTCAGGCTTCCTCAGAGACCCAGAAGCAATAGGATTATATATAGAGAGAGATGAGGGGACTTACCAGGGAAATTGGCTCACACAGTTTTAGAAGCTGAAGTCTCACCACTGACATCCTGAGGCTGGAAACCCTGGGAGGCCAGGAGCGTGTGGTCTAGTCCAAGTCTGAAGGCCTCAGAGCCAGGAAAGCCAATGGTGTACTGCCCTGTCCCAGAGGCTGGTGAGTCTGGGGTTTTGATGTTCAAGCTGCAGGGAAAAAAAGTCTAGTTCGACTCTCAGGGAAGAAGACACCAGTTAGCCTCTAGGAGCTTCCCTTAGCTCCTCACCCTACGGATTGGACTAGGCTGGCCCTGGAGGAGGAAGGATCTCCCCACTCCCTGAGGTCACATGGTTATCTCATCTAGCAACACTCATCTAGACACACCCAAAATAGTGCTCCATCAGGTTTCTAGGCATTCCTTATTCCGGTCAAGTGGACAATAAAAATTAGCCGTCACATCCATGTTAAAGTTAGTGGCATGTCCCACTCAGTTTTATTTAAAAAGGCAAGTAAGAGATATTGAAATTATCATATATATCTGGTTTTTCCCAGAAGTACAATGTGTTTTTTTTTTTTTTTAATGGTAAAAGGGATTGAGCCCAGGGGTGTTTTACCACTGAGCTACACCCCCAGCCATTAATTTTTTTTTTTTTTTTTTTAATGTTGAAACACGGTCCTGCTGAACTATCCAGGCTAGCCTAGGGTGTGTAATCTTCCTGGCTCAGCCTCCTGAGTCCCTGGATTTATGGGTATTCACTGCCTCACAGTGAAAAATCCGTTTTCAAGGGGAGTCTTACGTAGAACCCTAGCACACAGATAAAAGTTGAAACTTCTCATCTAGCCCTATTTATCCAATTGCTACCAGGTTCCTGTCTCCAAATGCACAGAACTCTTAGAATGCAGTGGTGTCGGGGAAAATATACATGGTCCCTACTATTATGGGATAGCTTTTTCTAGCTTTCAGGTTGCAGTGTCAGTTTAGTTAATCATGACCACCATTAACAAAAAAAAAAAAAAAAAAAGAATTAAGAGTACCTTTTCCATAGGAAAGCTAAGAGTCTTCCATGAGCTGCATGTCAAAGTTTATTTCTTGCAGTGGTTAGTGGTCAATCATCTGACAACCACTGATGTAAGAATTACAGCCTCAGGTAAGAGGTAGTCTATTAATGAAAACATTCAATAGTTGTGCATGGTGCTGTATACCAGTAATCCCAGTAACTCAGGAGGCTGAGGCAGGAGGATCACAAGTTTGAGGCCATTCTGGTCAATTTAGGGAGACTGGGTCTCAAAATAAAAAGGGCTGGAGAAGACATAGCTCAGTGGTACAGTTGCCCTAGGTTCAATCCCTGGTGCTGAAATAAATCGATAGGAATCAAATGAATGGCAACATTGACTGAGGCCACAAAAAAGAAGGTGTAAAGGACTATGAAGCTTGTATATAGGAGGAGAAGTTGAATTATCCAAGGAAATCTGGAAATGCTTCCCTGTGCAAGCTCAAGCTGAAAATGTGGAAGTAAGGGACAGGAAGTAAAGGGAAATAAAAGATGTCCTTAACTCCTTACAGTATCTTTCAAATTCCCAGCATAAATTTCCAGAGGTAATCATTAATAAGCAAAAATAGATAGATAAATCAAAGCTTGCTTTCTTTAAAATTACTGGTGGCTTGAAGGGAAAGTGATTACCAGGTACAGAAAAAATACATCTATTGTTTGTTCTTTTCATCAAGATGTGCTTTCTGTCTTGTTTTTTTTCCAAAAGCTTTGAGGTTTTGAAATGGCTAGTGTTTCGCATGGTGCCTCTCATTGCTCCGTCCTGGACCTCCCAATATGAGACCTAACTTTATGTACAGGATAAGGGCTGCCCAAAAGCCAGTATTTTTATTCTTAGACTATATGGAATTTTTAAATCTGTAAACTCAAACTCAAAAATAAGTTTCCTCAAGTTCTTAAGTTGTTTTAGTTGTGTTTTTATTTCCAGTAAATTTTACTACTTAAAGGGCCTTATGTTTGGTCTCATTTATGAAGCTAGATGATTCCATGTAGTTAGTTTATATCAATTTCACATGATCAGCATCTTTAAGCACCTTAATTATCTAACTTCAACATCCCCGAGCATGGAATTCTAACAAGTCGAGTCTAGTAACAGAAAATCTGAAATTCTTGAAGACAACAAAGCTTTGTATATTGGAGCCCCACTTTGTATCACAAATCTCAATCAGTAACTAAATTCTGTGTTTTAATTTGAAGTTACATGGCTTTTTCTACAAGGCAAGTTCTCAAATGTTATAAACAACCCTAAATAGATTGTGACATATTCAAAAAGCATAATTTTACAATAAATAAATGAATAAAAATAACTCATCTTTGAGAGAGGTGCTCACCCACCAGGCAATTCATTGGCTCTTTGGTTAAAGGAGGGTATTTTGACAGGAGATTCCAGATGGGGTGAGTGCTAAGGCTGGAGAAACCCAGCATGCTCCTCTTCAGTAAAGAAACTGAAATCACACCATATGACTTTTTTTTTTTTTTTGGTTCATGACAGTAGGGTCCATTTTGATAAAATTGTGCATGCATGGAATATATCTTATTCTAATTAGGTTCCCAGTCTTGTGGATGTACATGATGGTGAGATTCACTGTGGTGTATTCATATATGTTCATAGGAAAATTATGTCAGATTCTTTCCACTGCCTTTTTTTTTTTAATTTTTAAAATTCTTTTTTCCTTCCTTCCATTGTTTCTTTTGATGGTACTAGGAATTGAACCCAGGGTCCTCTACCACTGAACTTCATTAATTTTATTTATTTAGACAGGGTCTCACTAAATTGCTCAAACTGGCCTCAAACTTCTGATCCTTCTGTTTCAGCCTCCTGAGTCTCTGAGATTATAAATATTTACCACTCTGCCTAGCCTTACGATTTTGATCAATCTTTTCCTGCCTAATTTAAAGACTTTTTTTTTCCCCCCCAGTTCCTTGGCAGGCTGCTTAAAGTGGTATAATGATCAGCCATGTCTGTTACAATGCCCACTGGGACTTCTCCCAGTCTTCTCTGAGGACTCATTTAATTCTCATTCACACATCAATGACCCCATCACTTCTTGAGCTTTCCATTCATGAAGACTGAAACATCTCCCTTCCCAACATTCACACACATCACTTGATAGATTTTGCATTTCCGTGGCTCTTAAAGTCCTCAGTTATCTGTTTCATTTACATCTGGAGTTTGATCTTGATGGACTGTGCATTTTTTTCCAAATATAGGCATTTCTGTATTTTTAGGGTTTTTTTTTTTTCTCTTTTTCCAAAAAACCTAAAAGACCCTTTACACTCTGCCAAATCACGGTCTGAAAATAATAGTGCTTCTCCAAGTGTTAGGGCAGAGCAATCTAATCCCTGAACTACTCAAAAATATTAGTAACCTTTTAAATACACAGACACTTGGAGAGTCAAAGACATAAAAACTCCAGTCAAGAACAAAACCAAAAATATATGGTAACTATTGAATCAGATTTTTTTTTATATTTTTTGATTCCAATTTTTTAATTTTTTCTCTTTAGATATACACATCAGTAGAATGTATTCTGATATATTATAGAATATATGGAATATACCTTATACTAATTAGAATCCCATTCTTTTTATTTTTTTGAGGACAGGGGATTGAACTCAGGGGCACCCAACCACTGAGCCACATCCCCAGCCCTATTTTATATTTGATTTAGAGTCAGGGTCTCCCTGAGTTGCTGAGCACCTCACCATTGCTGAACTCTTGATCGTCCTGTCTCAGCTTCCCAAGTAGCTGGGATTACAGGTGTGTGCCAACACGCCCTGCTAGGATCCCGTTCTTGTGGGTGTACATGGTTTTCACTGATGGTGTCTTCATCTATGAACATAGGAAAGTTATGACCAATTCATTTTACTATCTTTCCTATTCCAATCTCCCCTAGATTTTTCAAGAAGTGAAGTTATTTTTAATTCGAGGAAGGACTGACGCTGTTGAGTTAGGGTGGCAACATAGGAAGGCAAAGTAAGCACCACTAAGAATATCTGGTGCAGCTGAGCCAAGGAAAGTGTGGGGTGCATGGCCATCATGGTAGTAAGAGATTACCACATTGATGGCTGGCCCATTTGACTGTGTGTCTTATACTTTGCCTTCACCTGTTCTTAGTTGGAACCCAACTTCGGTGTGCTGGGAGAAAGATACTTGAACCAATGTCAATTTCTTATCATATCAAAACAATTCCCTCATTTCACATTACAAAAACCTGCTAATTTTAGCTCTATAGCTGATGTCTAATTCTAGTAGATCAATTCTCAAGGATGTTTCAGAAGTAAGTGGACATTGAATTTCACCTCCTTTGTATGATCATTACAGCTGGGAGTGTTCGTTTTGCAGATTCTTCCTGAAGAAGTATCTGTTGTCCAGTCCTGAGTAGCCTTCTGTATGCCAAAACTTTATTTGTAGTTTAAACATTCTTGTAATCTTAAGAATCATGTTGACTATTACAAATTTCTATTTCATGCAGGCTCCTCAAAGTTAGTAAATGTACACACACACACACACACACACACACACACACACACACACAGTTCTCTACCTAGGTCAAAGGCAACCATGTCCATTCAGTTGTTCAAAAATATTGGTATTGACTACCGACTGTGAATGAATATCTTTCTGCGGTTCTGTAATCAGCATATCTTAACTAGCTGGTCACCTTTATACATGGTCAGTAAAGCCCACTTCTTTGATAAAGTCCTCACTGACATTATCCCAGTTCAGTTATTAGCTGAGAACTGCAACCAATTATCAAATTCTGTGATAGTTTTGACTACTCTGAATCCAATATTCAGACAGTCATTAAAAAAAAAAAAGTCTGGGGTTAGGGATGTAGTAGAGTGCTTGCTGGGCATGTGCAAGGTCCTGGATTTGATTTCCAGTATCACAAGTAAAAAAAATAATAATAATCTGATGATGTCAGTCTTGTTTAGTACTTTAGTGAATATGCCTTTACTTTGGAAATAAGGAAATTTATTTTGTATGTACAAGTCCTAACTATTTTCTCCCAGATAACCTTAGTTTACCGATGAAGAGAGTATGGTGACTTCATGTAATTTTCCTTATATTTCTTGGATGCAAGTTGTGTCAGTCTTTCTTTGAAAGTAGAATTTTTCATCAAAGTTTTTGGGAAAACTTTTAGCCATTGTATTTTTTTTTCCTCTTTCTACATTGTTTTATTAGTGCATTACAGTCGTCCATAATGATGGGATTTGTTGTTACCTGTTCATACATGCAAACAATATGGCAACTTATTTCGGTCAATATCACTCCTCAGGCACTTCTTCCTCGTCCTTCCCACCTCCCACCTCCTAGTCCCTTCCTTTACTGATCTCCCTCTGATTATCATGGAATTCACACCTCACCCCCCCTCCCCACATCTTTCTTTTCCTTTTTTCCTCTTTAGCTTCTGCATTTAAGAGAAAATGAGGGCTGGGGATGTGGCTCAAGTGGTAGCGCGCTCGCCTGGCATGCGTGCGGCCTGGTTTCCATCCTCAGCACCATTGATGGACACCTCGGCTGATTCCCTACTTTGGCTGTGGTGAATAGTGCTGCTGTAAACATGGGTATGCGTGTATCACTCTAGTGGGACAACTTTAACCCTTTAGGACAATTACTGAGCAGTGGTATAGCCGGGGCATATAGTGGGTTGATGCCTAGATTTTTTGAGGCACTTCCCTGATTTCCACAGTGGTTGTATTAATTTACAGTCCCAACAATAGTGCAAAAGTGTTCCTCTTTCTTCCCCTCCTCTCCACTGAGTTCATTCTTACAAGGAGGAATTGCTATAAAAGCCTGATCCTGACCCCTGAACTGCTCTCTGGCTTTCTGCCTGGCCATGTGGTCTCTTGCTCCCATGTCTACTGGGCTGGTCAGCGCTCTGTCTCTCTAATTCCTGAGAGAGTCAACTCATAGAGAAAAGGGTTATTTGGGCTTATGGTTTTGGATACTGTGGTCCACGCTTGGTTGGACTTGCTGCTTTTGGGCCTGGGGTGAGGCAGCACATGTTGGTGTGAGCACATGACAGAGCAAAAACACTCATTTCATGGCTGGGAAGGAGAAAAGGAAAATGAGACTAAAATCTCGTGATCCCCTTTGAGGGCACATCTCCAATAACCTAATGACTTCCAACCAAGTCAAACCTGGTAACATTTCCACTACCTCCCAATAGTATGAAGATCAGGACCAAGCCTTTAATATGTAAGACTTTGGGGGACATTTCAGATCCAAAAGATAATATCTGCTAGGATGCCATCTGTTGGTAGGCCCTCACCCAAAGCTTGATCAAAGGAGGCCATCCTATTATGGGTTTTTAGCCAATAAAACTGTGAGTTAATTAAATCTTTCTTTATAAAATGACTTGCCTTGGGTATTTTGTTATAGTAACAAAAAACTGACTAATACCAGGAGCTTGGATTACTTCTACTTCTGGTTCTTTCTACTTAATTATTGTGCCCTCTGGACCTTTCTGTTCTGTCAGGCCATAATAGGACGGGAGAAGTGGCCCTTGGGCAGAGTCCTTAAATATTTCTTAGGAACTGTGTCTGTGCTCTGTTTCGGTAACTACAGCCATTTCATGAAAAGTTTTAAATCACGGCTGTCCAATTACTTTTGTGGATCTCTCATGAGGCTTGCTTCCTTGAGGCAAGAACTTACTATGTTTTCCAGGCTTTAGAACATTGAGGGGTCTCGCATTTGAGCAATTTGTGATTGTGCTGTGGAAAGTCAGAGCTACAACCTTTAACCTTGGATTCACCGAAGAGTTTTCCTTGATCACATGGCCAGCCTTACCTGGAAGAACCCCAGGAATAGTTCCTGTTCATTTTTCTCTTTCAAGGGAAGCATTCTTCCATGAGATTCTACTGCCCTGCCTAAGAAATTCAGGATTCCTCAGGCCTCATTGTGAAGAGGATTCCTATTCAGTCCTCTTTTCTATATTAGATCTGTAAAGTAGAAGGTAGAACACAAACTTAGGCATGAATTAAAACATGAAAATTAATAGTTACTTCCAATCAAAATAGGGCTTTCTGGGCTCCTGAACCTGCACTGTTGATAGATCAGGATTTCTTTTGTCTACTCAGTGGTAAACATGATGTGCTAGTAAATATCTCGCATGGGGGCCTCTGATCCAGCCCACACGACTTCTTCAGTTTGTCTTCATGTATCTCTCATATGCTGTTTTTGAAATCCATTGCATGACAACTCAGATGCTTTGCTAGCTCAGCTATCATCCTCAGCTGCGTTATATCCTGGATCTCTCAACTTGTAAAAATCCTTATACTTAAGGCAAGTGCCACAATTGAGAGTATCTAACTTCTTACTAGGCACTCAAAGCAAGAGTTGGATCCATATTCTGTTGCAGGTAGTTTGATCAAGTAGTGTGAGCACACAGAACAAGTCAGCTTCTCCTTGAAACCTGGGAGGTTTGAGCAGCCTTTGTTTCTTTGAAGGAGGTAGTTAGAGAAGGATTAGAAGAAAGGAAAACAATATTAAAATAAAAATCACTGATTTCTTCCTGAACTTTTGCAACATCGGCAGTTTTCCAGCCCAGATCCCTTATTCTTAGCCTATATAGAGGTGATCTGGTATTTTAAACCTTGTACCCTAAGGCTCTCTGAGAATATTATTCGCTGTCCACATTTATACTACAAACTCTGTGTGCAATAAAAGGAGGTGGAGAGATGGTTTTGGTAGGAGGCAGAGTGAAAACATGATCGAGAGATTAGCCTCCAGCTGCCTAAGAATCCAGTCTGCGAGGTAGTTTTATTTGCTAAAGGCTTAGTCCACAAACTTCACTACATATTAGAATCACCCTGAGAGCCACAGCAAACCCATGGCTTCCAAATTTCGGAGTGCATCAGAATCACTGGAAGTCTTGATAAAGCACAGATTGCCGGGTCTCTTTTCCAGTTTTTGATTCAGTAGGTCTGGGGTCTTGCAATTTCAACAGGTTTCAAGAACTACCAGCCAAGAGCTCTATTCCAATCAAGGCACTGTACTAATGCCATCAGAAACTCTGGAGATAGGGATACTGCCTGTCGAGGCAAGCATATAAAGCAGGGTTTATTTAAAAAGGGTAACATAGACTTCTCTCAGGAGGGAGAAGGGGGCCATAGCTGGTATCCTAGTATCCCAAGAATTGAGGTATTTTGCTTTTTTTATATGTCCTAAGCTTTCTTTGTTCTTCCTCCTGCCTTCTTCCCCTTATGTTTCTCCTCACTGTCTGCATGACCAGGCATTTGACCAGGCCTAGGAAATGCTCGGTGGGTGGGCCAAAGGGTAAGGAACAGGTGGGCTGAAGGGGGAAGGGCAGGATGGTGCAGCCCAGGACACATTAATTAACAACTTTATAGCTCCCTGTGTGTGTGTGTGGGTGGGGGGGCAATTCCTGGGACAGGTTACCTTAGCAACAGGTTGGAGCAGGGGGAGGTTCTTGATAAGGATGGAGGAAGGGCTCTGAAGGAATTAACGTCTCAATCCCTCAGGGGACTGACTCCAACTTGCTGGACTCACTCAAAATTGGCCTCCTGGATACGACCTGACTCCATTTACCTATCTATACTGACTGCCTGTCTAATTCTGGCTTCAATAGGACATCCACAGGTGGTTTTAACCTCCTGGGTGATTTAGATGTGCAGTGAAGTTAGGGAACTCTGTGGGACTGAAAGACTTCTTAGAGAGAGGTAAGGCATCTAGAAGATAGCCTATGTGGAGAACTGGAAGTTAAGTGGGAACTCAGTGTCCTGGCCCAGCCTGGGACCGCAAAAGATGCTTTCTGTCCTCGGTTTCTCTGCCAGCAAGGCATTTCAGTCTTTTGGGGGGTGCTCTTCCCCTAAATATTCCTGAAGTCTTTGTTAGCTTTTCTGGTTTCAGACATGTTCTCAGTAATGTTCCCTCAACCTTGTGTCACAGCTCCTTAAAGGCATTGAGCTCTTTATTTTTAATACTTCTATCTAGTCTTTTCAGGGAAACTTACACAGTCCCTGATTATTAGCATGGATTCCTACAGTTTCTGAATTCCCAGCTATACCTAGAACCCTGATTCCTCTGTAGGGTTCTCTCCAAATGGACGGACCCGCCAGTCCCCACAGATAACTTCTTTAGGTCTTTGCACATCAGTATACAAGAAAGATCCAGGGTTGCAAAGGCTCTATTTTTTTTCTTTTCTTTTCTCAAGAGTTTCCACCGTTCTACTTGCTCTTTGCAAAAGCTGTCATAAACTTATATAGAAGTAAGCACTCTCTACGCTGACCTTAATGTCTGTGGTGAAGAATAACAGTTGGAGACGGGAATAGCGCCTCCTAGCGGAATCTAGCACTGAGGCACCGCTGGGTAGCTGCAGTGAGAGGAAGACGCTCAGCCGGCTCTTCCATCTTCAGGACTTGACTGCATCGTTGCCCAGAAAAACCTGCCTTTAAGTGTGTGGTTATAAACTCTGGGACCTTAATATTTGTGGTTTATTCTATTCTGTGGAAATGGCAAGCAGCATGGAGTCTGAAGTTAGATCATTTCTGTGGATCCAGGGCAAGTGTGTAATTGGGGCTACAACTAATATCTGTGGAACAGAGCCAGTGATCTCTATTTGCATTAATTAGCCTCGGATTTTTCCCCAAACATAAATTTTATGGTGATAGAATCTTATGAATAAATGTCAAAATTTCTTTAAGAAAAAACAAAAGTGAACTTTCTTATCAAAAAAGTACAGAACATGGCTGGAGTTGTGGCTCAGTGGTAGAGCACTTGCCCAGCATGTGTGAGGCACTGGGTCAATTCTCAGTACCGCATATAAACAAATAAAGAAAAGAAAGGTCCATCAACAACTAAAAGATGTATTACAAAAAGAAGGCAAAGAACATAAACATTTGGTTCTTTACATATAAAATGCTAGTCTCATGTAGTGTGATTACATATATATATTAGAATAGATTAGATTCTATATTATATATTATATAATGTATTGTAATATTATTATATAATATAATATATTATAATAATTATATAATGATATTACATTATATTATATACAATGAATTATATATTATAATATATTGTTATAACATAGAATATATTATTATAATAATATATTATTATTTTATGTTATATTATATTATATAATTTAATCTAGGTGGATCCCAACGCTTAGAACTCTGAAGGTGTTTAAAAAAATTCCTGCAGAACTGAGAGGAGTTGTATAGAGGGTTCCACGTGATAGAAGTAAGACATAAGAACAAGTTACCTGTGCACTCTTCAGGTTTTGAAAAAATGTGCCATTGTCTTTAATGGGTATTAAATGATTGCTCACAGGGTAGTAATTCCAATGATCTCTAATGCTCTCAAATCTCAAACTCTATTTTAAAAAAGAAAGAAATTGGATTGTAACAACTTCTTCTTCTTCTTCTCCTCCTCCTCCTCCTCCTCCTTCTTCTTCTTTTAATAGCCCATCCTAAATTTAGACTGCCCAAATTCTTCTTGTTGTTTGTCCATTCTAATTTATTTGTTTTAATCGTTTTTAAAAATTTCCTGCCTTATGTGGTGGCTCATGGCTACAATCCCAGCTGCTCCAAAGGCTGAAACAAGAGAATGGCAAATCAATGCCAGCTTCAGCAATTTAGAGAGAACATGTCTGAATTTACACTTTCCTTTTGGCTTGACTTATTTTTTATCTCTTTAGGGGACAAAGTACTTGAAGAAACACCCAGCATATGCCAGGTTTGGTGGCCCATGCCTGTTATCCCAGCTACTCAGGAGACTGAGGCAGGAGGATCACAGATTTCAGGCCAGCTTGGGCAGTTTAGCCAGATCTCGTCTCAAAATAAAAAATAAAAAATTGAAAAAAAAATAATGCTCAGTACTAGAGAGGAAAAAATTTTAAAAAGAAGAAGGAGGGAGGGAGGGAGGGAGTAGAGAGAGAGAAAAACAGAGGGAAAAGCAGAGGAAGGAAGGAAGGAAGGAAGGAAGGAAGGAAGGAAGGAAGGAAGGAAGGAAGGAAGGGAGGGAGGGACCCAACATGAAGTCTGGGACAAGTATGTTTTCAACATTTAATATTTCTTTCTGTAGTGCTGGGGATTAAACCCAGGGGCACACTACCACTGAGCTACATCCCCAGCCCTATCTTCTTTTTTTCGTTCTTCTTTTATTTTGAGACAGGGTTTTTCTGCATTGCTCAGGCTTGTCTTGTAAACCCCCTAGTCTCTACCTCCAGAGTGGCTGGGATTACAGTCATGCGCCACTGTGCCCGGCCACCATGCAGATTCTTTGTAATATCTGAGCCACTGCCACATTGCATATTTTATTTTTCAAATATTTAAAGAATTTTCTTACTTTTAAATGCTTGCTTATTTCTTCACTTGAATGCTTTTACACTCCTAGTTTAAATCTCCAGGTCAAATACCATTTCTCCCAAGAATGTTCCCCTCATTGTTCTAACAAGAATGCCATATTTTCTCCACTTGAATGATGAAGCGGTTAATAAATTTAAATTCTACCGCTTTTAAAGCACAGGTCCTGTTTGCTTTGCGGATTTTGCTTTCTTTTTTCTTTTTTTTTTCTATACACATCTGCTCCCAAAGACGATAAATCATTTTTTAGTCTATTTATATCACTGTCATCATTGAGCTCATTGCTCTCTATACAATAAAGATTCAATACCTACTAGTTAAATAAATAAAAGCTGTTGTTGAAACCGCAAACTGATAAAAAAAAATTTATTATAGCACAACTGAAACGTGTCCTTGGAGATGATTTTAATTCTGAAGAAAATTGCCTCATTAATTTATTTACTATAAGTGACGGCTCACATTTCTTGGCTCCTTCCCCACTGTCCATTATTTCTTTATTGGAAAAATCTTGACAAATACATTTAATATATATATATATTTTTTTTTTTTTTACTTTTAGTCAGGTGTGGTGGCGCATGCCTGTAATTTCAGTGGCTTGGAAGGCTGAGGCAGGAAGATTGGAAGTTCAAAGCCAGCCTCAGCAACTCAGTGAATCCTTGTCTCAAAATAAAAAATAAAATGAGCTGGGGATGTTGCTTAGTGGTTAAGCATCCATGGGTTGAATCCTTGGTACTCTTCTCAATCTTTACTTTTTTTTTTTTTTTTTTTTTTGTGGTTGTAGATAAATAGCATGCCTTTATTTTGTTTATTTTTATGTGGTGCTGAGGATTGAACTCAGTGCCTCATGCATACTAGGCAAGTGCTCTGCCACTGAGCTCCAGCTCCAGCCCCCAATCTTTACTTTTATACAAAAATTTATACATATGGAGGTAAAAGTGATTCTTTGCAATGCTCCAGTCTCACCATAATAGAATCACCTTTGCCTGTTTGGTGTTTATCTTTCATCACTATTTTTTTTTCTAAATTTTGTTTTATTATGGGATGAACACTTACCATACCACACTTCCTCCTCAAAAAAAAAAAAAAAAAAGGCAAAATTTTTTTTTGGTACTGGGGATTAAAGTTTTGAACCCAGGAGCATGTTACCACTGTGCTACATCCCTAATCCTTTTTATTTTCTATTTTCAGACAGGTCTTGCTAAGTTGTTGAGGCTCACCTAAAACTGGTGATTCCCCTGCCTCAGCATGCTGAATCTCTGAGATTAGGGATGGGCACCACTGCATCTGGTTGTAAGTTTTTTGTATGATTTCTGGAGAAATGTATCTTCAAATCATTAATCTTATTTTAAATCAGATTATTAATTTTTTTAAACCATTGAGTTGTAAGACTTCCCTATTTTTTTTTGAAATTAGTCCCTTATCTAATATATGGCTTGCAGATATTTTCTCCTATTCCATAGGTCACTTTTATATTTGGTTGTTTTCTTTGCTGCATTGAAGATCTGCAGTTTGATGTAGTCCCATTTTTCTATATTCGCCATTGGTGCCTGTGCTTTTGGTGACATATCCATGAAATTCTATACTTTTTCTTTGCCTCCATGTACACAGATGCAGGTACCAATATCTACAGCATTACTTAATTTTTTTAAAAAAAATTATTTATTTATTTATTCTAATTAGGTGTATATAACAGAATGCATTCTGGTTCATTGTACACAATTGCAGCACAACTTTTCATTTCTCTGGTTGTACACCATGTAGTGTCACACCATATGCATACTCACACATGTACCTAAGGTAATGATGTCCATCTCACTCCACCATCTTCTTGCACCCATGGCCCCTCCCCTCCCTTCTCTCTCCTTTGCCCATTCAAAGCTCCTCCATTTTTCCTATCTCCCCCCACCCCCTCATTATGGATCAGCATCTACTTATCAGAGAGAACATTTGGCCTTTGGTTTGTGGGATTGGCTTACTTTGCTTAGCATGATATTCTCCAACTCCATCCATTTACCTGCAAATGCTACAATTTTGTTCTCTTTTAATGATGAGTAATATTCCATTGTGTACATATAGCACAGTTTCTTTATCTATTCATCTATTGAAGGACATCTATATTGCTTCCACAGTTTAGCTATTGTGAATTGTGCTGCTGTAAGCATTGATGTGGCTGCAATACTATAGTATGCTGATTTTAAGTCCTTTGGGTATAGATCAAGGAGTGGGATAGCGGGATCAAATGGTGGTTCCATTTCAATTATTTTATTTTTGTAGGAAAAATACATACATACATATATATATATATATGTATCTAACTTACTTTTTATAAACATATGCATCAGTGCATTATAGTTGTACACTATGGTGGGATTTATTTTGACATATTCATATACATACAATATAATTTGCTTCATTTTAGTCCCCAGTACTTCAGTTTTCCCTCCCCTCTTCCCTCCCCCAGTTTTCTTCCTCTACTGTATTTGTCTTCCTTCAATTTATTTATTTATTCTTTGACAGGTTTAAAAAAATTAATTTTCATAAATTAACACACATAATAATGGGCATTTTAGAGTCACAAACTACCAAACAGAAAAGGAACTGCAGGGGCATCATGTATGCCAATGTTACCAGAAATATACAAATTTCGCTGAACTATTGACCATGGTAATATAGAAACACTTTAGGCAGCTGCTTATCTTGGCTCAAGGAGAAGCATCCTCTCATGGAGAATTCAAATCCAATTCAGCACCAAGAAAGACTTGTGAAGACAGTTAACAAGCATCAAATCTGAGCATGCTGTGCTGGATGGCAGGCTACATGGGGACCCCCACGTCACAATCAAAGTTCCTGCTGTTCAACATGTGGCTAGATGGTAATATTAACCTGTGATTTTAGTGAAGTTAAGCCTTTCCCCCTAGTCAGCTTTATATAGAAGTTCAGTTCAGGCAAGTAATCCTCTCCTGGCCTGAATCCAGGCAAGGACACTCTCTACGTCTGGCCAATTATTGATACTTTGGACATAGCCATCCACAATGTGGTTATTTAAGAGGTCCTTTCCACGATACCAGCAGAAAAGTTTACAGACAAAACAAGGGTATTAAAGAAAGCACCAACTGCATATTTCTCTCCCCACCCAGGCAATGGGAGAAAAGTATCAGTGCCCCAAAGTTGGTATTTTGCAGATCTTATACATGGTACTTATGATGCGGTAGAATTGCAGCTTGGAGACGGGGGTGATGGCTCTCTGTCCATTAGGCTGCACTAATGCAGCCTTGCACCTGCTGCCACAGTCCTGCACAGTTGTTGCTGCTCTTTGCCTGATGGGCAAGGGATGAGCCATTGGGAGTCAATGCCCAGAGATTTGGAATCTGGAATTGACTTCAGGTTGGCTCTGATGCCTATGCAAAAGACCCTTTCAGGCAAAATTGTGACAAAGTGTCATGATTTTCACAGCTCTTGGAGGAGCACTGAGTTTGGGGATCACAACCTGAGTTTCTGAGCTCTTCAGGATCCAAGTAAGGCAAACGCTACGTGTCTTTTCACTGTACCTCCCTCAGCTGTAGCTCTTAAGAATAAGGTTGGTAAGAAAAAGTGGACAGTCTGCTTTCAAAAGTATGAGGTATGTTCAAACTAATAGAGATATAAAGTTGGAAAGGAGACTACGAAGGAAAAAAAAAAAAGAAATAAAAGAGGAGGAGGGGATGTAAGAGGAGGCCAGTATATCTGAAAACTCAAAAAATGGAAAAGGAGATGGGCAGAACCCTGATTGGACCTGAGATTTCCCCTTCTTTTCATAAACATGAAAACACTTAACCTTCTGGAGGTGTAATAGTTGAATAAACTGTAATTAATGGCAGCTTCCCACTACTTGGGGAGGGAAGTCTCCATACTCAGAAATTGTATCAACTTCCAGCACACAACAGACCTCCAGTTGCCCTAGATAGGTGACATGCCAGCAGCTGACTAATGTCTCTCATTGTGGTCAGTGACCACAGGTTCTGAGGAGCACTGACAGCCCTAAGGCTGGCTAGATCAGTGGCAAAACTAGATATGAAGACAGGTGTGACTGAGCTCTGCTAGACCGTTAATAGCTCAATTGGTAGAGTGCTTGCCTTGCATGCACAAAGACCTGAGTTCAATACCTAGCACCACACATACACACAATAAAACAAAACAAAACCCCAAAATATTTATTTACTTTTAATTGGAGCATGATAGTTACATATAAAATTGGAATACATTGTGCGCTATGAAATTACATGCACATAGCATAATTTGATGAACTTCACTCTATAACTTAGTTCTTATTATTTATACTTAAACTATTTGGGAGTGAAAATATACTTTTCCCCTTAATATATCATCATATATAAATGATTCTGCTATCTTTTAATTGTTTATTTAGTAACAATAAGAGCTATTACTTTTAACTGTGCATTTATATAAGACATCTTCATAATTTGGGATTAGGTATTTGACATGTCACAAATTCTCTTACCTAGCTTGTCATTTAAAAAATGAATTGTGATATTTATTTTGCTATATGAAAATCTTTAATTTTTAGCTATCAAATCTACTGCTCCTTTCCCTACTGGTTTCTGAGGTTGTTAACAGGCTAAGACGCCTTCTGGAAATAAAGCTTAACTTGTATGTTGCCCATTATGTCCTCTCCTAACACCCTCCATTCTTTGCCACATGTTTCTTAGTTATGTCCCTCACTTGCTAAATAGATGTGGGGGTAATGTAGAAGAAAACCACACTCAAAAATAGAATAATATAAATAAAAAAATAAGTAAATAGTAAATAAAGTAAATAAGTAAATAAAATAAATAAAAAATAATAAATAAGTAAAAAGCAGTACATAGGGAAATATGTAGTAAAAGTAAATAGTAAATAAAGCAAATAAGTAAATAAAATACATAAAAATAATAAATAAGTAAAAAGCAGTACATAGGGAAATATGTAGTAATTCATAATTGGAGGGGGAAATACACATCTCCATCTGGAATAGACATGGGGCTAAATTGTTAGGAGGAGATCCAATTTTGTTTTTCCCAGATGGCTACCCCCACTTTTTCTGAACCTTTTGCTGGACAATCTTTCTGTTTTCCACACTGCTATGAAGTGACAGGTATATTTTTAAAATAAGGATTTTATGGAAGGTATTTTTCAAACTAGCCCCCCCATCTATATCTTGCCTCCACCATGAGTCTTCACTATAGCTTTTAAAACTCCTCATCTTTCTCTCTCTCTCTCTCTCTCTCTGGTTTGGTACTGAGAATTGAACACAAGGGTGTTATATCCCCCCCATTTTTTTCCCCCTCATTTCAAAATTTTGAGACAGGGTTTTACTCCATTGCTAAGGCTGGCCTTGAACTTGGAAACCACCTGCCTCGGCCTTCTAAGTCTCTGGGATTTCAGACATGTGCAACTGCCTTGGCTAAAGTTCCTCTTTTCTACCTGTTCAAGCACCAGCCACATCTGGGTGACAGCTGTCACCGTGGACCTCTTGGGATACCACTACCACAGCCTTCTAATGAGGAGACGGGCCAGAGAAGCTACTCCTGCTGTTGATCTCAGAATTCACACTTGACAATGCAGCATCATCATGGGGTTGGTGTGATATACTTTGGGAATATTCGCCCACTCATCCAGTCAATATGTTTAGAGAGATGAAAAAGAAGTCTATATTCCTAAGGAGTACAGTCAGTGAGTGTAACCATCACTCCATGATGACAGCTGTTCTATTTCATTCTTTTTTGTACCAGGGATTGAACTCAGGAGCGCTTGACCACTGAGCCACATTCCCAGCCCTATTTTGTATTTTATTTAAAGACAAGGTCTCACTGAGTTGCTTAGTGCCTTGCTTTGCCGAGGCTGGCTTTGAACTCGTGATCCTTCTGCCTCAGCCTCCTGAGCCACAGGGATTACAGGTGTGCCTTACTGCATCTGGTGGCTATCCTATTTCCTTCTGACAGCACTTGAGCCCTATACATTTCCTTGAGAAAACTGGAAATTTTCATTTACTTGCAAGTCAACACAGGAAATGAAGTATAGCATATTGACCAAGAGATAGGAAACCCATTTTCTAGTCCTGATATGACCTATGTATCTGGAGACCAATTTAAATTTACTTGAACCTCAATTTCCTGCATCATCTGTGGAAAGTAGTTAGACTATGTGATCTCTTGGCTTCCAGTAGGTAGAAATTTGTTATTCTGTAATAATATGATTTCTTTATTTATTAATGTAAAACTTTTTAACAGATAAGCTAAGTCCTTGCTCTATGCAAAGAATTCTTCTGGACACAGATGAATAAGACACAGTCATTGTGTTGTAAAGCTTATTAAGAAAGGAGTTTATTTGGAAGAGGGAAGTGGAATGGAACAGATCAGTATGACTTGAATGTAGAATATACCAGTATCCCTATTCCAAATTGGAATACAGTCTCTGTGATGTACCATAACTCCATGCTAAGGCTTATTTTAATGATTCTGGTTGATGTCAAGGCCTCTTTGAGGGTTTGTGTAGTGATAACACACTGAATGGAGGTGGTAGTTCATAAATCTTTTTTTCTAGTTGTGGCAATTAGACTCATTGTAGTTTTTTTTTTTTTTTTTTTTTTTTTGGTAAGATCCTTTCTTAAGACCAACTCCTAACAGTATTTTGAAGTTGTGCCTAGAAGCAATAGAGGTTTCATGATGCCACCTTTCTTTCTGTTTTAAAGAATACAACACTTTCCAATGACGTTTTCTTTTTTTTAAAATTTAGATTCTCCATCCCAATAACTCACCAATTCTGTACAAGGCATGTGTTTAAAATATTTTAAATTAATGGCTTTAGAAAGGTGAGTTTGGGCTAGGATGAAGGAAGACAAAGAAGCACTTGGGGGATAGAGAATTTCTTTTTTTTTTTTTTTTTCAAAGTTCAAGATGAAAAGTTATCCAACATCCTGTTGGAGATCAGTGGGAAAGAAGAATCAGTTGGAACCTTGAAAGTCGGGGGTAAAAAAAAAGGATAACTTGAGTAATGGAGACCCACGAGTACAAGTCAATTGAAAAATATGAGGCCCAGGGGAGAGTAAGAGTGTCTTAACAACAAAGCAACAGATCGCCCACTTGTTATTCAATCCCTGCTTTTCCATGCTGAAAAGTGATAGTATGGAACGGAAACACGATATAATGAACTTAGTGGGAGCGTCAAAGAGGTCAGACTCTGAAGAAGGGCATTATGGATCTCATGTTCTATTTTCTAGCACCCAGCAAGTAGAGGTGGTAAGAACTGACTCATGAGCACATGTCAGGGTGAATTAACAACATTGTCATAGTCACAGTGGATAGTGCACACAATCTCCATGCTAGAAATTTATTTTTCATAGGAAAAATGTCTGCTCATTTAATATCTTTTCAGTAAGAATGGACAGCGAATAAGGAGTTTGAGAAGGCCTAGCTGGACATTTTCAAAAGGCAAAAATAAGTAAGCAAAATTATATTTATACTAAGGTATAATTCTCTCCAGCTACTTTATAATGTAATAGCCTCCTGAGTCAACTTCCAGTAAGAATGTCATTTTAAATGTTTCCATGATAGCGGATGGGTGAGTACTGTGGTCTGCAGGGCAGAGCAATAAATATAACTTTGATAGCCAATCCATTGTCTATCTAAAGGCAAGGACTATTTCATTGGAATAGTTCTCATGTTTTGGGGTTGAATAAAATCAAAAGAAAGTACACAGTCCCTGTGAAAGGAATAGAATGTTTAGCCTGTGGTCAAGCAGAGAAAAAGACTTACTGAGTAAAGCAATATATATTCCAATTTTCTTGTTTTCGTTTTCAGTTAGTTTCCATTAGTGCAGTTTTCCAAAAAGATGTGGGCCATGTTTTCAATTCAGATATTACTACAGATCACTATAATTCAAATTTCTTTGCTGGTTTTCACCAAATAATCCCAATTTCCAGCCTACAACCAATATTTTAAATGGTTTCCTGGTGCTATTTACATACAATAACCAACTCTCAAAAGGATAACACCGTTAGGAACGAATACTGTCAGAATGCAGTGGGTGGCTTTCGTAGAGAGAGATTTCAATAAAACTTTGGGGTCGATGATGAACCTAGTGTACAGGAATTCCACATTAAGTCATAATTGGCTTTGTGCTGAGAGAGTCCATGTCAATTGAAGAAATGAGGCCCAGGGGAGAGTAAGAGTGTCTTAACAACAAAGCAACCGATCGCCCACTTGTTATTCAAAACAATAGAACCACAAGAAAGGCTTCTCTAATCCCAGAACAGAAGTGTAAATTTGCCAGGATGTCCATCCTTGACAAAATGTCTACGGCAGATTTGATGGAGAATCTCAGGGAAGAACTCACCTGCTTCATCTGCTTGGACTATTTCAGCAGCCCAGTGACTACTGAGTGTGGACATAGCTTTTGCCTGAGGTGTCTCCTTAAGAGCTGGGAGGAACAAAACACACTTTTATCTTGTCCTGAGTGTTGGAGGACTTTGGGGGGCCCTCATTTTCAGCCCAATGAGCGACTGGGGAGACTGGCTAGCATCGGCAGGCAGCTCAGATCCCAGGTGCTGCAGAATGAGGAGGAACCAGGCACCTGTGGGAGACTCTCCTCCACTAGAGTGTTCTCTGATGATGAGCAGAGTGTAAATGTTTTTGCAAGCCAGAGTCATGGAATAAACAGAGTGTATCTCTCGAGTGAGGCTGAGGAGCAACACAGAGTAAGATTGGCTGCTCAATATTAATCTAGGACCAATCAGGCTCCCAGGCACCTTCTTGTTATTAGTTTTCACGTCTCTTTACAACTTGGTGCTCTGCTCATCAGCCACTGAGTTTGTCTTTATTGCAGGAGAAACTCCAGGAGATCCTAAGTCTTCTGCGTAAAAAGAGGAAGGAATCTCAGGCTATACTGACCCACGAGAGGGAGAGAGTGATATTGTGTAAGGTCAGTATTTGTCTTATTTTTATGCTTGTGTATGATCCTTTGAGGAAGGCTATAGAGATACATGGTGAAATGTCAGACAGCCATAAGGCAATTGTTTCTGGTCCTGGTCCCACAATATGAGTTTCTTACTTAAGGCTGCCCACCTCTGCTTGTCCACCTGGCAATCTCACAACGCAGCTCAAGTTCAACCTCCCCCAGGCAGACTTTTTTTTTTTTTTTTAATCTTCTTCTTTGTGCATCTAGACAATTTTTGTTACTCTATATGGCTCTGAGTATAATTTTTTAAAAAAGCACACGTTATACTTACAGTCATATAATATAGGATGGAAATAAATTTTAAAAGAAATGTCTCAAATGTTTTTAGGAAAAAAAAAGAGAGAGAGAATGCAAATTAAAAGTAATTGAAGAGAGGCACAGTGGTGCTCGCCTGGCCTGTAATCCCTGCGGCTGGGGAGGCTTGTGAGTTCAAAGACAGGAGGATTGTGAGTTCAAAGCCAATCTCAGCAACAGCAAGGTGCTGAGCAACTCACTGAGACCCTGTCTCTAAATCAATTACAAAATAGCTCTGGGGATGTGGCTCAGTGGTTGAGTGCCCTGAGTTCAATCCCCAATACCAAAAAAAAAAAAAAAAAAAATACATGAAGATAAAGGAATGTAAATGTAGAATAGTAGCTTGAATTAAACCTGAATATATACCTAAGCTTAGTCACTTATTCAGATTTGAGTTGCCTATCAGTTAAAGCAAAGAACTATATACTTAATTCGATTTTTTAAAATATATGGGTGTGTAAGCCTCCTAATAGAGTTTGAGTTCTCTTTTTTTAGGGGGTGAGTACCGGAATTGAACTCAGGGGCATTCAGCCCCTAAGACACATCCCTAGTCTTATTTGGTATTTTAATTAGAGACAGGGTTTCACTGAGTTGCTTACTGCCTCACTTTTGCTGAGGCTGGCTTTGAACTTGCAGTCGTCCTGCTTCAGCCTCCTGAGCCGCTGGGATTACATGTGCCATTGCTTCTGCAGACTTTGAGTTCTAAAATACAAATATTTGTGATGTACATTTCTATGTCTAGTATGTGACCAAATGCCTAGTTTCATTGAATAAGTATCTGTCAAATAAATGAATACATGCATTTTTCACAAGTTTCTCTTTTGTTAATTTTGCTTTATTTTTTTAAAAAAAATCATAGTACTGATTATCACCTGTCATGTTTTTATTTATTTGTTTGCTTGTTTATCTTTGGTTTCCTCTGGTAGAATGATAGCTCCTGGGAACAGAAGTTTTGCTTTTGATTTTATTATGTGTGTTGCATATACATCTTTGAAAACATTAAACTTTCCACAGAGCTAGTCAATAGAAGATCTATGTTATGTACAAGGTTTCAAGAATTGTTACTGTGGGACTCTGTAAGGATTAAAAATCTGTGGACATCTAGGAGTGTTTCCGTTACTAATTTTCTTATATTGTCTGTGTGTGTGCCTGTGCACCTGTGTGATGCCAGGAAGAGACAAAAACTTGTAAACAGGTGGTTGTGTCAGAATATATGAAAATGCACCAGTTCCTGAAGGAGGAGGAACAGCTCCAGCTGCAGCTACTAGAAAAGGAGGAAAGAGAGAACATGAAGAAACTGAGGGACAACGAGATCCAGCTCACCCAGCAAATCAGAAGCTTAAGCAAAATGATTGGACAGATAGAGTCTACATGTCAGAACTCAGCTTTTGAATCTTTTGAGGTGAGAATGAAATTCAGGAGAGAGTTAGAAGAATTAGTATTGGGTCTGGAGCTCAGTGGTAGGGCATTAGCCCAGCATGCATGAGGCCCTGGGTTTAATCCCTAGAACTGAAAAAACAGAGAGAAAAAAAAAAAAAAAGAAAGAAAGAAAAGTCATAGAAATATTTTTCTCTCTCTACCTGAAAACTAAGTTCTGCCTTAAAAGTCATTTCCCCCAAAGAACTGACATTCTATATGTCAGTAAAAGTATTGAAAAGAAGGAAAAAGGAAAAAAAAAATAGACCTATCCAAACAAACTCTTCTGTGTCTGCCTCCTTGCAATCTCAGCTTTGTCAAATACTTTGTTAAGTTTATTAATGAGGATTTACTATGTCCTGAGCACACTAAATATAATCTTCTCCAAGACCTGGCAAAGATAAATAGTATTATGATATAGACTATAGATGATTGTCATCTACAAAATGGGTGCATAATAGCCCTTATTTAATAAGATAATTTGCATTTAAAACAGCTAATAGGTGGCAAGACCCAGGTATTCTCTGTGCTCAAACCATTTTCCTCTCCATCGTTGCTCTTCTGCCTTCCTAGGCATTCTCCAGAACCTTCTCCAATGTAAGCCAGGTGAGCCAACACTAGCTTCAGGTCTGTTTCTTGGACTGGTCCACAGGATGCTACTATTTAATTTTGTGCCCTCAAAAAACAAAACAAAAAACAACAACAAAAAAAGCACTTCAACTTCACATAGATTGTCTCAGCTCTCCTTGGGCCATTTCCCCCCCCTTTTTTTAAAATTTTTAATTTTTTCTCATCTCTGCCTCCCTGAGGCATCAGAGAATGAGACTACTATTTGACTCCTTTGTTGACAACAGGTACTTTGACAAAGTGATGTTATGAGTAAAAGAACAAAATATGTAATCTCACTATGTTTCGAGTCATTTGTCTTCAGAAAACAAAACAAAACAAGACAAAATATTTTTAATCACTGTGAGAAACATCTCATTTTCACCCCAAACTACCCCTAGAAGAAACTGGTATTTTGTTTTTTGTTTTTTCCCTGCCCTCTGTGCTTCTTCTCAAAGTGCGCTGGGACCAAGGGAAGTGGATTCTGTGACCTTTCCCAAAGGACTGTGTCTAAAGTGAACTCTTCTTTCCTGGTGGTCAAAATGAACCCATGCTAACCTTTTTTCCTTTTATACCCTTAGGAAATAAGAGGAGCCCTGGAAAGGTAGGTTTCGGTCACACGTTCAGTTCCATCTTGGACGGGGCTATGACACTGACGGGGCTATGACACTGATGAAATGGATCGGGGGATGACATAAGTCATCTATGCTGTGGGGGCTAGATGAGATGGACTCTCAAGAGGGATCAGGTCCTATGTCAAGGAGAGAGAGAGTGAAGGTCTCTGCTCTCTTATAGGAGCGAGTCACTCCTGCTTCAGTGTCCAGAGGCCACTGCCACAGAACTGAGTCTGTGCCACATCACTGGAATGAGGGAGATGCTAAGAAAATTCAGCAGTAAGTCAGCCTGATTTGCCAAACCTCCAGGGTCTTCCACCTTTAACTCCAGTCTATGTTAAGGGATGCAGAACCCATCTCTTGGGCAGCTTTGTCCAATATAAAATATTCACCAACCAATGTTAGATTCTAAGTGCGGTTATCCTGACCCCTGTACTAAATACCAGGCTGGGGCCACAGACCATGTCAGTGCTTGACCCGAGAGAAGAAGTGAGACTTGATTCTATCTGGCTTTGTGTTCTATCTAAGGACTCCTCGTCCTTCCTTTGTTTCTATTGTTCTGGGTTATCCATCCGTAGGTTATCCATCCCCTGTTCATGCACATATATACCACTCTGCGGAAGTTTCTGCATTTCTAGCTCTGTTTTTGTTAGAATAAAAACTGAATTAAACTTTTAAATCCCAGCGAGGGAACATTAAAAAACTATTCTCTTAACATGCTCCATATATTTAGACTGGCTGAGACCAAGTCAGATCAGCATTAATTTTCAGTTTGATCTTGTGGACAACCTGCATTCAAAGGCAGGCTTAGTGAACTTTGGACTCAACAGATATCTGATAAGTGTCTACTCTGTGTCCAGTACTATGCTATTGAGCTCTGAGCTTGCTCACAATGATGAATAAGACTAAAATTGTCTTTGCTTTCATAGAATCTTCTGTACAATTGAGGGGTTAGACATTCGTCACGCAGATAAGTAGATCTGTTTGGACTTTAGTTTATAAACAAAAGTATAAAGTTGTATTATTGTGTCTGGAGAGTTAGTGTAAGTTGGAAGCCTCTCTGTGACCTCCTCCCAGGAGGCTGGGAGAGGAGGCTTCCCACTGGCCCACCGTGTGCTTCATTAAAATGTCACTGGAAGTTGCACCAACTCTTTTTTTTTTTTTTTTTAAGAGAGAATGAGAAAGAGTGAGAATTTTAATATTTATTTTTTAGTATTTAGCGGGCACAACATTTTTGTTTGTATGTGGTGCTGAGGATCAAACCCGGGCCGTACGCATGCCAGGCGAGTGCACTACCGCTTGAGCCACATCCCCAGCCCTGCACCAACTCTTAGGAACCTACATTCGAACATGTTATAATGGAAAATACTGATTAGGAATTCCTATTTGCGTGTAAGTGTCATTTGACGGAGTTTCCAAATCTTTATGAACCTTAGTTTTCTTTTTCACATAAATGAGAAAAGGTAATAATACCCATATGATTAAATGAGATAATGCATAGAAAATGATTGGCATGTTAGAGAGAGTTTAGTAAATGATAATTGCCTATATTTCTTTCTCATTTAAACTGAAAAGCCAGAATCAAACATGGCTAACATGAATAAAAGCTGCAAAGGGCATCCTGTTGTGGATAAAGGATTCTGAGTTCTAAACCTGTCTGGTAAACAGAACAATTTTCATTCCTCTATTTAGAGTTTTCTCTCTCCCTCTAGGGTGGGCTAATCATCTTTCTCCATCTGACTCTTGTCTGCTTCTTTTTGGAGATTCGCTGTTTGTTTTGCAGAACAGTGAAATGAGCCCAGAGATTCTGTTGTAAACACAATGCTCTCTTACATTGCACTTGAAGAATAGGAGTAAATACTAAGAATTTAGCGTGACTACCATGCTTGGAGGATGGTTTTCAAGAATGCTAAGGGGAAATTCATTCTTTTCTCCTTTTGCAGCAGAGATAACCCTGGACCCAGCAACTGCCAATGCCTATCTAGTCTTGTCTGAGGATCTGAAAAGTGTGAGATATGGAGGAATCAGACAGCAGTTACCTGACAACCCAGAAAGATTTGACCAGTCTGCGACTGTGCTGGGAGCTCAGTTCTTCACCCACGGAAGACACTATTGGGAGGTGGAAGTGGGAAACAAGACCGAGTGGGAGGTGGGCATCTGCAAGGACTCCGTGAACAGAAAGGGAAACCTGCCAAAGCCCCCTGGGGACCTCTTTTCACTTATAGGTTTAAAAATTGGAGAGGATTACAGTCTCTGGGTCTCATCACCTTTGAAAGGGCAACATGTCCAAGAGCCTGTGAATAAGGTCGGTGTTTTCTTAGACTATGAATCTGGACACATAGCATTCTACAATGTGACAGACGAGTCCCTCATCTACAGCTTCCCTCCAGCCTCTTTCCAAGAAGCTCTCAGGCCTATCTTCTCCCCTTGCCTCCCCAATGAAGGGACCAACACAGACCCTCTTATCATCTGCTCACTGAAGAGCCACATCTGAGGAACAGGTCCCTGTGCTTCCACTGAGGATGAGGTCTGGGACCACCAGATGACCAATCACTAAGACGATTAATGCATGAAAGTCTTCACATCAGGTCACCTGAAAGAAAATCCCACCCCCGAACCCCTTCACAAAGAGTTTCTATGAACCTGAGACTGCAATGAAGAACCAATTAGAAAATCAACACCCGTCACTGAAAGTTAATCATATCCTGTGTCTTTAACCACATTCATTATCTGGACTACCCCGTGGTGTATGTGCTGGTCTCTCAAAACACAGAGAGAACTAGCCCCTGTCACCCCGAATCAATTGTCATAGGCCAGTTTTTATAAATATATGTCGTTTTTTTTTTTCTAGTGTATTTATTTATTTGACTCAAACCCCTTGCAGTTTGAATGTGTCTCTGTCCTCTGTGCAGAGCCCTGCCAGTGGGGGTAATTCAAATCCCTCCAGGGACCTGGTGCCTGAGTGTTCCCTTCTAGGGTGGGTGACAGGGATCCAGGCCTCAGCCTCTTCTGAGGCTGGAGTATTTGTACACAGGAAGGCTTATTGTTCAGAATGCTGCTGAGATCTGTGTGAACACCATCAGATCCTTCAAGGTACCACGGGCTGGAACCTTCTGTTGTTTGTTTACATTAGAAGATGACAGAGCAAAGTCTCTATTCAATAAACGTATCATGGCAATGTACACCGAGTGACTTCACTGAGTTTTCTATAGTTGTTGTTTTCTGTGGTTTTGCTATTTGCTATGGGCAGAAGGCTTTCAAATCCTGGAAACACGGAGGCAAGTCCAACCTCCTGTCCTAGTGTCAGGGAAGGGGGGCGGTATCCCAGCACAGGCTGGTTTCAAATCTCCTCCTGGTGGAGGTCTGAGTTCATATCCCCCCTCCCCGGCCTCCCGATTCTTAGGGGTCTATCCCAGTAGGATTTTTTTTTATTGGAATTCTACCTTGCTTCCTTTGAAAAATGTCACCAATCACAAAAGGTGTCCCTTTATCTCTTCTTACCACTCATATAAGTCTGTGTCCTAACAGAGAACACTGCTGATAACGTTTAACCACCATATGTGTGTAACTACTAAGATATCGCCTTAGTATTAATAGCAAACTTTCTTCATGTCATTAAGTATTTTCTGAAAATATGACATTTTTCTTCCCTAAATATAGAAGTACATATTTTTTTAAAGAAAAAGCACATTTTGTAATCTACATTTGTCATATCCAAATATTTACAGTTAAAAGATTATATAATGATATTATATAGTTAACAGTCCATATTAAAGTTATCCCACTGGCCCTTATAATGATCTTCATGACTGTTTTTTAGTCTTCCAGAATTCAGGAATAATATAGGAGCAGGCATTGAATTTTATTGTCTGGGAAAACATTTTTTTTAACATATTTTTTAGTTGTTGATGGACTTTTATTTATTTATATGTGGTGCTGAGAATTGAACCCAGTGCCTCACACATGCTAGGCAAGCGCTCTTCCACTGAGCTACAACTAATAGGAGTAATATTTCATATATGACGCTTCCAAATTTATTTAAACATTTCCCTACTGTGGAATATTTAGATTGTTTTCTATTTGTAGCTATTATAAATGACACTGGGATGAACACAAGTGTACACAGACCTTCAGGTGTAAGATGTATCTCTAATTATTCCCCAAGTATATCTCCAGCAGGCAGGAAAGAGCCTCACAGATCTAGGCGCTGTGTGCCTGTAGGTGGCACATCCTCCTACAACAGTTCTGCAAGCACTGCAGGTGGCCCTAAAGGTTTTACTCATTAAAAGGGCAGACACAGGAGCTTAGAGACAAGTGAAAGAACATGTTCTTCTCTGCCCTATGGTCTTGCCAGAAGCACTGCATTTATACCAAAAAAACAACTATCCTCAGAGGAATTAGAGGAGTGCAGGGGTTTTGAAATCAGTCAGTTGTTGGTTTGAACGTCTAACTTCACCACAGAGCAGCTCTCCTAACTTTCATGCATCATTTCAATTATCAGAACCTTAGCTGTCTCTTCTCAAGAACATAGAAAATAGTGACTTGCTGTGAGGATAATGCGAGTCCACACAAAATCAACACTTGAGGCAAGATGAATTTTTGTTAGTTCTCTCTTCCCCCTTTAAAGATTCAATTTTGTAATTCTTCAGAAAGGGGATAAAAAAGCCATAGGATGCTTATATAGGATATGACGCCAAAATCTATGAAATATTCACAAGGTAGGTGTTACTATTTTAGCCAGAAAAGTTTAACACAAAATTCAGTTGGAGAAAAAGAAAACCTCTCTGGATTATTTTCTCATCTTTCATGCAAGTTCTTTTGACCTTGATGCTTGTAAGCATCCCATTTACCTAACTTTAAACATCCACTAATATAATAATAAATAGTACATAAATAAAATTTGTACATTTTTTGGGGGGTGGCATGGGGATACTAGGGATTAAACCCAGAGGAACTTTACCACTGAGCTATAACCCCAGGCCTTTTTATTTTTTTGAGACAGTACTAAGTTGCTGGCCTCAAACTTGCAATCTTACCATCTCACCCTCCTGAATCACTGGTATTTGACAGGCATGAACCACCACATCTGGCATAAAATTGAACATTCCCAGTCTTATGAATCTTACACTTTTGCTTTGGGCTTCTGGAACAAGGCATGAACTTTGCTAATCTTTGGTTCTGCAAGTGCTTGAGATACTATAAACAAATGAATAGGTTGATGCAGTCTTTTATAACCACTGTGCTTCATTCAAAGGTGAGCTAATAGATTAGAGGTATTTTGAGATAATGATCCCATCAAACCTGTTGGGGTGGTCACTACCTGTAACACTCTCACTTACCTCTCCTTCAAAGAGAGATATAGAGAGCTACTATTGCCTGGGCTGTTCTTTCATAGCTTTCTTATTGACAGCTAGCTCACAGGATAAAACAAGGTTTTGTGAGACCTGAAGCTTATACACAGCAGAAGAGTCCTCTTAAAAAAATAAAATAAAATATTACAAATGATAAAATCAGGTCCAGGATCTTAGAGGGTCTTAAACAAATGAGGGGCCTGAGATCCAAGTTTCATTAGCTTGCCAGTATATCTGTGTCAGGGATAGCCAGATGCAAGGATGAAGTGCAAAGGGAATCAAGCCACATCTCCTAGGTTCAAATCCCAGCTCCACTGCTTACTAACCACACCACCTTGGGCAAGTTAACTCCCCATGCCTCAGTTTCTTCATTAGTAAAAAAGGTTTGAAAATAATATGTGCCTTTTAGCATCATTGTATATGTCAAAGGACACAACTCTTGCACTTAGAATACCACCTAGTTGAAGGTATAATTACTCCATAGACATTAGCTATTCACATATCTTTGCTGAGCTTCGACATTTCCACTAGCCAGAGTCTGCAGTTTTGGATCCTGCCTTCTTTTTCTATATCTCACAGTGCTAACCAAGAACTTGGATCTGAGTTCTATGACTTGCTCCTTCCCTCCTGGTCCTGGGTCCACCCTTTATGGAAACTCTCTCTTGTTTTACATTGGTTTGAAAGCATATTGCCCGATGTCTAGTTCTTTTGAGTTCCTAATACTAATTCTCACTCTTCTGTATTAGGAAGTTTTCCTAAAAATGCTCCGGTGTTTTAGTTATTGTCATTTATTTGACTGTTTAACCTCTTTTTTCCAGTTAGAGTAGTATAAGTCACAACATTTGGAAGTGGTATTTTCTTTCCATTGTTTTCTTTTTTTCTTTTGCAGAGGGTGGGGGACTGAACTGAGGGGCACTTGACCACTGAGGCACATCCCCAACCCTATTTTGTATTTGATTTAGAGACAGAATTTGTGAAACCTGATTTAGAGACAGGATTTATGTGGTTGTTTAGCACCTCGCTGTTGCTGAGGCTGACTTTGAACTTGAGATTCTGCAGTCTCAGCCTCCTGAGCCGCTGGAATTACAGGCGTGAGCCACCGCACCTCACCAGCCAGGGTTGTGTTTTTGACAATGACGGTGGATTCACAATTCTTGGTTTAAAGAGGAATTCCTCCTTTGTCAGTTTTGCTAGGTTTCATTTTGGTGGGGGCATGCTCTCTTTACATAACATCCCCACCCTCTTCCCCATGGGAAATAAACTCTGGAGAGACAGATTATCCCCTGTGTGAGGAGTGTGTGTGTGTGTGTGTGTGT
The DNA here is from genome assembly GCF_045843805.1 of Urocitellus parryii. Lineage (NCBI taxonomy): Eukaryota > Metazoa > Chordata > Mammalia > Rodentia > Sciuridae > Urocitellus > Urocitellus parryii. Next base: position 25,853,751 of record NC_135544.1, on the reverse strand, counting down.
GTGTGTGTGTGTGTGTGTGTGGCTGGGGGTAGAAGGAACTCTTGCAGGAGCTCAGTTGGTTATCAGAGGCTGTTTTACTTGACTCCACTTCTTCCAGCTGTGCCTCTCCCTTACAAGTCGCCCCTCCCCTTTCCATCCATCCTCCTTGTTTTCCTCTTACCTGGTTTCTCAGAAATGAAAAGCTGCTTCTGAAAACCTGCTTAGAGAAGAGAATCTCCCTGGGAGTTTCTTGGGCTCTTTGTTTCTGTAGCTAGAGGAGGCATAAGGCTCTGGGGTAAATAGTGAAGAAGAACTGCAGAAAACACACAGAGAAGGACAAGACTGGTGCTTGGAAATAATAATCCCAACACCTATCTGTCTTTCTGTGGAAGAGGCCAGGAGACCCTCTTGAGGCTAGTCTGGAGAATTCATGCTACTTTGACACAGACCCTTCACTTTCTATAACTAGTTTTTTTTGTTGTTGTTGTTTTGTTAATGAGTATCATTCAGCAGCCAGTTTTAACCAACATAAATACTGAGACTAACACCACACTATATAGACTCTTACAAATTTTGTTTTAAAAGTCGAAAACTTTTTGTCTGCTTGAGCTCTCATCTCTAGAGCTACCTACATAAGACTTCTTCCTTTTGCAGAGATCTAAAGAATGGTGAGATCCAGTTAAATTTTTATTAGACATTTTAAAGAGTAATTGTTAAATGTGTTGTGCCTTTTGAGGTGCTGGAAATGTTCTGTTCTTATCTGGCAGTGGTTACATCTATTGTTCAGGCTGTGAAAACCCAATGAGCTGGAAATTTATATAGCCAATTTCTGTATGTAAATTGCACTTCAGAAGAAACTTGCAAAAAATGTGGCTGTATTTCATCACAGTTCGGGTTCCTATGAAAGCTACTGACCAGGAGTTTAGCAGGCAGGTCATTTACGTTCACGACTTTAGGGAATACTTTCAGGGCCAAGACCTTTTGCAAAGCAAGGAAGTAGGCAAGCAGGACTGTACAGAAATTAAGTCTAGCTGACATGAAGGCCCAGTGACCTGCTGCTGCAACCACACATAAGGGGTCCCCTGGAGCTAAAATGCCCCAACAGTCTAATGCGAACTGAAGTTGCACTGAGATAGCCCAGGTTTTATACACTGCCATTGGTGCATCATTGCACGTGGGTGGTAACCCTGGGCAAGGTGGCTCTCTGCAGCCAAGGCAGTTCCTGACAGTACTGACAGGAGCAGTCTATCTGCCCAGGGCATATCCAGCAAAAGAGGCAACCAAGTCTCTGTTGGGGGATCTGGGAGATACATCAAAGTGTGTACCATTCCTCTGGAGGACTTTAGGGAGGAAGTTAAGGTTCTATTGGCTGTTAATTTAAAAAATTCCATACTATTTAATTTTTTAAATCATGAATGTGTGTGTGTTTCTTAACAAATTAAGGTTCAACATGTCCACACACCAGCATCATTATTTTAAAATCATACACAGCATATACTTTTTCTCCTGTCCATGGGAACTTAAACCAAGGATTGTCATCTCAAATTTATATAGAAGTATTTATATACATATAACTTTATTTCCATGTGAAGTCTTCTGTAAAATTCCTTTCTCCTGGATTTGGATTATTTAAGTCAGCATGTGACTTAATGATTTTTACTTCAACTCCTATTTGTGAATTTTTATCTCGTTTGGGATGTTAATTTTGTTTGATCAATGGACTAACTCTTCTTCATTGCATGCTTTTGATCAGCTTGATCAAATTCATGCTCCCTGTGCTTACCTTTCCCTAAGTAAAGGAATTCAGAGTGAAAACAATTTATTATTATTATTATTATTATTATTATTATTATTATTATTATTATTTTGGTACCAGGGATTGAACTCAGGGACACTCAACCACTGAGTTACATCCCCAGCCCTATTTTGTATTTGATTTAGAGACACGGTCTCACTGAGTTGCTTAGTGCCTTGCCTTTGCTGGGGTTGGCTTTGAACTCATGATCTTCCTGTCTCAGCCTCCTGAGCCGCTGGGATTACAGGTGTGAAAACAATTTTGATTTGGAGGAAAAAAGAATGTAAGGTATGGAGGCAGAGAGAATACACCTTGAAGACTTCCAGTTATAGGGACTGCAGCTGACAAAGGGCTCAGCTGCTGTAGATTGAAATTCATCATATGGCCTGAGCCACACCTCCTATAAAGGTGGCATCCGTAACCCAATTCATCTGCATCTATTTTCACCCTAAATTAGCTTATGAAGTCTATAATACAAAGAACTTTAAATCAATTAATTGATCATCAATTAGTAGCCTTGGCTACTTGATTCATAGCAAAATTCTCTCTTTTGACATAGGCAGAAAGTCTGCAACAAAGAGGTGGATGGAATAACCCAACAGTTATTCTACTGGTAGTAGCAAGGATAGTAGTATGGACCCTATCCTGGGACTCACAGGATCCCTCTGGTGGCTGACTTTGTCTTACAGAATAAGGGATAGCTTTGTCAAGGTAGTTACCAACTTTTCATTTCACCTTATTTCCCTTTCCCCTTTACTGGGGTGTGGCTGGAGCAATGCACTTTATTATTTCCCTGACACAGAGGGACTTGCTGGAACCACTGATCTAGAACTGCCTCAAGGACATTATGCTCATCTCTTCTCAACTTGGGGTTCAGTGATACCATGTTGAGGGCTTGACATGGGTCAAGGTGGGAGTAGTTATCTGGGCCAGTCATCACAGATTACAAATCAGGGCTGTTAAAGATTTGGTTGTTAAACTATTATCAGCATATTGCTGCTTTTATCAATGTCTCCCTTCACAAATCCTTGCACATTTAATCTTGTCTGGTGTCTGCTTCTTGAAGTAGCCAGCACAAAAGAGGAGAAACGATGAAATCTGTTCTGGACATTGATATACCAGGTAAAAATTTTGAGAACCATTGAAAGCATCAAAATAAAAAACATTTTATTCAGTAGGAAAATTGTTATGATCTGCTAAGGTTATGTTATTCCTCCCAGGAATTGAAGCTTAGGATATTGGCTTTTAGCAGAAATAACTCCTGAGATTGAAGTACCATACATTTTTGGGCTTTGTGGTCCCTAAAACCTTTCAAATTGATACTTAATTTCAAGATTCTCATGGATGAGTTCTTTAATGGGATTAGAACAATTTCTTCCTTAAAGTGTATTTTTACTTCTTTTCATTTATCACCAGAGCCCAACTTTTAATTTCACCTCTATTACTAAATTTCTATTACCTCTTCACTCATCTCAAAAATCTGCAGGATCTTTTTTTTTAATATGTATTTTTTAGTTTTAGGTGGACGCAATATCTTTATTTTACATTTATGTGGTGCTGATCAAATCCAGTGCCTCATGCATGGTAGGTGCACACTCTACCACTGAGCCACAACTCCAGCCTCTTGTTTGTTTTAGTCTAACCTATTACAAGACAATTCATAAAATCACTCTCTCTTTTTTGCCAATAGTTCAGTGTTGAAAAAAATATATATTCCAAAGTCTTGCTCCCACTGCTTCTGTCCCAAGGCATGTCCTTCTTACGTCGCTCAGCCTAGAGATCATCTAGTAATGCATCAGGTTGAAGAGCTTGGCTTTTAACCATAGTTAAAGACAGGATTCTTCCCACAATGGCTCAATCTTTATCTTGCACCAGAAAGTTCTGGGGTTTGATCTACTGGGTCTTCTTTCCCTTGGCTCTCCACTTAGATCTTTCCCCAAATCTTGCGAATCACAAATAAGTGCTAATATGTGTGTGTACACATGCGTGTGCATGTGAGCATGTGTAGTTATAATTTTTAGTTATATATCTTTTGGAGAATTGCACTGATTGCCAAGATTTTTCAATTGTGAAAATTGAAAAATCGCCTTCTTTTAAAAATGGATTTATATGGAAATACTAACCTTCCTTTATACTTGGCAAAAATTAGCCAGAGGAAACCCTTTGGAAAAGTTTTATGGTATTCCCATTTGCTATACCCACTCCTCCAACCTCATGCCACTCATTTTTATTAGCTCTGGAGTCTTGAGAATGTTTGGGTACATGATCTTCCCTCCACCCTCTGAGCCAAAAGCAAAACCTACTGCAGGGGCTGCTGCTTCTCCACGGACCTCTTTAGACTGGCCTGGCTCGGAGAGCATATTGCAGACTCTTAAGTCAGCCTTCAGCTGACACTGACAATAAAGCTCCCTGCAGCTCTTGAAACATGAATTAAAGGGTCCACATTATCCTTCCTATGACATTTTAAAAGACAACCTAATCATGTTTGAAAATCTCTAATTATGCATTTAAATTGATTTTCCATCACAGAGAACATACAGATTTACATACTCCCTCGTTCTGCCATATTCCTAACTCAGAGCACCATTTTGGGTTCTATTTGAGGCTTAGTGGAAACCTCTTTTGGTACTGTTTGGTTTTGCCTATAGAAAAATACATGCATTCTATACACAAAGGGAATAAAATAAAAATAAAAATTTCCCAAACGAGTAAAAGTTTTGCATTTTTGTGATAATGGAACAGTGTTGGGCTATTCCATTCACAGTGGGCTTTCTGCCTAGGTCAACAGGAGAGGACTTTGCTGTGAATCAGGTAGTGAAGGCTATTAATTGATGTAATTTGAAGTACTTTGTATTATAGACTTCATATGCTAATTTAGGGTGAAAAGAGATGCAGTGGAATTTCATTATGAATGCTACTTTTTATAACCCAAATTTCTCTGCCCTTCAAGTTCACCTCTGTGCCTACGTATGGTTATACAATTGATACATGTACAGCTACAAATAGCAAGCTTCCCCATATAACAAAGAATGCCATCAAGCTGGGGATTGCTCTTGACTCCATTACTAACATTTAAATTATTTTTTGCTGTCACAAGCAGGACAATTCCTCTGAGAAAAGGAATGTGTTGGAATGCAATGATAATAGTAATAATAATGATGAGAGCAAATGCTCATAGCACTTGTTCTTTGCCTGGAACTAAATATTCTAAATGCTTAAACATATTTTATCCTTGCAACAATGTTAAGACATAACTACTGTTATTATAGCTGATTTCTGGGTGACGAAATGAGGCCTAGAGAGGTTGAGCAACTTGGCCGCTTTTGCAGCTTTAACAAATAGTAGAGTCAGGATTTGAACCCAGGTGGTCTGCCTCAAGACTACCATGAATTACCATGAATTATCACCATAGTTGTGAAATAAAAACATCTGTTGCACACTGAATGTAGAAAGGTATTCTTGTTAACTTTAGGAGTTGGACAAATATATATATATATATATATATATATATATATATATATATATATATATATATTTTGGTTCTGGGGTTTGAATTCAGGGACACTTGACCACTGAGCCACATCCCCAGCCCTTTTTTGTATTTTATTTAGAGACAGAGTCTCCTGAGTTGCTTAGCACCTCGCTTTTACTGAGGCTGGCTTTGAACTCACAATCCTCCCGCCTCAGCCTCCTGAGCCGCTGGGATTCCAGGCATGTGCCACCATGCCAGGCTGGACAAATAATTTGATTTATTTTCCTGATTACCTCATATAGGGAAAGGCTGAGAATATGTCTTCTTCAAGAGCAAGCTGTCGAAGACCATTTGTATTCCGATGTTGAAAGTCAGATTTGACTTTATGTATCCCTTCTTAACCTCCAACAACTTTATTTCTCATTTCATGGATAATATCTTGGCTTTGGGCTTGGATCCAGAGCCTTTTCCTTTCCCTGGAAGCCTGCCCTTCTGTGGATTGTCACCTTGATAGGCGAACATCAGAGATAGAGGCCCACTGAGAAATGCCCAACTGCTTCTTTGAAGTTTCTTTCGTGTGTTAATGAAATCAAGGCAAAGAGAATGCCTTGAACTTGAAGTATTTTCTATGCAAATGTATTTTCTCACTAACAGTAGTTATCTTTTAAAGTGATTATATTTTCTTAGCAATGTCTCCAAGATGGATAATAATTTCTCATATTTATTAAGTATCTACCACAGGCCATGTACCATGCATCATGATACTATTACTAGGAAAGTTAAAAGACACAGGCCACATACCTGTGGAGAGGAAGACCAGTCAACCTGCCTAGGTCTACTAACTCCAGAATGCCTTTCCAACTACTGGGCTGTATTATTCTTCAACAGAGATTAGTTCGTTGAAGGGTCCAGTTGGTTGAACATTTGATTTTGAGGGAGATTGTACATGAATGTGGAGAGAACAGTGAATCCCTGGGCTTTTAGGGATGGAGAATCAGTAGCACTGACAGATGGGGGATGGAGAAAGGATTTTTACAGCAATCATAATACATACAATAGTTAAAATTGTATAACAGCATCACTTCATTTCTGGAAAGACTGGAGATCCAGAAGAACATAGGTCAGGTATTGAGCCTTAGGAGAAATTTGAAGAGAATCAATAAGGCCGAAGACCAGGGGAGTGGAAGAATATCAAACGAAGGACCACAGAGAGAGCCTTTGAATCACTATGGTGTTCACTGGAACTCTGGGGATTATTGTTCTACAGTAATCTCTCTTATCTGTCATTTCAGTGACTCAAGATTTCAATTACGCACAGGCCAACTATAGACCCAAGTTAGTAAATGGAAAATTCCAGAAATAAGCAATTCATAAACCTTGAATTGTATTTTCTGAGTACTGTGATGAAATCTTCATTCTTGTGCCCTGGGTAGAGTCACCCCTTTGCCCAATGTATTTGCTTTGGGCACATAACTTGTCACACATCAGTCATCTTGGTTAACAGACTAACGGCTGCAGTACTGCAGTACTTGTGTTCAAGCAACCCTTATTTTACATACTAATGGCCCAAAAGCACAAAGGTGGTTTTGCTGGCAATGCAGAGAGGCCAAAGCCAAGCCATAGGTGCTTTCGTCAAAAGGTGAAGTTACAATAAGGTATTTTGAAAGAGAGACATCATTCCCGTAACTTTTATTACAGAATGCTGTTATAATCATTCTGTTTTATTATTATAACTATCATTAATTTGTTATTGGGTCTAATTTATAAATTAGCCTTTACCAGAGGTATGGTAGGAAAAACAGTATATACAAGGTTCAGTTCTATCTGTGAATTACGGCATCCTCTGAGGGTCCTGGAATGTATTCCCTGGAAACACTGGGAGCACTACTATATGATAATGGCATCCAATTCATACATAAAGAATTAATAGAAGAAAAAAAATCCCAGGAGGGAAAGGGTAAAATGTTATTAGAGACTCAATTTTTTTTTTTTCCTGCCAATGTTTCAGCTTCTTTCTACTCTTTATTTTGCATTTGGCTGATCAGCACAGTCTAAAAGACAAAGACAAAAACAAACTCATTTACCTTTTCTGACACAAAATGTAGGGTCCTAAAATGAGAGCAAAATGGATTTATAAAACAGAGGACCAGCATAATAGAAATCTCACATTCTTGGTTATTAAATAATGAAAGGTTACTACTGACATTTGAAACAAATGCCGGGATGATGAATCCTGAATTCCTGTAGGTTTCTCCATATGGCTGAAGACTAGCTGATAGCCAGATGGAATTGTCCATCACTATGTTCCTGACAACCTGGTATTGGATAGTGTCAGTGGCTTGTGTAGCAGATTTTTGCTTTTTCAATATTAAAGATGGTAGGTCAAGTCTAAACCAATCAGGAATTGAGGCTTTCTAAGAAATCAGTTATTAAAAATAATCTCCTTTACTTATAAGGATATATTTTATACACGGTTGTCATTTTAGCACTTTTAAAAGGTAGTTTATAAAAAAGGTCCAGTATTACCATTGTTTTCTTCTGTTGAGATCTACACAGGGATAGCTGTGAGGTCTACTACCACTCTACCTTACTAAAGAGCACTGTTTGGGGAAGTTGTTGTTAAAAACTTACTATTAAATGACTGGAAACAAAGGAAAGGAAAACAATTTTGTCAATTTGGGCCCGGTGCTGACCAGCTAATTGTTTCACATTCTAATTGAGATTCAATGAGAGGGGGGAAAAAAAATCAATGAACTGAAAGGGCATCTTATTTAATCTAAGAAACCTATTCAGAAGAGTTTGAGGGTAAATCTTCTCTTTGTAAGAGGAACAAGAAAACCTTCTGAAATTAACACATGCTAATTCAAAGTTAGTGATCTCACGGGCACTTGCTATTTTAACTGTAGAGTAAAGGTCAGCTGCTATAATAATGATAACTTCAAATACCATGAATTAGATAGCAGAGGATTTCCTCTTTCTCTCAGGTAATAATCCTTGGTGAAAAGTAACCTCTACTCCAGAGTGTCATGCAGGAGCCTAGGCTACCAGAGAACATGTTTTCATTGAACTGCATTAAGTTTAACCTAAACCCATCTCCAAAATTGAGTGATAAAACTTAGCTCAAATGGGTCTCTGGAGTTAGTGAACTGTGTAAAGAATGTGTCATAGTTTACCCTTGTAACTGAGTGACAGAGTCTCCGTCAATCACAATATTTGAAGATTAGCCATTTGTAGGCTGCCAACGGATCAGATCATGTCCATATAAGGCAGATGCCAATCAGGTTGCTTCCACGTGTCACTTCCTTTTTTTTTTTTTCTGGTTATAAATAGCTGGCACATGTGGTGGGTGTTGTGAAGCATTCTGAGTCAACTTTGATCAGAATGCTCCTGGGTCCCGGAAACATTTTCTTCCTCAAACTTCATCACATTTAACCTATCTCACAATTTCCTTTAACAGTTTGGCGGCATCATTCATGACCATTCCAAGCTCCTAGGAGTGAGGAGACTAAGGAAGGGTGGAAATCCAGAGCAAGGGATTTGCCTTTAAGCATGTGACACAGAAGCTCCAGGCATCTGCTTGTCTCAGATTCCACCTGTCCTCTGCTCACACATATCTGTGAGGAATGTTGGGAATTACGTGAAGCCCCATGCTCAAAAGACAACTCATCTGGGGACAATCAGCGGTCCCTTCAGCAGCTGTACTAAAACTTAACAGATGCTACTTGGTTGACATGAATACTTTGAAAATCATACAGGTTTTTAATTCTTTATGGCTCTTGAGTTACACGCATTTTTGGAAGTCAGGATTCTCCTGTTTAAAGAAAACTAATAGATTATAGCAAACTGCATGCTGTGAAACACCCCAGTAGGGTCTGAGAGCGCACCTTTTAAGCAAATCAATGAACATCTCTATAGTGAAATGTAATGTTATGGGTGAAGTTATATGAGCCAATGACCAAACAAACTCCATGTATAAGAGATGCTTCTTCCAAGAGAAAACACCGCCTCCTGCCATCCTGATCCTGCTTAGCACACCCTACTTAGAAATGCATATGTTTCTTTTCTTCTTATGCAATGTAAATTTGTTCTCTTTTGAGTTCCCATTTTTCTTGGACAATGTACCCTATCAGAGAATGATTGTCCAGACGTTAGTTAATAACCATTCTTTAACTTGTACTCAACTAGGGTTGTTTTGACTCACTTCCCCTTTTGCTTATGATTTCAGATCTTGTGATGTTTGTTTATGGTTTTGAATTTTAGCAACAGCCGCTTATGATTAATGTGGTTTTGGACTATAAAGGTCTGTACTAACCTTTGAGGATGTAATCTTGCAGCTTGCCCCTTGGTCCCCAGCTGGAGAATCCAGACCATCAGCTAGTGAATAAAGATGGTTCTGTCTCCTGTTTTAAGATTGACTTGGGGATTTATTGCAATCTCACCATAACAGTGAGAACATTCAAACTAACAGGGATCAATAAAGACTAAAAACATCTTTCTGCAACTGTAGCAAAGGTTTTGCCACCAAATAAGTTGTCACCAAAATGAGGAGAACACTTATAGGTTGGTACTTGAAATTGTTGATTAAAAATTGTGGCACCGAATATAAGACCATGAAATTTAAGCATAATTAAGTAACTTGAAAGCAAAAAATTTTAAAGCTATTACAATGACATGAGGTTAGAGAATTCTTAAGTTCTCTCTTTTAACATTATGTGCTTATGCATTTATGTGTGTGTGGGGGGGGCACCAGATCTAAAACAATGACAAGGTAGCTTGAAAAACCTAGGAATAAATGAATAAAGTGGTTTCCACTCCAAATAGCAACAATACTAGGGATGTTGGAGGTGATGACCTAAGAGAAGGGAGGATGAGTACAGGAAGCAGGTAAGTCTCTTTGTCCCCTGGGCAAAGTTTCTAGAAGTCATTCTCTTAAATAAATTAAAAAAAAAAAAAAACTAAAGGAATATGATTGTTGGGATGTTACATGTCCCCACATCTCATCTTTAATCTCATCCTATAGCCCTTTCCCAGCATGGTTCTATTGGTATGTGTGCAACTTTAATAGGTGGAGCCTAGTGAAAGGCCTTTAGGTCATTGGAAGCATGCCCTTGAAGGGGAGAGTGGGACCTCAGTCCCCTCCTCTTTCTTTCTTTTGGCTCCCAGTTATGAGATGAGCAGTTTTGCCTCAGCACTCTCACCATAAGAGACTGCCTCACTACAGGCCCCGAAGCAGTAAGTTCAATTGATCAAGGACTGGAACCTCTAATTCTATAAACCAAAATAAATCTTCCTCTTTTATAAGTTGATTATCTCAGGTATTTTGTTATGATGACAGAAAAGAATCTAACATAAGGGACAAATGACATTGCATTGTTAATTTGATGAGAAAAAGACATTAGAGGAAGCTGCATGAGTCCAGAGAAGATTCCATGAGTGACACCCCAAGAGACAATTGCTCTTTTATCCACCTCCATTTCTCCCCCAGGTTTACCCCAGGTCTCTCTCTATTTAGTTGGTATCCAATTGGCATTTACCTCCAAATACCACCCTGCACTTTCCTTCTCCTTTTTGGAAGAGAAACAACTGTATGCATCTTTGGTCAGCACTTGCTAACTGACCCTTAATACTCTCACAGTCAGTTATTTATTTGCTTCTCTGCAGTTAACATAATGCATAATAAGAAGAATATCAAGAATACCACTTGCTTTTTTTTTCAGAATTAACAAAAGTGTCCAGACATGAAAGTATCACAAAACAGGTGCTTGTGTCTGATCAAATGTGAACAATGTGAATTTGATACTCTTTCTCTGGGTGATTCCAGCTTCAGTTCAGGGTGCTGTGACAGAGTGGGTTTAGAAAACCTTTGTACAAGGAGGAGAATCACTTGAGGAAGATTTAAGTCTTCTTATAGTAGTGTATGGTTGACGGAAAAAATGAGAGGAAGGTATAAAGATTTCCCATAAGCCTCCAGGTTCAGAAAGGGTGAAAAATCTCCCCAACTACCAACATCCTCCACTTGAGTGGCACATTTGTTACACCTGATGAACTTATATTTACACAACTAGAAATTCAAAATCCATAGTTTACATTAAGGCTCACTAAATAAGGACATGTATCCACCATTATTATAGTATTAAATAGTATAGTTTCATTGCCCTAAAATTTTTTTGTGCTCTTGCCCATTCACCCCTCTCACCCCATAACCCTTGGTAGCCCTTAATATTTTTATAGTCTCTCTATAGTTTGGACTTTTCTAGAATGTTGCATGGTTGTAATCATTTAGTATGCAGCTGGAATTCTTTGGACTAAGAATTCAGTGGAACTTTATTTTATTCTAGGATGGACTCCTTCTTCGATTGCATTTTCTGCTGTGTCTTTGTGAGATAGCTTCATACTTTCTTCTTCTCCACTTTGCCTTTCATGTAAGAAAATGATTCCCAATTCCCACCATCTGTCCTATAATACTTCAAGATACCCAACACCTGAAGAAAAACCTATGTTGAATAACTCAATAGGTTACCATCTGATGCCATGTCTCCCTGAGGAGGATCTGATCAGATCGTTCATACAAAAATACATTCAGTTCTTCCATTATGCTTGTTTTGAAAATGCAAATTTGTTCCAACACAATTGAGGTATCAGAGAACAATTTGAGCATAATGTGAATTTCATGTTTATTTATGCATGATTTCATCCGTGAGTGATACTAGTTAAACAGAGAAAACTATACCCAGATGAACCTAGCCATCCTGGAATGCACCACACACACACACACACACACACACACACACACACACACACACACAACACACACACACATACACATATCTTTCAAACATCTGCTGGCTATCTTAATTCAGTGCAAGTGTTATGAGCCACACCCTTCACATTTGGCCTTAATAACCTTCTGTCTGATTTCCTTTCTTTCCTGTTCCTCCTGGTAATCCTCCCTTCAGCACTTTGAAATGACTCTTAAGCTGTAGTCCTTCTGATGCCCACTTCTACAAACAAACTTCAATTCTTTTCAAGTGCCACATTTATTGCTGTACTTTTATGTTTTTCTTAACCACTTCTAAGGGTAAAACTGTTATTATATTTATTAGCTTTCTATCTTTCTAAAATGTGTCAACAGACAATATTTCTAAGTTCTGTGTCCACATCCCATAAGTCCTGTAGTTTTTATTGTACTATTTTGCATATCAAGGTGATTTATAAAAACATATATAAGCCAGGTGTGCCGGCACATGCCTGTAATTCCAGCATCCATGGAGACTGAGGTAGGAGGATTGCAAGTTCAAGAATAGACTCAGCATCTTTGTGAGGCCCTCAGTAACTTAGTGGGACCCTGTCTCAAAAATAAAAATGGATGGAGATGTGGCTCAGTGGTTAAGTGACTATGGGTTAAATTCCCAGTACAAAACAAACAAACAAACAAACAAAAAACAAAACAAAACAACAAAAACCACATATATAGCATTCTAATCAGAAGTGACTATGTATGGTATCATGATAAAATGGAACTCCTTTTCTCTAGAATTCCACTGAGTGTCTGATATCATCTAGGCAGCAATATTCTTATTTTAAACTTGCAAAACAATTGTAGAAAAATAGCTTTTCCTTTTCTTAAAGTAGCATGTTTTATTTGTTTATTTATTTTTTGTTTTGTTTAGCTTTTCTTTAGTTATTCTTACTTTAGGTGGATCAGTGTCAAAGTTGAAGAAGATGTATGTTTATTTAAAAATTAAAGACTTTAGAGCAAGAGGTATGTTTATTTAAAAGACTTTAGAGCAAAATAAGTAGAACGTCATTAGCTTGGGGTTATTTCTGTTCAGAAGAATTTTTTGTAACTAATTAATTTTGGAGAATAAATTTTGAAGAAACCAAACTTCAGCCAATTACAAATAGCCAATCACAAACAACCATTTATCAGCCAATCACAAGTAGTCAACTAGTCATAAGCAGTATAACTATAGACCTTCCATTCCATCTGATTAGACCAAAATGAGGCAAATGCCTTGCCTTTCAAGTAAGTTAACTTTGCTTGTACAGCAGCCTGTGAATCCTGCTGCACATACTGTTAAAGCGGAGGTCTCTGAACCTCTTGTGTGTTTGAGTGCTGCCTGATTCATGAATTCTTTAATGCTCAATGAACTCTTCCATGCTTCTAGGTATTTTCTTTGGAAAGAGTAAGCTGAGCACCAGGCTCCATATATCATTCTTCTAGAAGAGGTAGGGCTTACTTTCCCCTCATCTCATCTTTGGTGGGAGGGGCTTCAGGCCACTAGATAGCTTACTGGGTTTCCATGGAGCTTGTGGTCCCCTGATGGAGTGGTATTTGACTTCTGCCTCATTAATGCCTACAACCTGGTTGAACTGGTCTGACCTACGTGATCAGATAAAATTTTGTATATCTGCCACAACTGCTTGAAATAATTATTTAGAGTGTTTTCATGAGGCATGAGAAGAAATGGAGATCATGGCCTAGGGGAATTGTGGACAAGATGTAAGAACATGAGCAAAGGGCAGAGGGGAGAGAAGGTGCCACTCTTCTGGATTTCAAGATGGAGACCAGAGTCAACAGCCTCTAGCGGCTGGAACATGCAAGAAAATAGACTGTACCCTAGATCTTCCATGAGGAATGCAGGTTGTTTACTCCTTATTTCCACCTTGTAAAATGATTTCAGACTTCTGACCTCCAGAATCGCAAGACGACAAATTTGTCTTGTGTTAAAGGGATCAAATTTGTTATGGTCATGGCCATCCAACTAGAAAGTGAAGGGCTCATAGTGTAGCCCAGCTCTCATGACAGTAAGAGGACACTAATAAAGTCAAGAATGCAGGAAACAGGGAAAGGATAGAAAAGAAAAAGACCTTCAAATTCTTATATGAAACTGAGGATCACAATAGCCAGTGGCACAGGAAGACCCAGTCCAGGCAGACTCCCCCTACTGATTCTACCCATGACACCTTCTGTCTGCTATTGGCAAAATATCTTTTAGTCTGTGAGTAAAATGATGTTGTTTACAAGCAAAGTTGAAAGCATAAAAGATTTTCAATAAACTCCTAAGGGCTCATTAGAATTGGGATCAATTTTATGCAGTGTGGCTTGGGAAGCATCCTTCTATGATCAGAGGGTGGATCCTGAATAGCCCATTGTGTTAGGAATAGAGAGAATTGCAATATTTGTGTGTAAAAATACCAGGGAACTGGCCCAAACTGAGTGGAAAAACAGGATGACTCTGGTTTAGACTTATTCAAGCAGAAGTGCCTGCAGCCTGGCCAAACGGGTCTGACATATATGATCAACATGAAATTGTGTATATCTGCCATGACCGCTCAACTAGCTGTTAAGCAAAGGTATTGTTTCTTTCTCTCTTTTTTTAAAATATTTTTTTCCTTTAGTTATCGGCGGACACAACATCTTTGTTTGTATGTGGTGCTGAGGATCGAACCCGGGCCGCACGCATGCCAGTCCATCGCGCTACCACTTGAGCCACATCCCCAGCCCAGGTATTGTTTCTTATGTGCTGTTTCACTCCTTACTTCTTCATCTTTTTTTTTTTTTTTCCGCTTCTTTACCTCTTTTGAGACACACTGTGGATGTCAGGTAGAGCCAGGTTGCATATTATGTCTCTGCTTTCCATCTGGCTAACCATGCCCAGGGCCTGGAACATTCTGAACGTAAAACAGATGTTTCTTTCTGTCTGGACCTCCTTTCATAATACACATCGTAGTGATTGACATTTATCACAAGCCCATTTTTTTTTCTTTTTCTTCTAGAATACAGTCTCAGAATATCCTGAAATAATTTCAAGCCAAGAAGATACTTGGCCATCAAGTAATTCTACAATGGGAGCTATCAACGACTTCTATGGTTTGATGGTCAAGGATAGAATTGGCTAGAGGAACCACAAATGTTATCACACTTCATTAGAAAAAGAAAAATTAATATTACTGTGTGGCAGTAGTGATTAAAGTGTTGGATCCAGCTATGGTTTGGATGTATTTTGTCTCCCAATCAGTGTGACAATATTAAGAAGTGGTGAAACCTTTTAAA
Source organism: Urocitellus parryii (assembly GCF_045843805.1). Lineage (NCBI taxonomy): Eukaryota > Metazoa > Chordata > Mammalia > Rodentia > Sciuridae > Urocitellus > Urocitellus parryii. The sequence goes on along the minus strand of NC_135544.1, from coordinate 25,838,448 downwards.
GTTGGAGTCTACTAGGAGGTAATGACCTCATTTGGAGTATTGCCTTCAAAAGGAATTAATGCTAGTCTCATGGAAAGAGTTCTTGAAAGAGTGGATTGTTTAAAAAAAAAAAGAAAGAAAAAAATCCAGACTAATCTCTCCCATCTCTGCTTTCCTGTCTCACCAGGTGATCTCTTCCTCACACATTCTTACCACTGTAATACCATTTTGATACCATCAGCTATAGGCTTTCACTCTAGCAGAGCAGAAACAAGCATTATGCTCTTGACCTTCAAAACTATAAGTTAAATAAACCTTTTTTTTTTCTTTGTAATGTGCCCAGACTCAGGTATTTTATTGGAGCAACTGAGCATGTACTATTACAGGTAGTTAAAAACATTTTACTTTTTCCTCATGTTTGTAGTGATACAACATTGCAGGCTTAATTGTTAAACAGTACAATCTTGAGCAATAGAAATAATTTAAGCTCTAATAAATGTTAAGAATTTAGACTCAGAATGGGGTTTGAACCTTGGCATCTCAGAAATATTTGACTTCAGGCAATTTTCTTAACCTTTCCAAGCCTCATTTATTCAACTGACCTTTCATTGAGTATCTCCAATGGGTCTGCCACTGACCCGTTCTGAAAAAATAGCAGATAAAAAAGAGTCCCTGTTCTGCAGAGAAACCATCAGCCTTTAGTTTCCTCAGGTGTCAAAAATTTGAATAGTACCCCTCCTGCAGCATGTTGTGAGGATTAAATAAGATAAATTTTTATGAGAGCATTTCACATTCAGAAGAAACTCAATAAATGTTAATTTCTTTCTCTCCCCATTGGCAGCCTAGTGGGAAGGAAAACTGTCAGCTGGGAAATCTTCATTTGTGCTTTTCAAATAATATTAACATTGCCTTGGGGGTGATTGGTTCTGAATAACAAGTATGAAAACAATATGAGAATGAGGGTTACTCCCTGGATTGGTAAAAATCAGAGTGAGATTTTGGTTAATAGTCAGCATTTGGAAAGAATCTCAATTCTAGTGAACCCAGTTCTAGGGTGTGATGAGAGGTACTGGAACAAAACCTGTTTGCCATTGACAGGGCCAAGTAGGAAGCAGGCGGGGCTTCGAGAGAAACTGGCAGAAGTGCACATTTATGCTCTTGGGTTTCCAGAAGAGTCTACTATAGTCAAACGTGGTAACTCTTTTTTTTTTTAATTTAAAGATTTTTTAAAAAAATATGGACACAATATCTTATTTATTTTATTTATTTTAATGTGGTGCTGAGGATCCAACCCAGTGCCTCATGCATGCTAGGCAAGTGCTTTGCCACTGAGCTACAGCCCCAGACCAAACGTGGTAACTCTTCAATTGTAAGAGTGAAAAAAAAAAAAAGAAAGAAAAAAAAAAGAGTTAAAAATTCTTTAGGGGGGAAAGAAAGAAAAAAATTCCTTAGTACATGAATTCATGAATTCTGTGATCACTAATTCACAAAGAGTAGTATCAAAGTTTTACTCAAAGAAAGAATAGTTTTTCTCATATGAAACAAAAAAAAAAAGCTCACTTCAGAACTTCAGAGTCGTGACATGATTTGTGAGGAAGCTCTGCAGTCCTGGTGGTGGACAGAGTGAACGTGAGAAATGACCACTCCTGAACACCAGCCAAAGGCCACCAGTGCACCCTGGAGTTGAAGGAAGTAGGATTATTGGTGCTGGCAGCAGCAAGGAGATCATACCTTGCGACCCCACCAGGCTGCTCCTGAAGGTGTTAGGAAGGGCTTGTTATGAGGTGTCAGTTTGAATAAAGTGATTTGGGATGAGGAGTCCCTGTGTTTTCCTCTGGTGCTGTCAGGAAATGGTAGGAAGTCTATTAAAATATCTTAATTTCTATCTAGTAGGCAGGAGGAACCAAGCAGGGTTTAGGCTGTAATTCAAAAAAGAGAAAGTCATTTTTGCTACCTGGGTGAAAGGTGCATTTGACACTGTTATGGTACACACAGTTCTCTTTAAAAAAAAAAAAAAAAAAGATCTGTGCTCAGATGTTGGTGGAATGGTCTGGACTTCCTCTTCCTCCATCAGAGCCAGGGAGTGGCCTTGTTTGATGCTGGTGCTCTGTAAGTGTCCTGTTCACCTGCACCTGTGGCCATCAGCTCTGCTCCTGGCTGCTTTTCTCTTGCTGACTTCTTCCACCCTCAGTTATGTATGCCCGGTCTCTACCTGTCCAGGAGAAATGAGCAGAGGCAAACCCAACAGAAGGCACCAATAGCCACTGACATCTGGAATAGGCCTTTTAAATTTGCAAGATATAAGAAAGTGATGGTCTGTTATCAGGAAGGAAAGCACTGGAAGGAAGTGGTTGAATGGGGGAGATTACAGAAAAAGAAGGAGGCTGGAAAGAAAAAGAAAGATAGGAAGGCTCATGAGACACTGTCTCTTCCAAGTCTATCAGGTTTCTTCCAGTGTTTGGCACAAGAATATGTAAGTGATATGGAACTTACTCATATGTAGGAATGCTCTTTTCAAATCTGCCATATCTATTAGTGATTGGTTTTGTGAAACACCTCTCTTGGAATGCCGTATGTGTTTTGTCATGGGATTCAGGATGCAGTTGGAGAAGGGACAAAGTCTTCCCTTCAATCTCCCTCATGAATTATTTGAGATGGTTCTGTTCTGACATTGGTCTCTCAGCTCTGCTGTCCTCATTTTTCCATTTATTCATTTCCTACAGGTAGCCACACAATTAGAGATGGGGATGAGGATGTGCTTTATTTTGGAGCAGGAAGGAGTGTTCCCTAGAAAACAGGATCCAGTGAAGTCAAACTTCAACACAAACAAGGGCTTCAGAACTGTCAGGAGAAAAAGAATTTTCACATTGAATTTCACTGTATCTCCTTACAGTATAATAAAGAAGTTTTGATAGAGGGATGTGAAACAAAAAAGTTCCTTCCTTCCTTCCTTCCTTCCTTCCTTCCTTCCTTCCTTCCTTCCTTCCTTCCTTCCTTCCTTCCTTTCTCTCTCTTTCTTTTTCTCTCTTCTTTCTTTCTTTCTCTTTCTCTCTCTCTCCCTTCCTTCCTTCCTTCCTTCCTTCCTTCCTTCCTTTCTTTCTCTCTCTCTCTTTTTCTTTTTATCTCTTCTTTCTTTCTTTCTCTTTCTCTCTCCTTCCTTCCTCCCCCCTCTTTCTTTCTTTCTTTCTTTCTTTCTTTCTTTCTTTCTTTCTTTCTTTCTTTCTTTCTTTCTTTCTTTCCGAGACTGAACCCAGAGGCACTTAACTACTGAGCCATATCCCAGCCCATTTTATTTATTTATTTATTTATTATTTGGAAGACAGGATCTTGCTAAGTTGCTGAGACTGGCTTTGAATTTATAATCCTCTTGCCTCAACCTCTCAAGCTGCTGGGATTACAGGCACACAACACTGCACCTGGCAAAAATTACTTCTTGAACAATGATATGGTTATATTTATAATGAATTACTGATATGAGTCGTCTAATCCATCTATTTAAACTTTATTTTCTGTACCTTAATTGAGCTACCCCAAAATTTGACTGAGAGTCATTTTTCAAGATATGTTTTAGTGGAGAGGGGAAAAAATGTGTTTGTGTTGCCAAAGGGCTGTTCCAGTGTACTTGGCAGTAGAAATGGAATTGCATGCAGGGAATTTCTTCAGCCAAAGGGGGTTTCAAATGTGTCCCGCTTCTGGCTCCCCATCATTGCTACAAATTGACAAGTAGTACTCCTAAGAGACAACAGATAATTCAGATGAGAAAAGGCAGGGCAAGAATAGAGTTTGCAGAGGTATATAGTGTGTTGGAAAGAAACACATCCTTCCACCAAAATAACCGACTCAGAGCAAGAATATCAGCAAATGCTAAAATTCACAGGAATTAGGAATTTCCCCAAGGAGGACGCCTGACAGGCAGGTGATACTGGAGAGGAGCAGATGGAACATACAAGGATCCAGGTCAATGGAGAATTGTGACCATCTCCATCCATCCTATTTTTGGAGAAAAATTTATACCACAATTTACTGTATTCGAAGGTAGATAAAAATTATTTCTGTAACTAACATTGCCAAACACTGTATCATTTCCACTGAACATTAGGAATGATTTCAGTTATTCTCTATAAATACTTTATCAACATCGACAGGTTTCTATATCCCATTTTTTTTCAATAGAATACGGTGCAGAACCTTAACCTCTACCCCCTTACAAAATATCATCTCAGAAGGGTCATTCTGCTTGGATGAAGTAGATATAGAACTTAGTTTTTGGCATTTAACTTGTGAGAGCAAGCTGAAGGCAAAAACAATATAACTAAATGTGTCTTAAAATTACTATGAATAAATCTAAGACCAATATGATCTTCAGAATATTCAAGTGCTACCTAAGTGCATTTATTTATAATGTATAATTCAGGTAACTGGGTCACAATTCAGTTATGAGAAAATAGAAAATGACAAGTAATATTTTAGTCTCCTTTTTTTTGGCACTACAAGAACCAATGATCCTGAAACCTTCCAGCTGCAAAGGAGGACAATCAAATGAGCCAGGAACAAAGACAGTATGAATCCAAGGCAGTTCCAGAAGGCACCAGATATGCTGGGAACCATCTTTGCCTTGGAGAAGAGCAAGGGAGCCGAACACAGTCTGTGCTCCTCATGGGGTGAGAAGCTGGATTAGGAAACACTCTCATATAGCCGGAGGAAACAGAGAGGAACATTATCTGCTTCATTATTGGCTTTGGTAGAGCTTAAAAAAACATCCTCTTGCCAACTCTTACCTGGACTGGAGTCTGAATTTCGACTGTTTATATGGTCTGGAAACTGCCAGGGGAGAATTTGAATTTTAAGTGCCGGAGTCTATTGTGCCCCCAGGTACCTGAGAGAAGAAAATGCCAACACTCCCTGGAGGAATAAATCCTCCAACGAGGCCTCAGAGTCACTTCACGGAGAAAATGGCAACAACTCTGAACTAATAAAAAAAGGTCATAAACACATAAGATGAAGCTGTCACGAATAATTGCCAATAGAAACAAGTCCTGCAAAATGTCAGATGCTGTAATTTCTGAATACAGAATATAAAATGGGTGTGCTTCATATTTTTAAGTGAATAAAAGAAAACTTGAAAAATATGAGCAAAGATGAAGAGATTACCAAAAATTATCAGAGAGGTTTGGAGGAAAAACTCCTAGAAAAGATAATATTTGAAGTAAAAGAAAAATGAATGATACCACTAACACAGAAGATTATTAGATAAAGATGAGGAAACAATTTGTAAACTGGAATAAAAATCCTATTGACTATAGCTCAAGGAAATAGAATGAAAAATGGTGTGAATGGATTAAAGAACATCAATGCTAATAGTCAATGTGAATTGATTAAAAGCTTTCAATAAACCATAAGTTTGTCATGTTGGATAATAAAATAAATCCTACTCGGTATGACTAACATTTAAAACAATAAAACATTGGAAGCAAAAGAATGGAAAAGACACATGGTTCCAATACTAGGAGAAATATGTGTAACTTCAATAGCAGAATGTATTTCGTGGGGAAAAAAAAAAGCCTTAGAAGAGAATAAAGACAATTCTGTAGGTTCAATTTACCAGGAAGATATAACCATTCTAAATGTGTATATAACTAAAGCACTAGTTTGAAATTCTGTAAAGGAAGAACTGATATAACTGTGAGAAGATACTGATAAATCTGTTGCTATAGTGAGAGACTTGAGCATATTTTTTCAGTAATTGCTAGACGAAACAGGAAAAAAAATCACAAGAATCTAGAAATCTGTGTAGGTACAGTAGTTCATGCCCATAATCCTAGTCGCTTGGAGGTTGAGGGAGGAAGATTGCAAGTTCAAGGCCAGCCTCTACAATTTAGTGAGACCCTGTCTAAAAAAAAAAAAAAAAAAGTACTGGAGATATAGTTCAGCAATAAAGTGCCCCTGGGTTTAATCCCCAGTATAATAATAATAATAATAATAATAATAATAATAATGTAAAAAACTTTGAAGAAAAAACTCTCAAGGTTTATGTAATAGCTATGTATAGATTTCTCTAATAACAATTGAAATATACCTACTTTTCTCCCAAATACATATAGTTGATTTTTTTGTGTGTATTGAAACATATTGGTCATAAAAAAGTGATAATACATTAAAAATATCAATATCAGGGAAATCACATTTATGACTAAGGCATAAGTAAGTTTAAGGCTGGTTACAAAACAGTATGAAAATATTCTGTACATATGGATATTTTTAAAAGTGTTTTAAGAATAAATTATCCTTTGGGGGGGTTGTAGCTTCTTATACCAAAGAAAGAATAGTTTCTTAATGTTTTTAATGTTCCAGAGAAATATATTGAGTGGCAAAAAAATTTGCAATCAGTTGGGTGCAGTGTTGCACACCTGTAATCCCAGCAGCTTGGAAGGCTAAGGCAGGAGGATTGCAAGTTCAAAGCAAGCCTCAGCAATTTAGGGAGGCTCTAAGCAACTCAGGGAGACCCTGTCTCTAAATAAAATATTCAAAGGCTGGAGATGTAGTTCAGTGGTTTAGCACCCCTGGGTTAAATCCCCAGTATATTATATTAATATATATAATAAATTTGTATATAATATATATAATAAATAAATATATATATAATTAAAATTAAATCTTAAAATTAAAATTAAATTAAATTAAAATAAAAATTAAATTAAATTAAAATTAAAATTAAATTTAAAATTAAAATCATATTGACAATGAGAAAATACTTAAAACCAGAAGAATGCCACATATTGAAATTTAAAGGCTTTAGCTAAAGTTATGATTAGTGAAAAATTTAAAAATTTAAATCCACATGTTAGGGGGAAAAAAAGACATGATAATCAATGAGATCTGTGCCCAGCCTCAGCCACAGGACTGCCATGTAATAGGACCACTGCTCCAGGAACAGAAATTTGCCTGAACTGCCTGGCCCACCCTCAGGAGACTATTCCATACAAAAGCAGCAAAGTGCTCAGCATAAAGCATCATTTCCCTCCAGGGACTAGTACCTCTCTCAGATCGAATTCACACACACACTTTATATGGGAACACTTGTGCCTCTGGCCATCGAGCACCCTACTAAGTTGTTCTCAAAGGAAAGTTTTCAAAAATTAAACCTTGATGCTCTCCAGTAGCAAAGTTGTTGATTCTCCTTGGTTCTCTCTGATCCCCTGGGTTTCACATTTGTACACCCAACCAAAATGGTTGCATTTAGTTCTAAGGCAAATGAATTTCATAATGCAACTGTGATGCTGTCATCATTGTCCTGGATACTGTGCTTGACTCAAATCTCCAACCAAAAATGGTGACTTGAGCAATCTGAAGATATTTTCTGCCAGATTTAACTAAAAATTTCCAAGATTCTAGTGATGTCATTGGGAGGTCTTAATCTTATTTTCAGAGGTGTCTACAACACTGATCCACATAGAGTCATCAAGCATTTGACTGTGAGCGATCTCCCAGTGGGATTAAGAGCAGATGAGATGCTCAGCTTAATATAGCTCTTTTAGTACAGCAAAGCTCATAGAACAATCTGGTCCCTGAACAAATACCAGTTTTACACCCCACTAAGACAAGTCTGAATGCTTCTGAAGGAAACTTACAGAAGGAAAGTCAAGAAATTATCCTTTGGGTGCTCGCAGCTTCTCATACCAAAGAAAGAATAGGTTCTTAATATTCCAGAGAAATATTTCAAATGACAAAAAACATTGACAAACCTATGGCAAAACTGATTAGAAAAAATGTCATAAATAATTATAAAGATTGAATATAGATTTAAAAAGAGAATGATAAATAACTTTATGCCAATAAATTTCAAAATGTAGACCAGATGGACTGATATATAACTTATAAAACTGAGAAGAAAAAAACTTGAGTTATCTTACAATTATAAAAGACATTAAGTCAATAATGAAACCCTTTTCCACAAAAAAAAAAAAAATGCAAGGACCCAATCATCCACAGAACAGAAAAAGTTAATGTTTCCAACAAATTGTAAATAACAAAATCTAGCCAGGTATGGTGGCTAACTCCTGTAATCCCAGCATCTTTGGAGGCTGAGACAGGAGGATCACGAGTTCAAACCAGCCTCAGCAATTTATCGAGGCCCTTAGCAATTTAGTGAGACCCTGCCTCAAAATAAAAAATGAAAAGGGCTGGATATGTGGCTCTGTGGTTAAGTGCCCCTGAGTTTAATTCCTGGTACCAAAAATAAAAATAAAACAAAACAACAACCCTCCACCCCCAAAGGAATCTTGTTTGTGAATATATGTGCAAACATTCTAAACACAATATTAGCAAACAAACCCAGCAGAACATAGAAAATTTATTATGACTACTTTGGATTTATTTCAGTAATACAATGATGGCTTAATAGTATAAAATTGATAATGCAATTAATCTCATTAAAAACTTAAAGAAGAAAAAGCAATACAATCATCTCAGTACAAACAGAAAAAAAAGCTTTTATTAAAATTCATCATTAATCCTATTAAAATTCTTAGCATTTTTGATATAGAAGAAAATTTCTCTTAATTGATAAAATCTACCCATATAAAAACTAAAGAGACCACCACTATAAATGTAGAAATGCTATAGACCTATTACCTTTGCAATCTTAGGAAGATAAAATTTCCTTCTAGTGTGACTTCTAGTTCACATTATAATGGAAGTTCAAACCAGCAGGAATCAAGATTATAGTGGAAGAAATAAAAACTGTCACCATTTACATATGATGCAATGGTCTACATAGAAAATCTTGTACCTCCCCACCCAAATACACATGCAAAAAAGTACCTAAAATTTATTCAACTAGGATAGTTCAGAATGGACTCTGGATATTGATATTAAAAAAAAACAACCTCATTTTTATACATTAGCAATAAAGATTGAGAAAATGCAAGTTGAAGAAAAAAATAGTATCTACAAGAACATGCAGTATGTAATTATATTTATCCATGCATGTACACACATAGTATCAGGAGATAAATTTAATAAAAATGGTGTAATATCTCTAAAAATGCAATCAGAAGTACAAATATAAGGTAAAATAAGTAAGTACAGATGACACCATGTTCCTGGATGGACTTTTTTTTAAAGAGAGAGAGAGAGAGAGAGAGAGAGAGAGAGAGAGAGAGAATTTAATATTTATTTTTTAGTTTTCGGCGGACATAACATCATTGTTTGTGGTGCTGAGGTTCGAACCTGGGCCGCACGCATGCCAGGTGAGCGCCATACCACTTGAGCCACATCCCCAGCCCCTGGATGGACTTTATACTAAAAAGGTATCATTTTTTTTCTAACTGATCATTTACATGAAACAAATGACAATAACAATTTATCAAGATTCTCAGTTTTCAGTCCTGTACAAAAACACAAAGACACCACTCCATCCTAACAACAAATGAAGGGAGGACAAACTGAAAAATCAGCAATACTTCTTGGATACATCAGAAGAAATGCCATAGGATAAACCATTATCCCCCAAACTGGAGAGACAGATAAGTATATATAAAATAATTGCAATTTACTAGAGAAGAATCAGGAAGACAAGCTACAGCTGAGGAGAACATATTTGCAAAAGATTTATTGAATAAAAGAGTTACCCAAAATATCTAAAATACTCTTTGAATAGACATTTCACCAAAGAAGGTGGCAAGTAAACATGAAAGATGTTCAACAGTGTATATCATTAGGAAATTGCAAATTGAAACAGCAAGAAGATGATGCTACATACCTATTAGAACGCCGGCAAGGATGTAAAGCAATTGGCACTCTCTCATCCATTTCTAGTGGGAATGCAAGTATATGGCCACTCTAAAAGGCAGTTTGGCAGTTTCCTATAAACTGAATATAACTCTCACCATACAATTCAGCAATCATGTTCTTTGATATTTACCGAAATGAGTTGAAAACTTGGGTCTACACAAAAACTTGCATATGAAGGTTTAGAGTAGGTTTATTCACAATTGCTAAAACTTGGAAGTAACCAAGATGTTGTTCTATAAGTGAAGGAATGACAGATAGTGGATGCTAAAAGGATCAATGGTCAAAGGAAAAGATCAAGCCACAACAAGACAGAGGAAACTTAGATTCATACAGCTAAGTAAACAAAGCCAATCTGAAAAGTCTTCATAACTGTATGATTCCAACTGTGTGACAATGTGAAAAGGCCAAAGTGTAGAGATAGTGAAAAGATCAGTTATTACCAGGGGCAAGGGTTAGGAAGAAGGGTTGGATGGAGCACAGATGGTTATCAGGTCAGTGAAACCATTCTCCACCATACTGTGAAGGTGGTTGCTTGTAATGACATGTTTGTCAAAACTCAGGAGGCACAACACTGAGAGTAAACCTTTATGTAAACTATGGACTTTGAATAATAATGATGTGTCAATAGATGCCCATAGATTATGACAAATATACCACTCTGTAGGGGCGTGTTAGGAGTGGGATAGGCTGTGCTTTGGTGGGGATAGATGCTATATGGGAAGTCTGCACATTTTCCATAATTTTGCTGTGAACTCAAAGCAGTTCTAAAAGAATAGAGTTTGTTAATTTACAAAAGTTATGAGGATGTGGGGAAAATGAGAAAAAATGCATATGAAAGCATAAAGACCCATATTTTACCCACCTCATTTCATTCTTCAAGTAGAATAAAGTGGGCAGATATACCCTAACATTTTGCAAGATGTTTTATAGCCTATAGAAAATAAGACAGTGGTGCTATCACAAGGATGGGCCAATTAACAAAAGAAATTTAATAGATGGTCTAGAAACAGCACAATGAATGTGTGAATACTTTATGTTGAAATAGAACTGTGTCTGAATGAAGAAAATATGCATTATTCTATAAGATTAATTCTCCCTTTTCCCTCTTTTTGAGTGTCTATGTGTGCATGTATGTATGTGAGAGTACAAATATTGTATGTATTAATGATTTTAAAAAGAAAAGGCAAACTCAAATATTTGGAAGACAATATAGAATAATTTCACTTTGGCCTTTGAGTAGGGAAATATTTCTAAAATAGCATATAGGTAATATAAACCACACAGAAACGCAATAAATTTGATTCCATTAAAATTAAAAGCTTTATCAAAAAAATGCGATAAAGAAAACAGAAATTTATTTGCACAGGGAGATTATTCTTTTTGCTATACATAAAATTGATGAACAACTATGATCCAGGACATAGGAAACAATATAATAAATCTGTACACCAATAAAAATGATGAAAAGATGTGAAAAAATTTCACAGTAGAGGAAGTAATCTAATAAAATTGTACAAAGGGCACAAAGCAGTCTTTTATAAAAAAGGAAATATGAATTGCTAATAATAAATTTTAAAATTTCAATTTCATAATGATCAGTGAAAAACAATTTTATATTCAGTGAAATCTCATGACATACCTAATGCATTTGTAAATAGTCAAAGTATCACAATGGCAAATTTTGATCAGAATCTAGAAAAATGGGATCCCTGTGATGTTTGATTAGAGTATGAATTGATGCAATGACTGGACTTCAATTTGGCATTATCTTGAAAACTGAACATAAGCATGCTCAGATCTTCTATAAGCTCTAGAAAAAATAGTAGCCCATTTGCACACACACACACAAAAAAGCAAATACAAGATGTCTCCTAAGAGACAATTATATTGCTATTAAAAAACCTGATACCATCTCGGAATCTTCTAGAATCTTCTCTTTGTACCTAGGATTTAAAAATTTCTTGATGATAGTCTTTCGTATGAGATTATATTTCTTCATTGTTCAGAACATCAACATATGCTTTCATCTAGAATTCATTGCCTTCAATTCTAGGCTTTTTCTTTAATAATTTTTTCATGATTTTATTACTTCTTATAATTCTTTTTTTTTTCTTGGCTGGAGAAGAAATTCTCCGAGTCTGAACTTTCTTTTTTAACTTTCATCTCCTATGTTGCACCCCTTGTATTCTTGCTCTAATTTTTGGAAGATTTAAATCTGAGCATTTATTTATTTATTCATGTATTTATTTGCAGTGCTATGGATCAAACCCAGGGCATGCTAGGCAACAGCTTTACCAATGAACTACATCCCAAGTCCTAAATTTTAGTTTTTAATTAATCCTCCCTTTAAGTTTCTAATTTTAACCATTTTATTTTTCTCTTATTCTCAAAAAAGAAACTTTTCCCCTTCCTCCTTCTCCTCCAGCTCCTCTTTTCGCTTTCATTTTTTTTATTTTTATGGATGCAATATGTTGTCTTATTTCTTTGTAGATATTAATGATAGAGTTTTGGGGGGGAGTTTTAAAAATTAATAAGTTTGGCCAACTTTTCATATTCACAGTTGCACATCCATGAATTCAACGTGCCTGGCATCAAAAACATTAAAAAATAAAATTATGTCAGTACAGTAATGATAAAGCTTTAAAAAAGTTTAATCTCTTTGCACAGTGTCAATATTCTCCGAGTTACCTATTATTGTTCTTTTGTTTTTGTCTCTGTTCTTAAGGTCAGCAGCTGCCTCCAATTTCTGGAGATACTTGGTTGTCTGCTCTCTGTTAAGATTGGAGCCCTAAGAAGCTGATTGGTCAAGGCCTGAAACTGAGTTTCACCCCAGGTATTTAGCTGGACTGATTTGTTGACGCGTCATGAAAGTGAATCTCTAAATTTTTGTTTTTGGATGAGTTATATTTCTGAGAAACTTAGATTTTTGATCTGCTTATAGGACAAATCCTGGATATAAGCCCAAAGCATTCTGCATACGAAATAAGGGAAAACAGCTAGAAATTTAAGATGTCATATGTCAGCAACTTACTCATGACCTATTTTTATCAATATGGCATTCCAGGTCTGGCCTGGTGATCCTCTGTTTTACGCTCTATAGTGAAAAAAAAAACTTCCAACCTTCTGCTGGTTGAGAAGGTGAGGTTATTACTTAAACAGACTTGCAACATCTTAGAAATAACCCTGCATATAATTTCACTTATTGAATCATCTGTGGTCAAGAATTCCTGAGATCATTGGAATTCCTATAATACAAATGGTTTCACTTCTTTTTTTAAAAAATTATTCTTGGTTTTAATCAGTTATACATGACAGTAGAAAGCTCTTTGAGTCACTGTACACAAATGGAGCACAATTTTTCATGTTTCTGGTTGTACATGAAGTAGAGTCACACCATTCGTGCACTCATACATGTATCTAAGGTAATGATGTTCATCTTATTACCCTCCCCTACCTTTGCCCTATCCAAAGTGCCGGGGTCCGGCTGCAGCAAAATAACTGGGGGGTGACGAATAACTTGTGCACGTTGATACAGCAGGAGAGGGAGCCGTTTATTGTAGGGCAACAGAGCTATTTATACATTTTGCACAGCTTATCTTAATTAGCATAAACTAGATACATCAATCAACCAATAAGGAATCTCCACACTTAATGGCTCGCTTTTGTTACTTCTCAAACCACTCCCTCTGACATTTTGCCAGGCACCATCCAGACTTGTTTACGAACTCTAACATTTCTCTGGCAAAATACCAGGTGTTATTTTTGACTTATTTACAGACCTTAACACAAAGTTCCTCCATTCAGTCCATGTCCCCCTATTATGGATTATCATCCACTCAGAGAAAACATTCGGCACTTGTTTTTTGGGGGATTGGCTTACTTCACTTAACATGATATTTTCCAAATCCGTTCATTTACCTGCAAATGCCATGCTTTTATTCTCTTTTAATGGTGAGTAATATTCCATTGTGTATATACACCACAGTTTCTTTATCCATTCATCTACTGAAGGACATGTAGGTTGGTTCCACAGTTTAACTATTGTGAACTGTGCCGCTATCAACATTGAAGTGACTGCATCACTGTAGTACGCTGTTTTTAAGTCCTTTGGTATAGCCCAAGGAGTGGGATAGCTGGGTCAAATAGTGGTTCCATTCCAGGTTTTCTAAGAAATCTACATACTGCTTTCCAGATTGGTTGCTCAATTTGCAATTCCACCAGCAATGTATAAGTGTACCTTTTCCCCACATCCTCATCAACACTTATTGTTGTTTGTATTCTTAATAACTGCCATTCTGGCTGGATGAGATGAAATCTTAAGAGTAGTTTTGATTTGTATTTCTTTAATTACTAGATATGTTGAACATGTTTTCATGCATTTGTTGATTGATTGTATGTCTTCTTCTAAGAAGTGTCTGTTAATTCCTTAGTCCATTTATTGATTGTTTTTTTTTTTTTTGGTGTTAAGTTTTTTAAGTTGTTTATATATCCTGGAGATTAGTGCTTTATCTAATGTGTGTGTGGTAAAATTATTTTCAAGCTAAACAAGTCAACTTGAGAAAGTCAAAGGTTGTATGTTTTTCTTTCATTTGCAGAAAGCTAAAGAGAAAAAAAGAAAAGAAAGGGGTTGGGGGATCTCATGAGAATGTAAGAGAGATCAGTAGAATAAAGGAAATGGATAAGGAGGATGCAGGGGAATTTGGGGTGATAATATTGACCAAATTATTTTGTTATATTATGTGTGTGTATATGAACATATAACAATAAATTCCACTATTTTGTATAATTAAAATGCACCAATAAAAATATAGGAAAAAGTTGGAGAGATATAAGCCTGTTTTATGCCTGGGTAATTCAGCAGAGGCCATAAAATACATAAAGCGTATATATCATGGCAAGACTTTTTGTGTCATAGTTTAAATTACCACTTTTTTAAAAAAAAATTTTACAGTTTCCAAATACCACTTACGGGTCTTTATTCAGTTGACTAGTGACATGGACATCATTTATGTGAAAAGCTTTTCCTCAAAGATAACATTGAAATTAAGAGGGCTGGGGATGTGGCTCAAGCGGTAGCGTGCTCGCCTGGCATGCGTGCAGCCAGGGTTCGATCCTCAACACCACATACAAAAAAAGATGTTGTGTCCGAGAACTAAAAAATAAATATTAAAAATTCTCTCTTAAAAAAAAGAAAAGAAATTAAGAAGTAGCTATAACAGAAAAAGCAATAAATAAATAAATAAATAAAATAATAGTTGGTATTTGAGATAAATATTTGTTCAATAAGGAACCTAGTAGTTTATTTATTGAATAATCAAAATGTAGAGCTGTGAATTTACTATATTCATTCAAAATAAGTAACTTCTAGAAATACAGATTCTGGAGTAAATCTAAGATATGAAGATCATAATGAATGGAGATAATGCTAAGTGAAGTTAGCTAGTTCCAAAAATCCAAATGCAGAATGTTTTCTTTGATATAAGGAGGCTGATTCATAGTGGGTTAGGGAGAGAGAGCATGGGAGGAATAGATGAACTCTAGATAGGGCAGAGGAGTTGGAGAGGAAGGGAGGGGGCATGGGGTTAGAAATGATGGTGGAATGTGATGGACATTATTATCCAAAATCCATAGTATGAAGATATGAATTGGTGTGAATATACTATGTATACAGCTAGAGATATGAAAAATTGTGCTCTATATGTGTAATAAGAATTGTAATGCATTCTGCTGTTATAGATAAATAAATAAATAAAGGGAAAAAAAGAAAAGAAACTGCCTGTTTCATTTGCTCAGAAATTTGTATGCACTATTATATTATTCTGCAAAAACCAACGATCACTTCTAAGCTTAAATTTCCATATATTTTCACCGGAAGTCCTGATTCATAAATTTCTACCAGCTACATAAGCTAAAATTACATCATTTCATATGCAGTATAGTAAAGCTTAATTTTTGTCTTTGTCTTCTATTAAAACTTTCCTCTAATTTTACTTCTCCCATACTTTTCAGTGACACAAATCTGTGTAAATCTTCCAAAGTACATAATCTAGTTGAAGAATTAACAGTCATAAAAATAGTTTATTTTAAAGGATACCTTGTTGGTTCCATAGACTTACTGGAATTTCTTTCTTTCTTTAAACAACCAGGATATGAAGTAGTAGTTCTTTTTTTCTCAACATGGTATTTATATATCATGAAAATGACCAGGGTAACTTCCTTGAGGGAGATTGCTCATTAGGTTTTCCAAAAAGAGGAAAATGTTTTTCATGGTTCTTCGTCATTCTTTGAAGAAAACATACAGAATCTCGGCTCCTTTGTCTTATTTTCAGACTCTTTGCCCATCTTCTTCTTCTTGTGTTTATTAGAGAGAAAAGCATCTGATTCTCACCATTTGTATAATAAAATTTAGTGAATCAGGGATCTTCTTAAAATTCAGGTTCTATAGGATTATATATATATTATATATATACACATATAATATATATATATATGTATGTATATAACATATACAAAACACACAGACTAGAAGATGTTTATATAAAATAAAACTTATAAAATGAGAATATAAAAGTCCTTTCATAATAGAAAGTACCCCACGTTCAACTAGGTATCAGAATCCCTTCAGGGTAGATTGAGCACCATATGGGTGAATTACACTGAACTTTCAAATATTCGAGTTTTGGAGTTGATTGTAAATGATAGTTTTTATAAAAAAATCAACTACATAAAATTTTATTTCATTCAAACATTATGGAATTTGAAGCAATTTTAAAGACAAACCGTATCTACATATACTCACATGTCAAAATTTCTCCAATATCTATTGTAACAGGAAAAATATGTAAAACAAAAGCAGAGTATGTTCCACAAATACAGAAAAATATGTCCACACATGCAGAGGCTATTTCTGGGAGCATATCCTTGAAACTGATAATAGGACCTCTCTCCATGTAGAGGAGCTAGGTAGCTGGGAGGTAAAGGAGAGAGAGAAAC
This sequence comes from Urocitellus parryii, assembly GCF_045843805.1. Lineage (NCBI taxonomy): Eukaryota > Metazoa > Chordata > Mammalia > Rodentia > Sciuridae > Urocitellus > Urocitellus parryii. The sequence goes on along the minus strand of NC_135544.1, from coordinate 25,821,684 downwards.
ACACTTTACATGCATTTGTATTTTTTGAATTATATGCACATCTCGTGTGTATTTTAGAAGGAATGAAACTTTTATTTTTGATTTTTGGGGAAGAAAAGCAAAGCAGCAGCAGCAGAACCATTGAGGTGAGACTAGGAAGGAGGAATTGTGAAGTAAGGGAATAGGCCTTTATTATGTGAAATGATCTGTGACTAAAGTTTAAAACGGCCCTGGTCTGGACTCCACACTTGAAGCAAGGATAATAACTGAACCACACGATTTAGAGGCTATTCGAAATTTTCCCTTATTTAGTGGTGAATGATCTAAGGTACTACCGGCCTCTATGAGGGTTGCTGTACCTAATGACTACATTGAGAAAGATTCTACTGACTTTCTAGAATAGTCTACATTGTACAGTGTTCTGCTATCCTGGCTGAGTACCAGGTTCTCCTATATGATGTCTTAAAAATCCAGTGCTGTGTGGTCCCTCCCTGGAATTAAGAATTAGAATTTCCAGTGTTGAGGTCCAAAATCCACTAGGTTGTAGGTTTTAAGAGGCAGGTAACAGGCAAGGGGACAGGGGTTGGCTTATGACCAGGAAAGTTAAATGAAGAACATGAGACACCTCTTCTAAAATTAGACACTTCTTTCCCTTACCCTCTTTTGGCTGGGGACTGTGAGTGCACTTTCTGAAGAGCTCAATGTGCTTGTTGCCAGAACATTATTCTGAAAAAATAATTACAGCTACCATTTATTGAACACTATTTTTTTTTCCACCACTCTTCTGTGTACTTTAGATCTATTTACTTTCCTTCTCATGACAACTCAATGGGGAAGGCACATCTGTTTTACAGATAAGCATCAAGGCTGAGAAAAGTAAGATAACTTCCCAGAGTAAGGAGAAAGGTAGATCTATGTCTTAATTATTCTGCTCAACTGCCTTTAAGTTTCAGAGCACTGTGGGCTCAGAGGAAATCTTAGACTTTGGAAAATTGGTTGGGATTGAAGTTGGAGGATTTAGGGATCATATAGTCAGGAAACATACTGACTGGGTACCACATCCTCAGGGATTCTCTTTGCCAAAGACTGAAATCTTGAGGTTAAGTTCTTTACTGTTACTGTCTTAGACTCCAATCTGTGCTTACGTTTGAAGAATACCTCTATTTTCCTACCCATGGATTCCCTTACAGTGGTCTGCCAGCAGAGAGATGAGGAGATTTATTTTGGACAGAAGCACATTATCTTAGTCCAGAGGTCTAAGTTACCTTTCCTTGATCCCTGCATTCATTCACATTAGGAAAATTCTAGGATCTGTTAGCATGAAAAATTTGGGCCCTATCTACTCACCATCTCAAACATCCTTGATTTTCTTGGTAATATGTCAAGAGGTTCATGCTTCTGGTTCTATCATCTTCTGTCTTCTTATTCCAATGTGCCCTGCTCAGCTCTCCCTACAGTTTCCCACCACTTCCCAAACTCGTCCTTATGACCCTAGACAATGCATTCCTTGGTTCACAGTCTATTTGGATTTTTGAAATTGAAGACTCAAAATAGTTTTCAATTTTCTTGATTTAACTGAGACTTGGATTTCCACTGAAGATGGTGTTTTGCTGAACACTCTTAAGCTCGATTAGCTTAATCTCTTACAAACTAAAAACTCCACAAAGGTCACTTCCACATAATTGTTCACTACATATGCATGAAACCTGGTTCTTTTTGAAGCTCACAGCCTCCAGGGAAGCATCTGCTAACTTACCTCATTGTTTTCATCAATGTTCTCCTTACCATTCTACACACTAGCCATTGGAAGTTTAAGCACCTGGAACACTTTTTTTTCCCCCCTCAATCCTGAATTCTTCTGCACCATCTAATATGACTTCAGTGTTCATGTTCTGAACCCAATTTTAAGTTCTTTGGCCTCCTTTTTTGAAAGACAATGTTTTCTTTTCATTTTAGCCACTGTCTTCCAATGGATTTTGTAGTCAGGCATCGTACAAGAAAATATTAAATTTAAATAGCATTTTTCTCCATAGACCATTTCAGAGTCTCGCTTTTTATGATCTCAAAACTCTGTCATGCCCAAATCCCAACCAATTATTCATTGAATCTCTACTTTTTATGCCCCTTCAAATGGGAGAATAGAGCTAATGGGGGGGAAAATTCACAACTTAAGATATTGGTGCCACTCTAAATTCATGGAATCTAAATTCAATAATCAGGAGGTCATGTCTGTTTTCCTCAGCCACTTTGATCTCATTGTTATTATGAGATATTTTAGATATTTTCCATTCTCCTAAATCCTGAACCCTACTTGGCTGCATTTCATTTGCTGTTGCTAAGCTTGTAGAAATAGATATTTATTACCACGTGTTCTGACTTCCACAAAATCAATGCATCAGAAACACTCCTGTCTACATCCATCCTTTCCATTTTCTTCCCTTACAATGAAATTGTGTATAAGGCTAATATTTTCTACCTAATTCTATTTTTACAACTATGCTCTGGATCCCATTTCCCTCCACTAACTCAGAAACTGTAGTCTCAATTATTACAAGTCCTTGTTGTATGTTCAACCCTTACTGTGCCCTTTATCAGCTTGTAAGCATTTTCATTTCCTTCCCAACATTAAAAATCAATACCAAACCCAAACCTAAACTCTTCGTTGAGTTTTCATACCTCTCTTATCTGCTATCCAACACATTCCATCTTACCACTAAAATTTCTTTCCTGAAGAAGGAAAACATATCTGTGACTGAATCCAATTCTAAATGCTTTACTTTTATTTCTACTTTAGTTCAAAGCTCACAGTTTTTGATTTCCTACACATCACTCCTGTCTTGATTCCAATCTCCCAGGCAACACTTCCCAATTCTTTTCTAGATAACTCTTTCTCTGAATATCCTTTAAAAGCTGTTCGTATTTCTCTCCTAGCACTCATGTCTTTCCTTTATGGATTCAAAGTTATGGGAGACCATCGTTTGGACTGAACATTTACAGACCAGAGCAAGCCAGAATGGAGCCACTAATGCTGGGTGCACCAATCAAACTGAAATTTGAAACATGACAGTTGTCCAAATAATAAGAGATTCACAGCAACAAATCAGAAGGGCTTAATTTGCCTGAGCCAGTAGGGTAAGGCAGTTTCCACTGTGTTGACCTCATATGGAAAGTAACTTTGAAATAACCAACCTGCTTTCCCCCCTACTTTTTGCTTTCTTCAGTTCTTTTTTGCCTATAAAGCCAAACCTTCTGCTCAACATCTTGGAACACTCATTCTATTTTATAGACAGATTCTAGAATAACTAACAATCTCCAATTGGATATTTAAACTTGTAAGCCTGTTTTTAATCAACTGATGTAATTTAGTGCCATCAAGTTCTTGACTCTTAAATCCATTCTAATCCCTCTCTTCAGAATTCTAAATCTCTATATTCAATAGTTCATTGGACCTTCCTTCAGAGGAACCTCAAATTTAGTGGTTCAAACCATACATTTTTAGTCTCTTCCCACTAACATGGCTGAACGCTTATTCTTTCTCCATTTCTATTATTAATAAATGATATGATAAAACGAATCCAGTTTCCAAAGCCAGTAATAATATTATCTCAAATTGTATTTAATTCACTCCCAAGTTTTGGAAATTCAGTCTCCGAAGATGCTCTTAAAGTAAATCCTTTCCTATCTGCCACTTCTCTGAACTACAGTCTTCTCAACAGGGTCATTTTACTAGTTGGGTAATTGAGCTTGCCTCCAATTGTCCTCACCCCCATTCATTCTCTAGATTTTTTAAAAATTAAGTCTTATAAATTAGTTTTTTTTTTTCCTAAGACTGGCTCCCCAAATGGGTCACATATCCTTCACATTCTATCAATCTGTAACGTGAGACACTATACCTCATTGCCTTGTTGCTTTTTTCTGCAAACACACACACACACACACACACACACACACACACACACACACACACTCACACCATGCTTCCATCTTTATTGAGCTATCCACTGTTTTAATTTCTTTTTTGATGTCAGTAGCTTTGTTCACATACAATTGGTTTAGAAGATATCTCCCTTCATCCTAATGTCTCCTCTCTTGCCATTGATGACTAAATCTTGTCATCTTCTAATTAGTTTCATCTCAGATACTACTTTACCTAAAACCTTCTCAATATTACTGTCTGATAGTTCTCATAATCTCTACTCCCATAATCACTGTGACCATTCCCAGAAATAATCTGGGGTGGAGTTCTAGAATGGGAAATGTGTTTAATTTGGGATAATGGGGATGTTTTTTTCTGAAGAAATTTAAAATCGTATAAAGTCCTGAAGCTTAAGGATGTTTGAGATATATATGACAAATTTTATAATATATATGAAATTAAAGCCATGAGAGAAGTGATAAATTTTTCTAGAGAATATGGGTAGGAAAAGAGAAGCAAGGAGAGGAGAAGAGAAGAGAGGGGAAGAGAGGACCAGGGTAGAATACTGAGTGTGATGAAAGCTGATTGGCTTCACTCATGTGCACACTACATTATTATTTTTTTTAACAACCACATTCCAGTCTCTTATTAGAGAATAAAATATTTCCCCATTATGTTCATTCCTGGTATGTAAAAACTTGATTACTCTGCTCTTTTTTAGCTAAGGTAGGAGATAAAAATTTCCTACATTGCTATGTCTTTTGTAGAATGTCACAAGGGCAGGGGAAAAAAAAAGAAATAGTGGGAGAGTGTTCATTCTAGATGAGACAAACTGAGGAGACTGCCACTTAGCTCTTCCTGCTCAGATCCAAGAGATCGTCTTGGTTCCCCATTATCTTATATATAAATTGACTTCATACTCCTTCACTTGGAGCTGAGGAGTTACAGATACGCTTTCAATAAATTCTATTCCTCCTAACATGGCCAGAGCAACTTTTTTCTTTTTTCCTTCTTTTTCTTCTTCCACCCAAGGACTCAGTTATACTAAGTGAAAGAACATTTACGCCATATGCATTTCTATTTAGGATACTAAGAAGAAATTCCAGGTAAGAGAGAACAACCTCTGAGGGTAGCATTCAAGATCTCTCAAGAACCAAAGAATCTTTGTCAAAGCAAGTGAATATTTCAAGATAAAATTCATGGTTAATATTAAGCAAGATAAAATTCATTGTTAATATTAAGAAAATAGTATTAATTATTTTCTAGTTTTATTTTTGAAGAAATGAATGTAAAATAAAAATAAATACTATTTAAAATACACTAATGTAATCAATTTTATAATTTTTAATACTTACCAATGTTTTCTTAAAATTCTTTACTTCTCATAGACTGTTTTATTTTGGTACTCTTTTTTAACTTTTGTTTTGAATGCCTATTTTATACTCATTTTTTCTAAAGTAGTAATCAAAGTGTTTAAAACTATATTTTATTATCACACAGTTTTGAAATTTTTGTTTCTACTATAATTTTAATTTCCTCTGTGATCTACAACATCTTTAAGAGTAAATATTAACCTCACAGAAATAACTTTAATTTATTTCTAAATTATGGTTAAAGAATATAGTACTATTTCTATTAATGTGGAAATTATTGAAGACATGTTTTGATATATGGTATAAGATACACTGTAAGATATTCTACAGAAGTTTATTTTCATCTTACAGATTTGACAAACAAAATGGAAACAACATTATCATATTCAGTCAGATGGATCCATTATTTCTGATTTCCTTGATCTATTATGGAACTGGATGAATGTATTGAAATCTCTTACTATGATTACATTTCCAATAATTCCTATGGTTTTAGTTTAGTGTACAAGATTAAAATACAAAAAAATTAGATTTATATTCTCTATTGTGACTTAATCTCCTTATAATTGCAAAATCTCCTCCTTCAAATTTATTTTTCCTTGAATTTACTGTAGCTTGGTATTAATAGCCGAACTCCTATTTGTTTTTATGCTTAATAGTCTGTGATACATTGTTGTCTATTCATTTACAAGCAATTCTACTTAGTCACTTCCTTTGAGCTAGGATATTTTGGTTATAGTTTTTTTTAACACTATCAAACTTTTTTTTTTCCTTTTTCTTTTAATAGGTGAATTTATGCATTTATTCTTTGACATGTTTGGATTTTGCTATATTTTCTGTTTTTATGAACTTCTTTTGAAATTGTCTGGTTCTTTGTTTTCTATAAAATCTCTGAGGTAATTCTTCAATAGTCCTCATTATCACAGTAAATAATATCACCACTGATTCAAAAAATAAATAATGTTATAATCTATCTCTCTATATAAGTACATATGTATGTGCATATATATATATGTATATATGTGCATGTTTATATGTAACTAGTGTTCAGATATTCTATAAGTATGAATGTGCTCTATGTGTGTGTTTGTGTATATATGTATCAAACCTTAATAACAACCCAACATGGCACATACTTTTTACTAAGCCACATATATTAGTATATTTTTAGAAACAAGAAGTCAGGATCAGCAACATTAAGCAAGTTACCTCCCTGTGACCTCACGTTTTGGTGGATCTGGTATTTTAACTCATTGCAAGGTGCTAATTTTATCATTTTATAACACTCTTGTACTACTCTGATTTTCACTTTTGATTTGTTGACTGTTCTACTTCTATCCTCTATTGGTTCATTCATTTAATCAATAAATATATCTTACGCAACTAGTTATTCTATCCTATTCTAGGACAGGCAGTGGGAAAATGACAAATGTCCACCCTTGTGAATCATGTGTGAAGTGGACTTCTTGAAGTTGCTCATTATGCTGGAGCAGGGAGATAACTGACGAAGGAGATGCTATTAGGAGAATCTCTGACTACCTGGAATGATTCTTTAGGGTGCTTTATATCTGGAAATGGTGCTTTCTCTAAATCAAGAATTTGCTATTCATTTTCTCACAAGAGGATATCAATTCAATGCTTATATTAGCTGATATGAAATGTTATGGAGACTTATAATGCAATAATAATGATGATAGTTATTTTTGTTTGTACTAGCTTCAAGAGTGTACACATGAACTTTATACCAAACAAGCATATATGACATTATCCCTGTCTTCTAGGATGCCATACCACCTGGTTGGTCAACCTCAGTTCAAGTTTTCACCTTCTTTTTTGCGGGGGTGGGGGGTGGTTACTGAGGATTGAACTCCAGGGCACTGGACCAGTGAGCCACATCCCAAGCCCTTTTTCACATTTTATTTAGAGACAGGGTTTCATTGAGTTGCTTAGCATCTTGCTTTTTGCTGAGGCTGGCTTTGAACTTGCAATCCTCCTGCCTCAGCCTCCCAAGCCACTGGGATTACAGGCGTGCATCACCATACCCGGCAAGTTTTCACCTTTTATATGAGCATAAATTATTAGTATTTCTTGTACTTTTTAAAAACAGTTTTTTAATTATTCATATGAAAAGTTTCTAAGATCTATTGATAAATAGAGAAAGCAAAGTTCAGAACAGCATTCGTGGTAAATGGACATTTGTCTAAAAATTGAAGTAATGAAAATATCACACAGATAGATGCTTTTCTGATAAGCACGTGTGTCTGAACACAAAGGAACTTAACTCCTTGCTGAGTCTTAGAGATAGCTTTCTTACTATTTATACTTTTAATATGCAAATGGTAAGACTGCATTACCTAGACAAAACATTTCAACTTAAAAGAAACAGAAGTAGTGGCATGCTAACAGAAACAAAAAAAAAATTCTATAGAAATCATGGATGACTGAGGCTAAAAGATTGCATATTTGAGTTATAAATATTGGCTAAGAAAACCATGCTTTGGGGGCTTTTCTGATCTGCTGTAAAACTACTCCCTGTATTATACTCTATAAGTGACTGTGCACAGCTCACACTGGTGAATGGCCATTTATGCTCTTTCTAAAGGGTGGAGTAACTACAAATTCCTTGGAATTCTTTTGCAAGTGAGATATGCCTCTTTTCATTCATTCATTCATTCATTCATTCATTCATATGGTAGAGACCAGCTCTTTGCACTTTTAGAAGTGATACCCATTCAGTAAATAAGTTCCTTGTTTGTTCTCTTTGCTCATTGGTCACAACCCTAGCCCATCCATCTCTCCTTTTAATTCTGCTTTGCATTGCTTTAGAATCTGTCACTTCTACTGCATTTAAGTTGTGTTTCTATTGCACATTCTGTGTTGCACATGTGTAATTCTGGAATATCACAGGGAATAAACTATTCTAAATGCATGTCAAACATACAGGAGGAAAAGCAAACACACAGAAATATGCTTTTGGTGGACTGATGCCACTCAGGTATCAGCAACAGGCTTGTCTCTCTGGGTATCAGCAAGAATACTTGGTGTGGTATCAATGTGAACTGGGTGACAGATTTATTTAAGAATCCATGTACTTGAAACTTTGCCAACAGTCCTCTTACTTTTGAAAGAACAGAATAATTCACTCTTTTTTTTCTATTCTGAAAGTCCATTCTTCTATCCTTTCAGTCAGTCTCACTAATATTACCTCAAACAAACAAACAAACATCCTTACTTACAATTTATCTCCTGAACAAAACCCTGTCTCAGGAGCATGCAGCCAAGTTTGGGGCACAGAGTGGCTTTGCATGCATCATGTTGTGTATAATTTGTATTCACTTGCCCTGGTCAAGCACTGATCCTGGGTGTCTTGAACATTTACTATAACCCAACTATTATATCCATTTAAGCCTGTTATATTATTATTATTATATATTAGAGCTTTAAAAATTGCTTCATAGCCAGTCTTGGTGTATTCCCAGTGGCTGGGACAGGAGTGGGATGGGGGAGAGGGGGCTGAGGCAGGAAGATCACAAGTTCAAAGCCAGCCTCAGAAACTTAGCAAGGCCATAAGCATCTTAATGAGACCCTGTCTCAAAATAAAAAATAAAAAGCTGGGATTGTGGCTCAGTGTTAAAGTGTCTATTCATTCAATCCTCAGTACAAAAAAAGAAAAAAAAAGCTTCATATAGAAAGTTCTCATAACCCACTTCAATCTAATGTATGAAATATGATATGTCATGAGCTTTGTAATGTTGTGAACAACCAATAAAAAAATAATAATAAAAAAAAGAAAGTTCTCACATTGACTTTTTTTTATTTCCTTCTCCTTTTCCTCTATAACTAAAGTTGGTATAAATATTTGTGTATAACTTTTTGTAAGGACATATGCTTTTATTTTTCTGGAATAAATATGTAAAACTAGATGTATCATTTGGTACATGCATATTAACTTTATAAGGAATTGTCACTTTTTTTCCAAAGTTCTATGCAATTTTATAATCTTATCACCAGCATATGAGAGTTCCCGTTCCTCCACGTACTTGGCTACTTGCCATGGTCAGCTGTTTTAATTTTAGACATACTAGTGGGTGTGGAATCGTATCTCATTGAAGTCTTACCAAATGGCTGTATTTGATAATGCATAATATAGCTTGAAAGAATTCTTTCAACTTCCTTTTTTTTAAAAAAACATATTTTTATATTCCATCACATTTTTGTTTCTGAGAACATTTCAGAACATTTTGAAAACTTTACAAAGTTTTATTTAGAATTTAATTTATAAGTTATCACAAAATGAATCTAATTTTTTTCAATTTATTAATTTGGCAAACATTTGTTAAGCACCTATTATATACTAGGTTCTGTGTTAGGAAGGCACTGATTAGCCAAAGATTAATGAGATATTGTTTCCATTTTTGTAAAGTCTGCTGTCTAGTAGGTGGAGCAGATATGTTAAGAGTCAAATGATAGTACTCAGAGGTTTAAGCTTAGTGGATATTTTGGTTGGCATGAAGTGGAATAAGGGAGAAATAGAAACACTGAAGGGTCTTAGTATGAAGGTGAGAGAGAGGTAATCAAGAAAGGAAAATGAGAAGTAGAAATTAGAGACTGGAATAAACACTGAAGAGAGAATTTTGAAGATTAAAGGAGAAGCTTCCTAAAGTGGGGTAAAAGTTTGAGAAGAGGTCCACTAACATGATACCTGAAAGGAGCCCTTTGAAAGCCCACAGGTGATCTTAATATAAGGATGTTCAATATAATGATAAAGGTGGACATCATTTATATAACAGTAAACTAGACAATTTTTATTGATTTTTTTTAAAAAAAGTAATTCTCAAGAAGGTTTTGGATTTTTCTTTAGATAGGTCCATATTTTATTCTTACTTTAATTCCCAACATTTCTAATATAAATACGATGTTAGTTTTCATTATTTTTAGCTTTGTGTTGTTATATTGATTTTCATATTTTCCTTTTGGATTCAATTAGAATCATGAAACCACTGCCCTGACTGTACCACAAAGACACAGAATAAAGTCTTCTGTTATTAAGAACTTAATGGAGTTGTGGGAAAGTTACAGCAGAATGAAATTTCTCAGTCTGAAGACCTAAGATCTAAGATTGCTGAGTCATGGTGATACCATTAAAGATCAGTTGTTCTTCACTCATCTCCATCTTTTAATCTTCTGCTTTCTGTGTTAATCACTATTAGAAAACTCTAAATAAGGACTTAGTCTTACTCTGGAAATTCTTGGCTTGTGTTACTTTCTAATTCTACTGAAACTAACTTTTCAAATATTACTATAACATGCACATGGGTAAAAACTGACCCCGGCATGCTTTTGAGATGGTTCTTATAGCAGTACCCATGAGAAGTATGCAGGCCCTTCAGTTTGGGGTGTGAACTGATACCTGCATCATTTCACTGAAACAAGGAGGCAGAGGTTTGGCCTTGGAAAAAGAAAAAGGGAAATACAGTTAAACTCACCATGTCTGTGAGTTTTGTGTTCATGGATTTGGCCAATCATAGATTGAAAATCTTTAAAAGAAAAAAATTGTGCCTGCATTGAACATGTACAGATTTTTTGGATCACTATTTCCTAGACAATGCAGTGCAACAGCTATGTATATAGCATTTACATTGTATTTAGTCATTATTACTAATCTAGGGATGATTTAAAGCATAAGACAGGGTGTGTGTAGGCTATATGCAGATATTCTACCATTTTATATAAGGGCCTGGAGCATCTGAAAATTTTGTTATGCTTGGTAATTCTGGAACCAATCCCCTTGATAATGAGGGAAGACTGTTTTCCATTGCTGAATGGGAAAGGCTTTAATTCACCAGAGATATATAGCAGAAAACTATTTTTTCAAAAACTTCATCCAGTCAGAATGGCAGCTATTAAGAATACAAACAACAATAAGTGTTGGCGAGGATGTGGGGGAAAAAGACACACTCATACACTGCTGGTGGGACTGCAAATTGGTACAGCCAATATGGAAAGCAGTATGGAGAATCCTTGGAAAACTGGGAATGGAACCACCATTTGACCCAGCTATCCCACTCCTTGGTCTATACCCAAAGGACTTAAAAACAGCATACTATAGGGACACAGCCACATCAATATTTATAGCAGGACAATTCACAATAGCTAAACTGTGGAACCAACCTAAATGCTCTTCAATAGATGAATGGATAAAGAAAATGTGCTATATGTACACAATGGAATATTACTCAGCATTAAAAGATAATAAAATCATGGCATTTGTAAGTAAATGGATGAAGTTGGAGAAGATAATGCTAAGTGAAATTAGCCAATCCCCCCAAAAAACAATTGCCAAATGATTTCTCTAATTTAAGAATGCTCATCCATAATATGCTGTGAGGGGTGAGGGATGGGAGGATTAAATGAACTCTAAATGAGGCAAAGGGGAAAATGGGAGGAAGGGGAAGAAAGGGGTCATAGTGATAGGAAAGATGGTGGAATGTGATGGTCATCATTACCTTAAGTCCACAAAAACATGAAGGATGTGACTCTACTTTGTGTACAACCAGAGATATGAAAAATTGTGCTCTTTATGTGTAATATAAATTGTAATGCATTCTGTTGTTATATAACAAATCAAAAATTTAAAAAATGTACTGAACATAGACTAGCTATTAGAAAAAAATAAAGTAGTCTCAGGGCTGGGGATATAGCCTGTTGGTAAAGTGCTTGCCTTATATGCACAATGCCCTGGGTTCAATCCCCAGTACCACCAAAAAAAAAAAAAAAAAAAAAAGTCTCAGCAATTTTTTTTTAGAATAAATACAGAAACTTAAAGTTGAATACAGAAATTTCCATTTTATAGGTTAAATATGATTGAATCTCATTTAATTAAAAGGTTTCAATGTAATATTTCCTGTATGAGTAAGAAAACTGAGGAGTAGGGAGAACATATAAAGCAATATAGTATGATTTATGGTTGCATATTTTAAATTTCCCAAAATGAAATTCCTGGTAAAATTTTTGGCACCTGTGTTTTGCTTTGATGAAATGATCCTTTCTTTGGTAACAGCTATTTTTGAAGATACATTTTTTTAAAAAAGGAAAAAATGGTGATGCTAATCCCATTGGTTGAAAAATTTTTATAATTTAGCAAATTAAATTAGATAATACAGGATGTATGACTCATACATTTTAAAATTTTATTTTCCTTTTCATTTGACCCTAGATTTAGAGATTGGTTGCTTTAAATTTTTTTTCAGAAATATAGTAGATTCTTTTTTCCTCTCTTCTCCCTCCCTCCATTCCTTATTTCACTCCACTTTGGTGTGTTTAGAATATCATTTAGTTAATAATTTGCTTATTTTACTCCTTAAAAGACAAAGCATTTAAATATAAAGGTACCCTGTTTTGACTGGGTCCCAAGGGAATGATAAGAAATGTTTTCCTTTATACAGTTTTCTAAATAATGTGCGATGCTCTCAATTTTCTCTTGAAAAAGTTATTATTTAGGAAAATACTTAGTAAATTATGTTATGTGATATGTGAAAATGTCACAATGAACCTCACTATTATGTATAGTCATAATACACTAGTAAAATTCTTAAAAATACTCCTAAATTTCATAATGTATTTTATTTGGTATTTGCTTGCCTCCTACAATTAATAACTTAAAAAACCTACAAATTATATTTAGTAAATAAAGTTGTATAATTATATAAAAATTATGCCGAAAGACAAAAAAGCAAATTTCATCATGCTAAAAAGTTATTTAGGCCCTTTGGTAAGTTTCTATCATATTTCCCCACATACATACTTACTATTATGGAATTATATAAATAAGTTTTAAAAATTTATGTTTGTCTTGTTTCTGCCAATTGCTTCCAATACATAGGAAGTTATTCGCTTACTATTTGCGCCATAAACATTTTCCACACTGCTACATAAGTGTTTATAATTATTAATTCTATTGGGATGCATAATATTCTGATTGTGTGTGTTAAAACTTGATATTTTTTCCTTTGGGCATTTAATTTTTTTTCCATTTGGGCTATGATAAATAATGCTGAGTTGAATTCACAACATTCCCTGTTTTGGATTATTTCCTTAAAGCAAATTTACAGAAATGGGGTTCTGGCATAGAAAATATGAATATTTTTATGGCTCTTAATATAATGCCAAATTGCTTTCCTAAAGTGTTGGAGCATTTAAAAATGCAATCAGAAATGTGTGAGAGTACCCATTTCTTTATTCCCTTGCCAGCATGAGATATTATCATTTAAAACCATTTTTCTTAATTGAAGAGATTTAAAAGGGAAATGTGTTTTGATTTGCATTTCATTTTTTTTATAAATGTGTTTATATGTTTCATTTTCTGTTTTTTGAAGCATTTGTTCATCTTCTTTGGTTGTTTTACATATTTACCTGGCAAAACATTTATCATTCTATCTGACTTTAATAGTTACTAATAAAATGTCAACACACATTGTCTATTTATATACTGAATTTTATTTCTCTCAGATAAAATGCTTGATGAGTTCAAGATGGTGAGAGTTATATTTGGTGTTTGTTATTCAATACAGATTTTAGAAGATACATTCAATGATGTACTCAACGTGACTCACATTCTATTTGATGATTTTCATGCCCATTAAGATTACAATACATTCTGTAAAAATCATAAGATTAGTCTTCAAAATAGCCAGAAGGTCACTCAAAGAGCCAAAAAGACTTCATAATCAATCACCAACTGTCACCTGTCAGCGTTCACAGTTTAAAAATTTTAATCAGTAGTTTTTAATGTGATTATCAATTGCTTTGTTGTATTGACTACATAAAAAACACACCTAGTTGAATCTTGGGGAAATAGATTGATTTTTAAAAAATTAGCAATTAGAAAAAGAAACCTGTTCTACATCAGCTGTAAGCAATCTCTACGCAAACTTCTTCCTCACACCTGGGCAGGCAGGGATGTGGAAGTCTTTTGGGAGTGTTAAGGTGAGGACATTGGTAACAGGGAGAGGTGTGTCAAGGGTAGCTACTTTGTCCTGGACAGCTATTTTGATCATGGCAAAAATGAAAGCATGGTTATAGTCCAGGCTGGAGGCTTTCTCTCTTCTTTTGCAATTTGGTATACTGCCACCCCAGTAGTTCCATCTTTTCCACCCATGCCCCTGCCACCCCAGCAAAACCTTCCCCTGTAGCTCTTAAGCTACTTAGAAGAAAATGAAAACCAAACCAGCATTGCTTTTAGAAATAGAAATCTGTCTCCAGTTCTTTGCTACACACATTCAGTTTGCCCTGTGGTCTGCTGAGGGAAGTGAAGCCAGGGACACCAATCTCCATCTGGATGCTAGCCCAACCTGCAAAGGGCCTCTTGGAGCTGGGAGAATGAATGTAGGTTCATAAAGTGCTTAGAACAGTGCCTGGAACAACGTCAACTCTCTATTATCTGCTGTATATAGATTAGTTCTGTTTCTCAAGTTCTCCCTGGATGAAGTTTTCACATGACCACTGATGGTTGCTGGTTAGGAACTGCAGCCATGAAATACAAAACAAGCCCATTTGAACTGTGTTTAATATATATTTTTTAAGTTTTCCTATTAATTTTCTTGAGTCTTTTTGAATCGTGTTTCTAAAAGCAGAGGGAAAAGAAATGTCCTTCAATATTAATTCTAAATACCATAATTAAAAGTTAGAATGATATTAGAATGAAAGGCTATGTATGTTTTCACTTTAGATCTTACAGAGTGTTGAGCCTGTAAGTGCTTACTAATCAGTAACATCTAAAAACTGTACAGCACTGTGCCAACTGGAGTTGCACATTTGAGTCCCCATTTGAACTTATTGATCTTTCAGACCACTACTATTAATTTTGCAGCAATATTATCTTTATTTTATAAATAAGGAAACTAAGAAATATGGATAATAAGGTCATTAAGCAGGCAGAGCACATCTGGAATTCAAATCAAGATATAAGTTTTTAAAAATCTATATGAATAGAAGCTCCATTTTTCAAAATTTAAAAAGTCCTAACAAAATCAGGTGAGTGCAAATTAGAATAATAACCAGATATCAGGCTAACCATAATGAAGTAATGACAACATATTCACAAGGACTTCTGTTGAAGTGGAAAGGGTACAACCATTTTGGGAAGCAGTGGGGCCACATCTAGTGGAGGTGAAAAAATGAATATCCCTATGAGCTGGCCATTCCACTCACTAATAAATACTCTAGAGAAAATCTTGCACAGATATGGGTTTAAGAATGTGCATTATTACATTTCTCATTAGAGTGAAATATTTACAACAATGTAAATATGCTTGTCAAGATAGACAATGAAATTGTGCTGTTGTCCTACAATGCAATAGAGAAGTTACAATGAATTAGAACTGCATGTCTCAGGCTTTTGGAAAAATCTCAAAAACAAGATGCAGAACGGAAAATCAAATTACAGAATAAAACATACACTATGTATGACATTGCTATAAAAACAAATCTCTATTACCTACACTTTTTGTCTCCAAACAACATTTGGTAAAAGCATTCGGAAAACTTCAGAAATGACTTTTGTGACTAGTCCATATTGATGGGTAATTTCATAGTCTTACAGTGGCAAACAATTGTAGATTAATACCTCAGTGAAAAATAAAAGGTTGGGTGTGAGATCGTAAACATAAACATGTGTTTAAGAATAGAACATATGAAACACTTGTATATGTGTGTAAAATTGCATGTTTAGAAATGCACAAATAATTTAAAACATTAGAAATAGATTGGATTTTGAGTGGGTTTTATTTTATATTAAGATATATTAATGTGTAATCATGTATTAAATCTTTCTTTCTCTCTTTATCTCTCTTTCTTTCTTTCTCTCTCTATTTCTTTCTCTCTCTCTTCCTTCCTTTCTCTCTTTCTTTCTTTCTTTCTTTCTTAGATGGAGCCCAGGGGCATTCTACCACAAAATTATATCCCCAGGTTTTTTGCTTTTTTTTTTTTTAATTTTGAGATACAATCTCAATAAGTTACCCATACTGGTCCCAAACTTGCCATCCTCTTGCCTCAGTCTCCCAAATTGCTGGGATTATAGGCATGCACAACCATGCCTGGCTGTATAAAGATTTTAGATACAGTCTAATAAGGAGATACACATTTCTTCAAACAGAAAAATAAATTATTTGTCAGAATTTATGTTTCTCTTTTGAAATTAGAAACTATGTTTGCATGTGGTAAATAAACATATATAAATCTTTCTGGCTTTTTAAATACTTTAACACAAGAATGACTAGATGACCTTTATCACTAGAAAGACTAGATGATATTTTTATAATCTAAAGACAATTTTGAGAGTAAAAGAGCCTGCTAAAGTTTTTTGTTTATCTATTGGATGAAAATTACTTCCAGCATATCAATGGATTTATAAGAATTTTATCCAAAAAAATGTTATTTCCTTTAAAATAAAAACAAAAATAAGATATTCTTGATATTGATTATTAAAGCATTAAATTTTCATCTTGGTATGTTATCACATTCTTTATTCAGTTACTTAACCATACCTCTCTTTAATTCTGTGTCACTGTTCATTTTCTGAAATTTTCCCAGTGTGGTTTTATTATTTTTAAGTTTCAAAATAATTGTTTTTCAAATTTGCACTTTATACTACTCATTAAGACTTTCAATTAAGTCCTGAACTTTTAACTGAGTCATTTTTTTCTCTGTAAACGTTGATTTACTGATTAAATAGAACAAATTCCACCATTTATGATTTCTAAATGCTAGAGCTTTTAAAAATCGAAATGTTTAAACATTTTAGGCCAGATATTTTATAAGCATGTCTTTGTAAGTCTTTGAAACTTTGTTATATTGAAATATTATATCAGGAAAACTCATCATTTAACTGTCTCTTTATGATTCATTAAAAAGTTTCCATGAAATTTAGTTTTTTTTAAGGGGCTGGGGTTGTGGCTCAACAGTAGAGCATGTGCCTAGCACGTGTGAGGCACTGGGTTTGATCCTCAGCACCACACAAAAATAAATAAATACAATAAAGGTATTGTGTCCAACTACAACTAAAAAAAAAATAGAAATTTAGGTTTTAAAAAAAGAAATTTAGGTTTTAAAAAATCATAGACCTCAATTTTAATTCATTTTTTTGTAGGATACAAATCTATTTAATAAAAATGGGAGATCCAGCAAAAGTTATTTTCACAAATTGCAGTATTCAAAAGTGACATTAAAGAATTTTAAAAATAAATCTTATAATCTGAACTCTCAGTCATTTATTCACATAATTCTTCCTTTACTACTATAGGGATAAATTTCAATGTCTCCTTATTTATACATTTTATTATCAATAATTATAATTTGCTATAAGTTTGAGGTGTTCTAATCTTTGAGTAACTAAATGGAATATTTATAACTGTTTTTGAAAATAATGTTACTAAAATCCAAAGGACTCATTTATAAAAAGTGCTTATTTCTAAGCAAAATAATCCTCCAGAATTTCAGACATTTCTGTTATGGTTTAGATGTGAGGTATCCCCCAAAAGCTCATGTGTGAGACAATACAAGAGAGCTTAGAGGTGAAATGATTGAGTTATGGGGTCTTAACCTAATCGGTGCATTAATTCCCTGATAGATATCAGGTGGGTAGTAGCTGTAGGTGGGTAGGATGTGGCTGGGGGAGGTGGGCCCTGGAGACATGCTTTTGGGGTATTTTTGTCTCTAGTCTGCAGTTCTGTGGCTCTGCTTCCTAGTGTGATGTTTAGAGCTTCTTTCTTCCACAGTACTCTTCCGCCATGATGATTTGCCTTAACTTGAACTCAGAGCAATGAAGCAGGTTGTTGGTAAACTGCTACCTCTAAAATCATGAGCCCCCAAATAAATTTTCCTCCTTTAATATTGTTCTTGTCATGTTTGTTTGGTCACAGCAGTGAAAAAGCTGACTAAAACAATTTCTAAAGTCTGATTGATGATGACTATTAAAACAGAGCTTATGGGCTGATGTTGTGGCTCAGTGGTAGAGCACTTGCCTCACTCTTGTGAGACCCTGGGTTTGATCCTTAGCACCACATAAAAATAAATAAGTGAAATAAAGGTATTGTGTCCAACTATAACTCAAAATATATATTAAAAAACCCAGAGCTTATACATACTTTATATACAAACGAGATATGAAAAATTGTGGTGTATATGTGTAATAAGAATTGTAATGCAAAAAAAAAAACCCACAAAGTACATGTATAAAGGCATGAATTGGCATGAGCGTACTCTATATACAAAGATATGAAAAATTGTACTCTATATGTATAATGAGAATTGTAATGTATTCCACTGTCATGTATTTAAAAAATAAAATCAATAAAACTTATGAATTATAGTATTTAGCTTGTGCCCACAATTCTCCACCCATGGGTGGCTGGCATGTGAACCTTAGGTCATGAACTGATAAAACTCCATGATAACTGTGGATTTTTCCTTTGAACATAGAGTCACCAGACAACTCATCTGTTTTCTTGTTTGTGGTGCTGGGGATCGAACCCAGGGCCTTGTGCAAGCAGGGCAAGCACTCTACCAACTGAGCTATATCCCCAGCCCCTTTTTGGCTCCTTTGAACCGAGAAATTCCCAAGAAAGGCATCACCTCTGTTTCTGGGCAGTTCACAGACCATAATTCATTCACTGCTCCCAACAAAAAGTGTCTTCCTTTTTGGACATGGCATTTCTAAACAGTTCTGATCTCAGTGAAAAGTCATGATTCACAAGGTGATATAGAATGTTCTATTCAATCTTCTTAAATAACTACTGTCAATGTAGACACGTATGATTATTCAGCATAACTGAGCCTTCAGCTTTACATGGAGTCAATAATATCTCTGTAGTAACATCATTGGCTCCTTGATATTCCAATGATATATAGAAAATGTTGACAGATATTTTGGATAAATAACAACTTTCTTGAGAAAAGGAAATGAAATGTTTCAGTTTTTTTTTCTTTTCCTGTGAGCTACTTATTAGCCAAATTGTTTTCTCCTAGGTAAAAAAGCGTTATCACACAATAAAATAAATATATAGTGGTAGATGTAGATTACACAGTTCTACAACTGACCAAAAAATACAGTAAAGTGAGGTAGGTCTATCTATGCTGTATAGTCAAACTGTTGCATCTCCATTACCTCATACGTAAGTGGCAGTTTTGAACTTAGGCTTTCCCAGTGTCCTACTGGCTCCAATGATTGGCAGTTTGATGACTTCTTGCAACTCACAATGGAGGGGACGGGATTCTTGTCATTGTCTGTTTCACTAAGTAGGTGCAAAGGGGTTTTGTATATGTCTGTCAACACTAGGCATCAAAAAGTTGGTGGACTATAGCTGCCAAAGTGAAGGGCACTCATTTTCTAATGAATAAAAAGGCTATTCTTGAAATGAAGAAATTAGTTATGTTGCACCTGGGAAAGACTGGGAGAAGAGAGTTTGGCTTCTACCTTTCAGTTTTAAACATTCATTAAAGGAAGAACTCTCACACTGGTAGAGGAGACCTTGGAAGAATCAGGAAGTGCAATGTGAACGTCAATCAAAAGCATCCTGGTTTATCTCATTGCAACTATCAATCATGATTCCTCATTTAAAAATAACCCTTTCTAGAACAAATGCTAAATCAGGTGGATCTCTATAAAATCATGATAATCCAGGACTTGTATGGGCAAAGAGAATTTGTAATTAATCTATTCATTACCATTTATGAGGCCAGCAGCTGCTACATTTGAGTGTTTCTACTTCTATACAAGTTTTTTAGTTGACTAATGTCATTCCCTGGTCATTTCTCTTCTCAAATCTGTTTTTTGAATTTATTGCATATCTTTAATTTTCACCTTTTAAAAATTTCTAGATTTTTATTATTTCTTCGAATAGGCCCGTAAGAGATTTGTCTGCCTCATAGTTATAAACAGACAGCCTGTTTTCCCAGCCAACAAAGATGCATATGTTGAGGGGTTTTGAATATTAATAATGTCAAGTACCTCCCAGGGCTTAAATGCATCCATCCAAAGACATCCGCAGGTTCTTGAATACAAATTTGAAGGTCCAAATTTCTTCCATTAGCATACTGCAAAAGTTTCATAACTTCATGTGAAGATGAATCTTTATTTACAAAATAAACTTTGAAGTGATTTGAGAGAAAACTAATAAAGACTTTCTGAGCCAAATATTCAAGAAATTTCCCCCCTTATAGCCAAGAACATCATCCATATGGGGTGCTTTAGTCTCTTACGTTTCCTTTAAATCTCAAACAAAGTGAGTGGAATTAATTTCTCAATGGATGTAATGCCAGAGGATCACAAGGATCTCTGCACATTGTGCGTGATTGGTTTCCTGATGCCAAAAAAAAAGTCCACCATTTGGAGAAAATGACTCCATAGGAGGCATTAATAATTTTTTCCCCTCTTCCATTCCAAATATATAATGTTGCATGGGTCTGTTAATTATTTAAATTTGGGGGGTCAAAAGATAGCAGGAATCAACTCATGTTGATGAGTTTAATTAATTTTAAATGCTGGTTATCTTTTTTAACACTGTAATTAGCAGAATAAAAATTAAACCAAACAAACAAACAAAACAAAACAAAACACTGTTCCCACAAGGCAAGAAATGCAGAGGAAAAAGATGCTTATCCAAGAATTTAATAGAGTCCTTACAAGTGAGCTTCCAAGACTGCATTGCAGGGTTCCTGTAGTTTTTGCTAATCTCTATGGGAAAAAAGAATTTTGTTTTTCTTATAAAATTGTGGTATTAGTTGGGTGCCAAGAGCATTTTCAGGACTGAATTTTGGTTCAATGTTTCCCTCTTCTTCTGAAACAGCTTTCCTCATTCCTTCATTTGTTCAATCTTTCATTAATGATTATTCATGGTACTGTACTCCATCCCAGGCAGAAGGATGAATGAGTTCAGTCTCTGATTTCAGAGTCACAGTTTTGTGAAGAGCTAGAACAAGGAGATAGGAACTGTGTGTAACCTAATAGAATCACAAGATTTGGTAAATCCTTGGTCACCATTTCCCATGTCCACAATTAATTACAACACTGTAGTTCTGCTGCTTCTGGAATGGAAATATGTAGACTGATAGTAATACTCTCTGATTTTTTTTCCTCTCTCAATATTATGAGAATTCCGTCAGATTCTTGTTTGAGAATGAAATTTATTAAAGTCAATGGGGTTTTAAGAGTCTTCAGAGATTCTTTGGATTAAAAGAAAAGCCCATTTTTTTTTTATATAGCGGTGGTTTCACTCTTGCTCTTTAAATGGTGTCTGTCATTCCTATTATAACTTGTAGCCCACCCACTGTTCCATGTTTGAACATCTCTCTTTAACGAATGCCACACATCCCTGCCTCAAATGATATCTGAATGAAGAAATGGGCATTCTTAATTCCACGGAAAAATTTTCAAAAAAATGAAACATATTGTCTAACTCAAGGAACACGATGCAGATAGTTTCTAGCATTTTAAATGTTGCTCAGGAAAATTAATGAAGAATGTGTCACCGGAAGAAATCCTAGAATGGCAACTTGCTCCTCATTTAAATCCTTCATTTCCTAAAGAGACCCTCGTGGATCTGCCTGGGGGAGCATGTGGTAACTAACTGCATCTCCATCTACTGGTCTTTGATTTGAAAACCCTCAGGGAGCTTCTGGACATCCCTGGATCCAGAGGCCTCTGCCATATGATGATGAATATGCGAATATGTTGTTCTTTGGTTCTTTTCCAACATTTTCACTTAAGTACAAACTTCTTCACTGACTTGAAATTCTTCAAAGACAGGGACCACAACTTCAGTTTATTTTATATTCCGCTTAATAAATTCTAAAGATTAAAAAACAATGTCAGGTGTTCAGTATTCAGACACATCTTCCCATTTAACTTTTACCTCTTTTTCCTATTTGTCCTTTCCCCCAGTTCTGGGGAATTTACTGAACTTTATCACTTAAACCAAAGACAAAATTTTACCAGCGTAGCTGTCAAAATATTGAATAACAATTAAAATCCTGGAAATTTTTCAAAAAAAAATAGCAAAAGATAGCCACTATTCCACATTTAAGGAAGATGTTAAAATTACTGATATAGGGATAGGGATAAATTGTACCTTTGCTCAATTCTTTCTTTGCTTAAAAGTGGTGTGAAACTTATTGGAATGCTGTAAAAATAGTGGATAAGATATGAGATTTGATTTTTTAAAAACATGTAAGCCATCTCTTTTTTACTCAGAAAATAGTAATTGTCCTGCAATTCAATTTAAAGCTATAATTATAGTCAGTATGTTTTATTTCAAATCTCAGACACAATAAAAATAAAGATTTCACTTTCATAAACTCATTATTTTTTATTTCAAAAAAGAAAAGCTCCCCCCCTCAAATTTAATGAAGCTATTACAGAAGAAATGGGGTAATCAATTTCTAATATATAATAACATTCCAATGAGATGAACTATAATTTAAATAAAGGCTTCTAGGTTAGATTGGCAAAAATGCAAAGAAAGCATTTTATCACTACCCCATTTCTCTCACAGTTGGAAAGATGAGGCTAATGAAATGACTATAAGGTTAATAACAATCTCATTTTGTTCTACCATTTATTTCCTCAAAATATAGTTATGTTTTGACAAAAGTCTTCTTGTCTCTTGCAAAAGCAATTTCAAAGTAACTTTAGGGAATGAATCAATTTCTCTAAGACAAGAAAACAGTATTGTATGACTCTTTAAAAAAATTCTATTGCATAATCTGAAGCTATGAAGTTCTAATTGGGGCTAGGGATGTGGCTTAGTGGTAGAGAAGGTGCTTAGGAGGCCCCAGCATAAAAAATAAAAGTTTTGAATGTCACATAAATAATTCATGTGACTAAAAACGTAATTACTACCTAGTGAAAGACACTATCCAGAAATTTATGCACAATATATTAGAGGGGTATTTTTATTTTCTGAAAGAGATAAGAGATCATCTTTTTTTAATGCACATTTTTGACTTCTCCAGCATATGTCTCCCAGTGACTGTCCCTAACCTCCACTTCTCATTAGCTTTCAATTGCATGCACCTCTGTGTTCTCAGAAAATTACTTTAGTTTTTTTTATTAGGAAGAATATGAATTATTTGGTTAGAATGTTACTGAATTTTCCACCCTTTAATTCTCAGCATATTTTTTCTTTGACATCTGCTTGACAAGTCTTTATCCTTTAAAAATAAGAAAAAAAAATCAAGAGTAAGTAGAGTTGAGGGAAGAGCAGCATTTTTAGATCCTGCTAAACTAGGGTGACTTAGAGTCAGTAATGTAACCTTGTAAGCTTCAGCTTTGTCATCTCTAAAATGGGCATTCTGACAGCTGTGTCACTAGACTGCTATGAGATGCCTCATATAATTGCTTAGCAGAACATCTTCTATATGGTTGGTGCAAAATAATTGATAGCTATTATAAAAAATTGTTTCCCTTTTTTATTATTTTATTTTCCTTTTGCTGCATTTTTATTTATTCTAATTTGTTATATATGACAGCAGAATGCATTACAATTCATATTACAAATACAGAGCACAATTTTTCATGTCTCTGGTTGTACACAAAGTAAAGTTACACCATTCGTGTCTTCATACATGTACTTAGGGAAATGATGTCCATCTCATTCCACTGTTTTTCTTACCCCTGCCCCCTTCTCTTCCTCTCTCTTCCCTTTGCCTTATCTAGAGTTCATCTAGTCCCTTAATGCTCACCCTCCAAACCCCATCATGAATCAACATCCTTTTATTAGAGAAAACATTCAGCATTTGTTTTTTGGGGATTGGCTTACTTCACTTAGCATTGTATTCTTCAACTCCATCCATTTACCTGCAAATGCCATGATTTTATTCCCTTTTTAATGCTGAATAATATTCCATTGTGTATATGTACCACATTTTCTTTATCCATTCATCTACTGAAGGGCATCTAGGTTGGCTCCACAGTTTAGCTATTGTGAATTGTGCTGCTATAAACATTGATGTGGCTGTGTCCCTGTAGTATGCTTTTTTAGTCCTTTGGGTATAGACTGAGGAGAGGGATAGCTGGGTCAAATGGTGGTTCCATTCCCAGTTTTCCAAGGAATTTCCAAAATGCCTTCCATTTATTTTTATTCCTTTCCTTCTTCAGGTTAAATATTTCCCTTGTGTCTGAGAAAAGAGGTTCCAGCTTCTCTACCTTCAGGTTTACCCAGGCCTTTTTCCATCCACCCAGACAACCTCCTGCCCCAGTTGATCTTGCTGAATGGATGCGAAACCATCTTTCTTTGTGGGATCCTTCTCTCTCCTAGCATATCAAAGCCACTGCCTTTTTCTTCCTCTCCATTATCTCTCTCTCTCTCTCTTTCTCTTTCTCTCTCTCAATTATTGACGGATCTTTATTTTATTCATTTATTCATTTGCGGTGCCAAGAATTGAACCCAGTGCCTCACACACGCAAGGCAAGTGCTCTATCACTGAGCCACAACCCCAGCCCCCTCTTCCCCCCATTCTCTTTTTTGGCACAATCTGTCTTCTTTCTATGGAAAAATTCAGAAACTGCCCTTGTAAAGGTTTCTAACAAACTAGTAAACATGAGATGAAATGATTTTTTCCTGTTTCTTTAGTATCTGAAGAACGTGAGCATCCTTACTGTCTTTCTTGACCAATAAGTAAATCTTCTTGGAATTTGTGGTTATTCCAGACAATGTAAAATGTATTTCATTACAATTGCAATTTTTGTCAAATTAGTTTTTGGTAATACAAGTGACCATGTATTTTAATGTAGCATATTACTAGCCTGGTACTATCTTTTCTTATATGATTTAATGCCTCATATTAAACTTTATTTAGTTATGAAAGCAGCAAGTACATTTTCCTTGAGGAATTGCATAATATAGCAATGTATAAAGTTTTGTTGTTGTTATTTTAATTTTACTTCTTCTAGTCCTACCCTATGGTCTCCATCCATTAAGTAGCATACTCAGTTGAAACTTTACCTTGGCTGAGTAAGATAATAAAGCTCCTCTTCTCCCAGATCAGGGCAGCTGTGAAGTAGGTCTGAGAAAGGGGCAATCTGGCTTATTTTACCTTCATTTCTTCCCCATGTACTTTCTCCCTCTTCCAGTTAGCTGGCAGGAGCTTCAGCTGGTGGGGTATAGGTAGGAAGCCGGCCAAAGTGGGGGACTCATCCATGACCCCTGTTAACAGCACAACAACACTCTCCCGTCCATCAGCCCTTGGCAGACATTCTCACATCCTTGAGATTCCCTGGGCTGGAGCCACCCCAGCCCACAGGCTTCTTGACTACAAGGAACACAGGGAATGTGTGGGGCTTGGCAACTCAGTAATGGCCTTCCCCAAAGAAAGAATATGGCTCATGCTCTCTTCCCTCCGACCCGAGAACCTCTTTCTGTATCTTTGACCTGTCTGAAGATTCCAATGTGATGAAGATGGTTCTTAAAAACATCCCTTTGAAAATCTTCACATGTAGACATAGAATCTCTTCATAGAGTCAACAAAATTGCATCGTGGTACTTAGCAAAAGCTTCACTTTGGAAAACCTGCTACACATACTCGCGTGCATACAGTGAAGATATCTCTTCATGTTTGTATATGTATATCTTTTTACAAAAGTGGATACTGGGGCTCAATGCTGTTAAGGATCTTGCTTAATTATACACAACTAGAGTAAGTTGTAAAATTGCGAGAGTGGAATTTAACCTGGAAACCTGTCTTTTGTCAAGTCTATGTCTCTACACTATGTATGTCTCTTTCCTACTTTTATGTGGTATCTCCTGGCTTTCTGGGAAAAAAAAGCTTCAAGCTCCTAGGCAGTAAGGCTTCAGGAAATGTTTGTAAACAGTTAATAATTTTGATCTGAATGCTACCCTCTGTCCAGGAGAGGATCATGGGTATTGACAAATTCTCAGGGATTATGTAAACACAGGAGGTTAGCAAGTTACTTTACCTGTAGACATAAAAATGAAGGGTAAACAAATGTGACAACTCCTTAGGAGGATAGTCAACCTGTGGATTATTCATTTATTCAATCAATTATTCAACAATATTAATTGAATACTCTATCATAGTAATGAACAAGAAAGACAAAGTCTATTATCAAGATTATTCTGCTGGGAGAGATGAATAGATATAAGAGGATTTCAGGTTGCAACAAAGTTAGAGATCTATAATTGAAGGTAATGGGATAATATATGACTGAGATATTAAAGTGAGGGCTCTTTAGAGTTAGTTTGAGCTTATACTTAAAAGGAGACAAGAAGTCAGCTCTGTGAAAAGGAATCTTCCAGCCAAGGGTACAGTTGAGACTGGGATGCATGGCTTATTCTAAGAGGTCAGGGCTCTGGACTGCAGATGGTCCATGGTGGACGCTTGGGCAGGTCCTTGTATTGGCTCCCATCCATACCCTCTAAGGAATCTAAGGGTGGTTGGGTATGTCAGGAGGTGTCCTCAAATAAAGGCAACCCAACACTGGTGCACAGGGTGGTACTCTACTATCCTGCCTAAGCATAATGGCCAACTTTTTCTTTTATCTCATGTCGTAATTCATGAGAGTTTTCCAGGCAGACATTATATCCCCTTGTTTCATATTGAAATCTGACACTTAACAGGTGACCTAGGGACTGGTTTTCCTTGGTTGGCTTTCTGGTTCTACTTGCTTATTACTTTAGAAGTAGTGTCTCTTAAAAATAAAAAATAAATAATAATAATAAAGGGCTTTTCACACGTAAAAACAATCTGAATTCTAAGATAGAACCACAAGATTTCTGGCCCCTGGAACCTTCTTCTAGATATTCAATCCAATACTAATCTAGATAGGCCTTGAAAGGAATTTGCAGGTAGAAAGTTCCAGAGCAATTTAGGTTTTTTTTAATTAGTGCATTTTAATCATGCAAGATAACAGGGTTTCATTGTAGCACATTTATATATGCAAATAACATACAACTGATCCTATCTACTTTTCACCTGATTTTCAAACAGGGAGATTATCTGGGTGGGCCTGATCTAATCACAAAGTTCTGTAATAGATGAGCGTTAAACCCTTTAATGGATGAGAGTTTTCCCTGGCTGGTCATAGAAAGGATGTTAGAAAAATGTGTTGCAGCTAGACTGAAAGAAAGTCAGTATTCATGGGTGAACTCCCCACAAAGTGAGTCACGGGATAAGGAACTTCAAGCAGGGATAGGATTTAAGTACCATTCTTGGTGTACAGCCAGCAAGAAAGTGGGAGTTCCATCTTATGGCTGCAAGGAAATGAATCTTGTCAATACTAGCAAGCTTGGCAAAGGACCCCAAGACCCAGCTGAGACCTTGATTTTGGTCATGTGATATCTGGAGTGGAAAAATACAGCCACATTGTGCCCAGACTTATGCCCTACAGAAACTGGAAGAGAATGAATTTGCATTCTTTTAAACCACTATTGTGGCCATTTGTTACCCTTCAATAGAAAACAAGAACACATGTGCTGTTTGTAGCTTTTAGGAGTTCAGGTGGTGCAAGGGAAACTCTTGTGCCTTTCAAAAGGGTGTTCTGAAGCCAGTCGGACCCCAGGATCAGTTAGATGGCCAAAATCTCATTTGAAACCACAGACAAAATTGATAATGTGAAAATCTGTGGACAACACGTGGAACACTTTCAGATTCATTCTCTATCTTCTTACACTTACTTTACGTCATGACGCTTTGGTCAATGATAGACTGCATATTCAGTGGTGAGGCCCGAAGATCATAATGGAGGGGAACGATTCCCATTGTCTATCTGAGGTCATGTGGTATCACATACTTCTACACATGTGTTTGTGATGACCCAGATATAAACACGTCTACTGCACTTCCAGTCATACAGAAGTGTAGCACGTGCAGTTATATACAGTGTATAATACTTGCCAATGATAATAAATGACCACACCACTGGTTTGTGTATTCACTATAATATACTCTTATATTTCAAGTGTATTCCTTTAACTTATTAAAAAATATTTGCTGTAAATGATATACTGCTAGAGGGGAGCACCTCACACATCTCGTCTTTACTGGGTCTTGAGGCCACGTCCTGAATGACTTACACCCTTTAGGTTTGTGTAAGTGCACTCTGTGATGCTCACACAATGACAAAATCACAATTCAAATATTTGAATGCATAATAAATCACTATCATAACTAATGTATTTGTTCTCAATGCTTATTGTTGTGGTTTGGATGTGAAGTGTCCCCCAAAAGCTCATGTGTGAGACAATGTAAGAAGGTTCAGAGGAGAAATGATTGGATTGTGAGAGTCTTAATCCAATCAGTGAATTGATCCCCATGGGATTAACTGAGTGGTAACTAGAAGCAGGTGGAGTGTGGCTGGAGGAAGTGGTTAATTGGGGGAGTGGCTATGGGGTATCTGGCATTGGAGTCTCTCTCTGCTTCTTGATCACCATGATGTCAGCTGCTTTCCTCTGCCACCCTCTCCCACCATGATGTTCTTCCTCACCTGGAGCCCCGAGGAATGGAGCCGGCCTTCTCTGGACTAAGACCTCTGAAACCGTGAGCCCTCAAATAAACTCTTCCTCCCCTACAGTGGTGCTAGTCAGATCCTTTAGTCACAGCAGCAAAAAGCTGACTAAACCACTTATTCCCCAAACAAACCTGCTTATTAATAAGAATGCATACACTATTAGGAATATCCTCAAGTGCTTTCAAGTTCAAGGCTCTAGTTAAATGTTGACAAATCAACATTCATGACATATTTCAGAAAAATATTAACATTCAACGTATAGAAGACAATACAGCAACACAAACAGATTTCTTGATAAGTTGCAAAATTATAAAATAGCAAGTAAAAAAATTAAAACCATTCTGAGTAAAGGGAGACAAATTAAAAACATATACAAGTTCTTCCAATCTTTATTAGCTGTTTGCACACAGTGGAGTGGGTTTGGCAAAGATACGATTTATTGGCCCATTGGAGAACACCAACCTCAAATGGAAAAAGCTATGCATTTCACAGCACAATCAAACAGATTTGGGGTTTGATCATCAGAGTGCAGAAAATTCAAAAGGTGAGTCTTACCCCAGTGTTCATTTTTTTTTGAGAAACTACAAGGAGCTTACTAGTGTATCCACAGAATGTTAAAATATGCTGAGTGTTAATGTCAGGAAATAGCACCTTTCTGTAGGTTTTCCTGAGTGGTTTTCAGTAGCAGGTGAGCATAAGAAAAACATTGGCTTCTGTTTTTGCCACCACAAATTGGTAAGTAGCTATGAAGTTGTGGAAAACAACTTCATAGCTACTTAATGGTCCACTGGACCAGGTTCACATAGGAAGAAGGAAGTGACCCTGTGGCAATTATCTAGCTAAGTACACCAAGAAAGTGAGCAAGACCAAGTAACTCAGACTCCAAATGAATGGCAGTCAGAGTAATTTGCACTGTGAATTAGTTAGTGCTTAAACAAACCAGACGTGCTTATTATGAAATGTAGTTTCAAAATTCAATAATAAAATATCTGGGGGATATTTCTGCAATCATTCAGTACAGCATTTATGAAAATGAACATTGATAACTCCCAGGATCTGATGATGCATTTACAAATTCCCTCCATTACTGATTATGATTTTTCCTAGAAGGTGAAATACTAAATTTAAAGTCTTACTTAACCTAAAGTTTAATTTTATGTATTTGAACTGGTCCATTTTCTCTGACAGTGCACTTGTATATTTTAGTATTGCACTTGACTGAAAAGTGCCTTGGGATGTGTTTGCGTCAAAGGTGCTACAGAAGTTTATTTGTATTGTACTCAAAGTAAATGCATTCTCTCCAGATTGCAAGCACAATCAATAAGATGAATGAGTTTCTTGAACTCATTTAGTGCCTTGCCTATAATAGTCCCATTACCAAGTCCCCTCGTAACTTAGCAACTTTTCATCAGGGGTGGCCTTAGGACTGAATGAGCAAGGAGAAAAAAATACAGCCACCTGCCTTGGCACTTCTTGTTGTACCTGATGCCCCTGGCAGGTAGTGATTGAAAGTAGGTCTTACTGCATGCCTCTCTCAAGATACCTTTTCTAAAAACTTTGTCCTCATAAAAAGCACTTCTACCTTACTGCTGAAAGACTTGTATTGGGAAAAGGCAACACTGAACTTGAAAATCTAGTTGCACCCTAAACTTTCGGATTGCCTCTGTATTTCAAAACCAGTTAAGCCCGTTCCCTTTTCTACTTGGACATTTTGATGGAAAATAGATTTGACTGCTCTCCTATTCTGTGAATGTCCTGCTCAAGGGATAATATCTTGACGTAGGTAAAGAGGACACGCAGTTCGAAGAGTGAACCCTCAGCAGAGAGCCTGTGTTTAAGTTGCTAAAAGGAATGGATTAATTCAGTTTAGTTCACTAGGCTGATTTGCACAGAAGTTGACGACTTGTGTAAAAATTCAAGCTCAAAGCTTCTGCTATGTAGAAGAACAGTATGGATTTTACTATGACTTGTGAGAGACATAGATTTACATACTGGTCAAATGTATCAGGTTGAACTAGCTACACCTTAAGCATAAAAAGCCCACATTTAAATGGAAAAAATTATCTTGTCTCCAGCTGCCACATTTGAGTAACGTGCCACTTGATCTTTTCATATGTCAAACTGCTGGAGTAAACTTGATTGGGCCATGGTTCATGGTCCATGCTTCCATACCTTGTTTGAGATAATCTCCACTTGATATCCATGGATGAGTTTTCAGCATCTGTAAGCCCCTTGAAACTACATGCAAGTTTTTGTGTTTGTGTGCAAATATGGATTTTTCTGGAAATTTTTAGATCCTCATTTTTCATGAAATTCTCCAAGGGGACAATTGACTTTAAATGATTAAATATTTCCGAATTTTATGAATATAAATACAGACATAAACATGAATATAAATGCAGACATAAACACACTATTTTAGCAGATGGAATATCATTTTTTTTTTCTTTACTCCTCTCTCCAAATCTTTCCATCTCCATCTGTGTTATCCTCTTCGGCTCCTATCTACTCTCCTCCCTAACACATAGTAACGCCTTGCTGTGTATTATTCCATTCTTTTCTCAATAGCCATATTATCACATGTAATATTTTCACATTTGAAGATCTAAAGGTATATGCAAATATTCATATTCATAGAGGATATTTGGTCATTACTTAAAAATTTAGTTATATTACACACAGTGTATTTTATTTTTCTCATTCATACTCTATAGTGGAAATCCTAAGTAAGTTTGTGTAGAAAAAATTATTCTTTTTATTGTCTGTATAACATTGAAGGCATGGGCATGACATCATTGCTTTTCTTCTCTCTCTCTCTTTTTTTTTTATTTGTGAACAAATGCTACAGCAAACTTCTTTGCACATCCTTGTAAACATTCCTCATTGTAAACATTCCTCGAAATGGCATTCTCAGGAGAAAGGGCATGTTTGAATTTTATGCTACTGCCAGATGTAAAGCTAACAGGGCTTTCCCACCAGTATTACAGGAGAGGACCATTTCACTGTCCCACAATAAGTTCAATGTTTCCTTTAAATTATTGTGTGCCTGAGGTCTGTAACTCACATCTTATTTTTAATGTAATTTACTTTTTTTTTTTTACTACATGAGTGGGTTTAATCATATTGCAAAATATTACTGGCCATTTGGAATTGCCCTTCTGAACTTTTCTGCCCACACCCTTTGCCCATTTTCCTATTGTTTTTCCTTTCTCTTTCTTATTTTTAAAGATTTTTTATTTGTTCTTTTTGGTTATACATGTCAGTAGAATGCATTTGTCTGACATATCACACATATATGGAGTAGAACTTCCCATTTTTGTAGTTGTATATGATGTGGAGTTACACTAGTTGTGTATTCATATCAGAACATAGGAAAGTTATGTCCAATTCATTCAACTGTCTTTTCTATTCTCATCCTCCCTCCCTTTCCTTCATTCTCCTTTGTCTAATCTAGTAAACTTTTTTTTTAACCAGTCAAAATCTATGCAAATTTTACTTTATTTTTAATTTTTTAAATTTGTTTTTTTAGTTATACATGACAGTGTGATGTGATATATCATATATACATGAAGTGTAACTTCCCATTTTTGTGATTGTACATGATGTGGAGTTACACTGGTCATGTATTCATATATGAACATAGGAAAGCTATGTCAATTCATTGTACTGTCATTCCCATTCCCATGCCCCCTCTCTTCCCCTGACTCCACCCTGTCCAATCCAGTGAATCTTCCCTCACCTATTGTGAGTCAGCATCCTCATATCAGAAAGAACATTTGTCCTTTGGTTTGGGGGAACTGTTTTATTTCACTTAGTGTTATAGTCTCCAGCTCCATCCATTTACTGACAAATGCCATAATTTTATTCTTCTTTATGGCTAATATTCCATTGTGTATATGTACCACATTTTCTTTATCCATTCATCTTTTGAAGGGCACCTAGATTGATTTCATAGCTTAGCTATTGTGAATGGAGCTGCTATAAATATCGATATGGCTGTGTCACTGTAGCATGCTGATTTTAAGTCCTGTGGGTATAGACCAGGGAGTGGGATAACTAGGTCAAATGGTGGTTCCATTCCAAGTTTTCTGAGAAATCTCTGTACTGCTTTCCAGAGTGGTTGCACCAATTTTCAGTCGCACCAGCAATGTATGAGTGTACCTTTTCCCTCAGATTTATTGTTACTTGTATTTTGATAATGCTATGGAGTGAGATGAAATCTCAGGGTAGTTTTAATTTGCATTTCTCCAGTGGCTAGAAATGTTGAATATTTTTTCACATATTTGTTGACAGATTGTATTTCTCCTTCTGTAAAGTGTCTGTTCTGTTCCTTGGTCCATTTATTGATTGGGTTATTTGTTGTTAAGTTTTTTAAGTTCTTTCTATATCCTGCAGATTAATCCTTTATCTGAGGTGCAGGAGGCAAATATTTTCTTCCATTCTGTAGGCTCTCTCTTCACATTCTTGATTGTTTCCTTTGCTGTGAAGAAGCTTTTTAGTTTGACACCATCACTGATTCTTGATTTTACTTCTTGCTCTATAGGAGTCTTGTTGAAGGAGGGTTTCTAAGCCAACATGTTAAAGATTTGTGCCTACTTTTTCTTCTACTAGGTACAGGGTCTCTGGTCTAATGCCTAGGTCCTTGATCCACTTTGAGTTTTGTGCAGGGTGAGAGATATGGGTCTAATTCATTTTGCTACATAAGGATTTCTAGTTTTTCCAGAACCATTTGTTGAAGAGGCTATCTTTTCTCCAATGTATGTTTATGGCGCCTTTATAGAGTATGAGATAACTGTGTGGGTTTGTCTCTGTGTCTTCTATTCTGTTCCTTGGTCTTCATGTCTGTCTGGGTGCCAATCCTATGCCATTTGATTTTAGAGATCTTTGTATGTTATATTTTTTTAATAACTTGTCATCTTAAAAAAAAAACCCAAAATTATTTTCTAAGTATTTTGATTTTTTATGGTACCTTTTGCTATAATTAAGTTTTCTGAAAACAGAATTAAATATGTCTGTCTTTCACTGGGATTTCTTAGTTAATAAGTCTTTCCTAACACCTAGAGTGTTTTATAGCAAATCTTTAGGATAAAACTCTTTGGTAATCTTTAGAGAAAATAAATGAGAAGTGAATGTTTGAATGAAGAGGTAAAATGACTTGCAAAAAGTGCAATTTCATATTTATAAAATTTGGTAAGGAGCCAAGAATTTACTATAAAATTAACTTCTGCTATAATACAAATGTGGATGTCATCCCAGTCCTGCTGAGTCTTTGGCAGAGAAGCACTTGCCAAGGTTGTTGTGGTGTCTCTCAAGATCTTGTCTTGTCCTGGAATTTAAAACCTACCAAGCATCATTATCACCTTCCCTGTTCCTTCCCCATGGTTTACCCTGCATGAATCTCAGTGTTTGCATCTGCCAGGCTTCTGGGGGTACTATTTAGAAAGTGTATTTAGTATTTCTACTTTTTTTTTCTATTTACAGAGGACTGTATGCTTGTTGTGTGAAAAGAAAAAACTCTTTCCTCTTAAGTACAAAAATTCCACAGGTGATTACCCATCCAACATATTGCTCTGTAGCCTAATAATTCACTTTAATGAATACTTTAAAATTATATTATTTATTATAGGTCTTTGAATCCACCTAGGAGTTTATGTGCATTTGTATCTTCTGATAAAAATTGAGTTTTTTGCTCCTAATGCATGGCAATGTATGAAATTCAATATTCAAATCTTGTTAAAAACCATTGTTTGTAGCATTTTTCTTTAAATATTGAACAGAAACAAACAGTGAACCTAGTTACTCTTTTTTTTTTAATATACGCAGAGATAATGATAATCTTTGTCTCTCCTTTTTAGGGCTTAAAAAGTCAAGGTATGGGAAAGAGGAAGTTATTGAAGGAATAAAGACACCTCAGAAATGTGGCCATAAAGAAATAAACAGAAGTACTTTTCACCTGTGGAATGCTAAGGGGGACCAATTATTAAAGACTTATCTGAAAAAGAAGGGTGGGTTAAGGCTGTGGCAGTCTTATCCCTCTGAAGATTTAACATCAGACAGAAAAACCTGTTTTTAACCCTGATACAGGGGACCTTTAGGCAATTGTGTAATGAGTGGAATCAGGATGATTTGTGGAAGTACAAATATGATACATTAGTATTTAATGCCCACATTATAAGAATTCCAAGGTCAAGGGCATCTTAATTTCTGAGTATCTCCTGTCTTTGCAAAAATTGTATTTTGGAATTTCCAAGGATACATCTTGTGTACTACATGCATCCGATATGTCAGTCCATGTACTGTCACACCGTGGTTAGAAAAGGAAGTTTTCTCTCCTGCTCCTGAAGCCTGTAAATTTTGCTTACTCTCCTGAAAACTACCTGAAGGAACAACATCATTGCCACTGTCACAGACCATGAGCATGTCAAGACCCAGGTCAAGGTTTCTCCAGTGTGTCCACCTCCCTATATTCCAAAGATGTCCCTTGACTGCAGGACTAAGATCACTTCCTTGCTTTGGGGGTCGGTAGGAAGACTCCGTGCTGCTGGGTGCTCTGCTGTTACCTGGGTGACGACTCAGTACCACTGGTGGTCATAGTCCCCTAGCACCTTGGATCAGGTGTCCTTACCTCAGCATGACACTTAGCTTTGGGTTTCTTATTCACATTAGCTTAAAAAAAATAAGCCCTTTACTTGAACAATTGATGGTGTTTAGGAGCACAGTGGTCTCAATTCATTCTGGACACAAATTTCTTCAGTCCACGTAGATAAAACTCAGCCTATTATTTGATGATTTTTTCTAATTCTTGTGCAAAGCAGTTTTTCTCCTGGGAGCCTCGGATATCAGCTGTTTTTCATTTGCATAACTAAATAACTCATTCAAGTGGTTTCCTAGAACAGAAGAACAATGTGTCCTAATATTTATTTTTAACATTTGGTAGGGCATGCTCATAGTTGTGAATTATTTTTTCTTTTTCAACTCTGTGCAAGTTTCAAAGACACTCAAAATATCTTATGCTTCTCTTTTCTCCACCTCAGAATCTCCTTGAAGAAGAAAAATTTATTGATCTTGATATGAGATTGTCCCTGTGAAGATGGTTATAGAAGGTAAATAATGCTATTTACCTATTTTTTCCGGATTTCTTATTGAGGTATAATCAAGAAATAATTGTCAAATTGAAGGTATATTTTGATATACATACACAGTATAAAATTATTGCCACACAATCAAACCATATGTGCATGTGCAGTTTGTGTGTGTGTGTTAAAAATATTTAAGATCTACTCTTAGAAAATTTTAAGTATATAATTGTTAACCATAGTTACCATGCTGTATATTTTGTCTCTAGAACTTATTCTTCCAATAACTGCAAATCTATACCTTTTGACTAACATCTACCCATTCAACCCCACCTCATGACTCCTGGTAACTACCCTTCTTCTCCCTGTTTCTATGAGTCCTACTTTGAGATTCCATATAGAATTGAGATCACACAGCGTTCATCTTTCTGTGTCTGTCTCATTTCACTTAGCATAATATCTTCTAGGTTCAGTCCCTCTTAACTGAGTTAATATATAGAAAGCTCTTTGTGTTAGTCAGTTTTCTGTTACTATAACAAAGCACCTTTACCTTATAAAGAGAAAAGGCTCATTTGGGCTCACAAGTTTGGAGATTCCAGTCCATAACTGATTGGCCCCATTGCTTTAGACCTGTGGTGAGGCAGTATATCATGGTAGAAGCATATGGCAGAGCAAGTTACTTTCTTCATGGCAGTAATCAAAAAAAGAGCATAGTTTAGGGATCCCCCAATCCTCAACAAAGGCATGCTTCTAATGCCCTAGAACCTCCCACAGAAAAACTTATCCTAAAGGTCCACAGTACCTCCCAAGAGCACCATTTTGGAGACTAAGCCTTCAATTCATAAAATTTGGGGGGACATTCAATATCCATATGATAGCACACTTAGAACAGTGCCTATTAATTCATTATTCAATTAATTTTAGCTCTGAAAAAGAACTTAAACTGTCACAAGAATGAGGTCACAAAATTTAGCCTGAGGGAAACAAGAGGCATGAGACTGAAGTCACCTAGGTCATTCTGACCTAGCACAGCAGGTTTCTGCTGACTTCCCGACACCATAAAGATAATAAAAACCCTATTAAAAGCCTTTTCCCGTTTATTGTAATTCTTACCTGTAATGTATAGCAGAAGTGAACCACAAGCAATCAACAATCTGTGCTATTCTTGGCAACCAATGTCATTGTAATAACCAATTTACTGTAATTCCCTTCTTGCTCTTTTTTTTTTAATTTATAAAACTGGACCCCTTGGGAGCCATTTTGGAGCAATTATTCTGGGCAACTATAACATGTTCCTGGGTGGCCATCTCCCTTTGGTTCAGATGCACTCCTTGTTCACGCATTTTGTGTGTCTCAACTTGCCTTTGCAGTTGACAGCTCTTAATAGTCTCCTTGTGCCTTGAGCTCCACTTTAGAGATCTCTGTCAAACTACAATATCCTTGATGGTCTATTGTCATAAAAACATTATGGAGAGAAATAGGAATCCGTTATAAAACTTGGCTCTGGAGACACAATCAGGCAGAAAAGTTCTAATGTCCAAAGATCCTGATAGTCTTTGTCACCATCCAGAAACTATTGCAAATTGGAAAGAGATATTCTGTCACTTGGTGGCACGTGTGACTGGGAAGGTAATATGCAGTTTGGACACCAGGATCAGGTCTTCTGTCCAGACCACACGTAT
This sequence comes from Urocitellus parryii, assembly GCF_045843805.1. Lineage (NCBI taxonomy): Eukaryota > Metazoa > Chordata > Mammalia > Rodentia > Sciuridae > Urocitellus > Urocitellus parryii. The sequence goes on along the minus strand of NC_135544.1, from coordinate 25,784,140 downwards.
GTGGAGCCAAGACACTGGGTTGTGGTATGGATCAAGATTCCATGTCTAGACAGCTCTCAGGATCTAGCAAGAACACTGGGGCACAATTCTACAAGAAGGATAAAGGGCAAAGGAACAGTCCCTTGCATTGGATAATCCCAAGATAAAAAAAATAATATGGACGAATTGAAAGTCATCCTGGTTCAAAGACCCACTCTGCTTGTGACTTGATCTATGACATTATACAAGGTGTCTAATCTCAGTTCCCTTCTCTGTAAATAGGGGATATTAGTGGTGACTATTTCAGAGGGTTGCAGTAAGATTAACATTAAATAATATTGGGAGGAGGGTAGGCAAAGGGGAAGTACTGGGGAAGGAAACTGACTAAATTATATTGTTATGTTGTGTGCATGCTTGAATATATAACATCAAATCCAACTATTATGTATAATGCACCAATAAAAACTTAAATAATGTTTTATATAGATAGATCGAAACATACATACATACATAACATACTAGAACACTGTGGTATGTGGGGTGGACAAGAGAGCTACCCAATACTGCTCATAAGATAAAAGCTCAGATTGGGAGCAGAGGCCTCATGGGACACAGCAGTTTAGGAGGGCAACTTTACTGTGAGGCATTTCCTACGTTACCTGTTAACAGGAGGAACATCATGATTTCATGTTTTACTGCATGAACCATGAATTCTTACTCCCTATCTGAAAATCCCACTGGCCCTGTCCTGAACCTCCAGCACTTTGTATTTCCTATCTCTGTCTTCATCATGGTCTTGGCAGCTACTGTATATTTCACTAGTCTGACAGGTTTTTTTTTTTTTCTGAACGTAAGCTCCATAAGTACAGTCATTTTCATCTGTTGTGTTCATGATGAAGTTCCTGTTATCATTGCCTATAGATAGCTCTGGCACATAGTAGGTACTCATGTTTTAGTTGAAAATCAAAGCTAAATGCACTATGCCGGCACGTGGTTCATCCTATGGAGGCATGTCTATGCATCTGGCTGGAAGGATTAAGGGAGGGGAAGAGGAAGGTAAGATAAACACAGTCTTCAGGAAAAAAGGGTTTATTAATCACCTAAAGATGAGCAATTTTAAACAACATTTTATTTGTTCTTTGTAGTTATACATGACAGTAGAATGTATTTTGACATATTATAACTGCCCATTCTTGTGGTTGTACATGATGTAGAGTTTTACTGGTCGTGTATTCGTATACGAACAGGGGAAAGTTATGTCTGATTCATTCTACTGTCTTTCCTATTCCCATCTCCCCTCCCTTCCCTTCATTCCCCTTTGTCTCATCCAATGAACTTCTACCAGCCCCTCAGTTATTCTGTGTTAGCATCCACTTGTCAGAGAGAACGTTCAGCTTTTAGTTTGGGGGGATTGACTTACTTCACTTCACACGATACTCTCCAGTTTCATCCATTTATGGCAAATGCCACAAATGCCATAATTCCATTCTTCTTTATGGCTGAGCAATATTTCACTGTGTATATATACCATATTTTAAAGATGAGCAATTTTTGTCTACTATACTCATGTTTGGATCTGGAATTTCCCCTAAAGGCTCATGTGTGTAAAGGCTTGGGCCTCAATGCAGAAATATCCAGAGGTAGGGCTTTGGGGAAGTTATTATCATGAGGGATCTGACCTCATTAAGTGGATTAATCCACTTAATGGATTAACAATTGGAATGGATTATCAGGAGGTGGAGTATGTAAGTCACTGGGGGGCATGTACTGGAGGAGCATGCTTCCGTCCCCAATGCCCTCCCGCCCCCAATGCCCTCCCGCCCCCAGTGCCCCACTTCTGTGCTGCATGAGTAGGGCAGCTTTCTTCCACCATGTTCTTCTACCCTGATGTTCTGCCTCACCTTAAGCCCAAAGTAGTGGAGTCATTTAATCATGGAATAGAACCCCTGAAACTATGAACCCAAATAAACTTTTTCTCCTACAAGTTGTTTGTGTCAAATAAACTGTGTTTGACACTGTGTTTGGTCACAGTGATGAAAAGCTGACTTGCAATATATTGTATCTCCCTCATAACTTTCCTCATTCAGTGTAAAGCTACCTGGCCTTCACAGACATAACCCAAGACTTTGAGTATCAACTACTCAATCACAGGTGTGATGTCTGTCTGCACAGCCTTGAATCTGAACTGTTAAATGCCTTACGTTAAAACTTGAAAAATAATGGTGGCTATCCCAGGGAATCATATTGTAAAATGGAACATAGTTTTGAGAGAAATTAAATCTGTCTTGCTGCCTAGGTACATGGATGCATTTAGAAAATATGCACTTTCTCTCTAGGGTGTAAGTCTGCTGATGGCTAGAAGATCTTCTACTCCATTCTAACTCCAGCACCTTTTGTAACAAAGTGACTGTTACATGAGAGGTGACTGTAATTTTTTTGATGAGCTAATATATAAATTTTAATGAGCAATACAACTTAGTTGATACATTGAAAAGAGATGTTTTGAAATAACAGTGTATTTGTAGTAAGCGTACTTGTTTAGAAATTACAGAGAAGACTTTGATACTAATTGAACAAATTGGAGAAGTTGATAAAATTCCTAAATCTTTTCAAAACTTTTATAAATATGTATGTGGTTTAAATGAACCATAAAATTATGGTTTGTAATTTAGCATGGAAACATCACTTATTTTTGTTCCTTAAATGAATTCCAAAGGTAAGTGACCTGAAGCATCCAAAATTATTATTTTTTTGCATAAATGGTATTTTACAGAATACACTAGTTTGTTTTATTTATCTGCAAAGTAATAAAAATAACAATAATTTCTTCTACCTGCAGGGTGTAAAAATGATGTAAATTTTGCAATTTGGGAAATGGTATTAAAAAAGCCACCTATTATGTTGCATTTAAGCTTTATTTATTTCTCCAACAATGAATGCAATTGCAGAAGTTTCAGTTTAACAAATTTTCAGGTTTTTATATTTAGTCGGTTTTGTTTTCTTTTAATACTGATTTTACTGCTTTCAAGTTATCACAGAGTTGATTTTGCTTTTCATACAGTTCATATTATATTTTGATGAACTCTCTGTTTGACCCATATTTTATTAGTTCTTGTGTTGTTACAGCTAAATACTTTAGGTCAAAAATTTTATAGGATATACTTATTCCAAGTAAATAACTCAGTAGGGGGCTTATTTCTGCATATTTTCTTACTGCTTGCTTATCAAGTGTGACAAATGCCCTTTCAAAAGATTAACAACACTGAATATTTAAAAGGTGAGGTAATACAAAATTAGTTTGAAACACAGATTTTGAATAGTTAATGAAGCATTAGTGAATAAATCAACCAACCAAATAAAAAACACCCAATTTATTATTTTGACAGTTCTCAAACCAAAAATCTCATTTTCAGTTTCCACAGCCTTTTCATTTGCATCATTATAGTTAAAAGTCTGCCAATAATTCTATTATAAACCCTATTTCCAGAGAGATGCTATTTGTCAATAAAAATTAATTCTGACTGAAGGCTTCTTTTTAATGCTGTTATAATTGACTATGAAATTATAGTTTCTAAATGCATATGACTTAGGGTACTACTGCTAAAATTCCAATTTTTTTCCTTCAATATTATGGCAGATGAATGGCTAAAGGAATTTTTTAAAAAATTTCTTTCTTTGGGCCTATAAAAAATATTTAGTAATATTGTGTGCTATACCTGGAAACATATAAAAACTTGGTATGCTTTTTTTGAAGAATGTAATAACCTGAGAGCAATTACTTTTCTGGACAAATCTTATTCATATAAATATGTTCAAATTATTTTGAATATTTTGAAAATATTTTGAACAAAATTTTACATATCTGGGAGATACTGCTTTGAGATATTAGTAATTTAAATATTTATGAGTGACCTAACTGTGCATATATTAGTAGTGGTAATATTAGTTCTTTTTTTTTAATATTCTCTCTTTAAAAAGTCCTCATACAATCACAAATATACCTGATGCTCATAAAAGTCCTAAATGGGGGGAATCACTGGGGATGCTCTCCCCTATATAATTGTTTAGAGTCTGTCATCTTCAACACATGACTTTGAAGAGTGTCATAATTGCCCTCATCCCTGGTATGTGTGAGGGGAAAAGAACATGGAAGAACCTGCATGAGTTTTGTGGACAAGGCCTGGAAGTAGGTCATGTCACTAAGCACTCAAATCACTGACCAAAAATCCTAACAGCAAGGGAGGCTGGAACATGTATTTTATTTTATTTTATTTTTTGTATAGGAAGAAATGAAAATGCAGGTCATAGAGAACAATTTGTAACCTCTCCCATAATAGGCATGAATGATTGACAGCACAGAGGACTAGACTAAGTAGTATAGCTTCATTTAAACTTTTTTTTTTCACTAAAACTTAATTTAAATGAAGAGACCTAGCTCCCGAGACGTGCATGTCACCATGATTCATTAACCTCTTCTCCAACATTAATGAATAACTTGTGTGTGTCAGAAATAGGGAAAACAATGATAAATAGGAATTTATGATCTACTGAAGTTATACATATATATATACACACATACACATACATATGTGTATGTATATACTTTTATATCTTTTGCTTTCTTCTACTACAATGATAGCATAAATTTATGGTAAATAGAAAACTAAAAGGAGGTACACTGCCTAATCTTATCATCAGAACTAAAAATTGAAATGTAAACAGATACATTTGTGGAAAGGACACCTTACTTTGACTAGTCCTGGGTCTATGGATAGCCCCAAAATGTTCTATTTTTATTCTAAGCTTACCAATTCAGCCTAGTATATATATTGATTGGTAAAAATTAGATATTTGCCATTGGCAAAACTATTTTTAAAGTTTTAAGTTAGTATTCCTAAGTAAAATTGTAATAGGTGTTTCTATTCTTTTTTTTTTTTTTTTTTTTTTATCAGTTGCTGACCTGGGGCTCATCTGCCTGCCTCCGTAAGCACACATAAGATGTGCAGAGAAGAGTTCTCCACAATTTTCAACGTCACTTCTTTAATCACCAGCAATACTCATAGAAGATAAGAATGGACCAGCTTCAGAAATATTTAGGGATCATAACTAAGCTGTTTATAGGAGGATATTATCATCCATATTACCCTTAATATCTTGGGGGATAACAGTCAATAAATACTATGTCCTCTCTCTTTTTTTATTTATTAGTTGCTCATGACAATACGATGATCTTGACATATGATACATTTGAATCAAATGGGGTGTAATTTTCTCTCTTTTCTTCCTTTATTCTGTAGGGTGTATCCAAACCAATTCTCCAAGTCTCCATCTCATAGTTCATGATGGATTTCATCACTGTATCTCAGGAAAACTTATATTTTGTATGTCCCAGTGCTTGACACCCATGATAACTAACAGCTAAACATTTCCAGTATCAGTATCAGTACTGAATTTGCATTATACAGGATGTCTCAGGAAACATATTTTTGGTGCCCTATAGTGACTCTACTAGTAGAGATATTAGAAAACATGAATTACTGGTGGTGAAAATTACTATGAGAAGCAAACCAATTAGGTCTTTAATAGACAGACTTCTATGGTCACCCCCGATCCCTGCCTTCTGGTATTTATGCCTGGGTAATCCCCTCTTCTTGAGAGTAGACTGAAACTAGTAACTTGATTCTAACCAATAGAATACAGCAAAATAGGTGGTGTGTACTTATGTGATTAGTTTACAACATCCATGATTTCCAACTTGCTAGCAAATTTTTCCATTGCCTTTTGGCTTACGTATTTTGATAAAAAAAAAAAATGTTGCCACGCGGGTGAGGCCCATATGGTAAGGAACTAAGGTTGGCCTCTGGCCAACAGCCCGTGGAAACTGAATGCTGCCCAAAATCTTATGGGAGTATCCTCTCTTGGAGTCTTCAGAGGAAACCATGACCCCTGAGATGACATCTTGATCACAACCTCATGAGAGACTAAGAAGCAGAGAACACAGTCCAGCTGTGCCCACACACCTGACCCACAGAAGCTGCAAGATCCCACATGTGTATTGTTTTAAGCTGCTGAGTCTGGATGTGATTTGTTATTCTGCAATGGATGACCTTAGCTACCTACAGGTGTGGGTTTTACCTTTAAGTCCTGCTATGGTTTGGATGTGGTTTTTTTTTCACCCCAAAATCCATGTGCCAGAAGCTTTGTCCCTCCCTAGTGTAGCAATGTGGACATGTTGTAGAATCTTGGAGGTGAGTCCTAGTGCAATGTGCTAGGTCATGAGGACCTCATTCTCTGAAAGGAATTCTGCCAGTCTTGTGCAGTGAGTTACCTCTCCCAGGAGTGCTTTGCCATATTTAGGTGGCTACGTACTTTGCTAATTTGGGGATGATCTAAAGGCAGGAATTGTGCCTTTTTGATATTGATATAATTGTTTTCTAACAATAAATATTTGTTAACTGATTGAATGAACAAATGTTTGTGTATGTGAAAACTCTGATGCTCTCTATTATGCAGCTCAGAATCAAAGTCTATATTTGGAGTCTCCCTTTACTTCATGGGGTGGAGGATGAAAGGAGTACAAGGATTGGTAATTCCCTTATAGTGGTAATGCTAAAGAGCTATCATGTGGCTTCGTGTGTCATTACACTAATTCTTCTCAGCAGCCTCAAGCAGATTTGTTCCAAAGATGTTTTGTATCTTAGACAAATTTTCCACACATGAATGTTCTTCATCTTAGTTTTTATAGAATTAAGTTTCTTTTCCAGATTACTGTTTTATGTATCAGAAGCACATTATATTGTTGTGTACATTCGTGTTTTATCTACTTAATTACATATTAATTATAAAGCTTTATTAGCCTATAAATGTGGTTTGCTTATAGCAAAAGAAGAATTGTACACATGCACAATAAATCTAAGAGTGTAAAAACTGGGGATTATGCTTGTGCTACTCTTTGTTTATTATCAAGCAGTTAAATTCTAAAACCCACCCTGCTGATTTTAATAGAGTACCCAAATTGATTATAATGCATAATAATGACAAAAATCAATTGTAAATCTTTAGGGCTTGCCAAATAATGGAAGCTCTTGATATTTTGAAACGAGGGCATGCAAGAATGAAGAAAATTCAAATGGGTAGGTTTGCTTTAAGCACAAAGAATATGAATTAGAAAAATGTGGAGGTGGAGAAATGACACTTGCTGCCTCTGTCTGAGATTAATATTTATTCAGCAATAAAGCACTTCATTGTAAACCATGTGCCTGGAGGAATTAGAGACTCTCTTTTCCATGCAAGTTCTTGATATATGGGTATTGTAAGATTCTGAGGGCTTCTATCATCCAGTAGCATTTTGCAGTTGTTTTGAAAAACATTATGAACAAAGAAAAAAAAATAAATAACAAACAGGCAAAACATTGTAGCAAAAAATACAGTAATTATTGGCAATCAATGAATAACATTTTTCCTAAAGTAGTTATAATCTAGACTGCTCTGAAATTCAAAAAGATTTTTAATACGATTTAGTTTATTACCTGTAATCAATCCACCTGAAGTGTGTATTTGTTTTGAACATAATGGTTTAAAAGGATTCTTCTTTGTGCCTAGTAATGGAATAATATTTGGCATATTTCAAATTATTTTACATCATGATTGTTAGCACACTACATAAATGTAACCGACCAGGTCTGTACTGTTCTTTTCATTATAGATTTAACTTTGATGGAACAAGCTTTGAAGAAAGAGAAGGTTGCCAATTATTTTTTTCTCATTGAAATTAACCATTTTGAATTTCTAAAATTTCTTAAATTCCATATTTAATGGAATTAAAGTTGGATAATGGTCCAAAAATCTTCATTCCTGGTATAAAAATCTGTGGAGCAGAGTATTAATTTTTGAAAAGATAATAATTTAAAAAGAGTTTCTGCAGATTTTGATTCTAAATTAGAGATCGTATTAGAACTTAGCTCTTATGGTTGAAGTACTTACTATGTGATACTTCATCTTAAATTACATTTATTGAGAACGTAAAACAGCACTAGGCACCTAGTAAGAACTTGCTTGAACTTTATAGTCTATTTTATGGCACCAGAGTCTATTTATTTATTTTTATTTTTTATTTTTTTTTTAATTAAGGACTGAACCCAGGGGTACTTTACCACTGAGTTACATTTCCAGTTCTTTTAAATTTTTATTTTGAAGCAGGGTCTTGCTGAGTTGCTGAGGCTGGCCTCAAACTTGCTGTCCTCTTACTTCATCCTTCCTGGGATTATATCACACCCAGGTGAGCCTAAGAGCGTCATCACATGACAATGTCTCTTTTAGTCTCTGACTTCCTATAAGGATACTGGTCATATTGAATTTTGGGCTCACTCTATTCCAAGATGACTTCATTTTAACTTAATTACTTTTGAAACTATTTCCAAATAAGATCCTGTCCTGAGGTACTGGAGTGTAGGATGTCAGCATCTTTTTTGGGGGGAGGAGGGGAAGAACAATTTAATCTCTCATAATCCCCATCTATTGAAAATATTTAGAAAGTATATGTGATAAGTATAAAGTATCTCATCATAATCCAGTAAATGCAACCATTTTCAATGATGAAAACCTTCCATTTTGACAAAAACACATAATTTGAATAATTGCGCACTTTCTTAGACATCTGTTTCTCCCTCTTGCTCATTTAAAAAAGGTGCTGGGTATATGGTAATGTTTGTTAATGAAGAAAGTTTTATAAGAACTAATGGTGTCTTGGACTCTCATTGGTCTCTACTGCAAAATGGCTGGCCTGGGTCATAACTTAGGTTCAAGTAAATAAGGCACCAATGTTTTCTATGACATTTGGGGGTTATGTGTGAAAAAATACATTTATGACATTAAGAGCATTCACAATCTTAGGTAACTATTACCATTATTTAGTTACAGAACTCTTTTACTGTATCAGAAGGAAAACCCACACCCATTAAACTTTGTCCCCCATTACCCCAAACCAATTTGCTTTACATCTTCATGGACTTTTCTATTCTGTATGTTTCATATAAATAGAATCATGTAGTATGTCATCTTTAAGTCTGAAGTCCTTTACTTAGCATAGTGTTTTCATGGTTTACCGACATTCGTCTTTATAACTGAATAATGTTATACTTAATGGATATACCATGGTTTGTTTATCCATCCATCTGTTGAGGAACATTTATTTTCTTTTTCTATTTTTAGATTATGAAGGAGATTGATATAAATATTTAGGTACAAGTTTTATTGTGGATATGTGTTTTCATTTCACTTGGCTATATACCTACCAACAGAATTGCCTGGTCATATGGTAATTATATGCTTAACTTATTAATAAATTGCAAACTGTTTTGCACAGCAGCTACACCATTTAACATTTCCATAGCAGTACATGCGAGTTCCAGTTTAGCCAAATTTCTCAGCAACACTTTTCTTTTTTTAAAAAAAAAAATTTATTCATGCTAAGCATAAAGTGATATCTTAGGAACTCGAATTGCTTTTATCTAGTGACTAATGACATTAAGCATCTTTTCATTTGTGTATTAGTCATCTGAACATTTTCTTTTTTTTTTTTTTTAAAGAGAGAGAGAGAGAGGAGAGAGAGAGAGAGAGAGAGAGAGAGAGAGAGAGAGAGAGAGAGAATTTTTAATATTTATTTTTTAGTTCTCGGCAGACACAACATCTTTGTTGGTATGTGGTGCTGAGGATCGAACCCGGGCCGCACGCATGCCAGGCGAGCGCGCTACCACTTGAGCCACATCCCCAGCCCCATCTGAACATTTTCTTTTGAGAAATTCCTGTGCACATTTTGACCCATATTTTGATGGACTTGCTTGTTTTTTTGTTGTTGGGTTGTAATAAGAAAACAGTAAATAGATGATTTGCAAAATTTTGTTCCATTGCTTGCATTGTCTTCTTACGCCCTGGTGCCTGTTCCTTTGGTGTCGTACTATGAAATCCAAGGCCATGGAGATTTGCACCTATGTCATCAGCTAAGAGGTTTTGGTTTTAGCTTTTCAACTGAGGTCTTTCCTGTATCTTGAGTGGATTTTTGTGAGATAAGAACTCAAGTTTGTTCTTTCACTCGTAGGGATCCAATAGTCACAGCATCATTTGTGGAAGATATTGTTCTTTTTCCCATTAAATATTCTCCGAATTTCTGTCAAGAATCAATTGGCTGGAGCTGTATGGTTTATTTCTGGACTCTCTATTTCACTGATCCACATGTGTAACCGTAGGTGGCATGTGGTGTGAACCAATGGAGTGACGACTTTGGCTATTAGTCTCTACTCTAGAATCCATAAAAACTGCAATCTCTTCTCCCAGTTCAGACCTGTACCAGTCCTCCATTCATCAGTCTTCAGAGTCTATGTCATTTCACTAGGGTGACAGTGATATTTTAAATTCATCTATTAGGCATCTTTTGCAGCCGACTTTGTCCTTTTCAAAAATAGTGCTGAGCTAGAAGATTGAAGTTCTATTCGGGTCTGCATCCTCCCTCTTACTCTACTTTGGGGGAAGTGAACTAAAAATACAAAATGCCTTGAGCCTTTCCACCCATATCTGGATATTTCTAAAGCTTTGCTTGTCTTCAAGATTTTGACATTTCCTTCTTCTACTCATTCCTCTTCATCACTCTTCCCACCACCACCTGGCATTCACAGTGGAAGACAGCGACTGTGTGAAAATACATTATACACACACACACACACACACACATATACATACAAACACATACACAGACTAGATGTGTGTCCCAGAAAAAAATTATATAACTTCTCTGTTCTTCAGTTTTTCAATGTTTAAATGTGCACCTGATATTAATGAATTCCAAGGAAACATATGAATAATAAATAATTGCTTAGAAGAGCATGCAGAAGACAGCAAGTATTCCATAACAATAAGCTAATACTACTAGTACCTAAACTTCTCCAAGCCTACTAAGGTGATGGATCTTCCTCCTAACTTCAAGGTATTCATCATCAGGTTTTATTGACAGATGGAGTAAAGATAGGAAAGATGGTACAGTGACTTTTAAAGGAAAACTAAATAAGGAAGTTACATGATCACAAATATTTAATGTTTTACACAGGGGTCTGGGGAAAGTAGGAAAAGAACAGAGAGTCAAGAACAAGTCAAAGTCTCAAGTCGTGAAAGTCTGCACTGGTGTATTTATAGCAGAAACTCAGTAAAAAGAGTGGGGGGGTGTTTTACATTATCTATAAGGTGGTTAAGTTTTATATATATATATATATATATATATAATATAGATGTATATACATTGTGTTGAATTTTTAATATTCATGTGCATTAACAGTTAAGCATAATTTAGGAAATAAAACTATTTTGAGACTTGTACAGTTAACATGGTATGTTAACTGCAAATATTTAAAGTTTAATAAATAGCAAACTCAACTCCTTATTTTTAAATTATATACATGTGCATTTTTCCCTATTAATACCCATTTTTTTTTAATGGAAGAAGATTCATTAAAGTTTGAAAGAATTTTAAATGATCAGTTAAATATATAACATGAACTATGATAGATGAAAAGAACTGAACCTTTATTTATTGTAGAAAGGACTATGTAGTAAGTCCAGAAAAGTATTTATTTTGGGGATTGATAAGTCAAATCTCCGACATTTCATATTAGGTGGTCTTGTTCTTACGACCCCTCATTTGGCCACAATTTTATGATTTTCTTACTTGAATTTTGAAAATACATGTGAACTAGATATATAGCTTTTACATATTCTAGTTTATTATTAGTATCAGGGATTCCTTTCAGAATCTATAGTAATTTAGAGTTACTAAAATAATCCCGATAAGACTATCTGGTATGCGTTTTGATAGAATAATTCCTATTTTCATGATTTTATTGGGTACTCAAGGAAAAAGTAATGCCACATCTTAACATCTATGAAAGGAATGCAAAGGGAGTATTATTAGGAAAAAAAAAAAAGAGTGAGTGGTCTCTATAAATGACTGAACTTAATTTGGTGATTATTCTCTACAGAGATTTCCCTTTATTTTCTTTTTGTAACTTCTTGGATTTTTTGTAAAACTATTTAACACCTGTCCTTAAGGACTGAAAACTCCTGTTTTAACATTGAAGGTCCAATTTTATATGTGACCTTTGTTTCTAATTGGAGATAGCTGAAAAGCCTTCTAAGATTATTACTGGGAGTTCTTCTTAGTAGAAAAGAAATTCAGGTAGCAACTAGGCTAGAACATGCCCTTGTCTGGGAGAGTAATGGTTATTATCAATATTAACCACAGCAGCTATAGTTCCTAATCTCTCTACCTAATTGGGAAGTCAGTTGGTTCTTACTTCCTTATTAAGCTGACGTATAAACATCATCTTTAACTGGAAAAATCACTGAAGAACCCTGTAAGTTTTAGATTGAAGGGAAGTTTATCTATAATTGTTTCCTTATATTGACTTCCAGGCATATACTATGTGGTTGATACATGTTTTTCATTTAAATGAATGACAGAATAACACATAAGTACAAAGTGGAGAAGTAAATAGAAGTAATTATATAGATATTTCAATAAAGCATCTCATGTGTGTCTCAATTATGAAGTCAAAATTATTCAATCTTAACTAAATTAGCTGCATTACTTCTTTACTTGATTATTCTGTGTGTGAAGAAGACATAGTAAGAAGTGTTTTGTTTTCTAATTCAAACTCAAAGTACAATTACTTTGTTTAAATGTACCTTGTCACACAGTCATGTTAGAGTCTGTAAACAAGTCAGGATGGTGCCTGGCAAATGTTAGAGTCTGTAAACAAGTTGGGATGGCGCCTGGCATTTTGCCAGAGGGAGTGGTTTGTGAAGTAAAGTCAGCGTGCCATTAAGTGTGGAGATTCCTTATTGGTTGACTGCTGTATCTAGTTTATGTTAATTAAGATAAGCTGTGTGGAATGTATAAATACCTCTGTTTTCCTACAATAAACGGCTCCCACTCCTGCTGTACACGAGTTGTTCGTCACCCCCCTGGTTATTTTGCTGCAGCTAGACTGCAGCAAAGTCACATGCTTTTTATTGTGTGTATTATATTCTTGTGAACTGCTCTATGACTCTTTAAAAAATATTTATGTTCTAATTGTAGTTGGACACAATACCTTTATTTTATTTATTTATTTTTATGTGCTACTGAGGATTGAACCCAATGCCTTTCACATGCTAGGCGAGGGCTCTCCTGCTGGGCCACAACCCCCAGCCCCTCTATGACTCTTAAACGAAGTGGAATATCATGGGACATCTTTTACACTATTCTCATTTCTATAAGCTTCTAACTCTTCATGCTTCTCTCTCAGAAAATATTCATAATATTCATATTTAGCTATTTTAAAAGAATGGCACAGTCTCTCTTGAGATTTTCAATCCATATTTCTTAGTTATAAAGTTTCCAAGAGTGAAATCCCTCACTTAATAGAAAATGTTTTCCGGATATTATACCAAGTTACATGAACATAAATTTCATGGTTGAATCTGAGCGGTACAATGGACCTCAGACAGAATCCCACTCAACTCCCTCATGTTCCAGAGAGAGAAACTAAACCACAGTCATATCAAGAGTATTTCCTTAGGTCACACTCCCAGCTAAAAAGCTAATGCATTTAAAATGAAAGTAAGGAATGGTACTTTTTTCTGGAGCTTATTTATTATTGTTATTTTAAACAATTTCCTGCTTCACGTTTGCCTGTGTCTATGCAAGCATTTTATAGCAAGAACACATACAATATTAGATCAAAATGAACAAAACATTAAATAAACTTAACAAGGAATGAAGTGCCAACATTTAGAAAAAAAATTCAAATACAGGCTGCAGAAGCCTAAATATCAGCTATCACTTGGGTCTAATATTTAAATTCGTTATAATCCCAAAGTCTCAGACCTCACTGACAAAATGAATTCACACTTATTTTTAATATCAAACTTAGGATAGCATGAGGTCCCAATGGCTTAATTTTTAGAAATTACCTCCTCTCAGAGTTAACCTCAGCTATTTCCAGAATATCTCCAGAGTTCTGTTTCCTGTGTGCCAGGAAATAGTTACCCAAGTTCTCTATTCTTCCCACGGGGACTGCTGGTATGGCTGCTTCCGTGGGCCTGAATGTCCTTTGTCCAGCCTCATTCCTGTTGTGCCCCTCTGCAGAGGAATTGTGGGGTCCAGTGCTCTCTATCTGCTAGTCCATCTGGAAAATGGGGCATGGATTTCCTTACTTGTCCATAGCCTGATGAGGACTAGATTAAAACCGTAAATGAAAATTTCTCAAGATTTTGGCCATGAAAGAACTCACCCAGAAAATGATATATCAGCTATCAGAAAAGCTTAGAAGGGTCATAGACCTACTTTCTGGCTTCTTGGTTTGAATTCTGCTCTGCTTGATTTCCTGTGGTCAAAATCAGTGCCTATTCACCAATGGAATGGTTTCAGGAACTTTCTCCCCTTACCGTATTCACAAGGCTTGTTGACTGAGGCTTATTGCTATGTGAATGCTTGAATTGGAGAGGAGAATATGATGCTTAGCATAATTTTGTTTTAGCTTCTCTATATTAAGGATTCAGGAGATGGTATAATCCATTTATACTCAGGGTTCCTTTCTAAGATTTATTGCAGGCAAAGCAAAATTAGACTTACATAATTTATGTTATCAGAGGAAAAGAAATGTATTGGTTCTATTATAAAAATGACTGCAGTTATCTTATCAGGGATAAGCGTTTAAGGGAATGAGAGCAAAAGCTTTCCCCCCAAACCAACTGCAAAGAAAAATGAAGATAGTAGTAGGTATCAGGAGAAGCTTTATTAAACAAAATCTACAGACAATGAAGGAAAAAATAGATTTTTGTCTTGCAGTATCAGAATATTTTCTTTATTTTCAGATTACTGAAATAAATAAATACACAAGCTCATGTATTTATTTATTTATTTAATCATGCACAGAAAGCTCTAGTAATAATTTCCTGGATTGTATTTTGCCTGTATTTAGAAAGTCAGGATGTTAATCTATTAGGAATTCCTTCCCGATATTGGAGATTGGATTAGAAATATTCTAAGATATTGCTGGGTGCAGTGACGCATGCCTGTAACTTCAGTAGCTTGGGAGGCTGAGGCAAGAGGATTGTGAGTTCAGAGCCAGCCTCAGCAACTTAGCGAGGCCCTAAGCACTCAATGAGACACTGTCTCTAAAAAACAAACTAAAAAAAAAAAAAAAAAAAGTATTCAAGTATTCTAAGATATCTCCTGATGTTAATAATGCATAATTTAGGATTCAACAAAACCAAGAGATCAGTGATTTCTTACCTAACGCTGTGGCCCTAAAACCTATTATTTGCCCAACAACATGGGCCAAAGAATCTGACTATGGAAATATGAAATGCATAAGTTACTCTGCTTTGATTTCATGTTAATATCCTGACATGGAAATTTCTCCATGGGTTTTTTTCTTCCCAACTACCAGCTCATAAAGATTCAGTGCACCATCATTAGTTGGTTATTTGTAATCAAGCCCTATATCTTTGGCTTTGTGACTTTTTTTGCTTGTTTAGTTGGATTTCTTGATGACTCTTGTAGCCAACCAAGAATGTAGACTGATTGCCTTTGTGGTGTTGACAGTCATGAATAAAACTGAACTGACAAGTGGGAAAGCTGTGGTATTTTCAATGACAAGTTGACGTTCTGCTTGTAATGCTTTTCCAATTCCCAGAGGGTGGGGAACAGAAAAATTTGGGATAATTGAGAATTTTATATTCTTAAATAAACATATATCCTTGCCAAACATTTGTTTTGAATTCCATCAATCCCATATACTTAGTCAACTAGAAAAACAGCATTTTCATATTAAATCATGCATTTATTATCTTTAGGATTTATTTTATATCTACATTTGTGGATCTGTTTTCCTCCATGAAACTCTCGTCTATCTTAGGAAAGAAACTTCTAGCAAGTTTCAAAGTAATCTGAATTGAATTCAAGCTCACAAAGAATTGTCTCACTTTACTTTTCATTTGTATTTTGAGAATAATTTGGGCATTCAATTGGCTTTATTTTTGCTTGGATGTACACCACCCATTATATTCTTTCATGTTTTCCTGAGATGAATTTGATTCAATTACTTAATGCATTTTTAATGAATTTTTTACTGAAGTATAAAATACTAAATCCTCAATGACCACAGTGATCAACAGAGCAGTAGCAGCTTCCTCAAAGTCCTCCTCAGCTTCTCCTGCCCTTGCTACCTTGCTTGTCCCCACTGGCAACCACTGTCCTGACTTATAGCACCAAGGATAAGTTTTGGCTGAACTTTGGAATATGACAATATGCTTTCTGTCTAGTATGAATGCTGGAAGTTAATATTAGTTTTTCTGGTTCATCATTGGCAGAAGTTCATTTTCACTACTGAATAGTATTATACCATATAAATAAGCAAAAATTTGTCAACTGATACAACTGTTGAGTATAGGGCTTTCCTCAATTTTTATTATTGTAAATAATGCTGTTGTTAGTAATATTTTGGGGCGGGGGAAGCATACCAAGGATTGAACTCAGGAGCACTGGACCACTGAACCACATGCCCAGCCCTATTTTATATTTTTATTTAGAGACAGGGTCTCACTGAGTTGCATATCACCTCAGTTTTTTTTTTTTTTTCCTGATACTGGCTTTGAACTCATGATCCTCCTTCCTCAGCCCCGCCTCCCACTGAGATTACAGGTGGCACCACTGTGCCCAGCTGTAAGCAATTTGTATATGTCTTTTGGTTTGCATTAGTTGATACACTGCTCACTTAGACATTTCCCTAGGACTAGAACTGATGAGATAAATAGGAAATATATTTTTTACTTCGGTAAGTAATGCCAGCTTTCCAACATATGATAAACAATTAATATCCTCCAATAACGTGTATCAAGTATATATAGCTATTTTTTTTTCTATGAAATATCATTCTCTCACACTCTAGACAACCTCTGGTATGATTTTTAAAAACAGATATTCTGGTAATGATATTTTGTTGTGGCATTGATTAACATTTCACTGATCCATAATTGAGAATCTTTCCACAGTTTGTGGAGTTTGCCAAGAGAGACCCAGTTTGTGCCAGTTCTTGGTTAAATAACAATGGTTCCTCCTTTGACTTCCAAATTGTTCCTGATTGGTCATTCGGATATTCTGCTTTGTGACCAGCCAGTTCATGTATTTTGTTCAATTTTATATTAGGTTGTCTATATTTTTTTATATGTGAGAATTATCTATATATTTTGGAAGTGAATTTTTGTTAGTTATATTCATTATACATATGTTCTCCCACTTTGTAGCTTGCTCTTTAATTGTTTCCGTGGCATCTTTGACAAATAAAAGTTCTAATGTAATTCTGATTTTCAGGAATTGAGATTTTTGTGCCTTGCTTTTGTCTATTCCATGAATACAAAGATATTTATCTGTTTCCTTCTCCTTTCACCTAGAGGTCCTGCATTGTTTTGGTGATGGCTCAGGAAGAAGTCAATATTGATTACTTTTTACCTCTGGTATACAATTTATGTTTACTTATTAAAATGTTGTCTTTTCACCTTGTCTATAACACCATCTTTGCCATGTGTCCAGTATATTTAGCTATCTTTTCCTACTCTTGATTCTGTTTCTGTGATCCGTTTGCTACCCTTTCACTATTTATCTGTGAACTTACCTACTTCAACTTTAAAATAAGTCCCAATGATTAGTTGTGTAAGTCCTCCAACTTTTAGATTCAGTATTTTCTTAGCTAGTTCTGATTAATCACATTCTAATTTATATTTTAGAATCAGCTTGCCAAAGTCCAGAAAAAAGGACCCTGATTTATATTGAAGCTCCCGTAAAATTTGTGAACCAATTTAGGAGCATGTGACACTGTATGATCTTTAGGCTCCCAACCTAGGAACAATGTATATCCCTCTATTTACTTAGGTCTTTTAAAATATTTCTCAATAATGCTTTGTAGTTTTCAGATAAAAAGTGTTTCATACTTTAAATTAATTTTGAGGTATTTGATAATTTGTATTTTATTGTTAATGAGATCTTAAAAAACACTTTTTAATTGTTTACTGGTAGTATATAAAAAGGTCTTTATTTTGTGCATTGCCATATCTACCAATCTGAGCTCACTTAATTTATTTTGATATTTTCATCTGTAGATTGTTTTGATTTTCTATATATATATTACCAAACAGTTAAGAGTACCAATAGTGAGAGTCTGATGGACAAGTATAAAGAAGGAGGCTGAATACTAGTTGCCTGTTGAGGCATTTTGCATATTTCAGGATATTTATATTCTCTCATTACTCAAGAAATCTAAGTCCTGTGTGTGTGATAGAACAAAGTCCTGTGTAACTACCTTAATGACAGAATTAATGTCCATGGAGGGCAGAAGCAGAGACTCAGGGCTAAATTCTCTTATGAGACACAGGTCTATCTTTTCTTCTTTTGAAACATAATGAAAAAATTATTTCAGTGAAAGGCTTAAAATTAAACAGCTTCTTCTATTGTTTATGTTTATTTTAAATAAATGAAATTTGACAGAATGCTTTATGACTGAAGCTCAATAACTACCAGACTAGTTAATAAGTTCCATGATCATCACTCCAGCAAGTCTGGAGACCGTGAATAAAAAAAAAAAAAATGTCATTTTTTACAATGAGATACAGAATTTTGAAACATTAAATCACAATTTTCCAGACTATAATCATTAATCAATTGCTTAATTAATAAATAACCTTTTAAATGCTTTGGCCTTCACTGGTTAGAATCACTTATGCAAATGGAAAATATTAATGTCAAATTAGAGCTGGTGAATAAGTAGTTATGAATAATTTGATAGATGATAGCTGCTCTTCTGTAATATTTCGAATCATTCTCATAGCAATGAGCAAACTATACTTGTCAGAGTATTTGTGTATTACGTTGGCTAACCCATGGGCTATTTCAAAACACAGGGACTTTGCTCTTGGTTTTTCCTTGGAATTAACAGGGATGTCTGATGTGTTTGCCTTGCTTCCAATCATTCCATTTATTTTCTTACTGGATCATATGCAACCTAAACAAAATTACGTTTTGAAACAATTTAGTCTAGGAGCAGAAAACATACTTCATGATCTGCCCATTTGGAGCCTGCTCTTTGGGAAGCGGTAAATGAGGTTGGTTTGAGCTGTTGACTACAACTGCTATTCTTACTCAGGTGGTTTTCCAAGGCAGTAAATGTCAAGGTGCCACTGAAAGTAATGAACTTAATAACCACACACTGGGGATGACATTAGCTCTGATAATATTGCAGATGAATGCAGGCTGCCGTGAAACTTCATGTCTCTGCTTTTTTTTTTTTTTTAATAAAGTTATAAGTGGAAGACCTGCTGAATTTCATGAGGTGGCCGTATGACAGCCACTGACCCAGGAATTAACAGACCCTCTGTTATTAACCCCATCAGGTTGTGATGGCATTTATAAAACTGCCTAATGAAATGAAGTTGATCCTTTACATTTTCAGCAAAGGACAGAATGGAATGTAAATTCAGTGTGTTCTCAATATTGATCTCAATAGCAAAAATGCTTCCACAACTATTTCGGCTCTCAGAAAAAAAAAATTGTATCAGCATTTCCTCTAATTTCTAAATGATTCTTTTAGACATAATTCAAGCTTACATAAGAATGATAGGTATTTATGGGGTCATTGAAACTCCCCTGCTTTAAAATTTTATAACTTCTTTGTGCCTTATTATTTATAATTGCCTTAAAATAACTGTAATTATTTTTCTTAAGATTTGATGCAACAGCACAGCTATTTTTAACAATTTTCAATCTTTATTGCCAGGTAGTTTCTTTAAAATTGGGTACTATACAAAATATGGGCTCAAGATACTGATTAGAAAAACAAAATTATTCTAATTATGGTTCTGGATATATAACGAGATGTTACATCGTTCCTTTAGTGTTTATTGAGACTTCAAATATTCTGTGTTCTATATATAGTACATAGATTTTTAAAAATTTTCTATATTTTATTTTTAATTAGATTGTATTACTTGCACATGACAATGAAGTTTGTAAATATGATATTTTAATACATTCATGATCCTATCCAACCTTTTTTTAAATCTATCCTACCATCCCCATTTCAACCTGTAGTAATCACTATTTCACATTCAGGTTGGCTTTTCTTTTTAACTTGCATACAAGAAAGAACATACAGACTTGTCTGTCTTTATCCAGTTTATTTCACTTACTAGAGTGTCCTCCAGCTTCATTCATCTTGCTACAAATGACAAGATTCCATTCTTATTTATGGCTGAATAGTATTCCGTTGTGTACATATCCATTAGTATATGAAGTAGCTCAATATCTTAATTATATTGATGGGTTTTAGTACCTCTGTTTTTGCTCACTTGATATATCTTTTTCTGAGAGGAATGTATTGTAATCTCTAGCTACAATTTTTGACTTGATGATTTCTCTGTACGATCTGATTAATTATGCTTAAAATACTTCAAACTTGCTTGGTTAGGTACATACACATTTATGACAGGCGTGGCCTGAAACCTGTTCTATTGTTTCCTTATACACATTTATAATCTTTTTTTTTGAATATGATATTTTTGCTTTAAAATATTATTTTCCAGATACTAAGATTGCACCCTGCTTTCTTTTGGTTTATGATAATGTTGGCTATCTTTTCCATCCTTTGATTCTCCATTTCTCTGTTATTAATAACTATGCTTTTTTTGTTAATAAGAAAACATATTGGTATACCTTCATTGTCTCACCCCTTACTGGTCTCCACAGACATTCTTCGATATATAAATTGATATTGTTCTAATTTTAGTTCTTGTCTTTTTCTACTCGACCCAGCAGACAATCCTGTTTAAACATAAGCCAGAGCCAGATCCTGTCAATCTTCTGCCCAAAACTAATAATTCCCCATCACATTTGGAGCAATAGTCAATGCTTACCTGTGGCCTAGCAGGTCTGGGGAATGCCAGTCCCCTGCACTCTGATTCAACTCTTGGCATTTGTCTTCTACTCTCTTTTATTTGCTCTGTCTACCCACACTGAATGTTTTATTCTTCCTTAAACATGCTGTATTTTAAATATGCTGTATTTCTTTACGACTTGCCTTGCAACTCATCTTTGCCCCCTCTCCTGCCCCATTTTATTTCACAAATATCATTGTCCATTTTATATCTCTCCTTCCTAATTCTTTTATCTTTTTTTAGCAAACCATTACTGCCCTAACATTATATATACTTATCTCGTTTTACCATTAAGAAATCATTTACGTATAATAAGATATATTTTTTCCTCTCTCTGTCTACCCCAGCCCCTCTTTTTTCTCTCTCTCTTGTGGTGCTGAGGATTAAATCCAGGGGTTTGGGTCATGCTATGAAAGCACTCTACCACTATATCCCCAGTGGAAAATTCTCCTTTTTTTAATGTAAGATTTTGTCAGTTTTGACATATGTATATGGTAGTGGACAAACCATCCCCAAACAATATGAGACAGTTCCACTAACCCAAAAACTTCCCCAGTGCCCTTTTATATTTAGCTCTTCTTGCATTCCAATTCCTGGCAACCACTGATCTGTTCTGTTTTCCAAAAAGGGATAGAAATGCCATCATACAGCATGCTATCTTTTGATTTTGGCCTCTCTCACATGGCATAATGCATTTAAGGTCTCTCTGTGTTGTGTATTTCAGCAGATCATTCCTTCTTATTGCTGAGTAGTATTCCACTACACTAGGTTATTGCTTATTCATTCTCCCTCAGTTGAGGGACAGAGGGTTGTGTTCAGTGCTTGGTGATTATAAACAAAAGCCATTAAAGCATTTATGTATGAGCTTATATGTGAGCATAGGTTTTAATTACTCTCAGGGAAAGACCTTGATATAGGATTACTTGATTATATGGTAAATAGATGGTTAATTTTATGAGAAACTATCAGACTTTCCAAGTGGTTGTACCATTTTGTACTTTCCTCAACACTGGATGAGAATTCTAGTTTTTCAGTGTCTTCAGTGGTAATTGCTATCGAGAAGTTTTTTTGAACGATCAAATTACTATTAAGTGTATTGTTGTAATGGGTATTTCCTTAATCACTAATGAAAAATTGCACATCATTTCATGAACCTGTTTGCCATTAATATCTTTCTCAATAAAAGATCTGTTGAAACAGTTTTCCGACTTTCTTAATTATGATTTTATTTGTCTTTCAAGTTTTGAGAATTCTTTCTATTTTCTAGATACAAAACCAATATTAAGGAAATGATTTGCGAATCTTATTTCCCAATCTATAGCTTATATTTTAATTCTCTTACTGCTATTTTTCAAAGATAAAGTTTAAAGATAAAGATATTGATAAAGTTTATTTAATACTTTTATATATTTGGCCAGAGTTCAACCATAGAAGTAAACACAGTAAAGATGTATCTGTCTATCATCTATTTATCTACCTCCCACCTACCTTTCATCTACCTATGAGTCATCCATAATCTATGTCAAGAGAGAAAAATAGATTTATGATAAGATTACCCAATTATGGAGCATGGCTATGCTAGTTCAAAATATGTAGGGAAGACAGTCATAAAGATGAAAATTGTGAGCAGACTTAAGCCCATGGGACTTCCAATTGTTTCTTCTTGTATATAGAAATTCCTTCCTTCCTTCCTTCCTTCCTTCACCACTGAGCCACATTCTCAACCCTTTAGGACCTTGTTAAATTGTTGAGGCTGGCTTTGAATTCACAATCCTCCTGCTTCAGCCTCCAAAGCTGCTGGAATTACAGGTGTGCTTACCGTGCCTGTTTAGAAATCTTAATGATTTTTGTGTCTTGACCTTGTATTCTGCAACCATACTAAATCCACTTGTATTTTGCTGATATCTTTTTAATAGTTTCTTTGGGAAAACACAATCATGTTGCCTACAAATAACAACAGTTTTATTTCGTTCTTTCCCACCTGTGTGCTTTCTGTTTCCCTTTATTCTCTTATTGCACTAGCAAGGACTTCCATTATGTTATCTTGAAGTGGGTCTAATGGTCATATTTGCCTCTTTTTTTTTAAAAGGATAGTTTTAGTTGTAGATGGACACCATACCTTTATTTTATTTTATTTTTATTATTTTATGTGGTGCTGAGGATTTAACCCAGTGCCTCATACATATTAAGCAAGTGCTCTACCACTGACCCACAACCCCAGCTCAATGTTGGCCTCTTTATTACCTTATTTATTATTTATTACCTTATTAGCTTGCCCTATCCCTTGCCAGTAGGAGCACCACAGGGCATAATGGTAGGGCTATTCTCTATAATCATGCCCTACTCAACACTCAATAGATTTTATATATTTATTTATTTTTATTTATATATGACAGCAAAATGCATTACAATTTTTATTACACATATAGAACACAATTTTTCATATCTCTGGTTGTATAAAAAGTACAGTCACATCAATTTATTCTTCATACCTGTACTTTGGATAATAATGACCATCGAATTCCACCATTATTTCTATCCCTATACCCCCTCCCTTCCCCTCCAACCACTCTGTCCTATCTAGAGTTCTTCTATTCATCCCATGCTCTCTCTCCCTATCCCGCTGTGAATCGGCTTCCTTATATCAGAAAAAACATTCGGCATTTGTTTTTTTGGGATTGGCTAACTGGACTTAGCATTATATTCTCTAACTACACCCATTCACCTGCGAATGCATTGATTTTATTCTCTTTTATTGCTGAGTAATATTCTGTTGTGTATATATGCCACTTAGAAGATGGAAAGATCTACCTTGCTCTTGGATAGGCAGAATTAATATTATCAAAATGACCATACTTCTAAAAGCACTATACAGATTTAATGCAATTCTGATCAAAATCCCAATGACATTCCACATAGAAATAGAAAAAGCAATCATGAAATTCTTCTGGAAAAATAAGAGGCCCAGAATAGCTAAAGCAATCCTTAGCAGGAAGAGTGAGGCAGGTGGCATCACTATACCAGAATTTAAACTATACTACAGAGGAATAGTAACAAAACCAGCATGGTATTGGCACCAAAACAGTCTGCTAGACCAGTGGTACAGAATATAGGACACAGATACTAACCCACAAATTATAATTGTCTTATATTAGACAAAGGTGCCAAAAACATGCACTGGAGAAAAGACAGCATTTCAACAAATTGTGCTGGGAAAACTGGAAATCCATATGCAACAAAATGAAATTAAACCCCTATCTCTCACCATGCACAAAAGTCAATTCAAAATGGATCAAGGACTTAGGAATAAAACCAGAGACTCTGTATCTAATAGAAGAAAAAGTAGGCCCTAATATTCATCATGTCGGATTAGGCCCCAACTTCCTTAATAAGACTCCTTTGGCACAAGAATTAAAATCAAGAATCAATAAATGGGATGGGCTCAAACTAAAGAGTTTCTTCTCAGCAAAAGAAACCATCTGTGATGTGAATAGAGAGCCTACATCTGGGAGCAAATCTTTACCCCTCACACATCAGATAGAGCACTAATCTCTAGGGTATATAAAGAACTCAAAAAGTTAAACACCAAAAAAACCCCAAATAACTCAATCAATAAATGGGCCAAGGACCTGAAAAGACACTTCTCAGAAGATGATGTACAATCAATTAACAAATATATGAAAAAATGTTCATCATCACTAGCAGTTAGAGAAATGCAAATCAAAACCATTGTAGGATTTCATTTCACTCCAGTCAGAATGGCAGCTATTATGAATACAAACAAGTATAAGTGTTGGGGAGGATGTGGGGGAAAAGGTACACTCATACACTGCTGGTGGGACTGCAAATTGGTGCAGACAATATGGAAAGCTGTATGGAGATTTCTTGGAAAATTGGGAATGGAAACACCATTTGACCCAGCTATCCCTCTCCTCAGTCTATACCCAAAGGACTTCAGAACAGCATACTGCAGGGACACAGCCACATCAATGTTTATAGCAGCACAATTCACAATAGCTAAACTGTGGAGCCAACCCAGATGCCCTTTGATAGATGAATGGGTAAAAAAAAAATGTGGCATATACTCAATACATTTTTGATAAGCTGTTATGTTGCTTTGTTTTCTCTCTCTTGAAGTCATGTTAGTAACTGTTGTCATGATATTTGGGTCTGTGAACTCATATTCTTGTGGCAGTGTCAACTACCAAAGACCAGACCAGGTCTCTTTCTCTTCTTCCTCCTTCCTGTGTTCTTGTTCTCTTCCCCGCTCTTTCTGTTTTTTTTTTATCTCCTCTTTTTGTTTCTTAAATAAAATGTTAATTATAGAAACTTTCTAAAAGATGCAGAGAAAATCCTGCAATGCCCCTCATGTACTCTTTTCCCAACTGAAACAATGTTAGCTCATGGCCAAAATTACTCCCTTGTCAATGACTCTGAAGGAAATCTCCAGTGTTGTATTTGGTGGGTCTGTATCATGTCGATTTAGCAAATTTGCTACTATCCTTTCAGAATTTCTTTCCCTGCTAAGTTTCAGGTAGTGTGGCCCCAAAGAGACACATGCTATTTGAAAAGTGGAAGTGAAACTGTACCAATCTATTCTGTGCTTGGAGGCCTGGAGGCAGGCCATCAACTGCTATTGCTGCTCAGAGAGGTTGGCTCTCATCTTCTGTCATGGCAGCAATTGGGCTTGGGGTTCCTCATGCCTTGTATGATCCTCCTTCAGTTTCTCCTATTTTTTTTGGCCATGTGGGAGTCTAGCTCCATCTGATGGTGTAACCTCCCCTTGCAGTGTTCCTCATCCTTGAGACCAAAGGTCTAAATGTGAGAAGAAATGAACACAGCTTTCGATCTGTCGGTGTGTTGGTTCTGGCTCATTATCACAAGGTCCAGTTTTTCCTTTTGGTAATACTTTACATCCAACTACCTGCCCTGAAGACTTTCTTCTCTAGCACTGGAGAAACTGCACTCTCATATAGCTTTTGAGTAATTACAGCTCTGTAATTATATAATGTCAAAGCATCATCATAATCATGCAGTGTTTATGTATCCTACGACCCTGTGTTTTCTCCCCAGAACTAATCATGGGGGAAAAATTCATACTATTTTCACATCTTGCTAGTCCACTAAAAATATATAATCTGATGAAAGTTTATTAGCATTTGATTGTTTTAAATACTGGTATATTCAATAAAGAAATAAGTAAGAAACCAATAGATTATAAGATAAGCTACTTTAAATGATTTCTGAAAAGAATTAAACTACTTTGAACTTTTTTTGGGGGGGTGAGTGGGTACTGGGGTTGAACTCAGGGACACTCGATCACTGAGCCAGACCTTCAGCCTTTTTTTTGTATTTCATTTAGAGACAGGGTTTCATTGAGTTGCTTAGCACCTTGCTTTAAGCTGAGGCTGGCTTTGAACTTGCCTCAGCAAACTTTGAACAGCCTCCCGAGCCTCTGGGATTATAGGTATGCACCACTGCGTCAAGCTAGACTATTTTTGATTGATCATTTAAAAATACTTTTAAATATATTTATTTCCTAATGTTATTAAAAAGTTGATATATTAATATTTTGGTATAGGCTATCTACTTACACTAGTAAGAAACAATTATGCTGATGGCTCTAATAAGAAAAGAAAATATCTATATAAGGGACTCCAAAGTATTGATGTTGGTTTTATTTCTCAATACAATTTTCTCAAGATTGCTCAGTTGTTGCTAATATTTGACAATGAATTTATAAGCCCCAGGAAAATCAGGTTATATCTGAATGTCCTGACATAGGGATCATGAATCTTTTTAGCACGGGAAGTAACTTGGTAAGTAAGGTGCTAAGCACTTGTTCATTGTTCATGGAAATTGGGGTAAGAGTTTCTTCCATGATCATAAACTTAGGTAGTGATTTTCCTGGTATTTATTTTTATCAATACTAACAATACCAAACTGATACTTTATTGCAAAAAGAAAAGTAGAGAAAATAAAAGAAATGTCCCTTTGGAATATGAAATAAGTATTACAGTCAGTGTCTATGGTCGAATACAATCACAAAGGACCCTATGATGGAATTAGGCTATAGGTCAGAGATGAAAACTATTGAAAGTTATTATTTGTGGTAATGAACAAGTATTTTTTTTACTATAAAGGGAAAAAAATAGAAAATTTCTGGAAAATATTTTCTGGGAACCCTAGAAATTACAATTAAAATCCTATAGGGCAGAATAAGAGAATTATTTTCCTCTAATATGCAACTCTGATTAAATTTCTAGTCCCATTTAAATGTATGAAAAATCAGTCATATTATTAATGATGATTTCAACTTGTTTCATTTTGGGCTTAAACTGATTATGTATAATAACCATTTTCAGCTTTAAATTAGAAAAGTAGGAACAACACCACAATTAAAAAGCCAGGAAAATTCATAGACTCTTTCTGTTTGCCTGAGGAGTCCCAAACATAAATTTTTAAAAATGAAAACATTCAAATTTTCCCAAAGCATTTCTCCAGCTTAATTACTTTATTTCTGTTATTATAAAAGCATTTCAAAAACATTATTTTAGGGCCAGAATAAAGCTAGCTGTACATGCTGTCAGTTATTTATTAGAAGAACTTTTTAAAGAAGTTTTTGTTTTAGTATCAGTGAAACATAGAATGCTCTTTAACAAATGAGTGGACACACTCACGATATGATTTCTAAAGTGATTTATATTTGTTTGAGTTATCAATTAACGGTTATATGAAAGCAGTACTTGAAATTTCACTATCCAGAAAGATTTAAATTATGTTGATTTATAATACCCAATACCCTTTTGAATTTATATTGGTTTGTCAGTCTCAGAACTTCCATAAAATTGAAAGCAGACATTGATAATGATTATACAATGAAGGCTAAAGAAGGTACAAAAAGTTTTTGTGTGCCTGGTTGGTATGGCCAAATAAAACATACAGAACTGGGGTCGATAACATTACCAGTGCAGGTGAACAAATATAAAGCAAAGTTGTATTTCTTTTATGTTTTCCAGTCTTCCTCACTTAAGGCTAGGGGAATTGCAGCCATTTGATTGAGATTTATTTGCAACCTGCTATCACAAGGGAAATATAAGTGTTTATTTGGAATGACCTTTCAGTTTCACAGTTTAATCTATTATTGTTCACAATGGTCTATCTTCTCTAGCTAATGATGTGTGCTTCCAAACCCTGAAGTAGGATTCCCTGGAGAAAAGTAGAATCAAAAAAGGTAAGATAACAATGTTCATATTTGCAAATGGGTTAAATTTCTCCTGGGAGAAAAGGGAGATATACCAATCTTCAACAGTTTGAGGCAAACATTATAGGGTAGCAATCATATTTATGATACAGTTTGAAAGCTAATAGCCATTGTAGAATTCTAGACACTTTAAGGGTAAGCTTTCTCCTATAATATAGTATAATAAAACATAATATGGCATAATATAACATCACAATCCACAAGATAACATAAAACACACAAGGTATCCATCTATGATTCAAGTAATAGTCAACAAGACCAAAGAGTTTACCATCCTTCAAAGAATTGAGGATATATTATTCTCTCCTTCTCTCTCTCTCTGTCTCTTAAAAAAATACAAAAATTTTTTACAAATCTAGTGGCTTCACTATGTAGTATCAGAATTTAAAAATCATTATATAATGATGATAAAATATAATTTGAGAGTCTGTTGAAATTTGACTTAACTTTTTTGGGGGATACCTGGATCAAGACTTTCTCTTCATTATCAAATTCATTTCAAATATAAATTAAGAAAGGAGCTAAATAATTTTGTTATGGATTCAACTAGTCTATGTTTATGTCCACAATTACAAAATAATTTATTTGGTACATCATAATGGTGATGCTTTCCCTGCATTTTTTTGGTTTTGTTCCTGAGGTTTAGAGGCTAATGTTTTACCTACCATAATTAGATTTTGCTCTATGTATATGCTTTTCCCCTTCTTTTTATATAGGAATAAAGAAAACACATTATCATGACAAGGAGTAAGTATCTTTTTTCTCGCTTTCTCTATTTCTGAGGATTCAGAAAAGTCATGAATGAGAAGACGCTGCAGGGCATGTAGCTTTGCTTCAGGAGAAAATTGGGCATGTGTCCCCACCCTACTACCACCAGAGGAATCACCAGCTACATGGGTGGCAGCACCCACAAGGGGCATTTCTCTCCTGTTACTACAGCCTGGAATCCAAAATTACAAGTTGAAATTTTGACTGAGCATTAATGGATCAGGAAAGTTCACTGTAGTTCACAGAAAAAAAGTCAGAAATCACCAGAGATGATCAATTATTTCCATAGGAAATGATAAAATAATAGAAAACCTCTTACTCCAGCTCCGTTTACCTGGTTTGTTGTATCAAACAAAGGTTTCACTTTCTTGAGATATAAAACATACTGAGATATATATGACCAAAGTCTATAGAATAGTGTAAAACAATGGTCCCTCTTCTAAGACTTCTCTATTTTTCTATTCCCATCTGGTAACCAGTGGGCTTCAGAAAAGTCAGTTTGTTCCCAAACTGGATTATGCTGGCTATATTTCATACTTACATAAGTTTCTTAAAAATCATGTAAGTGGTGAAACAGTGTGGAAAGAGAGTTGTTTCTATAAATATTAAGTAAAATGCATTGGAAACATTTGATAAAGTAAGTAGGTGAGAAAAATCATTAGGGATGTACAAGACATATGTAAATGATCAGGAAGGAATGTCAAACTCCAGATGGATTATGCATTTTATATTGCTTGTCAAGTGGCTCTGCTTTAAAGGAAGCTAAACTTGTAATCATAGATATGGAATTGTGGTTTTCATTTATGCCAGAAAGATAATATCTATTGCCAATCAGAAATCACATTTGCAAAGGGCCTTAGCCCTACCTCAGATGTTTGGCAAATGAATGCAACTGTATTTGTTTCAAGTTAAAATAACATGTTTAGGAAATGTAGGCACATATTTTTTACGTTATCCATTCCTTTAACCACACATCTTGGTAGTTTCAAATAAAATGGTTTCATATATGTGCTATTATTGAGGCAGTCTGAATTAATTTGAATGGTAAAGGCAGTGAATACTTAGATATTTTTGAAAAACGAGTGATTATGATGAGTAAATGTTTCTATTTTGGAATTAAAATTTTGTGACTTTGACTTGTTTGAGTCAGAGGAAATTTTTCTATATCTAGAGAAGAACCTAAAAGAAAATGAAATAAGAAATATACCTTAAAGAAAACAAAATTTCAGCTGGGCTTGGTGGTACACACCTATAATCCCATCTGCTCTGGAGGCTGAGGCAGGACAATCACAAGTTCAAAGTCAGCCTCAGTAATTTAGTGAGGCCCTGAGTAACTTAGTGAGACCCTGTCTCAAACTAAAAAAGTAAATAAAGGACTAGAGATGTGGCTTAATGGTTAAGCACCTCCAGGTTCAATCCCTGATACAAAAAAGAAAGAAAACAAAATTTCAACACTTTCATCTGAAGAAAATAAGTCTTATAGAATATTTTAAAAAATTGTTTAGAGAGGAAAAGTTTAAAAGAAAGTTCCTGATGAATTTCATGACGCTTTTTCTATTTTTATGAGGAACAGAATGTCAAATGGGACTTTGATTGGAATTGCTTTAAATCTGTATAGTGCTTTTGGTAGTATGGTCATTTTGATAGTATTAATTTTGCCTATCCAAGAGCAAGGTAGATCTTTCTTCTAAGGTCTTCTTTGATTTCTTTCTTTGTGGTTCTGTAGTTTTCATTATATAGATGTTTCACCTCTTTTGTTAATTCCCAATTATTTTATTTTATTTTTTTGAGGCTATTGTAAATGGGATAGTTTTCCTTGTTTCCTTTTCTGAGGATTTGTCACTGATATCCAGAAATATGAATGGATAAAAATGTGGCATATATACACAATGGAATATTACTCAGCAATAAGAGAGAATAAAATCATGGCATTTGCAGGTAAATGGATGGAGTTAGAGAAGATAATGCTAAGTGGAGTTGGCCAATCCTCAAAAAACCAAATGCTGAATTTTTTTTTTTTTTTGATATAAGGAGGCTGATTCATAGCGGGGGTAGGGAGGGGGAGCATAGGAGGAATTGACGAACTCCAGATAGGGCAGAGGGTGGGAGGGGAAGAGAGGGGGCATGGGGTTAGAAATGATGGTGGAATGTGATGGACATTATTATCCAAAGTACATGTATCAAGACACAAATGGTGTGAGTGTACTTTATATACAACCAGAGACATGAAAAAATTGTGCTCTATATCACTGTCATATATAAATAAAAAATTTAATTAAAAAAATAAAAAAGTTCCTAATTTGAACTTGGGAAATAAAGAATCAACAAGGAGTAGAATAGATTTTGGTTGTCTTATTTTTGGATGCTTTTTTAAAGAAAATTGATATAAGATTATATCAATTAGATTCTAAATTGTACATGAAAATGCATAATTATTTCAAAAAAGAAGAATTATGACAAATAACCATTTTTCAAACATTGACAAATATCACAAACATGTTTTCCAGAAAGATAAGATTTTTTTCCTGCTGTACCACTAGATGACCTTTTTTTCCCTGAATTTGGCTGCATATATGCTATTTATGTTTTCAAATAATAACTTCTATCAACTTGCTTTCATAAAAGGATTATTAGATTCAGAATCCTTTTCTGTGTCATAGTCAAATTTTCATGTCAGGGTCAGATAGGCAAAGATATGTGACCTGAACATTTGGGATCTGAAACAGCAGCAGTTGCTCACACAGTCATGTGGGTACGCTTACTGCTAGAGACTTTATGCTTCACAACTGGAAAAATTCAGAAAAATTAATCCCAGCTGCTAGGGAGGTTCAATTCCTGGTCCCAGAAACAAACAAACAAAAATTCAGAAAAATTCTGTTTCACACAATTTCCATCCAATGAAAACAAAAGAAAACAAAACAAAAATCATGGTGTGTTTATATTATTTGTAACTGCCTTTTGGAAGCATCTTAGGCATTAGATTGTCCTGCAGCTTAAGTTTGATGAGATCCAAATTTAACCTGGCTTAAAGAGTCAGACATTTGAAAACAGGCAAGGTCCAGAGGAATGGCACCCAAGGACACTTCATGTTTTCACAATGAAGCATTCCTTCATCATGTTGGTGCAAGAATGCCCACTGTTGTAAACCTGCTGACAGCAACTATTGCAGCTCACTTTAATGCTACAGACTCAAGTGTTATTGTTTATTGTTTAATTTTACAACACTTAGAAGATTACATTAAGTTACATTGATTTTTGACTTTTGAGTAACTTACACATATATTATCTTGTTAGCTTTGGCTCTTTTTTCTATATCCTTGTTAGGGAAGTGGCGTAAGTGGGATTAAGTAACTCACCCAAGCGGACTCATTCTTAAAGCAGAACTTCCAAAACACCAAATCCGATGTTGGCTCCAGATTATATCAAGTTCTCTCCTGTGTGATATTGAAGATGCTGTAGTATTTGAATACATTCTTAAGTTTCCAGAAATAATAGGCAAATAATGCAAGAAGTTGTCAAAACTATCCTCAACTTTGAGCAATCACAATAAATGCCATGTGGGTACTTCTAACAGGATGACTCTTGCGGGAAGCACTGCTGCAAGCAGCTATCTAGGAACTCTAATTCCAACAGTTTGCAAACATGCTGCAGAATGGGAAGACATCAAGCACCCAGGCACTAACCCCTGGCACACGCAGCTGCTATCCCGTGTCAGTGTTAGAAACACGGCTGCTTCTATGTGCAACGATACAGGGAAATGCATTCTCTGGCTTGGCAACAACTTCCCAGGCAAGGAATGAAAAAGGAAACAAGCAGTTTTTTTTGTTTTAAAAAAAATCAGTTATTTCAGTTAAGTTTTTAAAGCACTGAATGATAAGAACAAAGGGAGACAAAAAGCCTGGTGCAGTGGTACTGCCTGTAATCCCAGTGGCTCTGGAGTATGAGGCAGAAGGATCTTGAGTTCGAAGCCAGCCTCAGCAAAAGTGAGGCACTAAGCAACTCAGTGAGACCCTGTCTCTAAATAAAAAATAGGGCTGGGGATGTGGCTCAGTGGTTGAGTACCCCTGAGTTCAATCCCTAGTACGGAAAAGAAAAAAAAATATATACATTATTTATTTTCTTCTTGGTTGGCCACCACTCTAAAACCCTATCTTTAAGCTTCAACTATAAAGAAAGATGCTCAGGATATTACAATAAAGAATTATTTGGAACCGGTGCAGTGGCACATGCCTGTAATCCCAAAAGCTCCAGAGGCTGAGACAGGAGGATCACAAGTTCAAATCCAGCCTCAATAATTTAGTGAGACCCTGATCAACTCAGTAAGATCCTGTCTCTAAATAAAATACAAAATAGGGCTGGGGATGCAGTTCAGTGGTCAAGTGCCCCTGAATTCAATCCCTGGTACCAAAATCAAAAAACAAAACAACAGCAACAACAAAAACAATAGATGAGTTATTTGGAAAGCAGAATAAAAAAATATGTGTACGTATATAATACTACATATTTATATTTCTTATATCTAGTCAATGCATTTTTGTTTGGAAACCTGAAAAATACTTTGTTATGGATTTCTATTAAAATGCGTATTATAAATTTAAGTCCTATATTTATAAGAAGGTTTTAAATTCATTCAAGAGTTTTCTTTTTTATTAAATATATAATATATCTGAATGACCTATAGAACACAAATCCCTTTCTAGGGCAGGTTAGTGGGAAAATAGGCCACGTGTATAAACTGAAAGACAATTCAATAAGTAATGCCATAACTGCTCTGGCAGTCTGGGTAGGAGGATGGGAGAGAAGGGTTTGGAAAACCTTGATGTTGACAAATTAGGCTTATCCAGTTTGTTTTTTCTTTTATTTACTACTTAAAGGAAAAGTTAATAAACACGTGCATTTTCAATTACTAGTGAATAGAGAGTATATAAATGTTTTTGACAGGGTAAAAAGCTATTTATTGGTAAAACTTTACTAATAACTTTCCCTTTGTGGAAATCCTCATTTGCTTGCAAAGGGGATTTAAAGGAAATATAGGAAACAGAAAATAAAATTTTATGTCGATAAGGGCAGAATTGTTATGAAAAAGAGTTTCAAGATAGTTTGGTAAATCATCATGGCCTTCTTTCTTACCGCTTGAAAAATTCACACTGTATGAAAATACTTCAAACATTTAAAAATTCAAAACGATGACAATTAGCTTGCCAAAAAACACATCTGCTTGTACTTTTTTTTTTTTTTGTCCCTTGAAAGTGTCATCAGAGTTTCTCTGTAATGAAGATTGTGGCATCAGTATTCAGGCTCATCACCTGCTCCTAGTAAGAACAAATAAGAATACTTAAGACAGGAACAGTTTGGTACACAGTAATGCTCATTCAGAGTAAGACAAAATGATAAGGAGCCGAGTTATAGAATTAGATATGCTGAAACTCCTTGGTTGGCTGCTTAACAAGGTTCCTTTTCCTCGGTGGGGTTAACAAATTAATTGGATAGAGAAAAACATACACTGTGCAATAAATAAATGTGCATGGCGGGTGAAGCCCACTAGCTTCTGTCACCTGCCTCTGTAGCTTTTCCCTCTCTCAGCCTGTGCCGGTTTCCTTCTGCTCCACCTTTGCTCAAGCTGTTCCCCACTTTGAAACTCGCTCATTTACTCTCCTTCTCCCTTGCATCTTGAACTTCCCTTCAAGAGCTTGCTATCTGTCCCTGTCTCTATTCCCCTCCCACTTATTAATTAAACAAGTTAATTACTGAGCACCTGCTAGACCTCAGGCGGTGAACACGCAAGGTGCCGAGTTTCCAATCATTAATGAGACAGGTTTGATCCCCTCTGTGGAACTTAGGGTCTAAGGAGAGCTGAAGTGTGGTGGCTCCACCACTGTTAACCTCTTGCTCTGCTTCCAGACTCTGATCTAAGAGCTTTGATGTGTGCTCACTGGTTTCCTCCTCATAGCAACCCCACAGGTGGGTAGTATTGTCCCCTGCATGCAATGCCCCAGGAAACAGCAATACCCAGATGTGCCGAGCTATAAGAAGCCCTGGCTCTTACAGTTTCCTGGGTACTTGTTTCATATTTGCTCATTTTCAAGCCCTTCAGATGGATTCTTCTGTCCCTCCCCTTGTCATGGTGACAAGCTTCTCTGCTTGGAGGGAGTCTTTTGAAATTGCTGCTCTCTGCTACACCTGCCTTGCTCCAGTGAACGCTGTAGGGCTGTCTCCAGGCCTGGGTTGTCATCATTTCTGCTTTACTTGACTTCAAGGATGGGCCCAGGTAGCTTCCTGTCTCCCTCTAGCACAACTGGAACTAGGCAGTGATTTTAATGAGCAATTCAACAAGTATTTATGAAGCCCCTTCTACGGGCTCACACTCATTCTAGATGTCAGAGATAAGGTGAAAGAGAAAAACAAGGCTTCTTCCATTGCACATATATTAGGAGGTGAGATTGAAAACCAGACCTTCTGTGCTCCTTGCCCCAGGTGAGGTTTTCATTCCTGAGTCAAAAACAGAAGTTGCCTGGATTGAACTTATCATAGTAATAAAACCCAACACTTATTCTGTGTTTATTAAGACCCAGTCTTTTTGCATTGGTATGCATTAATTTAATCTTCTAATGTCCCCACAAGGCAGGTACAATTGTCATTTCATTTTGTAGATGGAGGGACTGAGGTTCAGAGTGGTTTAGAGCTGTGTTGCTAGTAGGAAGGTTCTCGGGCAGTCTACCCAGAACTTGTTTGTCTGACAGATGTCTTCAATGACAACAAGAGGGGTGAACTTTGGTGTACAGAGAGGTGGCCCATGCTAGAGATAGATTTGGGAGTGGGAAAGGCCTACCTCCTGCTTTCTGGTGATACACTAAGAAGTAAACAGGATCTCAGAAAGAAAGGTTGCCTAAAAAGACTGGACCCTGGCAGCTTCTTTGCAGCATCAGCTGAAACTCGGACTTGTGACACACAGCACAGAGAGTTCCATCAGACTTTAAGGGTCTTCATGCTCTTAAACCATGCCTTTGTCAGTGGTGAGCAATGAGGCTAAAGAATAATGAGCCTTTCCCATTTGAGCCCTCACAACTGGGTTCCAGTTCGGTCCATGGAGAAGGAGAGTGTCCTGTAATGTTCATATTTAAATTTCCCACCAGTCCACAGGAGTAAAGGCTCAGAACGATATCTACACTTATTAAAGGAAATAAAGACATGGTTCCACCTTCCACACCTGAGTATATGGGTTCAGAATCATAACTGATATACAACAAGATTTGATGAGTGAAGATCCTGTATACAGGATGCACAGTGATGAATAAAATATCTGCAGTTAGGGAAAAACTAATATTCAGTAATAAGTATTAAACTAAGATTTATGAATCTGCATTATAAAGAGGTAGGATGCTATGAAGAGCATAGCAGAGAGGATCCATGGAATGAGGAATCAGGAAATGTCTACCCAGAAGAACTGAGACTTAAAGGATGAAGATTAGTGACTTGAGAGCATGGGTTGGGGAAGAGAGGACAGAAAACAGCACAAGAGTAGGGGGCAGTCACAGAACTATAAAGAGAACGGGATGCCCGAGAACAGCAAGAGAAGGAAAGGGGCCATGTGTGTTTGAGTTGAAGGTGGAGGGCTGAGTCAGAAAGGAAGAGCTCCATGTGTCCCAGGACGGATTTGCAGTTTACTCTTATGTGAAATTGAGAAACACTGAGGACTTTAGGAAATGGGAGGAAAATGATTTGATTTTCTTTTTTTAAGAGATCATTGTGTTTTAAAGTGGAAAATGGTGAGACCAATTGAAGGCTGTCATTTTGGGGGGAGGAAAGAGACGAAGGTGGCTTGCACTGGGGATGGTGATAGCTGAAGGAGGCCTGGAGGCTCATGAAATTATTTTGGAGACACAATTGATAGCAATTGGGGAAATGTATTGTATAGATGGTGATGGAGAAGAAGATACCAAAGAGATCCCCAAGTATAAGATGTGAACAACAGGGAGCTGGAGATGACTTTTACAAAAGTGGAATAGAAACAGACTTAGGAACAAGACTAAGGATTCAGATTTGGGCATGCTCAGTGCAAGCCTAGTTGTAAAATCTAAGAAGACATTTAACTCATACTGAAATTGTCAAAATGTATGCTTAACTGTTATACACAATGTAGTTCTTCTGCTCTTTGAAGTAGAGAAATCTGAAAGCAAAGTTCATATCTGCTGATTCATTCTTGAAGTATTGATGTAGGCAACTGGAACGAATGCAAATCAAATTCACAGAGCTTCTGGAAAGTTCTATAAAGGCAGATCTGCAGAATACTATTTATCTTATTCAGAAGGGCTTGAATTATTTACTTGCCCAATTCACAATTCCAACATAGATTTTAAGCCAAAGCCTTCCAGTGAGAATAATTTACAAAGGATAATGGAGGAAGAAATAAAATTGTTTACTATTTGATCCTGTGTCCCTAATCTGCCTCATTAGTGAAGTTATAAAATAAAATATAAAGTACATAAATTAAGGTTTTCAAACAAATGTTCACAGAATGGTGACATTTGCATACATTTATTTGAATAGTAAAGTTATAAACTGATTTCCTTGACAATATATAGAAACTGTGATCAGGATATAGAAGGAAAACGGCCCCCTTGTTGGTGATCGATGTTTGGCTTTATTGTACCCTAAAATCTCAGACACCATTTTCATTTTGGTTGACAGGATTCCTATTGCTTTTTTCCCCCACTCTCCTGTTTCTATCTCCTAGATCTAAGATTGAATGCTGTGATCACATGAGAACCCCCGTGTCCCATCTTTCACTGTCCCACACCATTTCTGCAGCCTAATCAAAACATGGCATTATTTTTTTCCTAAGGTACTGCCATATTTTTCTCTCATCATGACACCTAATTTGAAGGTGGCAGACTGAAAGATGCACTGTCCTGTGACAAATTTGTAAGCCATGAATTGATCTCTGCTCCACACACAGCAATATGCAAGCATGGTGTCTTGCCACATACCATAAATCATGTTTTACTTCTTTGCTCATAGACTTTCGAAGAGCTAAATGGCAATGTGGAGATGGATGGGGGTCAGTTCCTCACTGTCATCCATAGCTGCTCGTAATTTATGGATAAGGTATAACACTTGTGAGTTATGATGTCTTTTGTTTGCTTGAGTTGCCCTGTGCTCAGAATTGCAATGCCTATATCATAACATTTGAGTGTTTACTATCACATATGATAAAAAAAAACCCAAGTCACAGAAGCATGGTATTATACTCATGAGCTAAGAGACTGATCCAATCAAAAAGCCATTTGTTTCTTTGGCTTGATGCCCTGAGGCTGATGCACAAGGATGCCCCAGAGAATGAATGAATACATGTAAGCCCAATCCTAATAAGGCAGATTCTTTATTTCATATTCATTAAGAGTACTGAGAGGGACTTCATCACAGTGTCTTCAATAATAGAATAGTTCTGTCCACACCCTAGCTCCCCACCCCATTTTTTAAAAAAGTTCTTGGCAGGAAGTATTGTGCCCATTTTGTTATAAAAATTCACTTTTGAAAAAATAAACATGATCCACCATTTAAGAGGAATGGACAGAATGACTACCTTGCCATTGTACAAATCTCAAGTTTATTCTCATAATATCATTTTAAATTTGATCTTGTTACCTTATAGAATTTTTAAAGTAGAAGTACCTTTTTAAGTGCACTGACATTACTATCATGAATTAGTATTAATTGAGCACACACACTCTCCCAAGTTTGCAAGTTCCACCCAGATTGTAAGGTAAGAACTTTCTGTGCTTTTCACAATCATTAATAATAATATGTCAGCGTTTGTCACTGACTTAAGAAATGAGACATAAATTTGCAACATCAATTAGGAGATGATGGATCGTGTAATAGTAAAGGGATCAATCACTGAAAAACGTGAAGGAGGACTAGTATGCACTGAGAAAATGTTGGTAGTTCTTTTTCTTACCTATGTAATTATCCTTTCCGATAAACATAGCCATGTATTCAACTTTGCCTTCAATGTGTTTCATATATTCTCTTTATCATATGGTAAGGTGGCTGTTTATTTGTATACTTGCTTTTCTATTGATGTAAGTTCTGAAAGAATAAGGAACAATTGAGGTAGAGACAGTATATTTTGTTTTCTTTTCATCTTAGCGTTCTTTAGAAACAAACTGAAGACTTTTCACATAAAACTCATTGAATTTTTCAAAAAATAAATGGATAGGAGAGGGGAGGGGGGATAGGAAGGGCAGCAAAATACAATAGACACTAGTCTGGCCCTATGTATAAACATGGCTGTATAACCAATGTGATCCTGCAATCTGTACACGTGGAAAAATAAGATTACGTACCTCATTTGAATCAAATGTATGATATGTCAAGATCATTGTAAAGTTTTGAGTAACTAATAAAAAATAAAAAATAAAAAAATAAATGGAAATGGAAAAAAAAACAAAAAGGGTAACAGAAATAAATAGTTTAAGGGCCACAGACCAATAGGTCTGTGGATATAATTATTAGAGTTTTTCTCATTTTCATTAATTTAATACATTCCAAATAGAAACCACATAAAGAGTTGCATATATATATATATATATATATATATATATATATTCTCTAAGACCCATATGTTAAAATCTATCAATGTCAAGTAGGCTTCCCAAACAAAATGTGTTCTAAAATAAGAAAACCCATTCAAGTACGGGAACATATGTAGTACTGTAGCACATCCCCCCATTAGAAATGCATTATCTGAGAAAGTCCATGTACATTTCTGTTTTAGTCAGCTTTTGGGTTGCTGTGACCAGGTCAAGAACACAAAATACCTGAAACAAAGGACTATGAACTCAGTGGAGAAGGATTTTTAGGTGCACTGACATTACCATCTTGAATTAGTATTAATTGAGCACACACATTCTCCCAAGTTTGCAAGTTCCACCCAGATTGTAAGATAAGAACTTTCTATAAAAATGAAAATGAAGTCACTCCTTATATGAAATGAATACTCATGAGTGGTCTTTATATTTGTTCTTAATTCCTCTTTACTATGACATCCAGGAAGATGTACATGTAGAGGATACACACTAACTCTGATGTTGTCTTTCAACAGTTTTGTTCTCAATAATTACGATGACAACAACAACAAAAGTATTAAATGTGAATAGACGGTATTTCCTCCAGTCTTTAAGTTATGGAACAATCACTTGATATTTTAATCCCATTATATACTTTACTTTTCTGTGGCTTTAAAGGGAGAAATGTATGTGTAGGAGAGAAAGATTAGGCTGGTAAACACTCTCTGCATATAAATCTGTGGAAATAGGCATTGTGATACTCTCTAAATGGATTCAATTAAAGTCTTACCAAGTAGCTTACAAACCTGCCCATATTTACCATAAAAATGCCAACATTTGTCAGCCTTCTATTTCTTCTTTTTGTTTCTGGTGCAATTTAGGTTATTTCTTATTTTGAGAAATTCTGGATCCTAATGCTTAATAATTTACAGAGCTTTGCCTATTATAGTATTTTTTTCTTTCTTTTTTTAAAAATAATTTTGTAGTTGTTGATGGACAGAATGCCTTTATTTTATTTATTTTATACAGTGCTAAGGATGGAACCCAGTGCCTCACACATGCTAGGCAAGTGCTCTGCCACTGAGTTACAGCTCCAGCCCTCTTTCTTTCTTTTTTCAATGAAACCATAAAGGCATGTGATTGGGAGAAAGGTGATTTAGTTTAAGAGATAGCAATGATTTTTAAAGTATCATATAATATAACACCATTTCAGTGAATTTAAAGTCATGGAAAAAATTTTCAGTGAATTATTATAAAATGACTCTTCCTCTTTTAGACAGCAAATAGTAATCATTAATGCATGGAATGAATTAACTAACTAAGAAATGTCCAATTATCAACTACTTTTTGAAATATTCCTTTTGACAGGAAAATTTGGAAATGCTATAAACATGACATAACTGAATTTCAATAAGAAATCTGACAAAGACATTTTTGATAGTACTCTGGACAAGACAGTGAAATGTGGACTAACCTGTCACCCAAATGAATTTGTAACTGACTCAAAGACTAAATTTCATGACTATGCACTGCTGGTTCATTATTATCCTGGACAAAAGTCTGGGCAGCCTACAGAGGGCTTATGTCCTCAGCCCTGTGGTGCTATTTCATGGCATGGTGATCAAAAGAAGAGATGGAGCCATTCTAATGAGATGCGACTTAACAGGAACTGCATAAAAGCAGATTTGGTAAATAGGATTTAAGAGTAGTGTATGTGGAAAAGAGTCATAGCTAACTACTTTCATTCTTTCATAATTTACATGAAGAGTTTTAAATTAATTTAAAAATATTTATTGATGGATAGACAATCTGTTTTTTGACCTGGAAGTATTGCAGAAAATTTAGAGCAATCAGCATTCTCTTCTAGTATAGCTGACTTTGTGCTAAGATTTTTTTACACTGTGAAAGAAGGGTCATATAGTTCTGGAGAATGGGAAAAGAGAAAAATGTCAAATTCAGGAATTCCTCCATAACTTGAATATAATTTCCTCTTTAAAATTTGTTTTTTAACATATATAGTTAGCTTTCTATAAAATAAAATAAAATTTTAAAATAAGGAATTTAATTTTAAAGTGGATGCACACTTTATGCTAATTCCTACATATACTTATTCACTGATTAAACCCACACAGTCACAGCGGATTCATTAAATAAAATGAATAAATAAATAAGTCCAGCTCAGAAGAGATAGACACATTTCTGAAATTAAGTGGAAGAAAATAGAGTAAAAAAAAAATTTGAAAAGAAATAAGGAAAACAAAGTTTTCTGAAAAGACTGATTCTTTTTTAATAAACTATTTTCAATAGATGCCAGATTCAATTTAAAAAAATGAAAATAGTACATACATTTTAAATATAGTATGTTCTAGTTCAATTTAATGAGAAAGTAATATTCAATGAAACTATAAAACCAATTAGGTATAAAAACCATGGTGCATATATTTCTTATATAGAGTTTAAAAAAAATTCCTTTGGGTAAAATGAACTACCACATTACATAGGATTGGTATTGCCTGCAGTCCTTTCTTTTCTAAGTCAGAGGTTAAATAAAGAAGGGGACTGGACATTTCAAATTGAATCTGAAGACAACTTGTTAGTCTCTGCCAGTTGTATTGACACAATTTGGTCAGGTGGGCTGGCTGAAACTTGATTTGAGAAAAATCAGTTGTGACTGCTCTAAAACAACATGACTTATGTAGTAAATGCAAATACATGGGTTTCCCATCGTTTCTGATGAATGGAGTTAGAAACTGGCAGACTGCCTTAAGGTCTATGCTTCAGTAAAGAAGTAAACCCTGAAGGCTTGTCAATGTGTCTCTTGACTGTTACCTTGAGGGTAAAGTAGGAACGCGCTCCAACATTACACCTTTAAGGAACTGAAAGATCTTGGGCTGCTTCTGCAACAGAACCACAGTGACTGACAAGAGTTATATAAGTTGAAATAGAAACTAATTGAGTAAGTGTTTAAAAGTTTCTGTAAAATATCTCCCAGGAGGGGCTGGGGTTGTGACTCAGTGGTAGAGCACCTGGAATGTATGAAGATATCGATATCTATATCTATATCTATATCTATATCTATATCTATATCTATATCTATATATATATATATATATATATATATATATATCAGGCAAGATATTAAATGGTTGAATGAGACTTCTTTATTATAAGTGAAATCTCTTATCTTGGTACATTTCATTAACATAATTATTATGGGAATTTAGTTAAATATGGATGTTAAAGGACAATTGCATCTTTAAATAGGGTGAATCACAGCTGCAGTATTTTCAACAAAGAATTGTATAGACTCAAAGCCTGTATCTAGGCCCACTATGGTAATATCTTCATTCTCATCTCACCTGGGTTGGTTCACTTGGTTTTCATGAATTTAAACTACATTTCTAATAGTCTTAAATATTGCCATATATGTGTTTTTTTCTTCCAAGACATCTTTCAACAATTGTTTATCACCAAATTGTGAAAATTTTTTAGCTGTATTTATGACCATGCTCATTTGGATGACATCCTTTAGCCAGCTTTAATAAATTCTAAATTGCCAATCAAAAAAGCAAGAAAAAAATACAAAATGAACTTTTTTGTTACACTGGACATGACAAAATGTCTGTGGATTAATCCCAATGTTGCTTAACATTTCACAATGAATTCATTTTTCTGTTTTTGAATAATTCAGCAAATCTATATAAATTATTCAATTTACCAATACCTAAAACACAAGCTAAGCATACACACACTCATATCTAAATATACGATTTAATGAATAATTCAAAATTTGAAATGTAAAAAGCTTTATTGATTAGATTTCTATTAGAAGAGATTTGACTAACAAAAATTAGTTACTTCAGTAAAAGGCTAACTGGTTAATACTGGTTCTTGGGCAGGCCTAGATGATCTAGGTGGTGCATGAGAATTTTGCCCAGAGACAGTGCTTATTTTTTGGCTCTGTGCTGTGCCTTATATACCTATTTTCTTGTACTTCTAAAGACAGTTTCAAAACTTGGACCACTGTTAATGCAGGAAGACTACTGATTGTTTACATTTTTAACAGCAATGATTTCTTTATTCTCCAACCAGCTTGCAATTGCAGATGTAATTGTTATAGCAGTTCTTTCTGGGACTGATATTTCAGAAAGGAGAAATCCAAAAAGCTGCTCTCAGGCCCATGTTAAGGAGAAGCTCAAAAGCAGAGAGAGGATGGTTCTTGTAAAGTGTTAACATTTTCTAATGGTCATGGTAGAAAAGAATATTAGAAAGAAATGAAGAATGTTATTTTTAGGTTGTAGGATAATTTTATGAATGACTTTTAAAAAGCTTTTCCTCTAGATCACTGTAGTACTTATACATGATGAGATGTTCAAGTCAATTATCCTTTTGCCTTTTCTTCTAGTAAGATACTTGTAAAGATGTTGAGCAGAACTCTTTTAGTCTTGGTCACTTGTCCTAATTCATATTACTCTAAAGTGTCAATGTGATTGTACCATTTAAAGATATATATATGCAAATCCATTAACCATCTTGTCTAAGCTAATGCATCATCTGGGTATACGCTTTCTGGCTGTATTCCTTGACTCTAATTTTAAGCTTCACTTGATGCCTTCTG
Organism: Urocitellus parryii; assembly: GCF_045843805.1. Taxonomy (NCBI): domain Eukaryota; kingdom Metazoa; phylum Chordata; class Mammalia; order Rodentia; family Sciuridae; genus Urocitellus; species Urocitellus parryii. Next base: position 25,739,931 of record NC_135544.1, on the reverse strand, counting down.
GACACTTCCCCTATTTCTGACAATTGACTCTGTCCTAGAAGTAGTGTACTTAAGAATTAGGATTATTCTCTAAGCCTTAGGTAAGTCTCTACCATCAGGTTCACCTCGGATACTACACATTGCTTTTCTATTCATTGGAAATGGTAGGAAAAGTACACATTTTGTTACTTCTCTTGCCAATTGAGGTGGACTTAATTTAACTTCAGCATAGCATGTGTTCCTCTTAATAATAGCAACAACAACAACAGTTAAGAGTCATTGGAAGTGCAACAGATGGAGTCCTTCATGTGATGATGTCATTTCTTCCTCATGACCCGACCCATTATATCATGCGCTATGCTCTGTAGGTGACAAAACTAACATGGAGACCATTTAATTAACTTACCTTGGCTCTTGATAGGATTCAGGTTCTTATTTAAACATCAGAGTCATTGCCCCTAATCCCTAAATTTAAAACTTTAAGCTATTAATGTTCTTTATTCATTCATTTATTCACAAATATTTACTGAGAATTTACTCTAAAAAAAGCACTGCTTATTAGTGTGCAAGAAGGATACTTCACCTTGTTTAGTACGTGTTCTAAGGGGGAAAATAGACAATAAAATATGTATAATGAGCATGAATAATAGACAAAACAGAGCAGTGTAATAGGCTCCTGAAGTATTGGAGAGGGTATGGAAGAGCAACTGCTATATTAAAAAGAATGATTGAATAACATGAGATTTTAGCAAGGGTTTGAAAAACATATACTTCCTGTGAGACTATGACAAGATTTAAAACAGGGGTTGTAGCTCAGTGGTTGGGTGCTTATCTAGCATGCATGAGATCCTGGGTTCAATCCCCCACCCAGCAAAAAAAAAAATTATTTAGAACTCCTTTTTTTTTTGTCAGTTCATTGTCCCTAGGTTAATGTGGGTACCTGGGCATGTGTTCCGTTGCCCTACTCCTGGGAAAGAATGACAGCATAATAGGATGTTAAAGTATCTCTTCTTTACTGAAAGAGGTCATTTCCCCTTGCAGATCTGAAACTGGGTCCCACCAGACTACATTCCCCACAGTCTGACTGTGTTCCATCCTTCCATCATCTGTGACACTAGTTCTTGATTTTCATGTTACAAGGCAAAGTCAATACTTTGTTGATCTTTATTACCCAGGTGAACACCTCTACAAGCCCCAGTACTTATGCTAATACTTTGCAGAAATGCAGTTAGTAAACTTATATACAACACAAACATATTTTCATTTGTGAGGTAGTATGTTTCTTAAAACAAAATCAAAATGTTTTGTGGAAATTATCCATGAATTGAAACAAGAAACAAATTGGGAAAACATAAAACTACTGAGTTTAACCAGTCATTTGCTAGTACTTTCTCTTTTATCCTGATACTCCCTCCCCCCCCCCCCCAAAAAAAAAAGGTCTGAAGTTGCAGAAGAAAGGAGCTGAGACCATGAGGACAAATTTCTTTCTCTTTCCTGGACTTGACAATGCACCACATTGGGCTATTATTTCTTATAATAAATTTTGAAAAATCCACCCATGTATTCTTAAATAGTTTTAATTAATTCAGATACGTTGTTGTTTTAGAATGGTGGAATAAATTCTTTTAAAAAGTAACCAATTTGTTGAAGCTAGGAAAATGATGGGAGTCATGCTGTGCTATAGAAAGAGGAGCTGCTAAAAATAGCCAGCTGTAAATGAGGTAGGAAATTTGTTGATTGGTTTGTTGGAACTTTTTTTTTTTCCTCCATCATTTTCCAAAAGAAAGAGCAGACACACGTGTTCTGGCAATTTTCTATTTTTTCCTTGCTCCCCAGATTTAGCTCATTGATTGCATGATTTTCTCAGTGCTCATCTTTTAGGAAAGTCTATAGCAGGCAGGTATTCTCTATTCTCTGCTGGTCTACATCAGAATGCAGTGGCTAATGGGAAATGTGTTGTCACTTCCCAGGGATAAATCAGCTCAATTTAGTTACATGGGTAAATTGATTGATAAAAGACAATGATAATTACAGGTATGAATTGATTTCCCCCTACCACATCCTATGGTGCTCAGGAGGTACTCAGAAATTCTAAATAATCATCCCATTAAACAAAAAAAAATTTCTAGCGCTACAGACTCTTTCTACTACACTTCAAACCAAACTATTAAGTTCTCTTAAGAAAACATGGTATAAACATATTTATTATTTCATATTAATGGCCTCTTTGCTCCAAATATATCATTTAAAAATTAGTGCTGATACTTAGTTTTGTTACTGGATGTGCATTCATGCAACAATAATTTAGTAGTATTCTTGTATGGGCAATGAGTTGGTCTTGCCTCCCAAGAGAATCTAGGTTTTCTTCCCACTGTATGAACATGATCAGGTCCAGAACTTGACAATGGATTGGGATGCTTAATGTTTATTTCTTGGTAAGCAATCAAGAATGTGTATGTCACACCTATGGAACACATCGTGTATGATGAAGTCAAGAGGTATACAATCTGATATCTGAGAACTTAACAATGAATGAGATAAAAATAGTGCAGTAGTTAGAATGATGATATGGCAGCACTAGAGTTTTAATACAGGAATCATAAATTCCATGCTAGTAACCTTTTTGTCTATTTGTTAGAATTAGGAAAACTTATAGGAGATCTCAAAATGGGAAAACTGAAGGCAAATAAGGGATGGTGTTTAATTACGACTTCCTGAGTGTCACTAAAGAGGAGATGGCCACCTATGAAACCATCACCTATGGAGAGGCAGCTGCTCTCTCCCTTTCTTCTGAGCTCCAAGGAAGAGACCAGCTCAGAGAAATGTGACTTTTTCACTTCTGCTACCTTAATCTTCATTCATGGCGATGCATATCTGGACTCTAGATTCTCCTTCTTAAGCAATTGTATGTATGCATCTGCCAAATGTAGCTTTCCAAGGCACAGCTATAATCACATTACAATTTTTCTCAGAAAACTTTACACATTCAGAACTACATGCACAAATATGATACAGGTGGAAGAGATATATAATTATAGGGTAATTAGTAGGCAGATTTATCCAATAACAACCAAGAATAGGTGGTGTGACTATGTTACTATCCTTTAATTTTTATTTTAGTTTTTATATTTATCAAATTTCCTATGATGAATTATTTTTAATTTAATACTAAAAAATATTTTAAACATACTTATAATATAATTGAATGTTTCCTTTTATCAAATGCTCTCCCTTTTATTTTGTACAGTGAATGGAATAAGATGTACCTGTTAATTTGTTTCAAGTTTTATTATTATTTATTTATTTGGTAAGATTTCATAGGGAAATGATAAAAAGAAATAGGGACTGGGTAGCTTACACCTTCAAAGTAGAATAAATGAGGTTTTTAGTTTTGAGAAACATTATTCATTCCAGCTCATGACATAAACAAACACTTAAAAATGGATTGTTAAGCTCTGTCTCACCTACAACCACAAGAATGGGATTCTAATTAGAATAAGTTACACTATATGTGTAAATAATATGTCAAAATACACTCTACTGTCACGTATATCTAAAAAGAACAAATAAAAAAAATAAATTAAGCAAACATTAGGGCTGAAAGACTACTTCCTAGTGACAAGTATCTCTTGCCAGGGGTGTTCTCTGAGAACATATGCTTGGAGGGCCAAGTGTTAAGGGGCCTATAGGATACTGTTTGGGAAATTTGCCACTTTTTGAGTCATTACTAATAAAGTTTGATCAGTCACAGGGAAGCAAAAATCATTCAGGGGACATAGTATGGAAAAAACTAGGAATGTATGAGAGGCCCAATTAAATCAACATTTAAGGAAAGTATTTCAATTCTTTCTTTCTTTCTTTCTTTCTTTCTTTCTTTCTTTCTTTCTTTCTTTCTTTCTTTCTTTCTTTCTTTCTTTCTTTCTTTCTTTCTTTCTTTCTTTCTTTCTTTCTTTCTTTCTTTCTTTCTTTCTTTCTTTCTTTCTTTCTTTCTTTCTTTCTTTCTTTTGATCGAACCCAGGGCCTTGTGAATGCAAGGAAAGCACTCTACCAACTGAGCTATTTCCCCAGCCCAGTCCTTTTTTAAAAACATTGGTTTCCTAGATATACATGACAGTAGAGTGTATTTTGACATATTATACATACATGGAGTATAACTTATCTTAATTAGGATCCCATCCTTGTGGTTGTATATGATGTGGAGTTTCACTGGTCATGTATTCATATATAAGCATAGAAAAGTTATTTCCCATTCATTCTACTGCCTTTCCTATTCCCATCCCTCCTCTCTTCACTTCATTCTCCTTTGTCTAATCCAATGAACTTCCGACCCCACCACCCTTACTGAGTGATAGCATGGATTCCAATCCTTAAGGGGAAGTGCATGGAGGACTAGAAGAGTAACTAGGGGCTGCCACTGTGATTAAGAAGAAATTTTGCATGATAAGGCTGGTCCCATGGCTGCCATGTCATATAGCCCTGCAAATGCCATTCATTGTGTTTTATGGGACTGGTGACCTCCTGAAGTTGTCAACTGCAGTGGCCTTGCAGAGGTGTCCTATCAAGTATTGCAAATGGGCTCATTTTAGTGGAGGGAGGATTGAAATTGAAAGATACCAAATTATCATGAAGGGAACATGGATGGCAGAGAAGAGATGAGCACTGACTGGTAAATGCTGTGGCACAAGGACTTGGCAGTGATGCAGAGGCACTCAATCCTCAGTCTGGAGGAACAGCTTCATTCCAAGTAGGAAAAAAAATCAGATATAGAATAGTAGAAAATAAATGAATATTTGGTCTCAAATTATTTGTGATGGTTTTCAGTCTATGTGACATTTACTTGTGCTATTTTCTTAACTTCTTTCTTCATCAGTTTTGTTGTAGGGTTGTTCATCAGTGACCAAATGCATATGTAATGAAGTACTTAGAACAAAACCTGGTATACAGTAAACAGTCTCTACATTCAGGTTACTGCCATTTTATACTGCTATTTTTTTAAGCTTTACTTAAGAAGCTGAGACATGTCCCAAAGACTAGAAAGTCTCAGAAAATCCAGCTAGGAGTCACCAAGGAGGATAAAGTAGTGAAACTGGTCAGGGCTTAAAACTATGGACACCCACTTTTACACTTGCCCAGATTCCTGAAGCAGAAGGCTTGTATCCATTTGGAGATTTAGAGAGAAATCATTTGCAACAGTTCTCCTTTACTATTTGGTGCCTGTCTGTGCAGAGACTAGAATTTACTCTTTTAAGATCCACTCTCTTCTCTTCAGACCTTGTGGGTTGGCTTCCCACTTGATGAGTTTGCTGAAAGCAAAAAGAACCATCAAAATCACCTTCTACTTAGATGTAGTTTAGGCAGTTAATCAAAGATGGTTTGAATTGTTTATCAGAAGATGGAAACATTGGGATAGAAATCAATACAGACCAGGCATATATTGGGAAATGATGGGTTCTGTATATGTAATCCCACTATAATCACTGCTCTGTAGGCTTTAGGGGTTTGTGGTGCAAATACAGCAAAAACTACCCTCTGTTACTGGGGATCACTACACATTCTGACCCTAGCATCCTCACATACTGAGTGAGTGCTGATTGCCAGTCAGAAAGACACTTTGACTCCTAAATGACTGGTGTATTGAATCATGTAATGCAATTGCTAGTCTTAATCCTCATTGCTAGTCTTTTAGGAGGAGGCAAGACAGTCCACTGTGGGCTCAGTTTCACGGGCTTCATTTCAAGTGCTAGAAAATCCTAGGAGTGACTACTGCAACTGTAGTGTTAGATGAAGTTCAATTGGTAGGTGCTAGGAAGGTACCAAATGGTTAAAATGACATTCATTAGGAGCAGGAGGTCTAGAGGAATAGTGCCTTTCAAAATTCTCAATAAGTTGTAAAGACATATTGCCAATAGTTCTTTTATTTGAAAGTTGATTCATTTTCCTAGTTCAAAAGACCAGTGACAAAGGGCAAAGTACTTTCAGAAAAAGAAAAAGAAAACTTAGCTTGTTTCTACGTGTAATTATTGTTCAGTGTAGGCAAAAGACATCGTAAGCTACATCTCTCTGGTGTAGCTTACATTCCTTAAATCCAGAAAAGGTGAATTTACTACTCCATTTTATATCTTCTGGAAACTTGATGCTTTTTCCAACAATTCTACAGATTTGTGGATGTAGATTTGTGTGTGTGTGTGTGTGTGTGTGTGTGTGTGTGTGAGTGAGAGAGAGAGAGAGAAGAGAGAGTGTGTAGGAGAGAGAGAGAGTAGGGGAGAGAGAGAGAGAGAGAGAGAGAGAGAGAGAGAGAGAGAGAGAGAGAGAGAGAGTGTGTAGGGGTTAATTAGAGTAATTTCTCCATCCTATTTTTTATCTGTGTTCTATGCTGCTACTTTTTCTTTTATCTCTACACTAATGATGTTCATGCAGATGTTACACTCACTCCTTTCTTCAACTTTTTTTTTTTTCACCAAAAACAAACACAAGGGAAAAGTAAAAAGCAGATGCTTTTCATAAATAAGCACATGACTTTTCTTTGAAGATCTTATGAGATAGAGGAGAATTTTTGTCATTGGAATGAGAACAACTCAAAGTTTGCCCTTAACTGTTCCTGATCTTAGGATACACGTGTGTGGACCATCTTTGGCAAAGCATTGTCTGTGTGTCTCATTTCTCTCTTCTTTGTGCACCACTGTTCCCTCTGCTTCCTCTGATGCCCTTCCCCAATCATCATCATTTTCTACAACAGTACTAATCAACTGTTTTGTTTTTCCACTTCCTGCTGCCATATTTCCAACCCAACAGCTTATTGAAATATTTTCTTGAAGGAAGACAGGACTTCCATTGCCAGCTTTAACGATAATTATTCAAAAATCCTGACACCTGATTTTTACAGGTTTGATGGATTGTGATGAAGTCCATTCTATTCAGAATTTGAGTAACAGAATCTTTTGGAGTCCTCTCCTTCCACGACAATTTCTGTTTATACCCCAAACATTCAATCTGTCCCCACCCATTTTCCCGAGTGCCCGACTACATTGATCTGTTTCTTAAGGTTTGATATCACTCCAAAGTTCAGCTGGTTAGAGCGTTCCATTTTGAAGTGTCCACAGAAACTTGTTTTTAATGAGAGATGACCTGCTCCATCTCCCACACAGCCTCACAGAATGCGACTTTATAGTCTCCATGAGATGCTCGCATCAGTAAGAACTGCTGGTCTAGTTCATCAATCTTGCTAATGAGCTGACTATTGGCCTCTCTCTAGTGTGACATCCTGGCACCTTTGATCTTTACAGAAAAGAATTAGTGCTGGCATTCGCTGGACATCTCCAAATGGGTTTAATTGGAATTTTTCAGGGTAAGATAGAATGTTCAATTTTTAGCTTAATGATGATGCTGGGATTATAAACATACCAGATTTCAGTACAGTTAAGATAATTATCTGGGCAGAAAAGAAAGTGCAATTAGGTTGCTCCAGCCTCCACTTAGTGCAATTATTGAGAACACTAACCTAGAGAAAATAGTTTCATTCTTTAAATTTCACCATGTCTCACAGGGTTGGGCCTTCTGTTTTCACCTGATGGAGGAGGGGAGAACTATCCAAGAAACTTTCCAAACATTCTTCCTTTAATAAGAAGCACATTTTTTTAAAAAAGTAGTTTTTAAAGATATCAAAGGAATAGAGCTTTCTTTGTCTCTCTTTTGTAAATGAATAAGAGAAAGCCACAGGAAAAACATATTGTTTAGTGCTATTTGTTAATTTGAAGGAATAGCAAGGACGTAGAAAAGAATTCAAATGGATTATAAAATTTGACCATTTTAGACAAGCCAATTGTTTTCAGATTATTTACTGGTAAATCAATTTCTTGTCACACAGAAAAAAATCTTACCCAATCATTGAAATGTCTCCAGTATTTGGACCACACAATGATCATTTTGAGTCCTTCAGTTCTTTGAATGATTGAAGAAGGGTGTGTTTGTGGGAAATAATGGACTATGGTAATGACCAGAAAGATCAAAGCACATACCTGGCTATTTTAGTTTATGAACTACCAAATAACACCCATTTCAAGAATGTCACCAGTTTAATGAAATGGGCAAGCAGGTTTCAATTTGTTTAGAATTTGCATCTTTCAGGCAGAGACTCAATGCACAGAAGAACACATAGCTCTTCATGCTGGTTCTCCTCTGCATACCAACTTGCGTATTTACTAACTCATCGTAAATGTGCTATCTCAACTCAGCATATGCATGCTATATTACAAAAAATTTCACTAAATCCTTTTAATCCAACAATGCAAGGACCATTTCTAAAAAAGTGTACAGTTGTCTCTTGGTATCCATGAGGGATTGGTGCCAGGAATCCCTGCAGATACCCAAATCCATGGATCCTCAGTTTCCTAATATAAAATGGTATGGTATTATATATAACCTATGAATGTCCTCCTGTACACATAAATCATCTCTGTGTTACTTATAATGCCTAATACAATGCACATGTTATATTAATCATTGTTACACTGTTTGCTTGGTTTAAGAAATAATGACAAGAAAAAAACTTAAATGTTCAGTACAGATGCAGTTTTTTTCAAACTCTTTTTTTTTTTTTTGGTAGCAGGGATTAAACTCAAGGTCATTCGACCACTGAGCCACATCCCCAGCCCTATTTTGTATTTTATTTAGAGACAGGGTCTCACCGAGTTGCTTAGCTCCTTGCCTTTGGTAAGGCTGGCTTTGAACTCACAATCCTCCTGCCTCCACCTCTTGAGCTGCTGGGATCACAGGTGTGCGCCACTGTGCCCAGCTCAAATAGTTTTGATCTGCAGTTGACTGTACCCGTGAGTATGGAATCTATGAATATAGAAGGCTGACTGTATATGTATATAATTTTTTTTCTTCTAATACTAAATTTGGGAACTGTACTGTATCATCTTTTTTCAATGAATCTGCTTTAGAAGTGAGGCTGGAAAGTTAAATCATTTTTTCTTTTAGACTGCATTGAGGAACATTTATTTTCTCCTCCCCCTAAATCCATTCATTTTAGTAACATTTCTGATGTTATGAAAGTTTTTAATCTACTGAATAAACTGAACCAACTGCATTTACTAAGCACCAAAAATAACAGTTTTCTATTTGTCCTGCATTGTATATTTAATTTCATATCCATTTAATCCACAGCAATCTTAGTGTCATTTATAGAAGAGAAAATGGAAAAAAAATTGATTTGCCCAACACTGTACAACTATTAAGTTGCTGAAGCACCGTGCCTTAGTTAATAGGAAGACACATACACTTCACATTTTGAGCACTGGAGTTAGACAGATTTGGATTAGAATTCTGGTTCCTTCACTTACTGACTATGCAGCATTGGGTAAGATTCTTGTCACCAGCCCCATCTTGGGCAAGATTCTTATTTACTCATCTAACCTTTGTCATATTCATTTCTAAAAAGCATTAATACTAACCTTTGTTTCTAGGATATAATCAGGAGGTATAAACAGAGTAATACATACAATACAGTTCTATTGTGCCTACAATTCTTTTCTTCCCATGTTTTTATCATTTTATTAGAGCGTATACTTATACATAGTCATTGGGTTCATTTTGACAAAATCATACATGCAAAGAATTTTATATCAATCCCCATTCCCAACCCCACTCTTCTCTCCTCCTTCCTCTCCTCTGTTCTACCCTCCTATCCTCTATGTACTACATATACATAAAAGGTGAAATTCCCTCTGGTACCTTTATATATGAATATAGCACGATACTGTTCAATTCATTGCATTTATCTTCCCCTTTCCTTCTTCTTCCCTCATTCTCATTGTCCTTCTACTCCACAGATCTTCCCCATATCTTTATGATACCTGATCTCTTCCCCAACCCCTCCTATCCTTTGTTTTTACTGGCTTCCACAAATTTGATCCTTGATTTTCTGAGCCTGAAAAATTTGAAGTTTTAAAATTTCAAAAGTGTTTACATTATTATAGGCATCAAATTAGCATAAATTTAGCCAAGGGGAAGCATTTGATATTTCAAAATTAGCTCATAATTCTCAACATAGGTACATGCATGTAAACCTAATTTTTTTTTTCCAAAATAAAATAGAAAGATGAAGGAAAGTGGTACACACAATGGAATATTACTCTGAAATAAAAGAAAAGAAAAACATGGCATTTGCTGGTAAATGGATGGAGTTAGAGAGGATAATGCTAAGTGAAGTTAGCCAATCCCAAAAAACTAAATACTGAATATTTTCTTTGATATAAGGAGGCTGATTCATAGTGGAGTAGGGAGAGGAAGCATGGGAGGAACAGAAGAACTCTAGATAGGGCAGAGGGGTGGGAGGGGAAGGGAGGGGACATGGGGTTTCTAATGATGAGGGAATGTGATGATCTTTATTATCCAAAGTACAGGTGTGAAGATCAAATTGGTGTGAATATACTATGTATACAACCAGAGATATGAAAAAGTGTGCTTTATATATAAGAATTGTAATGCATTCTGCTGTTATATATAAATAAAAAAGTAAAATAAAAAAGAAAGATGAAATTAAAAAATACAGAAAAACAAAAAGAAAGAAAGAAATGAGGGAGGAAGAGAGGGAAATAAAGAAAAAAAAAAAAAGAAAGAAATTATCAGGATATCTGGAATCCAGAGAATCCAGGCTGGAAACTTTTGTTTTTAAGAGTATGGTTTGTCAGTTATTCTCATTCCTTGACTTTTTTTTGGAGGGGGCTTTGAACTGGGCATTAATATCAGGGCATGCTAAGCAAGTCCTCGGCCACCGATCTGCATCTCAGCCCTTCGCTTCTTAAATATTCCTAAAAATTTAATATCAACGCAGGCAAGGTTAAGTGAGACTATAATGAAGTAAAAACAGAAAACAAGAATTCTAAATGGGCCACATTTTAAATAAGACTTTAAAAATCTCAGTTTAATTCAGTCCTCCTATGTCTAGGATACATTTTGAGGAGAACTTCTATGAAATGCTTCAGTTAAATGATAGATAACAAATTAAAAGTAATTACACTACTTTGCTAGGGCTGCAGTAATAAAGTACCATGAAAATGGGTGGCTTAATCAACAGAAATTCACTGTTTCACATTTCTGGAGGCCAGACATCCAAAATCAAAGTGTTGGCATATTTGGTTCCTGTTCATCTCCTCTGGCTTTTTTTTTTTAAAAATATATTTATTTATTTATTTTTACGTGGTGCTGAGGATTGAACCTTTCACGTGCTCACTGCTGAGCCACAACCCCAGCTTCTCCCCTGGATTTTTGTTGTTTTCTCAATCTTTTGCATAATCATTTGTATAAGCATCTCTCCCTCATATCCCCCTGCTCTCTGCCTTCATCTTCACACGGCATTCCCTCTGTGTGACATCTGTATCCAGATTTCCCCTTTTCATAAGCATACCATCTAATATTAGATTATATATTAGATATATTAGACACCTGCTGTATTCCAGTATGACCTCATTTTAATTAATTATATCTACAATGACCCCATTGCCAAAAAAGGTCACATTCAACTTAAGAATTTTGAGAAGATATAATTCACCAATTATCAAAAAATGGAAGTTCTGAGCAAATCTAAGATAGTAAAACAACACAGCAGGGACAATTATGGTTTATGTTTAAGTTAAAAATTGCTTTCAGGGATTAGGATTGTGGCTCAGCAGAAAAGCACTCGCCTAGCACGGGAGGGACATGGGTTCGATCCTCAGCACCACATAAAAATAAAGGCATTGTGTTGTGTCCATCTACACCTAAAAAATAAATATTAAAAAAATTGCTTTCAGCTGGGTGTGTTGGTGCATACCTGTAATCTTAGCAGCTGGGGAGGCTGACACAGGAGGATAGTGAGTTCAAAGCCAGCCTTAGCACCTTTCACTAAGGTGCTAAGCAACTCAATGAGACCATGTCTCTAAATAAAATACAAAATAGGGCTGAGGATGTGGGCTCAGTGGTTGAGTGACCCTGAGTTCAATCCCCAGTTCCGTCCACACACACAAAAAAAAAAAAGAGGAAAAAAATGCTTTCAGAAGAAAGAATAAGCTAAATGATAGAATGATAATATCTCTGGAAAGAATATGAGGGGTTAAATTCACCAAACCTAAGAAAAGCTGACAAATTGATGTGATCACAAAAATATTAAAACAGAGTCTGCATAGCAAGAATCATAGTCTAGATCAAGAGAATATGATAATCACCATCAAAGTGTGTTCCAAAAGAGATGAAAGTTATAGCTAAACTAAGAGAATATTCTAATTAGCTTTTCTGTTTAATAGCAGAACAGGTACTGAATTCCTCTTCAGTAGAGTTTAAACAGAGGTGGGAAGCCATCTGTTGCAGATAGAAGAGGAATTTGGAAACTTTTTCTAAGAGAGCTGGGACAATGCCCTTTTGTTAATTAGAATTTAATGGCATCTGTAGGTCTCTACTTCCTTAGGACTCCTTGACTCATTGCCTCTCAGTAAACACTGTCTAGATTTTCCTCTTCCTCTCCCAAGCACATGGAGTAAAACATATCTTGAGCAACCCAACCATCTCCTTGGATCAGATAAACCCAGTGCGTTTGACCTGGGTCATTTCCATGTAGACTTTTGAGAACTGCCACACACTTCCTGCTTGGGCCAGTCCCCAGATGTGAATGATTCCATGGCTGACTTTCCAATTTATCAGATTCTTCCAGATGTGTTTTTCTTTTGATTTTGGTCAATTAAGTGTCTGAGCCATGGCTTCCAGGTTGGACTTCAGTCTTGATTCCTTCAGGCTGGAAGAGGGCATCTGCAGTAATTATAGATGTGGGCATTGGAGTTAAGCGGACCTAATTTTAAGTCGTGCTTTTATGCTTTATTATCTGTCAAGTTATTAAACATTTTAGGCTTTATTATTTCCTCTAATTTTGAATCAAAATGATAATTGTGCCATAGCTGATCTGAGAATTAACACTAAACAGTACAATATCCACCAAGAGAAAATACTTGTCTCTTAGAGTTCTGTGAATATACAACAAGACTGATGGCGGCCAGGGAGTGGAAATGGAAATATAGATGAGGAGAAAGGCATACCGCCAGGAGTGATACCAATCGGAAGCCAGAGCTATGATTGTAATCCAACACAAGGGGGCTCTCCATTCGGAAGTACGTAGGAGTAGATGGTTTTGGAAGAGGTCATATCAGGAGGTGTTGGGACATGCCTGGGTTCCGGGATCGCAGTAGGAGGCTTTTAGCTAGAACACAGAATCCAGAAGCTACACTGATATTCTATGAGACTCTAGGAGGAGAAAAGAGCAAAATGGTGTTTTAAGCCTTTAGCCTGGGGAAAACCCAGAAGCCATTGAAGGTCTTCATAGGCTGCTGCATATTGTACATGTGATAGTACATGGGCCCTGATAAAGGAACGCCCCATATTTACGGGGTGCTATTCACAGTGTCAATATCCTATATTTATGTATTTATGATAGTGATTTTGCAGTAGACAGTTATAAAATGTCTTGTTCAAACAAAATAGATGTCTTCTGACAATTTATTGACAGATGGAAGTAAATTGTCTTAAGGAAAAGATCCTTTAAAATTCATACAAAGGCAATGTGTTCTGGTTGTAGCTGTTTGCATGTTAAAATATTCCTCTCTGGTGAAAATTTAGAGAATGATTTTGAGGAAGGAAAAAAGTGGGTGAGAGAATACCATTTAGGGGACTCCTGCTTTAAACCATGCCAGAAATGATGGTGGTTTGGATTAGGATGTGTTGAAAGAAGAGTAGATCTGGAGATATTTGCTGAATACAATCAACAGGTCTTGATCAATTGAACAGATGTAGATTGGAGACTGCTAGATGCTTAGCCCTTGACTTATCAATTTCACTTGTGGTTTTGATAAAAATTAATCATTTAGTTCTCAGGCTTCCAGCTGTTCTTTCCCAATCTTTGCAAACCTTTTAAATTCCAAGTCCAGGGGCTCCCTTAACAAGACCTGGTCTCCTTATAGGAGGCTGAGATACATCTCTTGGTACTCTGCCTCAGTCAGCTTTGGCCTTTTTTTTTTGCCTGCCAAAACAACTGAACACTGCTATACAGTTGGTGTTTGCTATAATCCTTGAATCACATTTGACCATCCTATCTTTTATATTTCTCCAGCTGCTGCCTAGCTGGGTTTTGATGATTACATCCTTCCCTTCTCTTATTCTCCCCAGAAGCCTAAGCTGCTGATTTTTGTGGAAGCTCATTTATCTCTTTTCTCTCAATTATCATAAACTCTTTAATCTGTTTTGAATACTCTTCTGTTCTCTAACTGCAATGTCACTGCCTTCTGACTTGGAAAGGGCTGGAAAATATCATTAACCTGCTGCTGCTTTCTGTCCTTATCATTAATAGCAATGTTAATATTCTATAATTGTGACACCCACCCAGCACATGGGCACACACACCCACCTCACACACAACCAGATCTCGGGCTTTGTCACTGGACTCGGTTTTCCTCTTTAGACCTTTGTAAAAATTTACTTATTATGAGTATTGCTGGCAATTCAATCTAAATAAAATCTAAATAAAAAATGATAAACATCCCATGTATATTCTAATGTCAGGTTATGAATTCCTTCCTTAATCAACTATATAATTAAAAGAAGTTATTTTATCTAAAACATTGAAAGCCCACATCATTTTTATGTTTCTTTTTTAATAACAAATATACAAATTTATCTGTGTAACAAATTTTAAATTAAACCAAAATTATAAAATTAGAATCCTTATTTGGTATTTTTTCTTTTTGTTTGAGGACTCTACTTTAATGGAAAAGCGGCAAAAACCAGTAAATTCTAACCAGGGATTTAGTAACAAATAAAAATAATCTACAAATTCGGCTGTGTTGTTTAATAGGTGGTCGTACTTGCCACATGACATGATAGGTCCTGATAGCCAAATGATGATCTGCCATTGACCATTTCAGAAATTAGTAAATAAAAACAGAGTTGGATCTCTGGTTGACACATGGCTAGAAGACTTTAAAAAAACAGCATAACTAAAATATTTAAAGTAACTGAGTTTTTATCTGAACACAATTCTGCTTCATGAATTATTTTAGAAAATACTTTCCAACTATAGGTGATCATGGTCTTTTAGTTTTCTTTCTTTGATTTTTCTTGATGTATACCTCCTGTACATGTCTTCAGTCATGAAAGACTGTCATATAGTTAGGTAGAAAAAATGAAAGAAAATGACCCATATAACAGTCCCATTTATAGCATGGCCAAAGAAATAGGAAAAGTGAGAGAGTAACTATCTTGTGATTGGGGCTTATACATAACTTTCTATTAGGAATTGCTGTCTAACTTATTGCATGAATCACTGATTCAACTATTTTAACTGCAAAAATGAGCAAACTTTCTAAAAAGTTACTTAACTCTATTTCTCCTTCCACCTATGATATTGGATATATGTATAATGGAGACATTTGCAATGCTGATTTGCAAGGAAACGTTATCATATTGGAGCACTGATAAAAACACAACCAGGATCTTGGATCAATGTTTCCTAGAAAGCAGAAACAAGCTTTTTACAGAGAAGTTTCAAAATGGAACTGATTAGGTTATGCAGAAAGAGTGTTAAGGGAATTGTTGCTCAGAACCCAGTTGAACAGAAAAGAAGAATAAGGGGTCAAGGGAACTTAGATGAGAGCACATCGTGAGGTAGTTAAAAATACTCAAGTTGATGGCTTTTGGAGAGTCAAGGAGCAGAGACATATAAATCAAAGACCAGGTTTAAGAGAGTCAGAGTCCGTTTTTATTAAATAAATAGATTTTAAGAGTTTTTCAGGAAAATTTGGAAGATGTTTTATAGTTTTCATTAGATTTTCAAAAGGGATCTGAAGATCTCAAAAAAAAAACTACAATGTTTCAAAAGATATAGAAACTAAAAGACGTGTAAGTAGCTACTAAATTCTGATATCGCAAGGTAAATGTCTATAAGAAAGGAATATTTATTATCTCACATTGATGAAAAACCACATTAGTCCTAACAGGAAAATTTAACTGTTAAGCATGTGCCACCAGTTTTTCTATATATGGTGAAAATGTGTATTCTGCTCATGGTTAATCTCTACTTCTGAACATTGCTGCATTGTAATGAGGGTGATTACAGTGTGAAAATTACCTGAATATTGGAAGAGACATTGGCTACCTTAGAAAATATTTTGTGCCAAACAAACACTTGTAAAAAAAAAATTGAAGACATTTTAGTTGGTTTAGTTAGATATAAAGAATAGACAGAATGCCAATGCGAGAAACTGCTATTAGATGATTAAGTGAAATTTCTTATCCTGGAGAATATGGTTAAATTCACAATTCCCGTAACAAGGAGACATTTAAAATCTCATTTTACAGGTTTAATTCATTCATACAGCATCAATACAAAATGTTCATCTCCATTAAAACTTCAGCTAAATTGCTAAATTTTCCTTCAAAATAATACATTCAAAAATGTTTTAGCTAAATTGATGTATTTAAAAATTGATGTATTTGACAGCTGAATGAATCCTCAGGCCTAATTGTCCTGGAATATTTTTTTTTTACTGGAAAATTGGTCCATTATATGTGCAAGTTGTTGCTAAGGCATATATATATCACTGAATATTGCTCCAAGTTATTAAAGTAGTCATAAATGTAAGGAACACATTTAACTTCAGTAATTACATATTATTTATTTATTGGTATCAATGATTGAATCCAGGGGCACTTAACCACTGAGCCACACCCCTAGACCTTTTTTAACATTTTATTTAGAGGCAAGGTCTTGCTGAGTTTCTTAGGGCCTCACTAAGTTGTTGAGGCTGGCTTTGAGCTTGTAATCCTTCTGATTCAGTCTCCGGTGCTGCTGGGGTTAGAGATGTATGCTACCATGCCCGGGAGTAATTATGTATTTATTATGTGTTAAAAAATATGTATTATGTACTCACAGGAAAATAAGAAGGAGAAAATATTTATAGAGATATTCTACTGTACTCATTCACTTACCATAACAACTCAGATTTGTACGTCTAGCAGGATATGTATGGTAAGCACATGGTATTATGAAGGAATGCTACTGATTCAAAAGAGAGAATACTTTTAAAAGGTTTATCTTTTAAAAAGGCTTATCTCTCACCTGTGAGGTAATTGGCCTGAATTAGACTCATGTAGGAATGATGGCAAAATATAAAACAATTCAGACAAATTTCTCAATTATTCCACAGGCCTGTGTGGTTAGATAAAAATAGCACTTCCGACTGAAACACAGTGATGACTCAGGTTTGCTTAGCTCTTATTCTTTCCATTGTGTCTGACTAAGGTTTATATCTTTCCCCACTATTTAGAAATAAAGGAAAATTAATTATATTTTTATTTAAAAATCAGCAAAATTCTTTCATTATAATTGTATTGTGAACTTTTATCACAGTGAGATTTAAATGAAGGGAAAATTGGAAAAGAAATAAAGATAATTGATATAAATAGCACAGAGGAGCAGAAAACAAGAAGGCAGCTTTAGGCTACCAATTAAAAGAGACACGATAATTTGCAATGGGTGTAGATTCCAGAATAAAGTGAAAAGAATACAATAAATTATTCTTGATGAAAATGAAGGCTGCTTTTAGTAGTAATTCTTATATTAGAATGTAAGTATGACTCTAATTAAAATAATACCCACAGTTGTCAAGTAGAAATATGCCTGTGAAATTAGCATATTAACAAGACTCATATTTTTTTTTTTCCAAAATGTACTTGTACCATTATTCTAGGAACAGTCTAACACATTTAATCGTATTTGGATCCTATTAGAAATGGTGTAAGTATTTCACTCCAAGACTACTTAAAGTCTTTCCCATGAGCATATAGTTTTCATAACACCAGAAATAAAACTTCTCATTCTTCCGAATGCATGTTACCTCAGTTTTAAGCACTTGCAGGACAGGATCCCACGCAATGTTGTTGTTAGTTTTTCCAATTTAAGCTAAGAGTCTGTGTGGTTGTTGACTCAGTGCTATCAAATGTCAAATGATTCTTTCAGGAAGAACTAACATATTAAAGTATCAGCTTTCAGTATATCTATTATCTCCTCTATTTCCTGATACCACTTCTTCTTCAAGGTAGTTCTTAATATTATTACCAGTTTATACACAAGAACACTGAGGCTCACAGACGCTGTGTAACATTTCTGGCCGACATAATTTAGTACATGGCAATAGAATTTGAACAGCAAATTTGGCAAATTAAAGAGACAACCACAAGAATGTTCTGGTAAGCTTTCAGCTATTCAAATAATTAATCTTGAGCAAAATATTAAATGAGTAAATATCTACAGCTCTTAATCACTTAAAGATAACTATATAATAAATTTGAAAATAGTTTAGTAACCGTAAAATTAAAATACTAAAAATTTCCCATTATACAGATAAGTATTGCAAATTTATAAACAAGTACACAAGAAAAAAATACAATATTGATATCATTGGTAATATTTTCTTGACTTTCAACATTTTCTCTTTCTTTTTAATCTACTTTCTACATTTTTTCTTATTTTATATGTTTTGCTTTAGGATGTAGAGTTCTTTACTTCCTTCCTTCCATCTGTCTTTCCTTCCTTCCCTCTTTCCTTCCTTCCTTCCTTCCTCACTTACCTATTTATTTAATCTTGTTTCCAGGCTGTTTAAAACCCATTATAAGTTATGCCTACTTCATTACAGTAATTTATTGAGTAAATATGCCAAAATTTAACCATTGAATCGTATTTCATATTCAATGGCTCTCAATTTTTTATTATAAATTAAAACTAAACTGAATACCTTTTACATCATTTTTATACATTTCTATAGCTATGTTTTCAAAAATCGAATCATTGGACTAAAACATATACATACATTTAGGATTTTTGAAAGATATAGTCAAATTGCTTTTCTGAAAGTTGAATCAATTTACTTTAAATGGATATAGTTGACATATTTGTATTACTTTACTTGGGAGAAGTATTATGACCATAAGTATTTGTTCCATAAATCTGTTAATCTTTTTCAATCTTTTTAATTACTCTTATTCACTTTTCTTTTGTACTCCCTAAACTGGCAATTTGGCCTGTTAGTTAGCTGCTTGGGACCTTACCTGGAAATGTTTGAACATTCCAACTACTTGGGTAGGACCACTTTTTTAGAAGCATTTAGTTGACTCTTTCTTCTTACATAATACAATTAGATTTTTAATGTGTCCTGATATGTGTCTGGTCCTACATTAGGTATGAGAAGATGAATAAGTCTGAGCAAAGTCTCAGCTCACATCTTAAAGCTGCAGGAGGAGGTAAATAGCTGCTAGAGTGTGAACACAGTTATAAAAACCTGCCCTGAAGGCAGGCATGAAGAAATATTCAGAGAACCTTCACAGAAGACCCTTCTATTTCCCCCCACTTTTTAAAATTAATGGTATCAGAAGAGAATATTGAAGAAAAGCAAAGCAAACATTAGATCTCGGGATTCTCAATGATATAAAGTTGCTTTTTTAAAATGTCATTCAGTATCAGCAGACTAATATTCCATCTTGGTCAGCAAGAGATATTAACAAAAAATGCAAAAAATCATATTTTTGTACATATTCAAACTTGCGCAGTTATCAGTGAAGATAGAAATAGTTTGTCTTTAGGCTGTTTGTCCTCTAATTAAAATAATCTTTTTTTTTTCTTCTAAGTCTAAACTCTGGCCGGTATCAAACAGAACATGGAGTCTATGATTACTATATAATCCTTCAAGCAAGGAAACTAATAATTCTTACTTCACCAGACGTGCTTTAGCATGGGATCCATCTAGCACAAGATACAAATGAAGATCAGGTATCAATAGAAATAGCTAGAATAATTGTGGAAAAT